>NC_091267.1:5017500-6267500 GCF_042477335.2 Ovis canadensis | reverse complement strand
AAAGGGTCCTTCACACCCTTGCTGCAACTCAAGAAGTTCCCCGACATACCCGTCTCCACTCGAGAGGAAGCACGTGGGGTCCCGCACACATCCAGGGGAGCCCCGTTTCCGCCTCCTAGCTCGAGATGAGGGATCCTTTCCCTGTTTCGAAGGGAAAGAATTCCCGGCGTTCCCGTCGCATCTCAAGAGGAGGCGCTCTGCACAGGAAAGGCGAGAGGAACTCCAGGGTCGTGCCACCATTCCAAGAGTCCCCCAGATGTGTCAGTCCATTCCAGAGGAACCTGTTTTCCCTGCACTGCCTTGACGTTCAAGCCGAGGATCCACTCCCACCACGTGTGCACGTGGGACAGCCCTGTGGGAAAGCCTCGTGGGAAAGCCTCGTGGGAAAACTCGAGGGAAAACCATAGATCCTTTGATCCACGCGGCGGACTGCGTGACACTGCTGCTACCGCTCTGGAGGAAAGCGCAAGTGCATGCCCGCATTCGAGACGAGGACTGACTCCCCTGGGGAGACTCCAGAAGTACCCCAAGATCCATGTCAGCACTGGAGAGGAATCCTCAGTTTCCGGCCCCGACTCCACACAAGGTCTTAGGCCCCGGCATCGACGGGAGAGTAATCCCGAGAGGCCCCCGAGGAATTCGCATGGGGACTGGCCTTTCCTGAGGCCACCAGAGCGGGTCCCTGAGGTCCCCGTCGTAAGTCGAGAGCACCTGCCGTAACTCGAGAAAATCCAGGAGGTTTTGCCCTCCAGGCGAGATGATGCCCATTTCCGCTGAGGCTTCTCGAGGCTAATCACGTCTAGCAACTGGAACTTCCAAAGGGTCCTTCACACCCTTGCTGCAACTCAAGAAGTTCCCCGACATACCCGTCTCCACTCGGGAGGAAGCACGTGGGGTCCCGCACACATCCAGGGGAGCCCCGTTTCCGCCTCCTAGCTCGAGATGAGGGATCCTTTCCCTGTTTCGTAGGGAAAGAATTCCCGGCGTTCCCGTCGCATCTCAAGAGGAGGCGCTCTCCACAGGAAAGGCGAGAGGACTCCAGCGTCGTGCCACCATTCAAAGAGTCCCCCAGATATGTCAGTCCATTCCAGAGGACATGTTTTCCCTGCACTGCCTTGACGTTCAAGCCGAGGATCCACTCCCACCACGTGTGCACGTGGGACAGCCCTGTGGAAAGCCTCGTGGGAAAGCCTCGTGGGAAAGACTCGAGGGAAAACCATAGATCCTTTGATCCATGCGGCGGACTGCGTGACACTGCTGCTACCGCTTTGGAGGAAAACGCAAGTGCATGCCCGCATTCGAGACGAGGACTGACTCCCCTGGGGAGACTCCAGAAGTACCCCAAGATCCATGTCAGCACTGGAGAGGAATCCTCAGGTTCCGGCCCCGACTCCACACAAGGTCTTAGGCCCCGGCATCGACGGGAGAGTAATCCCGAGAGGCCCCCGAGGAATTCGCATGGGGACTGGCCTTTCCTGAGGCCACCAGAGCGGGTCCCTGAGGTCCCCGTCGTAAGTCGAGAGCACCTGCCGCAACTCGAGAAAATCCAGGAGGTTTTGCCCTCCAGGCGAGATGAGGCCCATTTCCACTGAGGCTTCTCGAGGCGAATCATGTCTAACCACTGGAACTTCCAAAGGGTCCTTCACACCCTTGCTGCAACTCAAGAAGTTCCCCGACATACCCGTCTCCACTCGAGAGGAAGCACGTGGGGTCCCGCACACATCCAGGGGAGCCCCGTTTCCGCCTCCTAGCTCGAGATGAGGGATCCTTTCCCTTTTTCGTAGGGAAAGAATTCCCGGCGTTCCCGTCGCATCTCAAGAGGAGGCGCTCTCCACAGGAAAGGCGAGAGGAACTCCAGGGTCGTGCCACCATTCCAAGAGTCCCCCAGATGTGTCAGTCCATTCCAGAGGAACCTGTTTTCCCTGCACTGCCTTGACGTTCAAGCCGAGGATCCACTCCCACCACGTGTGCACGTGGGACAGCCCTGTGGGAAAGCCTCGTGGGAAAGCCTCCTGGGAAAGACTCGAGGGAAAACCATAGATCCTTTGATCCACGCGGCGGACTGCGTGACACTGCTGCTACCGCTCTGGAGGAAAGCGCAAGTGCATGCCCGCATTCGAGACGAGGACTGACTCCCCTGGGGAGACTCCAGAAATACCCCAAGATCCATGTCAGCACTGGAGAGGAATCCTCAGGTTCCGGCCCCGACACCACACAAGGTCTTAGGCCCCGGCATCGACGGGAGAGGGATCCCGAGAGGCCCCCGAGGAACTCGCATGGGGACTGGCCTTTCCTGAGGCCACCAGAGCGGGTCCCTGAGGTCCCCGTCGTAAGTCGAGAGCACCTGCCGCAACTCGAGAAAATCCAGGAGGTTTTGCCCTCCAGGCGAGATGAGGCCCATTTCCGCTGAGGCTTCTCGAGGCTAACCACGTCTAACCACTGGAACTTCCAAAGGGTCCTTCACACCCTTGCTGCAACTCAAGAAGTTCCCCGACATACCCGTCTCCACTCGAGAGGAAGCACGTGGGGTCCCGCACACATCCAGGGGAGCCCCGTTTCCGCCTCCTAGCTCGAGATGAGGGATCCTTTCCCTGTTTCGTAGGGAAAGAATTCCCGGCGTTCCCGTCGCATCTCAAGAGGAGGCGCTCTGCACAGGAAAGGCGAGAGGAACTCCAGGGTCGTGCCACCATTCCAAGAGTCCCCCAGATGTGTCAGTCTATTCCAGAGGAACCTGTTTTCCCTGCACTGCCTTGACGTTCAAGCCGAGGATCCACTCCCACCACGTGTGCACGTGGGACAGCCCTGTGGGAAAGCCTCGTGTGAAAGCCTCGTGGGAAAACTCGAGGGAAAACCATAGATCCTTTGATCCACGCGGCGGACTGCGTGACACTGCTGCTACCGCTCTGGAGGAAAGCGCAAGTGCATGCCCGCATTCGAGACGAGGACTGACTCCCCTGGGGAGACTCCAGAAGTACCCCAAGATCCATGTCAGCACTGGAGAGGAATCCTCAGTTTCCGGCCCCGACTCCACACAAGGTCTTAGGCCCCGGCATCGACGGGAGAGTAATCCCGAGAGGCCCCCGAGGAATTCGCATGGGGACTGGCCTTTCCTGAGGCCACCAGAGCGGGTCCCTGAGGTCCCTGTCGTAAGTCGAGAGCACCTGCCGTAACTCGAGAAAATCCAGGAGATTTTGCCCTCCAGGCGAGATGAGGCCCATTTCCGCTGAGGTTTCTCGAGGCTAATCACGTCTAACCACTGGAACTTCCAAAGGGTCCTTCACACCCTTGCTGCAACTCAAGAAGTTCCCCGACATACCCGTCTCCACTCTAGAGGAAGCACGTGGGGTCCCGCACACATCCAGGGGAGCCCCGTTTCCGCCTCCTAGCTCGAGATGAGGGATCCTTTCCCTGTTTCGTAGGGAAAGAATTCCCGGCGTTCCCGTCGCATCTCAAGAGGAGGCGCTCTCCACAGGAAAGGCGAGAGGACTCCAGCGTCGTGCCACCATTCAAAGAGTCTCCCAGATATGTCAGTCCATTCCAGAGGACATGTTTTCCCTGCACTGCCTTGACGTTCAAGCCGAGGATCGAGTTCCACCACGTGTGCACGTGGGACAGCCCTGTGGAAAGCCTCGTGGGAAAGCCTCTTGGGAAAGACTCGAGGGAAAACCATAGATCCTTTGATCCACGCGGCGGACTGCGTGACACTGCTGCTACCGCTCTGGAGGAAAGCGCAAGTGCATGCCCGCATTCGAGACGAGGACTGACTCCCCTGGGGAGACTCCAGAAGTACCCCAAGATCCATGTCAGCACTGGAGAGGAATCCTCAGGTCCCGGCCCCGACTCCACACAAGGTCTTAGGCCCCGGTATCGACGGGAGAGGAATACCGAGAGGCCCCCGAGGAACTCGCATGGGGACTGGCCTTTCCTGAGGTCACCAGAGCGGGTCCCTGAGGTCCCCGTCGTAAGTCGAGAGCACCTGCCACAACTCGAGAAAATCCAGGAGGTTTTGCCCTCCAGGCGAGATGAAGCCCATTTCCGCTGAGGCTTCACGAGGCTAATCACATCTAACCACTGGAACTTCCAAAAGGTCCTTCACACCCTTGCTGCAACTCTAGAAGTTCCCCGACATACCCGTCTCCACTCGAGAGGAAGCACGAGGGTCCCGCACACATCCAGGGTAGCCCCGTTTCCACCTCCTAGCTCGAGATGAGGGATCCTTTCCCTGTTTCGGAGGGAAAGAATTCCCGGCGTTCCCGTCGCATCTCAAGAGGAGGCGCTCCCACAGGAAAGGCGAGAGGAACTCCAGGGTCGTGCCACCATCCCAAGAGACCCCATATGTGTCAGTCCATTCCAGAGGAACCTGTTTTCCCTGCACTGCCTTGACGTTCAAGCCGAGGATCGACACCCACCACGTGTGCACGTGGGACAGCCCTGTGGGAAAGCCTCGTGGGAAAGCCTCGTGGGAAAGACTCGAGGGAAAACCATAGATCCTTTGATCCACGCGGCGGACTGCGTGACACTGCTGCTACCGCTTTGGAGGAAAGCGCAAGTGCATGCCCGCATTCGAGACAAGGACTGACTCCCCTGGGGAGACTCCAGAAGTACCCCAAGATCCATGTCAGCACTGGAGAGGAATCCTCAGGTTCCGGCCCCGACTCCACACAAGGTCTTAGGCCCCGGCATCGACGGGAGAGTAATCCCGAGAGGCCCTCGAGGAATTCGCATGGGGACTGGCCTTTCCTGAGGCCACCAGAGCTGGTCCCTGAGGTCCCCGTCGTAAGTCGAGAGCACCTGCCGCAACTCGAGAAAATCCAGGAGGTTTTGCCCTCCAGGCGAGATGAGGCCCATTTCCACTGAGGCTTCTCGAGGCGAATCACGTCTAACCACTGGAACTTCCAAAGGGTCCTTCACACCCTTGCTGCAACTCAAGAAGTTCCCCGACATACCCGTCTCCACTCGAGAGGAAGCACGTGGGGTCCCGCACACATCCAGGGGAGCCCCGTTTCCGCCTCCTAGCTCGAGATGAGGGATCCTTTCCCTGTTTCGTAGGGAAAGAATTCCCGGCGTTCCCGTCGCATCTCAAGAGGAGGCGCTCTCCACAGGAAAGGCGAGAGGAACTCCAGGGTCGTGCCACCATTCCAAGAGTCCCCCAGATGTGTCAGTCCATTCCAGAGGAACCTGTTTTCCCTGCACTGCCTTGACGTTCAAGCCGAGGATCCACTCCCACCACGTGTGCACGTGGGACAGCCCTGTGGGAAAGCCTCGTGGGAAAGCCTCGTGGGAAAGACTCGAGGGAAAACCATAGATCCTTTGATCCACGCGGCGGACTGCGTGACACTGCTGCTACCGCTCTGGAGGAAAGCGCAAGTGCATGCCCGCATTCGAGACGAGGACTGACTCCCCTGGGGAGACTCCAGAAATACCCCAAGATCCATGTCAGCACTGGAGAGGAATCCTCAGGTTCCGGCCCCGACTCCACACAAGGTCTTAGGCCCCGGCATCGACGGGAGAGGGATCCCGAGAGGCCCCCGAGGAACTCGCATGGGGACTGGCCTTTCCTGAGGCCACCAGAGCGGGTCCCTGAGGTCCCCGTCGTAAGTCGAGAGCACCTGCCGCAACTCGAGAAAATCCAGGAGGTTTTGCCCTCCAGGCGAGATGAGGCCCATTTCCGCTGAGGCTTCTCGAGGCTAATCACGTCTAACCACTGGAACTTCCAAAGGGTCCTTCACACCCTTGCTGCAACTCAAGAAGTTCCCCGACATACCCGTCTCCACTCGAGAGGAAGCACGTGGGGTCCCGCACACATCCATGGGAGCCCCGTTTCCGCCTCCTAGCTCGAGATGAGGGATCCTTTCCCTGTTTCGTAGGGAAAGAATTCCCGGCGTTCCCGTCGCATCTCAAGAGGAGGCGCTCTCCACAGGAAAGGCGAGAGGAACTCCAGGGTCGTGCCACCATTCCAAGAGTCCCCCAGATGTGTCAGTCCATTCCAGAGGAACCTGTTTTCCCTGCACTGCCTTGACGTTCAAGCCGAGGATCCACTCCCACCACGTGTGCACGTGGGACAGCCCTGTGGGAAAGCCTCGTGGGAAAGCCTCGTGGGAAAACTCGAGGGAAAACCATAGATCCTTTGATCCACGCGGCGGACTGCGTGACACTGCTGCTACCGCTCTGGAGGAAAGCGCAAGTGCATGCCCGCATTCGAGACGAGGACTGACTCCCCTGGGGAGACTCCAGAAGTACCCCAAGATCCATGTCAGCACTGGAGAGGAATCCTCAGGTTCCGGCCCCGACTCCACACAAGGTCTTAGGCCCCGGCATCGACGGGAGAGTAATCCCGAGAGGCCCCCGAGGAATTCGCATGGGGACTGGCCTTTCCTGAGGCCACCAGAGCGGGTCCCTGAGGTCCCCGTCGTAAGTCGAGAGCACCTGCCGTAACTCGAGAAAATCCAGGAGGTTTTGCCCTCCAGGCGAGATGAGGCCCATTTCCGCTGAGGTTTCTCGAGGCTAATCACGTCTAACCACTGGAACTTCCAAAGGGTCCTTCACACCCTTGCTGCAACTCAAGAAGTTCCCCGACATACCCGTCTCCACTCGAGAGGAAGCACGTGGGGTCCCGCACACATCCAGGGGAGCCCCGTTTCCGCCTCCTAGCTCGAGATGAGGGATCCTTTCCCTGTTTCGTAGGGAAAGAATTCCCGGCGTTCCCGTCGCATCTCAAGAGGAGGCGCTCTCCACAGGAAAGGCGAGAGGAACTCCAGGGTCGTGCCACCATTCCAAGAGTCCCCCAGATGTGTCAGTCCATTCCAGAGGAACCTGTTTTCCCTGCACTGCCTTGACGTTCAAGCCGAGGATCCACTCCCACCACGTGTGCACATGGGACAGCCCTGTGGGAAAGCCTCGTGGGAAAGCCTCGTGGGAAAGACTCGAGGGAAAACCATAGATCCTTTGATCCACGCGGCGGACTGCGTGACACTGCTGCTACCGTTCTGGAGGAAAGCGCAAGTGCATGCCCGCATTCGAGACGAGGACTGACTCCCCTGGGGAGACTCCAGAAGTACCCCAAGATCCATGTCAGCTCTGGAGAGGAATCCTCAGGTTCCGGCCCCGATCCACACAAGGTCTTAGGCCCCGGCATCGACGGGAGAGGAATCCCAAGAGGCCCCCGAGGAACTCGCATGGGGACTGGCCTTTCCTGAGGCCACCAGAGCGGGTCCCTGAGGTCCCCGTCGTAAGTCGAGAGCACCTGCCGCAACTCGGGAAAATCCAGGAGGTTTTGCCCTCCAGGCGAGATGAGGCCCATTTCCGCTGAGGCTTCTCGAGGCTAATCACGTCTAACCACTGGAACTTCCAAAGGGTCCTTCACACCCTTGCTGCAACTCAAGAAGTTCCCCGACATACCCGTCTCCACTCGAGAGGAAGCACGTGGGGTCCCGCACACATCCAGGGGAGCCCCGTTTCCGCCTCCTAGCTCGAGATGAGGGATCCTTTCCCTGTTTCGTAGGGAAAGAATTCCCGGCGTTCCCGTCGCATCTCAAGAGGAGGCGCTCTCCACAGGAAAGGCGAGAGGAACTCCAGGGTCGTGCCACCATTCCAAGAGTCCCCCAGATGTGTCAGTCCATTCCAGAGGAACCTGTTTTCCCTGCACTGCCTTGACGTTCAAGCCGAGGATCGACTCCCACCACGTGTGCACGTGGGACAGCCCTGTGGGAAAGCCTCGTGGGAAAGCCTCGTGGGAAAGACTCGAGGGAAAACCATAGATCCTTTGATCCACGCGGCGGACTGCGTGACACTGCTGCTACCGCTCTGGAGGAAAGCGCAAGTGCATGCCCGCATTCGAGACGAGGACTGACTCCCCTGGGGAGACTCCAGAAGTACCCCAAGATCCATGTCAGCACGGGAGAGGAATCCTCAGGTTCCGGCCCCGACTCCACACAAGGTCTTAGGCCCCGGCATCGACGGGAGAGGAATCCCAAGAGGCCCCCTAGGAACTCGCATGGGGACTGGCCTTTCCTGAGGCCACCAGAGCGGGTCCCTGAGGTCCCCGTCGTAAGTCGAGAGCACCTGCCGCAACTCGGGAAAATCCAGGAGGTTTTGCCCTCCAGGCGAGATGAGGCCCATTTCCGCTGAGGCTTCTCGAGGCTAATCACGTCTAACCACTGGAACTTCCAAAGGGTCCTTCACACCCTTGCTGCAACTCAAGAAGTTCCCCGACCTACCCGTCTCCACTCGAGAGGAAGCACGTGGTGTCCCGCACACATCCAGGGGAGCCCCGTTTCCGCCTCCTAGCTCGAGATGAGGGATCCTTTCCCTGTTTCGTAGGGAAAGAATTCCCGGCGTTCCCGTCGCATCTCAAGAGGAGGCGCTCTCCACAGGAAAGGCGAGAGGAACTCCAGGGTCGTGCCACCATTCCAAGAGTCCCCCAGATGTGTCAGTCCATTCCAGAGGAACCTGTTTTCCCTGCACTGCCTTGACGTTCAAGCCGAGGATCCACTCCCACCACGTGTGCACGTGGGACAGCCCTGTGGGAAAGCCTCGTGGGAAAGCCTCGTGGGAAAGACTCGAGGGAAAACCATAGATCCTTTGATCCACGCCGCGGACTGCGTGACACTGCTGCTACCGCTCTGGAGGAAAGCGCAAGTGCATGCCCGCATTCGAGACGAGGACTGACTCCCCTGGGGAGACTCCAGAAGTACCCCAAGATCCATGTCAGCACTGGAGAGGAATCCTCAGGTTCCGGCCCCGACTCCACACAAGGTCTTAGGCCCCGGCATCGACGGGAGAGGGATCCCGAGAGGCCCCCGAGGAACTCGCATGGGGACTGGCCTTTCCTGAGGCCACCAGAGCGGGTCCCTGAGGTCCCCGTCGTAAGTCGAGAGCACCTGCCGCAACTCGAGAAAATCCAGGAGGTTTTGCCCTCCAGGCGAGATGAGGCCCATTTCCGCTGAGGCTTCTCGAGGCTAATCACGTCTAACCACTGGAACTTCCAAAGGGTCCTTCACACCCTTGCTGCAACTCAAGAAGTTCCCCGACATACCCGTCTCCACTCGAGAGGAAGCACGTGGGGTCCCGCACACATCCAGGTGAGCCCCGTTTCCGCCTCCTAGCTCGAGATGAGGGATCCTTTCCCTGTTTCGTAGGGAAAGAATTCCCGGCGTTCCCGTCGCATCTCAAGAGGAGGCGCTCTCCACAGGAAAGCCGAGAGGAACTCCAGGGTCATGCCACCATTCCAAGAGTCCCCCAGATGTGTCAGTCCATTCCAGAGGAACCTGTTTTCCCTGCACTGCCTTGACGTTCAAGCCGAGGATCGACTCCCACCACGTGTGCACGTGGGACAGCCCTGTGGGAAAGCCTCGTGGGAAAGCCTCGTGGGAAAACTCGAGGGAAAACCATAGATCCTTTGATCCACGCGGCGGACTGCGTGACACTGATGCTACCGCTCTGGAGGAAAGCGCAAGTGCATGCCCGCATTCGAGACGAGGACTGACTCCCCTGGGGAGACTCCAGAAGTACCCCAAGATCCATGTCAGCAATGGAGAGGAATCCTCAGTTTCCGGCCCCGACTCCACACAAGGTCTTAGGCCCCGGCATCGACGGGAGAGTAATCCCGAGAGGCCCCCGAGGAACTCGCATGGGGACTGGTCTTTCCTGAGGCCACCAGAGCGGGTCCCTGAGGTCCCCGTCGTAAGTCGAGAGCACCTGCCGTAACTCGAGAAAATCCAGGAGGTTTTGCCCTCCAGGCGAGATGAGGCCCATTTCCGCTGAGGCTTCTCGAGGCTAATCACGTCTAACAACTGGAACTTCCAAAGGGTCCTTCACACCCTTGCTGCAACTCAAGAAGTTCCCCGACATACCCGTCTCCACTCGGGAGGAAGCACGTGGGGTCCCGCACACATCCAGGGGAGCCCCGTTTCCGCCTCCTAGCTCGAGATGAGGGATCCTTTCCCTGTTTCGTAGGGAAAGAATTCCCGGCGTTCCCGTCGCATCTCAAGAGGAGGCGCTCTCCACAGGAAAGGCGAGAGGACTCCAGCGTCGTGCCACCATTCAAAGAGTCTCCCAGATATGTCAGTCCATTCCAGAGGACATGTTTTCCCTGCACTGCCTTGACGTTCAAGCCGAGGATCGAGTCCCACCACGTGTGCACGTGGGACAGCCCTGTGGAAAGCCTCGTGGGAAAGCCTCGTGGGAAAGACTCGAGGGAAAACCATAGATCCTTTGATCCACGAGGCGGACTGCGTGACACTGCTGCTACCGCTCTGGAGGAAAGCGCAAGTGCATGCCCGCATTCGAGACGAGGACTGACTCCCCTGGGGAGACTCCAGAAGTACCCCAAGATCCATGTCAGCACTGGAGAGGAATCCTCAGGTCCCGGCCCCGACTCCACACAAGGTCTTAGGCCCCGGTATCGACGGGAGAGGTATCCCGAGAGGCCCCCGAGGAACTCGCATGGGGACTGGCCTTTCCTGAGGCCACCAGAGCGGGTCCCTGAGGTCCCCGTCGTAAGTCGAGAGCACCTGCCGCAACTCGGGAAAATCCAGGAGGTTTTGCCCTCCAGGCGAGATGAGGCCCATTTCCGCTGAGGCTTCTCGAGGCTAATCACGTCTAACCACTGGAACTTCCAAAGGGTGCTTCACACCCTTGCTGCAACTCAAGAAGTTCCCCGACATACCCGTCTCCACTCGAGAGGAAGCACGTGGTGTCCCGCACACATCCAGGGGAGCCCCGTTTCCGCCTCCTAGCTCGAGAAGAGGGATCCTTTCCCTGTTTCGAAGGGAAAGAATTCCCGGCGTTCCCGTCGCATCTCAAGAGGAGGCGCTCTCTACAGGAAAGGCGAGAGGAACTCCAGGGTCGTGCCACCATTCCAAGTGTCCCCCAGATGTGTCAGTCCATTCCAGAGGAACCTGTTTTCCCTGCACTGCCTTGACGTTCAAGCCGAGGATCCACTCCCACCACGTGTGCACGTGGGACAGCCCTGTGGGAAAGCCTCGTGGGAATGCCTCGTGGGAAAGACTCGAGGGAAAACCATAGATCCTTTGATCCACGCGGCGGACTGCGTGACACTGCTGCTACCGCTTTCGAGGAAAGCGCAAGTGCATGCCCGCATTCGAGACGAGGACTGACTCCCCTGGGGAGACTCCAGAAGTACCCCAAGATCCATGTCAGCACTGGAGAGGAATCCTCAGGTTCCGGCCCCGACTCCACACAAGGTCTTAGGCCCCGGCATCGACGGGAGAGTAATCCCGAGAGGCCCCCGAGGAATTCGCATGGGGACTGGTCTTTCCTGAGGCCACCAGAGCGGGTCCCTGAGGTCCCCGTCGTAAGTCGAGAGCACCTGCCGCAACTCGAGAAAATCCAGGAGGTTTTGCCCTCCAGGCTAGATGAGGCCCATTTCCGCTGAGGCTTCTCGAGGCGAATCACGTCTAACTACTGGAACTTCCAAAGGGTCCTTCACACCCTTGCTGCAACTCAAGAAGTTCCCCGACATACCCGTCTCCACTCGAGAGGAAGCACGTGGGGTCCCGCACACATCCAGGGGAGCCCCGTTTCCGCCTCCTAGCTCGAGATGAGGGATCCTTTCCCTGTTTCGTAGGGAAAGAATTCCCGGCGTTCCCGTCGCATCTCAAGAGGAGGCGCTCTGCACAGGAAAGGCGAGAGGAACTCCAGGGTCGTGCCACCATTCCAAGAGTCCCCCAGATGTGTCAGTCCATTCCAGAGGAACCTGTTTTCCCTGCACTGCCTTGACGTTCAAGCCGAGGATCCACTCCCACCACGTGTGCACGTGGGACAGCCCTGTGGGAAAGCCTCGTGGGAAAGCCTCGTGGGAAAGACTCGAGGGAAAACCATAGATCCTTTGATCCACGCCGCGGACTGCGTGACACTGCTGCTACCGCTCTGGAGGAAAGCGCAAGTGCATGCCCGCATTCGAGACGAGGACTGACTCCCCTGGGGAGACTCCAGAAGTACCCCAAGATCCATGTCAGCACTGGAGAGGAATCCTCAGGTTCCGGCCCCGACTCCACACAAGGTCTTAGGTCCCGGCATCGACGGGATAGGTATCCCGAGAGGCCCCCGAGGAACTCGCATGGGGACTGGCCTTTCCTGAGGCCACCAGAGCGGGTCCCTGAGGTCCCCGTCGTAACTCGAGAGCACCTGCCGCAACTCGAGAAAATCCAGGAGGTTTTGCCCTCCAGGCGAGATGAGGCCCATTTCCGCTGAGGCTTCTCGAGGTGAATCATGTCTAACCACTGGAACTTCCAAAGGGTCCTTCACACCCTTGCTGCAACTCAAGAAGTTCCCCGACATACCCGTCTCCACTCGAGAGGAAGCACGTGGGGTCCCGCACACATCCAGGGGAGCCCCGTTTCCGCCTCCTAGCTCGAGATGAGGGATCCTTTCCCTGTTTCGTAGGGAAAGAATTCCCGGCGTTCCCGTCGCATCTCAAGAGGAGGCGCTCTCCACAGGAAAGGCGAGAGGAACTCCAGGGTCGTGCCACCATTCCAAGAGTCCCCCAGATGTGTCAGTCCATTCCAGAGGAACGTGTTTTCCCTGCACTGCCTTGACGTTCAAGCCGAGGATCCACTCCCACCACGTGTGCACGTGGGACAGCCCTGTGGGAAAGCCTCGTGGGAAAGCCTCGTGGGAAAGACTCGAGGGAAAACCATAGATCCTTTGATCCACGCGGCGGACTGCGTGACACTGCTGCTACCGCTCTGGAGGAAAGCGCAAGTGCATGCCCGCATTCGAGACGAGGACTGACTCCCCTGGGGAGACTCCAGAAGTACCCCAAGATCCATGTCAGCACGGGAGAGGAATCCTCAGGTTCCGGCCCCGACTCCACACAAGGTCTTAGGCCCCGGCATCGACGGGAGAGGAATCCCAAGAGGCCCCCTAGGAACTCGCATGGGGACTGGCCTTTCCTGAGGCCACCAGAGCGGGTCCCTGAGGTCCCCGTCGTAAGTCGAGAGCACCTGCCGCAACTCGGGAAAATCCAGGAGGTTTTGCCCTCCAGGCGAGATGAGGCCCATTTCCGCTGAGGCTTCTCGAGGCTAATCACGTCTAACCACTGGAACTTCCAAAGGGTGCTTCACACCCTTGCTGCAACTCAAGAAGTTCCCCGACATACCCGTCTCCACTCGAGAGGAAGCACGTGGTGTCCCGCACACATCCAGGGGAGCCCCGTTTCCGCCTCCTAGCTCGAGATGAGGGATCCTTTCCCTGTTTCGTAGGGAAAGAATTCCCGGCTTTCCCGTCGCATCTCAAGAGGAGGCGCTCTCCACAGGAAAGGCGAGAGGAACTCCAGGGTCGTGCCACCATTCCAAGTGTCCCCCAGATGTGTCAGTCTATTCCAGAGGAACCTGTTTTCCCTGCACTGCCTTGACGTTCAAGCCGAGGATCCACTCCCACCACGTGTGCACGTGGGACAGCCCTGTGGGAAAGCCTCGTGGGAAAGCCTCGTGGGAAAGACTCGAGGGAAAACCATAGATCCTTTGATCCATTGGGCGGACTGCGTGACACTGCTGCTACCGCTCTGGAGGAAAGCGCAAGTGCATGCCCGCATTCGAGACGAGGACTGACTCCCCTGGGGAGACTCCAGAAGTACCCCAAGATCCATGTCAGCACTGGAGAGGAATCCTCAGGTTCCGGCCCCGACTCCACACAAGGTCTTAGGCCCCGGCATCGACGGGAGAGTAATCCCGAGAGGCCCCCGAGGAATTCGCATGGGGACTGGCCTTTCCTGAGGCCACCAGAGCGGGTCCCTGAGGTCCCCGTCGTAAGTCGAGAGCACCTGCCGCAACTCGAGAAAATCCAGGAGGTTTTGCCCTCCAGGCGAGATGAGGCCCATTTCCGCTGAGGTTTCTCGAGGCTAATCACGTCTAAACACTGGAACTTCCAAAGGGTCCTTCACACCCTTGCTGCAACTCAAGAAGTTCCCCGACATACCCGTCTCCACTCTAGAGGAAGCACGTGGGGTCCCGCACACATCCAGGGGAGCCCCGTTTCCGCCTCCTAGCTCGAGATGAGGGATCCTTTCCCTGTTTCGTAGGGAAAGAATTCCCGGCGTTCCCGTCGCATCTCAAGAGGAGGCGCTCTCCACAGGAAAGGCGAGAGGAACTCCAGGGTCGTGCCACCATTCCAAGAGTCCCCCAGATGTGTCAGTCCATTCCAGAGGAACCTGTTTTCCCTGCACTGCCTTGACGTTCAAGCCGAGGATCCACGCCCACCACGTGTGCACGTGGGACAGCCCTGTGGGAAAGCCTCGTGGGAAAGCCACGTGGGAAAGACTCGAGGGAAAACCATAGATCCTTTGATCCACGCGGCGGACTGCGTGACACTGCTGCTACCGTTCTGGAGGAAAGCGCAAGTGCATGCCCGCATTCGAGACGAGGACTGACTCCCCTGGGGAGACTCCAGAAGTACCCCAAGATCCATGTCAGCTCTGGAGAGGAATCCTCAGGTTCCGGCCCCGACTCCACACAAGGTCTTAGGCCCCGGCATCGACGGGAGAGGAATCCCAAGAGGCCCCCGAGGAACTCGCATGGGGACTGGCCTTTCCTGAGGCCACCAGAGCAGGTCCCTGAGGTCCCCGTCGTAAGTCGAGAGCACCTGCCGCAACTCGGGAAAATCCAGGAGGTTTTGCCCTCCAGGCGAGATGAGGCCCATTTCCGCTGAGGCTTCTCGAGGCTAATCACGTCTAACCACTGGAACTTCCAAAGGGTCCTTCACACCCTTGCTGCAACTCAAGAAGTTCCCCGACATACCCGTCTCCACTCGAGAGGAAGCACGTGGGGTCCCGCACACATCCAGGGGAGCCCCGTTTCCGCCTCCTAGCTCGAGATGAGGGATCCTTTCCCTGTTTCGTAGGGAAAGAATTCCCGGCGTTCCCGTCGCATCTCAAGAGGAGGCGCTCTCCACAGGAAAGGCGAGAGGAACTCCAGGGTCGTGCCACCATTCCAAGAGTCCCCCAGATGTGTCAGTCCATTCCAGAGGAACCTGTTTTCCCTGCACTGCCTTGACGTTCAAACCGAGGATCCACTCCCACCACGTGTGCACGTGGGACAGCCCTGTGGGAAAGCCTCGTGGGAAAGCCTCGTGGGAAAGACACGAGGGAAAACAATAGATCCTTTGATCCACGCGGCGGACTGCGTGACACTGCTGCTACCGCTCTGGAGGAAATCGCAAGTGCATGCCCGCATTCGAGACGAGGACTGACTCCCCTAGGGAGACTCCAGAAGTACCCCAAGATCCATGTCAGCACTGGAGAGGAATCCTCAGGTTCCGGCACCGACTCCACACAAGGTCTTAGGCCCCGGCATCGACGGGAGAGGAATGCCGAGAGGCCCCCGAGGAACTCGCATGGGGACTGGCCTTTCCTGAGGCCACCAGAGCGGGTCCCTGAGGTCCCCGTCGTAAGTCGAGAGCACCTGCCGCAACTCGAGAAAATCCAGGAGGTTTTGCCCTCCAGGCGAGATGAGGCCCATTTCCGCTGAGGCTTCTCGAGGCTAATCACGTCTAACCACTGGAACTTCCAAAGGGTCCTTCACACCCTTGCTGCAACTCAAGAAGTTCCCCGACATACCCGTCTCCACTCGAGAGGAAGCACGAGGGTCCCGCACACATCCAGGGGAGCCCCGTTTCCGCCTCCTAGCTCGAGATGAGGGATCCTTTCCCTGTTTCGTAGGGAAAGAATTCCCGGCGTTCCCGTCGCATCTCAAGAGGAGGCGCTCTCCACAGGAAAGGCGAGAGGACTCCAGCGTCGTGCCACCATTCAAAGAGTCCCCCAGATATGTCAGTCCATTCCAGAGGACATGTTTTCCCTGCACTGCCTTGACGTTCAAGCCGAGGATCGAGTCCCACCACGTGTGCACGTGGGACAGCCCTGTGGGAAAGCCTCGGGGGAAAGCCTCGTGGGAAAGACTCGAGGGAAAACCATAGATCCTTTGATCCACGCGGCGGACTGCGTGACACTGCTGCTACCGCTCTGGAGGAAAGCGCAAGTGCATGCCCGCATTCGAGACGAGGACTGACTCCCCTGGGGAGACTCCAGAAGTACCCCAAGATCCATGTCAGCACTGGAGAGGAAACCTCAGGTCCCGGCCCCGACTCCACACAAGGTCTTAGGCCCCGGTATCGACGGGATAGGAATGTCGAGAGGCCCCCGAGGAACTCGCATGGGGACTGGCCTTTCCTGAGGTCACCAGAGCGGGTCCCTGAGGTCCCCGTCGTAAGTCGAGAGCACCTGCCACAACTCGAGAAAATCCAGGAGATTTTGCCCTCCAGGCGAGATGAAGCCCATTTCCGCTGAGGCTTCTCGAGGCTAATCACATCTAACCACTGGAACTTCCAAAAGGTCCTTCACACCCTTGCTGCAACTCTAGAAGTTCCCCGACATACCCGTCTCCACTCGAGAGGAAGCACGAGGGTCCCGCACACATCCAGGGTAGCCCCGTTTCCACCTCCTAGCTCGAGATGAGGGATCCTTTCCCTGTTTCGGAGGGAAAGAATTCCCGGCGTTCCCGTCGCATCTCAAGAGGAGGCGCTCCCACAGGAAAGGCGAGAGGAACTCCAGGGTCGTGCCACCATCCCAAGAGACCCCATATGTGTCAGTCCAATCCAGAGGAACCTGTTTTCCCTGCACTGCCTTGACGTTCAAGCCGAGGATCGACTCCCACCACGTGTGCACGTGGGACAGCCCTGTGGGAAAGCCTCGTGGGAAAGCCTCGTGGGAAAGACTCGACGGAAAACCATAGATCCTTTGATCCACGCGGCGGACTGCGTGACACTGCTGCTACCGCTTTGGAGGAAAGCGCAAGTGCATGCCCGCATTCGAGACGAGGACTGACTCCCCTGGGGAGACTCCAGAAGTACCCCAAGATCCATGTCAGCACTGGAGAGGAATCCTCAGTTTCCGGCCCCGACTCCACACAAGGTCTTAGGCCCCGGCATCGACGGGAGAGTAATCCCGAGAGGCCCCCGAGGAATTCCCATGGGGACTGGCCTTTCCTGAGGCCACCAGAGCGGGTCCCTGAGGTCCCCGTCGTAAGTCGAGAGCACCTGCCGCAACTCGAGAAAATCCAGGAGGTTTTGCCCTCCAGGCGAGATGAGGCCCATTTCCACTGAGGCTTCTCGAGGCGAATCATGTCTAACCACTGGAACTTCCAAAGGGTCCTTCACACCCTTGCTGCAACTCAAGAAGTTCCCCGACATACCCGTCTCCACTCGAGAGGAAGCACGTGGGGTCCCGCACACATCCAGGGGAGCCCCGTTTCCGCCTCCTAGCTCGAGATGAGGGATCCTTTCCCTGTTTCGGAGGGAAAGAATTCCCGGCGTTCCCGTCGCATCTCAAGAGGAGGCGCTCTCCACAGGAAAGGCGAGAGGAACTCCAGGGTCGTGCCACCATTCAAAGAGTCCCCCAGATGTGTCAGTCCATTCCAGAGGACCCTGTTTTCCCTGCACTGCCTTGACGTTCAAGCCGAGGATCGACTCCCACCACGTGTGCAAGTGGGACAGCCCTGTGGGAAAGCCTCGTGGGAAAGCCTCGTGGGAAAGACTCGAGGGAAAACCATAGATCCTTTGATCCATTGGGCGGACTGCGTGACACTGCTGCTACCGCTCTGGAGGAAAGCCCAAGTGCATGCCCGCATTCGAGACGAGGACTGACTCCCCTGGGGAGACTCCAGAAATACCCCAAGATCCATGTCAGCACTGGAGAGGAATCCTCAGGTTCCCGCCCCGACTCCAGACAAGGTCTTAGGCCCTGGCATCGACGGGAGAGGGATCCCGAGAGGCCCCCGAGGAACTCGCATGGGGACTGGCCTTTCCTGAGGCCACCAGAGCGGGTCCCTGAGGTCCCCGTCGTAAGTCGAGAGCACCTGCCGCAACTCGAGAAAATCCAGGAGGTTTTGCCCTCCAGGCGAGATGAGGCCCATTTCCGCTGAGGCTTCTCGAGGCTAATCACGTCTAACCACTGGAACTTCCAAAAGGTCCTTCACACCCTTGCTGCAACTCTAGAAGTTCCCCGACATACCCGTCTCCACTCGAGAGGAAGCACGAGGGTCCCGCACACATCCAGGGTAGCCCCGTTTCCGCCTCCTAGCTCGAGATGAGGGATCCTTTCCCTGTTTCGTAGGGAAAGAATTCCCGGCGTTCCCGTCGCATCTCAAGAGGAGGCGCTCTCCACAGGAAAGGCGAGAGGAACTCCAGGGTCGTGCCACCATTCCAAGAGTCCCCCAGATGTGTCAGTCCATTCCAGAGGAACCTGTTTTCCCTGCACTGCCTTGACGTTCAAGCCGAGGATCCACTCCCACCACGTGTGCACGTGGGACAGCCCTGTGGGAAAGCCTCGTGGGAAAGCCTCGTGGGAAAACTCGAGGGAAAACCATAGATCCTTTGATCCCGCGGCGGACTGCGTGACACTGCTGCTACCGCTCTGGAGGAAAGCGCAAGTGCATGCCCGCATTCGAGACGAGGACTGACTCCCCTGGGGAGACTCCAGAAGTACCCCAAGATCCATGTCAGCACTGGAGAGGAATCCTCAGTTTCCGGCCCCGACTCCACACAAGGTCTTAGGCCCCGGCATCGACGGGAGAGGAATCCCCAGAGGCCCCCGAGGAATTCGCATGGGGACTGGCCTTTCCTGAGGCCACCAGAGCGGGTCCCTGAGGTCCCCGGCGTAAGTCGAGAGCACCTGCCGTAACTCGAGAAAATCCAGGAGGTTTTGCCCTCCAGGCGAGATGAGGCCCATTTCCGCTGAGGCTTCTCGAGGCTAATCACGTCTAACAACTGGAACTTCCAAAGGGTCCTTCACACCCTTGCTGCAACTCAAGAAGTTCCCCGACATACCCGTCTCCACTCGGGAGGAAGCACGTGGGGTCCCGCACACATCCAGGGGAGCCCCGTTTCCGCCTCCTAGCTCGAGATGAGGGATCCTTTCCCTGTTTCGTAGGGAAAGAATTCCCGGCGTTCCCGTCGCATCTCAAGAGGAGGCGCTCTCCACAGGAAAGGCGAGAGGACTCCAGCGTCGTGCCACCATTCAAAGAGTCTCCCAGATATGTCAGTCCATTCCAGAGGACATGTTTTCCCTGCACTGCCTTGACGTTCAAGCCGAGGATCGAGTCCCACCACATGTGCACGTGGGACAGCCCTGTGGAAAGCCTCGTGGGAAAGCCTCTTGGGAAAGACTCGAGGGAAAACCATAGATCCTTTGATCCACGCGGCGGACTGCGTGACACTGCTGCTACCGCTCTGGAGGAAAGCGCAAGTGCATGCCCGCATTCGAGACGAGGACTGACTCCCCTGGGGAGACTCCAGAAGTACCCCAAGATCCATGTCAGCACTGGAGAGGAATCCTCAGGTCCCGGCCCCGACTCCACACAAGGTCTTAGGCCCCGGTATCGACGGGAGAGGAATACCGAGAGGCCCCCGAGGAACTCGCATGGGGACTGGCCTTTCCTGAGGTCACCAGAGCGGGTCCCTGAGGTCCCCGTCGTAAGTCGAGAGCACCTGCCACAACTCGAGAAAATCCAGGAGGTTTTGCCCTCCAGGCGAGATGAAGCCCATTTCCGCTGAGGCTTCACGAGGCTAATCACATCTAACCACTGGAACTTCCAAAAGGTCCTTCACACCCTTGCTGCAACTCTAGAAGTTCCCCGACATACCCGTCTCCACTCGAGAGGAAGCACGAGGGTCCCGCACACATCCAGGGTAGCCCCGTTTCCACCTCCTAGCTCGAGATGAGGGATCCTTTCCCTGTTTCGGAGGGAAAGAATTCCCGGCGTTCCCGTCGCATCTCAAGAGGAGGCGCTCCCACAGGAAAGGCGAGAGGAACTCCAGGGTCGTGCCACCATCCCAAGAGACCCCATATGTGTCAGTCCATTCCAGAGGAACCTGTTTTCCCTGCACTGCCTTGACGTTCAAGCCGAGGATCGACTCCCACCACGTGTGCACGTGGGACAGCCCTGTGGGAAAGCCTCGTGGGAAAGCCTCGTGGGAAAGACTCGAGGGAAAACCATAGATCCTTTGATCCACGCGGCGGACTGCGTGACACTGCTGCTACCGCTTTGGAGGAAAGCGCAAGTGCATGCCCGCATTCGAGACGAGGACTGACTCCCCTGGGGAGACTCCAGAAGTACCCCAAGATCCATGTCAGCACTGGAGAGGAATCCTCAGGTTCCGGCCCCGACTCCACACAAGGTCTTAGGCCCCGGCATCGACGGGAGAGTAATCCCGAGAGGCCCTCGAGGAATTCGCATGGGGACTGGCCTTTCCTGAGGCCACCAGAGCTGGTCCCTGAGGTCCCCGTCGTAAGTCGAGAGCACCTGCCGCAACTCGAGAAAATCCAGGAGGTTTTGCCCTCCAGGCGAGATGAGGCCCATTTCCACTGAGGCTTCTCGAGGCGAATCATGTCTAACCACTGGAACTTCCAAAGGGTCCTTCACACCCTTGCTGCAACTCAAGAAGTTCCCCGACATACCCGTCTCCACTCGAGAGGAAGCACGTGGGGTCCCGCACACATCCAGGGGAGCCCCGTTTCCGCCTCCTAGCTCGAGATGAGGGATCCTTTCCCTGTTTCGTAGGGAAAGAATTCCCGGCGTTCCCGTCGCATCTCAAGAGGAGGCGCTCTCCACAGGAAAGGCGAGAGGAACTCCAGGGTCGTGCCACCATTCCAAGAGTCCCCCAGATGTGTCAGTCCATTCCAGAGGAACCTGTTTTCCCTGCACTGCCTTGACGTTCAAGCCGAGGATCCACTCCCACCACGTGTGCACGTGGGACAGCCCTGTGGGAAAGCCTCGTGGGAAAGCCTCGTGGGAAAGACTCGAGGGAAAACCATAGATCCTTTGATCCACGCGGCGGACTGCGTGACACTGCTGCTACCGCTCTGGAGGAAAGCGCAAGTGCATGCCCGCATTCGAGACGAGGACTGACTCCCCTGGGGAGACTCCAGAAATACCCCAAGATCCATGTCAGCACTGGAGAGGAATCCTCCGGTTCCGGCCCCGACTCCACACAAGGTCTTAGGCCCCGGCATCGACGGGAGAGGGATCCCGAGAGGCCCCCGAGGAACTCGCATGGGGACTGGCCTTTCCTGAGGCCACCAGAGCGGGTCCCTGAGGTCCCCGTCGTAAGTCGAGAGCACCTGCCGCAACTCGAGAAAATCCAGGAGGTTTTGCCCTCCAGGCGAGATGAGGCCCATTTCCGCTGAGGCTTCTCGAGGCTAATCACGTCTAACCACTGGAACTTCCAAAGGGTCCTTCACACCCTTGCTGCAACTCAAGAAGTTCCCCGACATACCCGTCTCCACTCGAGAGGAAGCACGTGGGGTCCCGCACACATCCAGGGGAGCCCCGTTTCCGCCTCCTAGCTCGAGATGAGGGATCCTTTCCCTGTTTCGTAGGGAAAGAATTCCCGGCGTTCCCGTCGCATCTCAAGAGGAGGCGCTCTCCACAGGAAAGGCGAGAGGAACTCCAGGGTCGTGCCACCATTCCAAGAGTCCCCCAGATGTGTCAGTCCATTCCAGAGGAACCTGTTTTCCCTGCACTGCCTTGACGTTCAAGCCGAGGATCCACTCCCACCACGTGTGCACGTGGGACAGCCCTGTGGGAAAGCCTCGTGGGAAAGCCTCGTGGGAAAACTCGAGGGAAAACCATAGATCCTTTGATCCACGCGGCGGACTGCGTGACACTGCTGCTACCGCTCTGGAGGAAAGCGCAAGTGCATGCCCGCATTCGAGACGAGGACTGACTCCCCTGGGGAGACTCCAGAAGTACCCCAAGATCCATGTCAGCACTGGAGAGGAATCCTCAGGTTCCGGCCCCGACTCCACACAAGGTCTTAGGCCCCGGCATCGACGGGAGAGTAATCCCGAGAGGCCCCCGAGGAATTCGCATGGGGACTGGCCTTTCCTGAGGCCACCAGAGCGGGTCCCTGAGGTCCCCGTCGTAAGTCGAGAGCACCTGCCGTAACTCGAGAAAATCCAGGAGGTTTTGCCCTCCAGGCGAGATGAGGCCCATTTCCGCTGAGGTTTCTCGAGGCTAATCACGTCTAACCACTGGAACTTCCAAAGGGTCCTTCACACCCTTGCTGCAACTCAAGAAGTTCCCCGACATACCCGTCTCCACTCGAGAGGAAGCACGTGGGGTCCCGCACACATCCAGGGGAGCCCCGTTTCCGCCTCCTAGCTCGAGATGAGGGATCCTTTCCCTGTTTCGTAGGGAAAGAATTCCCGGCGTTCCCGTCGCATCTCAAGAGGAGGCGCTCTCCACAGGAAAGGCGAGAGGAACTCCAGGGTCCTGCCACCATTCCAAGAGTCCCCCAGATGTGTCAGTCCATTCCAGAGGAACCTGTTTTCCCTGCACTGCCTTGACGTTCAAGCCGAGGATCCACTCCCACCACGTGTGCACGTGGGACAGCCCTGTGGGAAAGCCTCGTGGGAAAGCCTCGTGGGAAAGACTCGAGGGAAAACCATAGATCCTTTGATCCACGCGGCGGACTGCGTAACACTGCTGCTACCGTTCTGGAGGAAAGCGCAAGTGCATGCCCGTATTCGAGACGAGGACTGACTCCCCTGGGGAGACTCCAGAAGTACCCCAAGATCCATGTCAGCTCTGGAGAGGAATCCTCAGGTTCCGGCCCCGATCCACACAAGGTCTTAGGCCCCGGCATCGACGGGAGAGGAATCCCAAGAGGCCCCCGAGGAACTCGCATGGGGACTGGCCTTTCCTGAGGCCAACAGAGCGGGTCCCTGAGGTCCCCGTCGTAAGTCGAGAGCACCTGCCGCAACTCGGGAAAATCCAGGAGGTTTTGCCCTCCAGGCGAGATGAGGCCCATTTCCGCTGAGGCTTCTCGAGGCTAATCACGTCTAACCACTGGAACTTCCAAAGGGTCCTTCACACCCTTGCTGCAACTCAAGAAGTTCCCCGACATACCCGTCTCCACTCGAGAGGAAGCACGTGGGGTCCCGCACACATCCAGGGGAGCCCCGTTTCCGCCTCCTAGCTCGAGATGAGGGATCCTTTCCCTGTTTCGTAGGGAAAGAATTCCCGGCGTTCCCGTCGCATCTCAAGAGGAGGCGCTCTCCACAGGAAAGGCGAGAGGAACTCCAGGGTCGTGCCACCATTCCAAGAGTCCCCCAGATGTGTCAGTCCATTCCAGAGGAACCTGTTTTCCCTGCACTGCCTTGACGTTCAAGCCGAGGATCGACTCCCACCACGTGTGCACGTGGGACAGCCCTGTGGGAAAGCCTCGTGGGAAAGCCTCGTGGGAAAGACTCGAGGGAAAACCATAGATCCTTTGATCCACGCGGCGGACTGCGTGACACTGCTGCTACCGCTCTGGAGGAAAGCGCAAGTGCATGCCCGCATTCGAGACGAGGACTGACTCCCCTGGGGAGACTCCAGAAGTACCCCAAGATCCATGTCAGCACGGGAGAGGAATCCTCAGGTTCCGGCCCCGACTCCACACAAGGTCTTAGGCCCCGGCATCGACGGGAGAGGAATCCCAAGAGGCCCCCTAGGAACTCGCATGGGGACTGGCCTTTCCTGAGGCCACCAGAGCGGGTCCCTGAGGTCCCCGTCGTAAGTCGAGAGCACCTGCCGCAACTCGGGAAAATCCAGGAGGTTTTGCCCTCCAGGCGAGATGAGGCCCATTTCCGCTGAGGCTTCTCGAGGCTAATCACGTCTAACCACTGGAACTTCCAAAGGGTGCTTCACACCCTTGCTGCAACTCAAGAAGTTCCCCGACCTACCCGTCTCCACTCGAGAGGAAGCACGTGGTGTCCCGCACACATCCAGGGGAGCCCCGTTTCCGCCTCCTAGCTCGAGATGAGGGATCCTTTCCCTGTTTCGTAGGGAAAGAATTCCCGGCTTTCCCGTCGCATCTCAAGAGGAGGTGCTCTCCACAGGAAAGTCGAGAGGAACTCCAGGGTCGTGCCACCATTCCAAGTGTCCCCCAGATGTGTCAGTCTATTCCAGAGGAACCTGTTTTCCCTGCACTGCCTTGACGTTCAAGCCGAGGATCCACTCCCACCACGTGTGCACGTGGGACAGCCCTGTGGGAAAGCCTCGTGGGAAAGCCTCGTGGGAAAGACTCGAGGGAAAACCATAGATCCTTTGATCCCCGCGGCGGACTGTGTGACACTGCTGCTACCGCTTTGGAGGAAAGCGCAAGTGCATGCCCGCATTCGAGACGAGGACTGACTCCCCTGGGTAGACTCCAGAAATACCCCAAGATCCATGTCAGCACTGGAGAGGAATCCTCAGGTTCCGGCCCCGACTCCACACAAGGTCTTAGGCCCCGGCATCGACGGGAGAGTAATCCCGAGAGGCCCCCGAGGAATTCGCATGGGGACTGGCCTTTCCTGAGGCCACCAGAGCGGGTCCCTGAGGTCCCCGTCGTAAGTCGAGAGCACCTGCCCCAACTCGAGAAAATCCAGGAGGTTTTGCCCTCCAGGCGAGATGAGGCCCATTTCCGCTGAGGCTTCTCGAGGTGAATCATGTCTAACCACTGGAACTTCCAAAGGGTCCTTCACACCCTTGCTGCAACTCAAGAAGTTCCCCGACATACCCGTCTCCACTCGAGAGGAAGCACGTGGGGTCCCGCACACATCCAGGGGAGCCCCGTTTCCGCCTCCTAGCTCGAGATGAGGGATCCTTTCCCTGTTTCGTAGGGAAAGAATTCCCGGCGTTCCCGTCGCATCTCAAGAGGAGGCGCTCTCCACAGGAAAGGCGAGAGGAACTCCAGGGTCGTGCCACCATTCCAAGAGTCCCCCAGATGTGTCAGTCCATTCCAGAGGAACCTGTTTTCCCTGCACTGCCTTGACGTTCAAGCCGAGGATCCACTCCCACCACGTGTGCACGTGGGACAGCCCTGTGGGAAAGCCTCGTGGGAAAGCCTCGTGGGAAAGACTCGAGGGAAAACCATAGATCCTTTGATCCACGCCGCGGACTGCGTGACACTGCTGCTACCGCTCTGGAGGAAAGCGCAAGTGCATGCCCGCATTCGAGACGAGGACTGACTCCCCTGGGGAGACTCCAGAAGTACCCCAAGATCCATGTCAGCACTGGAGAGGAATCCTCAGGTTCCGGCCCCGACTCCACACAAGGTCTTAGGCCCCGGCATCGACGGGAGAGGGATCCCGAGAGGCCCCCGAGGAACTCGCATGGGGACTGGCCTTTCCTGAGGCCACCAGAGCGGTTCCCTGAGGTCCCCGTCGTAAGTCGAGAGCACCTGCCGCAACTCGAGAAAATCCAGGAGGTTTTGCCCTCCAGGCGAGATGAGGCCCATTTCCGCTGAGGCTTCTCGAGGCTAATCACGTCTAACCACTGGAACTTCCAAAGGGTCCTTCACACCCTTGCTGCAACTCAAGAAGTTCCCCGACATACCCGTCTCCACTCGAGAGGAAGCACGTGGGGTCCCGCACACATCCAGGTGAGCCCCGTTTCCGCCTCCTAGCTCGAGATGAGGGATCCTTTCCCTGTTTCGTAGGGAAAGAATTCCCGGCGTTCCCGTCGCATCTCAAGAGGAGGCGCTCTCCACAGGAAAGCCGAGAGGAACTCCAGGGTCATGCCACCATTCCAAGAGTCCCCCAGATGTGTCAGTCCATTCCAGAGGAACCTGTTTTCCCTGCACTGCCTTGACGTTCAAGCCGAGGATCGACTCCCACCACGTGTGCACGTGGGACAGCCCTGTGGGAAAGCCTCGTGGGAAAGCCTCGTGGGAAAACTCGAGGGAAAACCATAGATCCTTTGATCCACGCGGCGGACTGCGTGACACTGATGCTACCGCTCTGGAGGAAAGCGCAAGTGCATGCCCGCATTCGAGACGAGGACTGACTCCCCTGGGGAGACTCCAGAAGTACCCCAAGATCCATGTCAGCAATGGAGAGGAATCCTCAGTTTCCGGCCCCGACTCCACACAAGGTCTTAGGCCCCGGCATCGACGGGAGAGTAATCCCGAGAGGCCCCCGAGGAACTCGCATGGGGACTGGTCTTTCCTGAGGCCACCAGAGCGGGTCCCTGAGGTCCCCGTCGTAAGTCGAGAGCACCTGCCGTAACTCGAGAAAATTCAGGAGGTTTTGCCCTCCAGGCGAGATGAGGCCCATTTCCGCTGAGGCTTCTCGAGGCTAATCACGTCTAACAACTGGAACTTCCAAAGGGTCCTTCACACCCTTGCTGCAACTCAAGAAGTTCCCCGACATACCCGTCTCCACTCGAGAGGAAGCACGTGGGGTCCCGCACACATCCAGGGGAGCCCCGTTTCCGCCTCCTAGCTCGAGATGAGGGATCCTTTCCCTGTTTCGTAGGGAAAGAATTCCCGGCGTTCCCGTCGCATCTCAAGAGGAGGCGCTCTCCACAGGAAAGGCGAGAGGACTCCAGCGTCGTGCCACCATTCAAAGAGTCTCCCAGATATGTCAGTCCATTCCAGAGGACATGTTTTCCCTGCACTGCCTTGACGTTCAAGCCGAGGATCGAGTCCCACCACGTGTGCACGTGGGACAGCCCTGTGGAAAGCCTCGTGGGAAAGCCTCGTGGGAAAGACTCGAGGGAAAACCATAGATCCTTTGATCCACGAGGTGGACTGCGTGACACTGCTGCTACCGCTCTGGAGGAAAGCGCAAGTGCATGCCCGCATTCGAGACGAGGACTGACTCCCCTGGGGAGACTCCAGAAGTACCCCAAGATCCATGTCAGCACTGGAGAGGAATCCTCAGGTCCCGGCCCCGACTCCACACAAGGTCTTAGGCCCCGGTATCGACGGGAGAGGTATCCCGAGAGGCCCCCGAGGAACTCGCATGGGGACTGGCCTTTCCTGAGGCCACCAGAGCGGGTCCCTGAGGTCCCCGTCGTAAGTCGAGAGCACCTGCCGCAACTCGGGAAAATCCAGGAGGTTTTGCCCTCCAGGCGAGATGAGGCCCATTTCCGCTGAGGCTTCTCGAGGCTAATCACGTCTAACCACTGGAACTTCCAAAGGGTGCTTCACACCCTTGCTGCAACTCAAGAAGTTCCCCGACATACCCGTCTCCACTCGAGAGGAAGCACGTGGTGTCCCGCACACATCCAGGGGAGCCCCGTTTCCGCCTCCTAGCTCGAGATGAGGGATCCTTTCCCTGTTTCGTAGGGAAAGAATTCCCGGCTTTCCCGTCGCATCTCAAGAGGAGGCGCTCTCCACAGGAAAGGCGAGAGGAACTCCAGGGTCGTGCCACCATTCCAAGTGTCCCCCAGATGTGTCAGTCTATTCCAGAGGAACCTGTTTTCCCTGCACTGCCTTGACGTTCAAGCCGAGGATCCACTCCCACCACGTGTGCACGTGGGACAGCCCTGTGGGAAAGCCTCGTGGGAAAGCCTCGTGGGAAAGACTCGAGGGAAAACCATAGATCCTTTGATCCACGCGGCGGACTGCGTGACACTGCTGCTACCGCTTTGGAGGAAAGCGCAAGTGCATGCCCGCATTCGAGACGAGGACTGACTCCCCTGGGTAGACTCCAGAAATACCCCAAGATCCATGTCAGCACTGGAGAGGAATCCTCAGGTTCCGGCCCCGACTCCACACAAGGTCTTAGGCCCCGGCATCGACGGGAGAGTAATCCCGAGAGGCCCCCGAGGAATTCGCATGGGGACTGGCCTTTCCTGAGGCCACCAGAGCGGGTCCCTGAGGTCCCCGTCGTAAGTCGAGAGCACCTGCCCCAACTCGAGAAAATCCAGGAGGTTTTGCCCTCCAGGCGAGATGAGGCCCATTTCCGCTGAGGCTTCTCGAGGTGAATCATGTCTAACCACTGGAACTTCCAAAGGGTCCTTCACACCCTTGCTGCAACTCAAGAAGTTCCCCGACATACCCGTCTCCACTCGAGAGGAAGCACGTGGGGTCCCGCACACATCCAGGGGAGCCCCGTTTCCGCCTCCTAGCTCGAGATGAGGGATCCTTTCCCTGTTTCGTAGGGAAAGAATTCCCGGCGTTCCCGTCGCATCTCAAGAGGAGGCGCTCTCCACAGGAAAGGCGAGAGGAACTCCAGGGTCGTGCCACCATTCCAAGAGTCCCCCAGATGTGTCAGTCCATTCCAGAGGAACCTGTTTTCCCTGCACTGCCTTGACGTTCAAGCCGAGGATCCACTCCCACCACGTGTGCACGTGGGACAGCCCTGTGGGAAAGCCTCGTGGGAAAGCCTCGTGGGAAAGACTCGAGGGAAAACCATAGATCCTTTGATCCACGCGGCGGACTGCGTGACACTGCTGCTACCGCTCTGGAGGAAAGCGCAAGTGCATGCCCGCATTCGAGACGAGGACTGACTCCCCTGGGGAGACTCCAGAAGTACCCCAAGATCAATGTCAGCACTGGAGAGGAATCCTCAGGTTCCGGCCCCGACTCCACACAAGGTCTTAGGCCCCGGCATCGACGGGAGAGGGATCCCGAGAGGCCCCCGAGGAACTCGCATGGGGACTGGCCTTTCCTGAGGCCACCAGAGCGGGTCCCTGAGGTCCCCGTGGTAAGACGAGAGCACCTGCCGCAACTCGAGAAAATCCAGGAGGTTTTGCCCTCCAGGCGAGATGAGGCCCATTTCCGCTGAGGCTTCTCGAGGCTAATCACGTGTAACCACTGGAACTTCCAAAGGGTCCTTCACACCCTTGCTGCAACTCAAGAAGTTCCCCGACATACCCGTCTCCACTCGAGAGGAAGCACGTGGGGTCCCGCACACATCCAGGTGAGCCTCGTTTCCGCCTCCTAGCTCGAGATGAGGGATCCTTTCCCTGTTTCGTAGGGAAAGAATTCCCGGCGTTCCCGTCGCATCTCAAGAGGAGGCGCTCTCCACAGGAAAGCCGAGAGGAACTCCAGGGTCATGCCACCATTCCAAGAGTCCCCCAGATGTGTCAGTCCATTCCAGAGGAACCTGTTTTCCCTGCACTGCCTTGACGTTCAAGCCGAGGATCGACTCCCACCACGTGTGCACGTGGGACAGCCCTGTGGGAAAGCCTCGTGGGAAAGCCTCGTGGGAAAACTCGAGGGAAAACCATAGATCCTTTGATCCACGGGGCGGACTGCGTGACACTGATGCTACCGCTCTGGAGGAAAGCGCAAGTGCATGCCCGCATTCGAGACGAGGACTGACTCCCCTGGGGAGACTCCAGAAGTACCCCAAGATCCATGTCAGCAATGGAGAGGAATCCTCAGTTTCCGGCCCCGACTCCACACAAGGTCTTAGGCCCCGGCATCGACGGGAGAGTAATCCCGAGAGGCCCCCGAGGAATTCGCATGGGGACTGGCCTTTCCTGAGGCCACCAGAGCGGGTCCCTGGGGTCCCCGTCGTAAGTCGAGAGCACCTGCCGCAACTCGAGAAAATCCAGGAGGTTTTGCCCTCCAGGCGAGATGAGGCCCATTTCCGCTGAGGCTTCTCGAGGCTAATCACGTCTAACAACTGGAACTTCCAAAGGGTCCTTCACACCCTTGCTGCAACTCAAGAAGTTCCCCGACATACCCGTCTCCACGCGGGAGGAAGCACGTGGGGTCCCGCACACATCCAGGGGAGCCCCGTTTCCGCCTCCTAGCTCGAGATGAGGGATCCTTTCCCTGTTTCGTAGGGAAAGAATTCCCGGCGTTCCCGTCGCATCTCAAGAGGAGGCGCTCTCCACAGGAAAGGCGAGAGGACTCCAGCGTCGTGCCACCATTCAAAGAGTCTCCCAGATATGTCAGTCCATTCCAGAGGACATGTTTTCCCTGCACTGCCTTGACGTTCAAGCCGAGGATCGAGTCCCACCACGTGTGCACGTGGGACAGCCCTGTGGAAAGCCTCGTGGGAAAGCCTCGTGGGAAAGACTCGAGGGAAAACCATAGATCCTTTGATCCACGAGGCGGACTGCGTGACACTGCTGCTACCGCTCTGGAGGAAAGCGCAAGTGCATGCCCGCATTCGAGACGAGGACTGACTCCCCTGGGGAGACTCCAGAAGTTCCCCAAGATCCATGTCAGCACTGGAGAGGAATCCTCAGGTCCCGGCCCCGACTCCACACAAGGTCTTAGGCCCCGGCATCGACGGGAGAGGAATGCCGAGAGGCCCCCGTGGAACTCGCATGGGGACTGGCCTTTCCTGAGGCCACCAGAGCGGGTCCCTGAGGTCCCCGTCGTAAGTCGAGAGCACCTGCCGCAACTCGAGAAAATCCAGGAGGTTTTGCCCTCCAGGCGAGATGAGGCCCATTTCCGCTGAGGCTTCTCGAGGCCATTCACATCTAACCACTGGAACTTCCAAAGGGTCCTTCACACCTTGCTGCAACTCAAACAGTTCCCCGACATACCCGTCTCCACTCGAGAGGAAGCACGTGGTGTCCCGCACACATCCAGGGGAGCCCCGTTTCCGCCTCCTAGCTCGAGATGAGGGATCCTTTCCCTGTTTCGTAGGGAAAGAATTCCCGGCGTTTCCGTCGCATCTCAAGAGGAGGCGCTCTCCACAGGAAAGGCGAGAGGAACTCCAGGGTCGAGACACCATTCTAAGAGTCCCCCAGATGTGTCAGTCCATTCCAGAGGAACCTGTTTTCCCTGCACTGCCTTGACGTTCAAGCCGAGGATCGACTCCCACCACGTGTGCACGTGGGACAGCCCTTGGGAAAGCCTCGGGGGAAAGCCTCGTGGGAAAGACTCGAGGGAAAACCATAGATCCTTTGATCCACGCGGCGGACTGCGTGACACTGCTGCTACCGCTCTGGAGGAAAGCGCAAGTGCATGCCCGCATTCGAGACGAGGACTGACTCCCCTGGGGAGACTCCAGAAGTACCCCAAGATCCATGTCAGCACTGGAGAGGAATCCTCAGGTTCCGGCCCCGACTCCACACAAGGTCTTAGGCCCCGGCATCGACGGGAGAGTAATCCCGAGAGGCCCCCGAGGAATTCGCATGGGGACTGGCCTTTCCTGAGGCCACCAGAGCGGGTCCCTGAGGTCCCCGTCGTAAGTCGAGAGCACCTGCCGCAACTCGAGAAAATCAAGGAGGTTTTGCCCTCCAGGCGAGATGAGGCCCATTTCCGCTGAGGTTTCTCGAGGCTAATCACGTCTAAACACTGGAACTTCCAAAGGGTCCTTCACACCCTTGCTGCAACTCAAGAAGTTCCCCGACATACCCGTCTCCACTCTAGAGGAAGCACGTGGGGTCCCGCACACATCCAGGGGAGCCCCGTTTCCGCCTCCTAGCTCGAGATGAGGGATCCTTTCCCTGTTTCGTAGGGAAAGAATTCCCGGCGTTCCCGTCGCATCTCAAGAGGAGGCGCTCTCCACAGGAAAGGCGAGAGGAACTCCAGGGTCGTGCCACCATTCCAAGAGTCCCCCAGATGTGTCAGTCCATTCCAGAGGAACCTGTTTTCCCTGCACTGCCTTGACGTTCAAGCCGAGGATCCACTCCCACCACGTGTGCACGTGGGACAGCCCTGTGGGAAAGCCTCGTGGGAAAGCCTCGTGGGAAAGACTCGAGGGAAAACCATAGATCCTTTGATCCACGCGGCGGACTGCGTGACACTGCTGCTACCGTTCTGGAGGAAAGCGCAAGTGCATGCCCGCATTCGAGACGAGGACTGACTCCCCTGGGGAGACTCCAGAAGTACCCCAAGATCCATGTCAGCTCTGGAGAGGAATCCTCAGGTTCCGGCCCCGACTCCACACAAGGTCTTAGGCCCCGGCATCGACGGGAGAGGGATCCCGAGAGGCCCCCGAGGAACTCGCATGGGGACTGGCCTTTCCTGAGGCCACCAGAGCGGGTCCCTGAGGTCCCCGTCGTAAGTCGAGAGCACCTGCCGCAACTCGGGAAAATCCAGGAGGTTTTGCCCTCCAGGCGAGATGAGGCCCATTTCCGCTGAGGCTTCTCGAGGCTAATCACGTCTAACCACTGGAACTTCCAAAGGGTCCTTCACACCCTTGCTGCAACTCAAGAAGTTCCCCGACATACCCGTCTCCACTCGAGAGGAAGCACGTGGGGTCCCGCACACATCCAGGGGAGCCCCGTTTCCGCCTCCTAGCTCGAGATGAGGGATCCTTTCCCTGTTTCGTAGGGAAAGAATTCCCGGCGTTCCCGTCGCATCTCAAGAGGAGGCGCTCTCCACAGGAAAGGCGAGAGGAACTCCAGGGTCGTGCCACCATTCCAAGAGTCCCCCAGATGTGTCAGTCCATTCCAGAGGAACCTGTTTTCCCTGCACTGCCTTGACGTTCAAGCCGAGGATCGACTCCCACCACGTGTGCACGTGGGACAGCCCTGTGGGAAAGCCTCGTGGGAAAGCCTCGTGGGAAAGACTCGAGGGAAAACCATAGATCCTTTGATCCACGCGGAGGACTGCGTGACACTGCTGCTACCGCTCTGGAGGAAAGCGCAAGTGCATGCCCGCATTCGAGACGAGGACTGACTCCCCTGGGGAGACTCCAGAAGTACCCCAAGATCCATGTCAGCACGGGAGAGGAATCCTCAGGTTCCGGCCCCGACTCCACACAAGGTCTTAGGCCCCGGCATCGACGGGAGAGGAATCCCAAGAGGCCCCCTAGGAACTCGCATGGGGACTGGCCTTTCCTGAGGCCACCAGAGCGGGTCCCTGAGGTCCCCGTCGTAAGTCGAGAGCACCTGCCGCAACTCGGGAAAATCCAGGAGGTTTTGCCATCCAGGCGAGATGAGGCCCATTTCCGCTGAGGCTTCTCGAGGCTAATCACGTCTAACCACTGGAACTTCCAAAGGGTGCTTCACACCCTTGCTGCAACTCAAGAAGTTCCCCGACCTACCCGTCTCCACTCGAGAGGAAGCACGTGGTGTCCCGCACACATCCAGGGGAGCCCCGTTTCCGCCTCCTAGCTCGAGATGAGGGATCCTTTCCCTGTTTCGTAGGGAAAGAATTCCCGGCTTTCCCGTCGCATCTCAAGAGGAGGCGCTCTCCACAGGAAAGGCGAGAGGAACTCCAGGGTCGTGCCACCATTCCAAGTGTCCCCCTGATGTGTCAGTCTATTCCAGAGGAACCTGTTTTCCCTGCACTGCCTTGACGTTCTAGCCGAGGATCCACTCCCACCAAGTGTGCACGTGGGACAGCCCTGTGGGAAAGCCTCGTGGGAAAGCCTCGTGGGAAAGACTCGAGGGAAAACCATAGATCCTTTGATCCACGCGGCGGACTGCGTGACACTGCTGCTACCGCTTTGGAGGAAAGCGCAAGTGCATGCCCGCATTCGAGACGAGGACTGACTCCCCTGGGTAGACTCCAGAAATACCCCAAGATCCATGTCAGCACTGGAGAGGAATCCTCAGGTTCCGGCCCCGACTCCACACAAGGTCTTAGGCCCCGGCATCGACGGGAGAGTAATCCCGAGAGGCCCGCGAGGAATTCGCATGGGGACTGGCCTTTCCTGAGGCCACCAGAGCGGGTCCCTGAGGTCCCCGTCGTAAGTCGAGAGCACCTGCCCCAACTCGAGAAAATCCAGGAGGTTTTGCCCTCCAGGCGAGATGAGGCCCATTTCCGCTGAGGCTTCTCGAGGTGAATCATGTCTAACCACTGGAACTTCCAAAGGGTCCTTCACACCCTTGCTGCAACTCAAGAAGTTCCCCGACATACCCGTCTCCACTCGAGAGGAAGCACGTGGGGTCCCGCACACATCCAGGGGAGCCCCGTTTCCGCCTCCTAGCTCGAGATGAGGGATCCTTTCCCTGTTTCGTAGGGAAAGAATTCCCGGCGTTCCCGTCGCATCTCAAGAGAAGGCGCTCCCACAGGAAAGGCGAGAGGAACTCCAGGGTCGTGCCACCATCCCAAGAGACCCCATATGTGTCAGTCCATTCCAGAGGAACCTGTTTTCCCTGCACTGCCTTGACGTTCAAACCGAGGATCCACTCCCACCACGTGTGCACGTGGGACAGCCCTGTGGGAAAGCCTCGTGGAAAAGCCTCGTGGGAAAGACACGAGGGAAAACCATAGATCCTTTGATCCACGCGGCGGACTGCGTGACACTGCTGCTACCGCTCTGGAGGAAAGCGCAAGTGCATGCCCGCATTCGAGACGAGGACTGACTCCCCTGGGGAGACTCCAGAAGTACCCCAAGATCCATGTCAGCACTGGAGAGGAATCCTCAGGAACCGGCCCCGACTCCACACAAGGTCTTAGGCCCCGGCATAGAGGGGAGAGGTATCCCGAGAGGCCCCCGAGGAACTCGCATGGGGACTGGCCTTTCCTGAGGCCACCAGAGCGGGTCCCTGAGGTCCCCGTCGTAAGTCGAGAGCACCTGCCGCAACTCGAGAAAATCCAGGAGGTTTTGCCCTCCAGGCGAGATGAGGCCCATTTCCGCTGAGGCTTCTCGAGGCCAATCACATCTAACCACTGGAACTTCCAAAGGGACCTTCACACCATTGCTGCAACTCAAGAAGTTCCCCGACATACCCGGCTGCACTCGAGAGGAAGCACGTGGTGTCCCGCACACATCCAGGGGAGCCCCGTTTCCGCCTCCTAGCTCGAGATGAGGGATCCTTTACCTGTTTCGTAGGGAAAGAATTCCCGGCGTTCCCGTCGCATCTCAAGAGGAGGCGCTATCCACAGGAAAGGCGAGAGGAACTCCAGGGTTTTGACACCATTCCAAGAGTCCCGCAGATGTGTCAGTCCATTCCAGAGGAACCTGTTTTCCCTGCACTGCCTTGACGTTCAAGCCGAGGATCGACTCCCACCACGTGTGCACGTGGGACAGCCCTGTGGGAAAGCCTCGTGGGAAAGACTCGAGGGAAAACCATAGATCCTTTGATCCACGCGGCGGACTGTGTGACACTGCTGCTACCGCTCTGGAGGAAAGCGCAAGTGCATGCCCGCATTCGAGACGAGGACTGACTCCCCTGGGGAGACTCCAGAAGTACCCCAAGATCCATGTCAGCACTGGAGAGGAATCCTCAGGTTCCGGCCCCGACTCCACACAAGGTCTTAGGCCCCGGCATCGACGGGAGAGGAATCCCGAGAGGCCCCCGAGGAACTCGCAAGGGGACTGGCCTTTCCTGAGGCCACCAGAGCGGGTCCCTGATGTCCCCGTCGTAAGTCGAGAGCACCTGCCGCAACTCGAGAAAATCCAGGAGGTTTTGCCCTCCAGTCGAGATGAGGCCCATTTCCGCTGAGGCTTCTCGAGGCCAATCACATCTAACCACTGGAACTTCCAAAGGGTCCTTCACACCATTGCTGCAACTCAAGAAGTTCCCCGACATACCCGGCTGCACTCGAGAGGAAGCACGTGGTGTCCCGCACACATCCAGGGGAGCCCCGTTTCCGCCTCCTAGCTCGAGATGAGGGATCCTTTCCCTGTTTCGTAGGGAAAGAATTCCCGGCGTTCCCGTCGCATCTCAAGAGGAGGCGCTCTCCACAGGAAAGGCGATAGGAACTCCAGGGTCGAGACACCATTCCAAGAGTCCCCCAGATGTGTCAGTCCATTCCAGAGGAACCTGTTTTCCCTGCACTGCCTTGACGTTCAAGCCGAAGATCGACTCCCACCACGTGTGCACGTGGGACAGCCCTGTGGGAAAGCCTCGTGGGAAAGCCTCGTGGGAAAGACTCGAGGGAAAACCATAGATCCTTTGATCCACGCGGCGGACTGTGTGACACTGCTGCTACCGCTCTGGAGGAAAGCGCAAGTGCATGCCCGCAATCGAGACGAGGACTGACTCCCCTGGGGAGACTCCAGAAGTACCCCAAGATCCATGTCAGCACTGGAGAGGAATCCTCAGGTTCCGGCCCCGACTCCACACAAGGTCTTAGGCCCCGGCATCGACGGGAGAGGAATGGCGAGAGGCCCCCGTGGAACTCACATGGGGATTGGCCTTTCCTGAGGCCACCAGAGCGGGTCCCTGAGGTCCCCGTCGTAAGTCGAGAGCACCTGCCGGAACTCGAGAAAATCCAGGAGGTTTTGCCCTCCAGGCTAGATGAGGCCCATTTCCGCTGAGGCTTCTCAAGGCCAATCACATCTAACCACTGGAACTTCCAAAGGGTCCTTCACACCCTTGCTGCAACTCAAGAAGTTCCCCGACATACCCGTCTGCACTCGAGAGGAAGCACGTGGTGTCCCGCAAACATCCAGGGGAGCCCCGTTTCCCCCTCCTAGCTCGAGATGAGGGATCCTTTCCCTGTTTCGTAGGGAAAGAATTCCCGGCGTTCCCGTCGCATCTCAAGAGGAGGGGCTCTCCACAGGAAAGGCGAGAGGAACTCCAGGGTTGTGACACCATTCCAAGAGTCCCCCAGATGTGTCAGTCCATTCCAGAGGAACCTGTTTTCCCTGCACTGCCTTGACGTTCAAGCCGAGGATCGACTCCCACCACGTGTGCACGTGGGACAGCCCTGTGGGAAAGCCTCGTGGGAAAGACTCGAGGGAAAACCATAGATCCTTTGATCCACGCGGAGGACTGCGTGACACTGCTGCTACCGCTCTGGAGGAAAGCGCAAGTGCATGCCCGCCTTCGAGACGAGGACTGACTCCCCTGGGGAGACTCAAGAAGTACCCCAACATCCATGTCAGCACTGGAGAGGAATCCTCAGGTTCCGGCCCCGACTCAACACAAGGTCTTAGGCCCCGGCATCGACGGGAGAGGAATGCCGAGAGGCCCCCGTGGAACTCGCATGGGGACTGGCCTTTCCTGAGGCCACCAGAGCGGGTCCCTGAGGTCCCAGTCGTAAGTCGAGAGCACCTGCCGCAACTCGAGAAAATCCAGGAGGTTTTGCCCTCCAGGCGAGATGAGGCCCATTTCCGCTGTGGCTTCTCGAGGCCATTCACATCTAACCACTGGAACTTCCAAAGGGTCCTTCACACCTTGCTGCAACTCAAGCAGTTCCCCGACATACCCGTCTGCACTCGAGAGGAAGCACGTGGGGTCCCGCACACATCCAGGGGAGCCCCGTTTCCGCCTCCTAGCTCGAGATGAGGGATCCTTTCCCTGTTTCGTAGGGAAAGAATTCCCGGCGTTCCCGTCGCATCTCAAGAGGAGGCGCTCTCCACAGGAAAGGCGAGAGGAACTCCAGGGTCATGCCACCATTCCAAGAGTCCCCCAGATGTGTCAGTCCATTCCAGAGGAACCTGTTTTCCCTGCACTGCCTTGACGTTCAAGCCGAGGATCGACTCCCACCACGTGTGCACGTGGGACAGCCCTGCGGGAAAGCCTCGTGGGAAAGCCTCGTGGGAAAGACTCGAGGGAAAACCATAGATCCTTTGATCCACGCGGCGGACTGCGTGACACTGCTGCTACCGCTCTGGAGGAAAGCGCAAGTGCATGCCCGCATTCGAGACGAGGACTGACTCCCCTGGGGAGACTCCATAAGTACCCCAAGATCCATGTCAGCACTGGAGAGGAATCCTCAAGTTCCGGCCCCGACTCCACACAAGGTCTTAGGCCCCGGCATCGACGGGAGAGGAATCCCGAGAGGCCCCCGAGGAACTCGCATGGGGACTGGCCTTTCCTGAGGCCACCAGAGCGGGTCCCTGAGGTCCCCGTCGTAAGTCGAGGGCACCTGCCGCAACTCGAGAAAATCCAGGAGGTTTTGCCCTCCAGGCGAGATGAGGCCCATTTCCGCTGAGGCTTCTCGAGGCCAATCACATCTAACCACTGGAACTTCCAAACGGTCCTTCACACCCTTGCTGCAACTCAAGAAGTTCCCCGACATACCCGGCTGCACTCGAGAGGAAGCACGTGGTGTCCCGCACACATCCAGGGGAGCCCCGTTTCCGCCTCCTAGCTCGAGATGAGGGATCCTTTCCCTGTTTCGTAGGGAAAGAATTCCCGGCGTTCCCGTCGCATCTCAAGAGGAGGCGCTCTCCACAGGAAAGGCGAGAGGAACTCCAGGGTCATGCCACCATTCCAAGAGTCCCCCAGATGTGTCAGTCCATTCCAGAGGAACCTGTTTTCCCTGCACTGCCTTGACGTTCAAGCCGAGGATCGACTCCCACCACGTGTGCACGTGGGACAGCCCTGTGGGAAAGCCTCGTGGGAAAGCCTCGTGGGAAAGACTCGAGGGAAAACCATAGATCCTTTGATCCACGCGGCGGACTGCGTGACACTGCTGCTACCGCTCAGGAGGAAAGCGCAAGTGCATGCCCGCATTCGAGACGAGGACTGACTCCACTGGGGAGACTCCAGAGGTACACCAAGATCCATGTCAGCACTGGAGAGGAATCCTCAGGTTCCGGCCCCGACTCCACACAAGGTCTTAGGCCCTGGCATCGACGGGAGAGGAATCCCGAGAGGCCCTCGACGAACTCGCATGGGGACTGGCCTTTCCTGAGGCCACCAGAGCGGGTCCCTGAGGTCCCCGTCGTAAGTCGAGAGCACCTGCCGCAACTCGAGAAAATCCAGGAGGTTTTCACCTCCAGGCGAGATGAGGACCATTTCCGCTGAGGCTTCTCGAGGCCAATCACATCTAACCACTGGAACTTCCAAAGGGTCATTCACACCCTTGCTGCAACTCAAGAAGTTCCCCGACATACCCGTCTCAAATCGAGAGGAAGCAAGTGGGGTCCCGCACACATCCAGGGGAGCCCCGTTTCCGCCTCCTAGCTCGAGATGAGGGATCCTTTCCCTGTTTCGTAGGGAAAGAATTCCCGGCGTTCCCGTCGCATCTCAAGAGGAGGCGCTCTCCACAGGAGAGGCGAGAGGAACTCCAGGGTCGTGCCACCATTCCAAGAGATGCCCAGATTTGTCAGTCCATTACAGAGGAACCTGTTTTCCCTGCACTGCCTTGACGTTCAAGCCGAGGATCGACTCCCACCACGTGTGCACGTGGGACAGCCGTGTGGGAAAGCCTCGTGGGAAAGCCTCGTGGGAAAGACTCGAGGGAAAACCATAGATCCTTTAATCCACGCGGCGGACTGCGTGACACTGCTGCTACCGCTCTGGAGGAAAGCGCAAGTGCATGCCCGCATTCCAGACGAAGACTGACTCCCCTGGGGAGACTCCAGAAGTACCCCAAGATCCATGTCAGCACTGGAGAGGAATCCTCAGGTTCCGGCCCCGACTCCACACAAGGTCTTAGGCCCCGGCATCGACGGGAGCGGAATCCCGAGAGGCCCCCGAGGAACTCGCATGGGGACTGGCCTTTCCTGAGGCAACCAGAGCGGGTCCCTGAGGTCCCCGTCGTAAGTCGAGAGCACCTGCCGCAACTCGAGAAAATCCAGGAGGTTTTGACCTCCAGGCGAGATGAGGCCCATTTCCGCTGAGGCTTCTCGAGGCCAATCACGTCTAACCACTGGAACTTCCAAAGGGTCCTTCACACCCTTGCTGCAACTCAAGAAGTACCCCGACATACCCGTCTCCACTCGGGAGGAAGCACGTGGGGTCCCGCACACATCCAGGGGAGCCCCGTTTCCGCCTCCTAGCTCGAGATGAGGGATCCTTTCCCTGTTTCGTAGGGAAAGAATTCCCGGCGTTCCCGTCGCATCTCAAGAGGAGGCGCTCTCCACAGGAAAGGCGAGAGGAACTCCAGGGTTGTGACACCATTCCAAGAGTCCCCCAGATGTGTCAGTCCATTCCAGAGGAACCTGTTTTCCCTGCACTGCCTTGACGTTCAAGCCGAGGATCGACTCACACCACGTGTGCACGTGGGACAGCCCTGTGGGAAAGCCTCGTGGGAAAGACTCGAGGGAAAACCATAGATCCTTTGATCCACGCGGCGAACTCCGTGACACTGCTGCTACCGCTCTGGAGGAAAGTGCAAGTGCATGCCCGCATTCGAGACGAGGACTGACTCCGCTGGGGAGACTCAAGAAGTACCCCAAGATCCATGTCAGCACTGGAGAGGAATCCTCAGGTTCCGGCCCCGACTCCACACAAGGTCTTAGGCACCGGCATCGACGGGAGAGGAATGCCGAGAGGCCCCCGTGGAACTCGCATGGGGACTGGCCTTTCCTGAGGCCACCAGAGCGGGTCCCTGAGGTCCCCGTCGTAAGTCGAGAGCACCTGCCGCAACTCGAGAAAATCCAGGAGGTTTTGCCCTCCAGGCGAGATGAGGCCCATTTCCGCTGAGGCTTCTCGAGGCCATTCACATCTAACCACTGGAACTTCCAAAGGGTCCTTCACACCTTGCTGCAACTCAAGCAGTTCCCCGACATACCCGTCTCCACTCGAGAGGAAGCACGTGGTGTCCCGCACACATCCAGGGGAGCCCCGTTTCCGCCTCCTAGCTCGAGATGAGGGATCCTTTCCCTGTTTCGTAGGGAAAGAATTCCCGGCGTTCCCGTCGCATCTCAAGAGGAGGCGCTCTCCACAGGAAAGGCGAGAGGAACTCCAGGGTCGAGACACCATTCTAAGAGTCCCCCAGATGTGTCAGTCCATTCCAGAGGAACCTGTTTTCCCTGCACTGCCTTGACGTTCAAGCCGAGGATCGACTCCCACCACGTGTGCACGTGGGACAGCCCTGTGGGAAAGCCTCGTGGGAAAGACTCGAGGGAAAACCATAGATCCTTTGATCCACGCGGCGAACTCCGTGACACTGCTGCTACCGCTCTGGAGGAAAGCGCAAGTGCATGCCCGCCTTCGAGACGAGGACTGACTCCCCTGGGGAGACTCAAGAAGTACCCCAAGATCCATGTCAGCACTGGAGAGGAATCCTCAGGTTCCGGCCCCGACTCCACACAAGGTCTTAGGCACCGGCATCGACGGGAGAGGAATGCCGAGAGGCCCCCGTGGAACTCGCATGGGGACTGGATTTTCCTGAGGCCACCAGAGCGGGTCCCTGAGGTCCCCGTCGTAAGTCGAGAGCACCTGCCGCAACTCGAGAAAATCCAGGAGGTTTTGCCCTCCAGGCGAGATGAGGCCCATTTCCGCTGAGGCTTCTCGAGGCCATTCACATCTAACCACTGGAACTTCCAAAGGGTCCTTCACACCTTGCTGCAACTCAAGCAGTTCCCCGACATACCCGTCTCCACTCGAGAGGAAGCACGTGGTGTCCCGCACACATCCAGGGGAGCCCCGTTTCGCCTCCTAGCTCGAGATGAGGGATCCTTTCCCTGTTTCGTAGGGAAAGAATTCCCGGCGTTTCCGTCGCATCTCAAGAGGAGGCGCTCTCCACAGGAAAGGCGAGAGGAACTCCAGGGTCGAGACACCATTCTAAGAGTCCCCCAGATGTGTCAGTCCATTCCAGAGGAACCTGTTTTCCCTGCACTGCCTTGACGTTCAAGCCGAGGATCGACTCCCACCACGTGTGCACGTGGGACAGCCCTTGGGAAAGCCTCGGGGGAAAGCCTCGTGGGAAAGACTCGAGGGAAAACCATAGATCCTTTGATCCACGCGGCGGACTGCGTGACACTGCTGCTACCGCTCTGTAGGAAAGCGCAAGTGCATGCCCGCATTCGAGACGAGGACTGACTCCCCTGGGGAGACTCCAGAAGTACCCCAAGATCCATGTCAGCACTGGAGAGGAATCCTCAGGTTCCGGCCCCGACTCCACACAAGGTCTTAGGCCCCGGCATCGACGGGAGAGGAATGCCGAGAGGCCCCCGAGGAACTCGCATGGGGACTGGCCTTTCCTGAGGCCACCAGAGCGGGTCCTTGAGGTCCCCGTCGTAAGTCGAGAGCACCTGCCGCAACTCGAGAAAATCCAGGAGGTTTTCACCTCCAGGCGAGATGAGGCCCATTTCCGCTGAGGCTTCTCGAGGCCAATCACATCTAACCACTGGAACTTCCAAAGGGTCCTTCACACCCTTGCTGCAACTCAAGAAGTTCCCCGACATACCCGTCTGCACTCGAGAGGAAGCACGTGGGGTCCCGCACACATCCAGGGGAGCCCCGTTTCCGCCTTCCAGCTCGAGATGAGGGATCCTTTCCCTGTTTCGTAGGGAAAGAATTCCCGGCGTTCCCGTCGCATCTCAAGAGGAGGCGCTCTCCACAGGAAAGGCGAGAGTAACTCCAGGGTCATGCCACCATTCCAAGAGTCCCCCAGATGTGTCAGTCCATTCCAGAGGAACCTGTTTTCCCTGCACTGCCTTGACGTTCAAGCCGAGGATCGACTCCCACCACGTGTGCACGTGGGAAGCCCTGCGGGAAAGCCTCGTGGGAAAGCCTCGTGGGAAAGACTCGAGGGAAAACCATACATCCTTTGATCCACGCGGCGGACTGCGTGACACTGCTGCTACCGCTCTGGAGGAAAGCGCAAGTGCATGCCCGCATTCGAGACGAGGACTGACTCCCCTGGGGAGACTCCAGAAGTACCCCAAGATCCATGTCAGCACTGGAGAGGAATCCTGAGGTTCCGGCCCCGACTCCACACAAGGCCGTAGGCCCCGGCATCGACGGGAGAGGAATCCCGAGACGCCCCCGAGGAACTCGCATGGGGACTGGCCTTTCCTGAGGCCAACAGAGCGGTTCCCTGAGGTCCCCGTCGTAAGTCGAGAGCACCTGCCGCAACTCGAGAAAATTCAGGAGGTTTTGCCCTCCAGGCGAGATGAGGCCCATTTCCGCTGAGGCTTCAGGAGGCCAATCATATCTAACCACTGGAAATTCCAAAGGGTCCTTCACACCATTGCTGCAACTCAAGCAGTTCCCCGACATACCCGTCTCCACTCAAGAGGAAGCACGTCGGGTCCCGCACACATCCAGGGGAGCCCCGTTTCCGCCTCCTAGCTCGAGATGAGGGATCCTTTCCCTGTTTCGTAGGGAAAGAATTCCCGGCGTTCCCGTCGCATCTCAAGAGGAGGCGCTCTCCACAGGAAAGGCGAGAGGAACTCCTGGGTCGTGACACCATTCCAAGTGTCCCCCAGATGTGTCAGTCCATTCCAGAGGAACCTGTTTTCCCTGCACTGCCTTGACGTTCAAGCCGAGGATCGACTCCCACAACGTGTGCACGTTCGACAGCCCTGTGGGAAAGCCTCGTAGGAAAGCCTCGTGGGAAAGACTCGAGGGAAAAACATAGATCCTTTGATCCACGTGGCGGACTGCGTGACACTGCTGCTACCGCTCTGGAGGAAAGCGCAAGTGCATGCCCGCATTCGAGACGAGGACTGACTCCCCTGGGGAGACTCCAGAAGTACCCCAAGATCCATGTCAGCACTGGAGAGGAATCCTGAGGTTCCGGCCCCGACTCCACACAAGGCCGTAGGCCCCGGCATCGACGGGAGAGGAATCCCGAGACGCCCCCGAGGAACTCGCATGGGGACTGGCCTTTCCTGAGGCCAACAGAGCGGTTCCCTGAGGTCCCCGTCGTAAGTCGAGAGCACCTGCCGCAAATCGAGAAAATTCAGGAGGTTTTGCCCTCCAGGCGAGATGAGGCCCATTTCCGCTGAGGCTTCAGGAGGCCAATCATATCTAACCACTGGAAATTCCAAAGGGTCCTTCACACCATTGCTGCAACTCAAGCAGTTCCCCGACATACCCGTCTCCACTCAAGAGGAAGCACGTCGGGTCCCGCACACATCCAGGGGAGCCCCGTTTCCGCCTCCTAGCTCGAGATGAGGGATCCTTTCCCTGTTTCGTAGGGAAAGAATTCCCGGCGTTCCCGTCGCATCTCAAGAGGAGGCGCTCTCCACAGGAAAGGCGAGAGGAACTCCTGGGTCGTGACACCATTCCAAGTGTCCCCCAGATGTGTCAGTCCATTCCAGAGGAACCTGTTTCCCTGCACTGCCTTGACGTTCAAGCCGAGGATCGACTCCCACAACGTGTGCACGTTCGACAGCCCTGTGGGAAAGCCTCGTAGGAAAGCCTCGTGGGAAAGACTCGAGGGAAAAACATAGATCCTTTGATCCACGTGGCGGACTGCGTGACACTGCTGCTACCGCTCTGGAGGAAAGCGCAAGTGCATGCCCGCATTCGAGACGAGGACTGACTCCCCTGGGGAGACTCCAGAAGTACCCCAAGATCCATGTCAGCACTGGAGAGGAATCCTCAAGTTGCGGCCCCGACTCCACACAAGGTCTTAGGCCCCGGCATCGACGGGAGAGGAATCCCGAGAGGCCACCGAGGAACTCGCATGGGGACTGGCCTTTCCTGAGGCCACCAGAGCGGGTCCCTGAGGTCCCCGTCGTAAGTCGAGGGCACCTGCCGCAACTCGAGAAATTCCAGGAGGTTTTGCCCTCCAGGCGAGATGAGGCCCATTTCCGCTGAGGCTTCTCGAGGCCAATCACATCTAACCACTGAAACTTCCAAACGGTCCTTCACACCCTTGCTGCAACTCAAGAAGTTCCCCGACATACCCGTCTCCACTCGAGAGGAAGCACGTGGTGTCCCGCACACATCCAGGGGAGCCCCGTTTCCGCCTCCTAGCTCGAGATGAGGGATCCTTTCCCTGTTTCGTAGGGAAAGAATTCCCGGCGTTCCCGTCGCATCTCAAGAGGAGGCGCTCTCCACAGGAGAGGCGAGAGGAACTCCAGGGTCATGCCACCATTCCAAGAGTCCCCCAGATGTGTCAGTTCCATTCCAGAGGAACCTGTTTTCCCTGCACTGCCTTGACGTTCAAGCCGAGGATCGACTCCCACCACGTGTGCACGTGGGACAGCCGTGTGGGAAAGCCTCGTGGGAAAGCCTCGTGGGAAAGACTCGAGGGAAAACCATAGATCCTTTGATCCACGCGGCGGACTGCGTGACACTGCTGCTACCGCTCAGGAGGAAAGCGCAAGTGCATGCCCGCATTCGAGACGAGGACTGACTCCACTGGGGAGACTCCAGAGGTACCCCAAGATCCATGTCAGCACTGGAGAGGAATCCTCAGGTTCCGGCCCCGACTCCACACAAGGTATTAGGCCCCGGCATCGACGGGAGAGGAATCCCGAGAGGCCCCCGAGGAACTCGCATGGGGACTGGCCTTTCCTGAGGCCATCAGAGCGGGTCCCTGAGGTCCCCGTCGTAAGTCGAGAGCACCTGCCGCAACTCGAGAAAATCCAGGAGGTTTTGCCCTCCAGGCGAGATGAGGCCCATTTCCGCTGAGGCTTCTCGAGGCCAATCACATCTAACCACGGGAACTTCCAAAGGGTCCTTCACACCCTTGCTGCAACTCAAGAAGTTCCCCGACATACCCGTCTGCACTCGAGAGGAAGCACGTGGGGTCCCGCACACATCCAGGGGAGCCCCGTTTCCATCCTCCAGCTCGAGATGAGGGATCCTTTCCCTGTTTCGTAGGGAAAGAATTCCCGGCGTTCCCGTCGCATCTCAAGAGGAGGCGCTCTCCACAGGAAAGGCGAGAGGAACTCCAGGGTCATGCCACCATTCCAAGAGTCCCCCAGATGTGTCAGTCCATTCCAGAGGAACCTGTTTTCCCTGCACTGCCTTGACGTTCAAGCCGAGGATCGACTCCCACCACGTGTGCACGTGGGACAGCCCTGTGGGAAAGCCTCGTGGGAAAGCCTCTTGGGAAAGACTCGAGGGAAAACCATAGATCCTTTGATCCACGCGGCGGAATGCGTGACACTGCTGCTACCGATCTGGAGAAAAGCGCAAGTACATGCCCGCATTCGAGACGAGGACTGACTCCCCTGGGGAGACTCCAGAAGTACCCCAAGATTCATGTCAGCACTGGAGAGGAATCCTCAGGTTCCGGCCCCGACTCCACACAAGGTCTTAGGCCCCGGCATCGACGGGAGAGTAATCCCGAGAGGCCCCCGAGGAATTCGCATGGGGACTGGCCTTTCCTGAGGCCACCAGAGCGGGTCCCTGAGGTCCCCGTCGTAAGTCGAGAGCACCTGCCCCAACTCGAGAAAATTCAGGAGGTTTTGCCCTCCAGGCGAGATGAGGCCCATTTCCGCTGAGGCTTCTCGAGGCTAATCACGTCTAACCACTGGAACTTCCAAAGGGTCTTTAACACCGTTGCTACAACTCAAGAAGTTCCCCGACATACCCGTCTCCACTCGAGAGGAAGCACGTGGGGTCCCGCACACATCCAGGGGAGCCCCGTTTCCGCCTCCTAGCTCGAGATGAGGGATCCTTTCCCTGTTTCGTAGGGAAAGAATTCCCGGCGTTCCCGTCGCATCTCAAGAGGAGGCGCTCTCCACAGGAAAGGCGAGAGGAACTCCAGGGTCGTGACACCATTCCAAGAGTCCCCCAGATGTGTCAGTCCATTCCAGAGGAACCTGTTTTCCCTGCACTGTCTTGACGTTCAAGCCGAGGATCGACTCCCACCACGTGTGCACGTGGGACAGCCCTGTGGGAAAGCCTCGTGGGAAAGCCTCGTGGGAAAGACTCGAGGGAAAACCATAGATCCTTTGATCCACGCGGTGGACTGCGTGACACTGCTGCTACCGCTCTGGAGGAAAGCGCAAGTGCATGCCCGCATTCGAGACGAGGACTGACTCCCCTGGGGAAACTCCAGAAGTACCCCAAGACCCATGTAAGCACTGGAGAGGAATCCTCAGGTTCCGGCCCCGACTCCACACAAGGGCTTAGGCCCCAGCATCGACGGGAGAGGAATCCCGAGAGGCCCCCGAGGAACTCGCATGGGGACTGGCCTTTCCTGAGGCCACCAGAGCGGGTCCCTGAGGTCCCCGTCGTAAGTGGAGAGCACCTGCCGCAACTCGAGAAAATCCAGGAGGTTTTGCCCTCCAGGCGAGATGAGGCCCATTTCCGCTGAGGCTTCTCGAGGCTAATCACGTCTAACCACTGGAACTTCCAAAGGGTCCTTCACACCCTTGCTGCAACTGAAGAAGTTCCCCGACATACCCGTCTTCACTCGAGAGGAAGCACGTGGGGTCCCGCACACATCCAGGGGAGCCCCGTTTCCGCCTCCTAGCTCGAGATGAGGGATCCTTTCCCTGTTTCGTAGGGAAAGAATTCCCGGCGTTCCCGTCGCATCTCAAGAGGAGGCGCTCTCCACAGGAAAGGCGAGAGGAACTCCAGGGTCGTGCCACCATTCCAAGAGTCCCCAGGATGTCAGTCCATTCCAGAGGAACCTGTTTTCCCTGCACTGCCTTGACGTTCAAGCCGAGGATAGACTCCCACCACGTGTGCACGTGGGACAGCCCTGTGGGAAAGCCTCGTGGGAAAGCCTCGTGGGAAATCTCGAGGGAAAACCATAGATCCTTTGATCCACGAGGCGGACTGCGTGACACTGCTGCTACCGCTCTGGAGGAAAGCGCAAGTGCATGCCCGCATTCGAGACGAGGACTGACTCCCCTGGGGAGACTCCAGAAGTACCCCAAGATCCATGTCAGCACTGGAGAGGAATCCTCAGGTTCCGGCCCCGACTCCACACAAGGTCCTTGGACCCGGCATCGACGGGAGAGGAATGCCGAGAGGCCCCCGAGGAACTCCCATGGGGACTGGCCTTTCCTGAGGCCACCAGAGCGGGTCCCTGAGGTCCCCATCGTAAGTCGAGAGCACCTGCCGCAACTCGAGAAAATCCAGGAGGTTTTGCCCTCCAGGCGAGATGAGGCCCATTTCCGCTGAGGCTTCTCGAGGCTATTCACATCTAACCGCTGGAACTTCCAAAGGGTCCTTCACACCATTGCTGCAACTCAAGCAGTTCCGCGACATACCCGTCTCCACTCGAGAGGAAGCACGTGGGGTCCCGCACCCATCCAGGGGAGCCCCGTTTCCGCCTCCGAGCTCGAGATGAGTGATCCTTTCCCTGTTTCGTAGGGAAAGAATTCCCGGCGTTCCCGTCGCATCTCAAAAGGAGGCGCTCTCCACAGGAAAGGCGAGAGGAACTCCAGGGTCGTGGCACCATTCCAAGAGACCCCCAGATGTGTCAGTTCATTCCAGAGGAACCTGTTTTCCCTGCACTGCCTGACGTTCAAGCCGAGGATCGACTCCCACCACGTGTGCACGTGGACAGCCCTGTGGGAAAGCCTCGTGGGAAAGCCTCGTGGGAAAGACTCGAGGGAAAACCATAGATCCTTTGATCCACGCGGCGGACTGCGTGACACTGCTGCTACCGCTCTGGAGGAAAGCGCAGGTGCATGCCCGCATTCGAGCCGAGGACTGACTCCCCTGGGGAGACTCCAGAAGTACCCCAAGATCCATGTCAGCACTGGAGAGGAATCCTCATGTTCCGGCCCCGACTCCACACAAGGTCTTAGGCCCCGGCATCGACGGGAGAGGAATCCCGAGAGGCCCCCGAGGAACTCGCATGGGGACTGGCCTTTCCTGAGGCCACCAGAGCGGGTCCCTGAGGTCCCCGTCGTAAGTCGAGAGCACCTGCCGTAACTCGAGAAAATCCAGGAGGTTTTGCCCTCCAGGCGAGATGAGGCCCATTTCCGCTGAGGCTTCTCGAGGCCAATCACATCTAACCACTGGAACTTCCAAAGGGTCCTTCACACCCTTGCTGCAACTCAAGAAGTTCCCCGACATACCCGTCTCCACTCGAGAGGAAGCACGTGGGGTCCCGCACACATCCAGGGGAGCCCCGTTTCCGCCTCCTAGCTCGAGATGAGGGATCCTTTCCCTGTTTCGTAGGGAAAGAATTCCCGGCGTTCCCGTCGCATCTCAAGAGGAGGCGCTCTCCACAGGAAAGGCGAGAGGAACTCCAGGGTCGTGCCACCATTCCAAGAGTCCCCCAGATGTGTCAGTCCATTCCAGAGGAACCTTTTTTCCCTGCACTGCCTTGACGTTCAAGCCGAGGATCGACTCCCACCACGAGTGCACGTGGGACAGCCCTGTGGGAAAGCCTCGTGGGAAAGCCTCGTGGGAAAACTCGAGGGAAAACCATAGATCCTTTGATCCACGCGGCGGACTGCGTGACACTGCTGCTACCGCTCTGGAGGAAAGCGCAAGTGCATGCCCGCATTCGAGACGAGGACTGACTCCCCTGGGGAGACTCCAGAAGTACCCCAAGATCCATGTCAGCACTGGAGAGGAATCCTCAGGTTCCGGCCCCGACTCCACACAAGGTCTTAGGCCCCGGCATCGATGGGAGAGGAATCCCAAGAGGCCCCCTAGGAACTCGCATGGGGTCTGGCCTTTCCTGAGGTCACCAGAGCGGGTCCCCGATGTCCTCGTCGTAAGTCGAGAGCACATGCCGCAACTCGAGAAAATCCAGGAGGTTTTGCCCTCCATGCGAGATGAGGCCCATTTCCGCTGAGGCTTCTCGAGGCTAATCACATCTATCCACTGGAACTTCCAAAGGGTCCTTCACACCCTTGCTGCAACTCAAGAAGTTCCCCGACATACCCGTCTCCAATCGAGAGGAAGCACGTGAGGTCCCGCACACATCCAGGGAGCCCCGTTTCCGCCTCCTAGCTCGAGATGAGGGATCCTTTCCCTGTTTCTTAGGGAAAGAATTCCCGGCGTTCCCGTCGCATCTCAAGAGGAGGCGCTCTCCACAGTAAAGGCGAGAGGAACTCCAGGGTCGTGTCACCATTCCAAGAGACGCCCAGATGTGTCAGTCCATTACAGAGGAACCTGTTTTCCCTGCACTGCCGTGACGTTCAAGCCGAGGATCGACTCCCACCACGTGTGCACGTGGGACAGCCCTGTGGGAAAGCCTCGTGGGAAAGCCTCGTGGGAAAGACTCGAGGGAAAACCATAGATCCTTTGATCCACGCGGCGGACAGCGTGACACTGCTGCTACCGCTCTAGAGGAAAGCGCAAGTGCATGCCCGCATTCGAGACGAGGACTGACTCCCCTGGGGAGCCTCCAGAAGTACCCCAAGATCCATGTCAGCACTGGAGAGGAATCCTCTGGTTCCGGCCCCGACTCCACACAAGGTCTTCGGCCCCGGCATCGACGGGAGAGGAATCCCGAGAGGGCCCCGAGGAAGTCGCATGGGAACTGGCCTTTCCTGAGGCCTCCAGAGGGGGTCCCTGAGGTCCCCGTCGTAAGTCGAGAGCACCTGCCGCAACTCGAGAAAATCCAGGAGGTTTTGCCCTCCAGGCGAGATGAGGCCCATTTCCGCTGAGGCTTCTCGAGGCTAATCACGTCTAACCACTGGAACTTCCAAAGGGTCCTTCACACCCTTGCTGCAACTCAAGAAGTTACCCGACATACCCGTCTCCACTCGAGAGGAAGCACGTGGGGTCCCGCACACATCCAGGGGAGCCCCGTTTCCGCCTCCTAGCTCGAGATGAGGGATCCTTTCCCTGTTTCGTAGGGAAAGAATTCGCGGCGTTCCCGTCGCATCTCAAGAGGAGACGCTCTCCTCAGGAGAGGCGAGAGGAACTCCAGGGTCGTGCCAACATTCCAAGAGACCCCCAGATGTGTCAGTCCATACCAGAGGAACCTGTTTTCCCTGCACTGCCTTGACGTTCAAGCCGAGGATCGACTGCCACCACGTGTGCACGTGGGACAGCCCTGTGGGAAAGCCTGGAGGGAAAGCCTCGTGGGAAAGACTCGAGGGAAAACCATAGATCCTTTGATCCTCGCGGCGGACTGCGGACACTGCTGCTACCGCTCTGGAGGAAAGCGCAAGTGCATGCCCGCATTTGAGACGAGGACTGACTCCCCTGGGGAGACTCCAGAAGTACCCCAAGATCCATGTCAGCACTGGAGAGGAATCCTCAGGTTCCGGCCCCGACTCCACACAAGGTCTTAGGCCCCTCATCGACGGGAGAGGAATCCCGAGAGGCCCCCGAGGAACTCGCATGGGGACTGGCCTTTCCTGAGGCCACCAGAGAGGGTCCCTGAGGTCCCCATCGTAAGTCGAGAGCACCTGCCGCAACTCGAGAAAATCCAGGAGGTTTTGCCCTCCAGGCGAGATGAGGCCCATTTCCGCTGCGGCTTCTCGAGGCTAATCACGGCTAACCACTGGAACATCCAAAGGGTCCTTCACACCCTTGCTGCAACTCAAGCAGTTCCGCGACATACCCGTCTCCACTCGAGAGGAAGCACGTGGGGTGCCGCACACATCCAGGGGAGCCCCGTTTCCGCCTCCTTGCTCGAGATGAGGGATCCTTTCCCTGTTTCGTAGGGAAAGAATTCCCGGCGTTCCCGTCGCAACTCAAGAGGTGGCGCTCTCCACAGGAAAGGCGAGAGGAACTCCAGGGTAGTGCCACCATTCCAAGAGACCCCCAGATGTGTCAGTCCATTCCAGAGGAACCTGTTTTCAATGCACTGCCTTGACGGTCCAGCCGAGGATCGACTCCCAACAGTGTGCACGTGGGACAGCCCTGTGGGAAAGCCTCGTGGGAAAGCCTCGTGGGAAAGACTCGAGGGAAAACCATAGATCCTTTGATCCACGCGGCGGACTGCGTGACACTGCTGCTACCGCTCTGGAGGAAAGCCCAAGTGCATGCCCGCATTCGAGACGAGGACTGACTCCCCTGGGGAGACTCCAGAAGTACCCCAAGATCCATGTCAGCACTGGAGAGGAATCCTCAGGTTCCGGCCCCGACTCCACACAAGGTCTTAGGCCCCGGCATCGACGGGAGAGGAATCCCGAGAGGCCCCCGAGGAACTCGCATGGGGACTGGCCTTTCCTGAGGCCACCAGAGCGGGTCCCTGAGGTCCCCGTCGTAAGTCGAGAGCACCTGCCGCAACTCGAGAAAATCCAGGAGGTTTTGCCCTCCAGGCGAGATGAGGCCCATTTCCGCTGAGGCTTCTCGAGGCTAATCACGTCTAACCACTGGAACTTCCAAAGGGTCCTTCACACCCTTGCTGCAACTCAAGAAGTTCCCCGACATACCCGTCTCCACTCGAGAGGAAGCACGTGGGGTCCCGCACACATCCAGGGGAGCCCCGTTTCCGCCTCCTAGCTCGAGATGAGGGATCCTTTCCCTGTTTCGTAGGGAAAGAATTCCCGGCGTTCCGTCGCATCTCAAGAGGAGGCGCTCTCCACAGGAACGGCGAGAGGAACTGCAGGGTCGTGCCACCATTCCAAGAGTCCCCCAGATGTGTCAGTCCATTCCAGAGGAACCTGTTTTCCCTGCACTGCCTTGACGTTCAAGCCGAGGATCCACTCCCACCACGTGTGCACGTGGTACAGCCCTGAGGGAAAGCCTCGTGGGAAAGCCTCGTGGGAAAGACTCGAGGGAAAACCATAGATCCTTTGATCTACGCGGCGGACTGCGTGACACTGCTGCTACCGCTCTGGAGGAAAGCGCAAGTGCATGCCCGCATTCGAGACGAGGACTGACTCCCCTGGGGAGACTCCAGAAGTACACCAAGATCCATGTCAGCACTGGAGAGGAATCCTCAGGTTCCGGCCCCGACTCCACACAAGGTCTTAGGACCCGGCATCGACGGGAGAGGAATGCCGAGAGGCCCCCGAGGAACTCCCATGGGGACTGGCCTTTCCTGAGGCCACCAGAGCGGGTCCCTGAGGTCCCCATCGTAAGTCGAGAGCACCTGCCGCAACTCGAGAAAATCCAGGAGGTTTTGCCCTCCAGGCGAGATGAGGCCCATTTCCGCTGAGGCTTCTCGAGGCTAATCACATCTAACCGCTGGAACTTCCAAAGGGTCCTTCACACCATTGCTGCAACTCAAGCAGTTCCGCGACATACCCGTCTCCACTCGAGAGGAAGCACGTGGGGTCCCGCACCCATCCAGGGGAGCCCCGTTTCCGCCTCCGAGCTCGAGATGAGGGATCCTTTCCCTGTTTCGTAGGGAAAGAATTCCCGGCGTTCCCGTCGCATCTCAAAAGGAGGCGCTCTCCACAGGAAAGGCGAGAGGAACTCCAGGGTCGTGGCACCATTCCAAGAGACCCCCAGATGTGTCAGTTCATTCCAGAGGAACCTGTTTTCCCTGCACTGCCGTGACGTTCAAGCCGAGGATCGACTCCCACCACGTGTGCACGTGGACAGCCCTGTGGGAAAGCCTCGTGGGAAAGCCTCGTGGGAAAGACTCGAGGGAAAACCATAGATCCTTTGATCCACGCGGCGGACTGCGTGACACTGCTGCTACCGCTCTGGAGGAAAGCGCAGGTGCATGCCCGCATTCGAGCCGAGGACTGACTCCCCTGGGGAGACTCCAGAAGTACCCCAAGATCCATGTCAGCACTGGAGAGGAATCCTCATGTTCCGGCCCCGACTCCACACAAGGTCTTAGGCCCCGGCATCGACGGGAGAGGAATGCCGAGAGGCCCCCGAGGAACTCGCATGGGGACTGGCCTTTCCTGAGGCCACCAGAGCGGGTCCCTGAGGTCCCCGTCATAAGTCGAGAGCACCTGCCGTAACTCGAGAAAATCCAGGAGGTTTTGCCCTCCAGGGGAGATGAGGCCCATTTCCGCTGAGGCTTCTCGAGGCCAATCACATCTAACCACTGGAACTTCCAAAGGGTCCTTCACACCCTTGCTGCAACTCAAGAAGTTCCCCGACATACCCGTCTCCACTCGAGAGGAAGCACGTGGGGTCCCGCACACATCCAGGGGAGCCCCGTTTTCGCCTCCTAGCTCGAGATGAGGGATCCTTTCCCTGTTTCGTAGGGAAAGAATTCCCGGCGTTCCCGTCGCATCTCAAGAGGAGGCGCTCTCCACAGGAAAGGCGAGAGGAACTCCAGGGTCGTGCCACCATTCCAAGAGTCCCCCAGATGTGTCAGTCCATTCCAGAGGAACCTTTTTTCCCTGCACTTCCTTGACGTTCAAGCCGAGGATCGACTCCCACCACGAGTGCACGTGGGACAGCCCTGTGGGAAAGCCTCGTGGGAAAGCCTCGTGGGAAAACTCGAGGGAAAACCATAGATCCTTTGATCCACGCGGCGGACTGCGTGACACTGCTGCTACCGCTCTGGAGGAAAGCGCAAGTGCATGCCCGCATTCGAGACGAGGACTGACTCCCCTGGGGAGACTCCAGAAGTACCCCAAGATCCATGTCAGCACTGGAGAGGAATCCTCAGGTTCCGTCCACGACTCCACACAAGGTCTTAGGCCCCGGCATCGATGGGAGAGGAATCCCGAGAGGCCCCCGAGGAACTCGCATGCGGACTGGCCTTTCCTGAGGTCACCAGAGCGGGTCCCCGAGGTCCCCGTCGTAAGTCGAGAGCACATGCCGCAACTCGAGAAAATCCAGGAGGTTTTGCCCTCCATGCGAGATGAGGCCCATTTCCGCTGAGGCTTCTCGATGCTAATCACATCTAACCACTGGAACTTCCAAAGGGTCCTTCACACCCTTGCTGCAACTCAAGAAGTTCCCCGACATACCAGTCTCCAATCGAGAGGAAGCACGTGACGTCCCGCACACATCCAGGGAGCCCCGTTTCCGCCTCCTAGCTCGAGATGAGGGATCCTTTCCCTGTTTCTTAGGGAAAGAATTCCCGGCGTTCCCGTCGCATCTCAAGAGGAGGCGCTCTCCACAGGAAAGGCGAGAGGAACTCCAGGGTCGAGTCACCATTCCAAGAGACGCCCAGATGTGTCAGTCCATTACAGAGGAACCTGTTTTCCCTGCACTGCCGTGACGTTCAAGCCGAGGATCGACTCCCACCACCTGTGCACGTGGGACAGCCCTGTGGGAAAGCCTCGTGGGAAAGCCTCGTGGGAAAGACTCGAGGGAAAACCATAGATCCTTTGATCCACGCGGCGGACAGCGTGACACTGCTGCTACCGCTCTAGAGGAAAGCGCAAGTGCATGCCCGCATTCGAGATGAGGACTGACTCCCCTGGGGAGCCTCCAGAAATACCCCAAGATCCATGTCAGCACTGGAGAGGAATCCTCTGGTTCCGGCCCCGACTCCACACAAGGTCTTCGGCCCCGGCATCGACGGGAGAGGAATCCCGAGAGGCCCCCGAGGAAGTCGCATGGGGACTGGCCTTTCCTGAGGCCTCCAGAGCGGGTCCCTGAGGTCCCCGTCGTAAGTCGAGAGCACCTGCCAAAACTCGAGAAAATCCAGGAGGTTTTGCCCTCCAGGCGAGATGAGGCCCATTTCCGCTGAGGCTTCTCGAGGCCAATCACATCTAACCACTGGAACTTCCAAAGGGTCCTTCACACCCTTGCTGCAACTCAAGCAGTTCCGCGACATACCCGTCTCCACTCGAGAGGAAGCAAGTGGGGTCCCGCACACATCGAGGGGAGCCCGGTTTCCGCCTCCTAGCTCGAGATGAGGGATCCTTTCCCTGTTTCGTAGGGAAAGAATTCCCGGCATTCCCGTCGCATCTCAAGAGGAGGCGCTCTCCACAGGAAAGGCGAGAGGAACTCCAGGGTCGTGGCACGATTCCAAGAGACCCCCAGATGTGTCAGTCCATTCCAGAGGAACCTGTTTTCCCTACACTGCCTTGACGTTCAAGCCGAGGATCGACTCCCACCACGTGTGCACGTGGGACAGCCCTGTGGGAAAGCCTCGTGGGAAAGCCTCGTGGGAAAGACTCGAGGGAAAACCATAGATCCTTTGATCCACGCGGCGGACCTCGTGACATTGCTGCTACCGCTCTGGAGGAAAGCGCAAGTGCATGCCCGCATTCGAGACAAGGACTGACTCCCCTGGGGAGACTCCAGAAGTACCCCAAGATCTATGTCAGCACTGGAGAGGAATCCTCAGGTTCCGGAGCCGACTCCACACAAGGTCTTAGGCCCCGGCATCGATGGGAGAGGAATCCCGCGAGGCCCCCGAGGAACTCGCATGGGGACTGGCCTTTCCTGAGGTCACCAGAGCGGGTCCCCGAGGTCCCCGTCGTAAGTCGAGAGCACATGCCGCAACTCGAGAAAATCCAGGAGGTTTTGCCCTCCAGGCGAGATGAGGCCTATTTCCGCTGAGGCTTCTCGAGGCTAATCACATCTAACCACTGGAACTCCCAAAGGGTCCTTCACACCCTTGCTGCAACTCAAGAAGTTCCCCGACATACCCGTCTCCCCTCGAGAGGAAGCACAAGGGTTCCGCACACATCCAGTGAAGCCCCGTTTCCGCCTCCCACCTCGAGATGAGGGATCCTTTCCCTGTTTCGTAGGGAAGGAATTCCCGGCGTTCCCGTCGCATCTCAAGAGGAGGCGCTCTCCACAGGAAAGGTGAGAGGAACTCCAGGGTCGTGCACCATTGCAAGAGTCCCCCAGATGTGTCAGTCCATTCCAGAGGAACCTGTTTTCCCTGCACTGCCTTGACGTTCAAGCCGAGGATCGACTCCCACCACGTGTGCACGTGGGACAGCCCTGTGGGAAAGCCTCGTGGGAACCCCTCGTGGGAAAGACTCGAGGGAAAACCATAGATCCTTTGATCCATTGGGCGGACTGCGTGACACTGCTGCTACCGCTCTGGAGGAAAGCACAAGTGCATGCCCGCATTCGAGACGAGGACTGACTCCCCTGGGGAGACTCCAGAAGTACCCCAAGATCCATGTCAGCACTGGGGAGAAATCCTCACTTTCGGACCCCGACTCCACACAAGGTCGTAGGCCCCGTCATCGACGGGAGAGGAATCCCGAGAGGCCCCCGAGGAACTCGCATGCGGACTGGCCTTTCCTGAGGCCACCCGAGTGGGTCCCCGAGGTCCCCATCGTAAGTCGAGAGCACCTGCCGCAACACGAGAAATTCCAGGAGGTTTTGCCCTCCAGGCGAGATGAGGCCCATTTCCGCTGAGGCTTCTCGAGGCTAATCACATCTAACCACTGGAACTTCCAAAGGGTCCTTCACACCCTTGCTGCAACTCAAGAAGTTCCCCGACATACACGTCTCCACTCGAGAGGAAGCACGAGGGTCCCTCACACATCCAGGGGAGCCCCGTTTCCGCCTCCTAGCTCGAGATGAGGGATCCTTTCCCTGTTTCATAGGGAAAGAATTCCCGGCGTTCCCGTCGCATTTCAAGAGGAGGCGCTCTCCACAGGAAAGGCGAGAGGAACTCCAGGGTCGTGCCACCATTCCAAGAGTCCCCCACATGTGTCAGTCCATTCCAGAGGAACCTGTTTACCCTGAACACCCTTGACGTTCAAGCCGAGGATCGACTCCCACCAGGTGTGCACGTGGGACAGCCCTGTGGGAAAGACTCGTGGGAAAGCCTCGTGGGAAAGTCTGGAGAGAAAACCATCGATCCTTTGATCCACGCGGCGGACTGCGTGACACTGCTGCTACCGCTCTGGAGGAAAGGGCAAGTGCATGCCCGCATTCGAGACGAGGACTGACTCCCCTGGGGAGACTCCAGAAGTACCCCAAGATCCATGTCAGCACTGGAGAGGAATCCTCAGTTTCCGGCCCCGACTCCACACAAGGTCTTAGGCCACGGCATCGACGGGAGAGGAATCCCGAGAGGCCCCCGAGGAACTCGCATGCGGACTGGCCTTTCCTGATGCCACCAGAGCGGGTCCCTGAGGTCCTCGTCGTAAGTCGAGAGTACCTGCCGCAACTCGAGAAAATACAGGAAGGTTTTGCCCTCCAGGCGAGATGAGGCCCATTTCCGTTGAGGCTTCTCGAGGCTAATCACGTCTAACCACTGGAACTTCCAAAGGGTCCTTCACACCCTTGCTGCTACTCAAGCAGTTCCGGGACATACCCGTCTCCACTCGAGAGAAAACAAGTGGGGTCCCGCACACATCCAGGGGAGCCCCGTTTCCGCCTCATAGCTCGAGATGAGGGATCCTTTCCCTGTTTCGTAGGGAAAGAATTCCCGGCGTTCCTGAAGAGTTGGCGCTCTCCACAGGAAAGGCGAGAGGAACTCCAGGGTCGTGACACCATTCCAAGAGACCCTCAGATGTGTCAGTCCATTCCAGAGGAACCTGTTTTCCCTGCACTGCCTTGACGTTCAAGCCGAGGATCGACTCCCAGCACGTGTGCACGTGGGACAGCCCTGTGGGAAAGCCTCGTGGGAAAGCCTCGTGTGAAAGACTCGAGGGAAAACCATAGATCCTTTGATCCACGCGGCGGACTGCGTAACACTGCTGCTACCGCTCTGGAGGAAAGCGCAAGTGCATGCCCGCATTCGAGACGAGGACTGACTCCCCTGGGGAGACTCCAGAAGTACCCCAAGATCCATGTCAGCACTGGAGAGGAATCCTCAGGTTCCGGCCCCGACTCCACGCAAGGTCTTAGGCCCTGGCATTGACGGGAGAGGAATCCCGAGAGGCCCCCGAGGAGCTCGCATGGGGACTGGCCATTCCTGAGGCCACCAGAGCGGGTCCCTGAGGTCCCCGTCGTAAGTCGAGAGCACCTGCCGCAACTCGAGAAAATCCAGGAGGTTTTGTCCTCCAGGCGAGATGAGGCCCATTTCCGCTGAGGCTTCTGGAGCCTAATCACGTCTAACCACTGGAACTTCCAAAGGGTCCTTCACACCCTTGCTGCAACTCAAGAAGTTCCCCGACATACCCGTCTCCACTCGAGAGGAAGCACGTGGGGTCCCGCACACATCCAGGGGAGCCCCGTTTCCGCCTCCAAGCTCGAGATGAGGGATCCTTTCCCTGTTTCGTAGGGAAAGAATTCCCGGCGTTCCCGTCGCATCTCAAGAGGAGGCGCTCTCCACAGGAAAGGCGAGAGGAACTCCAGGGTCGTGCCACCATTCCAAGAGTCCCCCAGATGTGTCAGTCCATTCCAGAGGAACCTGTTTTCCCTGCACTGCCTTGACGTTCAAGCCGAGGATCCACTCCCACCACGTGTGCACGTGGGACAGCCCTGTGGGAAAGCCTCGTGGGAAAGCCTCGTGGGAAAGACTCGAGGGAAAACCATAGATCCTTTGATCCACGCGGCGGACTGCGTGACACTGCTGCTACCGCTCTGGAGGAAAGCGCAAGTGCATGCCCGCATTCGAGACGAGGACTGACTCCCCTGGTGAGACTCCAGAAGTACCCCAAGATCCATGTCAGCACTGGAGAGGAATCCTCAGGTTCCGGCCCCGACTCCGCACAAGGTCTTAGGCCCCGGCATCGACGGGAGAGGAATGCCGAGAGGCCCCCGAGGAACTCGCATGGGGACTGGCCTTTCCTGAGGCCACCAGAGCGGGTCCCTGAGGTCCCCGTCGTAAGTCGAGAGCACCTGCCGCAACTCGAGAAAATCCAGGAGGTTTTGCCCTCCAGGCGAGATGAGGCCCATTTCCGCTGAGGCTTCTCGAGCCTAATCACGTCTAACCACTGGAACTTCCAAAGGGACCTTCACACCCTTGCTGCAACTCAAGAAGTTCCCCGACATACCCGTCTCCAATCGAGAGGAAGCACGTGGGGTCCCGCACACATCCAGGGGAGCCCCGTTTCCGCCTCCTAGCTCGAGATGAGGGATCCTTTCCCTGTTTCGTAGGGAAAGAATTCCCGGCGTTCCCGTCGCATCTCAAGAGGAGGCGCTCTCCACAGGAAAGGCGAGAGGAACTCCAAGGTCGTGCCACCATTCCAAGAGTCCCCCAGATGTGTCAGTCCATTCCAGAGGAACCTGTTTTCCCTGCACTGCCTTGACGTTCAAGCCGAGGATCGACTCCCACCACGTGTGCACGTGGGACAGCCCTGTGGGAAAGCCTCGTGGGAAAGCCTCGTGGGAAAGACTCGAGGGAAAACCATAGATCCTTTGATCCATTGGGCGGACTGCGTGACACTGCTGCTACCGCTCTGGAGGAAAGCGCAAGTGCATGCCCGCATTCGAGACGAGGACTGACTCCCCTGGGGAGACTCCAGAAGTACCCCAAGATCCATGTCAGCACTGGAGAGGAATCCTCAGGTTCCGGCCCCGACTCCACACAAGGTCTTAGGCACCGGCATCGACGGGAGAAGAATGACGAGAGGACCCCGAGGAACTCGCATGGGGACTGGCCTTTCCTGAGGCCACCAGAGCGGGTCCCTGAGGTCCCCATCGTAAGTCGAGAGCACCTGCCGTAACTCGAGAAAATCCAGGAGGTTTTGTCCTCCAGGCGAGATGAGGCCCATTTCCGCTGAGGCTTCTGGAACCTAATCACGTCTAACCACTGGAACTTCCAAAGGGTCCTTCACACCCTTGCTGCAACTCAAGAAGTTCCCCGACATACCCGTCTCCACTCGAGAGGAAGCACGTGGGGTCCCGCACACATCCAGGGGAGCCCCGTTTCCGCCTCCAAGCTCGAGATGAGGGATCCTTTCCCTGTTTCGTAGGGAAAGAATTCCCGGCGTTCCCGTCGCATCTCAAGAGGAGGCGCTCTCCACAGGAAAGGCGAGAGGAACTCCAGGGTCGTGCCACCATTCCAAGAGTCCCCCAGATGTGTCAGTCCATTCCAGAGGAAACTGTTTTCCCTGCACTGCCTTGACGTTCAAGCCGAGGATCCACTCCCACCACGTGTGCACGTGGGACAGCCCTGCGGGAAAGCCTCGTGGGAAAGCCTCGTGGGAAAGACTCGAGGGAAAACCATAGATCCTTTGATCCACGCGGTGGACTGCGTGACACTGCTGCTACCGCTCTGGAGGAAAGCGCAAGTGCATGCCCGCATTCGAGACGAGGACTGACTCCCCTGGGGAGACTCCAGAAGTACCCCAAGATCCATGTCAGCACTGGAGAGCAATCCTCAGGTTCCGGCCCCGACTCCACACAAGGTCTTAGGCCCCGGCATCGACGGGAGAGGAATCCCGAGAGGCCCCCGAGGAACTCGCATGGGGACTGGCCTTTCCTGAGGCCACCAGAGCGGGTCCCTGAGGTCCCCGTCGTAAGTCGAGAGCACCTGCCGCAACTCGAGAAAATCCAGGAGGTTTTGCCCTCCAGGCGAGATGAGGCCCATTTCCGCTGAGGCTTCTCGAGCCTAATCACGTTTAACCACTGGAACTTCCAAAGGGTCCTTCACACCCTTGCTGCAACTCAAGAAGTTCCCCGACATACCCGTCTCCACTCGAGAGGAAGCACGTGGGGTCCCGCACACATCCAGGGGAGCCCCGTTTCCGCCTCCTAGCTCGAGATGAGGGATCCTTTCCCTGTTTCGTAGGGAAAGAATTCCCGGCGTTCCCGTCGCATCTCAAGAGGAGGCGCTCTCCACAGGAAAGGCGAGAGGAACTCCAGGGTCGTGCCACCATTCCAAGAGTCCCCCAGATGTGTCAGTCCATTCCAGAGGAACCTGTTTTCCCTGCACTGCCTTGACGTTCAAGCCGAGGATCGACTCCCACCACGTGTGCACGTGGGACAGCCCTGTGGGAAAGCCTCGTGGGAAAGCCTCGTGGGAAAGACTCGAGGGAAAACCATAGATCCTTTGATCCATTGGGCGGACGGCGTGACACTGCTGCTTCCGCTCTGGAGGAAAGCGCAAGTGCATGCCCGCATTCGAGACGAGGACTGACTCCCCTGGGGAGACTCCAGAAGTACCCCAAGATCCATGTCAGCACTGGAGAGGAATCCTCAGGTTCCGGCCCCGACTCCACACAAGGTCTTAGGCCCCGGCATCTACGGGAGAGGAATCCCGAGAGGCCCCCGAGGAACTCGCATGGGGACTGGCCTTTCCTGAGGCCACCAGAGCGTGTCTCTGAGGTCCCCGTCGTAAGTCGAGAGCACCTGCCGCAACTCGAGAAAATCCATGAGGTTTTGCCCTCCAGGCGAGATGAGGCCCATTTCCGCTGAGGCTTCTCGAGGCTAATCACGTGTAACCACTGGAACTTCCAAAGGGTCCTTCACACCCTTGCTGCAACTCAAGAAGTTCCCCGACATACCCTTCTCCACTCGAGAGGAAGCACGTGGGGTCCCGCACACATCCAGGGGAGCCCCGTTTCCGCCTCCTAGCTCGAGATGAGGGATCCTTTCCCTGTTTCGTAGGGAAAGAATTCCCGGCGTTCCCGTCGCATCTCAAGAGGAGGCGCTCTCCACAGGAAAGGCGAGAGGAACTCCAGGGTCGTGCCACCATTCCAAGAGTCCCCCAGATGTGTCAGTCCATTCCAGAGGAACCTGTTTTCCCTGCACTGCCTTGACGTTCAAGCCGAGGATCCACTCCCACCACGTGTGCACGTGGGACAGCCCTGTGGGAAAGCCTCGTGGGAAAGCCTCGTGGGAAAGACTCGAGGGAAAACCATAGATCCTTTGATCCACGCGGCGGACTGCGTGACACTGCTGCTACCGCTCTGGAGGAAAGCGCAAGTGCATGCCCGCATTCGAGACGAGGACTGACTCCCCTGGTGAGACTCCAGAAGTACCCCAAGATCCATGTCAGCACTGGAGAGGAATCCTCAGGTTCCGGCCCCGACTCCGCACAAGGTCTTAGGCCCCGGCATCGACGGGAGAGGACTGCCGAGAGGCCCCCGAGGAACTCGCAGGGGGACTGGCCTTTCCTGAGGCCACCAGAGCGGGTCCCTGAGGTCCCCGTCGTAAGTCGAGAGCACCTGCCGCAACTCGAGAAAATCCAGGAGGTTTTGCCCTCCAGGCGAGATGAGGCCCATTTCCGCTGAGGCTTCTCGAGGCTAATCACGTCTAACCACTGGAACTTCCAAAGGGTCCTTCACACCCTTGCTGCAACTCAAGAAGTTCCCCGACATACCCGTCTCCACTCGAGAGGAAGCACGTGGTGTCCCGCACACATCCAGGGGAGCCCCGTTTCCGTCTCCTAGCTCGAGATGAGGGATCCTTTCCCTGTTTCGTAGGGAAAGAATTCCCGGCGTTCCCGTCGCATCTCAAGAGGAGGCGCTCTCCACAGGAAAGGCGAGAGGAACTCCAGGGTCGTGCCACCATTCCAAGAGTCCCCCAGATGTGTCAGTCCATTCCAGAGGAACCTGTTTTCCCTGCACTGCCTTGACGTTCAAGCCGAGGATCCACTCCCACCACGTGTGCACGTGGGACAGCCCTGTGGGAAAGCCTAGTGGGAAGACTCGTGGGAAAGACTCGAGGGAAAACCATAGATCCTTTGATCCACGCGGCGGACTGCGTGACACTGCTGCTACCGCTCTAAAGGAAAGCGCAAGTGCATGCCCGCATTCGAGACGAGGACTGACTCCCCTGGGGAGACTCCAGAAGTACCCCAAGATCCATGTCAGCACTGTAGAGGAATCCTCAGGTTCCGGCCCCGACTCCACACAAGGTCTTAGGCCCCGGCATCGACGGGAGAGGAATCCCGAGAGGCCCCTGAGGAACTCGCATGGGGACTGGCCTTTCCTGAGGCCACCAGAGCGGGTCCCTGAGGTCCCCGTCGTAAGTCGAGAGCACCTGCCGCAACTCGAGAAAATCCAGGAGGTTTTGCCCTCCAGGCGAGATGAGGCCCATTTCCGCTGAGGCTTCTCGAGGCGAATCACGTCTAACCACTGGAACTTCCAAAGGGTCCTTCACACCCTTGCTGCAACTCAAGAAGTTCCGCGACATACCCGTCTCCACTCGAGAGGAAGCACGTGGGGTCCCGCACACATCCAGGGGAGCCCCGTTTCCGCCTCCTAGCTCGAGATGAGGGATCCTTTCCCTGTTTCGTAGGGAAAGAATTCCCGGCGTTCCCGTCGCATCTCAAGAGGAGGCGCTCTCCACAGGAAAGGCGAGAGGAACTCCAGGGTCGTGCCACCATTCCAAGAGTCCCCCAGATGTGTCAGTCCATTCCAGAGGAACCTGTTTTCCCTGCACTGCCTTGACGTTCAAGCCGAGGATCGACTCCCACCACGTGTGCACGTGGGACAGCCCTGTGGGAAAGCCTCGTGGGAAAGCCTCGTGGGAAAGACTCGAGGGAAAACCATAGATCCTTTGATCCATTGGGCGGACTGCGTGACACTGCTGCTTACGCTCTGGAGGAAAGCGCAAGTGCATGCCCGCATTCGAGACGAGGACTGACTCCCCTGGGGAGACTCCAGAAGTACCCCAAGATCCATGTCAGCACTGGAGAGGAATCCTCAGGTTCCGGCCCCGACTCCACACAAGGTCTTAGGCCCCGGCATCGACGGGAGAGGAATGCCGAGAGGCCCCCGAGTAACTCGCATGGGGACTGGCCTTTCCTGAGGCCACCAGAGCGGGTCCCTGAGGTCCCCGTCATAAGTCGAGAGCACCTGCCGCAACTCGAGAAAATCCAGGAGGTTTTGCCCTCCAGGCGAGATGAGGTCCATTTCCGCTGAGGCTTCTCGAGGCCAATCACACTAACCACTGGAAATTCCAAAGGGTCCTTCACACCCTTGCTGCAACTCAAGAAGTTCCCCGACATTCCCGTCTCCACTCGAGAGGAAGCACGTGGGGTCCCGCACACATCCAGGGCAGCCCAGTTTCCGCCTCCTAGCTCGAAATGAGGGATCCTTTCCCTGTTTCGTAGGGAAAGAATTCCCGGCGTTCCCGTCGCATCTCAAGAGGAGGCGCTCTCCACAGGAAAGGCGAGAGGAACTCCAGGGTCGTGCCACCATTCCACGAATCCCCCAGATGTGTCAGTCCATTCCAGAGGAACCTGTTATCCCTGCACTGCCTTGACGTTCAAGCCGAGGATCGACTCCCACCACGTGTGCACGTGGGACAGCCCTGGGGGAAAGCCTCGTGGGAAAGCTTCGTGGGAAAGACTCGAGGGAAAACCATAGATCCTTTGATCCACGCGGCGGACTGCGTGACACTGCTGCTACCGCTCTGGAGGAAAGCGCAAGTGCATGCCCGCATTCGAGACAAGGACTGACTCCTCTGGGGAGACTCCAGAAGTACCCCAAGATCCATGTCAGCACTGGAGAGGAATCCTCAGGTTCCGGCCCCGACTCCACACAAGGTCTTAGGCCCCGGCATCGACGGGAGAGGAATCCCGAGAGGCCCCCGAGGAACTCGCATGGGGACTGGCCTTTCCTGAGGCCACCAGAGCGGGTCCCTGAGGTCCCCGTCGTAAGTCGAGAGCACCTGCCGCAACTCGAGAAAATCCAGGAGGTTTTGCCCTCCAGGCGAGATGAGGCCCATTTCCGCTGAGGCTTCTCGAGGCTAATCACGTGTAACCACTGGAACTTCCAAAGGGTCCTTCACACCCTTGCTGCAACTCAAGAAGTTCCCCGACATACCCGTCTCCACTCGAGAGGAAGCACGTGGGGTCCCGCACACATCCAGGGGAGCCCCGTTTCCGCCTCCTAGCTCGAGATGAGGGATCCTTTCCCTGTTTCGTAGGGAAAGAATTCCCGGCGTTCCCGTCGCATCTCAAGAGGAGGCGCTCTCCACAGGAAAGGCGAGAGGAACTCCAGGGTCGTGCCACCATTCCAAGAGTCCCCCAGATGTGTCAGTCCATTCCAGAGGAACCTGTTTTCCCTGCACTGCCTTGACGTTCAAGCCGAGGATCGACTCCCACCACGTGTGCACGTGGGACAGCCCTGTGGGAAAGCCTCGTGGGAAAGCCTCGTGGGAAAGACTCGAGGGAAAACCATAGATCCTTTGATCCACGCGGCGGACTGCGTGATACTGCTGCTACCGCTCTGGAGGAAAGCGCAAGTGCATGCCCGCATTCGAGACGAGGACTGACTCCCCTGGTGAGACTCCAGAAGTACCCCAAGATCCATGTCAGCACTGGAGAGGAATCCTCAGGTTCCGGCCCCGACTCCGCACAAGGTCTTAGGCCCCGGCATCGACGGGAGAGGAATGCCGAGAGGCCCCCGAGGAACTCGCATGGGGACTGGCCTTTCCTGAGGCCACCAGAGCGGGTCCCTGAGGTCCCCGTCGTAAGTCGAGAGCACCTGCCGCAACTCGAGAAAATCCAGGAGGTTTTGCCCTCCAGGCGAGATGAGGCCCATTTCCGCTGAGGCTTCTCGTGGCTAATCACGTCTAACCACTGGAACTTCCAAAGGGTCCTTCACACCCTTGCTGCAACTCAAGAAGTTCCTCGACATACCCGTCTCCACTCGAGAGGAAGCACGTGGTGTCCCGCACACATCCAGGGGAGCCCCGTTTCCGTCTCCTAGCTCGAGATGAGGGATCCTTTCCCTGTTTCGTAGGGAAAGAATTCCCGGCGTTCCCGTCGCATCTCAAGAGGAGGCGCTCTCCACAGGAAAGGCGAGAGGAACTCCAGGGTCGTGCCAAAATTCCAAGAGTCCCCCAGATGTGTCAGTCCATTCCAGAGGAACCTGTTTTCCCTGCACTGCCTTGACGTTCAAGCCGAGGATCCACTCCCACCACGTGTGCACGTGGGACAGCCCTGTGGGAAAGCCTAGTGGGAAAGACTCGTGGGAAAGACTCGATGGAAAACCATAGATCCTTTGATCCACGCGGCGGACTGCGTGACACTGCTGCTACCGCTCTAGAGGAAAGCGCAAGTGCATGCCCGCATTCGAGACGAGGACTGACTCCCCTGGGGAGACTCCAGAAGTACCCCAAGATCCATGTCAGCACTGAAGAGGAATCCTCAGGTTCCGGCCCCGACTCCACACAAGGTCTTAGGCCCCGGCATCGACGGGAGAGGAATCCCGAGAGGCCCCTGAGGAACTCGCATGGGGACTGGCCTTTCCTGAGGCCACCAGAGCGGGTCCCTGAGGTCCCCGTCGTAAGTCGAGAGCACCTGCCGCAACTCGAGAAAATCCAGGAGGTTTTGCCCTCCAGGCGAGATGAGGCCCATTTCCGCTGAGGCTTCTCGAGGCTAATCACGTCTAACCACTGGAACTTCCAAAGGGTCCTTCACACCCTTGCTGCAACTCAAGAAGTTCCGCGACATACCCGTCTCCACTCGAGAGGAAGCACGTGGGGTCCCGCACACATCCAGGGGAGCCCCGTTTCCGCCTCCTAGCTCGAGATGAGGGATCCTTTCCCTGTTTCGTATGGAAAGAATTCCCGGCGTTCCCGTCGCATCTCAAGAGGAGGCGCTCTCCACAGGAAAGGCGAGAGGAACTCCAGGGTCGTGCTACCATTCCAAGAGTCCCCCAGATGTGTCAGTCCATTCCAGAGGAACCTGTTTTCCCTTCACTGCAATGACGTTCAAGCCGAGGATCCACTCCCACCACGTGTGCACGTGAGACAGCCCTGTGGGAAAGCCTCGTGGGAAAGCCTCGTGGGAAAGACTCGAGGGAAAACCATAGATCCTTTGATCCATTGGGCGGACTGCGTGACACTGCTGCTACCGCTCTGGAGGAAAGCGCAAGTGCATGCCCGCATTCGAGACGAGGACTGACTCCCCTGGGGAGACTCCAGAAGTACCCCAAGATCCATGTCAGCACTGGAGAGGAATCCTCAGGTTCCGGCCCCGACTCCACACAAGGTCTTAGGCCCCGGCATCGACGGGAGAGGAATCCCGAGAGGCCCCCGAAGAACTCGCATGGGGACTGGCCTTTCCTGAGGCCACCAGAGCGGGTCCCTGAGGTCCCCGTCATAAGTCGAGAGCACCTGCCGCAACTCGAGAAAATCCAGGAGGTTTTGCCCTCCAGGCGAGATGAGGTCCATTTCCGCTGAGGCTTCTCGAGGCCAATCACATCTAACCACTGGAAATTCCAAAGGGTCCTTCACACCCTTGCTGCAACTCAAGAAGTTCCCCGACATACCCGTCTCCACTCGAGAGGAAGCACGTGGGGTCCCGCACACATGCAGGGGAGCCCCGTTTCTGCCTCCTAGCTCGAGATGAGGGATCCTTTCCCTGTTTCGTAGGGAAAGAATTCCCGGCGTTCCCGTCGCATCTCAAGAGGAGGCGCTCTCCACAGGAAAGGCGAGAGGAACTCCAGGGTCGTGCCACCATTCCTAGAGTCCCCCAGATATGTCAGTCCATTCCAGAGGAACCTGTTTTCCCTGCACTGCCTTGACGTTCAAGCCGAGGATCGACTCCCACCACGTGTGCACGTGGGACAGCCCTGTGGGAAAGCCTCGTGGGAAAGCCTCGTGGGAATGACTCGAGGGAAAACCATAGATCCTTTGATCTACGCGGCGGACTGCGTGACACTGCTGCTACCGCTCTGGAGGAAAGCGCAAGTGCATGCCCGCATTCGAGACGAGGACTGACTCCCCTGGGGAGGCTCCAGAAGTACCCCAAGATCCATGTCAGCACTGGAGAGGAATCCTCAGGTTCCGGCCCCGTCTCCACACAAGGTCTTAGGCCCCGGCATCGACGGGAGAGGAATGCCGAGAGGCCCCCGAGGAACTCGCATGGGGACTGGCCTTTCCTGAGGCCACCAGAGCGGGTCCCTGAGGTCCCCGTCGTAAGTCGAGAGCACCTGCCGCAACTCGAGAAAATCCAGGAGGTTTTGCCCTCCAGGCGAGATGAGGCCCATTTCCGCTGAGGCTTCTCGAGGCTAATCACGTGTAACCACTGGAACTTCCAAAGGGTCCTTCACACCCTTGCTGCAACTCAAGAAGTTCCCCGACATACCCGTCTCCACTCGAGAGGAAGCACGTGGGGTCCCGCACACATCCAGGGGAGCCCCGTTTCCGCCTCCTAGCTCGAGATGAGGGATCCTTTCCCTGTATCGTAGGGAAAGAATTCCCGGCGTTACCGTCGCATCTCAAGAGGAGGCCCTCTCCACAGGAAAGGCGAGAGGAACTCCAGGGTCGTGCCACCATTCCAAGAGTCCCCCAGATGTGTCAGTCCATTCCAGAGGAACCTGTTTTCCCTTCACTGCCTTGACGTTCAAGGCGAGGATCGACTCCCACCACGTGTGCACGTGGGACAGCCCTGTGGGAAAGCCTCGTGGGAAAGCCTCGTGGGAAAGACTCGAGGGAAAACCATAGATCCTTTGATCCACGCGGCGGACTGCGTGACACTGCTGCTACCGCTCTGGAGGAAAGCCCAAGTGCATGCCCGCATTCGAGACGAGGACTGACTCCCCTGGGGAGGCTCCAGAAGTACCCCAAGATCCATGTCAGCACTGGAGAGGAATCCTCAGGTTCCGGCCCCGACTCCACACAAGGTCTTAGGCCCCGGCATCGACGGGAGAGGAATGCCGAGAGGCCCCCGAGGAACTCGCATGGGGACTGGCCTTTCCTGAGGCCACCAGAGCGGGTCCCTGAGGTCCCCATCGTAAGTCGAGAGAACCTGCAGCAACTCGAGAAAATCCAGGAGGTTTTGCCCTCCAGGCGAGATGAGGCCCATTTCCGCTGAGGCTTCTCGAGGCTAATCACGTCTAACCACTGGAACTTCCAAAGGGTCCTTCACACCCTTGCTGCAACTCAAGAATTTCCCCGACATACCCGTCTCCACTCGAGAGGAAGCACGTGGGGTCCCGCACACATCCAGGGTAGCCCCGTTTCCGCCTCCTAGCTCGAGATGAGGGATCCTTTCCCTGTTTCGTAGGGAAAGAATTCCCGGCGTTCCCGTCGCATCTCAAGAGGAGGCGCTCTCCACAGGAAAGGCGAGAGGAACTCCAGGGTCGTGCCACCATTCCAAGAGTCCCCCAGATGTGTCAGTCCATTCCAGAGGAACCTGTTTTCCCTTCACTGCCTTGACGTTCAAGCCGAGGATCGACTCCCACCACGTGTGCACGTGGGACAGCCCTGTGGGAAAGCCTCGTGGGAAAGCCTCGTGGGAAAGACTCGAGGGAAAACCATAGATCCTTTGATCCACGCGGCGGACTGCGTGACACTGCTGCTACCGCTCTGGAGGAAAGCGCAAGTGCATGCCCGCATTCGAGACGAGGACTGACTCCCCTGGGGAGACTCCAGAAGTACCCCAAGATCCATGTCAGCACTGGAGAGGAATCCTCAGGTTCCGGCCCCGACTCCACACAAGGTCTTAGGCCCCGGCATCGACGGGAGAGGAATCCCGAGAGGCCCCCGAAGAACTCGCATGGGGACTGGCCTTTCCTGAGGCCACCAGAGCGGGTCCCTGAGGTCCCCGTCGTAAGTCGAGAGCACCTGCCGCAACTCGAGAAAATCCAGGAGGTTTTGCCCTCCAGGCGAGATGAGGCCCATTTCCGCTGAGGCTTCTCGAGGCTAATCACGTCTAACCACTGGAACTTCCAAAGGGTCCTTCACACCCTTGCTGCATCTCAAGAAGTTCCCCGACATACCCGTCTCCACTCGAGAGGAAGCACATGGGGTCCCGCACACATCCAGGGGAGCCCCGTTTCCGCCTCCTAGCTCGAGATGAGGGATCCTTTCCCTGTTTCGTAGGGAAAGAATTCCCGGCGTTCCCGTCGCATCTCAAGAGGAGGCGCTCTCCACAGGAAAGGCGAGAGGAACTCCAGGGTCGTTCCAAGAGTCCCCCAGATGTGTCAGTCCATTCCAGAGGAACCTGTTTTCCCTGCACTGCCTTGACGTTCAAGCCGAGGATCGACTCCCACCACGTGTGCACGTGGGACAGCCCTGTGGGAAAGCCTCGTGGGAAAGCCTCGTGGGAAAGACTCGAGGGAAAACCATAGATCCTTTGATCCACGCGGCGGACTGCGTGACACTGCTGCTACCGCTCTGGAGGAAAGCGCAAGTGCATGCCTGCATTCGAGACGAGGACTGACTCCCCTGGGGAGGCTCCAGAATTACCCCAAGATCCATGTCAGCACTGGAGAGGAATCCTCAGGTTCCGGCCCCGACTCCACACAAGGTCTTAGGCCCCGGCATCGACGGGAGAGGAATGCCGAGAGGCCCCCGAGGAACTCGCATGGGGACTGGCCTTTCCTGAGGCCACCAGAGCGGGTCCCTGAGGTCCCCATCGTAAGTCGAGAGAACCTGCCGCAACTCGAGAAAATCCAGGAGGTTTTGCCCTCCAGGCGAGATGAGGCCCATTTCCGCTGAGGCTTCTCGAGGCTAATCACGTCTAACCACTGGAACTTCCAAAGGGTCCTTCACACCCTTGCTGCAACTCAAGAAGTTCCCCGACATACCCGTCTCCACTCGAGAGGAAGCACGTGGGGTCCCGCACACATCCAGGGGAGCCCCGTTTCCGCCTCCTAGCTCGAGATGAGGGATCCTTTCCCTGTTTCGTAGGGAAAGAATTCCCGGCGTTCCCGTCGCATCTCAAGAGGAGGCGCTCTCCACAGGAAAGGCGAGAGGAACTCCAGGGTCGTGCCACCTTTCCAAGAGTCCCCCAGATGTGTCAGTCCATTCCAGAGGAACCTGTTTTCCCTTCACTGCATTGACGTTCAAGCCGAGGATCCACTCCAAACACGTGTGCACGTGAGACAGCCCTGTGGGAAAGCCTCGTGGGAAAGCCTCGTGGGAAAGACTCGAGGGAAAACCATAGATCCTTTGATCCACGCGGCGGACTGCGTGACACTGCTGCTACCGCTCTGGAGGAAAGCGCAAGTGCATGCCCGCATTCGAGACGAGGACTGACTCCCCTGGGGAGGCTCCAGAAGTACCCCAAGATCCATGTCAGCACTGGAGAGGAATCCTCAGGTTCCGGCCCCGACTCCGCACAAGGTCTTAGGCCCCGGCATCGACGGGAGAGGAATGCCGAGAGGCCCCCGAGGAACTCGCATGGGGACTGGCCTTTCCTGAGGCCACCAGAGCGGGTCCCTGAGGTCCCCGTCGTAAGTCGAGAGCACCTGCCGCAACTCGAGAAAATCCAGGAGGTTTTGCCCTCCAGGCGAGATGAGGCCCATTTCCGCTGAGGCTTCTCGTGGCTAATCACGTCTAACCACTGGAACTTCCAAAGGGTCCTTCACACCCTTGCTGCAACTCAAGAAGTTCCCCGACATACCCGTCTCCACTCGAGAGGAAGCACGTGGTGTCCCGCACACATCCAGGGGAGCCCCGTTTCCGTCTCCTAGCTCGAGATGAGGGATCCTTTCCCTGTTTCGTAGGGAAAGAATTCCCGGCGTTCCCGTCGCATCTCAAGAGGAGGCGCTCTCCACAGGAAAGGCGAGAGGAACTCCAGGGTCGTGCCACCATTCCAAGAGTCCCCCAGATGTGTCAGTCCATTCCAGAGGAACCTGTTTTCCCTGCACTGCCTTGACGTTCAAGCCGAGGATCCACTCCCACCACGTGTGCACGTGGGACAGCCCTGTGGGAAAGCCTAGTGGGAAAGACTCGTGGGAAAGACTCGAGGGAAAACCATAGATCCTTTGATCCACGCGGCGGACTGCGTGACACTGCTGCTACCGCTCTAGAGGAAAGCGCAAGTGCATGCCCGCATTCGAGACGAGGACTGACTCCCCTGGGGAGACTCCAGAAGTACCCCAAGATCCATGTCAGCACTGAAGAGGAATCCTCAGGTTCCGGCCCCGACTCCACACAAGGTCTTAGGCCCCGGCATCGACGGGAGAGGAATCCCGAGAGGCCCCCGAGGAACTCGCATGGGGACTGGCCTTTCCTGAGGCCACCAGAGCGGGTCCCTGAGGTCCCCGTCGTAAGTCGAGAGCACCTGCCGCAACTCGAGAAAATCCAGGAGGTTTTGCCCTCCAGGCGAGATGAGGCCCATTTCCGCTGAGGCTTCTCGAGGCTAATCACGTCTAACCACTGGAACTTCCAAAGGGTCCTTCACACCCTTGCTGCAACTCAAGAAGTTCCGCGACATACCCGTCTCCACTCGAGAGGAAGCACGTGGGTCCCGCACACATCCAGGGGAGCCCCGTTTCCGCCTCCTAGCTCGAGATGAGGGATCCTTTCCCTGTTTCGTATGGAAAGAATTCCCGGCGTTCCAGTCGCATCTCAAGAGGAGGCGCTCTCCACAGGAAAGGCGAGAGGAACTCCAGGGTCGTGCTACCATTCCAAGAGTCCCCCAGATGTGTCAGTCCATTCCAGAGGAACCTGTTTTCCCTTCACTGCATTGACGTTCAAGCCGAGGATCCACTCCCACCACGTGTGCACGTGAGACAGCCCTGTGGGAAAGCCTCGTGGGAAAGCCTCGTGGGAAAGACTCGAGGGAAAACCATAGATCCTTTGATCCATTGGGCGGACTGCGTGACACTGCTGCTACCGCTCTGGAGGAAAGCGCAAGTGCATGCCCGCATTCGAGACGAGGACTGACTCCCCTGGGGAGACTCCAGAAGTACCCCAAGATCCATGTCAGCACTGGAGAGGAATCCTCAGGTTCCGGCCCCGACTCCACACAAGGTCTTAGGCCCCGGCATCGACGGGAGAGGAATCCCGAGAGGCCCCCGAAGAACTCGCATGGGGACTGGCCTTTCCTGAGGCCACCAGAGCGGGTCCCTGAGGTCCCCGTCATAAGTCGAGAGCACCTGCCGCAACTCGAGAAAATCCAGGAGGTTTTGCCCTCCAGGCGAGATGAGGTCCATTTCCGCTGAGGCTTCTCGAGGCCAATCACATCTAACCACTGGAAATTCCAAAGGGTCCTTCACACCCTTGCTGCAACTCAAGAAGTTCCCCGACATACCCGTCTCCACTCGAGAGGAAGCACGTGGGGTCCCGCACACATCCAGGGGAGCCCCGTTTCTGCCTCCTAGCTCGAGATGAGGGATCCTTTCCCTGTTTCGTAGGGAAAGAATTCCCGGCGTTCCCGTCGCATCTCAAGAGGAGGCGCTCTCCACAGGAAAGGCGAGAGGAACTCCAGGGTCGTGCCACCATTCCAAGAGTCCCCCAGATATGTCAGTCCATTCCAGAGGAACCTGTTTTCCCTGCACTGCCTTGACGTTCAAGCCGAGGATCGACTCCCACCACGTGTGCACGTGGGACAGCCCTGGGGGAAAGCCTCGTGGGAAAGCCTCGTGGGAAAGACTCGAGAGAAAACCATAGATCCTTTGATCCACGCGGCGGACTGCGTGACAATGCTGCTACCGCTCTGGAGGAAAGCGCAAGTGCATGCCCGCATTCGAGATGAGGACTGACTCCCCTGGGGAGACTCCAGAAGTACCCCAAGATCCATGTCAGCACTGGAGAGGAATTCTCAGGTTCCGGCCCCGACTCCACACAAGGTCTTAGGCCCCGGCATCGACGGGATAGGAATGTCGAGAGGCCCCCGAGGAACTCGCATGGGGACTGGCCTTTCCTGAGGCCACCAGAGCGGGTCCCTGAGGTCCCCGTCGTAAGTCGAGAGCACCTGCCGCAACTCGAGAAAATCCAGGAGGTTTTGCCCTCCAGGCGAGATGAGGTCCATTTCCGCTGAGGCTTCTCGAGGCTAATCACGTCTAACCACTGGAACTTCCAAACGGTCCTTCACACCCTTGCTGCAACTCAAGAATTTCCCCGACATACCCGTCTCCACTCGAGAGGAAGCACGTGGGGTCCCGCACACATCCAGGGGAGCCCCATTTCCGCCTCCTAGCTCGAGATGAGGGATCCTTTCCCTGTTTCGTAGGGAAAGAATTCCCGGCGTTCCCGTCGCATCTCAAGAGGAGGCGCTCTCCACAGGAAAGGCGAGAGGAACTCCAGGGTCGTGCCACCATTCCAAGAGTCCCCCAGATGTGTCAGTCCATTCCAGAGGAACCTGTTTTCCCTTCATTGCCTTGATGATCAAGCCGAGGATCCACTCCCACCACGTGTGCACGTGGGACAGCCCTGTGGAAAAGCCTCGTGGGAAAGCCTCGTGGGAAAGACTCGAGGGAAAACCATAGATCCTTTGATCCACGCGGCGGACTGCGTGACACTGCTGCTACCGCTCTGGAGGAAAGCGCAAGTGCATGCCCCCATTCGAGATGAGGACTGACTCCCCTGGGGAGACTCCAGAAGTACCCCAAGATCCATGTCAGCACTGGAGAGGAATCCTCAGGTTCCGGCCCCGACTCCACACAAGGTCTTAGGCCCCGGCATCGACGGGAGAGGAATGCCGAGAGGCCCCCGAGGAACTCGCATGGGGACTGGCCTTTCCTGAGGCCACCAGAGCGGGTCCCTGAGGTCCTCATCGTAAGTCGAGAGAACCTGCCGCAACTCGAGAAAATCCAGGAGGTTTTGCCCTCCAGGCGAGATGAGGCCCATTTCCGCTGAGGCTTCTCGAGGCTAATCACGTCTAACCACTGGAACTTCCAAAGGGTCCTTCACACCCTAGCTGCAACTCAAGAATTTCCCCGACATACCCGTCTCCACTCGAGAGGAAGCACGTGGGGTCCCGCACACATCCAGGGGAGCCCCGTTTCCGCCTCCTAGCTCGAGATGAGGGATCCTTTCCCTGTTTCGTAGGGAAAGAATTCCCGGCGTTCCCGTCGCATCTCAAGAGGAGGCGCTCTCCACAGGAAAGGCGAGAGGAACTCCAGGGTCGTGCCACCATTCCAAGAGTCCCCCAGATGTGTCAGTCCATTCCAGAGGAACCTGTTTTCCCTTCACTGCCTTGACGTTCAAGGCGAGGATCGACTCCCACCACGTGTGCACGTGGGACAGCCCTGTGGGAAAGCCTCGTGGGAAAGCCTCGTGGGAAAGACTCGAGGGAAAACCATAGATCCTTTGATCCACGCGGCGGACTGCGTGACACTGCTGCTACCGCTCTGGAGGAAAGCCCAAGTGCATGCCCGCATTCGAGACGAGGACTGACTCCCCTGGGGAGGCTCCAGAAGTACCCCAAGATCCATGTCAGCACTGGAGAGGAATCCTCAGGTTCCGGCCCCGACTCCACACAAGGTCTTAGGCCCCGGCATCGACGGGAGAGGAATGCCGAGAGGCCCCCGAGGAACTCGCATGGGGACTGGCCTTTCCTGAGGCCACCAGAGCGGGTCCCTGAGGTCCCCATCGTAAGTCGAGAGAACCTGCAGCAACTCGAGAAAATCCAGGAGGTTTTGCCCTCCAGGCGAGATGAGGCCATTTCCGCTGAGGCTTCTCGAGGCTAATCACGTCTAACCACTGGAACTTCCAAAGGGTCCTTCACACCCTTGCTGCAACTCAAGAATTTCCCCGACATACCCGTCTCCACTCGAGAGGAAGCACGTGGGGTCCCGCACACATCCAGGGTAGCCCCGTTTCCGCCTCCTAGCTCGAGATGAGGGATCCTTTCCCTGTTTCGTAGGGAAAGAATTCCCGGCGTTCCCGTCGCATCTCAAGAGGAGGCGCTCTCCACAGGAAAGGCGAGAGGAACTCCAGGGTCGTGCCACCATTCCAAGAGTCCCCCAGATGTGTCAGTCCATTCCAGAGGAACCTGTTTTCCCTTCACTGCCTTGACGTTCAAGGCGAGGATCGACTCCCACCACGTGTGCACGTGGGACAGCCCAGTGGGAAAGCCTCGTGGGAAAGCCTCGTGGGAAAGACTCGAGGGAAAACCATAGATCCTTTGATCCACGCGGCGGACTGCGTGACACTGCTGCTACCGCTCTGGAGGAAAGCCCAAGTGCATGCCCGCATTCGAGACGAGGACTGACTCCCCTGGGGAGGCTCCAGAAGTACCCCAAGATCCATGTCAGCACTGGAGAGGAATCCTCAGGTTCCGGCCCCGACTCCACACAAGGTCTTAGGCCCCGGCATCGACGGGAGAGGAATGCCGAGAGGCCCCCGAGGAACTCGCATGGGGACTGGCCTTTCCTGAGGCCACCAGAGCGGGTCCCTGAGGTCCCCATCGTAAGTCGAGAGAACCTGCAGCAACTCGAGAAAATCCAGGAGGTTTTGCCCTCCAGGCGAGATGAGGCCCATTTCCGCTGAGGCTTCTCGAGGCTAATCACGTCTAACCACTGGAACTTCCAAAGGGTCCTTCACACCCTTGCTGCAACTCAAGAATTTCCCCGACATACCCGTCTCCACTCGAGAGGAAGCACGTGGGGTCCCGCACACATCCAGGGTAGCCCCGTTTCCGCCTCCTAGCTCGAGATGAGGGATCCTTTCCCTGTTTCGTAGGGAAAGAATTCCCGGCGTTCCCGTCGCATCTCAAGAGGAGGCGCTCTCCACAGGAAAGGCGAGAGGAACTCCAGGGTCGTGCCACCATTCCAAGAGTCCCCCAGATGTGTCAGTCCATTCCAGAGGAACCTGTTTTCCCTTCACTGCCTTGACGTTCAAGCCGAGGATCGACTCCCACCACGTGTGCACGTGGGACAGCCCTGTGGGAAAGCCTCGTGGGAAAGCCTCGTGGGAAAGACTCGAGGGAAAACCATAGATCCTTTGATCCACGCGGCGGACTGCGTGACACTGCTGCTACCGCTCTGGAGGAAAGCGCAAGTGCATGCCCGCATTCGAGACGAGGACTGACTCCCCTGGGGAGACTCCAGAAGTACCCCAAGATCCATGTCAGCACTGGAGAGGAATCCTCAGGTTCCGGCCCCGACTCCACACAAGGTCTTAGGCCCCGGCATCGACGGGAGAGGAATCCCGAGAGGCCCCCGAAGAACTCGCATGGGGACTGGCCTTTCCTGAGGCCACCAGAGCGGGTCCCTGAGGTCCCCGTCGTAAGTCGAGAGCACCTGCCGCAACTCGAGAAAATCCAGGAGGTTTTGCCCTCCAGGCGAGATGAGGCCCATTTCCGCTGAGGCTTCTCGAGGCTAATCACGTCTAACCACTGGAACTTCCAAAGGGTCCTTCACACCCTTGCTGCATCTCAAGAAGTTCCCCGACATACCCGTCTCCACTCGAGAGGAAGCACGTGGGGTCCCGCACACATCCAGGGTAGCCCCGTTTCCGCCTCCTAGCTCGAGATGAGGGATCCTTTCCCTGTTTCGTAGGGAAAGAATTCCCGGCGTTCCCGTCGCATCTCAAGAGGAGGCGCTCTCCACAGGAAAGGCGAGAGGAACTCCAGGGTCGTTCCAAGAGTCCCCCAGATGTGTCAGTCCATTCCAGAGGAACCTGTTTTCCCTGCACTGCCTTGACGTTCAAGCCGAGGATCGACTCCCACCACGTGTGCACGTGGGACAGCCCTGTGGGAAAGCCTCGTGGGAAAGCCTCGTGGGAAAGACTCGAGGGAAAACCATAGATCCTTTGATCCACGCGGCGGACTGCGTGACACTGCTGCTACCGCTCTGGAGGAAAGCGCAAGTGCATGCCTGCATTCGAGACGAGGACTGACTCCCCTGGGGAGGCTCCAGAATTACCCCAAGATCCATGTCAGCACTGGAGAGGAATCCTCAGGTTCCGGCCCCGACTCCACACAAGGTCTTAGGCCCCGGCATCGACGGGAGAGGAATGCCGAGAGGCCCCCGAGGAACTCGCATGGGGACTGGCCTTTCCTGAGGCCACCAGAGCGGGTCCCTGAGGTCCCCATCGTAAGTCGAGAGAACCTGCCGCAACTCGAGAAAATCCAGGAGGTTTTGCCCTCCAGGCGAGATGAGGCCCATTTCCGCTGAGGCTTCTCGAGGCTAATCACGTCTAACCACTGGAACTTCCAAAGGGTCCTTCACACCCTAGCTGCAACTCAAGAATTTCCCCGACATACCCGTCTCCACTCGAGAGGAAGCACGTGGGGTCCCGCACACATCCAGGGGAGCCCCGTTTCCGCCTCCTAGCTCGAGATGAGGGATCCTTTCCCTGTTTCGTAGGGAAAGAATTCCCTTCGTTCCCGTCGCATCTCAAGAGGAGGCGCTCTCCACAGGAAAGGCGAGAGGAACTCCAGGGTCGTGCCACCTTTCCAAGAGTCCCCCAGATGTGTCAGTCCATTCCAGAGGAACCTGTTTTCCCTTCACTGCATTGACGTTCAAGCCGAGGATCCACTCCCACCACGTGTGCACGTGAGACAGCCCTGTGGGAAAGCCTCGTGGGAAAGCCTCGTGGGAAAGACTCGAGGGAAAACCATAGATCCTTTGATCCACGCGGCGGACTGCGTGACACTGCTGCTACCGCTCTGGAGGAAAGCTCAAGTGCATGCCCGCATTCGAGACGAGGACTGACTCCCCTGGGGAGACTCCAGAAGTACCCCAAGATCCATGTCAGCACTGGAGAGGAATCCTCAGGTTCCGGCCCCGACTCCACACAAGGTCTTAGGCCCCGGCATCGACGGGAGAGGAATCCCGAGAGGCCCCCGAGGAACTCGCATGGGTACTGGCCTTTCCTGAGGCCACCAGAGCGGGTCCCTGAGGTCCCCGTCGTAAGTGGAGAGCACCTGCCGCAACTCGAGAAAATCCAGGAGGTTTTGCCCTCCAGGCGAGATGAGGCCCATTTCCGCTGAGGCTTCTCGAGGCTAATCACGTCTAACCACTGGAACTTCCAAAGGGTCCTTCACACCCTTGCTGCATCTCAAGAAGTTCCCCGACATACCCGTCTCCACTCGAGAGGAAGCACGTGGGGTCCCGCACACATCCAGGGTAGCCCCGTTTCCGCCTCCTAGCTCGAGATGAGGGATCCTTTCCCTGTTTCGTAGGGAAAGAATTCCCGGCGTTCCCGTCGCATCTCAAGAGGAGGCGCTCTCCACAGGAAAGGCGAGAGGAACTCCAGGGTAATGCCACCATTTCAAGAGTCCCCCAGATGTGTCAGTCCATTCCAGAGGAACCTGTTTTCCCTGCACTGCCTTGACGTTCAAGCCGAGGATCGACACCCACCACGTGTGCACGTGGGACAGCCCTGTGGGAAAGCCTCGTGGGAAAGCCTCGTGGGAAAGACCCGAGGGAAAACCATAGATCCTTTGATCCACGCGGCGGACTGCGTGACACTGCTGCTACCGCTCTGGAGGAAAGCGCAAGTGCATGCCTGCATTCGAGACGAGGACTGACTCCCCTGGGGAGACTCCAGAAGTACCCCAAGATCCATGTCAGCACTGGAGAGGAATCCTCAGGTTCCGGCCCCGACTCCACACAAGGTCTTAGGCCCCGGCATCGATGGGAGAGGAATCCCGAGAGGCCCCCGAGGAACTCGCATGGGGACTGGCCTTTCCTGAGGCTACCAGAGCGGGTCCCTGAGGTCCCCGTCGTAAGTCGAGAGCACCTGCCGCAACTCGAGAAAATCCAGGAGGTTTTGCCCTCCAGGCGAGATGAGGCCCATTTCCGCAGAGGCTTCTCGAGGCTAATCACGTCTAACCACTGGAACTTCCAAAGGGTCCTTCACACCCTTGCTGCAACTCAAGAATTTCCCCGACATACCCGTCTCCACTCGAGAGGAAGCACGTGGGGTCCCGCACACATCCAGGGGAGCCCCGTTTCCGTCTCCTAGCTCGAGATGAGGGATCCTTTCCCTGTTTCGTAGGGAAAGAATTCCCGGCGTTCCCGTCGCATCTCACGAGGAGGCGCTCTCCACAGGAAAGGCGAGAGGAACTCCAGGGTCGTGCCACCATTCCAAGAGTCCCCCAGATGTGTCAGTCCATTCCAGAGGAACCTGTTTTCCCTTCACTGCCTTGACGTTCAAGCCGAGGATCGACTCCCACCACGTGTGCACGTGGGACAGCCCTGTGGGAAAGCCTCGTGGGAAAGCCTCGTGGGAAAGACTCGAGGGAAAACCATAGATCCTTTGATCTACGTGGCGGACTGCGTGACACTGCTGCTACCGCTCTGGAGGAAAGCGCAAGTGCATGCCCGCATTCGAGACGAGGACTGACTCCCCTGGGGAGGCTCCAGAAGTACCCCAAGATCCATGTCAGCACTGGAGAGGAATCCTCAGGTTCCGGCCCCGTCTCCACACAAGGTCTTAGGCCCCGGCATCGACGGGAGAGGAATGCCGAGAGGCCCCCGAGGAACTCGCATGGGGACTGGCCTTTCCTGAGGCCACCAGAGCGGGTCCCTGAGGTCCCCGTCGTAAGTCGAGAGCACCTGCCCCAACTCGAGAAAATCCAGGAGGTTTTGCCCTCCAGGCGAGATGAGGCCCATTTCCGCTGAGGCTTCTCGAGGCTAATCACGTCTAACCACTGGAACTTCCAAAGGGTCCTTCACACCCTTGCTGCAACTCAAGAAGTTCCCCGACATACCCGTCTCCACTCGAGAGGAAGCACGTGGGGTCCCGCACACATCCAGGGGAGCCCCGTTTCCGCCTCCTAGCTCGAGATGAGGGATCCTTTCCCTGTATCGTAGGGAAAGAATTCCCGGCGTTACCGTCGCATCTCACGAGGAGGCCCTCTCCACAGGAAAGGCGAGAGGAACTCCAGGGTCGTGCCACCATTCCAAGAGTCCCCCAGATGTGTCAGTCCATTCCAGAGGAACCTGTTTTCCCTGCACTGCCTTGACGTTCAAGCCGAGGATCCACTCCCACCACGTGTGCACGTGGGACAGCCTTGTGGGAAAGCCTCGTGGGAAAGCCTCGTGGGAAAGACTCGAGGGAAAACCATAGATCCTTTGATCCACGCGGCGGACTGCGTGACACTGCTGCTACCGCTCTGGAGGAAAGCGCAAGTGCATGCCCGCATTCGAGACGAGGACTGACTCCCGTGGGGAGACTCCAGAAGTACCCCAAGATCCATGTCAGCACTGCAGAGGAATCCTCAGGTTCCGGCCCCGACTCCACACAAGGTCTTAGGCCCCGGCATCGACGGGAGAGGAATCCCGAGAGGCCCCCGAGGAACTCACATGGGGACTGGCCTTTCCTGAGGCCACCAGAGCGGGTCCCTGAGGTCCCCGTCGTAAGTCGAGAGCACCTGCCGTAACTCGAGAAAATCCAGGAGGTTTTGCCCTCCAGGCGAGATGAGGCCCATTTCCGCTGAGGCTTCTCGAGGCCAATCACATCTAACCACTGGAACTTCCAAAGGGTCCTTCACACCCTTGCTGCTACTCAAGAAGTTCCCCGACATACCCGTCTCCACTCGATCGGAAGCACGTGGTATCCCGCACACATCCAGGGGAGCCCCGTTTCCTCCTCCTAGCTCGAGATGAGGGATCCTTTCACTGTTTCGTAGGGAAAGAATTCCCGGCGTTCCCGTCGCATCTCAAGAGGAGGCGCTCTCCACAGGAAAGGCGAGAGGAACTCCAGGGTCGTGACACCATTCCAAGAGTCCCCCAGATGTGTCAGTCCATTCCAGAGGAACCTGTTTTCCCTGCACTGCCTTGACGTTCAAGCCGAGGATCCACTCCCACCACGTGTGCACGTGGGACAGCCCTGTGGGAAAGCCTCGTGGGAAAGCCTCGTGGGAAAGACTCGAGGGAAAACCATAGATCCTTTGATCCACGCGGCGGACTGCGTGACACTGCTGCTACCGCTTTGGAGGAAAGCGCAAGTACATGCCCGCATTCGAGACGAGGACTGACTCCCCTGGGGAGACTCCAGAAGTACCCCATGATCCATGTCAGCACTGGAGAGGAATCCTCAGGTTCCGGCCCCGACTCCACACAAGGTCTTAGGCCCCGGCATCAATGGGAGAGGAATCCCGAGAGGCCCCCGAGGAACTCGCATGGGGACTGGCCTTTCCTGAGGTCACCAGAGCGGGTCCCTGAGGTCCCCGTCGTAAGTCGAGAGCACATGCCGCAACTCGAGAAAATCCAGGAGGTTTTGCCCTCCAGGCGAGATGAGGCCCATTTCCGCTGAGGCTTCTCGAGGCTAATCACATCTAACCACTGGAACTTCCAAAGGGTCCTTCACACCCTTGCTGCAACTCAAGAAGTTCCCCGACATACCCGTCTCCACTCGAGAGGAAGCACGTGGGGTCCCGCACACATCCAGGGGAGCCCCGTTTCCGCCTCCTAGCTCGAGATGAGGGATCCTTTCCCTGTTTCTTAGGGAAAGAATTCCCGGCGTTCCCGTCGCATCTCAAGAGGAGGCGCTCTCCACAGGAGAGGCGAGAGGAACTCCAGGGTCGTGCCACCATTCCAAGAGACGCCCAGATGGGTCAGTCCATTCCAGAGGAACCTGTTTTCCGTGCACTGCCTTGACGTTCAAGCCGAGGATCGACTCCCACCACCTGTGCACGTGGGACAGCCCTGTGGGAAAGCCTCGTGGGAAAGCCTCGTGGGAAAGCCTCGAGGGAAAACCATAGATCCTTTGATCCACGCGGCGGACTGCGTGACACTGCTGCTACCGCTCTGGAGGAAAGCGCAAGTGCATGCCCGCATTCGAGACGAGGACTGACTCCCCTGGGGAGACTCCAGAAATACCCCAAGATCCATGTCAGCACTGGAGAGGAATCCTCAGGTTCCTGCCCCGACTCCACACAAGGTCTTAGGCCCGGAATCGACGGGAGAGGAATCCCGAGAGGCCCCCGAGGACCTCGCATGGGGACTGGCCTTTCCTGAGGCCACCAGAGCGGGTCCCTGAGGTCCCCGTCGTACGTCGAGAGCACCTGCCGCAACTCGAGAAAATTCAGGAGGTTTTGCCCTCCAGGCGAGATGAGGCCCATTTCCGCTGAGGCTTCTCGAGGCTAATCACGTCTAAGCACTGGAACTTCCAAAGGGTCCTTCACACCCTTGCTGCAACTCAAGAAGTTCCCCGACATACCCGTCTCCACTCGAGAGGAAGCACGTGGGGTCCCGCACACATCCAGGGGAGCCCCGTTTCCGCCTCCTAGCTCGAGATGAGGGATCCTTTCCCTGTTTCGTAGGGAAAGAATTCCCGGCGTTCCCGTCGCATCTCAAGAGGAGGCGCTCTCCACAGGAAAGGCGACAGGAACTCCAGGGTCGTGCCCAAGAGTCCCCCAAATGTGTTAGTCCATTCCAGAGGAACCTGTTTTCCCTGCACTGCCTTGACGTTCAAGCCGAGGATCGACTCCCACCACGTGTGCACGTGGGACAGCCCTGTGGGAAAGCCTCGTGGGAAAGACTCGTGGGAAAGACTCGAGGGAAAACCATAGATCCTTTGATCCACGCGGCGGACTGCGTGACACTGCTGCTACCGCTCTGGAGGAAAGCCCAAGTGCATGCCCGCATTCGAGACGAGGACTGACTCCCCTGGGGAGACTCCAGGAGTACCCAAAGATCCATGTCAGCACTGGAGAGGAATCCTCAGGTTCCGGCCCCGACTCCACACAAGGTCTTAGGCCCCGGCATCGACGGGAGAGGAATCCCGAGAGGCCCCCGAGGAACTCGCATGGGGACTGGCCTTTCCTGAGGCCACCAGAGCGGGTCCCTGAGGTCCCCGTCGTAAGTCGAGAGCACCTGCCGCAACTCGAGAAAATCCAGGAGGTTTTGCCCTCCAGGCGAGATGAGGCCCATTTCCGCTGAGGCTTCTCGAGGCTAATCACGTCTAACCACTGGAACTTCCAAAGGGTCCTTCACACCCTTGCTGCAACTCAAGAAGTTCCCCGACATACCCGTCTCCACTCGAGAGGAAGCACGTGGGGTCCCGCACACATCGAGGGGAGCCCGGTTTCCGCCTCCTAGCTCGAGATGAGGGATCCTTTCCCTGTTTCGTAGGGAAAGAATTCCCGGCATTCCCGTCGCATCTCAAGAGGAGGCGCTCTCCACAGGAAAGGCGAGAGGAACTCCAGGGTCGTGCCACCATTCCAAGAGACCCCCAGATGTGTCAGTCCATTCCAGAGGAACCTGTTTTCCCTGCACTGCCTTGACGTTCACGCCGAGGATCGACTCCCACCACGTGTGCACTTGGGACAGCCCTGTGGGAAAGCCTCGTGGGAAAGCCTCGTTGGAAAGACTCGAGGGAAAACCATAGATCCTTTGATCCACGCGGTGGACTGCGTGACACTCCTGCTACAGCTCTGGAGGAAAGCGCAAGTGCATGCCCGCATTCGAGACGAGGACTGACTCCCCTGGGGAGACTCCAGAAGTACCCCAAGATCCATGTCAGCACTGGAGAGGAATCCTCAGGTTCCGGCCCCGACTCCACACAAGGTCTTAGGCCTCAGCATCGACGGGAGAGGAATCCCGAGAGGACCCGAGGAACTCGCATGGGGATTGGCCTTTCCTGAGGCCACCAGAGCGGGTCTCTGAGGTCCCCGTCGTAAGTCGAGAGTACCTGCCGCAACTCGAGAAAATCCAGGAGGTTTTGCTCTCCAGGCGAGTTGAGGCCCATTTCCGCTGAGGCTTCTCGAGGCTAATCACTTCTAACCACTGGAAATTCGAAAGGGTCCTTCACACCCTTGCTGCAACTCAAGAAGTTCCCCGACATACCCGTCTCCACTCGAGAGGAAGCACGTGGGGTTCCGCACACATCCAGGGGAGCCCCATTTCCGCCTCCCAGCTCGAGATGAGGGATGCTTTCCCTGTTTCGTAGGGAAAGAATTCCCGGCGTTCCCGTCGCATCTCAAGAGGAGGCGCTCTCCACAGGAAAGGCGAGAGGACTCCAGCGTCGTGCCACCATTCAAAGAGTTCCCCAGATATGTCAGTCCATTCCAGAGGAACATGTTTTCCCTGCACTGCCTTGACGTTCAAGCCGAGGATCGACTCCCACCTCGTGTGCACGTGGGACAGCCCTGTGGGAAAGCCTCGTGGGAAAGCCTCGTGGGAAAGACTCGTGGGAAAATCATACATCCTTTGATGCACCCGGCGGACTGCGTGACACTGCTGCTACCGCTCTGGAGGATAGCGCAAGTGCATGCCCGCATCCCAGACGAGGACTGACTCCCCTGGGGAGACTCCAGAAGTACCCCAAGATCCATGTCAGCACTGGAGAGGAATCCTCAGGTTCCGGCCCCGACTCCACACAAGGTCTTCGGCCCCGGCATCGACGGGAGAGGAATCCCGAGAGGCCCCCGAGGAAGTCGCATGGGGACTGCCCTTTCCTGAGGCCACCAGAGCGGGTCCCTGAGGTCCCCGTCGTAAGTCGAGAGCACCTGCCGCAACTCGAGAAAATCCAGGAGGTTTTGCCCTCCAGGCGAGATGAGGCCCGTTTCCGCTGAGGCTTCTCGAGGCCAATCACATCTAACCACTGGAACTTCCAAAGGGTCCTTCACACCCTTGCTGCAACTCTAGAAGTTCCCCGACATACCCGTCTCCACTCGAGAGGAAGCACGTGGGGTCCCGCACACATCCAGGGTAGCCCCGTTTCCACCTCCTAGCTCGAGATGAGGGATCCTTTCCCTGTTTCGTAGGGAAAGAATTCCCGGCGTTCCCGTCGCATCTCAAGAGGAGGCGCTCTCCACAGGAAATGCGAGAGGAACTCCAGGGTCGTGACACCATTCCAAGAGACCCCATATGTGTCAGTCCATTCCAGAGGAACCTGTTTTCCCTGCACTGCCTTGACGTTCAAGCCGAGGATCGACTCCCACCACGTGTGCACGTGGGACAGCTCTGTGGGAAAGCCTCGTGGGAAAGCCTCGTGGGAAAGACTCGAGGGAAAACCATAGATCCTTTGATCCACGTGGTGGACTGCGTGACACTGCTGCGACCGCTCTGGAGGAAAGCGCAAGTGCATGCCCGCATTCGAAACGAGGACTGACTCCCCTGGGGAGACTCCAGAAGTACTCCAAGATCCATGTCAGCACTGGAGAGGAATCCTCAGGTTCCGGCCCCGACTCCACACAAGGTCTTAGGCCCCGGCATCGACGGGAGAGGAATCCCGAGAGGCCCCCGAGGAACTCGCATGGGGACTGGCCTTTCCTGAGGCCACCAGAGCCGGTCCCTGAGGTCCCGGTCGTAAGTCGAGAGCACCTGCCGCAACTCGAGAAAATCCAGGAGGTTTTGCCCTCCAGGCGAGATGAGGCCCATTTCCGCTGAGGCTTCTCGAGGATAATCACATCTAAACACTGGAACTTCCAAAGGGTCCTTCACACCCTTGCTGCAACTCAAGACGTTCCCCGACAAAGCCGTCTCCACTCGAGAGGAAGCACGTGGGGTCCCGCACACATCCAGGTGAGCCCCGTTTCCGCCTCCTAGCTCGAGATGAGGGATCCTTTCCCTGTTTCGTAGGGAAAGAATTCCCGACGTTCCCGTCGCATCTCAAGAGGAGGCGCTCTCCACAGGAGAGGCGAGAGGAACTCCAGGGTCGTGCCACCATTCCAAGAGACGCCCAGATGGGTCAGTCCATTCCAGAGGAACCTGTTTTCCCTGCACTGCCTTGACGTTCAAGCCGAGGATCGACTCCCACCACCTGTGCACGTGGGACAGCCCTGTGGGAAAGCCTCGTGGGAAAGCCTCGTGGGAAAGACTCGAGGGAAAACCATAGATCCTTTGATCCATGCGGCGGACTGCGTGACACTGCTGCTACCGCTCTGGAGGAAAGCGCAAGTGCATGCCCGCATTCGAGACGAGGACTGACTCCCCTGGGGAGACTCCAGAAGTACCCCAAGATCCATGTCAGCACTGGAGAGGAATCCTCAGGTTCCGGCCCCGACTCCACACAAGGTCTTAGGCCCCGGCATCGACGGGAGAATAATCCCGAGAGGCCCCCGAGGAACTCGCATGGGGACTGGCCTTTCCTGAGGCCACCAGAGCGGGTCCCTGAGGTCCCGGTCGTAAGTCGAGAGCACCTGCCGCAACTCGAGAAAATCCAGGAGGTTTTGCCCTCCAGGCGAGATGAGGCCCATTTCCGCTGAGGCTTCTCGAGGCTAATCACGTCTAACCACTGGAACTTCCAAAGGGTCCTTCACACCCTTGCTGCAACTCAAGAAGTTCCCCGACATACCCGTCTCCACTCGAGAGGAAGCACGAGGGTCCCGCACACATCCAGGGGAGCCCCGTTTCCGCCTCCTAGCTCGAGATGAGGGATCCTTTCCCTGTTTCGTAGGGAAAGAATTCCCGGTGTTCCCGTCGCATCTCAAGAGGAGGCGCTCTCCACAGGAAAGGCGAGAGGACTCCAGCGTCGTGCCACCATCCAAAGTGTCCCCCAGATATGTCAGTCCATTCCAGAGGAACCTGTTTTCCCTGCACTGCCTTGACGTTCAAGCCGAGGATCGACTCCCACCACGTGTGCACGTGGGACAGCCCTGTGGAAAGCCTCGTGGGAAAGCCTCGTGGGAGAGACTCCAGGGAAAACCATAGATCCTTTCATCCACGCGGCGGACTGCGTGACACTGCTGCTACCGCTCTGGAGGAAAGCGCAAGTGCATGCTCGCATTCGAGACGAAGACTGACTCCCCTGGGGAGACTCCAGAAGTACCCCAAGATCCATGTCAGCACTGGAGAGGAATCCTCAGGTTCCGGCCCCGACTCCACACAAGGTCTTAGGCCCCGTCATCGACGGATGAGGAATCCCCAGAGGCCCCCGAGGAACTCGCATGGGGACTGGCCTTTCCTGAGGCCACCAGAGCGGGTCCCTGAGGTCCCGGTCGTAAGTCGAGAGCACCTGCCGCAACTCGAGAAAATCCAGGAGGTTTTGCCCTCCAGGCGAGATGAGGCCCATTTCCGCTGAGGCTTCTCGAGGCTAATCACGTCTAACCACTGGAACTTCCAAAGGGTCCTTGACACCCTTGCTGCAACTCAAGAAGTTCCCCGACATACCCGTCTCCACTCGGGAGGAAGCACGAGGGTCCCGCACACATCCAGGGGAGCCCCGTTTCCGCCTCCTAGCTCGAGATGAGGGATCCTTTCCCTGTTTCGTAGGGAAAGAATTCCCGGTGTTCCCGTCGCATCTCAAGAGGAGGCGCTCTCCACAGGAACGGCGAGAGGACTCCAGCGTCGTGCCACCATCCAAAGTGTCCCCCAGATATGTCAGTCCATTCCAGAGGAACCTGTTTTCCCTGTACTGCCTTCACGTTCAAGCCGAGGATCGACTCCCACCACGTGTGCACGTGGAACAGCCCTTGGGAAGGCCTCGTGGGAAAGCCTCGTGTGAAAGACTAGAGGGAAAACCATAGATACTTTGATGCACGCGGCGGAGTGCGTGACACTGCTGCTACCGCTCTGGAGGATAGCGCAAGTGCATGCCCGCATTCCAGACGAGGACTGACTCCCGTGGGGAGACTCCAGAAGTACCCCAAGATCCATGTCAGCACTGGAGAGGAATCCTCAGGTTCCGGCCCCGACTCCACACAAGGTCTTCGGCCCCGGCATCGACGGGAGAGGAATCCCGAGAGGCCCCCGAGGAACTCGCATGGGGACTGGCCTTTCCTGAGGCCACCAGAGCGGGTCCCTGAGGTCCCCGTCGTAAGTCAAGAGCACCTGCTGCAACTTGAGAAAATCCAGGAGGTTTTGCCCTCCAGGCGAGATGAGGCCCATTTCCGATGAGGCTTCTCGAGGCTAATCACATCTAACCACTGGAACTTCCAAAGGGTCCTTCACACCCTTGCTGCAACTCAAGAAGTTCCCCGACATACCCGTCTCCACTCGAGAGGAAGCACGTGGGTTCCCGCACACATCCAGGGGAGCCCCGTTTCCGCCTCCTAGCTCGAGATGAGGGATCCTTTCCCTGTTTCGTAGGGAAAGAATTCCCGGCGTTCCCGTCGCATCTCAAGAGGAGGCGCTCTCCACAGGAAAGGCGAGAGGAACTCCAGGGTCGTGCCACCATTCCAAGAGTCCCCCAGATGTGTCAGTCCATTCCAGAGGAACCTGTTTTCCCTGCACTGCCTTGACGTTCAAGCCGAGGATCCACTCCCACCACGTGTGCACGTGGGACAGCCCTGTGGGAAAGCCTCGTGGGAAAGCCTCGTGGGAAAGACTCGAGGGAAAACCATAGATCCTTTGATCCACGCGGCGGACTGCGTGACACTGCTCTTACCGCTCTGGAGGAAAGCGCAAGTGCATGCCCGCATTCGAGACGAGGACTGACTCCCCTGGGGAGACTCCAGAAGTACCCCAAGATCCATGTCAGCACTGGAGAGGAATCCTCAGGTTCCGGCCCCGACTCAACACCAGGTCTTAGGCCCTGGCATTGACGGGAGAGGAATCCCGAGAGGCCCCCGAGGAACTCGCATGGGGACTGGCCTTTCCTGAGGCCACCAGAGCTGGTCCCTGAGGTCCCGGTCGTAAGTCGAGAGCACCTGCCGCAACTCGAGAAAATCCAGGAGGTTTTGCCCTCCAGGCGAGGTGAGGCCCATTTCCGCTGAGGCTTCTCGAGGTCAATCACATCTAACCACTGGAACTTCCAAAGGGTCCTTCACACCCTTGCTGCAACTCAAGAAGTTACCCGACATACTCGTCTCCACTCGAGAGGAAGCACGTGGTGTCCCGCACACATCCAGGGGAGCCCCGTTTCCGCCTCCTAGCTCGAGATGAGGGATCCTTTCCCTGTTTCGTAGGGAAAGAATTCCCGTCGTTCCCGTCGCATCTCAAGAGGAGGCGCTCTCCACAGGAAAGGCGATAGGAACTCCAGGGTCGTGCCACCATTCCAAGAGACGCCCAGATGTGTCAGTCCATTCCAGAGGAACCTGTTTTCCCTTCACTGCCTTGACGTTCAAGCCGAGGATCAACTCCCACCACGTGTGCACGTGGGACAGCCCTGTGGGAAAGCCTCGTGGGAAAGCCTCGTGGGAAAGACTCGAGGGAAAACCATAGATCCTTTGATCCACGTGGCGGACTGCGTGACACTGCTGCTACCGCTCTGGAGTAAAGCGCAAGTGCATGCCCGCATTCGAGACGAGGACTGACTCCCCTGGGGAGACTCCAGAAGTACCCCAAGATCCATGTCAGCACTGGAGAGGAATCCTCAGGTTCCGGCCCCGACTCCACACAAGGTCTTAGGCCCTGGCATTGACGGGAGAGGAATCCCGAGAGGCCCCCGAGGAACTCGCATGGGGACTGGCCTTTCCTGAGGCCACCAGAGCGGGTCCCTGAGGTCCCCGTCGTAAGTCGAGAGCACCTGCCGCAACTCGAGAAAATCCAGGAGGTTTCGCCCTCCAGGGGAGATGAGGCCCATTTCCGCTGAGGCTTCTCGAGGCCAATCACATCTAACCACTGGAACTTCCAAACGGTCCTTCACACCCTTGCTGCAACTCAAGAAGTTCCCCGACATACCCGTCTCCACTCGAGAGGAAGCACGTGGGGTCCCGCACACATCCAGGGGAGCCCCGTTTCCGACTCCTAGCTCGAGATGAGGGATCCTTTCCCTGTTTCGTAGGGAAAGAATTCCCGGCGTTCCCGTCGCATCTCAAGAGGAGGCGCTCTCCATAGGAAAGGCGAGAGGAACTCCAGGGTCGTGCCACCATTCCACGAGTCCCCCAGATGTGTCAGTCCATTCCAGAGGAACCTGTTTTCCCTGCACTGCCTTGACGTTCAAGCCCAGGATCGACTCCCACCACGTATGCTCGTGGGACAGCCCTGTGGGAAAGCCTCGTGGGAAAGCCTCGTGGGAAAGACTCGAGGGTAAACCATAGATCCTTTGATCCACGCGGCGGACTGCGTGACACTGCTGCTACCGCTCTGGAGGAAAGCGCAAGTGCATGCCGGCATTCGAGACGAGGACGACTCCCCTTGGGAGACTCCAGAAGTACCCCAAGATCCATGTCAGCACTGGAGAGGAATCCTCAGGTTCCGGCTCCGACTCCACACAAGGTCTTAGGCCCCGGCATCGACGGGAGAGGAATCCCGAGAGGCCCCCGAGGAACTCGCAAGGGGACTGGCCTTTCCTGAGGCCACCAGAGCGGGTCCCTGAGGTCCCCGTCGTAAGTCGAGAGCACCTGCCGCAACTCGAGAAAATCCAGGAGGTTTTGCCCTCCAGGCGAGATGAGGCCCATTTCCAAAGAGGCTTCTCGAGGCTAATCACATCTAACCGCTGGAACTTCCAAAGTGTCCTTCACACCCTTGCTGCAACTCAAGAAGTTGCCCGACATACCCGTCTCCACTAGAGAGGAAGCACGTGGGTCCCGCACACATCCAGGGGAGCCCCGTTTCCGCCTCCTAGCTCGAGATGAGGGATCCTTTCCCTGTTTCGTAGGGAAAGAATTCCCGGCGTTCCCGTCGCATCTCAAGAGGAGGCGCTCTCCACAGGAAAGGCGAGAGGAACTCCAGGGTCATGCCACCATTCCAAGAGTCCCCCAGAGGTGTCAGTCCATTCCAGAGGAACCTGTTTTCCCTGCACTGCCTTGACGTTCAAGCCGAGGATCGACTCCCACCACGTGTGCTCGTGGGAGAGCCCTGTGGGAAAGCTTCGTGGGAAAGCCTCGTGGGAAAGACTCGAGGGAAAACCATAGATCCTTTGATCCACGCGGCGGACTGCGTGACACTGCTGCTAACGCTCTGGAGGAAAGCGCAAGTGCATGCCCGCATTCGAGACGAGGACGACTCCCCTTGGGAGACTCCAGAAGTACCCCAAGATCCATCTCAGCACTGGAGAGGAATCCTCAGGTTCCGGCCCCGACTCCACACAAGGTCTTAGGCCCCGGCATCGACGGGAGAGGAATCCCGAGAGGCCCCCGAGGAACTCGCATGGGGACTGGCCTTTCCTGAGGCCACGAGAGCGGGTCCCTGACGTCCCCGTCGTAAGTCGAGAGCAGCTGCCCCAACTCGAGAAAATTCAGGAGGTTTTGCCCTCCAGGCGAGATGAGGCCCATTTCTGCTGAGGCTTCTCGAGGCCAATCACTCTAACCGCTGGAAATTCCAAAGGGTCATTCACACCATTGCTGCAACTCAAGAAGTTCCCCGACATACCCGTCTCCACTCAAGAAGAAGCACGTGGGGTCCCGCACACATCCAGGGGAGCCCCGTTTCCGCCTCCTAGCTCGAGATGAGGGATCCTTTCCCTGTTTCGTAGGGAAAGAATTCCCGGCGTTCCCGTCGCATCTCAAGAGGAGGCGCTCTCCACAGGAAAGGCGAGAGGAACTCCAGGGACATGCCACCATTCCAAGAGTCCCCCAGTTGTGTCAGTCCATTCCAGAGGAACCTGTTTTCCCTGCACTGCCTTGACGTTCAAGCCGAGGATCGATTCCCACCACGTGTGCACGTGGGACAGCCCTGTGGGAAAGACTCGTGGGAAAGCCTCGTGGAAAAGACTCGAGGGAAAACCATAGATCCTTTGATCCACGTGGCGGACTGCGTGACACTGCTGCTACCGCTCTGGAGGAAAGCGCAAGTGCATGCCCGCATTCGAGACGAGGACTGACTCCCCTGGGGAGACTCCAGAAGTACCCCAAGATCCATGTCAGCACTGGAGAGGAATCCTCAGGTTCCGGCCCCGACTCCACACAAGGTCTTAGGCCCCGGCATCGACGGGAGAGGAATCCCGATAGGCCCCCGAGGAACTCGCATGGGGACTGGCCTTTCCTGAGGCCACCAGAGCGGGTCCCTGAGGTCCCCGTCGTAAGTCGAGAGCACCTGCCGCAACTCGAGAAAATCCAGGAGGTTTCGCCCTCCAGACGAGATGAGGCCCATTTCCGCTGAGGTTTCTCGAGGCTAATCACGTCTAACCACTGGAACTTCCAAAGGGTCATTCACACCTGTGCTGCAACTCAAGAAGTTCCCCGACATACACGTCTCCACTCGAGAGGAAGCACGTGGGGTCCCGCACACATCCAGGGGAGCCCCGTTTCCGCCTCCTAGCTCGAGATGAGGGATCCTTTCCCTGTTTCATAGGGAAAGAATTCCCGGCGTTCCCGTCGCATCTCAAGAGGAGGCGCTCTCCACAGGAAAGGCGAGAGGAACTCCAGGGTCGTGCCACCATTCCAAGAGTCCCCCAGATGTGTCAGTCCATTCCAGAGGAACCTGTTTTCCCTGTACTGCCTTGACGTTCAAGCCGAGGACCGACTCCCACCACGTGTGCACGTGGGACAGCCCTGTGGGAAAGCCTCGTGGGAAAGCCTCGTGGGAAAGACTCGAGGGAAAACCATAGATCCTTTGATCCACGCGGCGGACTGCGTGACACTGCTGCTACCGCTCTGGAGGAAAGCGCAAGTGCATGCCCGCATTCGAGACGAGGACTGACTCCCCTGGGGAGACTCCAGAAGTACCCCAAGATCCATGTCAGCACTGGAGAGGAATCCTCAGGTTCCGGCCCCGACTCCACACGAGGTCTTAGGCCCCGGCATCGACGGGAGAGGAATCCCGAGAGGCCCCCGAGGAACTCGCATGGGGACTGGCTTTTCCTGAGGTCACCAGAGCGGGTCCCTGAGGTCCCCGTCGTAAGTCGAGAGCACCTGCCGCAACTCGAGAAAATCCAGGAGATTTTGCCCTCCAGGCGAGATGAAGCCCATTTCCGCAGAGGCTTCTCGAGGCTAATCACATCTAACCACTTGAACTTCCAAAGGGTCCTTCACACCCTTGCTGCAACTCTAGAAGTTCCCCGACATACCCGTCTCCACTCGAGAGGAAGCACGAGGGTCCCGCACACATCCAGGGTAGCCCCGTTTCCGCCTCCTAGCTCGAGATGATGGATCCTTTCCCTGTTTCGTAGGGAAAGAATTCCCGGCATTCCCGTCGCATCTCAAGAGGAGGCGCTCTCCACAGGAAAGGCGAGAGGAACTCCAGGGTCGTGCCACCATTCCAAGAGACCCCCAGATGTGTCAGTCCATTCCAGAGGAACCTGTTTTCCCTGCACTGCCTTGACGTTCAAGCCGAGGATCCACTCCCACCACGTGTGCACGTGGGACAACCCAGTGGGAAAGCCTCGTGGGAAAGCCTCGTGGGAAAGACTCGAGGGAAAACCATAGATCCTTTGATGCACGCGGCGGACTGCGTGACACTGCTGCTACCGCTCTGGAGGATAGCGCAAGTGCATGCCCCCATTCGACACGAGGACTGACTCCCCTGGGGAGACTCCAGAAGTACCCCAAGATCCATGTCAGCAGTGGAGAGGAATCCTCAGGTTCCGGCCCCGACTCCACACAAGGTCTTAGGCCCTGGCATTGACGGGAGAGGAATCCCGAGAGGCCCCCGGGGAACTCGCATGGGGACTGGCCTTTCCTGAGGCCACCAGAGCGGGTCCCTGAGGTCCCCGTCGTAAGTCGAGAGCACCTGCCTTAACTCGAGAAAATCCAGGAGGCTTCGCCCTCCAGGCGAGATGAGGCCCATTTCCGCTGAGGCTTCTCGAGGCCAATCACATCTAACCACTGGAACTTCCAAACGGTCCTTCACACCCTTGCTGCAACTCAAGAAGTTCCCCGACATACCCGTCTCCAGTCGAGAGGAAGCACGAGGGTCCCGCACACATCCAGGGGAGCTCCATTTCCGACTCCTAGCTCGAGATGAGGGATCCTTTCCCTGTTTCGTAGGGAAAGAATTCCCGGCGTTCCCGTCGCATCTCAAGAGGAGGCGCTCTCCACAGGAAAGGCGAGAGGAACTCCAGGGTCATGCCACCATTCCAAGAGTCCCCCAGATGTGTCAGTCCATTCCAGAGGAACCAGTTTTCCCTGCACTGCCTTGACGTTCAAGTCCAGGATCGACTCCCACCACGTGTGCTCGTGGGACAGCCCTGTGGGAAAGCCTCGTGGGAAAGCCTCGTGGGAAAGACTCGAGGGAAAACCATAGATCCTTTGATCCACGCGGCGGACTGCGTGACACTGCTGCTACCGCTCTGGAGGAAAGCGCAAGTGCATGCCCGCATTCGAGACGAGGACGACTCCCCTTGGGAGACTCCAGAAGTACCCCAAGATCCATGTCAGCACTGGAGAGGAATCCTCAGGTTCTGGCTCCGACTCCACACGAGGTCTTAGGCCCCGGCATCGACGGCAGAGGAATCCCGAGAGGCCCCCGAGGAACTCGCATGGGGACTGGCCTTTCCTGAGGCCACCAGAGCGGGTCCCTGAGGTCCCCGTCGTAAGTCGAGAGCACCTGCCGCAACTCGAGAAAATCCAGGAGGTTTTGCCCTTCAGGCGAGTTGAGGCCCATTTCCGCTGAGGCTTCTCGAGGCTGATCACATCTAACCACTGGAACTTCCAAAGGGTCCTTCACACCCTTGTTGCAACTCAAGCAGTCCCGCGACATACCCGTCTCCACTCGAGAGGAAGCACGAGGTGTCCCGCACACATCCAGGGGAGCCCCGTTTCCGCCTCCTAACTCGAGATGAGTGATCCTTTCCCTGTTTCGTAGGGAAAGAATTCCCGGCGTTCCCGTCGCATCTCAAGAGGAGGCGCTCTCCACAGGAAAGGCGAGAGGAACTCCAGGGTCGTGCCACAATTCCAAGAGTCCCCCAGATGTGTCAGTCCATTCCAGAGGAACCTGTTTTCCCTGCACTGCCTTGACGTTCAAGCCGAGGATCCACTCCCACCACGTGTGCACGTGGGACAACCCAGTGGGAAAGCCTCGTGGGAAAGCCTCGTGGGAAAGACTCGAGGGAAAACCATAGATCCTTTGATGCACGCGGCGGACTGCGTGACACTGCTGCTACCGCTCTGGAGGATAGCGCAAGTGCATGCCCCCATTCGAGACGAGGACTGACTCCCCTGGGGAGACTCCAGAAGTACCCCAAGATCCATGTCAGCACTGGAGAGGAATCCTCAGGTTCCGACCCCGACTCCACACAAGGTCTTAGGCCCTGGCATTGACGGGAGAGGATCCCGAGAGGCCCCCGAGGAACTCGCATGGGGACTGGCCTTTCCTGAGGCCACCAGAGCGGGTCCCTGAGGTCCCCGTCGTAAGTCGAGAGCACCTGCCGCAACTCGAGAAAATCCAGGAGGCTTCGCCCTCCAGGCGAGATGAGGCCCATTTCCGCTGAGGCTTCCCGAGGCCAATCACATCTAACCACTGGAACTTCCAAACGGTCCTTCACACCCTTGCTGCAACTCAAGAAGTTCCCCGACATACCCGTCTCCACTCGAGAGGAAGCACGTGGGGTCCCGCACACATCCAGGGGAGCTCCATTTCCGACTCCTAGCTCGAGATGAGGGATCCTTTCCCTGTTTCGTAGGGAAAGAATTCCCGGCGTTCCCGTCGCATCTCAAGAGGAGGCGCTCTCCACAGGAAAGGCGAGAGGAACTCCAGGGTCATGCCACCATTCCAAGAGTCCCCCAGATGTGTCAGTCCATTCCAGAGGAACCAGTTTTCCCTGCACTGCCTTGACGTTCAAGCCCAGGATCGACTCCCACCACGTGTGCTCGTGGGACAGCCCTGTGGGAAAGCCTCGTGGGAAAGCCTCGTGGGAAAGACTCGAGGGAAAACCATAGATCCTTTGATCCACGCGGCGGACTGCGTGACACTGCTGCTACCGCTCTGGAGGAAAGCGCAAGTGCATGCCCGCATTCGAGACGAGGACTGACTCCCCTGGGGAGACTCCAGAAGTACCCCAAGATCCATGTCAGCACTGGAGAGGAATCCTCAGGTTCCGGCCCCGACTCCACACAAGGTCTTAGGCCCCGGCATCGACGGGAGAGGAATCCCGAGAGGCCCCCGAGGAACTCGCATGGGGACTGGCCTTTCATGAGGCCACCAGAGCGGGTCCCTGAGGTCCCCGTCGTAAGTCGAGAGCACCTGCTGCAACTCGAGAAAATCCAGGAGGTTTTGACCTCCAGGCGAGATGAGGCCCATTTCCGCTGAGGCTTCTCGAGGCCAATCACATCAAACCACTGGAACTTCCAAAGGGTCCTTCACACCCTTGCTGCAACTCAAGAAGTTCCCCCACATACCCGTCTGCACTCGAGAGGAAGCACGTGGTGTCCCGCACACATCCAGGGGAGCCCCGTTTCCGCCTCCTAGCTCGAGATGAGGGATCCTTTCCCTGTTTCATAGGGAAAGAATTCCCGGCGTTCCCGTCGTATCTCAAGAGGAGGCGCTCTCCACAGGAAAGGCGAGAGGAACTCCAGGGTCGTGACACCATTCCAAGAGTCCCCCAGATGTGTCAGTCCATTCCAGAGGAACCTGTTTTCCCTGCACTGCCTTGACGTTCAAGCCGAGGATCCACTCCCACCACGTGTGCACGTGGGACAGCCCTGTGGGAAAGCCTCGTGGGAAAGCCTCGTGGGAAAGACTCGAGGGAAAACCATAGATCCTTTGATCCACGTGGCGGACTGCGTGACACTGCTGCTACCGCTCTGGAGGAAAGCGCAAGAGCATGCCCGCATTCGAGACGAGGACTGACTCCCCTGGGGAGACTCCAGAAGTACCCCAAGATCCATGTCAGCACTGGAGAGGAATCCTCAGGTTCCGGCCCCGACTCCACACAAGGTCTTAGGCCCCGGCATCGACGGGAGAGGAATCCCGAGAGGCCCCCGAGGAACTCGCAAGGGGACTGGCCTTTCCTGATGCCACCAGAGCGGGTCCCTGAGGTTCCCGTCGTAAGTCGAGAGCACCTGCCGCAACTCCAGAAAATCCAGGCGGTTTTGCCCTCCAGGCGAGATGAGGCCCATTTCCAAAGAGGCTTCTCGAGGCTAATCACATCTAACCACTGGAACTTCCAAAGTGTCCTTCACACCATTGCTGCAACTCAAGAAGTTCCCCGACATACCCGTGTCCACTCGAGAGGAAGCACGTGGGTCCCGCACACATCCAGGGGAGCCCCGTTTCCGCCTCCTAGCTCGAGATGAGGGATCCTTTCCCTGTTTCGTAGGGAAAGAATTCCCGGCGTTCCCGTCGCATCTCAAGAGGAGGCGCTCTCCACAGGAAAGACGAGAGGAACTCCAGGGTCGTGCCACCATTCCAAGAGTCCCCCAGATGTGTCAGTCCATTCCAGAGGAACCAGTTTTCCCTTCACTGCCTTGACGTTCAAGCCGAGGATCGACTCCCACCACGTGTGCACGTGGGACAGCCCTGTGGGAAAGCCTCGTGGGAAAGCCTCGTGGGAAAGACTCGAGGGAAAACCATAGATCCTTTGATCCACGTGGCGGACTGCGTGACACTGCTGCTACCGCTCTGGAGGAAAGCGCAAGTGCATGCCCGCATTCGAGACGAGGACTGACTCCCCTGGGGAGACTCCAGAAGTACCCCAAGATCCATGTCAGCACTGGAGAGGAATCCTCAGGTTCCGGCCCCGACTCCACACAAGGTCTTAGGCCCTGGCATTGACGGGAGAGGAATCCCGAGAGGCCCCCGAGGAACTCGCATGGGGACTGGCCTTTTCAGAGGCCACCAGAGCGGGTCCCTGAGGTCCCCGTCGTAAGTCGAGAGCACCTGCCACAACTCGAGAAAATCCAGGAGGTTTCGTCCTCCAGGCGAGATGAGGCCCATTTCCGCTGAAGCTTCTCGAGGCCAATCACATCTAACCACTGGAACTTCCAAACGGTCCTTCACACCCTTGCTGCAACTCAAGAAGTTCCCCGACATACCCGTCTCCCCTCGAGAGGAAGCACGTGCGGTCCCGCACACATCCAGGGGAGCCCCGTTTCCGACTCCTAACTCGAGATGAGGGATCCTTTCCCTGTTTCGTAGGGAAAGAATTCCCAGCGTTCCCGTCGCATCTCAAGAGGAGGCGCTCTCCACAGGAAAGGAGAGAGGAACTCCAGGGTCATGCCACCATTCCAAGTGTCCCCCAGATGTGTCAGTCCATTCCAGAGGAACATGTTTTCCCTGCACTGCCTTGACGTTCAAGCCCAGGATCGATCCCACCACGTGTGCTCGTGGGACAGCCCTGTGGGAAAGCTTCGTGGGAAAGCCTCGTGGGAAAGACTCGAGGGAAAAACATAGATCCTTTGATCCACGCGGCGGACTGCGTGACACTGCTGCTACCGCTCTGGAGGAAAGCGCAAGTGCATGCCCGCATTCGAGACGAGGACGACTCCCCTTGGGAGACTCCAGAAGTACCCCCAAGATCCATGTCAGCACTGGAGAGGATTCCTCAGGTTCCGGCCCCGACTCCACACAAGGTCTTTGGCCCTGGCATCGACGGGAGAGGAATCCCGAGAGGCCCCCGAGGAACTCGCATGGGGACTGGCATTTCCTGAGGCCACCAGAGCGGGTCCCTGAGGTCCCCGTCGTAAGTCGAGAGCACCTGCCGCAACTCGAGAAAATCCAGGAGGTTTTGCCCTCCTGGCGAGATGAGGCCCATTTCCGCTGAGGCTTCTCGAGGCCAATCACATCTAACCACTGGAACTTCCAAAGGGTCCTTCACACCCTTGCTGCAACATAAGAAGTTCCCCAACATACCCGTCTGCACTCGAGAGGAAGCACGTGTTGTCCCGCACACATCCAGGGGAGCCCCGTTTCCGCCTCCTAGCTCGAGATGAGGGATCCTTTCCCTGTTTCGCAGGGAAAGAATTCCCGGCGTTCCCGTCGCATATCAAGAGGAGGCGCTCTCCACAGGAAAGGCGAGAGGAACTCCAGGGTCGTGCCACCATTCCAAGAGTCCCCCAGATGTGTCAGTCCATTCCAGAGGAACCTGTTTTCCCTGCACTGCCTTGACGTTCAAGCCGAGGATCGACTCCCACCACGTGTGCACGAGGGACAGCCCTGTGGGAAAGCCTCGTGGGAAAGACTCGTGGGAAAGACTCGAGGGAAAACCATAGATCCTTTGATCCACGCGGCGGACTGCGTGACACTGCTGCTACCGCTCTGGAGAAAAGCGCAAGTGCATGCCCGCATTCGAGACGAGGACTGACTCCCCTGGGGAGACTCCAGAAGTACCCCAAGATCCATGTCAGCACTGGAGAGGAATCCTCAGGTTCCGGCCCCGACTCCACACAAGGTCTTAGGCCCCGGCATCGACGGGAGTGGAATCCTGAGCGGCCCCCGAGGAACTCGCATGGGGACTGGCCTTTCCTGAGGCCACCAGAACGGGTCCCTGAGGTCCCCGTCGTAAGTCGAGAGCACCTGCCGCAACTCGAGAAAATCCAGGAGGTTTTGCCCTCCAGGCGAGATGAGGCCCATTTCCGCTGAGGCTTCTCGTGGCTAATCATGTCTAACCACTGGAACTTCCAAAGGGTCCTTGACACCCTTGCTGCAACTCAAGAAGTTCCCCGACATACCCGTCTCCACTCGAGAGGAAGCACGTGGGTCCCGCACACATCCAGGGGAGCCCCGTTTCCGCCTCCTAGCTCGAGATGAGGGATCCTTTCCCTGTTTCGAAGGGAAAGAATTCCCGGCGTTCCCGTCGCATCTCAAGAGGAGGCGCTCTCCACAGGAAAGGCGAGAGGAACTCCAGGGTCGTGCCACCATTCCAAGAGTCCCCCAGATGTGTCAGTCCATTCCAGAGGAACCTGTTTTCCCTGCACTGCCTTGACGTTCAAGCCGAGGATCGACTCCCACCACGTGTGCACGTGGGACAGCCCTGTGGGAAAGCCTCTTGGGAAAGCCTCGTGGGAAAGACTCGAGGGAAAACCATAGATCCTTTGATCCACGCGGCGGACTGCGAGACACTGCTGCTACCGCTCTGGAGGAAAGCGCAAGTGCATGCCCGCATTCGAGACGAGGACTGACTCCCCTGGGGAGACTCCAGAAGTACCCCAAGATCCATGTCAGCACTGGAGAGGAATCCTCAGGTTCCATCCCCGAATCCACACAAGGTCTTAGGCCCCGGCATCGACGGGAGAGGAATCCCGAGAGGCCCCCGAGGAACTCGCATGGGGACTGGCCTTTCCTGAGGCCACCAGAGCGGGTCCCTGAGGTCCCCGTCATAAGTCGAGAGCACCTGCCGCAACTCGAGAAAATCCAGGAGGTTTTGCCCTCCAGGCGAGATGAGGCCCATTTCCGCTGAGGCTTCTCGAGGCCAATCACATCTAACCACTGGAACTTCCAAAGGGTCCTTCACACCCTTGCTGCAACTCAAGAAGTTCCCCGACATACCCGTCTCCACTCGAGAGGAAGCACGTGGGGTCCCGCAAACATCCAGGGGAGTCCGATTTCCGCCTCCTAGCTCGAGATGAGGGATCCTTTCCCTGTTTCTTAGGGAAAGAATTCCCGGCGTTCCCGTCGTATCTCAAGAGGAGGCGCTCTCCACAGGAAAGGCGAGAGGAACTCCAGGGTCGTGCCACCATTCCAAGAGTCCCCCAGATGTGTCAGTCCATTCCAGAGGAACCTGTTTTCCCTGCACTGCCTTGACGTTCAAGCCGAGGATCGAGTCCCACCACGTGTGCACGTGGGACAGCCCTGTGGAAAGCCTCGTGGGAAAGCCTCGTGGGAAAGACTCGAGGGAAAACCATAGATCCTTTGATCCACGCGGTGGACTGCGTGACACTGCTGCTACCGCTCTGGAGGAAAGCGCAAGTGCATGCCCGCATTCGAGACGAGGACTGACTCCCCTGGGGAGACTCCAGAAGTACCCCAAGATCCATGTCAGCACTGGAGAGGAATCCTCAGGTTCCGGCCCCGACTCCACACAAGGTCTTAGGCCCCGGCATCGACGGGAAAGGAATCCCGAGAGGCCCCCGAGGAACTCGCATGGGGACTGGCCTTTCCTGAGGTCACCAGAGCGGGTCCCTGAGGTCCCCGTCGTAAGTCGAGTGCACCTGCCGCAACTCGAGAAAATCCAGGAGATTTTGCCCTCCAGGCGAGGTGAAGCCCATTTCCGCTGAGGCTTCTCGAGGCTAATCACATCTAACCACTTGAACTTCCAAAGGGTCCTTCACACCCTGGCTGCAACTCTAGAAGTTCCCCGAGATACCCGTCTCCACTCGAGAGGAAGCACGAGGGTCCCGCACACATCCAGGGTAGCCCCGTTTCCGCCTCCTAGCTCGAGATGAGGGATCCTTTCCCTGTTTCGTAGGAAAGAATTCCCGGCATTCCCGTCGCATCTCAAGAGGAGGCGCTCTCCACAGGAAAGGCGAGAGGAACTCCAGGGTCGTGCCACCATTCCAAGAGACCCCCAGATGTGTCAGTCCATTCCAGAGGAACCTGTTTTCCCTGCACTGCCTTGACGTTCAAGCCGAGGATCGACTCCCACCACGTGTGCACGTGGGACAACCCAGTAGGAAAGCCTCGTGGGAAAGCCTCGTGGGAAAGACTCGAGGGAAAAACATAGATCCTTTGATGCACCCGGCGGACTGCGTGACACTGCTGCTACCGCTCTGGAGGATAGCGCAAGTGCATGCCCGCATTCGAGACGAGGACTGACTCCCCTGGGGAGACTCCAGAAGTACCCCAAGATCCATGTCAGCACTGGAGAGGAATCCTCAGGTTCCGGCCCCGACTCCACACAAGGTTTTAGGCCCTGGCATTGACGGGAGAGGAATCCCGAGAGGCCCCGGAGGAACTCGCATGGGGACTGGCCTTTCCTGAGGCCACCAGAGCGGGTCCCTGAGGTCCCCGTCGTAAGTCGAGAGCACCTGCCGCAACTCGAGAAAATCCAGGAGGCTTCACCCTCCAGGCGAGATGAGGCCCATTTCCGCTGAGGCTTCTCGAGGCCAATCACATCTAACCACTGTAACTTCCAAACGGTCCTTCACACCCTTGCTGCAACTCAAGAAGTTCCCCGACATACCCGTCTCCACTCGAGAGGAAGCACGTGGGGTCCCGCACACATCCAGGGGAGCTCCGTTTCCGACTCCTAGCTCGAGATGAGGGATCCTTTCCCTGTTTCGTAGGGAAAGAATTCCCGGCGTTCCCGTCGCATCTCAAGAGGAGGCGCTCTCCACAGGAAAGGCGAGAGGAACTCCAGGGTCATGCCACCATTCCAAGAGTCCCCCAGATGTGTCAGTCCATTCCAGAGGAACCAGTTTTCCCTCACTGCCATGACGTTCAAGCCCAGGATCGACTCCCACCACGTGTGCTCGTGGGACAGCCCTGTGGGAAAGCCTCGTGGGAAAGCCTCGTGGGAAAGACTCGAGGGAAAACCATAGATCCTTTGATCCACGCGGCGGACTGCGTGACACTGCTGCTACCGCTCTGGAGGAAAGCGCAAGTGCATGCCCGCATTCGAGACGAGGACTGACTCCCCTGGGGAGACTCCAGAAGTACCCCAAGATCCATGTCAGCACTGGAGAGGAATCCTCAGGTTCCGGCCCCGACTCCACACAAGGTCTTAGGCCCCGGCATCGACGGGAGAGGAATCCCGAGAGGCCCCCGAGGAACTCGCATGGGGACTGGCATTTCCTGAGGCCACCAGAGCGGATCCCTGAGGTCCCCGTCGTAAGTCGAAAGCACCTGCCGCTACTCGAGAAAATCCAGGAGGTTTTGCACTCCAGGCGAGATGAGGCCCATTTCCGCTGAGGCTTCTCGAGGCCAATCACATCTAACCACTGTAACTTCCAAAGGGTCCTTCACACCCTTGCTGCAACTCAAGAAGTTCCCCGACATACCCGTCTGCACTCGAGAGGAAGCACGTGGTGTCCCGCACACATCCAGGGGAGCCCCATTTCCGCCTCCTAGCTCGAGATGAGGGATCCTTTCCCTGTTTCGTAGGGAAAGAATTCCCGGCGTTCCCGTCGCATCTCAAGAGGAGGCGCTCTCCACAGGAAAGGCGAGAGGAACTCCAGGGTCGTGCCACCATTCCAAGAGTCCCCCAGATGTGTCAGTCCATTCCAGAGGAACCTGTTTTCCCTGCACTGCCTTGACGTTCAAGCCGAGGATCGACTCCCACCACGTGTGCACGTGGGACAGCCCTGTGGGAAAGCCTCGTGGGAAAGCCTCGTGGGAAAGACTCGAGGGAAAACCATAGATCCTTTGATCCACGCGGCGGACTGCGTGACACTGCTGCTACCGCTCTGGAGGAAAGCGCAAGTGCATGCCCGCATTCGAGACGAGGACTGACTCCCCTGGGGAGACTCCAGAAGTACCCCAAGATCCATGTCAGCACTGAAGAGGAATCCTCAGGTTCCGGCCCCGACTCCACACAAGGTCTTAGGCCCCGGCATCGACGGGAGAGGAATCCCGAGAGGCCCCCGAGGAACTCGCATGGGGACTGGCCTTTCCTGAGGCCACCAGAGCGGGTCCCTGTGGTCCCCGTCGTAAGTCGAGAGCACCTGCCGCAACTCGAGAAAATCCAGGAGGTTTTGCCCTCCAGGCGAGATGAGGCCCATTTCCGCTGAGGCTTCTCGAGGCCAATCACATCTAACCACTGGAACTTCCAAAGGGTCCTTCACACCATTGCTGCAACTCAAGAAGTTCCCCGACATACCCGTCTCCACTCGAGAGGAAGCACGTGGGGTCCCGCACACATCCAGGGGAGCCCCGTTTCCGCCTCCCAGCTCGAGATGAGGGATCCTTTCCCTGTTTCGTAGGGAAAGAATTCCCGGCGTTCCCGTCGCATCTCAAGAGGAGCGCTCTCCACAGGAAAGGCGAGAGGAACTCCAGTGTCGTGACACCATTCCAAGAGTCCCCCAGATGTGTCAGTCCATTCCAGAGGAACCTGTTTTCCCTGCACTGCCTGGACGTTCACCCGAGGATCGACTCCCACCACGTGTGCAAGTGGGACAGCCCTGTGGGAAAGCCTCGTGGGAAAGACTCGAGGGAAAACCATAGATCCTTTGATCCACGCGGCGGACTGCGTGACACTGCTGCTACCGCTCTGGAGGAAAGCGCAAGTGCATGCCCGCTTTCGAGACGAGGACAGACTCCCCTGGGGAGACTCCAGAAGTACCCCAAGATCCATGTCAGCACTGGAGAGGAATCCTCAGGTTCCGGCCCTGACTCCACACAAGGTCTTAGGCCCCGGCATCGACGGGAGACGAATCCCGAGACGCCCCCGAGGAACTCGCATGGGGACTGGCCTTTCCTGAGGCCACCAGAGCGGTTCCCTGAGATCCCCGTCGTAAGTCGAGAGCACCTGCCGGAACTCGAGAAAATCCAGGAGGTTTTGCCCTCCAGGCGAGATGAGGCCCATTTCCGCTGAGGCTTCTCGAGGCCAATCACATCTAACCACTGGAACTTCCAAAGGGTCCTTCACACCCTTGCTGCAACTCAAGAAGATCCCCGACATACCCGTCTCCACTCGAGAGGAAGCACGTGGTGTCCCGCAGACATCCAGGGGAGCCCCGTTTCCGCCTCCTAGCTCGAGATGAGGGATCCTTTCCCTGTTTCGTAGGGAAAGAATTCCCGGCGTTCCCGTCGCATCTCAAGAGGAGGCGCTCTCCACAGGAAAGTCGAGAGGAACTCCAGGGTCGTGCCACCATTCCAAGAGTCGCCCAGATATGTCAGTCCATTCCAGAGGAACCTGTTTTCCCTGCACTGCCTTGACGTTCAAGCCGAGGATCGAGTCCCACCACGTGTGCACGTGGGACAGCCCTGTGGGAAAGCCTCGTGGGAAAGCCTCGTGGGAAAGACTCGAGGGAAAACCATAGATCCTTTGATCCACGCGGGGACTGCGTGACACTGCTGCTACCGCTCTGGAGGAAAGAGCAAGTGCATGGCCGCATTCGAGACGAGGACCGACTCCCCTGGGGAGACTCCAGAAGTACCCCAAGATCCAGGTCAGCACTGGAGAGGAATCCTCAGGTTCCGGCCCCGACTCCACACTAGGTCTTAGGCCCTGGCATCGACGGGAGAGGTATCCCGAGACGCCCCCGAGGAACTCGCATGGGGACTGGCCTTTCCTGAGGCCACCAGATCGGTTCCCTGAGATCCCCGTCGTAAGTCGAGAGCACCTGCCGCAACTCGAGAAAATCCAGGAGGTTTTGCCCTCCAGGCGAGATGAGGCCCATTTCCGCTGAGGCTTCTCGAGGCCAATCACATCTAACCACTGGAACTTCCAAAGGGTCCTTCACACCCTTGCTGCAACTCAAGAAGTTCCCCGACATACCCGTCTGCACTCGAGCGGAAGCACGTGGGGTCCCGCACACATCCAGGGGAGCCCCGTTTCCGCCTCCTAGCTCGAGATGAGGGATCCTTTCTCTGTTTCGTAGGGAAAGATTTCCCGGCGTTCCCGTCGCATCTCAAGAGGAGGCGCTCTCCACAGGAAAGGCGAGAGGAACTCCAGGGTCGAGACACCATTCCAGAGTCCCCGAGATGTGTCAGTCCATTCCAGAGGAACCTGTTTTCCCTGCACTGCCTTGACGTTCAAGCCGAGGATCGACTCCCACCACGTGTGCACGTGGGACAGCCCTGTGGGAAAGCCTCGTGGGAAAGCCTCGTGGGAAAGACTCGAGGGAAAACCATAGATCCTTTGATCCACGCGGCGGACTGCGTGACACTGCTGCTACCGCTCTGGAGGAAAGCGCAAGTGCATGCCCGCATTCGAGACGAGGACTGACTCCCCTGGGGAGACTCCAGAAGTACCCCAAGATCCATGTCAGCACTGGAGAGGAATCCTCAGGTTCCGGCCCCGACTCCACACAAGGTCTTAGGCCCCGGCATCGACGGGAGAGGAATCCCGAGACGCCCCCGAGGAACTCGCATGGGGACTGGCCTTTCCTGAGGCCACCAGATCGGTTCCCTGAGATCCCCGTCGTAAGTCGAGAGCACCTGCCGCAACTCGAGAAAATCCAGGAGGTTTTGCCCTCCAGGCGAGATGAGGCCCATTTCCGCTGATGCTTCTCGAGGCCAATCACATCTAACCACTGGAACTTCCAAAGGGTCCTTCACACCCTTGCTGCAACTCAAGAAGTTCCCCGACATACCCGTCTCCACTCGAGAGGAAGCACGTGGGGTCCCGCACACATCCAGGGGAGCCCCGTTTCCGCCTCCTAGCTCGAGATGAGGGATCCTTTCCCTGTTTCGTAGGGAAAGAATTCCCGGCGTTCCCGTCGCATCTCAAGAGGAGGCGCTCTCCACAGGAAAGGCGAGAGGAACTCCAGGGTCGTGCCACCATTCCAAGAGTCCCCCAGATGTGTCAGTCCATTCCAGAGGAACCTGTTTTCCCTGCACTGCTTTGACGTTCAAGCCGAGGTCGACTCCCACCACGTGTGCACGTGGGACAGCCCTGTGGGAAAGCCTCGTGGGAAAGCCTCGTGGGAAAGACTCGAGGGAAAACCATAGATCCTTTGATCCACGCGGCGGACTGCGTGACACTGCTGATACCGCTCTGGAGGAAAGCGCAAGTGCATGCCCGCATTCGAGACGAGGACTGACTCCCCTGGGGAGACTCCAGAAGTACCCCAAGATCCAGGTCAGCACTGGAGAGGAATCCTCAGGTTCCGGCCCCGGCTCCACACAAGGTCTTAGGCCCCGGCATCGACGGGAGAGGACTCCCGAGACGCCCCCGAGGAAGTCGCATGGGGACTGGCCTTTCCTGAGGCCACCAGAGCGGTTCTCTGAGATCCCCGTCGTAAGTCGAGAGCACCTGCCGCAACTCGAGAAAATCCAGGAGGTTTTGCCCTCCAGGCGAGATGAGGCCCATTTCCGCTGAGGCTTCTCGAGGCCAATCACGTCTAACCACTGGAAATTCCAAAGGGTCCTTCACACCCTTGCTGCAACTCAAGAAGTTCCCCGACATACCCGTCTCCACTCGAGAGGAAGCATGTGGTGTCCCGCACACATCCAGGGGAGCCCCGTTTCCGCCTCCTAGCTCGAGATGAGGGATCCTTTCCCTGTTTCGTAGGGAAAGAATTCCCGGCATTCCCGTCGCATCTCAAGAGGAGGCGCTCTCCACAGGAAAGGCGAGAGGAACTCCAGGGTCGTGCCACCATTCCAAGAGTCCCCCAGATGTGTCAGTCCATTCCAGAGGAACCTGTTTTCCCTGCACTGCCTTGACGTTCAAGCCGAGGATCGACTCCCACCACGTGTGCACGTGGGACAGCCCTGTGGGAAAGCCTCGTGGGAAAGCCTCGTGGGAAAGACTCGAGGGAAAACCATAGATCCTTTGATCCACGCGGCGGACTGCGTGACACTGCTGCTACCGCTCTGGAGGAAAGCGCAAGTGCATGCCCGCATTCGAGACGAGGACTGACTCCCCTGGGGAGACTCCAGAAATACCCCAAGATCCATGTCAGCACTGGAGAGGAATCCTCAGGTTCCGCCCCCGACTCCACACAAGGTCTTAGGCCCCGGCATAGACGGGAGAGGTATCCCGAGAGGCCCCCGAGGAACTCGCATGGGGACTGGCCTTTCCTGAGGCCACCAGAGAGGGTCCCTGAGGTCCCCGTCGTAAGTCGAGAGCACCTGCTGCAACTCGAGAAAATCCAGGAGGTTTTGCCCTCCAAGCGAGATGAGGCCCATTTCCGCTGAGGCTTCTCGAGGCCAATCACGTCTAAACACTGGAACTTCCAAAGGGTCCTTCACACCCTTGCTGCAACTCAAGAAGTTCCCCGACATACCCGTCTCCAATCGAGAGGAAGCACGTGGGGTCCCGCACACATCCAGGGGAGCCCCGTTTCCGCCTCCTAGCTCGAGATGAGGGATCCTTTCCCTGTTTCGTAGGGAAAGAATTCCCGGCGATCCCGTCGCATCTCAAGAGGAGGCGCTCTCCACAGGAAAGGCGAGAGGAACTCCAGGGTCGTGCCAGCATTCCAAGAGTCCCCCAGATGTGTCAGTCCATTCCAGAGGAACCTGTTTTCCCTGCACTGCCTTGACGTTCAAGCCGAGGATCGACTCCCACCACGTGTGCACGTGGGACAGCCCTGTGGGAAAGCCTCGTGGGAAAGCCTCGTGGGAAAGACTCGAGGGAAAACCATAGAACCTTTGATCCACGCGGCGGACTGCGTGACACTGCTGCTACCGCTCTGGAGGAAAGCGCAAGTGCATGCCCGCATTCGAGACGAGGACTGACTCCCCTGGGGAGACTCCAGAAGTACCCCAAGATCCATGTCAGCACTGGAGAGGAATCCTCAGGTTCCGGCCCCGACTAAACACAAGGTCTTAGGCCCCAGCATCGACGGGAGAGGAATCCCGAGAGGCCCCCGAGGAACTCGCATGGGGACTGGCCTTTCCTGAGGCCACCAGAGAGGGTCCCTGACGTCCCCGTCGTAAGTCGAGAGCACCTGCCGCAACTCGAGAAAATCCAGGAGGTTTTGCCCTCCAGGCGAGATGAGGCCCATTTCCGCTGAGGCTTCTCGAGGCCAATCACGTCTAAACACTGGAACTTCCAAAGGGTCCTTCACACCCTTGCTGCAACTCAAGAAGTTCCCCGACATACCCGTATCCACTCGAGAGGAAGCATGTGGTGTCCCGCACACATCCAGGGGAGCCCCGTTTCCGCCTCCTAGCTCGAGATGAGGGATCCTTTTCCTGTTTCGTAGGGAAAGAATTCCCGGCATTCCCGTCGCATCTCAAGAGGAGGCGCTCTCCACAGGAAAGGCGAGAGGAACTCCAGGGTCGTGCCACCATTCCAAGAGTCCCCCAGATGTGTCAGTCCATTCCAGAGGAACCTGTTTTCCCTGCACTGCCTTGACGTTCAAGCCGAGGATCGACTCCCACGACGTGTGCACGTGGGACAGCCCTGTGGGAAAGCCTCGTGGGAAAGCATCGTGGGAAAGACTCGAGGGAAAACCATAGATCCTTTGATCCACGCGGCGGACTGCGTGACACTGCTGCTACCGCTCTGGAGGAAAGCGCAAGTGCATGCCCGCATTCGAGACGAGGACTGACTCCCCTGGGGAGACTCCAGAAGTACCCCAAGATCCATGTCAGCACTGGAGAGGAATCCTCAGGTTCCGGCCCTGACGCCACACAAGGTCTTAGGCCCCGGCATCGACCGGAGAGGAATCCCGAGAAGCCCCCGAGGAACTCGCATGGGTACTGGCCTTTCCTGAGGCCACCAGAGCGGTTCCCTGAGATCCCCGTCATAAGTCGAGAGCACCTGCCACAACTCGAGAAAATCCAGGAGGTTTTGTCCTCCAGGCGAGATGAGGCCCATTTCCGCTGAGGCTTCTCGAGGCCAATCACATCTAACCACTGGAACTTCCAAAGGGTCCTTCACACCATTTCTGCAACTCAACAAGTTCCCCGACATACCCGTCTCCACTCGAGAGGAAGCACGTGGGTCCCGCACACATCCAGGGGAGTCCCGTTTCCGCCTCCCAGCTCGAGATGACGGATCCTTTCCCTGTTTCGTAGGGAAAGAATTCCCGACGTTCCCGTCGCATCTCAAGAGGAGCGCTCTCCACAGGAAAGGCGAGAGGAACTCCAGGGTCGTGCCACCATTCCAAGAGTCCCCCAGATGTGTCAGTCCATTCCAGAGGAACCTGTTTTCCCTGCACTGCCTGGACGTTCAAGCCGAGGATCGACTCCCACCACGTGTGCACGTGGGACAGCCCTGTGGGAAAGCCTCGTGGGAAAGCCTCGTGGGAAAGACTCGAGGGAAAACCATAGATCCTTTGATCCACGCGGCGGACTGCGTGACACTGCTGCAACCGCTCTGGAGGAAAGCGCAAGTGCATGCCCGCATTCGAGACGAGGACTGACTCCCCTGGGGAGACTCCAGAAGTACCCCAAGATCCATGTCAGCAGTGGAGAGGAATCCTCAGGTTCCGGCCCCGACTCCACACAAGGTCTTAGGCCCCGGCATCGACCGGAGAGGAATCCCGAGACGCCCCCGAGGAACTCGCATGGGGACTGGCCTTTCCTGAGGCCACCAGAGCGGGTCCCTGAGATCCCCGTCGTAAGTCGAGAGCACCTGCCGCAACTCGAGAAAATCCAGGAGGTTTTGCCCTCCAGGCGAGATGAGGCCCATTTCCGCTGAGGCTTCTCGAGGCCAATCACATCTAACCACTGGAACTTCCAAAGGGTCCTTCACACCCTTGCTGCAACTCAAGAACTTCCCCGACATACCCGTCTCCACTCGAGAGGAAGCACGTGGGGTCCCGCACACATCCAGGGGAGCCCCGTTTCCGCCTCCCAGCTCGAGATGAGGGATCCTTTCCCTGTTTCGTAGGGAAAGAATTCCCGACGTTCCCGTCGCATCTCAAGAGGAGCGCTCTCCACAGGAAAGGCGAGAGGAACTCCAGGGTCGTGACACCATTCCAAGAGTCCCCCAGATGTGTCAGTCTATTCCAGAGGAACCTGTTTTCCCTGCACTGCCTTGACGTTCAAGCCGAGGATCGAGTCCCACCACGTGTGCACGTGGGACAGCCCTGAGGGTAAGCCTCGTGGGAAAGCCTCGTGGGAAAGACTCGAGGGAAAAACATAGATCCTTTGATCCATTGGGCGGACTGCGTGACACTGCTGCTAACGCTCTGGAGGAAAGCGCAAGTGCATGCCCGCATTCGAGACGAGGACTGACTCCCCTGGGGAGACTCCAGAAGTACCCCAAGATCCATGTCAGCACTGGAGAGGAATACTCAGGTTCCGGCCCCGACTTCACACAAGGTCTTAGGCCCCGGCATCGACGGGAGAGGAATGCCGAGAGGCCCCCGAGGAACTCGCATGGGGACTGGCCTTTCCTGAGGCCACCAGAGCGGGTCCCTGAGGTCCCCGTCGTAAGTCGAGAGCACCTGCCGCAACTCGAGAAAATCCAGGAGGTTTTGCCCTCCAGGCGAGATGAGGCCCATTTCCGCTGAGGCTTCTCGAGGCTAATCACGTCTAACCACTGGAACTTCCAAAGGGTCCTTCACACCCTTGCTGCAACTCAAGAACTTCCCCGACATACCCGTCTCCACTCGAGAGGAAGCACGTGGGGTCCCGCACACATCCAGGGGAGCCCCGTTTCCGCCTCCTAGCTCGAGATGAGGGATCCTTTCCCTGTTTCTTAGGAAAGAATTCCCGGCGTTCCGGTCGCATCTCAAGAGGAGGCGCTCTCCACAGGAAAGGCGAGAGGAACTCCAGGGTCGTGTCACCATTCCAACAGTCCCCCAGATGTGTCAGTTCATTCCAGAGGAACCTGTTTTCCCTGCACTGCCTTGACGTTCAAGCCGAGGATCGACTCCCACCACGTGTGCACGTGGGACAGCCCTGTGGGAAAGCCTCGTGGGAAAGCCTCGTGGAAAAGACTCGAGGGAAAACCATAGATCCTTTGATCCACGCGGCGGACTGCGTGACACTGCTGCTACCGCTCTGGAGGAAAGCGCAAGTGCATGCCCGCATTCGAGACGAAGACTGACTCCCCTGGGGAGACTCCAGAAGTACCCCAAGATCCATGTCAGCACTGGAGAGGAATCCTCAGGTTCCGACCCCGACTCCACACAAGGACTTAGGCCCCGGCATCGACGGGAGAGGAATCCCCAGAGGCCCCCAAGGAACTCGCATGGGGACTGGCCTTTCCTGAGGCCACCAGAGCGGGTCCCTGAGGTCCCCGTCGTAAGTCGAGAGCACCTGCCGCAACTCGAGAAAATCCAGGAGGTTTTGCCCTCCAGGCGAGATGAGGCCCATTTCCGCTGAGGCTTCTCGAGGCCAATCACATCTAACCACTGGAACTTCCAAAGGGTCCTTCACACCCTTGCTGCAACTCAAGAACTTCCCCGACATACCCGTCTGCACTCGAGAGGAAGCACGTGGTGTCCCGCACACATCCAGGGGAGCCCCGTTTCCGCCTCCTAGCTCGAGATGAGGGATCCTTTCCCTGTTTCGTAGGGAAAGAATTCCCGGCGTTCCCGTCGCATCTCAAGACGAGGCGCTCTCCACAGGAAAGGCGAGAGAAACTCCAGGGTCATGCCACCATTCCAAGAGTCCCCCAGATGTGTCAGTCCATTCCAGAGGAACCTGTTTTCCCTGCACTGCCTTGACGTTCAAGCCGAGGATCGACTCCCACCACGTGTGCACGTGGGAAAGCCCTGTGGGAAAGCCTCGTGGGAAAGCCTCGTGGGAAAGACTCGAGGGAAAACCATAGATCCTTTGATCCACGCGGCGGACTGCGTGACACTGCTGCTACCGCTTTGGAGGAAAGCGCAAGTGCATGCCCGCATTCGAGACGAGGACTGACTCCCCTGGGGAGACTCCAGACGTACCCCAAGATCCATGTCAGCACTGGAGAGGAATCCTCAGGTTCCGGCCCCGACTCCACACAAGGTCTTAGGCCCCGACATCGACGGGAGAGGAATCCCGAGACGCCCCCGAGGAACTCGCATGGGGACTGGCCTTTCCTGAGGCCACCAGAGCGGGTCCCTGAGGTCCCCGTCGTAAGTCGAGAGCACCTGCCGCAACTCGAGAAAATCCAGGAGGTTTTGCCCTCCAGGCGAGATGAGGCCCATTTCCGCTGAGGCTTCTCGAGGCTAATCACGTCTAACCACTGGAACTTCCAAAGGGTCCTTCACACCATTGCTGCAACTCAAGAAGTTCCCCGACATACCCGTCTCCACTCGAAAGGAAGCACGTGGTGTCCCGCCCACATCCAGGGGAGCTCCGTTTCCGACTCCTAGCTCGAGATGAGGGATCCTTTCCCTGTTTCGTAGGGAAAGAATTCCCGGCGTTCCCGTCGCATCTCAAGAGGAGGCGCTCTCCACAGGAAAGGCGAGAGGAACTCCAGGGTCGTGCCACCATTCCAAGAGTCCCCCAGATGTGTCAGTCCATTCCAGAGGAACCTGATTTCCCTGCACTGCCTTGACGTTCAAGCCAAGGATCGACTCCCACCACGTGTGCACTTGGGACAGCCCTGTGGGAAAGCCTCTGGGAAAGACTCGGGGAAAAGACTCGAGGGAAAACCATAGATCCTTTGATCCACGCGGCGGACTGCGTGACACTGCTGCTACCGCTCTGGAGGAAAGCGCAAGTGCATGCCCGCATTCGAGACGAGGACTGACTCCCCTGGGGAGACTACAGAAGTACCCCAAGATCCAGGTCAGCACTGGAGAGGAATCCTCAGGTTCCGGCCCCGACTCCACACAAGGTCTTAGGCCCCGGCATCGACGGGAGAGGAATCCCGAGACGCCCCCGAGGAACTCGCATGGGGACTGGCCTTTCCTGAGGCCACCAGAGCGGTTCCCTGAGATCCCCGTCGTAAGTCGAGAGCACCTGCCGCAACTCGAGAAAATCCAGGAGGTTTTGCCCTCCAGGCGAGATGAGGCCCATTTCCGCTGAGGCTTCTCGAGGCCAATCACATCTAACCACTGGAACTTCCAAAGGGTCCTTCACACCCTTGCTGCAACTCAAGAAGTTCCCCGACATACCCGTCTCCACTCGAGAGGAAGCACGTGGGGTCCCGCACACATCCAGGGGAGCCCCGTTTCCGCCTCCTAGCTCGAGATGAGGGATCCTTTCCCTGTTTCATAGGGAAAGAATTCCCGGCGTTCCCGTCGCATCTCAAGAGGAGGCGCTCTCCACAGGAAAGGCGAGAGGAACTCCAGGGTCGAGACACCATTCCAGAGTCCCCCAGATGTGTCAGTCCATTCCAGAGGAACCTGTTTTCCCTGCACTGCCTTGACGTTCAAGCCGAGGATCGACTCCCACCACGTGTGCACGTGGGACAGCCCTGTGGGAAAGCCTCGTGGGAAAGCCTCGTGGGAAAGACTCGAGGGAAAACCATAGATCCTTTGATCCACGCGGCGGACTGCGTGACACTGCTGCTACCGCTCTGGAGGAAAGCGCAAGTGCATGCCCGCATTCGAGACGAGGACTGACTCCCCTGGGGAGACTCCAGAAGTACCCCAAGATCCATGTCAGCACTGGAGAGGAATCCTCAGGTTCCGGCGCCGACTCCACACAAGGTCTTAGGCCCCGGCATCGACGGGAGAGGAATCCCGAGAGGCCCCCGAGGAACTCGCATGGGGACTGGCCTTTCCTGAGGCCACCAGAGCGGTTCCCTGAGGTCCCTGTCGTAAGTCGAGAGCACCTGCCGCAACTCGAGAAAATCCAGGAGGTTTTGCCCTCCAGGCGAGATGAGGCCCATTTCCGCTGAGGCTTCTCGAGGCCAATCACATCTAACCACTCGAACTTCCAAAGGGTCCTTCACACCATTGCTGCAACTCAAGAAGTTCCCCGACATACCCGTCTCCACTCGAGAGGAAGCACGTGGGGTCCCGCACACATCCAGGGGAGCCCCGTTTCCGTCTCCTAGCTCGAGATGAGGGATCCTTTCCCTGTTTCGTAGGGAAAGAATTCCCGGCGTTCCCGTCGCATCTCAAGAGGAGGCGCTCTCCACAGGAGAGGCGAGAGGAACTCCAGGGTCGTGCCACCATTCCAAGAGACGCCCAGATGTGTCAGTCCATTACAGAGAAACCTGTTTTCCCTGCATTGCCTTGACGTTCAAGCCGAGGATCGACTCCCACCACCTGTCCCCGTGGGACAGCCCTGTGGGAAAGCCTCGTGGGAAAGCCTCGTGTGAAAGACTCGAGGGAAAACCATAGATCCTTTGATCCACACGGCGGACTGCGTGACACTGCTGCTACCGCTCTGGAGGAAAGCGCAAGTGCATGCCCGCATTCGAGACGAGGACTGACTCCCCTGGGGAGACTACAGAAGTACCCCAAGATCCATGTCAGCACTGGAGAGGAATCCTCAGGTTCCGGCCCCGACTCCACACAAGGTCTTAGGCCCCGGCATCGACGAGAGAGGAATGCCGAGAGGCCCCCGAGGAACTCGCATGGGGACTGGCCTTTCCTGAGGCCACCAGAGCGGGTCCCTGAGGTCCCCATCGTAAGTCGAGAGCACCTGCCGCAACTCGAGAAAATCCAGGAGGTTTTGCCCTCCAGGCGAGATGAGGCCCATTTCCGCTGAGGCTTCTCGAGGCTAAACACATCTAACCACTGGAACTTCCAAAGGGTCCTTCACACCCTTGCTGCAACTCAAGAAGTTCCCCGACATACCAGTCTCCACTCGAGAGGAAGCACGTGGGGTCCCGCACACATCCAGGGGAGCCCCGTTTCCGCCTCCTAGCTCGAGATGAGGGATCCTTTCCCTGTTTCGTAGGGAAAGAATTCCCGGCGTTCCCGTCGCATCTCAAGAGGAGGCGCTCTCCACAGGAAAGTCGAGAGGAACTCCAGGGTCGTGCCACCATTCCAAGAGTCGCCCAGATGTGTCAGTCCATTCCAGAGGAACCTGTTTTCCCTGCACTGCCTTGACGTTCAAGCCGAGGATCGAGTCCCACCTCGTGTGCACGTGGGACAGCCCTGTGGGAAAGCCTCGTGGGAATGCCTCGTGGGAAAGACTCGAGGGAAAACCATAGATCCTTTGATCCACGCGGGGACTGCGTGACACTGCTGCTACCGCTCTGGAGGAAAGCGCAAGTGCATGCCCGCATTCGAGACGAGGACTGACTCCCCTGGGGAGACTCCAGAAGTACCCCAAGATCCAGGTCAGCACTGGAGAGGAATCCTCAGGTTCCGGCCCCGACTCGACACAAGGTCTTAGGCCCTGGCATCGACGGGAGAGGAATCCCGAGACGCCACCGAGGAACTCGCATGGGGACTGGCCTTTCCTGAGGCCACCAGAGCTGGTCCCTGAGATCCCCGTCGTAAGTCGAGAGCACCTGCCGCAACTCGAGAAAATCCAGGAGGTTTTGCCCTCCAGGCGAGATGAGGCCCATTTCCGCTGAGGCTTCTCGAGGCCAATCACATCTAACCACTGGAACTTCCAAAGGGTCCTTCACACCCTTGCTGCAACTCAAGAAGTTCCCCGACATACCCGTCTCCACTCGAGAGTAAGCACGTGGGGTCCCGCAAACATCCAGGGGAGCCCCGTTTCCGCCTCCTAGCTCGAGATGAGGGATCCTTTTCCTGTTTCGTAGGGAAAGAATTCCCGGCGTTCCCGTCGCATCTCAAGAGGAGGCGCTCTCCACAGGAAAGGCGAGAGGAACTCCAGGGTCGTGCCACCATTCCAAGAGTCCCCCAGATGTGTCAGTCCATTCCAGAGGAACCTGTTTTCCCTGCACTGCCTTGACGTTCAAGCCGAGGATCGACTCCCACCACGTGTGCACGTGGGACACCCCTGTGGGAAAGCCTCGTGGGAAAGCCTCGTGGGAAAGACTCGAGGGAAAACCATAGATCCTTTGATCCACGCGGCGGACTGCGTGACACTGCTGCTACCGCTCTGGAGGAAAGCGCAAGTGCATGCCCGCATTCGAGACGAGGACTGACTCCCCTGGGGAGACTCCAGAAGTACCCCAAGATCCAGGTCAGCACTGGAGAGGAATCCTCAGGTTCCGGCCCCGGCTCCACACAAGGTCTAGGCCCCGGCATCGACGGGAGAGGAATCCCGAGACGCCCCCGAGGAACTCGCATGGGGACTGGCCTTTCCTGAGGCCACCAGAGCGGTTCCCTGAGATCCCCGTCGTAAGTCGAGAGCACCTGCCGCAACTCGAGAAAATCCAGGAGGTTTTGCCCTCCAGGCGAGATGAGGCCCATTTCCGCTGAGGTTTCTCGAGGCCAATCACATCTAACCACTGGAACTTCCAAAGGGTCCTTCACACCATTGCTGCAACTCAAGAAGTTCCCCGACATACCCGTCTCCACTCGAGAGGAAGCACGTGGGGTCCCGCACACATCCAGGGGAGCCCCGTTTCCGCCTCCTAGCTCGAGATGAGGGATCCTTTCCCTGTTTCGTAGGGAAAGAATTCCCGGCGTTCCCGTCGCATCTCAAGAGGAGGCGCTCTCCACAGGAAAGGCGAGAGGAACTCCAGGGTCGTGCCACCATTTCAAGAGTCCCCCAGATGTGTCAGTCCATTCCAGAGGAACCTGATTTCCCTGCACTGCCTTGACGTTCAAGCCAAGGATCGACTCCCACCACGTGTGCACTTGGGACAGCCCTGTGGGAAAGCCTCTGGGAAAGACTCGGGGAAAAGACTCGAGGGAAAACCATAGATCCTTTGATCCACGCGGCGGACTGCGTGACACTGCTGCTACCGCTCTGGAGGAAAGCGCAAGTGCATGCCCGCATTCGAGACGAAGACTGACTCCCCTGGGGAGACTCCAGAAGTAAAGATCCATGTCAGCACTGGAGAGGAATCCTCAAGTTCCGACCCCGACTTCACACAAGGACTTAGGCCCCGGCATCGACGGGAGAGGAATCCCCAGAGGCCCCCGAGGAACTCGCATGGGGACTGGCCTTTCCTGAGGCCACCAGAGCGGGTCCCTGAGGTCCCCGTCGTAAGTCGAGAGCACCTGCCGCAACTCGAGAAAATCCAGGAGGTTTTGCCCTCCAGGAGAGATGAGGCCAATTTCCGCTGAGGCTTCTCGAGGCTAATCACGTCTAACCACTGGAACTTCCAAAGGGTCCTTCACACCCTTGCTGCAACTCAAGAACTTCCCCGACATACCCGTCTCCACTCGAGAGGAAGCACGTGGGGTCCCGCACACATCCAGGGGAGCCCCGTTTCCGCCTCCTAGCTCGAGATGAGGGATCCTTTCCCTGTTTCGTAGGGAAAGATTTCCCGGCGTTCCCGTCGCATCTCAAGAGGAGGCGCTCTCCACAGGAAAGTCGAGAGGAACTCCAGGGTCGTGCCACCATTCCAAGAGTCCCCCAGATGTATCAGTCCATTCCAGAGGAACCTGTTTTCCCTGCACTGCCTTGACGTTCAAGCCGAGGATCGAGTCCCACCACGTGTGCACGTGGGACAGCCCTGTGGGAAAGCCTCGTGGGAAAGCCTCGTGGGAAAGACTCGAGGGAAAACCATAGATCCTTTGATCCACGCGGGGACTGCGTGACACTGCTGCTACCGCTCTGGAGGAAAGCGCAAGTGCATGCCCGCATTCGAGACGAGGACTGACTCCCCTGGGGAGACTCCAGAAGTACCCCAAGATCCAGGTCAGCACTGGAGAGGAATCCTCAGGTTCCGGCCCCGACTCCACACAAGGTCTTAGGCCCCGGCATCGACGGGAGAGGAATCCCGAGACGCCCCCGAGGAACTCGCATGGGGACTGGCCTTTCCTGAGGCCACCAGAGCGGTTCCCTGAGATCCCCGTCGTAAGTCGAGAGCACCTGCCGCAACTCGAGAAAATCCAGGAGGTTTTGCCCTCCAGGCGAGATGAGGCCCATTTCCGCTGAGGCTTCTCGAGGCCAATCACATCTAACCACTGGAACTTCCAAAGGGTCCTTCACACCCTTGCTGCAACTCAAGAAGTTCCCCGACATACCCGTCTCCACTCGAGAGGAAGCACGTGGGGTCCCGCACACATCCAGGGGAGCCCCGTTTCCGCCTCCTAGCTCGAGATGAGGGATCCTTTCCCTGTTTCATAGGGAAAGAATTCCCGGCGTTCCCGTCGCATCTCAAGAGGAGGCGCTCTCCACAGGAAAGGCGAGAGGAACTCCAGGGTCGAGACACCATTCCAGAGTCCCCCAGATGTGTCAGTCCATTCCAGAGGAACCTGTTTTCCCTGCACTGCCTTGACGTTCAAGCCGAGGATCGACTCCCACCACGTGTGCACGTGGGACAGCCCTGTGGGAAAGCCTCGTGGGAAAGCCTCGTGGGAAAGACTCGAGGGAAAACCATAGATCCTTTGATCCACGCGGCGGACTGCGAGACACTGCTGCTACCGCTCTGGAGGAAAGCGCAAGTGCATGCCCGCATTCGAGACGAGGACTGACTCCCCTGGGGAGACTCCAGAAGTACCCCAAGATCCATGTCAGCACTGGAGAGGAATCCTCAGGTTCCGGCGCCGACTCCACACAAGGTCTTAGGCCCCGGCATCGACGGGAGAGGAATCCCGAGAGGCCCCCGAGGAACTCGCATGGGGACTGGCCTTTCCTGAGGCCACCAGAGCGGTTCCCTGAGGTCCCTGTCGTAAGTCGAGAGCACCTGCCGCAACTCGAGAAAATCCAGGAGGTTTTGCCCTCCAGGCGAGATGAGGCCCATTTCCGCTGAGGCTTCTCGAGGCCAATCACATCTAACCACTGGAACTTCCAAAGGGTCCTTCACACCATTGCTGCAACTCAAGAAGTTCCCCGACATACCCGTCTCCACTCGAGAGGAAGCACGTGGGGTCCCGCACACATCCAGGGGAGCCCCGTTTCCGTCTCCTAGCTCGAGATGAGGGATCCTTTCCCTGTTTCGTAGGGAAAGAATTCCCGGCGTTCCCGTCGCATCTCAAGAGGAGGCGCTCTCCACAGGAGAGGCGAGAGGAACTCCAGGGTCGTGCCACCATTCCAAGAGACGCCCAGATGTGTCAGTCCATTACAGAGAAACCTGTTTTCCCTGCATTGCCTTGACGTTCAAGCCGAGGATCGACTCCCACCACCTGTCCCCGTGGGACAGCCCTGTGGGAAAGCCTCGTGGGAAAGCCTCGTGTGAAAGACTCGAGGGAAAACCATAGATCCTTTGATCCACACGGCGGACTGCGTGACACTGCTGCTACCGCTCTGGAGGAAAGCGCAAGTGCATGCCCGCATTCGAGACGAGGACTGACTCCCCTGGGGAGACTCCAGAAGTACCCCAAGATCCATGTCAGCACTGGAGAGGAATCCTCAGGTTCCGGCCCTGACTCCACACAAGGTCTTAGGCCCCGGCATCGACGGGAGACGAATCCCGAGACGCCCCCGAGGAACTCGCATGGGGACTGGCCTTTCCTGAGGCCACCAGAGCGGTTCCCTGAGATCCCCGTCGTAAGTCGAGAGCACCTGCCGGAACTCGAGAAAATCCAGGAGGTTTTGCCCTCCAGGCGAGATGAGGCCCATTTCCGCTGAGGCTTCTCGAGGCCAATCACATCTAACCACTGGAACTTCCAAAGGGTCCTTCACACCCTTGCTGCAACTCAAGAAGTTCCCCGACATACCCGTCTCCACTCGAGAGGAAGCACGTGGTGTCCCGCACACATCCAGGGGAGCCCCGTTTCCGCCTCCTAGCTCGAGATGAGGGATCCTTTCCCTGTTTCGTAGGGAAAGAATTCCCGGCGTTCCCGTCGCATCTCAAGAGGAGGCGCTCTCCACAGGAAAGTCGAGAGGAACTCCAGGGTCGTGCCACCATTCCAAGAGTCGCCCAGATGTGTCAGTCCATTCCAGAGGAACCTGTTTTCCCTGCACTGCCTTGACGTTCAAGCCGAGGATCGAGTCCCACCACGTGTGCACGTGGGACAGCCCTGTGGGAAAGCCTCGTGGGAATGCCTCGTGGGAAAGACTCGAGGGAAAACCATAGATCCTTTGATCCACGCGGGGACTGCGTGACACTGCTGTTACCGCTCTGGAGGAAAGCGCAAGTGCATGCCCGCATTCGAGACGAGGACTGACTCCCCTGGGGAGACTCCAGAAGTACCCCAAGATCCAGGTCAGCACTGGAGAGGAATCCTCAGGTTCCGGCCCCGACTCCACACAAGGTCTTAGGCCCTGGCATCGACGGGAGAGGAATCCCGAGACGCCACCGAGGAACTCGCATGGGGACTGGCCTTTCCTGAGGCCACCAGAGCGGTTCCCTGAGATCCCCGTCGTAAGTCGAGAGCACCTGCCGCAACTCGAGAAAATCCAGGAGGTTTTGCCCTCCAGGCGAGATGAGGCCCATTTCCGCTGAGGCTTCTCGAGGCCAATCACATCTAACCACTGGAACTTCCAAAGGGTCCTTCACACCCTTGCTGCAACTCAAGAAGTTCCCCGACATACCCGTCTCCACTCGAGAGTAAGCACGTGGGGTCCCGCAAACATCCAGGGGAGCCCCGTTTCCGCCTCCTAGCTCGAGATGAGGGATCCTTTTCCTGTTTCGTAGGGAAAGAATTCCCGGCGTTCCCGTCGCATCTCAAGAGGAGGCGCTCTCCACAGGAAAGGCGAGAGGAACTCCAGGGTCGTGCCACCATTCCAAGAGTCCCCCAGATGTGTCAGTCCATTCCAGAGGAACCTGTTTTCCCTGCACTGCCTTGACGTTCAAGCCGAGGATCGACTCCCACCACGTGTGCACGTGGGACACCCCTGTGGGAAAGCCTCGTGGGAAAGCCTCGTGGGAAAGACTCGAGGGAAAACCATAGATCCTTTGATCCACGCGGCGGACTGCGTGACACTGCTGCTACCACTCTGGAGGAAAGCGCAAGTGCATGCCCGCATTCGAGACGAGGACTGACTCCCCTGGGGAGACTCCAGAAGTACCCCAAGATCCAGGTCAGCACTGGAGAGGAATCCTCTGGTTCCGGCCCCGGCTCCACACAAGGTCTTAGGCCCCGGCATCGACGGGAGACGAATCCCGAGACGCCCCCGAGGAACTCGCATGGGGACTGGCCTTTCCTGAGGCCACCAGAGCGGTTCCCTGAGATCCCCGTCGTAAGTCGAGAGCACCTGCCGGAACTCGAGAAAATCCAGGAGGTTTTGCCCTCCAGGCGAGATGAGGCCCATTTCCGCTGAGGCTTCTCGAGGCCAATCACATCTAACCACTGGAACTTCCAAAGGGTCCTTCACACCCTTGCTGCAACTCAAGAAGTTCCCCGACATACCCGTCTCCACTCGAGAGGAAGCACGTGGTGTCCCGCACACATCCAGGGGAGCCCCGTTTCCGCCTCCTAGCTCGAGATGAGGGATCCTTTCCCTGTTTCGTAGGGAAAGAATTCCCGGCGTTCCCGTCGCATCTCAAGAGGAGGCGCTCTCCACAGGAAAGTCGAGAGGAACTCCAGGGTCGTGCCACCATTCCAAGAGTCGCCCAGATGTGTCAGTCCATTCCAGAGGAACCTGTTTTCCCTGCACTGCCTTGACGTTCAAGCCGAGGATCGAGTCCCACCACGTGTGCACGTGGGACAGCCCTGTGGGAAAGCCTCGTGGGAATGCCTCGTGGGAAAGACTCGAGGGAAAACCATAGATCCTTTGATCCACGCGGGGACTGCGTGACACTGCTGCTACCGCTCTGGAGGAAAGCGCAAGTGCATGCCCGCATTCGAGACGAGGACTGACTCCCCTGGGGAGACTCCAGAAGTACCCCAAGATCCAGGTCAGCACTGGAGAGGAATCCTCAGGTTCCGGCCCCGACTCGACACAAGGTCTTAGGCCCTGGCATCGACGGGAGAGGAATCCCGAGACGCCACCGAGGAACTCGCATGGGGACTGGCCTTTCCTGAGGCCACCAGAGCTGGTCCCTGAGATCCCCGTCGTAAGTCGAGAGCACCTGCCGCAACTCGAGAAAATCCAGGAGGTTTTGCCCTCCAGGCGAGATGAGGCCCATTTCCGCTGAGGCTTCTCGAGGCCAATCACATCTAACCACTGGAACTTCCAAAGGGTCCTTCACACCCTTGCTGCAACTCAAGAAGTTCCCCGACATACCCGTCTCCACTCGAGAGTAAGCACGTGGGGTCCCGCAAACATCCAGGGGAGCCCCGTTTCCGCCTCCTAGCTCGAGATGAGGGATCCTTTTCCTGTTTCGTAGGGAAAGAATTCCCGGCGTTCCCGTCGCATCTCAAGAGGAGGCGCTCTCCACAGGAAAGGCGAGAGGAACTCCAGGGTCGTGCCACCATTCCAAGAGTCCCCCAGATGTGTCAGTCCATTCCAGAGGAACCTGTTTTCCCTGCACTGCCTTGACGTTCAAGCCGAGGATCGACTCCCACCACGTGTGCACGTGGGACACCCCTGTGGGAAAGCCTCGTGGGAAAGCCTCGTGGGAAAGACTCGAGGGAAAACCATAGATCCTTTGATCCACGCGGCGGACTGCGTGACACTGCTGCTACCGCTCTGGAGGAAAGCGCAAGTGCATGCCCGCATTCGAGACGAGGACTGACTCCCCTGGGGAGACTCCAGAAGTACCCCAAGATCCAGGTCAGCACTGGAGAGGAATCCTCAGGTTCCGGCCCCGGCTCCACACAAGGTCTTAGGCCCCGGCATCGACGGGAGAGGAATCCCGAGACGCCCCCGAGGAACTCGCATGGGGACTGGCCTTTCCTGAGGCCACCAGAGCGGTTCCCTGAGATCCCCGTCGTAAGTCGAGAGCACCTGCCGCAACTCGAGAAAATCCAGGAGGTTTTGCCCTCCAGGCGAGATGAGGCCCATTTCCGCTGAGGTTTCTCGAGGCCAATCACATCTAACCACTGGAACTTCCAAAGGGTCCTTCACACCATTGCTGCAACTCAAGAAGTTCCCCGACATACCCGTCTCCACTCGAGAGGAAGCACGTGGGGTCCCGCACACATCCAGGGGAGCCCCGTTTCCGCCTCCTAGCTCGAGATGAGGGATCCTTTCCCTGTTTCGTAGGGAAAGAATTCCCGGCGTTCCCGTCGCATCTCAAGAGGAGGCGCTCTCCACAGGAAAGGCGAGAGGAACTCCAGGTTCGTGCCACCATTCCAAGAGTCCCCCAGATGTGTCAGTCCATTCCAGAGGAACCTGTTTTCCCTGCACTGCCTTGACGTTCAAGCCGAGGATCGACTCCCACCACGTGTGCACGTGGGACAGCCCTGTGGGAAAGCCTCGTGGGAAAGCCTCGTGGGAAAGACTCGAGGGAAAACCATAGATCCTTTGATCCACGCGGCGGACTGCGTGACACTGCTGCTACCGGTCTGGAGGAAAGCGCAAGTGCATGCCCGCATTCGAGACGAGGACTGACTCCCCTGGGGAGACTCCAGAAGTACCCCAAGATCCATGTCAGCACTGGAGAGAAATCCTCAGGTTCCGGCCCCGACTCCACACAAGGTCTTAGTATCCAGCATAGTCGGGAGAGGAATCCCGAGAGGCCCCCGAGGAACTCGCATGGGGACTGGCCTTTCCTGAGGCCACCAGAGCGGGTCCCTGAGGTCCCCGTCGTAAGCCGAGAGCACCTGCCGCAACTCGAGAAAATCCAGGAGGTTTTGCCCTCCAGGCGAGATGAGGCCCATTTCCGCTGAGGCTTCTCGAGGCCAATCACGTCTAACCACTGGAACTTCCAAAGGGTCCTTCACACCCTTGCTGCAACTCAAGAAGTTCCCCGACATACCCGTCTCCACTCGAGAGGAAGCATGTGGTGTCCCGCACACATCCAGGGGAGCCCCGTTTCCGCCTCCTAGCTCGAGATGAGGGATCCTTTCCCTGTTTCGTAGGGAAAGAATTCCCGGCATTCCCGTCGCATCTCAAGAGGAGGCGCTCTCCACAGGAAAGGCGAGAGGAACTCCAGGGTCGTGCCACCATTTCAAGAGTCCCCCAGATGTGTCAGTCCATTCCAGAGGAACCTGTTTTCCCTGCACTGCCTTGACGTTCAAGCCGAGGATCGACTCCCACCACGTGTGCACGTGGGACAGCCCTGTGGGAAAGCCTCGTGGGAAAGCCTCGTGGGAAAGACTCGAGGGAAAACCATAGATCCTTTGATCCACGCGGCGGACTGCGTGACACTGCTGCTACCGCTCTGGAGGAAAGCGCAAGTGCATGCCCGCATTCGAGACGAGGACTGACTCCCCTGGGGAGACTCCAGAAATACCCCAAGATCCATGTCAGCACTGGAGAGGAATCCTCAGGTTCCGCCCCCGACTCCACACAAGGTCTTAGGCCCCGGCATAGACGGGAGAGGAATCCCGAGAGGCCTCCGAGGAACTCGCATGGGGACTGGCCTTTCCTGAGGCCACCAGAGAGGGTCCCTGAGGTCCCCGTCGTAAGTCGAGAGCACCTGCCGCAACTCGAGAAAATCCAGGAGGTTTTGCCCTCCAAGCGAGATGAGGCCCATTTCCGATGAGGCTTCTCGAGGCCAATCACGTCTAACCACTGGAACTTCCAAAGGGTCCTTCACACCCTTGCTGCAACTCAAGAAGTTCCCCGACATACCCGTCTCCAATCGAGAGGAAGCATGTGGTGTCCCGCACACCTCCAGGGGAGCCCCATTTCCGCCTCCTAGCTCGAGATGAGGGATCCTTTCCCTGTTTCGTAGGGAAAGAATTCCCGGCGTTCCCGTCGCATCTCAAGAGGAGGCGCTCTCCACAGGAAAGGCGAGAGGAACTCCAGGGTCGTGCCACCATTCCAAGAGTCCCCCAGATGTGTCAGTCCATTCCAGAGGAACCTGTTTTCCCTGCACTGCCTTGACGTTCAAGCCGAGGATCGACTCCCACCACGTGTGCACGTGGGACAGCCCTGTGGGAAAGCCTCGTGGGAAAGCCTCGTGGGAAAGACTCGAGGGAAAACCATAGAACCTTTGATCCACGCGGCGGACTGCGTGACACTGCTGCTACCGCTCTGGAGGAAAGCGCAAGTGCATGCCCGCATTCGAGACGAGGACTGACTCCCCTGGGGAGACTCCAGAAGTACCCCAAGATCCATGTCAGCACTGGAGAGGAATCCTCAGGTTCCGGCCCCGACTAAACACAAGGTCTTAGGCTCCAGCATCGACGGGAGAGGAATCCCGAGAGGCCCCCGAGGAACTCGCATGGGGACTGGCCTTTCCTGAGGCCACCAGAGCGGGTCCCTGAGGTCCCCGTCGTAAGTCGAGAGCACCTGCCGCAACTCGAGAAAATCCAGGAGGTTTTGCCCTCCAAGCGAGATGAGGCCCATTTCCGCTGAGGCTTCTCGAGGCCAATCACGTCTAAACACTGGAACTTCCAAAGGGTCCTTCACACCCTTGCTGCAACTCAAGAAGTTCCCCGACATACCCGTCTCCACTCGAGAGGAAGCATGTGGTGTCCCGCACACATCCAGGGGAGCCCCGTTTCCGCCTCCTAGCTCGAGATGAGGGATCCTTTCCCTGTTTCGTAGGGAAAGAATTCCCGCCGTTCCCGTCGCATCTCAAGAGGAGGCGCTCTCCACAGGAAAGGCGAGAGGAACTCCAGGGTCGTGCCACCATTCCAAGAGTCCCCCAGATGTGTCAGTCCATTCCAGAGGAACCTGTTTTCCCTGCACTGCCTTGACGTTCAAGCCGAGGATCGACTCCCACGACGTGTGCACGTGGGACAGCCCTGTGGGAAAGCCTCGTGGGAAAGCCTCGTGGGAAAGACTCGAGGGCAAACCATAGATCCTTTGATCCACGCGGCGGACTGCGTGACACTGCTGCTACCGCTCTGGAGGAAAGCGCAAGTGCATGCCCGCATTCGAGACGAGGACTGACTCCCCTGGGGAGACTCCAGAAGTACCCCAAGATCCATGTCAGCACTGGAGAGGAATCCTGAGGTTCCGGCCCCGACGCCACACAAGGTCTTAGGCCCAGGCATCGACCGGAGAGGAATCCCGAGACGCCCCCGAGGAACTCGCATGGGGACTGGCCTTTCCTGAGGCCACCAGAGCGGTTCCCTGAGATCCCCGTCGTAAGTCGAGAGCACCTGCCACAACTCGAGAAAATCCAGGAGGTTTTGTCCTCCAGGCGAGATGAGGCCCATTTCCGCTGAGGCTTCTCGAGGCCAATCACATCTAACCACTGGAACTTCCAAAGGGTCCTTCACACCATTGCTGCAACTCAACAAGTTCCCCGACATACCCGTCTCCACTCGAGAGGAAGCACGTGGGTCCCGCACACATCCAGGGGAGCCCCGTTTCCACCTCCCAGCTGGAGATGAGGGATCCTTTCCCTGTTTCGTAGGGAAAGAATTCCAGACGTTCCCGTCGCATCTCAAGAGGAGCGCTCTCCACAGGAAAGGCGAGAGGAACTCCAGGGTCGTGTCACCATTCCAACAGTCCCCCAGATGTGTCAGTCCATTCCAGAGGAACCTGTTTTCCCTGCACTGCCTTGACGTTCAAGCCGAGGATCGACTCCCACCACGTGTGCACGTGGGACAGTCCTGTGGGAAAGTCTCGTGGGAAAGACTCGAGGGAAAAACATAGATCCTTTGATCCACGCGGCGGACTGCGTGACACTGCTGCAACCGCTCTGGAGGAAAGCGCAAGTGCATGCCCGCATTCGAGACGAGGACTGACTCCCCTGGGGAGACTCCAGAAGTACCCCAAGATCCATGTCAGCACTGGAGAGGAATACTCAGTTTCCGGCCCCGACTCCACACAAGGTCTTAGGACCCGGCATCGTCGGGAGAGTAATCCCGAGAGGCCCCCGAGGAACTCGCATGGGGACTCGCCTTTCCTGAGGCCACCAGAGAGGGTCCCTGAGGTCCCCGTCGTAAGTCGAGAGCACCTGCCGCAACTCGAGAAAATCCAGGCGGTTTTGCCCTCCAGGCGAGATGAGGCCCATTTCCGCTGAGGCTTCTCGAGGCTAATCACGTCTAACCACTGGAAATTCCAAAGGGTCCTTCACACCCTTGCTGCAACTCAAGAAGTTCCCCGACATACCCGTCTCCACTCGAGAGGAAGCACGTGGGTCCCGCACACATCCAGGGGAGCCCCGTTTCCGCCTCCTAGCTCGAGATGAGGGATCCTTTCCCTGTTTCGTAGGGAAAGAATTCCCGGCATTCCCGTCGCATCTCAAGAGGAGGCGCTCTCCACAGGAAAGGCGAGAGGAACTCCAGGGTCGTGCCACCATTCCAAGAGTCCCCCAGATGTGTCAGTCCATTCCAGAGGAACCATTTTCCCTGCACTGCCTTGGCGTTCAAGCCAAGGATCCACTCCCACCACGTGTGCACGTGGGACAGCCCTGTGGGAAAGCCTCGTGGGAAAGCCTCGTGGAAAAGACTCGAGGGAAAACCATAGATCCTTTGATCCACGCGGCGGACTGCGTGACACTGCTGCTACCGCTCTGGAGGAAAGCGCAAGTGCATGCCCGCATTCGAGACGAAGACTGACTCCCCTGGGGAGACTCCAGAAGTACCCCAAGATCCATGTCAGCACTGGAGAGGAATCCTCAGGTTCCGACCCCGACTCCACACAAGGACTTAGGCCCCGGCATCGACGGGAGAGGAATCCCCAGAGGCCCCCGAGGAACTCGCATGGGGACTGGCCTTTCCTGAGGCCACCAGAGCGGGTCCCTGAGGTCCCCGTCGTAAGTCGAGAGCACCTGCCGCAACTCGAGAAAATCCAGGAGGTTTTGCCCTCCAGGCGAGATGAGGCCCATTTCCGCTGAGGCTTCTCGAGGCCAATCACATCTAACCACTGGAACTTCCAAAGGGTCCTTCACACCCTTGCTGCAACTAAAGAACTTCCCCGTCATACCCGTCTGCACTCGAGAGGAAGCACGTGGTGTCCCGCACACATCCAGGGGAGCCCCGTTTCCGCCTCCTAGCTCGAGATGAGGGATCCTTTCCCTGTTTCGTAGGGAAAGAATTCCCGGCGTTCCCGTCGCATCTCAAGAGGAGGCGCTCTCCACAGGAAAATCGAGAGGAACTCCAGGGTCGTGCCACCATTCCAAGAGTCCCCCAGATGTGTCAGTCCATTCCAGAGGAACCTGATTTCCCTGCACTGCCTTGACGTTCAAGCCAAGGATCGACTCCCACCACGTGTGCACTTGGGACAGCCCTGTGGGAAAGCCTCTGGGAAAGCCTCGGGGAAAAGACTCGAGGGAAAACCATAGATCCTTTGATCCACGCGGCGGACTGCGTGACACTGCTGCTACCGCTCTGGAGGAAAGCGCAAGTGCATGCCCGCATTCGAGACGAAGACTGACTCCCCTGGGGAGACTCCAGAAGTACCCCAAGATCCATGTCAGCACTGGAGAGGAATCCTCAAGTTCCGACCCCGACTCCACACAAGGACTTAGGCCCCGGCATCGACGGGAGAGGAATCCCCAGAGGCCCCCGAGGAACTCGCATGGGGACTGGCCTTTCCTGAGGCCACCAGAGCGGGTCCCTGAGGTCCCCGTCGTAAGTCGAGAGCACCTGCCGCAACTCGAGAAAATCCAGGAGGTTTTGCCCTCCAGGCGAGATGAGGCCCATTTCCGCTGAGGCTTCTCGAGGCTAATCACGTCTAACCACTGGAACTTCCAAAGGGTCCTTCACACCCTTGCTGCAACTCAAGAACTTCCCCGACATACCCGTCTCCACTCGAGAGGAAGCACGTGGGGTCCCGCACACATCCAGGGGAGCCCCGTTTCCGCCTCCTAGCTCGAGATGAGGGATCCTTTCCCTGTTTCGTAGGGAAAGATTTCCCGGCGTTCCCGTCGCATCTCAAGAGGAGGCGCTCTCCACAGGAAAGGCGAGAGGAACTCCAGGGTCGTACCACCATTCCAAGAGACCCCCAGATGTGTCAGTCCATTCCAGAGGAACCTGTTTTCCCTGCACTGCCTTGACGTTCAAGCCGAGGATCGAGTCCCACCACGTGTGCACGTGGGACAACCCTGAGGGAAAGCCTCGTGGGAAAGCCTCGTGGGAAAGACTCGAGGGAAAACCATAGATCCTTTGATCCATTGGGCGGACTGCGTGACACTGCTGCTACCGCTCTGGAGGAAAGCGCAAGTGCATGCCCGCATTCGAGACGAGGACTGACTCCCCTGGGGAGACTCCAGAAGTACCCCAAGATCCATGTCAGCACTGGAGAGGAATCCTCAGGTTCCGGCCCCGACTCCACACAAGGTCTTAGGCCCCGGCATCGACGGGAGAGGAATCCCGAGAGGCCCCCGAGGAACTCGCATGGGGACTGGCCTTTCCTGAGGCCACCAGAGCGGGTCCCTGAGGTCCCCGTCGTAAGTCGAGAGCACCTGCCGCAACTCGAGAAAATCCAGGCGGTTTTGCCCTCCAGGCGAGATGAGGCCCATTTCCTCTGAGGCTTCTCGAGGCTAATCCCGTCTAACCACTGGAACTTCCAAAGGGTCCTTCACACCCTTGCTGCAACTCAAGAAGTTCCCCGACATACTCGTCTCCTCTCGAGAGGAAGCACGTGGGTCCCGCACACATCCAGGGGAGCCCCGTTTCCGCCTCCTAGCTCGAGATGAGGGATCCCTTCCCTGTTTCGTAGGGAAAGAATTCCCGGCGTTCCCGTCGCATCTCAAGAGGAGGCGCTCTCCACAGTAAAGGCGAGAGGAACTGAAGGGTCGTGCCACCATTCCAAGAGTCCCCCAGATGTGTCAGTCTATTCCAGAGGAACCTGTTTTCCCTGCACTGCCTTGACGTTCAAGCCGAGGATCGACTCCCACCACGTGTGCACGTGGGACAGCCCTGTGGGAAAGCCTCGTGGGAAAGCCTCGTGGGAAAGACTCGAGGGAAAACCATAGATCCTTGGATCCACGCGGCGGACTGCGTGACACTATTGCTACCGCTCTGGAGGAAAGCGCAAGTGCATGCCCGCATTCGAGACAAGGACTGACTCCCCTGGGGAGACTCCAGAAGTACCCAAAGATCCATGTCAGCACTGGAGAGGAATCCTCAGGTTCCGGCCCCGACTCCACACAAGGTCTTAGGCCCCGGCATCGACGGGAGAGGAATCCCGAGAGGCCCCCGAGGAACTCGCATGGGGACTGGCCTTTCCTGAGGCCACCAGAGCGGGTCCCTGAGGTCCCCGTCGTAAGTCGAGACCACCTGCCGCAACTCGAGAAAATCCAGGAGGTTTTGCCCTCCAGGCGAGATGAGGCCCATTTCCGCTGAGGCTTCTCGAGGCCAATCACATCTAACCACTGGAACTTCCATAGGGTCCTTCACACCATTGCTGCAACTCAAGAAGTTCCCCGACCTACCCGTCTCCACTCGAGAGGAAGCACGTGGTGTCCCGCACACATCCAGGGGAGCCCCGTTTCCGCCTCCTAGCTCGAGATGAGGGATCCTTACCTTTTTCGTAGGGAAAGAATTCCCGGCGTTCCAGTCGCATCTCAAGAGGAGGCGCTCTCCACAGGAAAGGCGAGAGGAACTCCAGGGTCGTGCCACCATTCCAAGAGTCCCCCAGATGTGTCAGTCCATTCCAGAGGAACCTGTTTTCCCTGCACTGCCTTGACGTTCAAGCCGAGGATCCACTCCCACCACGTGTGCACGTGGGACAGCCCTGTGGGAAAGCCTCGTGGGAAAGCCTCGTGGGAAAGACTCGAGGGAAAAACATAGATCCTTTGATCCACGCGGCGGACTGCGTGACACTGCTGCTACCGCTCTGGAGGAAAGCGCAAGTGCATGCCCGCATTCGAGACGAAGACTGACTCCCCTGGGGAGACTCCAGAAGTACCCCAAGATCCATGTCAGCACTGGAGAGGAATCCTCAGGTTCCGGCCCCGACTCCACACAAGGTCTTAGGCCCCGGCATCGACGGGAGAGGAATCCCGAGACGCCCCCGAGGAACTCGCATGGGGACTGGCTTTTCCTGAGGCTACCAGATCGGGTCCCTGAGGTCCCCGTCGTAAGTCGAGAGCACCTGCCGCAACTCGAGAAAATCCAGGAGGTTTTGCCCTCCAGGCGAGATGAGGCCCATTTCCTTCGAGGCTTCTCGAGGCTAATCACGTCTAACCACTGGAACTTCCAAAGGGTCCTTCACACCCTTGCTGCAACTCAAGAAGTTCCCCGACATACCCGTCTCCACTCGAGAGGAAGCACGTGGGTCCCGCACACATCCAGGGGAGCCCCGTTTCCGCCTCCTAGCTCGAGATGAGGGATCCTTTCCCTGTTTCGTAGGGAAAGAATTCCCGGCGTTCCCGTCGCATCTCAAGAGGAGGCGCTCTCCACAGGAAAGGCGAGAGGAACTCCAGGGTCGTGCCACCATTTCAAGAGTCCCCCAGATGTGTCAGTCCATTCCAGAGGAACCTGTTTTCCCTGCACTGCCTTGACGTTCACGCCGAGGATCGACTCCCACCACGTGTGCACGTGGGACAGCCCTGTGGGAAAGCCTCGTGGGAAAGCCTCGTGGGAAAGACTCGAGGGAAAACCATAGATCCTTTGATCCACGCGGCGGACTGCGTGACACTGCTGCTACCGCTCTGGAGGAAAGCGCAAGTGCATGCCCGCATTCGAGACGAGGACTGACTCCCCTGGGGAGACTCCAGAAGTACCCCAAGATCCATGTCAGCACTGGAGAGGAATCCTCAGGTTCCGGCCCGATTCCACACAAGGTCTTAGGCCCCGGCATGGACGGGAGAGGAATCCCGAGAGGCCCTCGAGGAACTCGCATGGGGACTGGCCTTTCCTGAGGCCACCAGAGCGGGTCCCTGAGGTTCCCGTCGTAAGTCGAGAGCACCTGTCGCAACTCGAGAATATCCAGGCGGTTTTGCCCTCCAGGCTAGATGAGGCCCATTTCCTATGAGGCTTCTCGAGGCTAATCATGTCTAACCACTGGAACTTCCAAAGGGTCCTTCACACCCTTGCTGCAACTCAAGAAGTTCCCCGACATACCCGTCTCCACTCGAGAGGAAGCACGTGGGTCCCGCACACATCCAGGGGAGCCCCGTTTCCGCCTCCTAGCTCGAGATGAGGGATCCTTTCCCTGTTTCGTAGGGAAAGAATTCCCGGCGTTCCCGTCGCATCTCAAGAGGAGGCGCTCTCCACAGGAAAGGCGAGAGGAACTCCAGGGTCGTGCCACCATTCCAAGAGTCCCCCAGAGGTGTCAGTCCATTCCAGAGGAACCTGTTTTCCCTTCACTGCCTTGACGTTCAAGCCCAGGATCGACTCCCACCACGTGTGCACGTGGGACAGCCCTGTGGGAAAGCCTCGTGGGAAAGCCTCGTGGGAAAGACTCGAGGGAAAACCATAGATCCTTTGATCCATTGGGCGGACTGCGTGACACTGCTGCTACCGCTCTGGAGGAAAGCGCAAGTGCATGCCCGCATTCGAGACGAGGACTGACTCCCCTGGGGAGACTCCAGAAGTACCCCAAGATCCATGTCAGCACTGGAGAGGAATCCTCAGGTTCCGACCCCGACTTCACACAAGGTCTTAGGCCCCGGCATCGACGGGAGAGGAATCCCGAGAGGCCCCCGAGGAACTCGCATGGGGACTGGCCTTTCCTGAGGCCACCAGAGCGGGTCCCTGAGGTCCCCGTCGTAAGTCGAGAGCACCTGCCGCAACTCGAGAAAATCCAGGAGGTTTTGCCCTCCAGGCGAGATGAGGCCCATTTCCGCTGAGGCTTCTCGAGGCTAATCACGTCTAACCACTGGAACTTCCAAAGGGTCCTTCACACCCTTGCTGCAACTCAAGAAGTTCCCCGACCTACCCGTCTCCACTCGAGAGGAAGCACGTGGGGTCCCGCACACATCCAGGGGAGCCCCGTTTCCGCCTCCTAGCTCGAGATGAGGGATCCTTTCCCTGTTTCGTAGGGAAAGAATTCCCGGCGTTCCCGTCGCATCTCAAGAGGAGGCGCTCTCCACAGGAAAGGCGAGATTAACTCCAGGGTCGTGCCACCATTCCAACAGTCCCCCAGATGTGTCAGTCCATTCCAGAGGAACCTGTTTTCCCTGCACTGCCTTGACGTTCAAGCCGAGGATCGACTCCCACCACGTGTGCACGTGGGACAGCCCTGTGGGAAAGCCTCGTGGGAAAGCCTCGTGGGAAAGACTCGAGGGAAAACCATAGATCCTTTGATCCACGCGGCGGACTGCGTGACACTGCTGCTACCGCTCTGGAGGAAAGCGCAAGTGCATGCCCGCATTCGAGACGAGGACTGACTCCCCTGGGGAGACTCCAGAAGTACCCCAAGATCCATGTCAGCACTGGAGAGGAATCCTCAGGTTCCGGCCCCGACTGCACACAAGGTCTTAGGACCCGGCATCGTCGGGAGAGTAATCCCGAGAGGCCCCCGAGGAACTCGCATGGGGACTGGCCTTTCCTGAGGCCACCAGAGCGGGTCCCTGAGGTCCCCGTCGTAAGTCGAGAGCACCTGCCGCAACTCGAGAAAATCCAGGCGGTTTTGCCCTCCAGGCGAGATGAGGCCCATTTCCGCTGATGCTTCTCGAGGCTAATCACGTAAAACCACTGGAACTTCCAAAGGGTCATTCACACCCTTGCTGCAACTCAAGAAGTTCCCCGACATACCCGTCTCCACTCGAGAGGAAGCACGTGGTGTCCCGCCCACATCCAGGGGAGCTCCGTTTCCGACTCCTAGCTCGAGATGAGGGATCCTTTCCCTGTTTCGTAGGGAAAGAATTCCCGGCGTTCCCGTCGCATCTCAAGAGGAGGCGCTCTCCACAGGAAAGGCGAGAGGAACTCCAGGGTCGTGCCACCATTCCAAGAGTCCCCCAGATGTGTCAGTCCATTCCAGAGGAACCTGATTTCCCTGCACTGCCTTGACGTTCAGGCCAAGGATCGACTCCCACCACGTGTGCACGTGGGACAGCCCTGTGGGAAAGCCTCTGGGAAAGCCTCGGGGAAAAGACTCGAGGGAAAACCATAGATCCTTTGATCCACGCGGCGGACTGCGTGACACTGCTGCTACCGCTCTGGAGGAAAGCGCAAGTGCATGCCCGCATTCGAGACGTAGACTGACTCCCCGGGGGGACTCCAGAAGTACCCCAAGATCCATGTCAGCACTGGAGAGGAATCCTCAGGTTCCGACCCCGACTCCACACAAGGACTTAGGCCCCGGCATCGCCGGGAGAGGAATCCCCAGAGGTCCCCGAGGAACTCGCATGGGGACTGGCCTTTCCTGAGGCCACCAGAGCGGGTCCCTGAGGTCCCCGTCGTAAGTCGAGAGCACCTGCCGCAACTCGAGAAAATCCAGGAGGTTTTGCCCTCCAGGCGAGATGAGGCCCATTTCCGCTGAGGCTTCTCGAGGCTGATCACATCTAACCACTGGAACTTCCAAAGGGTCCTTCACACCCTTGCTGCAACTCAAGAAGTTCCCCGACATACCCGTCTCCACTCGAGAGGAAGCACGTGGGGTCCCGCACACATCCAGGGGAGCCCCGTTTCCGCCTCCTACCTCGAGATGAGGGATCCTTTCCCTGTTTCGTAGGGAAAGAATTCCCGGCGTTCCCGTCGCATCTCAAGAGGAGGCGCTCTCCACAGGAAAGGCGAGAGGAACTCCAGGGTCTTGCCACCATTCCAAGAGTCCCCCAGATGTGTCAGTCCATTCCAGAGGAACCTGTTTTCCCTGCACTGCCTTGACGTTCAAGCCGAGGTTCGACTCCCACCACGTGTGCACGTGGGACAGCCCTGTGGGAAAGCCTCGTGGGAAAGCATCCTGGGAAAGACTCGAGGGAATACCATAGATCCTTTGATCCACGCGGCGGACTGCGTGACACTGCTGCTACCGCTCTGGAGGAAAGCGCAAGTGCATGCCCGCATTCGAGACGAGGACTGACTCCCCTGGGGAGACTCCAGAAGTACCCCATGATCCATGTCAGCACTGGAGAGGAATCCTCAGGTTCCGGCCCCGACTCCACACAAGGTCTTAGGCCCCGGCATCGACGGGAGAGGAATCCAGAGAGGCCCCCGAGGAACTCGCATGGGGACTGGCCTTTCCTGAGGCCACCAGAGCGGGTCCCTGAGGTCCCCGTCGTAAGTCGAGAGCACCTGCCGCAACTCGAGAAAATCCAGGAGGTTTTGCCCTCCAGGCGAGATGAGGCCCATTTCCGCTGAGGCTTCTCGAGGCTAATCACGTCTAACCACTGGAACTTCCAAAGGGTCCTTCACACCCTTGCTGCAACTCAAGAAGGTCCCCGACATACCCGTCTCCACTCGAGAGGAAGCACGTGGGGTCCCGCACACATCCAGGGGAGCCCCGTTTCCGCCTCCTAGCTCGAGATGAGGGATCCTTTCCCTGTTTCGTAGGGAAAGAATTCCCGGCGTTCCCGTCGCATCTCAAGAGGAGGCGCTCTCCACAGGAAAGGCGAGAGGACCTCCAGGGTCGTGTCACCATTCCAACAGTCCCCCAGATGTGTCAGTCCATTCCAGAGGAACCTGTTTTCCCTGCACTGAATTGACGTTCAAGCCGAGGATCGACTCCCACCACGTGTGCACGTGGGACAGCCCTGTGGGAAAGCCTCGTGGGAAAGACTCGAGGGAAAACCATAGATCCTTTGATCCACGCGGCGGACTGCGTGACACTGCTGCTACCGCTCTGGAGGAAAGCGCAAGTGCATGCCCGCATTCGAGACGAGGACTGACTCCCCTGGGGAGACTCCAGAAATACCCCAAGATCCATGTCAGCACTGGAGAGGAATCCTCAGGTTCCGGCCCCGACTCCACACAAGGTCTTAGGCCCTGGCAACGACGGGAGAGGAATCCCGAGAGGCCCCCGAGGAACTCGCATGGGGACTGGCTTTTCCTGAGGCTACCAGATCGGGTCCCTGAGGTCCCCGTCGTAAGTCGAGAGCACCTGCCGCAACTCGAGAAAATCCAGGAGGTTTTGCCCTCCAGGCGAGATGAGGCCCATTTCCGATGAGGCTTCTCGAGGCTAATCACGTCTAACCACTGGAACTTCCAAAGGGTCCTTCACACCCTTGCTGCAACTCAAGAAGTTCCCCGACATACCCGTCTCCACTCGAGAGGAAGCACGTGGGTCCCGCACACATCCAGGGGAGCCCCGTTTCCGCCTCCTAGCTCGAGATGAGGGATCCTTTCCCTGTTTCTTAGGAAAGAATTCCCGGCGTTCCCGTCGCATCTCAAGAGGAGGCGCTCTCCACAGGAAAGGCGAGAGGAACTCCAGGGTCGTGCCACCATTCCAAGAGTCCCCCAGATGTGTCAGTCCATTCCAGAGGAACCTGTTTTCCCTGCACTGCCTTGACGTTCAAGCCGAGGATAGACTCCCACCACGTGTGCACGTGGGACAGCCCTGTGGGAAAGCCTCGTGGGAAAGCCTCGTGGGAAAGACTCGAGGGAAAACCATACATCCTTTGATCCACGCGGCGGACTGCGTGACACTGCTGCTACCGCTCCGGAGGAAAGCGCAAGTGCATGCCCGCATTCGAGACGAGGACTGACTCCCCTGGGGAGACTCCAGAAATACCCCAAGATCCATGTCAGCACTGGAGAGGAATCCTCAGGTTCCGGCCCCGACTCCACACAAGGTCTTAGGCCCCGGCATCGACGGGAGAGGAATCCCGAGAGGCCCCCGAGGAACTCGCATGGGGACTGGCCTTTCCTGAGGCCACCAGAGCGGGTCCCTGAGGTCCCCGTCGTAAGTCGAGAGCACCTGCCGTAGCTCGAGAAAATCCAGGAGGTTTTGCCGTCCAGGCGAGATGAGGCCCATTTCCGCTGAGGCTTCTCGAGGCCAAACACATCTAACCACTGGAACTTCCAAAGGGTCCTTCACACCATTGCTGCACCTCAAGAAGTTCCCCGACATACCCGTCTCCACTCGAGAGGAAGCACGTGGGTTCCCGCACACATCCAGTGGAGCCCCGTTTCCGCCTCCTAGCTCGAGATGAGGGATCCTTTACCTGTTTGGTAGGGAAAGAATTCCCGGCGTTCCCGTCGCATCTCAAGAGGAGGCGCTCTCCACAGGAAAGGCGAGAGGAACTGAAGGGTCGTGCCACCATTCCAAGAGTCCACCAGATGTGTCAGTCCATTCCAGAGGTACATGTTTTCCCTGCACTGCCTTGACGTTCAAGCCGAGAATCGACTCCCACCACGTGTGCACGTGGGACAGCCCTGTGAGAAAGCCTCGTGGGAAAGCCTCGTGGAAAAGACTCGATGGAAAACCATAGATCCTTGGATCCATTGGGCGGACTGCGTCACACTACTGCTACCGCTCTGGAGGAAAGCGCAAGTGCATGCCCGCATTCGAGACGAGGACTGACTCCCCTGGGGAGACTCCAGAAGTACCCCAAGATCCATGTCAGCACTGGAGAGGAATCCTCAGGTTCCGGCCCCGACTCCACACAAGGTCTTAGGCCCCGGCATCGACGGGAGAGGAATCCCGAGAGGCCCCCGAGGAACTCGCATGGGGACTGGCCTTTCCTGAGGCCACCAGAGCGGGTCCCTGAGGTCCCCGTCGTAAGTCGAGAGCACCTGCCGCAACTCGAGAAAATCCAGGAGGTTTTGCCCTCCAGGCGAGATGAGGCCCATTTCCGCTGAGGCTTCTCGAGGCCAATCACATCTAACCACTGGAACTTCCAAATGGTCCTTCACACCCTTGATGCAACTCAAGAAGTTCCCCGACATACCCGTCTCCACTCGAGAGGAAGCACGTGGGGTCCCGCACACATCCAGGGGAGCCCCGTTTCCGCCTCCTAGCTCGAGATGAGGGATCCTTTCTCTGTTTCGTAGGGAAAGAATTGCCGGGGTTCCCGTCGCATATCAAGAGGAGGCGCTCTCCACAGGAAAGGCGAGAGGAACTCCAGGGTCGTGCCACCATTCCAAGAGTCCCCCAGATGTGTCAGTCCATTCCAGAGGAACCTGTTTTCCCTGCACTGCCTTGACGTTCAAGCCGAGGATCGACTCCCACGACGTGTGCACGTGGGACAGCCCTGTGGGAAAGCCTCGTGGGAAAGCCTCGTGGGAAAGACTCGAGGGAAAACCATAGATCCTTTGATCCACGCGGCGGACTGCGTGACACTGCTGCTACCGTTCTGGAGGAAAGCGCAAGTGCATGCCCGCATTCGAGACGAGGACTGACTCCCCTGGGGAGACTCCAGAAGTACCCCAAGATCCATGTCAGCACTGGAGAGGAATCCTCAGGTTCCGGCCCCGACTCCACACAAGGTCTTAGGCCCCGGCATCGACGGGAGAGGAATCCCGAGAGGCCCCCGAGGAACTCGCATGGGGACTGGCCTTTCCTGAGGCCACCAGAGCGGTTCCCTGAGGTCCCCGTCGTAAGTCGAGAGCACCTGCCGCAAGTCGAGAAAATCCAGGCGATTTTTGCCCTCCAGGCGAGATGAGGCCCATTTCCGCTGAGGCTTCTCGAGGCTAATCACGTCTAACCACTGGAACTTCCAAAGGGTCCTTCACACCCTTGCTGCAACTCAAGAAGTTCCCCGACATACCCGTCTCCACTCTAGAGGAAGCACGTGGGTCCCGCACACATCCAGGGGAGCCCCGTTTCCGCCTCCTAGCTCGAGATGAGGGATCCTTTCCCTGTTTCGTAGGGAAAGAATTCCCGGCGTTCCTGTCGCATCTCAAGAGGAGGCGCTCTCCACAGGAAAGGCGAGAGGAACTCCAGGGTCGTGCCACCATTCCAAGAGTCCCCCAGATGTGTCAGTCCATTCCAGAGGAACCTGTTTTCCCTGCACTGCCTTGACGTTCACGCCGAGGATCGACTCCCACCACGTGTGCACGTGGGACAGCCCTGTGGGAAAGCCTCGTGGGAAAGCCTCGTGGGAAAGACTCGAGGGAAAACCATAGATCCTTTGATCCACGCGGCAGACTGCGTGACACTGCTGCTACCGCTCCGGAGGAAAGCACAAGTGCATGCCCGCATTCGAGACGAGGACTGACTCCCCTGGGGAGACTCCAGAAGTACCCCAAGATCCATGTCAGCACTGGAGAGGAATCCTCAGGTTCCGGCCCCGACTCCACACAAGGTCTTAGGCCCCGGCATCGACGGGAGAGGAATCCCGAGAGGCCCCCGAGGAACTCGCATGGGGACTGGCCTTTCCTGAGGCCACCAGAGCGGGTCCCTGAGGTCCCCGTCGTAAGTCGAGAGCACCTGCCGCAACTCGAGAAAATCCAGGAGGTTTTGCCCTCCAGGCGAGATGAGGCCCATTTCCGCTGAGGCTTCTCGAGGCCAATCACATCTAACCACTGGAACTTCCAAAGGGTCCTTCACACCCTTGCTGCAACTCAAGAAGTTCCCCGACATAGCCGTCTGCACTCGAGAGGAAGCACGTGGTGTCCCGCACACATCCAGGGGAGCCCCGTTTCCGCCTCCTAGCTCGAGATGAGGGATCCTTTCCCTGTTTGGTAGGGAAAGAATTCCCGGCGTTCCCGTCGCATCTCAAGAGGAGGCGCTCTCCACAGGAAAGGCGAGAGGAACTGAAGGGTCGTGCCACCATTCCAAGAGTCCACCAGATGTGTCAGTCCATTCCAGAGGAACAGGTTTTCCCTGCACTGCCTTGACGTTCAAGCCGAGAATCGACTCCCACCACGTGTGCACGTGGGACAGCCCTGTGAGAAAGCCTCGTGGGAAAGCCTCGTGGAAAAGACTCGATGGAAAACCATAGATCCTTTGATCCATTGGGCGGACTGCGTCACACTGCTGCTACCGCTCTGGAGGAAAGCGCAAGTGCATGCCCGCATTCGAGACGAGGACTGACTCCCCTGGGGAGACTCCAGAAGTACCCCAAGATCCATGTCAGCACTGGAGAGGAATCCTCAGGTTCCGGCCCCGACTCCACACAAGGTCTTAGGCCCCGGCATCGACGGGAGAGGAATCCCGAGAGGCCCCCGAGGAACTCGCATGGGGACTGGCCTTTCCTGAGGCCACCAGAGCGGGTCCCTGAGGTCCCCGTCGTAAGTCGAGAGCACCTGCCGCAACTCGAGAAAATCCAGGAGGTTTTGCCCTCCAGGCGAGATGAGGCCCATTTCCGCTGAGGCTTCTCGAGGCCAATCACATCTAACCACTGGAACTTCCAAATGGTCCTTCACACCCTTGATGCAACTCAAGAAGTTCCCCGACATACCCGTCTCCACTCGAGAGGAAGCACGTGGGGTCCCGCACACATCCAGGGGAGCCCCGTTTCCGCCTCCTAGCTCGAGATGAGGGATCCTTTCTCTGTTTCGTAGGGAAAGAATTGCCGGGGTTCCCGTCGCATATCAAGAGGAGGCGCTCTCCACAGGAAAGGCGAGAGGAACTCCAGGGTCGTGCCACCATTCCAAGAGTCCCCCAGATGTGTCAGTCCATTCCAGAGGAACCTGTTTTCCCTGCACTGCCTTGACGTTCAAGCCGAGGATCGACTCCCACGACGTGTGCACGTGGGACAGCCCTGTGGGAAAGCCTCGTGGGAAAGCCTCGTGGGAAAGACTCGAGGGAAAACCATAGATCCTTTGATCCACGCGGCGGACTGCGTGACACTGCTGCTACCGTTCTGGAGGAAAGCGCAAGTGCATGCCCGCATTCGAGACGAGGACTGACTCCCCTGGGGAGACTCCAGAAGTACCCCAAGATCCATGTCAGCACTGGAGAGGAATCCTGAGGTTCCGGCCCCGACTCCACACAAGGTCTTAGGCCCCGGCATCGACGGGAGAGGAATCCCGAGAGGCCCCCGAGGAACTCGCATGGGGACTGGCCTTTCCTGAGGCCACCAGAGCGGTTCCCTGAGGTCCCCGTCGTAAGTCGAGAGCACCTGCCGCAAGTCGAGAAAATCCAGGCGATTTTTGCCCTCCAGGCGAGATGAGGCCCATTTCCGCTGAGGCTTCTCGAGGCTAATCACGTCTAACCACTGGAACTTCCAAAGGGTCCTTCACACCCTTGCTGCAACTCAAGAAGTTCCCCGACATACCCGTCTCCACTCTAGAGGAAGCACGTGGGTCCCGCACACATCCAGGGGAGCCCCGTTTCCGCCTCCTAGCTCGAGATGAGGGATCCTTTCCCTGTTTCTTAGGAAAGAATTCCCGGCGTTCCCGTCGCATCTCAAGAGGAGGCGCTCTCCACAGGAAAGGCGAGAGGAACTCCAGGGTCGTGCCACCATTCCAAGAGTCCCCCAGATGTGTCAGTCCATTCCAGAGGAACCTGTTTTCCCTGCACTGCCTTGACGTTCAAGCCGAGGATAGACTCCCACCACGTGTGCACGTGGGACAGCCCTGTGGGAAAGCCTCGTGGGAAAGCCTCGTGGGAAAGACTCGAGGGAAAACCATACATCCTTTGATCCACGCGGCGGACTGCGTGACACTGCTGCTACCGCTCCGGAGGAAAGCGCAAGTGCATGCCCGCATTCGAGACGAGGACTGACTCCCCTGGGGAGACTCCAGAAATACCCCAAGATCCATGTCAGCACTGGAGAGGAATCCTCAGGTTCCGGCCCCGACTCCACACAAGGTCTTAGGCCCCGGCATCGACGGGAGAGGAATCCCGAGAGGCCCCCGAGGAACTCGCATGGGGACTGGCCTTTCCTGAGGCCACCAGAGCGGGTCCCTGAGGTCCCCGTCGTAAGTCGAGAGCACCTGCCGTAGCTCGAGAAAATCCAGGAGGTTTTGCCGTCCAGGCGAGATGAGGCCCATTTCCGCTGAGGCTTCTCGAGGCCAAACACATCTAACCACTGGAACTTCCAAAGGGTCCTTCAAACCATTGCTGCACCTCAAGAAGTTCCCCGACATACCCGTCTCCACTCGAGAGGAAGCACGTGGGGTCCCTCAAACATCCAGTGGAGCCCCGTTTCCGCTTCCTAGCTCGAGATGAGGGATCCTTTCCCTGTTTGGTAGGGAAAGAATTCCCGGCGTTCCCGTCGCATCTCAAGAGGAGGCGCTCTCCACAGGAAAGGCGAGAGGAACTGAAGGGTCGTGCCACCATTCCAAGAGTCCACCAGATGTGTCAGTCCATTCCAGAGGAACATGTTTTCCCTGCACTGCCTTGACGTTCAAGCCGAGAATCGACTCCCACCACGTGTGCACGTGGGACAGCCCTGTGAGAAAGCCTCGTGGGAAAGCCTCGTGGAAAAGACTCGATGGAAAACCATAGATCCTTTGATCCATTGGGCGGACTGCGTCACACTGCTGCTACCGCTCTGGAGGAAAGCGCAAGTGCATGTCGCATTCGAGACGAGGACTGACTCCCCTGGGGAGACTCCAGAAGTACCCCAAGATCCATGTCAGCACTGGAGAGGAATCCTCAGGTTCCGGCCCCGACTCCACACAAGGTCTTAGGCCCCGGCAACGACGGGAGAGGAATCCCGAGAGGCCCCCGAGGAACTCGCATGGGGACTGGCCTTTCCTGAGGCCACCAGAGCGGGTCCCTGAGGTCCCCGTCGTAAGTCGAGAGCACCTGCCGCAACTCGAGAAAATCCAGGAGGTTTTGCCCTCCAGGCGAGATGAGGCCCATTTCCGCTGAGGCTTCTCGAGGCCAATCACATCTAACCACTGGAACTTCCAAATGGTCCTTCACACCCTTGATGCAACTCAAGAAGTTCCCCGACATACCCGTCTCCACTCGAGAGGAAGCACGTGGGGTCCCGCACACATCCAGGGGAGCCCCGTTTCCGCCTCCTAGCTCGAGATGAGGGATCCTTTCTCTGTTTCGTAGGGAAAGAATTGCCGGGGTTCCCGTCGCATATCAAGAGGAGGCGCTCTCCACAGGAAAGGCGAGAGGAACTCCAGGGTCGTGCCACCATTCCAAGAGTCCCCCAGATGTGTCAGTCCATTCCAGAGGAACCTGTTTTCCCTGCACTGCCTTGACGTTCAAGCCGAGGATCGACTCCCACGACGTGTGCACGTGGGACAGCCCTGTGGGAAAGCCTCGTGGGAAAGCCTCGTGGGAAAGACTCGAGGGAAAACCATAGATCCTTTGATCCACGCGGCGGACTGCGTGACACTGCTGCTACCGTTCTGGAGGAAAGCGCAAGTGCATGCCCGCATTCGAGACGAGGACTGACTCCCCTGGGGAGACTCCAGAAGTACCCCAAGATCCATGTCAGCACTGGAGAGGAATCCTCAGGTTCCGGCCCCGACTCCACACAAGGTCTTAGGCCCCGGCATCGACGGGAGAGGAATCCCGAGAGGCCCCCGAGGAACTCGCATGGGGACTGGCCTTTCCTGAGGCCACCAGAGCGGTTCCCTGAGGTCCCCGTCGTAAGTCGAGAGCACCTGCCGCAAGTCGAGAAAATCCAGGCGATTTTTGCCCTCCAGGCGAGATGAGGCCCATTTCCGCTGAGGCTTCTCGAGGCTAATCACGTCTAACCACTGGAACTTCCAAAGGGTCCTTCACACCCTTGCTGCAACTCAAGAAGTTCCCCGACATACCCGTCTCCACTCTAGAGGAAGCACGTGGGTCCCGCACACATCCAGGGGAGCCCCGTTTCCGCCTCCTAGCTCGAGATGAGGGATCCTTTCCCTGTTTCGTAGGGAAAGAATTCCCGGCGTTCCTGTCGCATCTCAAGAGGAGGCGCTCTCCACAGGAAAGGCGAGAGGAACTCCAGGGTCGTGCCACCATTCCAAGAGTCCCCCAGATGTGTCAGTCCATTCCAGAGGAACCTGTTTTCCCTGCACTGCCTTGACGTTCACGCCGAGGATCGACTCCCACCACGTGTGCACGTGGGACAGCCCTGTGGGAAAGCCTCGTGGGAAAGCCTCGTGGGAAAGACTCGAGGGAAAACCATAGATCCTTTGATCCACGCGGCAGACTGCGTGACACTGCTGCTACCGCTCCGGAGGAAAGCACAAGTGCATGCCCGCATTCGAGACGAGGACTGACTCCCCTGGGGAGACTCCAGAAGTACCCCAAGATCCATGTCAGCACTGGAGAGGAATCCTCAGGTTCCGGCCCCGACTCCACACAAGGTCTTAGGCCCCGGCATCGACGGGAGAGGAATCCCGAGAGGCCCCCGAGGAACTCGCATGGGGACTGGCCTTTCCTGAGGCCACCAGAGCGGGTCCCTGAGGTCCCCGTCGTAAGTCGAGAGCACCTGCCGCAACTCGAGAAAATCCAGGAGGTTTTGCCCTCCAGGCGAGATGAGGCCCATTTCCGCTGAGGCTTCTCGAGGCCAATCACATCTAACCACTGGAACTTCCAAAGGGTCCTTCACACCCTTGCTGCAACTCAAGAAGTTCCCCGACATACCCGTCTCCACTCGATAGGAAGCAGGTGGTGTCCCGCACACATCCAGGGGAGCCCCGTTTCCGCCTCCTAGCTCGAGATGAGGGATCCTTTCCCTGTTTCGTAGGGAAAGAATTCCCGGCGTTCCCGTCGCATCTCAAGAGGAGGCGCTCTCCACAGGAAAGGCGAGAGGAACTCCAGGGTCGTGCCACCATTCCAAGAGTCCCCCAGATGTGTCAGTCCATTCCAGAGGAACCTGTTTTCCCTGCACTGCCTTGACGTTCAAGCCGAGGATCGACTCCCACCACGTGTGCACGTGGGACAGCCCTGTGGGAAAGCCTCGTGGGAAAGCCTCGTGGGAAAGACTAGAGGGAAAACCATAGATCCTTTGATCCACGCAGCGGACTGCGTGACACTGCTGCTACCGCTCTGGAGGAAAGCGCAAGTGCATGCCCGCATTCGAGACGAGGACTGACTCCCCTGGGGAGACTCCAGAATTACCCCAAGATCCATGTCAGCACTGGAGAGGAATCCTCAGGTTCCGGCCCCGACTCCACACAAGGTCTTAGGCCCCGGCATCGACGGGAGAGGAATCCCGAGAGGCCCCCGGGGAACTCGCATGGGGACTTGCCTTTCCTGAGGCCACCAGAGCGGGTCCCTGAGGTCCCCGAGGTAAGTCGAGAGCACCTGCCGCAACTCGAGAAAATCCAGGAGGTTTTGCCCTCCAGGCGAGATGAGGCCCATTTCCGCTGAGGCTTCTCGAGGCCAATCACATCTAACCACTGGAACTTCCAAAGGGTCCTTCACACCCTTGCTGCAACTCAAGAAGTTCCCCGACATACCCGTCTCCACTCGAGAGGAAGCACGTGGTGTCCCGCACACATCCAGGGGAGCCCCGTTTCCGCCTCCTAGCTCGAGATGAGGGATCCTTTCCCTGTTTCGTAGGGAAAGAATTCCCGGCGTTCCCGTCGCATCTCAAGAGGAGGCGCTCTCCACAGGAAAGGCGAGAGGAACTCCAGGGTCGTGCCACCATTCCAAGAGTCCCCCAGATGTGTCAGTCCATTCCAGAGGAACCTGTTTTCCCTGCACTGCCTTGACGTTCAAGCCGAGGATCGACTCCCACCACGTGTGCACGTGGGACAGCCCTGTGGGAAAGCCTCGTGGGAAAGCCTCGTGGGAAAGACTCGAGGGAAAACCATAGATCCTTTGATCCACGCGGCGGACTGCGTGACACTGCTGCTACCGCTCTGGAGGAAAGCGCAAGTGCATGCCCGCATTCGAGACGAGGACTGACTCTCCAGGGGAGACTCCAGAAGTACCCCAAGATCCATGTCAGCACTGGAGAGGAATCCTCAGGTTCCGGCCCCGACTCCACACAAGGTCTTAGGCCCCGGCATCGACGGGAGAGGAATTCCGAGAGGCCCGCGAGGAACTCGCATGGGGACTGGCCTTTCCTGAGGCCACCAGAGCGGGTCCCTGAGGTCCCCGTCGTAAGTCGAGAGCACCTGCCGCAACTCGAGAAAATCCAGGAGGTTTTGCCCTCCAGGCGAGATGAGGCCCATTTCCGCTGAGGCTTCTCGAGACCAATCACATCTAACCACTGGAACTTCCAAAGGGTCCTTCACACCATTGCTGCAACTCAAGAAGTTCGCCGACATACCCGTCTCCACTCGAGAGGAAGCACGTGGGTCCCGCACACATCCAGGGGAGCCCCGTTTCCTCCTCCTAGCTCGAGATGAGGGATCCTTTCCCTGTTTCGTAGGGAAAGAATTCCCGGCGTTCCCGTCGCATCTCAAGAGGAGGCGCTCTCCACAGGAAAGGCGAGAGGAACTCCAGGGTCGAGACACCATTCCAAGAGTCCCCCAGATGTGTCAGTCCATTCCAGAGGAACCTGTTTTCCCTGCACTGCCTTGACGTTCAAGCCGAGGATCGACTCCCACCACGTGTGCACGTGGGACAGCCCTGTGGGAAAGCCTCGTGGGAAAGCCTCGTGGGAAAGACTCGAGGGAAAACCATAGATCCTTTGATCCACGCGGCGGTCTGCGTGACACTGCTGCTACCGCTCTGGAGGAAAGCGCAAGTGAATGCCCGCATTCGAGACGAGGACTGACTCCCCTGGGGAGACTCCAGAAGTACCCCAAGATCCATGTCAGCACTGGATAGGAATCCTCAGGTTCCGGCCCCGACTCCACACAAGGTCTTAGGCCCCGGTATCGACGGGAGAGGAATCGCGAGAGGCTCCCGAGGAACTCGCATGGGGACTGGCCTTTCCTGAGGCCACCAGAACGGTTCCCTGAGGTCACCATCGTAAGTCGAGAGCACCTGCCGCAACTCGAGAAAATCCAGGAGGTTTTGCCCTCCAGGGGAGATGAGGCCCATTTCCGCTGAGGCTTCTCGAGGCCAATCACATCTAACCACTGGAACTTCCAAAGGGTCCTTCACACCCTTGCTGCAACTCAAGAAGTTCCCCGACATACCCGTCTCCACTCGAGAGGAAGCACGTGGTGTCCCGCACACATCCAGGGGAGCCCCGTTTCCGCCTCCTAGCTCGAGATGAGGGATCCTTTCCCTGTTTCGTAGGGAAAGAATTCCCGGCGTTCCCGTCGCATCTCAAGAGGAGGCGCTCTCCACAGGAAAGGCGAGAGGAACTCCAGGGTCGTGCCACCATTCCAAGAGTCCCCCAGATGTGTCAGTCCATTCCAGAGGAACCTGTTTTCCCTGCACTGCCTTGACGTTCAAGCCGAGGATCGACTCCCACCACGTGTGCACGTGGGACAGCCCTGTGGGAAAGCCTCGTGGGAAAGCCTCGTGGGAAAGACTCGAGGGAAAACCATAGATCCTTTGATCCACGCGACGGACTGCGTGACACTGCTGCTACCGCTCTGGAGGAAAGCGCAAGTGCATGCCCGCATTCGAGACGAGGACTGACTCCCCTGGGGAGACTCCAGAAGTACCCCAAGATCCATGTCAGCACTGGAGAGGAATCCTCAGGTTCCGGCCCCGACTCCACACAAGGTCTTAGGCCCCGGTATCGACGGGAGAGGAATCCCGAGACGCCCCCGAGGAACTCGCATGGGGACTGGCCTTTCCTGAGGCCACCAGAGCGGTTCCCTGAGGTCCCCATCATAAGTCGAGAGCACCTGCCACAACTCGAGAAAATCCAGGAGGTTTTGCCCTCCAGGCGAGATGAGGCCCATTTCCGCTGAGGCTTCTCGAGGCCAATCACATCTAACCACTGGAACTTCCAAAGGGTCCTTCACACCCTTGCTGCAACTCAAGAAGTTCCCCGACATACCCGTCTCCACTCGAGAGGAAGCACGTGGGGTCCCGCACACATCCAGGGGAGCCCCGTTTCCGCCTCCTGGCTCGAGATGAGGGATCCTTTCCCTGTTTCGTAGGGAAAGAATTCCCGGCGTTCCCGTCGCATCTCAAGAGGAGGCGCTCTCCACAGGAAAGGCGAGAGGAACTCCAGGGTCGTGCCACCATTCCAAGAGTCCCCCAGATGTGTCAGTCCATTCCAGAGGAACCTGTTTTCCCTGCACTGCCTTGACGTTCAAGCCGAGGATCGACTCCCACCACGTGTGCACATGGGACAGCCCTGTGGGAAAGCCTCGTGGGAAAGCCTCGTGGGAAAGACTCGAGGGAAAACCATAGATCCTTTGATCCACGCGGCGGACTGCGTGACACTGCTGCTACCGCTCTGGAGGAAAGCACAAGTGCATGCCCGCATTCGAGACGAGGACTGACTCCCCTGGGGAGACTCCAGAAGTACCCCAAGATCCATGTCAGCACTGTAGAGGAATCCTCAGGTTCCGGCCCCGACTCCACACAAGGTCTTAGGCATCGGCATCGACGGGAGAGGAATCCCGAGAGGCCCCCGAGGAACTCGCATGGGGACTGGCCTTTCCTGAGGCCACCAGAGCGGATCCCTGAGGTCCCCGTCGTAAGTCGAGAGCACCTGCCGCAACTCGAGAAAATCCAGGAGGTTTTGCCCTCCAGGCGAGATGAGGCCCATTTCCGCTGAGACTTCTCGAGGCCATTCACATCTAGCCACTGGAACTTCCAAAGGGTCCTTCACACCATTGCTGCAACTCAAGAAGTTCCCCGACATACCCGTCTCCACTCGAGAGGAAGCACGTGGGGTCCCGCACACATCCAGGGGAGCCCCGTTTCCGCCTCCTAGCTCGAGATGAGGGATCCTTTCCCTGTTTCGTAGGGAAAGAATTCCCGGCGTTCCCGTCGCATCTCAAGAGGAGGCGCTCTCCACAGGAAAGGCGAGAGGAACTCCAGGGTCGTGCCACCATTCCAAGAGTCCCCCAGATGTGTCAGTCCATTCCAGAGGAACCTGTTTTCCCTGCACTGCCTTGACGTTCAAGCCGAGGATCGACTCCCACCACGTGTGCACGTGGGACAGTCCTGTGGGAAAGCCTCGTGGGAAAGCCTCGTGGGAAAGACTCGGGGGAAAACCATAGATCCTTTGATCCACGCGGCGGACTGCTTGACACTGCTTCTACCGCTATGGAGGAAAGCGCAAGTGCATGCCCGCATTCGAGACGAGGACTGACTCCCCTGGGGAGACTCCAGAAGTACCCCAAGATCCATGTCAGCACTGGAGAGGAATCCTCAGGTTCCGGCCCCGACTCCACACAAGGTCTTAGGCCCCGGCATCGACGGGAGAGGAATCCCGAGAGGCCCCCGAGGAACTCGCATGGGGACTGGCCTTTCCTGAGGCCACCAGAGCGGGTCCCTGAGGTCCCCGTCGTAAGTCGAGAGCACCTGCCGCAACTCGAGAAAATCCAGGAGGTTTTGCCCTCCAGGCGAGATGAGGCCCATTTCCGCTGAGGCTTCTCGAGGCCAATCACATCTAACCACTGGAACTTCCAAAGGGTCCTTCACACCATTGCTGCAACTCAAGAAGTTCGCCGACATACCCGTCTCCACTCGAGAGGAAGCACGTGGGTCCCGCACACATCCAGGGGAGCCCCGTTTCCTCCTCCTAGCTCGAGATGAGGGATCCTTTCCCTGTTTCGTAGGGAAAGAATTCCCGGCGTTCCCGTCGCATCTCAAGAGGAGGCGCTCTCCACAGGAAAGGCGAGAGGAACTCCAGGGTCGAGACACCATTCCAAGAGTCCCCCAGATGTGTCAGTCCATTCCAGAGGAACCTGTTTTCCCTGCACTGCCTTGACGTTCAAGCCGAGGATCGACTCCCACCACGTGTGCACGTGGGACAGCCCTGTGGGAAAGCCTCGTGGGAAAGCCTCGTGGGAAAGACTCGAGGGAAAACCATAGATCCTTTGATCCACGCGGCGGTCTGCGTGACACTGCTGCTACCGCTCTGGAGGAAAGCGCAAGTGAATGCCCGCATTCGAGACGAGGACTGACTCCCCTGGGGAGACTCCAGAAGTACCCCAAGATCCATGTCAGCACTGGAGAGGAATCCTCAGGTTCCGGCACCGACTCCACACAAGGTCTTAGGCCCCGGTATCGACGGGAGAGGAATCGCGAGAGGCTCCCGAGGAACTCGCATGGGGACTGGCCTTTCCTGAGGCCACCAGAGCGGTTCCCTGAGGTCACCATCGTAAGTCGAGAGCACCTGCCGCAACTCGAGAAAATCCAGGAGGTTTTGCCCTCCAGGGGAGATGAGGCCCATTTCCGCTGAGGCTTCTCGAGGCCAATCACATCTAACCACTGGAACTTCCAAAGGGTCCTTCACACCCTTGCTGCAACTCAAGAAGTTCCCCGACATACCCGTCTCCACTCGAGAGGAAGCACGTGGGGTCCCGCACACATCCAGGGGAGCCCCGTTTCCGCCTCCTAGCTCGAGATGAGGGATCCTTTCCCTGTTTCGTAGGGAAAGAATTCCCGGCGTTCCCGTCGCATCTCAAGAGGAGGCGCTCTCCACAGGAAAGGCGAGAGGAACTCCAGGGTCGTGCCACCATTCCAAGAGTCCCCCAGATGTGTCAGTCCATTCCAGAGGAACCTGTTTTCCCTGCACTGCCTTGACGTTCAAGCCGAGGATCCACTCCCACCACGTGTGCACGTGGGACAGCCCTGTGGGAAAGCCTCGTGGGAAAGCCTCGTGGGAAAGACTCGAGGGAAAACCATAGATCCTTTGATCCACGCGGCGGACTGCGTGACACTGCTGCTACCGCTCTGGAGGAAAGCGCAAGTGCATGCCCGCATTCGAGACGAGGACTGACTCCCCTGGGGAGACTCCAGAAGTACCCCAAGATCCATGTCAGCACTGGAGAGGAATCCTCAGGTTCCGGCCCCGACTCCACACAAGGTCCTAGGCCCCGGTATCGACGGGAGAGGAATCCCGAGACGCCCACGAGGAACTCGCATGGGGACTGGCCTTTCCTGACGCCACCAGAGCGGTTCCCTGAGGTCCCCATCGTAAGTCGAGAGCACCTGCCGCAACTCGAGAAAATCCAGGAGGTTTTGCCCTCCAGGCGAGATGAGGCCCATTTCCGCTGAGGCTTCTCGAGGCCAATCACATCTAACCACTGGAACTTCCAAAGGGTCCTTCACACCCTTGCTGCAACTCAAGAAGTTCCCCGACATACCCGTCTCCACTCGAGAGGAAGCACGTGGGGTCCCGCACACATCCAGGGGAGCCCCGTTTCCGCCTCCTGGCTCGAGATGAGGGATCCTTTCCCTGTTTCGTAGGGAAAGAATTCCCGGCGTTCCCGTCGAATCTCAAGAGGAGGCGCTCTCCACAGGAAAGGCGAGAGGAACTCCAGGGTCGTGCCACCATTCCAAGAGTCCCCCAGATGTGTCAGTCCATTCCAGAGGAACCTGTTTTCCCTGCACTGCCTTGACGTTCAAGCCGAGGATCGACTCCCACCACGTGTGCACATGGGACAGCCCTGTGGGAAAGCCTCGTGGGAAAGCCTCGTGGGAAAGACTCGAGGGAAAACCATAGATCCTTTGATCCACGCGGCGGACTGCGTGACACTGCTGCTACCGCTCTGGAGGAAAGCACAAGTGCATGCCCGCATTCGAGACGAGGACTGACTCCCCTGGGGAGACTCCAGAAGTACCCCAAGATCCATGTCAGCACTGTAGAGGAATCCTCAGGTTCCGGCCCCGACTCCACACAAGGTCTTAGGCCCCGGCATCGACGGGAGAGGAATCCCGAGAGGCCCCCGAGGAACTCGCATGGGGACTGGCCTTTCCTGAGGCCACCAGAGCGGATCCCTGAGGTCCCCGTCGTAAGTCGAGAGCACCTGCCGCAACTCGAGAAAATCCAGGAGGTTTTGCCCTCCAGGCGAGATGAGGCCCATTTCCGCTGAGACTTCTCGAGGCCATTCACATCTAACCACTGGAACTTCCAAAGGGTCCTTCACACCATTGCTGCAACTCAAGAAGTTCCCCGACATACCCGTCTCCACTCGAGAGGAAGCACGTGGGGTCCCGCACACATCCAGGGGAGCCCCGTTTCCGCCTCCTAGCTCGAGATGAGGGATCCTATCCCTGTTTCGTAGGGAAAGAATTCCCGGCGTTCCCGTCGCATCTCAAGAGGAGGCGCTCTCCACAGGAAAGGCGAGAGGAACTCCAGGGTCGTGCCACCATTCCAAGAGTCCCCCAGATGTGTCAGTCCATTCCAGAGGAACCTGTTTTCCCTGCACTGCCTTGACGTTCAAGCCGAGGATCGACTCCCACCACGTGTGCACGTGGGACAGCCCTGTGGGAAAGCCTCGTGGGAAAGCCTCGTGGGAAAGACTCGAGGGAAAACCATAGATCCTTTGATCCACGCGGCGGACTGCTTGACACTGCTTCTACCGCTATGGAGGAAAGCGCAAGTGCATGCCCGCATTCGAGACGAGGACTGACTCCCCTGGGGAGACTCCAGAAGTACCCCAAGATCCATGTCAGCACTGGAGAGGAATCCTCAGGTTCCGGCCCCGACTCCACACAAGGTCTTAGGCCCCGGCATCGACGGGAGAGGAATCCCGAGAGGCCCCCGAGGAACTCGCATGGGGACTGGCCTTTCCTGAGGCCACCAGAGCGGGTCCCTGAGGTCCTCGTCGTTAGTCGAGAGCACCTGCCGCAACTCGAGAAAATCCAGGAGGTTTTGCCCTCCAGGCGAGATGAGGCCCATTTCCGCTGAGACTTCTCGAGGCCATTCACATCTAACCACTGGAACTTCCAAAGGGTCCTTCACACCATTGCTGCAACTCAAGAAGTTCCGCGACATACCCGTCTCCACTCGAGAGGAAGCACGTGGGGTCCCGCACACATCCAGGGGAGCCCCGTTTCCGCCTCCTAGCTCGAGATGAGGGATCCTTTCCCTGTTTCGTAGGGAAAGAATTCCCGGCGTTCCCGTCGCATCTCAAGAGGAGGCGCTCTCCACAGGAAAGGCGAGAGGAACTCCATGGTCGTGACACCATTCCAAGAGTCCCCCAGATGTGTCAGTCCATTCCAGAGGAAACTGTTTTCCCTGCACTGCCTTGACGTTCAAGCCGAGGATCCACTCCCACCACGTGTGCACGTGGGACAGCCCTGCGGGAAAGCCTCGTGGGAAAGCCTCGTGGGAAAGACTCGAGGGAAAACCATAGATCCTTTGATCCACGCGGCGGACTGCGTGACACTGCTGATACCGCTCTGGAGGAAAGCGCAAGTGCATGCCCGCATTCGAGACGAGGACTGACTCCCCTGGGGAGACTTCAGAAGTACCCCAAGATCCATGTCAGCACTGGAGAGGAATCCTCAGGTTCCGGCCACGACTCCACACAAGGTCTTAGGCCCCAGCATCGACGGGAGAGGAATCCCGAGAGGCCCCCGAGGAACTCGCATGGGGACTGGCCTTTCCTGAGGCCACCAGAGCGGGTCCCTGAGGTCCCCGTCGTAAGTCGAGAGCACCTGCCTCAACTTGAGAAAATCCAGGAGGTTTTGCCCTCCAGGCGAGATGAGGCCCATTTCCGCTGAGGCTTCTCGAGGCCATTCAATTCTAACCACTGGAACTTCCAAAGGGTCCTTCACACCATTGCTGCAACTCAAGAAGTTCCCCGACATACCCGTCTCCACTCGAGAGGAAGCACGTGGGGTCCCGCACACATCCAGGGGAGCCCCGTTTCCGCCTCCTAGCTCGAGATGAGGGATCCTTTCCCTGTTTCGTAGGGAAAGAATTCCCGGCGTTCCCGTCGCATCTCAAGAGGAGGCGCTCTCCACAGGAAAGGCGAGAGGAACTCCAGGGTCGTGCCACCATTCCAAGAGTCCCCCAGATGTGTCAGTCCATTCCAGAGGAACCTGTTTTCCCTGCACTGCCTTGACGTTCAAGCCGAGGATCGACTCCCACCACGTTTGCACGTTAGACAGCCCTGTGGGAAAGCCTCGTGGGAAAGCCTCGTGGGAAAGACTCGAGGGAAAACCATAGATCCTTTGATGCACGCGGCGGACTGCGTGACACTGCAGCTACCGCTCTGGAGGAAAGCGCAAGTGCATGCCCGCATTCGAGACGAGGACTGACTCCCCTGGGGAGACTCCAGAGTACCCCAAGATCCATGTCAGCACTGGAGAGAAATCCTCACGTTCGGACCCCGACTCCACACAAGGTCGTAGGCCCCGTCATCGACGGGAGAGGAATCCCGAGAGGCCCCCGAGGAACTCGCATGGGGTTGGCCTTTCCTGAGGCCACCAGAGCGGGTCCCTGAGGTCCTCGTCGTAAGTCGAGAGTACCTGCCGCAACTCGAGAAAATCCAGGAGGTTTTGCCCTCCAGGCGGGATGAGGCCCATTTCCGTTGAGGCTTCTGGATGCTAATCACGTCTAACCACTGGAACTTCCAAAGGGTCCTTCACACCCTTGCTGCAACTCAAGAAGTTCCCCGACATACCCGTCTCCACTAGAGAGGAAGCACGTGGGGTCCCGCACACATCCAGGGAAGCCCCGTTTCCGCCTCCTAGCTCGAGATGAGGGATCCTTTCCCTGTTTCGTAGGGAAAGAATTCCCGGCGTTCCCGTCGCATCTCAAGAGGAGGCGCTCTGCACAGGAAAGGCGAGAGGAACTCCAGGGTCGTGCCACCATTCCAAGAGTCCCCCAGATGTGTCAGTCCATTCCAGAGGAACCTGTTTTCCCTGCACTGCCTTGACGTTCAAGCCGAGGATCGACTCCCACCACGTGTGCACGTGGGACAACCCTGTGGGAAAGCCTCGTGGGAAAGCCTCGTGGGAAAGACTCGAGGGAAAACCATAGATCCTTTGATCCACGCGGCGGACTGAGTGACACTGCTGCTACAGCTCTGGAGGAAAGCACAAGTGCATGTTCGCATTCGAGACGAGGACTGACTCCCCTGGGGAGACTCCAGATATACCCCAAGATCCATGTCAGCACTGGAGAGGAATCCTCAGGTTCCAGCCCTGACTCCACACTAGGTCTTCGGAACGGCATCGACGGGAGAGGAATCCCGAGAGGCCCCCGAGGATCTCGCATGGGGACTGGCCTTTCCTGAGGCGACCAGAGCGTGTCCCTGAGGTCCCCGTCGTAATTCGAGAACACCTGCCGCAACTCGAGAAAATCCAGGAGGTTTTGCCCTCCAGGCGAGATGAGGCCCATTTCCGCTGAGGCTTCTCGAGGCTAATCACGTCTAAATACTGGAACTTCCAAAGGGTCCTTCACACCCTTGCTGCAACTCAAGAAGTTCCGCGACATACCCGTCTCCACTCGAGAGGAAGCACGTGGGGTCCCGCAGACATCCAGGGTGCCCCGTTTCCGCCTCCTAGCTCGAGATGAGTGATCCTTTCCCTGTTTCTAAGGGAAAGAATTCCCGGCGTTCCCGTCGCATCTCAAGAGGAGGCGCTCCCACAGAAAAGGCGAGAGGAACTCCAGGGTCGTGCGACCATTCCAAGAGACCCCAGATGTGTCTGTCCATTCCAGAGGAACCTGTTTTCCCTGCACTGCCTTGACGTTCAAGCCGAGGATCGACTCCCACCACGTGTGCTCGTGGGACAGCCCTGTGGGAAAGCCTCGTGGGAAAGCCTCGTGGGAAAGACTCGAGGGAAAACCATAGATCCTTTGATCCACGAGGAGGACTGCGGGACACTGTTACTACCGCTCTGGAGGAAAGCTCAAGTGCATGCCCGCATTCGAGACGAGGACTGACTCCCCTGGGGAGACTCCAGAAGTACCCCAAGATCCATGTCAGAACTGGAGAGGAATCCTCAGGTTCCGGCCCCGAGCCCACACAAGGTCTTAGGCCCCGGCATCGACGGGAGAGGAATCCCGAGAGGCCCCCGAGGAACTCGCATGGGGACTGGCCTTTCCTGAGGCCACCAGAGCGGGTACCCGAGGTCCCCGTCGTAAGTCGAGAGCACCTGCCGCAACTCGAGAAAATACAGGAGGCTTTGCATTCCAGGCGAGATGAGGCCCATTTCCGCTGAGGCTTCTCGAGGCTAATCACATTTAACCACTGGAACTTCCAAAGGGTCCTTCACACCATTGCTGCAACTCAAGAAGTTCCCCGACATAGCCGTCTCCACTCGGGAGGAAGCACGTGGGGTCACGCACACATCCAGGGGAGCCCCGTTTCCGCCTCCTAGCTCGAGATGAGGGATCCTTTCCCTGTTTCGTAGGGAAAGAATTCCCGGCCTTCCCGTCGCATCTCAAGAGGAGGCGCTCTCCACAGGAAAGGCGAGAGAAACTCCAGGGTCGTGCCACCATTCCAGGAGTCCCCCAGATGTGTCAGTCCATTCCAGAGGAACCTGTTTTCCCTGCACTGCCTTGACGTTCAATCCGAGGATCGACTCCCACCACGTGTGCACGTGGGACAGCCCTGTGGGAATGCCACGTGGGAAAGCCTCGTGGGAAAGACTCGAGGGAAAACCATAGATCCTTTGATCCACGCGGCGGACTGCGTGACACTGCAGCTACCGCTCTGGAGGAAAGCGCAAGTGCATGCCCGCATTCGAGACGAGGACTGACTCCCCTGGGGAGACTCCAGAAGTACCCCAAGATCCATGTCAGCACTGGAGAGGAATCCTCAGGTTCCGGCCCCGACTCCACACAAGGTCTTAGGCCCTGGCATCGACGGAGAGGAATCCCCAGAGGCCCCCGAAAAACTTGCATGGGGACTGGGCTTTCCTGAGTCCACCAGAGCGGGTCCCTGTGGTCCACATCGTAAGTCGAGAGCACCTGCTGCAACTCGAGAAAATCCAGGAGGTTTTGCCCTCCAGGCGAGATGAGGCCCATTTCCGCTGAGGCTTCTCGAGGCTAATCACATCTAACCACTGGAATTTCCAAAGGGTCCTTCACACCCTTGCTACAACTCAAGAAGTTCCCCGACATACCCGTCTCCCCTCGAGAGGAAGCACAAGGGTCCCGCACACATCCAGGGAAGCCCCGTTTCCGCCTCCCACCTCGAGATGAGGGATCCTTTCCCTGTTTCGTAGGGAAAGAATTCCCGGCGTTCCCGTCGCATCTCAAGAGGAGGCGCTCTCCACAGGAAAGGCGAGAGGAACTCCAGGGTCGTGCCACCATTGCAAGAGTCCCCCAGATGTGTCAGTCCATTCCAGAGGAACCTGTTTGCCCTGCACTGCCTTGACGTTCAAGCCGATGATCGACTCCCACCACGTTTGCACGTTAGACAGCCCTGTGGGAAAGCCTCGTGGGAAAGCCTCGTGGGAAAGACTCGAGGGAAAACCATAGATCCTTTGATCCACGCGGCGGACTGCGTGACACTGCAGCTACCGCTCTGGAGGAAAGCGCAAGTGCATGCCCGCATTCGAGACGAGGACTGACTCCCCTGGGGAGACTCCAGAGTACCCCAAGATCCATGTCAGCACTGGAGAGAAATCCTCACGTTCGGACCCCGACTCCACACAAGGTCGTAGGCCCCGTCATCGGCGGGAGAGGAATCCCGAGAGGCCCCCGAGGAACTCGCATGGGGTTGGCCTTTCCTGAGGCCACCAGAGCGGGTCCCTGAGGTCCTCGTCGTAAGTCGAGAGTACCTGCCGCAACTCGAGAAAATCCAGGAGGTTTTGCCCTCCAGGCGAGATGAGGCCCATTTCCGTTGAGGCTTCTGGATGTTAATCACGTCTAACCACTGGAACTTCCAAAGGGTCCTTCACACCCTTGCTGCAACTCAAGAAGTTCCCCGACATACCCGTCTCCACTAGAGAGGAAGCACGTGGGGTCCCGAACACATCCAGGGGAGCCCCGTTTCCGCCTCCTAGCTCGAGATGAGGGATCCTTTCCCTGTTTCGTAGGGAAAGAATTCCCGGCGTTCCCGTCGCATCTCAAGAGGAGGCGCTCTGCATAGGAAAGGCGAGAGGAACTCCAGGGTCGTGCCACCATTCCAAGAGTCCCCCAGATGTGTCAGTCCATTCCAGAGGAACCTGTTTTCCCTGCACTGCCTTGACGTTCAAGCCGAGGATCGACTCCCACCACGTGTGCACGTGGGACAGCCCTGTGGGAAAGCCTCGTGGGAAAGCCTCGTGGGAAAGACTCGAGGGAAAACCATAGATCCTTTGATCCACGCGGCGGACTGAGTGACACTGCTGCTACCGCTCTGGAGGAAAGCACAAGTGCATGTTCGCATTCGAGACGAGGACTGACTCCCCTGGGGAGACTCCAGATATACCCCAAGATCCATGTCAGCACTGGAGAGGAATCCTCAGGTTCCGGCCCTGACTCCACACTAGGTCTTCGGCCCCGGCATCGACGGGAGGGGAATCCCGAGAGGCCCCCGAGGATCTCGCATGGGGACTGGCCTTTCCTGAGGCGACCAGAGCGTGTCCCTGAGGTCCCCGTCGTAATTCGAGAACACCTGCCGCAACTCGAGAAAATCCAGGAGGTTTTGCCCTCCAGGCGAGATGAGGCCCATTTCCACTGAGGCTTCTCGAGGCTAATCACGTCTAAATACTGGAACTTCCATTGGGTCCTTCACACCCTTGCTGCAACTCAAGAAGTTCCGCGACATACCCGTCTCCACTCGAGAGGAAGCACGTGGGGTCCCGCAGACATCCAGGGGAGCCCCGTTTCCGCCTCCTAGCTCGAGATGAGTGATCCTTTCCCTGTTTCTAAGGGAAAGAATTCCCGGCGTTCCCGTCGCATCTCAAGAGGAGGCGCTCCCACAGAAAAGGCGAGAGGAACTCCAGGGTCGTGCGACCATTCCAAGAGACCCCAGATGTGTCTGTCCATTCCAGAGGAACCTGTTTTCCCTGCACTGCCTTGACGTTCAAGCCGAGGATCGACTCCCACCACGTGTGCTCGTGGGACAGCCCTGTGGGAAAGCCTCGTGGGAAAGCCTCGTGGGAAAGACTCGAGGGAAAACCATAGATCCTTTGATCCACGAGGAGGACTGCGGGACACTGTTACTACCGCTCTGGAGGAAAGCTCAAGTGCATGCCCGCATTCGAGACGAGGACTGACTCCCCTGGGGGGATTTCAGAAGTACCCCAAGATCCATGTCAGAACTGGAGAGGAATCCTCAGGTTCCGGCCCCGAGCCCACACAAGGTCTTAGGCCCCGGCATCGACGGGAGAGGAATCCCGAGAGGCCCCCGAGGAACTCGCATGGGGACTGGCCTTTCCTGAGGCCACCAGAGCGGGTCCCCGAGGTCCCCGTCGTAAGTCGAGAGCACCTGCCGCAACTCGAGAAAATACAGGAGGTTTTGCCCTCCAGGCGAGATGAGGCCCATTTCCGTAGAGGCTTCTGGAGGCTAATCACTTCTAACCACTGGAACTTCCAAAGGGTCTTTCACACCCTTGCTGCAACTCAAGATGTTCCCCTACATACCCGTCTCCACTAGAGAGGAAGCACGTGGGGTCCCGCAAACATCCAGGGGAGCCCCGTTTCCGCCTCCTAGCTCGAGATGAGGGATCCTTTCCCTGTTTCGTAGGGAAAGAATTCCCGGCGTTCCCGTCGCATCTCAAGAGGAGGCGCTCTTCACAGGAAAGGCGAGAGGAACTCCAGGGTCGTGCCACCATTCCAAGAGTCCCCCAGATGTGTCAGTCCATTCCAGAGGAACCTGTTTTCCCTGCACTGCCTTGACGTTCAAGCCGAGGATCCACTCCCAACACGTGTGCACGTGGGACAGCCCTGTGGGAAAGCCTCGTGGGAAAGCCTCGTGGGAAAGACTCGAGGGAAAACCATAGATCCTTTGATCCACGCGGTGGACTGCGTGACACTGCTGCTACCGCTCTGGAGGAAAGCGCAAGTGCATGCCGCATTCGAGACGAGGACTGACTCCCCTGGGGAGACTCCAGAAGTACCCCAAGATCCATGTCAGCACTGGAGAGGAATCCTCAGGTTCCGGCCCCGACTCCACACAAGTTCTTAGGCCCCGGCATCGATGGGAGAGGAATCCCGAGAGGCCCCCGAGGAACGCGCATGGGGACTGGCCTTTCCAGAGGCCACCAGAGCGGGTCCCCGAGGTCCCCGTCGTAAGTCGAGAGCACCTGCCGCAACTCGAGAAAATCCAGGAGGTTTTGCCCTCCAGGCGAGATGAGGCCCATTTCCGCTGAGGCTTCTCGAGGCTAATCACATCTAACCACTGGAACTTCCAAAGGGTCCTTCACACCCTTGCTGCAACTGAAGCAGTTCCGCGACATACCCGTCTCCACTCGAGAGGAAGCACGTGGGGTCCCGCACACATCCAGGGAAGCCCTGTTTCCGCCTCCTAGCTCGAGATGAGGGATCCTTTCCCTGTTTCGTAGGGAAAGAATTCCCGGCGTTCCCGTCGCATCTCAAGAGGAGGCGCTCTCCGCAGGAAAGGCGAGAGGAACTCCAGGGTCGTGGCACCATTCCAAGAGACCCTCAGATATGTCAGTCCATTCCAGAGGAACCTGTTTTCCCTGCACTGCCTTGACGTTCAAGCCGAGGATCGACTCCCACCACGTGTGCACGTGGGACAGCCCTGTGGGAAAGCCTCGTGGGAAAGCCTCGTGGGAAAGACTCGAGGGAAAACCATAGATCCTTTGATCCACGCGGCGGAATGCGTGACACTGCTGCTACCGCTCTGGAGGAAAGCGCAAGTGCATGCCCGCATTCGAGACGAGGACTGACTCCCCTGGGGAGACTCCAGAAGTACCCCAAGATCCATGTCAGCACTGGAGAGGAATCCTCAGGTTCCGGCCCCGACTCCACACAAGGTCTTCGGCGCCGACATCGACGGGAGAGGAATCCCGAGAGGCCCCCGAGGAACTCGCATGGGGACTGGCCTTTCCTGAGGCCACCAGAGCGGGTCCCTGAGGTCCCCGTCGGAGGTCGAGAGCACCTGCCGCAACTCGAGAAAATCCAGGAGGTTTTGCCCTCCAGGCGAGATGAGGCCCATTTCCGCTGAGGCTTCTCGAGGCTAATCACGTCTAACCACTGGAATTTCCAAAGGGTCCTTCACACCCTTGCTGCAACTCAAGAAGTTCCCCGACATACCCGTCTCCACTCGAGAGGAAGCACGTGGGGTCCCGCACACATCCAGGGGAGCCCCGTTTCCGCCTCCTAGCTCGAGATGGGGGATCCTTTCCCTGTTTCGTAGGGAAAGAATTCCCGGCGTTCCCGTCGCATCTCAAGAGGAGGCGCTCTCCACAGGAAAGGCGAGAGGAACTCCAGGGTCGTGGCACCATTCCAAGAGACCCCCAGATGTGTCAATCCATTCCAGAGGAACCTGTTTACCCTGCACTGCCTTGACGTTCAAGCCGAGGATCGACTCCCACCAAGTGTGCACGTGGGACAGCCCTGAGGGAAAGCCTTGTGGGAAAGCCTCGTGGGAAAGACTCGAGGGAAAACCATAGATCCTTTGATCCACGCGGCGGACTGCGTGACACTGCAGCTACCGCTCTGGAGGAAAGCGCAAGTGCATGCCCGCATTCGAGACGAGGACTGACTCCCCTGGGGAGACTCCAGAGTACCCCAAGATCCATGTCAGCACTGGAGAGAAATCCTCACGTTCGGACCCCGACTCCACACAAGGTCGTAGGCCCCGTCATCGGCGGGAGAGGAATCCCCAGAGGCCCCCGAAAAACTTGCATGGGGACTGGGCTTTCCTGAGTCCACCAGAGCGGGTCCCTGTGGTCCACATCGTAAGTCGAGAGCACCTGCTGCAACTCGAGAAAATCCAGGAGGTTTTGCCCTCCAGGCGAGATGAGGCCCATTTCCGCTGAGGCTTCTCGAGGCTAATCACATCTAACCACTGGAATTTCCAAAGGGTCCTTCACACCCTTGCTACAACTCAAGAAGTTCCCCGACATACCCGTCTCCCCTCGAGAGGAAGCACAAGGGTCCCGCACACATCCAGGGAAGCCCCGTTTCCGCCTCCCACCTCGAGATGAGGGATCCTTTCCCTGTTTCGTAGGGAAAGAATTCCCGGCGTTCCCGTCGCATCTCAAGAGGAGGCGCTCTCCACAGGAAAGGCGAGAGGAACTTCAGGGTCGTGCCACCATTGCAAGAGTCCCCCAGATGTGTCAGTCCATTCCAGAGGAACCTGTTTGCCCTGCACTGCCTTGACGTTCAAGCCGATGATCGACTCCCACCACGTTTGCACGTTAGACAGCCCTGTGGGAAAGCCTCGTGGGAAAGCCTCGTGGGAAAGACTCGAGGGAAAACCATAGATCCTTTGATGCACGCGGCGGACTGCGTGACACTGCAGCTACCGCTCTGGAGGAAAGCGCAAGTGCATGCCCGCATTCGAGACGAGGACTGACTCCCCTGGGGAGACTCCAGAGTACCCCAAGATCCATGTCAGCACTGGAGAGAAATCCTCACGTTCGGACCCCGACTCCACACAAGGTCGTAGGCCCCGTCATCGGCGGGAGAGGAATCCCGAGAGGCCCCCGAGGAACTCGCATGGGGTTGGCCTTTCCTGAGGCCACCAGAGCGGGTCCCTGAGGTCCTCGTCGTAAGTCGAGAGTACCTGCCGCAACTCGAGAAAATCCAGGAGGTTTTGCCCTCCAGGCGAGATGAGGCCCATTTCCGTTGAGGCTTCTGGATGTTAATCACGTCTAACCACTGGAACTTCCAAAGGGTCCTTCACACCCTTGCTGCAACTCAAGAAGTTCCCCGACATACCCGTCTCCACTAGAGAGGAAGCACGTGGGGTCCCGAACACATCCAGGGGAGCCCCGTTTCCGCCTCCTAGCTCGAGATGAGGGATCCTTTCCCTGTTTCGTAGGGAAAGAATTCCCGGCGTTCCCGTCGCATCTCAAGAGGAGGCGCTCTGCATAGGAAAGGCGAGAGGAACTCCAGGGTCGTGCCACCATTCCAAGAGTCCCCCAGATGTGTCAGTCCATTCCAGAGGAACCTGTTTTCCCTGCACTGCCTTGACGTTCAAGCCGAGGATCGACTCCCACCACGTGTGCACGTGGGACAGCCCTGTGGGAAAGCCTCGTGGGAAAGCCTCGTGGGAAAGACTCGAGGGAAAACCATAGATCCTTTGATCCACGCGGCGGACTGAGTGACACTGCTGCTACCGCTCTGGAGGAAAGCACAAGTGCATGTTCGCATTCGAGACGAGGACTGACTCCCCTGGGGAGACTCCAGATATACCCCAAGATCCATGTCAGCACTGGAGAGGAATCCTCAGGTTCCGGCCCTGACTCCACACTAGGTCTTCGGCCCCGGCATCGACGGGAGGGGAATCCCGAGAGGCCCCCGAGGATCTCGCATGGGGACTGGCCTTTCCTGAGGCGACCAGAGCGTGTCCCTGAGGTCCCCGTCGTAATTCGAGAACACCTGCCGCAACTCGAGAAAATCCAGGAGGTTTTGCCCTCCAGGCGAGATGAGGCCCATTTCCACTGAGGCTTCTCGAGGCTAATCACGTCTAAATACTGGAACTTCCATTGGGTCCTTCACACCCTTGCTGCAACTCAAGAAGTTCCGCGACATACCCGTCTCCACTCGAGAGGAAGCACGTGGGGTCCCGCAGACATCCAGGGGAGCCCCGTTTCCGCCTCCTAGCTCGAGATGAGTGATCCTTTCCCTGTTTCTAAGGGAAAGAATTCCCGGCGTTCCCGTCGCATCTCAAGAGGAGGCGCTCCCACAGAAAAGGCGAGAGGAACTCCAGGGTCGTGCGACCATTCCAAGAGACCCCAGATGTGTCTGTCCATTCCAGAGGAACCTGTTTTCCCTGCACTGCCTTGACGTTCAAGCCGAGGATCGACTCCCACCACGTGTGCTCGTGGGACAGCCCTGTGGGAAAGCCTCGTGGGAAAGCCTCGTGGGAAAGACTCGAGGGAAAACCATAGATCCTTTGATCCACGAGGAGGACTGCGGGACACTGTTACTACCGCTCTGGAGGAAAGCTCAAGTGCATGCCCGCATTCGAGACGAGGACTGACTCCCCTGGGGGGATTTCAGAAGTACCCCAAGATCCATGTCAGAACTGGAGAGGAATCCTCAGGTTCCGGCCCCGAGCCCACACAAGGTCTTAGGCCCCGGCATCGACGGGAGAGGAATCCCGAGAGGCCCCCGAGGAACTCGCATGGGGACTGGCCTTTCCTGAGGCCACCAGAGCGGGTCCCCGAGGTCCCCGTCGTAAGTCGAGAGCACCTGCCGCAACTCGAGAAAATACAGGAGGTTTTGCCCTCCAGGCGAGATGAGGCCCATTTCCGTAGAGGCTTCTGGAGGCTAATCACTTCTAACCACTGGAACTTCCAAAGGGTCTTTCACACCCTTGCTGCAACTCAAGATGTTCCCCTACATACCCGTCTCCACTAGAGAGGAAGCACGTGGGGTCCCGCAAACATCCAGGGGAGCCCCGTTTCCGCCTCCTAGCTCGAGATGAGGGATCCTTTCCCTGTTTCGTAGGGAAAGAATTCCCGGCGTTCCCGTCGCATCTCAAGAGGAGGCGCTCTTCACAGGAAAGGCGAGAGGAACTCCAGGGTCGTGCCACCATTCCAAGAGTCCCCCAGATGTGTCAGTCCATTCCAGAGGAACCTGTTTTCCCTGCACTGCCTTGACGTTCAAGCCGAGGATCCACTCCCAACACGTGTGCACGTGGGACAGCCCTGTGGGAAAGCCTCGTGGGAAAGCCTCGTGGGAAAGACTCGAGGGAAAACCATAGATCCTTTGATCCACGCGGTGGACTGCGTGACACTGCTGCTACCGCTCTGGAGGAAAGCGCAAGTGCATGCCGCATTCGAGACGAGGACTGACTCCCCTGGGGAGACTCCAGAAGTACCCCAAGATCCATGTCAGCACTGGAGAGGAATCCTCAGGTTCCGGCCCCGACTCCACACAAGTTCTTAGGCCCCGGCATCGATGGGAGAGGAATCCCGAGAGGCCCCCGAGGAACGCGCATGGGGACTGGCCTTTCCAGAGGCCACCAGAGCGGGTCCCCGAGGTCCCCGTCGTAAGTCGAGAGCACCTGCCGCAACTCGAGAAAATCCAGGAGGTTTTGCCCTCCAGGCGAGATGAGGCCCATTTCCGCTGAGGCTTCTCGAGGCTAATCACATCTAACCACTGGAACTTCCAAAGGGTCCTTCACACCCTTGCTGCAACTGAAGCAGTTCCGCGACATACCCGTCTCCACTCGAGAGGAAGCACGTGGGGTCCCGCACACATCCAGGGAAGCCCTGTTTCCGCCTCCTAGCTCGAGATGAGGGATCCTTTCCCTGTTTCGTAGGGAAAGAATTCCCGGCGTTCCCGTCGCATCTCAAGAGGAGGCGCTCTCCGCAGGAAAGGCGAGAGGAACTCCAGGGTCGTGGCACCATTCCAAGAGACCCTCAGATATGTCAGTCCATTCCAGAGGAACCTGTTTTCCCTGCACTGCCTTGACGTTCAAGCCGAGGATCGACTCCCACCACGTGTGCACGTGGGACAGCCCTGTGGGAAAGCCTCGTGGGAAAGCCTCGTGGGAAAGACTCGAGGGAAAACCATAGATCCTTTGATCCACGCGGCGGAATGCGTGACACTGCTGCTACCGCTCTGGAGGAAAGCGCAAGTGCATGCCCGCATTCGAGACGAGGACTGACTCCCCTGGGGAGACTCCAGAAGTACCCCAAGATCCATGTCAGCACTGGAGAGGAATCCTCAGGTTCCGGCCCCGACTCCACACAAGGTCTTCGGCGCCGACATCGACGGGAGAGGAATCCCGAGAGGCCCCCGAGGAACTCGCATGGGGACTGGCCTTTCCTGAGGCCACCAGAGCGGGTCCCTGAGGTCCCCGTCGGAGGTCGAGAGCACCTGCCGCAACTCGAGAAAATCCAGGAGGTTTTGCCCTCCAGGCGAGATGAGGCCCATTTCCGCTGAGGCTTCTCGAGGCTAATCACGTCTAACCACTGGAATTTCCAAAGGGTCCTTCACACCCTTGCTGCAACTCAAGAAGTTCCCCGACATACCCGTCTCCACTCGAGAGGAAGCACGTGGGGTCCCGCACACATCCAGGGGAGCCCCGTTTCCGCCTCCTAGCTCGAGATGGGGGATCCTTTCCCTGTTTCGTAGGGAAAGAATTCCCGGCGTTCCCGTCGCATCTCAAGAGGAGGCGCTCTCCACAGGAAAGGCGAGAGGAACTCCAGGGTCGTGGCACCATTCCAAGAGACCCCCAGATGTGTCAATCCATTCCAGAGGAACCTGTTTACCCTGCACTGCCTTGACGTTCAAGCCGAGGATCGACTCCCACCAAGTGTGCACGTGGGACAGCCCTGAGGGAAAGCCTTGTGGGAAAGCCTCGTGGGAAAGACTCGAGGGAAAACCATAGATCCTTTGATCCACGCGGTGGACTGCGTGACACTGCTGCTACCGCTCTGGAGGAAAGCGCAAGTGCATGCCCGCATTCGAGACGAGGACTGACTCCCCTGGGGAGACTCTAGAAGTACCGCAAGATCCATGTCAGCACTGGTGAGGAATCCTCAGGTTCCGGCCCCGACTCCACACAAGGTCTTAGGCCCCTGCATCGACGGGAGAGGAATCCCCAGAGGCCCCCGAGGAACTCGCATGGGGACTGGCCTTTCCTGAGGCCACCAGAGCGGGTCCCTGAGGTCCCCGTCGTACGTCGAGAGCACCTGCCGCAACTCGATAAAATCCAGGAGGTTTTGCCCTCCAGGCGAGATGAGGCCCATTTCCGCTGAGGCTTCTCGAGGCTAATCACGTCTAACCACTGGAACTTCCAAAGGGTCCTTCACACCCTTGCTTCAACTCAAGAAGTTCCCCGACATACCCGGCTCCACTGGAGAGGAAGCACGTGGGGTCCCGCACACATCCAGGGGAGCCCCGTTTCCGCCTCCTAGCTCGAGATGAGGGATCCTTTCCCTGTTTCGTAGGGAAAGAATTCCCAGCGTTCCCGTCACATCTCAAGAGGTGGGGCTCTCCACAGGAAAGGCGAGAGGAACTCCAGGGTCGTGGCACCATTACAAGAGACCCTCAGATGTGTCAGTCCATTCCAGAGGAACCTGTTTTCCCTGCACTGCCTTGACGTTCAAGCCGAGGATCGACTCCCACCACGTGTGCACGTGGGACAGCCCTGTGGGAAAGCCTCGTGGGAAAGCCTCGTGGGAAAGACTCGAGGGAAAACCATAGATCCTTTGATCCACGCGGCGGACTGGGTGACACTGCTGCTACCGCTCTGGAGGAAAGCGCAAGTGCATGCCCGCATTCGAGACGAGGACTGACTCCCCTGGGGAGACTCCAGAAGTACCCCAAGATCCATGTCAGCACTGGAGAGGAATCCTCAGGTTCCGGCCCCGACTCCACACAAGGTCTTAGGCCCCGGCATCGACGGGAGAGGAATCCCGAGAGGCCCCCGAGGAACTCGCATGGGGACTGGCCTTTCCTGAGGCCACCAGAGCGGGTCCCTGAGGTCCCCATCGTAAGTCGAGAGCACCTGCCGCAACTCGAGAAAATCCAGGAGGTTTTGCCCTCCAGGCGAGATGAGGCCCATTTCCACTGAGACTTCTCGAGGCCAATCACATCTAACCACTGGAACTTCCAAAGGGTCCTTCACACCCTTGCTGCAACTGAAGCAGTTCCGCAACATACCCGTCTCCACTCGAGAGGAAGCACGTGGGGTCCCGCACACATCCAGGGGAGCCCTGTTTCCGCCTCCTAGCTCGAGATGAGGGATCCTTTCCCTGTTTCGTAGGGAAAGAATTCCCGGCGTTCCCGTCGCATCTCAAGAGGAGGCGCTCTCCGCAGGAAAGGCGAGAGGAACTCCAGGGTCGTGCCACCATTCCTAGAGACCCACAGATGTGTCAGTCCATTCCAGAGGAACCTGTTTTCCCTGCACTGCCTTGACGTTCAAGCCGAGGATCGACTCCCACCACGTGTGCACGTGGGACAGCCCTGTGGGAGAGCCTCGTGGGAAAGCCTCGTGGGAAAGACTCGAGGGAAAACCATAGATCCTTTGATCCACGCGGCGGACTGCGTGACACTGCTGCTACCGCTCTGGAGGAAAGCGCAAGTGCATGCCCGCATTCGAGACGAGGACTGACTCCCCTGGGGAGACTCCAGAAGTACCCCAAGATCCATGTCAGCACTGGAGAGGAATCCTCAGGTTCCGGCCCCGACTCCACACAAGGTCTTAGGCCCCGGCATCGACGGGAGAGGAATCCCGAGAGGCCCCCGAGGAACTCGCATGGGGACTGGCCTTTCCTGAGGCCACCAGAGCGGGTCCCTGAGGTCCCCGTCGTAAGTCGAGAGCACCTGCCGCAACTCGAGAAAATCCAGGAGGTTTTGCCCTCCAGGCGAGATGAGGCCCATTTCCGCTGAGGCTTCTCGAGGCTAATCACGTCTAACCACTGGAACTTCCAAAGGGTCCTTCACACCCTTGCTGCAACTCAAGAAGTTCCCCGACATACCCGTCTCCACTCGAGAGGAAGCACGTGGGGTCCCGCACATATCCAGGGGAGCCCTGTTTCCGCCTCCTAGCTCGATTGAGGGATCCTTTCCCTGTTTCGTAGGGAAAGAATTCCCGGCGTTCCCGTCGCATCTCAAGAGGAGGCGCTATCCACAGGAAAGGTGAGAGGAACTCCAGGGTCATGCCACCATTCCAAGAGTCCACCAGATGTGTCAGTCCATTCCAGAGGAACCTGTTTTCCCTGCACTGCCTTGACGTTCAAGGCGAGGATACACTCCCACCACGTGTGCACGTGGGACAGCCCTGTGGGAAAGCCTCGTGGGAAAGCCTCGTGGGAAAGACTCGAGGGAAAACCATAGATCCTTTGATCCACGCGGCGGACTGCGTGACACTGCTGCTACCGCTCTGGAGGAAAGCGCAAGTTCATGCCCGCATTCGAGAAGAGGACTGACTCCCCTGGGGAGACTCCAGAAGTACCCCAAGATCCATGTCAGCACTGGAGAGGAATCCTCAGGTTCCGGCCCCGACTCCACACAAGGTCTTAGGCCCCGGCATCGACGGGAGAGGAATCACGAGAGGCCCCGAGGAACTCGCTTGGGGACTGGCCTTTCCTGAGGCCACCAGAGCGGGTCCCTGAGGTCCCCGTCGTAAGTCGAGAGCACCTGCCGCAACTCGAGAAAATCCAGGAGGTTTTGCCCTCCAGGCGAGATGAGGCCCATTTCCGCTGAGGCTTCTCGAGGCTAATCACATCTAACCGCTGGAACTTCCAAAGGGTGCTTCACAACCTTGCTGCAACTCAAGAAGTTCCCCGACATACCCGTCTCCACTCGAGAGGAAGCACGTGGTGTCCCGCACACATCCAGGGGAGCCCCGTTTCCGCCTCCTAGCTCGAGATGAGGGATCCTTTCCCTGTTTCGTAGGGAAAGAATTCCCGGCGTTCCCGTCGCATCTCAAGAGGAGGCGCTCTCCACAGGAAAGGCGAGAGGAACTCCAGGGTCGTGCCACCATTCCAAGTGTCCCCCAGATGTGTCAGTCCATTCCAGAGGAACCTGTTTTCCCTGCACTGCCTTGACGTTCAAGCCGAGGATCCACTCCCACCACGTGTGCACGTGGGACAGCCCTGTGGGAAAGCCTCGTGGGAAAGCCTCGTGGGAAAGACTCGAGGGAAAACCATAGATCCTTTGATCCACGCGGCGGACTGCGTGACACTGCTGCTACCTCTCTGGAGGAAAGCGCAAGTGCATGCCCGCATTCGAGACGAGGACTGACTCCCCTGGGGAGACTCCAAAAGTACCCCAAGATCCATGTCAGCACGGGAGAGGAATCCTCAGGTTCCGGCCCCGACTCCACACAAGGTCTTAGGCCCCGGCATCGACGGGAGAGGAATCCCAAGAGGCCCCCGAGGAACTCGCATGGGGACTGGCCTTTCCTGAGGCCACCAGAGCGGGTCCCTGAGGTCCCCGTCGTAAGTCGAGAGCATCTGCCGCAACTCGGGAAAATCCAGGAGGTTTTGCCCTCCAGGCGAGATGAGGCCCATTTCCGCTGAGGCTTCTCGAGGCTAATCACGTCTAACCACTGGAACTTCCAAAGGGTGCTTCACACCCTTGCTGCAACTCAAGAAGTTCCCCGACATACCCGTCTCCACTCGAGAGGAAGCACGTGGGGTCCCGCACACATCCAGGGGAGCCCCGTTTCCGCCTCCTAGCTCGAGATGAGGGATCCTTTCCCTGTTTCGTAGGGAAAGAATTCCCGGCGTTCCCGTCGCATCTCAAGAGGAGGCGCTCTCCACAGGAAAGGCGAGAGGAACTCCAGGGTCGTGCAACCATTCCAAGTGTCACCCAGATGTGTCAGTCCATTCCAGAGGAACCTGTTTTCCCTGCACTGCCTTGACGTTCAAGCCGAGGATCCACTCCCACCACGTGTGCACGTGGTACAGCCCTGTGGGAAAGCCTCGTGGGAAAGCCTCGTGGGAAAGACTCGAGGGAAAACCATAGATCCTTTGATCCACGCGGCGGACTGCGTGACACTGCTGCTACCGCTCTGGAGGAAAGCGCAAGTGCATGCCCACATTCGAGACGAGGACTGACTCCCCTGGGGAGACTCCAGAAATACCCCAAGATCCATGTCAGCACTGGAGAGGAATCCTCAGGTTCCGGCCCCGACTCCACACAAGGTCTTAGGCCCCGGCATCGACGGGAGAGGGATCCCGAGAGGCCCCCGAGGAACTCGCATGGGGACTGGCCTTTCCTGAGGCCACCAGAGGGGGTCCCTGAGGTCCCCGTCGTAAGTCGAGAGCATCTGCCGCAACTCGAGAAAATCCAGGAGGTTTTGCCCTCCAGGCGAGATGAGGCCCATTTCCGCTGAGGCTTCTCGAGGCTAATCACGTCTAACCACTGGAACTTCCAAAGGGTCCTTCACACCCTTGCTGCAACTCAAGAAGTTCCCCGCCATACCCGTCTCCACTCGAGAGGAAGCACGTGGGGTCCCGCAAACATCCAGGGGAGCCCCGTTTCCGCCTCCTAGCTCGAGATGTGGGATCCTTTCCCTGTTTCGTAGGGAAAGAATCCCCGGCGTTCCCGTCGCATCTCAAGAGGAGGCGCTCTCCACAGGAAAGGCGAGAGGAACTCCAGGGTCGTGCCACCATTCCAAGAGTCCCCCAGATGTGTCAGTCCATTCCAGAGGAACCTGTTTTCCCTGCACTGCCTTGACGTTCAAGCCGAGGATCCACTCCCACCACGTGTGCACGTGGGACAGCCCTGTGGGAAAGCCTCGTGGGAAAGCCTCGTGGCAAAACTCGAGGGAAAACCATAGATCCTTTGATCCACGCGGCGGACTGCGTGACACTGCTGCTACCGCTCTGGAGGAAAGCGCAAGTGCATGCCCGCATTCGAGACGAGGACTGACTCCCCTGGGGAGACTCCAGAAGTACCCCAAGATCCATGTCAGCACTGGAGAGGAATCCTCAGTTTCCGGCCCCGACTCCACACAAGGTCTTAGGCCCCGGCATCGACGGGAGGGTAATCCCGAGAGGCCCCCGAGGAACTCGCATGGGGACTGGCCTTTCCTGAGGCCACCAGAGCGGGTCCCTGAGGTCCCCGTCGTAAGTCGAGAGCACCTGCCGTAACTCGAGAAAATCCAGGAGGTTTTGCCCTCCAGGCGAGATGAGGCCCATTTCCGCTGAGGTTTCTCGAGGCTAATCACGTCTAACCACTGGAACTTCCAAAGGGTCCTTCACACCCTTGCTGCAACTCAAGAAGTTCCCCGACATACCCGTCTCCACTCGAGAGGAAGCACGTGGGGTCCCGCACACATCCAGGGGAGCCCCGTTTCCGCCTCCTAGCTCGAGATGAGGGATCCTTTCCCTGTTTCGTAGGGAAAGAATTCCCGGCGTTCCCTTCGCATCTCAAGAGGAGGCGCTCTCCACAGGAAAGGCGAGAGGAACTCCAGGGTCGTGCCACCATTCCAAGAGTCCCCCAGATGTGTCAGTCCATTCCAGAGGAACCTGTTTTCCCTGCACTGCCTTGACGTTCAAACCGAGGATCCACTCCCACCACGTGTGCACGTGGGACAGCCCTGTGGGAAAGCCTCGTGGGAAAGCCTCGTGGGAAAGACACGAGGGAAAACAATAGATCCTTTGATCCACGCGGCGGACTGCGTGACACTGCTGCTACCGCTCTGGAGGAAATCGCAAGTGCATGCCCGCATTCGAGACGAGGACTGACTCCCCTAGGGAGACTCCAGAAGTACCCCAAGATCCATGTCAGCACTGGAGAGGAATCCTCAGGTTCCGGCACCGACTCCACACAAGGTCTTAGGCCCCGGCATCGACGGGAGAGGAATGCCGAGAGGCCCCCGAGGAACTCGCATGGGGACTGGCCTTTCCTGAGGCCACCAGAGCGGGTCCCTGAGGTCCCCGTCGTAAGTCGAGAGCACCTGCCGCAACTCGAGAAAATCCAGGAGGTTTTGCCCTCCAGGCGAGATGAGGCCCATTTCCGCTGAGGCTTCTCGAGGCTAATCACGTCTAACCACTGGAACTTCCAAAGGGTCCTTCACACCCTTGCTGCAACTCAAGAAGTTCCCCGACATACACGTCTCCACTCGAGAGGAAGCACGAGGGTCCCGCACACATCCAGGGGAGCCCCGTTTCCGCCTCCTAGCTCGAGATGAGGGATCCTTTCCCTGTTTCGTAGGGAAAGAATTCCCGGCGTTCCCGTCGCATCTCAAGAGGAGGCGCTCTCCACAGGAAAGGCGAGAGGACTCCAGCGTCGTGCCACCATTCAAAGAGTCCCCCAGATATGTCAGTCCATTCCAGAGGACATGTTTTCCCTGCACTGCCATGACGTTCAAGCCGAGGATCGAGTCCTACCACGTGTGCACGTGGGACAGCCCTGTGGAAAGCCTCGTGGGAAAGCCTCGTGGGAAAGACTCGAGGGAAAACCATAGATCCTTTGATCCACGAGGCGGAGTGCGTGACACTGCTGCTACCGCTCTGGAGGAAAGCGCAAGTGCATGCCCGCATTCGAGACGAGGACTGACTCCCCTGGGGAGACTCCAGAAGTACCCCAAGATCCATGTCAGCACTGGAGAGGAATCCTCAGGTCCCGGCCCCGACTCCACACAAGGTCTTAGGCCCCGGTATCGACGGGAGAGGAATACCGAGAGGCCCCCGAGGAACTCGCATGGGGACTTGCCATTCCTGAGGTCACCAGAGCGGGTCCCTGAGGTCCCCGTCGTAAGTCGAGAGCACCTGCCACAACTCGAGAAAATCCAGGAGATTTTGCCCTCCAGGCGAGATGAAGCCCATTTCCGCTGAGGCTTCTCGAGGCTAATCACATCTAACCACTGGAACTTCCAAAAGGTCCTTCACACCCTCGCTGCAACTCTAGAAGTTCCCCGACATACCCGTCTCCACTCGAGAGGAAGCACGAGGGTCCCGCACACATCCAGGGTAGCCCCGTTTCCACCTCCTAGCTCGAGATGAGGGATCCTTTCCCTGTTTCGGAGGGAAAGAATTCCCGGCGTTCCCGTCGCATCTCAAGAGGAGGTGCTCCCACAGGAAAGGCGAGAGGAACTCCAGGGTCGTGCCACCATCCCAAGAGACCCCATATGTGTCAGTCCATTCCAGAGGAACCTGTTTTCCCTGCACTGCCTTGACGTTCAAGCCGAGGATCGACTCCCACCACGTGTGCACGTGGGACAGCCCTGTGGGAAAGCCTCGTGGGAAAGCCTCGTGGGAAAGACTCGACGGAAAACCATAGATCCTTTGATCCACGCGGCGGACTGCGTGACACTGCTGCTACCGCTTTGGAGGAAAGCGCAAGTGCATGCCCGCATTCGAGACGAGGACTGACTCCCCTGGGGAGACTCAAGAAGTACCCCAAGATCCATGTCAGCACTGGAGAGGAATCCTCAGGTTCCGGCCCCGACTCCACACAAGGTCTTAGGCCCCGGCATCGACGGGAGAGTAATCCCGAGAGGCCCCCGAGGAATTCGCATGGGGACTGGCCTTTCCTGAGGCCACCAGAGCGGGTCCCTGAGGTCCCCGTCGTAAGTCGAGAGCACCTGCCGCAACTTGAGAAAATCCAGGAGGTTTTGCCCTCCAGGCGAGATGAGGCCCATTTCCACTGAGGCTTCTCGAGGCGAATCATGTCTAACCACTGGAACTTCCAAAGGGTCCTTCACACCCTTGCTGCAACTCAAGAAGTTCCCCGACATACCCGTCTCCACTCGAGAGGAAGCACGTGGGGTCCCGCACACATCCAGGGGAGCCCCGTTTCCGCCTCCTAGCTCGAGATGAGGGATCCTTTCCCTGTTTCGTAGGGAAAGAATTCCCGGCGTTCCCGTCGCATCTCAAGAGGAGGCGCTCTCCACAGGAAAGGCGAGAGGAACTCCAGGGTCGTGCCACCATTCCAAGTGTCCCCCAGATGTGTCAGTCTATTCCAGAGGAACCTGTTTTCCCTGCACTGCCTTGACGTTCAAGCCGAGGATCCACTCCCACCACGTGTGCACGTGGGACAGCCCTTTGGGAAAGCCTCGTGGGAAAGACTCGAGGGAAAACCATAGATCCTTTGATCCACGCGGCGGACTGCGTGACACTGCTGCTACCGCTTTGGAGGAAAGCGCAAGTGCATGCCCGCATTCGAGACGAGGACTGACTCCCCTGGGGAGACTCCAGAAGTACCCCAAGATCCATGTCAGCACTGGAGAGGAATCCTCAGGTCCCGGCCCCGACTCCACACAAGGTCTTAGGCCCCGGCATCGACGGGAGAGGAATCCCGAGAGGCCCCCGAGGAACTCGCATGGGGACTGGCCTTTCCTGAGGCCACCAGAGCGGGTCCCTGAGGTCCCGGTCATAAGTCGAGAGCACCTGCCGCAACTCGAGAAAATCCATTAGGTTTTGCCCTCCAGGCGAGATTAGGCCCATTTCCGCTGAGGCTTCTCGAGGCCAATCACATCTAAACACTGGAAATTCCAAAGGGTCCTTCACACTCTTGCTGCAACTCAAGAAGTTCCCCGACATACCCGTCTCCACTCGAGAGGAAGCACGTGGTTTCCCGCCCACATCCAGGGGAGCTCCGTTTCCGACTCCTAGCTCGAGATGAGGGATCCTTTCCCTGTTTCGTAGGGAAAGAATTCCCGGCGTTCCCGTCGCATCTCAAGAGGAGGCGCTCTCCACAGGAAAGGCGAGAGGAACTCCAGCGTCGTGCCACCATTCCAAGAGTCCCCCAGATGTGTCAGTCCATTCCAGAGGAACCTGTTTTCCCTGCACTGCCTTGACATTCAAGCCCAGGATCGACTCACACCACGTGTGCACGTGGGACAGCCCTGTGGGAAAGCCTCGTGGGAAAGCCTCGTGGAAAATACTCGAGGGAAAACCATAGATCCTTTGATCCACGAAGCGGACTGCGTGACACTGCTGCTACCGCTCTGGAGGAAAGCGCAAGTGCATGCCCGCATGCGAGACGAGGACTGACTCCCCTAGGGAGACTCCAGAAGTACCCCAAATCCATGTCAGCACTGGAGAGGAATCCTCAGGTTCCGGCCCCGACTCCACACAAGGTCTTAGGCCCCGGCATCGACGGGAGAGGAATCCCGAGAGGCCCCCGAGGAACTCGCATGGGGACTGGCCTTTCCTGAGGCCACCAGAGCGGGTCCCTGAGGTCCCCGTCGTAAGTCGAGAGCACCTGCCGCAACTCGAGAAAATCCAGGAGGTTTTGCCCTCCAGGCGAGATGAGGCCCATTTCCGCTGAGGCTTCTCGAGGCTAATCACGTCTAACCACTGGAACTTCCAAAGGGTCCTTCACACCCTTGCTGCAACTCAAGAAGTTCCCCGACATACCCGTCTCCACTCGAGAGGAAGCACGAGGGTCCCGCACACATCCAGGGGAGCCCCGTTTCCGCCTCCTAGCTCGAGATGAGGGATCCTTTCCCTGTTTCGTAGGGAAAGAATTCCCGGCGTTCCCGTCGCATCTCAAGAGGAGGCGCTCTCCACAGGAAAGGCGAGAGGACTCCAGCGTCGTGCCACCATTCCAAGAGTCCCCCAGATATGTCAGTCCATTCCAGAGGACATGTTTTCCCTGCACTGCCTTGACGTTCAAGCCGACGATCGAGTCCCACCACGTGTGCACGTGGGACAGCCCTGTGGGAAAGCCTCGTGGGAAAGCCTCGTGGGAAAGACTCGAGGGAAAAACATAGATCCTTTGATCCACGCGGCGGACTGCGTGACACTGCTGCTACCGCTCTGGAGGAAAGCGCAAGTGCATGCCCGCATTCGAGACGACGACTGACTCCCCTGGGGAGACTCCAGAAGTACCCCAAGATCCATGTCAGCACTGGAGAGGAATCCTCAGGTCCCGGCCCCGACTCCACACAAGGTCTTAGGCCCCGGCATCGACGGGAGAGGTATCCCGAGAGGCCCCCGAGGAACTCGCATGGGGACTGGCCTTTCCTGAGGCCACCAGAGCGGGTCCCTGAGGTCCCCGTCGTAAGTCGAGAGCACCTGCCGCAACTCGGGAAAATCCAGGAGGTTTTGCCCTCCAGGCGAGATGAGGCCCATTTCCGCTGAGGCTTCTCGAGGCTAATCACGTCTAACCACTGGAACTTCCAAAGGGTCCTTCACACCCTTGCTGCAACTCAAGAAGTTCCCCGACATACCCGTCTCCACTCGAGAGGAAGGACGTGGGTCCCGCACACATCCAGGGGAGCCCGTTTCCGCCTCCTAGCTCGAGATGAGGGATCCTTTCCCTGTTTCGTAGGGAAAGAATTCCCGGCGTTCCCGTCGCATCTCAAGAGGAGGCGCTCTCCACAGGAAAGGCGAGAGGAACTCCAGGGTCGTGACACCATTCCAAGAGTCCCCCAGATGTGTCAGTCCATTCCAGAGGAACCTGTTTTCCCTGCACTGCCTTGACGTTCAAGCCGAGGATCGACTCCCACCACGTGTGCACGTGGGACAGCCCTGTGGGAAAGCCTCGTGGGAAAGCCTCCTGGGAAAGACTCGAGGGAAAAAAATAGATCCTTTGATCCACGCGGCGGACTGCGTGACACTGCTGCTACCGCTCTGGAGGAAAGCGCAAGTGCATGCCCGCATTCGAGACGAGGACTGACTCCCCTGGGGAGACTCCAGAAGTACCCCAAGATCCATGTCAGCACTGGAGAGGAATCCTCAGGTTCCGGCCCCGACTCCACACAAGGTCTTAGGCCCCAGCATCGACGGGAGAGGAATCCCGAGAGGCCCCCGAGGAACTCGCATGGGGACTGGCCTTTCCTGAGGCCACCAGAGCGGGTCCCTGAGGTCCCCGTCGTAAGTCGAGAGCACCTGCCGCAACTCGAGAAAATCCAGGAGGTTTTGCCCTCCAGGCGAGATGAGGCCCATTCCGCTGAGGCTTCTCGAGGCTAATCACGTCAAACCACTGGAACTTCCAAAGGGTCCTTCACAGCCTTGCTGCAACTCAAGAAGTTCCCCGACATACCCGTCTCCACTCGAGAGGAAGCACGTGGGTCCCGCACACATCCAGGGGAGCCCCGTTTCCGCCTCCTAGCTCGAGATGAGGGATCGTTTCCCTGTTTCGTAGGGAAAGAATTCCCGGCGTTCCCGTCGCATCTCAAGAGGAGGCGCTCTCCACAGAAAAGGCGAGAGGAACTCCAGGGTCGTGCCACCATTCCAAGAGTCCCCCAGATGAGTCAGTCCATTCCAGAGGAACCTGTTTTCCCTGCACTGCCTTGACGTTCAAGCCGAGAATCGACTCCCACCACGTGTGCACGTGGGACAGCCCTGTGGGAAAGTCTCGTGGGAAAGCCTCGTGGGAAAGACTCGAGGGAAAACCATAGATCCTTTGATCCACGCGGCGGACTGCGTGACACTGCTGCTACCGCTCTGGAGGAAAGCGCAATGCATGCCCGCATTCGAGACGAGGACTGACTCCCCTGGGGAGACTCCAGAAGTACCCCAAGATCCATGTCAGCACTGGAGAGGAATCCTGAGGTTCCGGCCCCGACTCCACACAAGGTCTTAGGCCCCGGCATCGACGGGAGAGGAATCCCGAGAGGCCCCCGAGGAACTCGCATGGGGACTGGCCTTTACTGAGGCCACCAGAGCGGTTCCCTGAGGTCCCCGTCGTAAGTCGAGAGCACCTGCCGCAACACGAGAAAATCCAGGAGGTTTTGCCCTCCAGGCGAGATGAGGCCCATTTCCGCTGAGGCTTCTCGAGGCCAATCACATCTAACCACTGGAACTTCCAAAGGGTCCTTCACACCATTGCTGCAACTCAAGAAGTTCCCCGACATACTCGTCTGCACTCGAGAGGAAGCACGTGGTGTCCCGCACACATTCAGGGGAGCCCCGTTTCCGCCTCCTAGCTCGAGATGAGGGATCCTTTCCCTGTTTCGTAGGGAAAGAATTCCCGGCGTTCCCGTCGCATCTCAAGAGGAGGCGCTCTCCACAGGAAATGCGAGAGGAACTCCAGGGTCGAGACACCATTCCAAGAGTCCCCCAGATGTGTCAGTCCATTCCAGAGGAACCTGTTTTCCCTGCACTGCCTTGACGTTCAAGCCGAGGATCGACTCCCACCACGTGTGCACGTGGGACAGCCCTGTGGGAAAGCCTCGTGGGAAAGCCTCGTGGGAAAGACTCGAGGGAAAACCATAGATCTTTGATCCACGCGGGGGACTGCGTGACACTGCTGCTACCGCTCTGGAGGAAAGCGCAAGTGCATGCCCGCATTCGAGACGAGGACTGACTCCCCTGGGGAGACTCCAGAAGTACCCCAAGATCCATGTCAGCACTGGAGAGGAATCCTCAGGTTCCGGCCCCGACTCCACACAAGGTCTTAGGCCCCGGCATCGACGGGAGAGGAATCCCGAGAGGCCCCCGAGGAACTCGCATGGGGACTGGCCTATCCTGAGGCCACCAGAGCGGGTCTCTGAGGTCCCCGTCGTAAGTCGAGAGCACCTGCCGCAACTCGAGAAAATCCAGGAGGTTTTGCCCTCCAGGCGAGATGAGGCCCATTTCCCCTGAGGCTTCTCCAGGCTAATCACGTCAAACCACTGGAACTTCCAAAGGGTCCTTCACACCCTTGCTGCAACTCAAGAAGTTCCCCGACCTACCCGTCTCCACTCGAGAGGAAGCACGTGGGTCCCGCACACATCCAGGGGAGCCCCGTTTCCGCCTCCTAGCTCGAGATGAGGGATCCTTTCCCTGTTTCGTAGGGAAAGAATTCCCGGCGTTCCCGTCGCATCTCAAGAGGAGGCGCTCTCCACAGGAAAGGCGAGAGGAACTCCAGGGTCGTGACACCATTCCAAGAGTCCCCCAGATGTGTCAGTCCATTCCAGAGGAACCTGTTTTCCCTGCACTGCCTTGACGTTCAAGCCGAGGATCGACTCCCACCACGTGTGCACGTGGGACAGCCCTGTGGGAAAGCCTCGTGGGAAAGCCTCGTGGGAAAGACTCGAGGGAAAACCATAGATCCTTTGATCCACGCGGCGGACTGCGTGACACTGCTGCTACCGCTCTGGAGGAAAGCGCAAGTGCATGCCCGCATTCGAGACGAGGACTGACTCCCCTGGGGAGACTCCAGAAGTACCCCAAGATCCATGTCAGCACTGGAGAGGAATCCTCAGGTTCCGGCCCCGACTCCACACAAGGTCTTAGGCCCCGGCATCGACGGGAGAGGAATCCCGAGAGGCCCCCGAGGAACTCGCATGGGGACTGGCCTTTCCTGAGGCCACCAGAGCGGTTCCCTGAGGTCCCCGTCGTAAGTCGAGAGCACCTGCCGCAACTCGAGAAAATCCAGGAGGTTTTGCCCTCCAGGCGAGATGAGGCCCATTTCCTCTGAGGCTTCTCGAGGCCAATCACATCTAACCACTGGATCTTCCAAAGGGTCCTTCACACCATTGCTGCAACTCAAGAAGTTCCCCGACATACCCGTCTCCACTCGAGAGGAAGCACGTGGTGTCCCGCACACATCCAGGGGAGCCCCGTTTCCGCCTCCTAGCTCGAGTTGAGGGATCCTTTCCCTGTTTCGTAGGGAAAGAATTCCCGGCGTTCCCGTCGCATCTCAAGAGGAGGCGCTCTCCACAGGAAAGGCGAGAGGAACTCCAGGGTCATGCCACCATTCAAAGAGTCCCCCAGATGTGTCAGTCCATTCCAGAGGAACCTGTTTTCCCTGCACTGCCTTGACGTTCAAGCCGAGGATCGACTCCCACCACGTGTGCACGTGGGACAGCCCTGTGGGAAAGCCTCGTGGGAAAGCCTCGTGGGAAAGACTCGAGGGAAAACCATAGATCCTTTGATCCACGCGGCGGACTGCGTGACACTGCTGCTACCGCTCTGGAGGAAAGCGCAAGTGCATGCCCGCATTCGAGACGAGGACTGACTCCCCTGGGGAGACTCCAGAAGTACCCCAAGATCCATGTCAGCACTGGAGAGGAATCCTCAGGTTCCGGCCCCGACTCCACACAAGGTCTTAGGCCCCGGCATCGACGGGAGAGGAATCCCCAGAGGCCCCCGAGGAACTCGCATGGGGACTGGCCTTTCCTGAGGCCACCAGAGCGGGTCCCTGAGGTCCCCGGCGTAAGTCGAGAGCACCTGCCGCAACTCGAGAAAATCCAGGAGGTTTTGCCCTCCAGGCGAGATGAGGCCCATTTCCGCTGAGGCTTCTCGAGGCTAATCACGTCTAACCACTGGAACTTCCAAAGGGTCCTTCACACCCTTGCTGCAACTCAAGAAGTTCCCCGACATACCCGTCTCCACTCGAGAGGAAGCACGTGGGTCCCGCACACATCCAGGGGAGCCCCGTTTCCGCCTCCTAGCTCGAGATGAGGGATCCTTTCCCTGTTTCGTAGGGAAAGAATTCCCGGCGTTCCCGTCGCATCTCAAGAGGAGGCGCTCTCCACAGGAAAGGCGAGAGGAACTCCAGGGTCGAGACACCATTCCAAGAGTCCCCCAGATGTGTCAGTCCATTCCAGAGGAACCTGTTTTCCCTGCACTGCCTTGACGATCAAGCCGAGGATCGACTCCCACCACGTGTGCACGTGGGACAGCCCTGTGGGAAAGCCTCGTGGGAAAGCCTCGTGGGAAAGACTCGAGGGAAAACCATAGATCCTTGGATCCACGAGGCGGACTGCGTGACACTGCTGCTACCGCTCTGGAGGAAAGCGCAAGTGCATGCCCGCATTCGAGACGAAGACTGACTCCCCTGGGGAGACTCCAGAAGTACCCCAAGATCCATGTCATCACTGGATAGGAATCCTCAGGTTCCGGCCCCGACTCCACACAAGGACTAAGGCCCCGCCATCGACGGGAGAGGAATCCCCAGAGGCCCCCGAGGAACTCGCATGGGGACTGGCCTTTCCTGAGGCCACCAGAGCGGGTCCCTGAGGTCCCCGTCGTTAGTCGAGAGCACCTGCCGCAACTCGAGAAAATCCAGGAGGTTTTGCCCTCCAGGCGAGATGAGGCCCATTTCCGCTGAGGCTTCTCGAGGCTAATCACCTCTAACCACTGGAACTTCCAAAGGGTCCTTCACACCCTTGCTGCAACTCAAGAACTTCCCCGACATACCAGTCTCCCCTCGAGAGGAAGCACGTGGGGTCCCGCACACATCCAGGGGAGCCCCGTTTCCACCTCCTAGCTCGAGATGAGGGATCCTTTCCCTGTTTCGTAGGGAAAGAATTCCCGGCGTTCCCGTCGCATCTCAAGAGGAGGCGCTCTCCACAGGAAAGGGGAGAGGAACTCCAGGGTCGTGCCACCATTCAAAGAGTCCCCCAGATGTGTCAGTCCATTACAGAGGAACCTGTTTTCCCTGCACTGCCTTGACGTTCAAGCCGAGGATCGACTCCCACCACGTGTGCACGTGGGACAGCCCTGTGGGAAAGCCTCGTGGGAAAGCCTCGTGGGAAAGACTCGAGGGAAAACCATAGATCCTTTGATCCACGCGGCGGACTGCGTGACACTGCTGCTACCGCTCTGGAGGAAAGCGCAAGTGCATGTCCGCATTCGAGATGAGGACTGACTCCCCTGGGGAGACTCCAGAAGTACCCCAAGATCCATGTCAGCACTGGAGAGGAATCCTCAGGTTCCGGCCCCGACTCCACACAAGGTCTTAGGCCCCGGCATCGACGGGAGAGGAATCCCGAGAGGCCCCCAAGGAACTCGCATGGGGACTGGCCTTTCCTGAGGCCACCAGAGCGGGTCCCTGAGGTCCCCGTCGTAAGTCGAGAGCACCTGCCGCAACTCGAGAAAATCCAGGAGGCTTTGCCCTCCAGGCGAGATGAGGCCCATTTTCACTGAGGCTTCTCGAGGCTAATCACGTCTAACCACTGGAACTTCCAAAGGGTCCTTCACACCCTTGCTGCAACTCAAGAAGTTCCCTGACATACCCGTCTCCACTCGAGAGGAAGCACGTGGGTCCCGCAAACATTAAGGTAGCACCGTTTCCGCCTCCTAGCTCGAGATGAGGGATCCTTTCCCTGTTTCGTAGGGAAAGAATTCCCGGCGTTCCCGTCGCATCTCAAGAGGAGGCGCTCTCCACAGGAAAGGCGAGAGGAACTCCAGGGTCATGCCACCATTCCAAGAGTCCCCCAGATGTGTCAGTCCATTCCAGAGGAACCTGTTTTCCCTGCACTGCCTTGACGTTCAAGCCGAGGATCGACTCCCACCACGTGTGCACGTGGGACAGCCCTGTGGGAAAGCCTCGTGGGAAAGCCTCGTGGGAAAGACTCGAGGGAAAACCATAGATCCTTTGATCCATTGGGCGGACTGCGTGACACTGCTGCTACCGCTCTGGAGGAAAGCGCAAGTGCATGCCCGCATTCGAGACGAGGACTGACTCCCCTGGGGAGACTCCAGAAGTACCCCAAGATCCATGTCAGCACTGGAGAGGAATCCTCATGTTCCGGCCCCGACTCCACACAAGGTCTTAGGCCCCAGCATCGACGGGAGAGGAATCCCGAGAGGCCCCCGAGGAACTCGCATGGGGACTGGCCTTTCCTGAGGCCACCAGAGCGGGTCCCTGAGGTCCCCGTCGTAAGTCGAGAGCACCTGCCGCAACACGAGAAAATCCAGGAGGTTTTGCCCTCCAGGCGAGATGAGGCCCATTTCCGCTGAGGCTTCTCGAGGCTAATCACGTCTAACCACTGGAACTTCCAAAGGGTCCTTCACAGCCTTGCTGCAACTCAAGAAGTTCCCCGACATACCCGTCTCCACTCGAGAGGAAGCACGTGGGTCCCGCACACATCCAGGGGAGCCCCTTTTCCGCCTCCTAGCTCGAGATGAGGGATCCTTTCCCTGTTTCGTAGGGAAAGAATTCCCGGCGTTCCCGTCGCATCTCAAGAGGAGGCGCTCTCCACAGGAAAGGCGAGAGGAACTCCAGGGTCGTGCCACCATTCCAAGAGTCCCCCAGATGAGTCAGTCCATTCCAGAGGAACCTGTTTTCCCTGCACTGCCTTGACGTTCAAGCCAAGGATCGACTCCCACCACGTGTGCACGTGGGACAGCCCTGTGGGAAAGTCTCGTGGGAAAGCCTCGTGGGAAAGACTCGAGGGAAAACCATAGATCCTTTGATCCACGCGGCGGACTGCGTGACACTGCTGCTACCGCTCTGGAGGAAAGCGCAATGCATGCCCGCATTCGAGACGAGGACTGACTCCCCTGGGGAGACTCCAGAAGTACCCCAAGATCCATGTCAGCACTGGAGAGGAATACTCAGGTTCCGGCCCTGACTCCACACAAGGTCTTAGGCCCCGGCATCAACGGGAGAGGAAACCCGAGAGGCCCCCGAGGAACTCGCATGGGGACTGGCCTTTCCTGAGGCCACCAGAGCGGTTCCCTGAGGTCCCCGTCGTAAGACCAGAGCACCTGCCGCAACACGAGAAAATCCAGGAGGTTTTGCCCTCCAGGCGAGTTGAGGCCCATTTCCGCTGAGGCTTCTCGAGGCCAATCACATCTAACCACTGGAACTTCCAAAGGGTCCTTCACACCATTGCTGCAACTCAAGAAGTTCCCCGACATACTCGTCTGCACTCGAGAGGAAGCACGTGGTGTCCCGCACACATCCAGGGGAGCCCCGTTTCCGCCTCCTAGCTCGAGATGAGGGATCCTTTCCGTGTTTCGTAGGGAAAGAATTCCCGGCGTTCAGGTCGCATCTCAAGAGGAGGCGCTCTCCACAGGAAATGCGAGAGGAACTCCAGGGTCGTGACACCATTCCAAGAGTCCCCCAGATGTGTCAGTCCATTCCAGAGGAACCTGTTTTCCCTGCACTGCCTTGACGTTCAAGCCGAGGATCGACTCCCACCAAGTGTGCACGTGGGACAGCCCTGTGGTAAAGCCTCGTGGGAAAGCATCGTGGGAAAGACTCGAGGGAAAAACATAGATCCTTTGATCCACGCGGCGGACTGCGTGACACTGCTGCTACCGCTCTGGAGGAAAGCGCAAGTGCATGCCCGCATTCGAGACGAGGACTGACTCCCCTGGGGAGACTCCAGAAGTACCCCAAGATCCATGTCAGCACTGGAGAGGAATCCTCAGGTTCCGGCCCCTACTCCACACAAGGTCTTAGGCCCCAGCATCGACGGTAGAGGAATCCCGAGAGGCCCCCGAGGAACTCGCATGGGGACTGGCCTTTCCTGAGGCCACCAGAGCGGGTCCCTGAGGTCCCCGTCGTAAGTCGAGAGCACCTGCCGCAACTCGAGAAAATCCAGGAGGTTTTGCCCTCCAGGCGAGATGAGGCCCATTTCCGCTGAGGCTTCTCGAGGCTAATCACGTCAAAACACTGGAACTTCCAAAGGGTCCTTCACAGCCTTGCTGCAACTCAAGAAGTTCCCCGACATACCCGTCTCCACTCGAGAGGAAGCACGTGGGGTCCCGCACACATCCAGGGGAGCCCCGTTTCCGCCTCCTAGCTCGAGATGAGGGATCCTTTCCCTGTTTCGTAGGGAAAGAATTCCCGGCGTTCCCGTCGCATCTCAAGAGGAGGCGCTCTCCACAGAAAAGGCGAGAGGAACTCCAGGGTCGTGCCACCATTCCAAGAGTCCCCCAGATGAGTCAGTCCATTCCAGAGGAACCTGTTTTCCCTGCACTGCCTTGACGTTCAAGCCGAGAATCGACTCCCACCACGTGTGCACGTGGGACAGCCCTGTGGGAAAGTCTCGTGGGAAAGCCTCGTGGGAAAGACTCGAGGGAAAACCATAGATCCTTTGATCCACGCGGCGGACTGCGTGACACTGCTGCTACCGCTCTGGAGGAAAGCGCAATGCATGCCCGCATTCGAGACGAGGACTGACTCCCCTGGGGAGACTCCAGAAGTACCCCAAGATCCATGTCAGCACTGGAGAGGAATCCTGAGGTTCCGGCCCCGACTCCACACAAGGTCTTAGGCCCCGGCATCGACTGGAGAGGAATCCCGAGAGGCCCCCGAGGAACTCGCATGGGGACTGGCCTTTACTGAGGCCACCAGAGCGGTTCCCTGAGGTCCCCGTCGTAAGTCGAGAGCACCTGCCGCAACACGAGAAAATCCAGGAGGTTTTGCCCTCCAGGCGAGATGAGGCCCATTTCCGCTGAGGCTTCTCGAGGCCAATCACATCTAACCACTGGAACTTCCAAAGGGTCCTTCACACCCTTGCTGCAACTCAAGAAGTTCCCCGACCTACCCGTCTCCACTCGAGAGGAAGCACGTGGGTCCCGCACACATCCAGGGGAGCCCCGTTTCCGCCTCCTAGCTCGAGATGAGGGATCCTTTCCCTGTTTCGTAGGGAAAGAATTCCCGGCGTTCCCGTCGCATCTCAAGAGGAGGCGCTCTCCACAGGAAATGCGAGAGGAACTCCAGGGTCATGCCACCATTCCAAGAGTCCCCCAGATGTGTCAGTCCATTCCAGAGGAACCTGTTTTCCCTGCACTGCCTTGACGTTCAAGCCGAGGATCGACTCCCACCACGTGTGCACGTGGGACAGCCCTGTGGGAAAGTCTCGTGGGAAAGCCTCGTGGGAAAGACTCGAGGGAAAACCATAGATCCTTTGATCCACGCGGCGGACTGCGTGACACTGCTGCTACCGCTCTGGAGGAAAGCGCAAGTGCATGCCCGCATTCGAGACGAGGACTGACTCCCCTGGGGAGACTCCAGAAGTACCCCAAGATCCATGTCAGCACTGGAGAGGAATCCTCAGGTTCCGGCCCCGACTCCACACAAGGTCTTAGGCCCCGGCATCGACGGGAGAGGAATCCCCAGAGGCCCCCGAGGAACTCGCATGGGGACTGGCCTTTCCTGAGGCCACCAGAGCGGGTCCCTGAGGTCCCCGGCGTAAGTCGAGAGCACCTGCCGCAACTCGAGAAAATCCAGGAGGTTTTGCCCTCCAGGCGAGATGAGGCCCATTTCCGCTGAGGCTTCTCGAGGCTAATCACGTCTAACCACTGGAACTTCCAAAGGGTCCTTCACACCCTTGCTGCAACTCAAGAAGTTCCCCGACATACCCGTCTCCACTCGAGAGGAAGCACGTGGGTCCCGCACACATCCAGGGGAGCCCCGTTTCCGCCTCCTAGCTCGAGATGAGGGATCCTTTCCCTGTTTCGTAGGGAAAGAATTCCCGGCGTTCCCGTCGCATCTCAAGAGGAGGCGCTCTCCACAGGAAAGGCGAGAGGAACTCCAGGGTCGAGACACCATTCCAAGAGTCCCCCAGATGTGTCAGTCCATTCCAGAGGAACCTGTTTTCCCTGCACTGCCTTGACGTTCAAGCCGAGGATCGACTCCCACCACGTGTGCACGTGGGACAGCCCTGTGGGAAAGCCTCGTGGGAAAGCCTCGTGGGAAAGACTCGAGGGAAAATCATAGATCCTTTGATCCACGCGGCGGACTGCGTGACACTGCTGCTACCGCTCTGGAGGAAAGCGCAAGTGCATGCCCGCATTCGAGACGAGGACTGACTCCCCTGGGGAGACTCCAGAAGTACCCCAACATCCATGTCAGCACTGGAGAGGAATCCTCAGGTTCCGGCCCCGACTCCACACAAGGTCTTAGGCCCCGGCATCGACGGGAGAGGAATCCCGAGACGCCCCCGAGGAACTCGCATGGGGACTGGCCTTTCCTGAGGCCACCAGAGCGGGTCCCTGAGGTCCCCGTCGTAAGTCGAGAGCACCTGCCGCAACTCGAGAAAATCCAGGAGGTTTTGCCCTCCAGGCGAGATGAGGCCCATTTCCGCTGAGGCTTCTCGAGGCCAATCACATCTAACCACTGGAACTTCCAAAGGGTCCTTCACACCCTTGCTGCAACTCAAGAAGTTCCCCGACATACCCGTCTCCACGCGAGAGGAAGCACGTGGGTCCCGCACACATCCCGGGGAGCCCCGTTTCCGACTCCTAGCTCGAGATGAGGGATCCTTTCCCTGTTTCGTAGGGAAAGAATTCCCGGCGTTCCCGTCGCATCTCAAGAGGAGGCGCTCTCCTCAGGAAAGGCGAGAGGAACTCCAGGGTCGTGCCACCATTCCAAGAGTCCCCCAGATGTGTCAGTCCATTCCAGAGGAACCTGTTTTCCCTGCACTGCCTTGACGATCAAGCCGAGGATCGACTCCCACCACGTGTGCACGTGGGACAGCCCTGTGGGAAAGCCTCGTGGGAAAGCCTCGTGGGAAAGACTCGAGGGAAAACCATAGATCCTTGGATCCACGAGGCGGACTGCGTGACACTGCTGCTACCGCTCTGGAGGAAAGCGCAAGTGCATGCCCGCATTCGAGACGAAGACTGACTCCCCTGGGGAGACTCCAGATGTACCCCAAGATCCATGTCAGCACTGGATAGGAATCCTCAGGTTCCGGCCCCGACTCCACACAAGGACTAAGGCCCCGCCATCGACGGGAGAGGAATCCCCAGAGGCCCCCGAGGAACTCGCATGGGGACTGGCCTTTCCTGAGGCCACCAGAGCGGGTCCCTGAGGTCCCCGTCGTTAGTCGAGAGCACCTGCCGCAACTCGAGAAAATCCAGGAGGTTTTGCCCTCCAGGCGAGATGAGGCCCATTTCCGCTGAGGCTTCTCGAGGCTAATCACCTCTAACCACTGGAACTTCCAAAGGGTCCTTCACACCCTTGCTGCAACTCAAGAACTTCCCCGACATACCAGTCTCCCCTCGAGAGGAAGCACGTGGGGTCCCGCACACATCCAGGGGAGCCCCGTTTCCACCTCCTAGCTCGAGATGAGGGATCCTTTCCCTGTTTCGTAGGGAAAGAATTCCCGGCGTTCCCGTCGCATCTCAAGAGGAGGCGCTCTCCACAGGAAAGGGGAGAGGAACTCCAGGGTCGTGCCACCATTCAAAGAGTCCCCCAGATGTGTCAGTCCATTACAGAGGAACCTGTTTTCCCTGCACTGCCTTGATGTTCAAGCCGAGGATCGACTCCCACCACGTGTGCACGTGGGACAGCCCTGTGGGAAAGCCTCGTGGGAAAGCCTCGTGGGAAAGACTCGAGGGAAAACCATTGATCCTTTGATCCACGCGGCGGACTGCGTGACACTGCTGCTACCGCTCTGGAGGAAAGCGCAAGTGCATGTCCGCATTCGAGATGAGGACTGACTCCCCTGGGGAGACTCCAGAAGTACCCCAAGATCCATGTCAGCACTGGAGAGGAATCCTCAGGTTCCGGCCCCGACTCCACACAAGGTCTTAGGCCCCGGCATCGACGGGAGAGGAATCCCGAGAGGCCCCCAAGGAACTCGCATGGGGACTGGCCTTTCCTGAGGCCACCAGAGCGGTTCCCTGAGGTCCCCGTCGTAAGTCGAGAGCACCTGCCGCAACTCGAGAAAATCCAGGAGGTTTTGCCCTCCAGGCGAGATGAGGCCCATTTTCACTGAGGCTTCTCGAGGCTAATCACGTCTAACCACTGGAACTTCCAAAGGGTCCTTCACACCCTTGCTGCAACTCAAGAAGTTCCCTGACATACCCGTCTCCACTCGAGAGGAAGCACGTGGGTCCCGCACACATTAAGGTAGCCCCGTTTCCGCCTCCTAGCTCGAGATGAGGGATCCTTTCCCTGTTTCGTAGGGAAAGAATTCCCGGCGTTCCCGTCGCATCTCAAGAGGAGGCGCTCTCCACAGGAAAGGCGAGAGGAACTCCAGGGTCTTGCCACCATTCCAAGAGTCCCCCAGATGTGTCAGTCCATTCCAGAGGAACCTGTTTTCCCTGCACTGCCTTGACGTTCAAGCCGAGGATCGACTCCCACCACGTGTGCACGTGGGACAGCCCTGTGGGAAAGCCTCGTGGGAAAGCCTCCTGGGAAAGACTCGAGGGAAAACCATAGATCCTTTGATCCATTGGGCGGACTGCGTGACACTGCTGCTACCGCTCTGGAGGAAAGCGCAAGTGCATGTCCGCATTCGAGACGAGGACTGACTCCCCTGGGGAGACTCCAGAAGTACCCCAAGATCCATGTCAGCACTGGAGAGGAATCCTCATGTTCCGGCCCCGACTCCACACTAGGTCTTAGGCCCCAGCATCGACGGGAGAGGAATCCCGAGAGGCCCCCGAGGAACTCGCATGGGGACTGGCCTTTCCTGAGGCCACCAGAGCGGGTCCCTGAGGTCCCCGTCGTAAGTCGAGAGCACCTGCCGCAACTCGAGAAAATCCAGGAGGTTTTGCCCTCCAGGCGAGATGAGGCCCATTTCCGCTGAGGCTTCTCGAGGCTAATCAAGTCTAACCACTTGAACTTCCAAAGGGTCCTTCACAGCCTTGCTGCAACTCAAGAAGTTCCCCGACATACCCGTCTCCACTCGAAAGGAAGCACGTGGGTCCCGCACACATCCAGGGGAGCCCCGTTTCCGTCTCCGAGCTCGATTGAGGGATCCTTTCCCTGTTTCGTAGGGAAAGAATTCCCGGCGTTCCCGTCGCATCTCAAGAGGAGGCGCTCTCCACAGGAAAGGCGAGAGGAACTCCAGGGTCGTGCCACCATTCCAAGAGTCCCCCAGATGAGTCAGTCCATTCCAGAGGAACCTGTTTTCCCTGCACTGCCTTGACGTTCAAGCCGAGGATCGACTCCCACCACGTGTGCACGTGGGACAGCCCTGTGAGAAAGTCTCGTGGGTAAGCCTCGTGGGAAAGACTCGAGGGAAAATCATAGATCCTTTGATCCACGCGGCGGACTGCGTGACACTGCTGCTACCGCTCTGGAGGAAAGCGCAATGCATGCCCGCATTCGAGACAAGGACTGACTCCCCTGGGGAGACTCCAGAAGTACCCCAAGATCCATGTCAGCACTGGAGAGGAATCCTCAGGTTCCGGCCCCGACTCCACACAAGGTCTTAGGCCCCGGCATCAACGGGAGAGGAAACCCGAGAGGCCCCCGAGGAATTCGCATGGGGACTGGCCTTTCCTGAGGCCACCAGAGCGGTTCCCTGAGGTCCCCGTCGTAAGTGGAGAGCACCTGCCGCAACACGAGAAAATCCAGGAGGTTTTGCCCTCCAGGCGAGATGAGGCCCATTTCCGCTGAGGCTTCTCGAGGCCAATCACTTCTAACCACTGGAACTTCCAAAGGGTCCTTCACACCCTTGCTGCAACTCAAGAAGTTCCCCGACATACCCGTCTCCACTCGAGAGGAAGCACGTGGGTCCCGCACACATCCAGGGGAGCCCCGTTTCCGCCTCCTAGCTCGAGATGAGGGATCCTTTCCCTGTTTCGTAGGGAAAGAATTCCCGGCGTTCCCGTCGCATCTCAAGAGGAGGCGCTCTCCACAGGAAAGGCGAGAGGAACTCCAGGGTCGTGCCACCATTCCAAGAGTCCCCCAGATGTGTCAGTCCATTCCAGAGGAACCTGTTTTCCCTGCACTGCCTTGACGTTCAAGCCGAGGATACACTCCCACCACGTGTGCACGTGGGACAGCCCTGTGGGAAAGCCTCGTGGGAAAGCCTCGTGGGAAAGACTCGAGGGAAAACCATAGATCCTTTGATCCAGGCGGCGGACTGCGTGACACTGCTGCTACCGCACTGGAGGAAAGCGCAAGTGCATGCCCGCATTCGAGACGAGGACTGACTCCCCTGGGGAGACTCCAGAAGTACCCCAAGATCCATGTCAGCACTGGAGAGGAATCCTCAGGTTCCGGCCCCGACTCCTCACAAGGTCTTAGGCCCCGGCATCGACGGGAGAGGAATCCCGAGAGGCCCCCAAGGAACCCGCATGGGGACTGGCCTTTCCTTAGGCCACCAGAGCGGGTCCCTGAGGTCCCCGTCGTAAGTCGAGAGCACCTGCCGCAACTCGAGAAAATCCAGGAGGTTTTGCCCTCCAGGCGAGATGAGGCCCATTTCCGCTGAGGCTTCTCGAGGCTAATCACGTCTAACCACTGGAACTTCCAAAGGGTCCTTCACACCCTTGCTGCAACTCAAGAAGTTCCCCGACATACCCGTCTCCACTCGAGAGGAAGCACGTGGGGTCCCGCACACATCCAGGGGAGCCCCGTTTCCGCCTCCTAGCTCGATTGAGGGATCCTTTCCCTGTTTCGTAGGGAAAGAATTCCCGGCGTTCCCGTCGCATCTCAAGAGGAGGCGCTCTCCACAGGAAAGGTGAGAGGAACTCCAGGGTCATGCCACCATTCCAAGAGTCCACCAGATGTGTCAGTCCATTCCAGAGGAACCTGTTTTCCCTGCACTGCCTTGACGTTCAAGCCGAGGATCCACTCCCACCACGTGTGCACGTGGGACAGCCATGTGGGAAAGCCTCGTGGGAAAGCCTCGTGGGAAAGACTCGAGGGAAAACCATAGATCCTTTGATCCAGGCGGCGGACTGCGTGACACTGCTGCTACCGCTCTGGAGGAAAGTGCAAGTTCATGCCCGCATTCGAGACGAGGACTGACTCCCCTGGGGAGACTCCAGAAGTACCCCAAGATCCATGTCAGCACGGGAGAGGAATCCTCAGGTTCCGGCCCCGACTCCACACAAGGTCTTAGGCCCCGGCATCGACGGGAGAGGAATCCCGTGAGGCCCCCGAGGAACTCGCATGGGGACTGGCCTTTCCTGAGGCCACCAGAGCGGGTCCCTGAGGTCCCGGTCGTAAGTCGAGAGCACCTGCCGCAACTCGAGAAAATCCAGGAGGTTTTGCCCTCCAGGCGAGATGAGGCCCATTTCCGCTGAGGCTTCTCGAGGCTAATCACGTCTAACCACTGGAACTTCCAAAGGGTCCTTCACACCCTTGCTGCAACTCAAGAAGTTCCCCAACATACCCGTCTCCACTCGAGAGGAAGCACGTGGGTTCCCGCACACATCCAGGGGAGCCCCGTTTCCGCCTCCTAGCTCGAGATGAGGGATCCTTTCCCTGTTTCGTAGGGAAAGAATTCCCGGCGTTCCCGTCGCATCTCAAGAGGAGGCGCTCTCCACAGGAAAGGCGAGAGGAACTCCAGGGTCGTGCCACCATTCCAAGAGTCCCCCAGATGTGTCAGTCCATTCCAGAGGAACCTGTTTTCCCTGCACTGCCTTGACGTTCAAGCCGAGGATCCACTCCCACCACGTGTGGACGTGGGACAGCCCTGTGGGAAAGCCTCGTGGGAAAGCCTCGTGGGAAAGACTCGAGGGAAAACCATAGATCCTTTGATCCATTGGGAGGACTGCGTGACACTGCTGCTACCGCTCTGGAGGAAAGCGCAAGTGCATGCCCGCATTCGAGACGAGGACTGACTCCCCTGGGGAGACTCCAGAATTACCCCAAGATCCATGTCAGCACTGGAGAGGAATCCTCAGGTTCCGGCCCCGACTCCACACAAGGTCTTAGGCACCGGCATCGACGGGAGAGGAATCCCGAGAGGCCCCCGAGGAACTCGCATGGGGACTGGCCTTTCCTGAGGCCACCAGAGCGAGTCCCTGAGGTCCCCGTCGTAAGTCGAGAGCACCTGCCGCAACTCGAGAAAATCCAGGAGGTTTTGCCCTCCAGGCGAGATGAGGCCCATTTCCGCTGAGGCTTCTCGAGGCTAATCACGTCTAACCACTGGAACTTCCAAAGGGTCTTCACACCCTTGCTGCAACTCAAGAAGTTCCCCGACATACCCGTCTCCACTCGAGAGGAAGCACGTGGGGTCCCGCAAACATCCAGGGGAGCCCCGTTTCCGCCTCCTAGCTCGAGATGAGGGATCCTTTCCCTGTTTCGTAGGGAAAGAATTCCCGGCGTTCCCGTCGCATCTCAAGAGGAGGCGCTCTCCACAGGAAAGGCGAGAGGAACTCCAGGGTCGTGCCACCATTCCAAGAGTCCCCCAGATGTGTCAGTCCATTCCAGAGGAACCTGTTTTCCCTGCACTGCCTTGACGTTCAAGCCGAGGATCCACTCCCACCACGTGTGCACGTGGGACAGCCCTGTGGGAAAGCCTCCTGGGAAAGCCTCCTGGGAAAGACTCGAGGGAAAACCATAGATCCTTTGATCCACGCGGCGGACTGCGTGACACTGCTGCTACCGCTCTGGAGGAAAGCGCAAGTGCATGCCCGCATTCGAGACGAGGACTGACTCCCCTGGGGAGACTCCAGAAGTTCCCCAAGATCCATGTCAGCACTGGAGAGGAATCCTCAGGTTCGGGCCTCGACTCCACACAAGGTCTTAGGCCCCGGCATCGACGGGAGAGGAATCCCGAGACGCCCCCGAGGAACTCGCATGGGGACTGGCCTTTCCTGAGGCCACCAGAGCGGGTCCCTGAGGTCCCCGTCGTAAGTCGAGAGCACCTGCCGCAACTCGAGAAAATCCAGGAGGTTTTGCCCTCCAGGCGAGATGAGGCCCATTTCCGCTGAGGCTTCTCGAGGCTAATCACGTCTAACCACTGGAACTTCCAAAGGGTCCTTCACACCCTTGCTGCAACTCAAGAAGTTCCCCGACATACCCGTCTCCACTCGAGAGGAAGCACGTGGGGTCCCGCACACATCCAGGGGAGCCCCGTTTCCGCCTCCTAGCTCGAGATGAGGGATCCTTTCCCTGTTTTGTAGGGAAAGAATTCCCGGCGTTCCCGTCGCATCTCAAGAGGAGGCGCTCTCCACAGGAAAGGCGAGAGGAACTCCAGGGTCGTGCCTCCATTCCAAGAGTCCCCCAGATGTGTCAGTCCATTCCAGAGGAACCTGTTTTCCCTGCACTGCCTTGACGTTCAAGCCGAGCATCCACTCCCACCACGTGTGCACGTGGGACAGCCCTGTGGGAAAGCCTCGTGGGAAAGCCTCGTGGGAAAGACTCGAGGGAAAACCATAGATCCTTTGATCCAGGCGGCGGACTGCGTGACACTGCTGCTACCGCTCTGGAGGAAAGCGCAAGTGCATGCCCGCATTCGAGACGAGGACTGACTCCCCTGGGGAGACTCCAGAAGTACCCCAAGATCCATGTCAGCACTGGAGAGGAATCCTCAGGTTCCGGCCCCGACTCCTCACAAGGTCTTAGGCCCCGGCATCGACGGGAGAGGAATCCCGAGAGGCCCCCAAGGAACCCGCATGGGGACTGGCCTTTCCTTAGGCCACCAGAGCGGGTCCCTGAGGTCCCCGTCGTAAGTCGAGAGCACCTGCCGCAACTCGAGAAAATCCAGGAGGTTTTGCCCTCCAGGCGAGATGAGGCCCATTTCCGCTGAGGCTTCTCGAGGCTAATCACGTCTAACCACTGGAACTTCCAAAGGGTCCTTCACACCCTTGCTGCAACTCAAGAAGTTCCCCGACATACCCGTCTCCACTCGAGAGGAAGCACGTGGGTTCCCGCACACATCCAGGGGAGCCCCGTTTCCGCCTCCTAGCTCGAGATGAGGGATCCTTTCCCTGTTTCGTAGGGAAAGAATTCCCGGCGTTCCCGTCGCATCTCAAGAGGAGGCGCTCTCCACAGGAAAGGCGAGAGGAACTCCAGGGTCGTGCCACCATTCCAAGAGTCCCCCAGATGTGTCAGTCCATTCCAGAGGAACCTGTTTTCCCTGCACTGCCTTGACGTTCAAGCCGAGGATCCACTCCCACCACGTGTGGACGTGGGACAGCCCTGTGGGAAAGCCTCGTGGGAAAGCCTCGTGGGAAAGACTCGAGGGAAAACCATAGATCCTTTGATCCATTGGGCGGACTGCGTGACACTGCTGCTACCGCTCTGGAGGAAAGCGCAAGTGCATGCCCGCATTCGAGACGAGGACTGACTCCCCTGGGGAGACTCCAGAATTACCCCAAGATCCATGTCAGCACTGGAGAGGAATCCTCAGGTTCGGGCCCCGACTCCACACAAGGTCTTAGGCCCCGGCATCGACGGGAGAGGAATCCCGAGACGCCCCCGAGGAACTCGCATGGGGACTGGCCTTTCCTGAGGCCACCAGAGCGGGTCCCTGAGGTCCCCGTCGTAAGTCGAGAGCACCTGCCGCAACTCGAGAAAATCCAGGAGGTTTTGCCCTCCAGGCGAGATGAGGCCCATTTCCGCTGAGGCTTCTCGAGGCTAATCACGTCTAACCACTGGAACTTCCAAAGGGTCCTTCACACCCTTGCTGCAACTCAAGAAGTTCCCCGACATACCCGTCTCCACTCGAGAGGAAGCACGTGGGGTCCCGCACACATCCAGGGGAGCCCCGTTTCCGCCTCCTAGCTCGAGATGAGGGATCCTTTCCCTGTTTTGTAGGGAAAGAATTCCCGGCGTTCCCGTCGCATCTCAAGAGGAGGCGCTCTCCACAGGAAAGGCGAGAGGAACTCCAGGGTCGTGCCTCCATTCCAAGAGTCCCCCAGATGTGTCAGTCCATTCCAGAGGAACCTGTTTTCCCTGCACTGCCTTGACGTTCAAGCCGAGCATCCACTCCCACCACGTGTGCACGTGGGACAGCCCTGTGGGAAAGCCTCGTGGGAAAGCCTCCTGGGAAAGACTCGAGGGAAAACCATAGATCCTTTGATCCACGCGGCGGACTGCGTGACACTGCTGCTACCGCTCTGGAGGAAAGCGCAAGTGCATGCCCGCATTCGAGACGAGGACTGACTCCACTGGGGAGACTCCAGAAGTACCCCAAGATCCATGTCAGCACTGGAGAGGAATCCTCAGGTTCCGGCCCCGACTCCACACAAGGTCTTAGGCCCCGGCATCGCCGGGAGAGGAATCCCGAGAGGCCCCCGAGGAACTCGCATGGGGACTGGCCTTTCCTGAGGCCACCAGAGCGGGTCCCTGAGGTCCCCGTCGTAAGTCGAGAGCACCTGCCGCAACTCGAGAAAATCCAGGAGGTTTTGCCCTCCAGGCGAGATGAGGCCCATTTCCGCTGAGGCTTCTCGAGGCTAATCACGTCTAACCACTGGAACTTCCAAAGGGTCCTTCACACCCTTGCTGCAACTCAAGAAGTTCCCCGACATACCCGTCTCCACTCGAGAGGAAGCACGTGGGGTCCCGTACACATCCAGGGGAGCCCCGTTTCCGCCTCCTAGCTCGAGATGAGGGATCCTTTCCCTGTTTCGTAGGGAAAGTATTCCCGGCGTTCCCGTCGCATCTCAAGAGGAGGCGCTCTCCACAGGAAAGGCGAGAGGAACTCCAGGGTCGTGCCACCATTCCAAGAGTCCCCCAGATGTGTCAGTCCATTCCAGAGGAACCTGTTTTCCCTGCACTGCCTTGACGTTCAAGCCGAGCATCCACTCCCACCACGTGTGCACGTGGGACAGCCCTGTGGGAAAGCCTCGTGGGAAAGCCTCGTGGGAAAGACTCGAGGGAAAACCATAGATCCTTTGATCCACGCGGCCGACTGCGTGACACTGCTGCTACCGCTCTGGAGGAAAGCGCAAGTGCATGCCCGCATTCGAGACGAGGACTGATTCCCCTGGGGAGACTCCAGAAGTACCCCAAGATCCATGTCAGCACTGGAGAGGAATCCTTAGGTTCCGGCCCCGACTCCACACAAGGTCTTAGGCACCGGCATCGACGGGAGAGGAATCCCGAGAGGCCCCCGAGGAACTCGCATGGGGACTGGCCTTTCCTGAGGCCACCAGAGCGAGTCCCTGAGGTCCCCGTCGTAAGTCGAGAGCACCTGCCGCAACTCGAGAAAATCCAGGAGGTTTTGCCCTCCAGGCGAGATGAGGCCCATTTCCGCTGAGGCTTCTCGAGGCTAATCACGTCTAACCACTGGAACTTCCAAAGGGTCCTTCACACCCTTGCTGCAACTCAAGAAGTTCCCCGACATACCCGTCTCCACTCGAGAGGAAGCACGTGGGGTCCCGCACACATCCAGGGGAGCCCCGTTTCCGCCTCCTAGCTCGAGATGAGGGATCCTTTCCCTGTTTCGTAGGGAAAGAATTCCCGGCGTTCCCGTCTCATCTCAAGAGGAGGCGCTCTCCACAGGAAAGGCGAGAGGAACTCCAGGGTCGTGCCACCATTCCAAGAGTCCCCCAGATGTGTCAGTCCATTCCAGAGGAACCTGTTTTCCCTGCACTGCCTTGACGTTCAAGCCGAGGATCCACTCCCACCACGTGTGGACGTGGGACAGCCCTGTGGGAAAGCCTCGTGGGAAAGCCTCGTGGGAAAGACTCGAGGGAAAACCATAGATCCTTTGATCCACGCGGCGGACTGCGTGACACTGCTGCTACCGCTCTGGAGGAAAGCGCAAGTGCATGCCCGCATTCGAGACGAGGACTGACTCCCCAGGGGAGACTCCAGAAGTACCCCAAGATCCATGTCAGCACTGGAGAGGAATCCGCAGGTTCCGGCCCCAATTCCACACAAGGTCTTAGGCCCCGGCATCGACGGGAGAGGAATCCCGAGAGGCCCCCGAGGAACTCGCATGGGGACTGGCCTTTCCTGAGGCCACCAGAGCGGGTCCCTGAGGTCCCCGTCGTAAGTCGAGAGCACCTGCCGCAACTCGAGAAAATCCAGGAGGTTTTGCCCTCCAGGCGAGATGAGGCCCATTTCCGCTGAGGCTTCTCGAGGCTAATCACGTCTAACCACTGGAACTTCCAAAGGGTCTTCACACCCTTGCTGCAACTCAAGAAGTTCCCCGACATACCCGTCTCCACTCGAGAGGAAGCACGTGGGGTCCCGCACACATCCAGGGGAGCCCCGTTTCCGCCTCCTAGCTCGAGATGAGGGATCCTTTCCCTGTTTCGTAGGGAAAGAATTCCCGGCGTTCCCGTCGCATCTCAAGAGGAGGCGCTCTCCACAGGAAAGGCGAGAGGAACTCCAGGGTCGTGCCACCATTCCAAGAGTCCCCCAGATGTGTCAGTCCATTCCAGAGGAACCTGTTTTCCCTGCACTGCCTTGACGTTCAAGCCGAGGATCCACTCCCACCACGTGTGCACGTGGGACAGCCCTGTGGGAAAGCCTCCTGGGAAAGCCTCCTGGGAAAGACTCGAGGGAAAACCATAGATCCTTTGATCCACGCGGCGGACTGCGTGACACTGCTGCTACCGCTCTGGAGGAAAGCGCAAGTGCATGCCCGCATTCGAGACGAGGACTGACTCCCCTGGGGAGACTCCAGAAGTTCCCCAAGATCCATGTCAGCACTGGAGAGGAATCCTCAGGTTCGGGCCCCGACTCCACACAAGGTCTTAGGCCCCGGCATCGACGGGAGAGGAATCCCGAGACGCCCCCGAGGAACTCGCATGGGGACTGGCCTTTCCTGAGGCCACCAGAGCGGGTCCCTGAGGTCCCCGTCGTAAGTCGAGAGCACCTGCCGCAACTCGAGAAAATCCAGGAGGTTTTGCCCTCCAGGCGAGATGAGGCCCATTTCCGCTGAGGCTTCTCGAGGCTAATCACGTCTAACCACTGGAACTTCCAAAGGGTCCTTCACACCCTTGCTGCAACTCAAGAAGTTCCCCGACATACCCGTCTCCACTCGAGAGGAAGCACGTGGAGTCCCGCACACATCCAGGGAAGCCCCGTTTCCGCCTCCTAGCTCGAGATGAGGGATCCTTTCCCTGTTTCGTAGGGAAAGAATTCCCGGCGTTCCCGTCGCATCTCAAGAGGAGGCGCTCTCCTCAGGAAAGGCGAGAGGAACTCCAGGGTCGTGCCACCATTCCAAGAGTCCCCCAGATGTGTCAGTCCATTCCAGAGGAACCTGTTTTCCCTGCACTGCCTTGACGTTCAAGCCGAGGATCGACTCCCACCACGTGTGCACGTGGGACAGCCCTGTGGGAAAGCCTCGTGGGAAAGCCTCGTGGGAAAGACTCGAGGGAAAACCATAGATCCTTTGATCCACGCGGCGGACTGCGTGACACTGCTGCTACCGCTCTGGAGGAAAGCGCAAGTGCATGCCCGCATTCGAGACGAGGACTGACTCCCCTGGGGAGACTCCAGAAGTACCCCAAGATCCATGTCAGCACTGGAGAGGAATCCTCAGATTCCGGCCCCGACTCCATACAAGGTCTTAGGCCCCGGCATCGACGGGAGAGGAATGCCGAGAGGCCCCCGAGGAACTCGCATGGGGACTGGCCTTTCCTGAGGCCACCAGAGCGGGACCCTGAGGTCCACATCGTAAGTCGAGAGCACCTGCCGCAACTCGAGAAAATCCAGGAGGTTTTGCCCTCCAGGCGAGATGAGGCCCATTTCCGCTGAGGCTTCTCGAGGCTAATCACATCTAACCGCTGGAACTTCCAAAGGGTCCTTCACACCCTTGCTGCAACTCAAGAAGTTCCCCGACATACCCGTCTCCACTCGAGAGGAAGCACGTGGGGTCCCACACACATCCAAGGGAGCCCCGTTTCCGCCTCCTAGCTCGAGATGAGTGATCCTTTCCCTGTTTCGTAGGGAAAGAATTCCCGGCGTTCCCGTCGCATCTCAAGAGGAGGCGCTCTCCACAGGAAAGGCGAGAGGAACTCCAGGGTCGTGCCACCATTCCAAGAGTCCCCCAGATGTGTCAGTCCATTCCAGAGGAACCTGTTTTCCCTGCACTGCCTTGACGTTCAAGCCGAGCATCCACTCCCACCACGTGTGCACGTGGGACAGCCCTGTGGGAAAGCCTCGTGGGAAAGCCTCGTGGGAAAGACTCGAGGGAAAACCATAGATCCTTTGATCCACGCGGCGGACTGCGTGACACTGCTGCTACCGCTCTGGAGGAAAGCGCAAGTGCATGCCCGCATTCGAGACGAGGACTGACTCCACTGGGGAGACTCCAGAAGTACCCCAAGATCCATGTCAGCACTGGAGAGGAATCCTCAGGTTCCGGCCCCGACTCCACACAAGGTCTTAGGCCCCGGCATCGACGGGAGAGGAATCCCGAGAGGCCCCCGAGGAACTCGCATGGGGACTGGCCTTTCCTGAGGCCACCAGAGCGGGTCCCTGAGGTCCCCGTCGTAAGTCGAGAGCACCTGCCGCAACTCGAGAAAATCCAGGAGGTTTTGCCCTCCAGGCGAGATGAGGCCCATTTCCGCTGAGGCTTCTCGAGGCTAATCACGTCTAACCACTGGAACTTCCAAAGGGTCCTTCACACCCTTGCTGCAACTCAAGAAGTTCCCCGACATACCCGTCTCCACTCGAGAGGAAGCACGTGGGGTCCCGCACACATCCAGGGGAGCCCTGTTTCCGCCTCCTAGCTCGAGATGAGGGATCCTTTCCCTGTTTCGTAGGGAAAGAATTCACGGCGTTCCCGTCGCATCTCAAGAGGAGGCGCTCTCCACAGGAAAGGCGAGAGGAACTCCAGGGTCGTGCCACCATTCCAAGAGTCCCCCAGATGTGTCAGTCCATTCCAGAGGAACCTGTTTTCCCTGCACTGCCTTGACGTTCAAGCCGAGGATCCACTCCCACCACGTGTGCACGTGGGACAGCCCTGTGGGAAAGCCTCGTGGGAAAGCCTCGTGGGAAAGACTCGAGGGAAAAACATAGATCCATTGATCCACGCGGCGGACTGCGTGACACTGCTGCTACCGCTCTGGAGGAAAGCGCAAGTGCATGCCCGCATTCGAGACGAGGACTGACTCCCCTGGGGAGACTCCAGAAGTACTCCAAGGTCCATGTCAGCAGTGGAGAGGAATCCTCAGGTTCCGGCCCCGACTCCACACAAGGTCTTAGGCCCTGGCATCGACGGGAGAGTAATCCCGAGAGGCCCCCGAGGAATTCGCATGGGGACTGGCCTTTCCTGAGGCCACCAGAGCGGGTCCCTGAGGTCCCCGTCGTAAGTCGAGAGCACCTGCCGCAACTCGAGAAAATCCAGGAGGTTTTGCCCTCCAGGCGAGATGAGGCCCATTTCCGCTGAGGCTTCTCGAGGCTAATCACGTCTAACCACTGGAACTTCCAAAGGGTCCTTCACACCCTTGCTGCAACTCAAGAAGTTCCCCGACATACCCGTCTCCACTCGAGAGGAAGCACGTGGGGTCCCGCACACATCCAGGGGAGCCCCGTTTCCGCCTCCTAGCTCGAGATGAGGGATCCTTTCCCTGTTTCGTAGGGAAAGAATTCCCGGCGTTCCCGTCGCATCTCAAGAGGAGGCGCTCTCCACAGGAAAGGCGAGAGGAACTCCAGGGTCGTGCCACCATTCCAAGAGTCCCCCAGATGTGTCAGTCCATTCCAGAGGAACCTGTTTTCCCTGCACTGCCTTGACGTTCAAGCCGAGGATCCACTCCCACCACGTGTGCACGTGGGACAGCCCTGTGGGAAAGCCCCGTGGGAAAGCCTCGTGGGAAAGACTCGAGGGAAAAACATAGATCCTTTGATCCACGGGGTGGACTGCGTGACACTGCTGCTACCGCTCTGGAGGAAAGCGCAAGTGCATGCCCGCATTCGAGACGAGGACTGACTCCCCTGGGGAGACTCCAGAAGTACCCAAAGATCCATGTCAGCACTGGAGAGGAATCCTCAGGTTCCGGCCCCGACTCCACACAAGGTCTTAGGCCCCGGCATCGACGGGAGAGGAATGCCGAGAGGCCCCCGAGGAACTCGCATGGGGACTGGCCTTTCCTGAGGCCACCAGAGCGGGTCCCTGAGGTCCCCATCGTAAGTCGAGAGCACCTGCCGCAACTCGAGAAAATCCAGGAGGTTTTGCCCTCCAGGCGAGATGAGGCCCATTTCCGCTGAGGCTTCTCGAGGCTAATCACATCTAACCGCTGGAACTTCCAAAGGGTCCTTCACACCCTTGCTGCAACTCAAGAAGTTCCCCGACATACCCGTCTCCACTCGAGAGGAAGCACGTGGGGTCCCACACACATCCAGGGGAGCCCCGTTTCCGCCTCCTAGCTCGAGATGAGGGATCCTTTCCTTGTTTCGTAGGGAAAGAATTCCCGGCGTTCCCGTCGCATCTCAAGAGGAGGCGCTCTCCACAGGAAAGACGAGAGGAACTCCAGGGTCGTGCCACCATTCCAAGAGTCCCCCAGATGTGTCAGTCCATTCCAGAGGAACCTGTTTTCCCTGCACTGCCTTGACGTTCAAGCCGAGCATCCAATCCCACAACGTGTGCACGTGGGACAGCCCTGTGGGAAAGCCTCGTGGGAAAGCCTCGTGGGAAAGACTCGAGGGAAAACCATAGATCCTTTGATCCACGCGGCGGACTGCGTGACACTGCTGCTACCGCTCTGGAGGAAAGCGCAAGTGCATGCCCGCATTCGAGACGAGGACTGACTCCCCTGGGGAGACTCCAGAAGTTCCCCAAGATCCATGTCAGCACTGGAGAGGAATCCTCAGGTTCCGGCCCCGACTCCACACAAGCTCTTAGGCCCCGGCATCGACGGGAGAGGAATCCCGAGAGGCCCCCGAGGAACTCGCATGGGGACTGGCCTTTCCTGAGGCCACCAGAGCGGGTCCCTGAGGTCCCCGTCGTAAGTCGAGAGCACCTGCCGCAACTCGAGAAAATCCAGGAGGTTTTGCCCTCCAGGCGAGATGAGGCCCATTTCCGCTGAGGCTTCTCGAGGCTAATCACGTCTAACCACTGGAACTTCCAAAGGGTCCTTCACACCCTTTCTGCAACTCAAGAAGTTCCCCGACATACCCGTCTCCACTCGAGAGGAAGCACGTGGGGTCCCGCACACATCCAGGGGAGCCCCGTTTCCGCCTCCTAGCTCGAGATGAGGGATCCTTTCCCTGTTTCGTAGGGAAAGAATTCCCGGCGTTCCCGTCGCATCTCAAGAGGAGGCGCTCTCCACAGGAAAGGCGAGAGGAACTCCAGGGTCGTGCCACCATTCCAAGAGTCCCCCAGATGTGTCAGTCCATTCCAGAGGAACCTGTTGTCCCTGCACTGCCTTGACGTTCAAGCCGAGGATCCACTCCCACCACGTGTGCACGTTGGAAAACCCTGTGGGAAAGCCTCGTTGGAAAGCCTCGTGGGAAAGACTCGAGGGAAAAACATAGATCCATTGATCCACGCTGCGGACTGCGTGACACTGCTGCTACCGCTCTGGAGGAAAGCGCAAGTGCATGCCCGCATTCGAGACGAGGACTGACTCCCCTGGGGAGACTCCAGAAGTACCCCAAGATCCATGTCAGCACTGGAGAGGAATCCTCAGGTTCCGGCCCCGACTCCACACAAGGTCTTAGGCCCCGGCATCGACGGGAGAGGAATCCCGAGAGGCCCCCGAGGAACTCGCATGGGGACTGGCCTTTCCTGAGGCCACCAGAGCGGGTCCCTGAGGTCCCCGTCGTAAGTCGAGAGCACCTGCCGCAACTCGAGAAAATCCAGGAGGTTTTGCCCTCCAGGCGAGATGAGGCCCATTTCCGCTGAGGCTTCTCGAGGCTAATCACGTCTAACCACTGGAACTTCCAAAGGGTCCTTCACACCCTTGCTGCAACTCAAGAAGTTCCCCGACATACCCGTCTCCACTCGAGAGGAAGCACGTGGGGTCCCGTACACATCCAGGGGAGCCCCGTTTCCGCCTCCTAGCTCGAGATGAGGGATCCTTTCCCTGTTTCGTAGGGAAAGTATTCCCGGCGTTCCCGTCGCATCTCAAGAGGAGGCGCTCTCCACAGGAAAGGCGAGAGGAACTCCAGGGTCGTGCCACCATTCCAAGACTCCCCCAGATGTGTCAGTCCATTCCAGAGGAACCTGTTTTCCCTGCACTGCCTTGACGTTCAAGCCGAGCATCCACTCCCACCACGTGTGCACGTGGGACAGCCCTGTGGGAAAGCCTCGTGGGAAAGCCTCGTGGGAAAGACTCGAGGGAAAACCATAGATCCTTTGATCCACGCGGCCGACTGCGTGACACTGCTGCTACCGCTCTGGAGGAAAGCGCAAGTGCATGCCCGCATTCGAGACGAGGACTGATTCCCCTGGGGAGACTCCAGAAGTACCCCAAGATCCATGTCAGCACTGGAGAGGAATCCTCAGGTTCCGGCCCCGACTGCACACAAGGTCTTAGGCACCGGCATCGACGGGAGAGGAATCCCGAGAGGCCCCCGAGGAACTCGCATGGGGACTGGCCTTTCCTGAGGCCACCAGAGCGAGTCCCTGAGGTCCCCGTCGTAAGTCGAGAGCACCTGCCGCAACTCGAGAAAATCCAGGAGGTTTTGCCCTCCAGGCGATATGAGGCCCATTTCCGCTGAGGCTTCTCGAGGCTAATCACGTCTTACCACTGGAACTTCCAAAGGGTCCTTCACACCCTTGCTGCAACTCAAGAAGTTCCCCGACATACCCGTCTCCACTCGAGAGGAAGCACGTGGGGTCCCGCACACATCCAGGGGAGCCCCGTTTCCGCCTCCTAGCTCGAGATGAGGGATCCTTTCCCTGTTTCGTAGGGAAAGAATTCCCGGCGTTCCCGTCTCATCTCAAGAGGAGGCGCTCTCCACAGGAAAGGCGAGAGGAACTCCAGGGTCGTGCCACCATTCCAAGAGTCCCCCAGATGTGTCAGTCCATTCCAGAGGAACCTGTTTTCCCTGCACTGCCTTGACGTTCAAGCCGAGGATCCACTCCCACCACGTGTGCACGTGGGACAGCCCTGTGGGAAAGCCTCGTGGGAAAGCCTCGTGGGAAAGACTCGAGGGAAAACCATAGATCCTTTGATCCACGCGGCGGACTGCGTGACACTGCTGCTACCGCTCTGGAGGAAAGCGCAAGTGCATGCCCGCATTCGAGACGAGGACTGACTCCCCAGGGGAGACTCCAGAAGTACCCCAAGATCCATGTCAGCACTGGAGAGGAATCCGCAGGTTCCGGCCCCAATTCCACACAAGGTCTTAGGCCCCGGCATCGACGGGAGAGGAATCCCGAGAGGCCCCAGAGGAACTCGCATGGGGACTGGCCTTTCCTGAGGCCACCAGAGCGGGTCCCTGAGGTCCCCGTCGTAAGTCGAGAGCACCTGCCGCAACTCGAGAAAATCCAGGAGGTTTTGCCCTCCAGGCGAGATGAGGCCCATTTCCGCTGAGGCTTCTCGAGGCTAATCACGTCTAACCACTGGAACTTCCAAAGGGTCCTTCACACCCTTGCTGCAACTCAAGAAGTTCCCCGACATACCCGTCTCCACTCGAGAGGAAGCACGTGGGGTCCCGCACACATCCAGGGGAGCCCCGTTTCCGCCTCCTAGCTCGAGATGAGGGATCCTTTCCCTGTTTCGTAGGGAAAGAATTCCCGGCGTTCCCGTCGCATCTCAAGAGGAGGCGCTCTCCACAGGAAAGGCGAGAGGAACTCCAGGGTCGTGCCACCATTCCAAGAGTCCCCCAGATGTGTCAGTCCATTCCAGAGGAACCTGTTTTCCCTGCACTGCCTTGACGTTCAAGCCGAGGATCCACTCCCACCACGTGTGCACGTGGGACAGCCCTGTGGGAAAGCCCCGTGGGAAAGCCTCGTGGGAAAGACTCGAGGGAAAAACATAGATCCTTTGATCCACGGGGTGGACTGCGTGACACTGCTGCTACCGCTCTGGAGGAAAGCGCAAGTGCATGCCCGCATTCGAGACGAGGACTGACTCCCCTGGGGAGACTCCAGAAGTACCCCAAGATCCATGTCAGCACTGGAGAGGAATCCTCAGGTTCCGGCCCCGACTCCACACAAGGTCTTAGGCCCCGGCATCGACGGGAGAGGAATGCCCAGAGGCCCCCGAGGAACTCGCATGGGGACTGGCCTTTCCTGAGGCCACCAGAGCGGGTCCCTGAGGTCCCCATCGTAAGTCGAGAGCACCTGCCGCAACTCGAGAAAATCCAGGAGGTTTTGCCCTCCAGGCGAGATGAGGCCCATTTCCGCTGAGGCTTCTCGAGGCTAATCACATCTAACTGCTGGAACTTCCAAAGGGTCCTTCACACCCTTGCTGCAACTCAAGAAGTTCCCCGACATACCCGTCTCCACTCGAGAGGAAGCACGTGGGGTCCCACACACATCCAGGGGAGCCCCGTTTCCGCCTCCTAGCTCGAGATGAGGGATCCTTTCCTTGTTTCGTAGGGAAAGAATTCCCGGCGTTCCCGTCGCATCTCAAGAGGAGGCGCTCTCCACAGGAAAGACGAGAGGAACTCCAGGGTCGTGCCACCATTCCAAGAGTCCCCCAGATGTGTCAGTCCATTCCAGAGGAACCTGTTTTCCCTGCACTGCCTTGACGTTCAAGCCGAGCATCGAATCCCACCACGTGTGCACGTGGGACAGCCCTGTGGGAAAGCCTCGTGGGAAAGCCTCGTGGGAAAGACTCGAGGGAAAACCATAGATCCTTTGATCCACGCGGCGGACTGCGTGACACTGCTGCTACCGCTCTGGAGGAAAGCGCAAGTGCATGCCTGCATTCGAGACGAGGACTGACTCCCCTGGGGAGACTCCAGAAGTACCCCAAGATCCATGTCAGCACTGGAGAGGAATCCTCAGGTTCCGGCCCCGACTCCACACAAGCTCTTAGGCCCCGGCATCGACGGGAGAGGAATCCCGAGAGGCCCCCGAGGAACTCGCATGGGGACTGGCCTTTCCTGAGGCCACCAGAGCGGGTCCCTGAGGTCCCCGTCGTAAGTCGAGAGCACCTGCCGCAACTCGAGAAAATCCAGGAGGTTTTGCCCTCCAGGCGAGATGAGGCCCATTTCCGCTGAGGCTTCTCGAGGCTAATCACGTCTAACCACTGGAACTTCCAAAGGGTCCTTCACACCCTTGCTGCAACTCAAGAAGTTCCCCGACATACCCGTCTCCACTCGAGAGGAAGCACGTGGGGTCCCGCACACATCCAGGGGAGCCCCGTTTCCGCCTCCTAGCTCGAGATGAGGGATCCTTTCCCTGTTTCGTAGGGAAAGAATTCACGGCGTTCCCGTCGCATCTCAAGAGGAGGCGCTCTCCACAGGAAAGGCGAGAGGAACTCCAGGGTCGTGCCACCATTCCAAGAGTCCCCCAGATGTGTCAGTCCATTCCAGAGGAACCTGTTGTCCCTGCACTGCCTTGACGTTCAAGCCGAGGATCCACTCCCACCACGTGTGCACGTGGGAAAACCCTGTGGGAAAGCCTCGTGGGAAAGCCTCGTGGGAAAGACTCGAGGGAAAAACATAGATCCATTGATCCACGCGGCGGACTGCGTGACACTGCTGCTACCGCTCTGGAGGAAAGCGCAAGTGCATGCCCGCATTCGAGACGAGGACTGACTCCCCTGGGGAGACTCCAGAAGTACCCCAAGATCCATGTCAGCACTGGAGAGGAATCCTCAGGTTCCGGCCCCGACTCCACACAAGGTCTTAGGCCCCGGCATCGACGGGAGAGGAATCCCGAGAGGCCCCCGAGGAACTCGCATGGGGACTGGCCTTTCCTGAGGCCACCAGAGCGGGTCCCTGAGGTCCCCGTCGTAAGTCGAGAGCACCTGCCGCAACTCGAGAAAATCCAGGAGGTTTTGCCCTCCAGGCGAGATGAGGCCCATTTCCGCTGAGGCTTCTCGAGGCTAATCACGTCTAACCGCTGGAACTTCCAAAGGGTCCTTCACACCCTTGCTGCAACTCAAGAAGTTCCCCGACATACCCGTCTCCACTCGAGAGGAAGCACGTGGGGTCCCACACACATCCAGGGGAGCCCCGTTTCCGCCTCCTAGCTCGAGATGAGGGATCCTTTCCTTGTTTCGTAGGGAAAGAATTCCCGGCGTTCCCGTCGCATCTCAAGAGGAGGCGCTCTCCACAGGAAAGACGAGAGGAACTCCAGGGTCGTGCCACCATTCCAAGAGTCCCCCAGATGTGTCAGTCCATTCCAGAGGAACCTGTTTTCCCTGCACTGCCTTGACGTTCAAGCCGAGCATCCAATCCCACCACGTGTGCACGTGGGACAGCCCTGTGGGAAAGCCTCGTGGGAAAGCCTCGTGGGAAAGACTCGAGGGAAAACCATTGATCCTTTGATCCACGCGGCGGACTGCGTGACACTGCTGCTACCGCTCTGGAGGAAAGCGCAAGTGCATGCCCGCATTCGAGACGAGGACTGACTCCCCTGGGGAGACTCCAGAAGTACCCCAAGATCCATGTCAGCACTGGAGAGGAATCCTCAGGTTCCGGCCCCGACTCCACACAAGCTCTTAGGCCCCGGCATCGACGGGAGAGGAATCCCGAGAGGCCCCCGAGGAACTCGCATGGGGACTGGCCTTTCCTGAGGCCACCAGAGCGGGTCCCTGAGGTCCCCGTCGTAAGTCGAGAGCACCTGCCGCAACTCGAGAAAATCCAGGAGGTTTTGCCCTCCAGGCGAGATGAGGCCCATTTCCGCTGAGGCTTCTCGAGGCTAATCACGTCTAACCACTGGAACTTCCAAAGGGTCCTTCACACCCTTTCTGCAACTCAAGAAGTTCCCCGACATACCCGTCTCCACTCGAGAGGAAGCACGTGGGGTCCCGCACACATCCAGGGAAGCCCCGTTTCCGCCTCCTAGCTCGAGATGAGGGATCCTTTCCCTGTTTCGTAGGGAAAGAATTCACGGCGTTCCCGTCGCATCTCAAGAGGAGGGGCTCTCCACAGGAAAGGCGAGAGGAACTCCAGGGTCGTGCCACCATTCCAAGAGTCCCCCAGATGTGTCAGTCCATTCCAGAGGAACCTGTTGTCCCTGCACTGCCTTGACGTTCAAGCCGAGGATCCACTCCCACCACGTGTGCACGTGGGAAAACCCTGTGGGAAAGCCTCGTGGGAAAGCCTCGTGGGAAAGACTCGAGGGAAAAACATAGATCCATTGATCCACGCGGCGGACTGCGTGACACTGCTGCTACCGCTCTGGAGGAAAGCGCAAGTGCATGCCCGCATTCGAGACGAGGACTGACTCCCCTGGGGAGACTCCAGAAGTACCCCAAGATCCATGTCAGCACTGGAGAGGAATCCTCAGGTTCCGGCCCCGACTCCACACAAGGTCTTAGGCCCCGGCATCGACGGGAGAGGAATCCCGAGAGGCCCCCGAGGAACTCGCATGGGGACTGGCCTTTCCTGAGGCCACAAGAGCGGGTCCCTGAGGTCCCCGTCGTAAGTCGAGAGCACCTGCCGCAACTCGAGAAAATCCAGGAGGTTTTGCCCTCCAGGCGAGATGAGGCCCATTTCCGCTGAGGCTTCTCGAGGCTAATCACGTCTAACCACTGGAACTTCCAAAGGGTCCTTCACACCCTTGCTGCAACTCAAGAAGTTCCCCGACATACCCGTCTCCACTCGAGAGGAAGCACGTGGGGTCCCGTACACATCCAGGGGAGCCCCGTTTCCGCCTCCTAGCTCGAGATGAGGGATCCTTTCCCTGTTTCGTAGGGAAAGTATTCCCGGCGTTCCCGTCGCATCTCAAGAGGAGGCGCTCTCCACAGGAAAGGCGAGAGGAACTCCAGGGTCGTGCCACCATTCCAAGAGTCCCCCAGATGTGTCAGTCCATTCCAGAGGAACCTGTTTTCCCTGCACTGCCTTGACGTTCAAGCCGAGCATCCACTCCCACCACGTGTGCACGTGGGACAGCCCTGTGGGAAAGCCTCGTGGGAAAGCCTCGTGGGAAAGACTCGAGGGAAAACCATAGATCCTTTGATCCACGCGGCCGACTGCGTGACACTGCTGCTACCGCTCTGGAGGAAAGCGCAAGTGCATGCCCGCATTCGAGACGAGGACTGATTCCCCTGGGGAGACTCCAGAAGTACCCCAAGATCCATGTCAGCACTGGAGAGGAATCCTCAGGTTCCGGCCCCGACTCCACACAAGGTCTTAGGCACCGGCATCGACGGGAGAGGAATCCCGAGAGGCCCCCGAGGAACTCGCATGGGGACTGGCCTTTCCTGAGGCCACCAGAGCGAGTCCCTGAGGTCCCCGTCGTAAGTCGAGAGCACCTGCCGCAACTCGAGAAAATCCAGGAGGTTTTGCCCTCCAGGCGATATGAGGCCCATTTCCGCTGAGGCTTCTCGAGGCTAATCACGTCTAACCACTGGAACTTCCAAAGGGTCCTTCACACCCTTGCTGCAACTCAAGAAGTTCCCCGACATACCCGTCTCCACTCGAGAGGAAGCACGTGGGGTCCCGCACACATCCAGGGGAGCCCCGTTTCCGCCTCCTAGCTCGAGATGAGGGATCCTTTCCCTGTTTCGTAGGGAAAGAATTCCCGGCGTTCCCGTCTCATCTCAAGAGGAGGCGCTCTCCACAGGAAAGGCGAGAGGAACTCCAGGGTCGTGCCACCATTCCAAGAGTCCCCCAGATGTGTCAGTCCATTCCAGAGGAACCTGTTTTCCCTGCACTGCCTTGACGTTCAAGCCGAGGATCCACTCCCACCACGTGTGGACGTGGGACAGCCCTGTGGGAAAGCCTCGTGGGAAAGCCTCGTGGGAAAGACTCGAGGGAAAACCATAGATCCTTTGATCCACGCGGCGGACTGCGTGACACTGCTGCTACCGCTCTGGAGGAAAGCGCAAGTGCATGCCCGCATTCGAGACGAGGACTGACTCCCCAGGGGAGACTCCAGAAGTACCCCAAGATCCATGTCAGCACTGGAGAGGAATCCGCAGGTTCCGGCCCCAATTCCACACAAGGTCTTAGGCCCCGGCATCGACGGGAGAGGAATCCCGAGAGGCCCCCGAGGAACTCGCATGGGGACTGGCCTTTCCTGAGGCCACCAGAGCGGGTCCCTGAGGTCCCCGTCGTAAGTCGAGAGCACCTGCCGCAACTCGAGAAAATCCAGGAGGTTTTGCCCTCCAGGCGAGATGAGGCCCATTTCCGCTGAGGCTTCTCGAGGCTAATCACGTCTAACCACTGGAACTTCCAAAGGGTCCTTCACACCCTTGCTGCAACTCAAGAAGTTCCCCGACATACCCGTCTCCACTCGAGAGGAAGCACGTGGGGTCCCACACACATCCAGGGGAGCCCCGTTTCCGCCTCCTAGCTCGAGATGAGGGATCCTTTCCTTGTTTCGTAGGGAAAGAATTCCCGGCGTTCCCGTCGCATCTCAAGAGGAGGCGCTCTCCACAGGAAAGACGAGAGGAACTCCAGGGTCGTGCCACCATTCCAAGAGTCCCCCAGATGTGTCAGTCCATTCCAGAGGAACCTGTTTTCCCTGCACTGCCTTGACGTTCAAGCCGAGCATCCAATCCCACCACGTGTGCACGTGGGACAGCCCTGTGGGAAAGCCTCGTGGGAAAGCCTCGTGGGAAAGACTCGAGGGAAAACCATTGATCCTTTGATCCACGCGGCGGACTGCGTGACACTGCTGCTACCGCTCTGGAGGAAAGCGCAAGTGCATGCCCGCATTCGAGACGAGGACTGACTCCCCTGGGGAGACTCCAGAAGTACCCCAAGATCCATGTCAGCACTGGAGAGGAATCCTCAGGTTCCGGCCCCGACTCCACACAAGCTCTTAGGCCCCGGCATCGACGGGAGAGGAATCCCGAGAGGCCCCCGAGGAACTCGCATGGGGACTGGCCTTTCCTGAGGCCACCAGAGCGGGTCCCTGAGGTCCCCGTCGTAAGTCGAGAGCACCTGCCGCAACTCGAGAAAATCCAGGAGGTTTTGCCCTCCAGGCGAGATGAGGCCCATTTCCGCTGAGGCTTCTCGAGGCTAATCACGTCTAACCACTGGAACTTCCAAAGGGTCCTTCACACCCTTTCTGCAACTCAAGAAGTTCCCCGACATACCCGTCTCCACTCGAGAGGAAGCACGTGGGGTCCCGCACACATCCAGGGAAGCCCCGTTTCCGCCTCCTAGCTCGAGATGAGGGATCCTTTCCCTGTTTCGTAGGGAAAGAATTCACGGCGTTCCCGTCGCATCTCAAGAGGAGGGGCTCTCCACAGGAAAGGCGAGAGGAACTCCAGGGTCGTGCCACCATTCCAAGAGTCCCCCAGATGTGTCAGTCCATTCCAGAGGAACCTGTTGTCCCTGCACTGCCTTGACGTTCAAGCCGAGGATCCACTCCCACCACGTGTGCACGTGGGAAAACCCTGTGGGAAAGCCTCGTGGGAAAGCCTCGTGGGAAAGACTCGAGGGAAAAACATAGATCCATTGATCCACGCGGCGGACTGCGTGACACTGCTGCTACCGCTCTGGAGGAAAGCGCAAGTGCATGCCCGCATTCGAGACGAGGACTGACTCCCCTGGGGAGACTCCAGAAGTACCCCAAGATCCATGTCAGCACTGGAGAGGAATCCTCAGGTTCCGGCCCCGACTCCACACAAGGTCTTAGGCCCCGGCATCGACGGGAGAGGAATCCCGAGAGGCCCCCGAGGAACTCGCATGGGGACTGGCCTTTCCTGAGGCCACAAGAGCGGGTCCCTGAGGTCCCCGTCGTAAGTCGAGAGCACCTGCCGCAACTCGAGAAAATCCAGGAGGTTTTGCCCTCCAGGCGAGATGAGGCCCATTTCCGCTGAGGCTTCTCGAGGCTAATCACGTCTAACCACTGGAACTTCCAAAGGGTCCTTCACACCCTTGCTGCAACTCAAGAAGTTCCCCGACATACCCGTCTCCACTCGAGAGGAAGCACGTGGGGTCCCGTACACATCCAGGGGAGCCCCGTTTCCGCCTCCTAGCTCGAGATGAGGGATCCTTTCCCTGTTTCGTAGGGAAAGTATTCCCGGCGTTCCCGTCGCATCTCAAGAGGAGGCGCTCTCCACAGGAAAGGCGAGAGGAACTCCAGGGTCGTGCCACCATTCCAAGAGTCCCCCAGATGTGTCAGTCCATTCCAGAGGAACCTGTTTTCCCTGCACTGCCTTGACGTTCAAGCCGAGCATCCACTCCCACCACGTGTGCACGTGGGACAGCCCTGTGGGAAAGCCTCGTGGGAAAGCCTCGTGGGAAAGACTCGAGGGAAAACCATAGATCCTTTGATCCACGCGGCCGACTGCGTGACACTGCTGCTACCGCTCTGGAGGAAAGCGCAAGTGCATGCCCGCATTCGAGACGAGGACTGATTCCCCTGGGGAGACTCCAGAAGTACCCCAAGATCCATGTCAGCACTGGAGAGGAATCCTCAGGTTCCGGCCCCGACTCCACACAAGGTCTTAGGCACCGGCATCGACGGGAGAGGAATCCCGAGAGGCCCCCGAGGAACTCGCATGGGGACTGGCCTTTCCTGAGGCCACCAGAGCGAGTCCCTGAGGTCCCCGTCGTAAGTCGAGAGCACCTGCCGCAACTCGAGAAAATCCAGGAGGTTTTGCCCTCCAGGCGATATGAGGCCCATTTCCGCTGAGGCTTCTCGAGGCTAATCACGTCTAACCACTGGAACTTCCAAAGGGTCCTTCACACCCTTGCTGCAACTCAAGAAGTTCCCCGACATACCCGTCTCCACTCGAGAGGAAGCACGTGGGGTCCCGCACACATCCAGGGGAGCCCCGTTTCCGCCTCCTAGCTCGAGATGAGGGATCCTTTCCCTGTTTCGTAGGGAAAGAATTCCCGGCGTTCCCGTCTCATCTCAAGAGGAGGCGCTCTCCACAGGAAAGGCGAGAGGAACTCCAGGGTCGTGCCACCATTCCAAGAGTCCCCCAGATGTGTCAGTCCATTCCAGAGGAACCTGTTTTCCCTGCACTGCCTTGACGTTCAAGCCGAGGATCCACTCCCACCACGTGTGGACGTGGGACAGCCCTGTGGGAAAGCCTCGTGGGAAAGCCTCGTGGGAAAGACTCGAGGGAAAACCATAGATCCTTTGATCCACGCGGCGGACTGCGTGACACTGCTGCTACCGCTCTGGAGGAAAGCGCAAGTGCATGCCCGCATTCGAGACGAGGACTGACTCCCCAGGGGAGACTCCAGAAGTACCCCAAGATCCATGTCAGCACTGGAGAGGAATCCGCAGGTTCCGGCCCCAATTCCACACAAGGTCTTAGGCCCCGGCATCGACGGGAGAGGAATCCCGAGAGGCCCCCGAGGAACTCGCATGGGGACTGGCCTTTCCTGAGGCCACCAGAGCGGGTCCCTGAGGTCCCCGTCGTAAGTCGAGAGCACCTGCCGCAACTCGAGAAAATCCAGGAGGTTTTGCCCTCCAGGCGAGATGAGGCCCATTTCCGCTGAGGCTTCTCGAGGCTAATCACGTCTAACCACTGGAACTTCCAAAGGGTCTTCACACCCTTGCTGCAACTCAAGAAGTTCCCCGACATACCCGTCTCCACTCGAGAGGAAGCACGTGGGGTCCCGCACACATCCAGGGGAGCCCCGTTTCCGCCTCCTAGCTCGAGATGAGGGATCCTTTCCCTGTTTCGTAGGGAAAGAATTCCCGGCGTTCCCGTCGCATCTCAAGAGGAGGCGCTCTCCACAGGAAAGGCGAGAGGAACTCCAGGGTCGTGCCACCATTCCAAGAGTCCCCCAGATGTGTCAGTCCATTCCAGAGGAACCTGTTTTCCCTGCACTGCCTTGACGTTCAAGCCGAGGATCCACTCCCACCACGTGTGCACGTGGGACAGCCCTGTGGGAAAGCCTCCTGGGAAAGCCTCCTGGGAAAGACTCGAGGGAAAAACATAGATCCTTTGATCCACGCGGCGGACTGCGTGACACTGCTGCTACCGCTCTGGAGGAAAGCGCAAGTGCATGCCCGCATTCGAGACGAGGACTGACTCCCCTGGGGAGACTCCAGAAGTTCCCCAAGATCCATGTCAGCACTGGAGAGGAATCCTCAGGTTCGGGCCCCGACTCCACACAAGGTCTTAGGCCCCGGCATCGACGGGAGAGGAATCCCGAGATGCCCCCGAGGAACTCGCATGGGGACTGGCCTTTCCTGAGGCCACCAGAGCGGGTCCCTGAGGTCCCCGTCGTAAGTCGAGAGCACCTGCCGCAACTCGAGAAAATCCAGGAGGTTTTGCCCTCCAGGCGAGATGAGGCCCATTTCCGCTGAGGCTTCTCGAGGCTAATCACGTCTAACCACTGGAACTTCCAAAGGGTCCTTCACACCCTTGCTGCAACTCAAGAAGTTCCCCGACATACCCGTCTCCACTCGAGAGGAAGCACGTGGAGTCCCGCACACATCCAGGGAAGCCCCGTTTCCGCCTCCTAGCTCGAGATGAGGGATCCTTTCCCTGTTTCGTAGGGAAAGAATTCCCGGCGTTCCCGTCGCATCTCAAGAGGAGGCGCTCTCCTCAGGAAAGGCGAGAGGAACTCCAGGGTCGTGCCACCATTCCAAGAGTCCCCCAGATGTGTCAGTCCATTCCAGAGGAACCTGTTTTCCCTGCACTGCCTTGACGTTCAAGCCGAGCATCCACTCCCACCACGTGTGCACGTGGGACAGCCCTGTGGGAAAGCCTCGTGGGAAAGCCTCGTGGGAAAGACTCGAGGGAAAACCATAGATCCTTTGATCCACGCGGCGGACTGCGTGACACTGCTGCTACCGCTCTGGAGGAAAGCGCAAGTGCATGCCCGCATTCGAGACGAGGACTGACTCCCCTGGGGAGACTCCAGAAGTACCCCAAGATCCATGTCAGCACTGGAGAGGAATCCTCAGGTTCCGGCCCCGACTCCACACAAGGTCTTCGGCGCCGACATCGACGGGAGAGGAATGCCGAGAGGCCCCCGAGGAACTCGCATGGGGACTGGCCTTTCCTGAGGCCACCAGAGCGGGTCCCTGAGGTCCACATCGTAAGTCGAGAGCACCTGCCGCAACTCGAGAAAATCCAGGAGGTTTTGCCCTCCAGGCCAGATGAGGCCCATTTCCGCTGAGGCTTCTCGAGGCTAATCACATCTAACCGCTGGAACTTCCAAAGGGTCCTTCCCACCCTTGCTGCAACTCAAGAAGTTCCCCGACATACCCGTCTCCACTCGAGAGGAAGCACGTGGGGTCCCACACACATCCAAGGGAGCCCCGTTTCCGCCTCCTAGCTCGAGATGAGGGATCCTTTCCCTGTTTCGTAGGGAAAGAATTCCCGGCGTTCCCGTCGCATCTCAAGAGGAGGCGCTCTCCACAGGAAAGGCGAGAGGAACTCCAGGGTCGTGCCACCATTCCAAGAGTCCCCCAGATGTGTCAGTCCATTCCAGAGGAACCTGTTTTCCCTGCACTGCCTTGACGTTCAAGCCGAGCATCCACTCCCACCACGTGTGCACGTGGGACAGCCCTGTGGGAAAGCCTCGTGGGAAAGCCTCGTGGGAAAGACTCGAGGGAAAACCATAGATCCTTTGATCCACGCGGCGGACTGCGTGACACTGCTGCTACCGCTCTGGAGGAAAGCGCAAGTGCATGCCCGCATTCGAGACGAGGACTGACTCCCCTGGGGAGACTCCAGAAGTACCCCAAGATCCATGTCAGCACTGGAGAGGAATCCTCAGGTTCCGGCCCCGACTCCACACAAGGTCTTAGGCCCCGGCATCGACGGGAGAGGAATCCCGAGAGGCCCCCGAGGAACTCGCATGGGGACTGGCCTTTCCTGAGGCCACCAGAGCGGGTCCCTGAGGTCCCCGTCGTAAGTCGAGAGCACCTGCCGCAACTCGAGAAAATCCAGGAGGTTTTGCCCTCCAGGCGAGATGAGGCCCATTTCCGCTGAGGCTTCTCGAGGCTAATCACGTCTAACCACTGGAACTTCCAAAGGGTCCTTCACACCCTTTCTGCAACTCAAGAAGTTCCCCGACATACCCGTCTCCACTCGAGAGGAAGCACGTGGGGTCCCGCACACATCCAGGGGAGCCCCGTTTCCGCCTCCTAGCTCGAGATGAGGGATCCTTTCCCTGTTTCGTAGGGAAAGAATTCACGGCGTTCCCGTCGCATCTCAAGAGGAGGCGCTCTCCACAGGAAAGGCGAGAGGAACTCCAGGGTCGTGCCACCATTCCAAGAGTCCCCCAGATGTGTCAGTCCATTCCAGAGGAACCTGTTTTCCCTGCACTGCCTTGACGTTCAAGCCGAGCATCCAATCCCACCACGTGTGCACGTGGGACAGCCCTGTGGGAAAGCCTCGTGGGAAAGCCTCGTGGGAAAGATTCAAGGGAAAACCATAGATCCTTTGATCCACGCGGCGGACTGCGTGACACTGCTGCTACCGCTCTGGAGGAAAGCGCAAGTGCATGCCCGCATTCGAGACGAGGACTGACTCCCCTGTGGAGACTCCAGAAGTACCCCAAGATCCATGTCAGCACTGGAGAGGAATCCTCAGGTTCCGGCCCCGACTCCACACAAGGTCTTAGGCCCCGGCATCGACGGGAGAGGAATCCCGAGAGGCCCCCGAGGAACTCGCATGGGGACTGGCCTTTCCTGAGGCCACCAGAGCGGGTCCCTGAGGTCCCCGTCGTAAGTCGAGAGCACCTGCCGCAACTCGAGAAAATCCAGGAGGTTTTGCCCTCCAGGCGAGATGAGGCCCATTTCCGCTGAGGCTTCTCGAGGCTAATCACGTCTAACCACTGGAACTTCCAAAGGGTCCTTCACACCCTTGCTGCAACTCAAGAAGTTCCCCGACATACCCGTCTCCACTCGAGAGGAAGCACGTGGTGTCCCGCACACATCCAGGGGAGCCCCGTTTCCGCCTCCTAGCTCGAGATGAGGGATCCTTTTCCTGTTTCGTAGGGAAAGAATTCCCGGCTTTCCCGTCGCATCTCAAGAGGAGGCGCTCTCCACAGGAAAGGCGAGAGGAACTCCAGGGTCGTGCCACCATTCCAAGTGTCCCCCAGATGTGTCAGTCTATTCCAGAGGAACCTGTTTTCCCTGCACTGCCTTGACGTTCAAGCCGAGGATCCACTCCCACCACGTGTGCACGTGGGACAGCCCTGTGGGAAAGCCTCGTGGGAAAGCCTCGTGGGAAAGACTCGAGGGAAAACCATAGATCCTTTGATCCACGCGGCGGACTGCGTGACACTGCTGCTACCGCTTTGGAGGAAAGCGCAAGTGCATGCCCGCATTCGAGACGAGGACTGACTCCCCTGGGGAGACTCCAGAAGTACCCCAAGATCCATGTCAGCACTGGAGAGGAATCCTCAGGTTCCGGCCCAGACTCCACACAAGGTCTTAGGCCCCGGCGTCGACGGGAGAGTAATCCCGAGAGGCCCCTGAGGAATTCGCATGGGGACTGGCCTTTCCTGAGGCCACCAGAGCGGGTCCCTGAGGTCCCCGTCGTAAGTCGAGAGCACCTGCCGCAACTCGAGAAAATCCAGGAGGTTTTGCCCTCCAGGCGAGATGAGGCCCATTTCCGCTGAGGCTTCTCGAGGCGAATCATGTCTAACCACTGGAACTTCCAAAGGGTCCTTCACACCCTTGCTGCAACTCAAGAAGTTCCCCGACATACCCGTCTCCACTCGAGAGGAAGCACGTGGGGCCCGCACACATCCAGGGGAGCCCCGTTTCCGCCTCCTAGCTCGAGATGAGGGATCCTTTCCCTGTTTCGTAGGGAAAGAATTCCCGGCGTTCCCGTAGCATCTCAAGAGGAGGCGCTCTCCACAGGAAAGGCGAGAGGAACTCCAGGGTCGTGCCACCATTCCAAGAGTCCCCCAGATGTGTCAGTCCATTCCAGAGGAACCTGTTTTCCCTGCACTGCCTTGACGTTCAAGCCGAGGATCCACTCCCACCACGTGTGCACGTGGGACAGCCCTGTGGGAAAGCCTCGTGGGAAAGCCTCGTGGGAAAGACTCGAGGGAAAACCATAGATCCTTTGATCCACGCGGCGGACTGCGTGACACTGCTGCTACCGCTCTGGAGGAAAGCGCAAGTGCATGCCCGCATTCGAGACGAGGACTGACTCCCCTGGGGAGACTCCAGAAGTACCCCAAGATCCATGTCAGCACGGGAGAGGAATCCTCAGGTTCCGGCCCCGACTCCACACAAGGTCTTAGGCCCCGGCATCGACGGGAGAGGGATCCCGAGAGGCCCCCGAGGAACTCGCATGGGGACTGGCCTTTCCTGAGGCCACCAGAGCGGGTCCCTGAGGTCCCCGTCGAAAGTCGAGAGCACCTGCCGCAACTCGAGAAAATCCAGGAGGTTTTGCCCTCCAGGCGAGATGAGGCCCATTTCCGCTGAGGCTTCTCGAGGCTAATCACGTCTAACCACTGGAACTTCCAAAGGGTCCTTCACACCCTTGCTGAAACTCAAGAAGTTCCCCGACATACCCGTCTCCACTCGAGAGGAAGCACGTGGTGTCCCGCACACATCCAGGGGAGCCCCGTTTCCTCCTCCTACCTCGAGATGAGGGATCCTTTCCCTGTTTCGTAGGGAAAGAATTCCCGGCGTTTCCGTCGCATCTCAAGAGGAGGCGCTCTCCACAGGAAAGGCGAGAGGAACTCCAGGGTCATGCCACCATTCCAAGAGTCCCCCAGATGTGTCAGTCCATTCCAGTGGAACCTGTTTTCCCTGCACTGCCTTGACGTTCAAGCCGAGGATCCACTCCCACCACGTGTGCACGTGGGACAGCCCTGTGGGAAAGCCTCGTGGGAAAGCCTCGTGGGAAAGACTCGAGGGAAAACCATAGATCCTTTGATCCACGCGGCGGACTGCGTGACACTGCTGCTACCGCTCTGGAGGAAAGCGCAAGTGCATGCCCGCATTCGAGACGAGGACTGACTCCCCTGGGGAGACTCCAGAAGTACCCCAAGATCCATGTCAGCACGGGAGAGGAATCCTCAGGTTCCGGCCCCGACTCCACACAAGGTCTTAGGCCCCGGCATCGACGGGAGAGGAATCCCAAGAGGCCCCCGAGGAACTCGCATGGGGACTGGCCTTTCCTGAGGCCACCAGAGCGGGTCCCTGAGGTCCCCGTCGTAAGTCGAGAGCACCTGCCGCAACTCGGGAAAATCCAGGAGGTTTTGCCCTCCAGGCGAGATGAGGCCCATTTCCGCTGAGGCTTCTCGAGGCTAATCACGTCTAACCACTGGAACTTCCAAAGGGTGCTTCACACCCTTGCTGCAACTCAAGAAGTTCCCCGACATACCCGTCTCCACTCGAGAGGAAGCACGTGGGGTCCCGCACACATCCAGGGGAGCCCCGTTTCCGCCTCCTAGCTCGAGATGAGGGATCCTTTCCCTGTTTCGTAGGGAAAGAATTCCCGGCGTTCCCGTCGCATCTCAAGAGGAGGCGCTCTCCACAGGAAAGGCGAGAGGAACTCCAGGGTCGTGCCACCATTCCAAGAGTCCCCCAGATGTGTCAGTCCATTCCAGAGGAACCTGTTTTCCCTGCACTGCCTTGACGTTCAAGCCGAGGATCCACTCCCACCACGTGTGCACGTGGGACAGCCCTGTGGGAAAGCCTCGTGGGAAAGCCTCGTGGGAAAACTCGAGGGAAAACCATAGATCCTTTGATCCACGCGGCGGACTGCGTGACACTGCTGCTACCGCTCTGGAGGAAAGCGCAAGTGCATGCCCGCATTCGAGACGAGGACTGACTCCCCTGGGGAGACTCCAGAAGTACCCCAAGATCCATGTCAGCACTGGAGAGGAATCCTCAGTTTCCGGCCCCGACTCCACACAAGGTCTTAGGCCCCGGCATCGACGGGAGAGTAATCACGAGAGGCCCCCGAGGAATTCGCATGGGGACTGGCCTTTCCTGAGGCCACCAGAGCGGGTCCCTGAGGTCCCCGTCGTAAGTCGAGAGCACCTGCCGTAACTCGAGAAAATCCAGCAGGTTTTGCCCTCCAGGCGAGATGAGGCCCATTTCCGCTGAGGTTTCTCGACGTTAATCACGTCTAACCACTGGAACTTCCAAAGGGTCCTTCACACCCTTGCTGCAACTCAAGATGTTCCTCGACATACCCGTCTCCACTCGAGAGGAAGCACGTGGGGTCCCGCACACATCCAGGGGAGCCCTGTTTCCGCCTCCTAGCTCGAGATGAGGGATCCTTTCCCTGTTTCGTAGGGAAAGAATTCCCGGCGTTCCCGTCGCATCTCAAGAGGAGGCGCTCTCCACAGGAAAGGCGAGAGGAACTCCAGGGTCGTGCCACCATTCCAAGAGTCCCCCAGATGTGTCAGTCCATTCCAGAGGAACCTGTTTTCCCTGCACTGCCTTGACGTTCAAGCCGAGGATCCACTCCCACCACGTGTGCACGTGGGACAGCCCTGTGGGAAAGCCTCGTGGGAAAGCCTCGTGGGAAAGACTCGAGGGAAAACCATAGATCCTTTGATCCACGCGGCGGACTGCGTGACACTGCTGCTACCGCTCTGGAGGAAAGCGCAAGTGCATGCCCGCATTCGAGACGAGGACTGACTCCCCTGGGGAGACTCCAGAAGTACCCCAAGATCCATGTCAGCTCTGGAGAGGAATCCTCAGGTTCCGGACCCGACTCCACACAAGGTCTTAGGCCCCGGCATCGACGGGAGAGGAATCCCAAGAGGCCCCCGAGGAACTCGCATGGGGACTGGCCTTTCCTGAGGCCACCAGAGCGGGTCCCTGAGGTCCCCGTCGTAAGTCGAGAGCACCTGCCGCAACTCGAGAAAATCCAGGAGGTTTTGCCCTCCAGGCGAGATGAGGCCCATTTCCGCTGAGGCTTCTCGAGGCTAATCACGTCTAACCACTGGAACTTCCAAAGGGTGCTTCACACCCTTGCTGAAACTCAAGAAGTTCCCCGACATACCCGTCTCCACTCGAGAGGAAGCACGTGGTGTCCCGCACACATCCAGGGGAGCCCTGTTTCCGCCTCCTAGCTCGAGATGAGGGATCCTTTCCCTGTTTCGTAGGGAAAGAATTCCCGGCGTTACCGTCGCATCTCAAGAGGAGGCGCTCTCCACAGGAAAGGCGAGAGGAACTCCAGGGTCGTGCCACCATTCCAAGAGTCCCCCAGATGTGTCAGTCCATTCCAGAGGAACCTGTTTTCCCTGCACTGCCTTGACGTTCAAGCCGAGGATCCACTCCCACCACGTGTGCACGTGGGACAGCCCTGTGGGAAAGCCTCGTGGGAAAGCCTCGTGGGAAAACTCGAGGGAAAACCATAGATCCTTTGATCCACGCGGCGGACTGCGTGACACTGCTGCTACCGCTCTGGAGGAAAGCGCAAGTGCATGCCCGCATTCGAGACGAGGACTGACTCCCCTGGGGAGACTCCAGAAGTACCCCAAGATCCATGTCAGCACGGGAGAGGAATCCTCAGGTTCCGGCCCCGACTCCACACAAGGTCTTAGGCCCCGGCATCGACGGGAGAGGAATCCCAAGAGGCCCCCTAGGAACTCGCATGGGGACTGGCCTTTCCTGAGGCCACCAGAGCGGGTCCCTGAGGTCCCCGTCGTAAGTCGAGAGCACCTGCCGCAACTCGGGAAAATCCAGGAGGTTCTGCCCTCCAGGCGAGATGAGGCCCATTTCCGCTGAGGCTTCTCGAGGCTAATCACGTCTAACCACTGGAACTTCCAAAGGGTGCTTCACACCCTTGCTGCAACTCAAGAAGTTCTCCGACATACCCGTCTCCACTCGAGAGGAAGCACGTGGTGTCCCGCACACATCCAGGGGAGCCCCGTTTCCGCCTCCTAGCTCGAGATGAGGGATCCTTTCCCTGTTTCGTAGGGAAAGAATTCCCGGCTTTCCCGTCGCATCTCAAAAGGAGGCGCTCTCCACAGGAAAGGCGAGAGGAACTCCAGGGTCGTGCCACCATTCCAAGTGTCCCCCAGATGTGTCAGTCTATTCCAGAGGAACCTGTTTTCCCTGCACTGCCTTGACGTTCAAGCCGAGGATCCACTCCCACCACGTGTGCACGTGGGACAGCCCTGTGGGAAAGCCTCGTTGGAAAGCCTCGTGGGAAAGACTCGAGGGAAAACCATAGATCCTTTGATCCACGCGGCGGACTGCGTGACACTGCTGCTACCGCTTTGGAGGAAAGCGCAAGTGCATGCCCGCATTCGAGACGAGGACTGACTCCCCTGGATAGACTCCAGAAATACCCCAAGATCCATGTCAGCACTGGAGAGGAATCCTCAGGTTCCGGCCCCGATTCAACACAAGGTCTTAGGCCCCGGCATCGACGGGAGAGTAATCCCGAGAGGCCCCCGAGGAATTCGCATGGGGACTGGCCTTTCCTGAGGCCACCAGAGCGGGTCCCTGAGGTCCCCGTCGTAAGTCGAGAGCACCTGCCCCAACTCGAGAAAATCCAGGAGGTTTTGCCCTCCAGGCGAGATGAGGCCCATTTCCGCTGAGGCTTCTCGAGGTGAATCATGTCTAACCACTGGAACTTCCAAAGGGTCCTTCACACCCTTGCTGCAACTCAAGAAGTTCCCCGACATACCCGTCTCCACTCGAGAGGAAGCACGTGGGGTCCCGCACACATCCAGGGGAGCCCCGTTTCCGCCTCCTAGCTCGAGATGAGGGATCCTTTCCCTGTTTCGTAGGGAAAGAATTCCCGGCGTTCCCGTCGCATCTCAAGAGGAGGCGCTCTCCACAGGAAAGGCGAGAGGAACTCCAGGGTCGTGCCACCTTTCCAAGAGTCCCCCAGATGTGTCAGTCCATTCCAGAGGAACCTGTTTTCCCTGCACTGCCTTGACGTTCAAGCCGAGGATCGACTCCCACCACGTGTGCATGTGGGACAGCCCTGTGGGAAAGCCTCGTGGGAAAGCCTCGTGGGAAAGACTCGAGGGAAAACCATAGATCCTTTGATCCACGCGGCGGACTGCGTGACACTGCTGCTACCGCTCTGGAGGAAAGCGCAAGTGCATGCCCGCATTCGAGACGAGGACTGACTCCCCTGGGGAGACTCCAGAAGTACCCCAAGATCCATGTCAGCACTGGAGAGGAATCCTCAGGTTCCGGCCCCGACTCCACACAAGGTCTTAGGCCCCGGCATCGACGGGAGAGGGATCCCGAGAGGCCCCCGAGGAACTCGCATGGGGACTGGCCTTTCCTGAGGCCACCAGAGCGGGTCCCTGAGGTCCCCGTCGTAAGTCGAGAGCACCTGCCGTAACTCGAGAAAATCCAGGAGGTTTTGCCCTCCAGGCGAGATGATGCCCATTTCCACTGAGGCTTCTCGAGGCTAATCACGTCTAACCACTGGAACTTCCAAAGGGTCCTTCACACCCTTGCTGCAACTCAAGAAGTTCCCCGACATACCCGTCTCCACTCGGGAGGAAGCACGTGGGGTCCCGCACACATCCAGGGGAGCCCCGTTTCCGCCTCCTAGCTCGAGATGAGGGATCCTTTCCCTGTTTCGTAGGGAAAGAATTCCCGGCGTTCCCGTCGCATCTCAAGAGGAGGCGCTCTCCACAGGAAAGGCGAGAGGAACTCCAGGGTCATGCCACCATTCCAAGAGTCCCCCAGATGTGTCAGTCCATTCCAGAGGAACATGTATTCCTGCACTGCCTTGACGTTCAAGCCGATTATCCACTCCCACCACGTGTGCACGTGGGACAGGTCTGTGGGAAAGCCTCGTGGGAAAGCCTCGTGGGAAAGACACGAGGGAAAACAATAGATCCTTTGATCCACGCGGCGGACTGCGTGACACTGCTGCTACCGCTCTGGAGGAAAGCGCAAGTGCATGCCCGCATTCGAGACGAGGACTGACTCCCCTAGGGAGACTCCAGAAGTACCCCAAGATCCATGTCAGCACTGGAGAGGAATCCTCAGGTTCCGGCCCCGACTCCACACAAGGTCTTAGGCCCCGGCATCGACGGGAGAGGAATCCCGAGAGGCCCCCGAGGAACTCGCATGGGGACTGGCCTTTCCTGAGGCCACCAGAGCGGGTCCCTGAGGTCCCCGTCGTAAGTCGAGAGCACCTGCCGCAACTCGAGAAAATCCAGGAGGTTTTGCCCTCCAGGCGAGATGAGGCCCATTTCCGCTGAGGCTTCTCGAGGCTAATCACGTCTAACCACTGGAACTTCCAAAGGGTCCTTCACACCCTTGCTGCAACTCAAGAAGTTCCCCGACATACCCGTCTCCACGCGAGAGGAAGCACGAGGGTCCCGCACACATCCAGGGGAGCCCCGTTTCCGCCTCCTAGCTCGAGATGAGGGATCCTTTCCCTGTTTCGTAGGGAAAGAATTCCCGGCGTTCCCGTCGCATCTCAAGAGGAGGCGCTCTCCACAGGAAAGGCGAGAGGACTCCAGCGTCGTGCCACCATTCAAAGAGTCCCCCAGATATGTCAGTCCATTCCAGAGGACATGTTTTCCCTGCACTGCCTTGACGTTCAAGCCGACGATCGAGTCCCACCACGTGTGCACGTGGGACAGCCCTGTGGGAAAGCCTCGTGGGAAAGCCTCGTGGGAAAGACTCGAGGGAAAAACATAGATCCTTTGATCCACGCGGCGGACTGCGTGCCACTGCTGCTACCGCTCTGGAGGAAAGCGCAAGTGCATGCCCGCATTCGAGACGAGGACTGACTCCCCTGGGGAGACTCCAGAAGTACCCCAAGATCCATGTCAGCACTGGAGAGGAATCCTCAGGTCCCGGCCCCGACTCCACACAAGGTCTTAGGCCCCGGCATCGACGGGAAAGGTATCCCGAGAGGCCCCCGAGGAACTCGCATGGGGACTGGCCTTTCCTGAGGCCACCAGAGCGGGTCCCTGAGGTCCCCGTCGTAAGTCGAGAGCACCTGCCGCAACTCGGGAAAATCCAGGAGGTTTTGCCCTCCAGGCGAGATGAGGCCAATTCCGCTGAGGCTTCTCGAGGCTAATCACGTCTAACCACTGGAACTTCCAAAGGGTGCTTCACACCCTTGCTGCAACTCAAGAAGTTCCCCGACATACCCGTCTCCACTCGAGAGGAAGCACATGGTGTCCCGCACACATCCAGGGGAGCCCCGTTTCCGCCTCCTAGCTCGAGATGAGGGATCCTTTCCCTGTTTCGAAGGGAAAGAATTCCCGGCGTTCCCGTCGCATCTCAAGAGGAGGCGCTCTCCACAGGAAAGGCGAGAGGAACTCCAGGGTCGTGCCACCATTCCAAGTGTCCCCCAGATGTGTCAGTCAATTCCAGAGGAACCTGTTTTCCCTGCACTGCCTTGACGTTCAAGCCGAGGATCCACTCCCACCACGTGTGCACGTGGGACAGCCCTGTGGGAAAGCCTCGTGGGAAAGCCTCGTGGGAAAGACTCGAGGGAAAACCATAGATCCTTTGATCCACGCGGCGGACTGCGTGACACTGCTGCTACCGCTCTGGAGGAAAGCGCAAGTGGATGCCCGCATTCGAGACGAGGACTGACTCCCCTGGGGAGACTCCAGAAGTACCCCAAGATCCATGTCAGCACTGGAGAGGAATCCTCAGGTTCCGGCCCCGACTCCACACAAGGTCTTAGGCCCCGGCATCGACGGGAGAGTAATCCCGAGAGGCCCCCGAAGAATTCGCATGGGGACTGGTCTTTCCTGAGGCCACCAGAGCGGGTCCCTGAGGTCCCCGTCGTAAGTCGAGAGCACCTGCCGCAACTCGAGAAAATCCAGGAGGTTTTGCCCTCCAGGCGAGATGAGGCCCATTTCCGCTGAGGCTTCTCGAGGCGAATCACGTCTAACTACTGGAACTTCCAAAGGGTCCTTCACACCCTTGCTGCAACTCAAGAAGTTCCCCGACATACCCGTCTCCACTCGAGAGGAAGCACGTGGGGTCCCGCACACATCCAGGGGAGCCCCGTTTCCGCCTCCTAGCTCGAGATGAGGGATCCTTTCCCTGTTTCGTAGGGAAAGAATTCTCGGCATTCCCGTCGCATCTCAAGAGGAGGCGCTCTGCACAGGAAAGGCGAGAGGAACTCCAGGGTCGTGCCACCATTCCAAGAGTCCCCCAGATGTGTCAGTCCATTCCAGAGGAACCTGTTTTCCCTGCACTGCCTTGACGTTCAAGCCGAGGATCGACTCCCACCACGTGTGCACGTGGGACAGCCCTGTGGGAAAGCCTCGTGGGAAATCCTCGTGGGAAAGACTCGAGGGAAAACCATAGATCCTTTGATCCACGCCGCGGACTGCGTGACACTGCTGCTACCGCTCTGGAGGAAAGCGCAAGTGCATGCCCGCATTCGAGACGAGGACTGACTCCCCTGGGGAGACTCCAGAAGTACCCCAAGATCCATGTCAGCACTGGAGAGGAATCCTCAGGTTCCGGCCCCGACTCCACACAAGGTCTTAGGCCCCGGCATCGACGGCAGAGGTATCCTGAGAGGCCCCCGAGGAACTCGCATGGGGACTGGCCTTTCCTGAGGCCACCAGAGCGGGTCCCTGAGGTCCCCGTCGTAACTCGAGAGCACCTGCCCCAACTCGAGAAAATCCAGGAGGTTTTGCCCTCCAGGCGAGATGAGGCCCATTTCCGCTGAGGCTTCTCGAGGTGAATCATGTCTAACCACTGGAACTTCCAAAGGGTCCTTCACACCCTTGCTGCAACTCAAGAAGTTCCCCGACATACCCGTCTCCACTCGAGAGGAAGCACGTGGGGTCCCGCACACATCCAGGGGAGCCCCGTTTCCGCCTCCTAGCTCGAGATGAGGGATCCTTTCCCTGTTTCGTAGGGAAAGAATTCCCGGCGTTCCCGTCGCATCTCAAGAGGAGGCGCTCTCCACAGGAAAGGCGAGAGGAACTCCAGGGTCGTGCCACCTTTCCAAGAGTCCCCCAGATGTGTCAGTCCATTCCAGAGGAACCTGTTTTCCCTGCACTGCCTTGACGTTCAAGCCGAGGATCGACTCCCACCACGTGTGCATGTGGGACAGCCCTGTGGGAAAGCCTCGTGGGAAAGCCTCGTGGGAAAGACTCGAGGGAAAACCATAGATCCTTTGATCCACGCGGCGGACTGCGTGACACTGCTGCTACCGCTCTGGAGGAAAGCGCAAGTGCATGCCCGCATTCGAGACGAGGACTGACTCCCCTGGGGAGACTCCAGAAGTACCCCAAGATCCATGTCAGCACTGGAGAGGAATCCTCAGGTTCCGGCCCCGACTCCACACAAGGTCTTAGGCCCCGGCATCGACGGGAGAGGGATCCCGAGAGGCCCCCGAGGAACTCGCATGGGGACTGGCCTTTCCTGAGGCCACCAGAGCGGGTCCCTGAGGTCCCCGTCGTAAGTCGAGAGCACCTGCCGTAACTCGAGAAAATCCAGGAGGTTTTGCCCTCCAGGCGAAATGATGCCCATTTCCACTGAGGCTTCTCGAGGCTAATCACGTCTAACCACTGGAACTTCCAAAGGGTCCTTCACACCCTTGCTGCAACTCAAGAAGTTCCCCGACATACCCGTCTCCACTCGGGAGGAAGCACGTGGGGTCCCGCACACATCCAGGGGAGCCCCGTTTCCGCCTCCTAGCTCGAGATGAGGGATCCTTTCCCTGTTTCGTAGGGAAAGAATTCCCGGCGTTCCCGTCGCATCTCAAGAGGAGGCGCTCTCCACAGGAAAGGCGAGAGGAACTCCAGGGTCATGCCACCATTCCAAGAGTCCCCCAGATGTGTCAGTCCATTCCAGAGGAACATGTTTTCCTGCACTGCCTTGACGTTCAAGCCGATTATCCACTCCCACCACGTGTGCACGTGGGACAGGCCTGTGGGAAAGCCTCGTGGGAAAGCCTCGTGGGAAAGACACGAGGGAAAACAATAGATCCTTTGATCCACGCGGCGGACTGCGTGACACTGCTGCTACCGCTCTGGAGGAAAGCGCAAGTGCATGCCCGCATTCGAGACGAGGACTGACTCCCCTAGGGAGACTCCAGAAGTACCCCAAGATCCATGTCAGCACTGGAGAGGAATCCTCAGGTTCCGGCCCCGACTCCACACAAGGTCTTAGGCCCCGGCATCGACGGGAGAGGAATCCCGAGAGGCCCCCGAGGAACTCGCATGGGGACTGGCCTTTCCTGAGGCCACCAGAGCGGGTCCCTGAGGTCCCCGTCGTAAGTCGAGAGCACCTGCCGCAACTCGAGAAAATCCAGGAGGTTTTGCCCTCCAGGCGAGATGAGGCCCATTTCCGCTGAGGCTTCTCGAGGCTAATCACGTCTAACCACTGGAACTTCCAAAGGGTCCTTCACACCCTTGCTGCAACTCAAGAAGTTCCCCGACATAACCGTCTCCACGCGAGAGGAAGCACGAGGGTCCCGCACACATCCAGGGGAGCCCCGTTTCCGCCTCCTAGCTCGAGATGAGGGATCCTTTCCCTGTTTCGTAGGGAAAGAATTCCCGGCGTTCCCGTCGCATCTCAAGAGGAGGCGCTCTCCACAGGAAAGGCGAGAGGAACTCCAGGGTCATGCCACCATTCCAAGAGTCCCCCAGATGTGTCAGTCCATTCCAGAGGAACCTGTTTTCCCTGCACTGCCTTGACGTTCAAGCCGAGGATCCACCCCCACCACGTGTGCACGTGGGACAGCCCTGTGGGAAAGCCTCGTGGGAAAGCCTCGTAGGAAAACTCGAGGGAAAACCATAGATCCTTTGATCCACGCGGCGGACTGCGTGACACTGCTGCTACCGCTCTGGAGGAAAGCGCAAGTGCATGCCCGCATTCGAGACGAGGACTGACTCCCCTGGGGAGACTCCAGAAGTACCCCAAGATCCATGTCAGCACTGGAGAGGAATCCTCAGGTTCCGGCCCCGACTCCACACAAGGTCTTAGGCCCCGGCATCGATGGGAGAGGAATCCCGAGAGGCCCCCGAGGAACTCGCATGGGGACTGGCCTTTCCTGAGGTCACCAGAGCGGGTCCCCGAGGTCCCCGTCGTAAGTCGAGAGCACATGCCGCAACTCGAGAAAATCCAGGAGGTTTTGCCCTCCAGGCGAAGTGAGGCCCATTTCCGCTGAGGCTTCTCGAGGCTAATCACATCTAACCACTGGAACTTCCAAAGGGTCCTTCACACCCTTGCTGCAACTCAAGAAGTTCCCCGACATACCCGTCTCCACTCGAGAGGAAGCACGTGGGGTCCCGCACACATCCAGGGGAGCCCCATTTCCGCCTCCTAGCTCGAGATGAGGGATCCTTTCCCTGTTTCGTAGGGAAAGAATTCCCGGCGTTCCCGTCGCATCTCAAGAGGAGGCGCTCTCCACAGGAAAGGCGAGAGGAACTCCAGCGTCGTGCCACCATTCAAAGAGTCCCCCAGATATGTCAGTCCATTCCAGAGGACATGTTTTCCCTGCACTGCCTTGACGTTCAAGCCGAGGATCCACTCCCACCACGTGTGCACGTGGGACAGCCCTGTGGGAAAGCCTCGTGGGAAAGCCTCGTGGGAAAGACTCGAGGGAAAAACATAGATCCTTTGATCCACGCGGCGGACTGCGTGACACTGCTGCTACCGCTCTGGAGGAAAGCGCAAGTGCATGCCCGCATTCGAGACGAGGACTGACTCCCCTGGGGAGACTCCAGAAGTACCCCAAGATCCATGTCAGCACTGGAGAGGAATCCTCAGGTCCCGGCCCCGACTCCACACAAGGTCTTAGGCCCCGGCATCGACGGGAGAGGAATCCCGAGACGCCCCCGAGGAACTCGCATGGGGACTGGCCTTTCCTGAGGCCACCAGAGCGGGTCCCTGAGGTCCCGGTCATAAGTCGAGAGCACCTGCCGCAACTCGAGAAAATCCATTAGGTTTGCCCTCCAGGCGAGATTAGGCCCATTTCCGCTGAGGCTTCTCGAGGCCAATCACATCTAAACACTGGAAATTCCAAAGGGTCCTTCACACTCTTGCTGCAACTCAAGAAGTTCCCCGACATACCCGTCTCCACTCGAGAGGAAGCACGTGGTTTCCCGCCCACATCCAGGGGAGCTCCGTTTCCGACTCCTAGCTCGAGATGAGGGATCCTTTCCCTGTTTCATAGGGAAAGAATTCCCGGCGTTCCCGTCGCATCTCAAGAGGAGGCGCTCTCCACAGGAAAGGCGAGAGGAACCCCAGCGTCGTGCCACCATTCCAAGAGTCCCCCAGATGTGTCAGTCCATTCTAGAGGAACCTGTTTTCCCTGCACTGCCTTGACGTTCAAGCCGAGGATCCACTCCCACCACGTGTGCACGTGGGACAGCCCTGTGGGAAAGCCTCGTGGGAAAGCCTCGTGGGAAAGACTCGAGGGAAATCCATAGATCCTTTGATCCACGCGGCGGACTGCGTGACACTGCTGCTACCGCTCTGGAGGAAAGCGCAAGTGCATGCCCGCATTCGAGACGAGGACTGACTCCCCTGGGGAGACTCCAGAAGTACCCCAAGATCCATGTCAGCACTGGAGAGGAATCCTCAGGTTCCGGCCCCGACTCCACACAAGGTCTTAGGCCCCGGCATCGACGGGATAGGGATCCCGAGAGGCCCCCGAGGAACTCGCATGGGGCCTGGCTTTTCCTGAGGCCACCAGAGCGGGTCCCTGAGGTCCCCATCGTCAGTCGAGATCACCTGCCGCAACTCGAGAAAATCCAGGAGGTTTTGCCCTCCAGGCGAGATGAGGCCCATTTCCGCTGAGGCTTCTCGAGGCTAATCACGTCTAAACACTGGAACTTCCAAAGGGTCCTTCACACCCTTGCTGAAACTCAAGAAGTTTCCCGACATACCCGTCTCCACTCGAAAGGAAGCACGTGGTGTCCCGCACACAACCAGGGGAGCCCCGTTTCCGCCTCCTAGCTCGAGATGAGGGATCCTTTCCCTGTTTCGTAGGGAAAGAATTCCCGGCGTTCCCGTCGCATCTCAAGAGGAGGCGCTCTCCACAGGAAAGGCGAGAGGAACTCCAGGGTCGTGCCACCATTCCAAGAGTCCCCCAGATGTGTCAGTCCATTCCAGAGGAACCTGTTTTCCCTGCACTGCCTTGACGTTCAAGCCGAGGATCGACTCCCACCACGTGTGCACGTGGGACAGCCCTGTGGGAAAGCCTCGTGGGAAAGCCTCGTGGGAAAGACTCGAGGGAAAACCATAGATCCTTTGATCCACGCGGCGGACTGCGTGACACTGCTGCTACCGCTCTGGAGGAAAGCGCAAGTGCATGCCCGCATTCGAGACGAGGACTGACTCCCCTGGGGAGACTCCAGAAGTACCCCAAGATCCATGTCAGCACTGGAGAGGAATCCTCAGGTTCCGGCCCCGACTCCACACAAGGTCTTAGGCCCCGGCATCGACGGGAGAGGAATCCCGAGAGGCCCCCGAGGAACTCGCATGGGGACTGGCCTTTCCTGAGGCCACCAGAGCGGGTCCCTGAGGTCCCCGTCGTAAGTCGAGAGCACCTGCCGCAACTCGAGAAAATCCAGGAGGTTTTGCCCTCCAGGCGAGATGAGGCCCATTTCCGCTGAGGCTTCTCGAGGCTAATCACGTCTAACCACTGGAACTTCCAAAGGGTCCTTCACACCCTTGCTGCAACTCAAAAAGTTCCCCGACATGCACGTCTCCACTCGAGAGGAAGCACGAGGGTCCCGCACACATCCAGGGGAGCCCCGTTTCCGCCTCCTAGCTCGAGATGAGGGATCCTTTCCCTGTTTCGTAGGGAAAGAATTCCCGGCGTTCCCGTCGCATCTCAAGAGGAGGCGCTCTCCACAGGAAAGGCGAGAGGACTCCAGCGTCGTGCCACCATTCAAAGAGTCCCCCAGATATGTCAGTCCATTCCAGAGGACATGTTTTCCCTGCACTGCCTTGACGTTCAAGCCGACGATCGAGTCCCACCACGTGTGCACGTGGGACAGCCCTGTGGGAAAGCCTCGTGGGAAAGCCTCGTGGGAAAGACTCGAGGGAAAAACATAGATCCTTTGATCCACGCGGCGGACTGCGTGACACTGCTGCTACCGCTCTGGAGGAAAGCGCAAGTGCATGCCCGCATTCGAGACGAGGACTGACTCCCCTGGGGAGACTCCAGAAGTACCCCAAGATCCATGTCAGCACTGGAGAGGAATCCTCAGGTCCCGGCCCCGACTCCACACAAGGTCTTAGGCCCCGGCATCGACGGGAGAGGAATCCGGAGAGGCCCCCGAGGAACTCGCATGGGGACTGGCCTTTCCTGAGACCACCAGAGCGGGTCCCTGAGGTCCCGGTCATAAGTCGAGAGCACCTGCCGCAACTCGAGAAAATCCATTAGGTTTTGCCCTCCAGGCGAGATTAGGCCCATTTCCGCTGAGGCTTCTCGAGGCCAATCACATCTAAACACTGGAAATTCCAAAGGGTCCTTCACACTCTTGCTGCAACTCAAGAAGTTCCCCGACATACCCGTCTCCACTCGAGAGGAAGCACGTGGTTTCCCGCCCACATCCAGGGGAGCTCCGTTTCCGACTCCTAGCTCGAGATGAGGGATCCTTTCCCTGTTTCGTAGGGAAAGAATTCCCGGCGTTCCCGTCGCATCTCAAGAGGAGGCGCTCTCCACAGGAAAGGCGAGAGGAACTCCAGCGTCGTGCCACCATTCCAAGAGTCCCCCAGATGTGTCAGTCCATTCCAGAGGAACCTGTTTTCCCTGCACTGCCTTGACGTTCAAGCCCAGGATCGACTCACACCACGTGTGCACGTGGGACAGCCCTGTGGGAAAGCCTCGTGGGAAAGCCTCGTGGAAAAGACTCGAGGGAAAACCATAGATCATTTGATCCACGAAGCGGACTGCGTGACACTGCTGCTACCGCTCTGGAGGAAAGCGCAAGTGCATGCCCGCATTCGAGACGAGGACTGACTCCCCTAGGGAGACTCCAGAAGTACCCCAAGATCCATGTCAGCACTGGAGAGGAATCCTCAGGTTCCGGCCCCGACTCCACACAAGGTCTTAGGCCCCGGCATCGACGGGAGAGGAATCCCGAGAGGCCCCCGAGGAACTCGCATGGGGACTGGCCTTTCCTGAGGCCACCAGAGCGGGTCCCTGAGGTCCCCGTCGTAAGTCGAGAGCACCTGCCGCAACTCGAGAAAATCCAGGAGGTTTTGCCCTCCAGGCGAGATGAGGCCCATTTCCGCTGAGGCTTCTCGAGGCTAATCACGTCTAACCACTGGAACTTCCAAAGGGTCCTTCACACCCTTGCTGCAACTCAAGAAGTTCCCCGACATACCCGTCTCCACTCGAGAGGAAGCACGAGGGTCCCGCACACATCCAGGGGAATCCCCGTTTCCGCCTCCTAGCTCGAGATGAGGGATCCTTTCCCTGTTTCGTAGGGAAAGAATTCCCGGCGTTCCCGTCGCATCTCAAGAGGAGGCGCTCTCCACAGGAAAGTCGAGAGGAACTCCAGGGTCGTGCCACCATTCCAAGAGACCCCCAGATGTGTGAGTCCATTCCAGAGGAACCTGTTTTCCCTGCACTGCCTTGACGTTCAAGCCGAGGATCCACTCCCACCACGTGTGCACGTGGGACAGCCCTGTGGGAAAGACTCGTGGGAAAGCTTCATGGGAAAGATTCGAGGGAAAACCATAGATCCTTTGATCCACGCGGCGGACTGCGTGACACTGCTGCTACCGCTCTGGAGGAAAGCGCAAGTACATGCCCGCATTCGAGACGAGGACTGACTCCCCTGGGGAGACTCCAGAAGTACCCCAAGAACCATGTGAGCACTGGAGAGGAATCCTCAGGTTCCGGCCCCGACTTCACACAAGGTCTTAGGCCCCGGCATCGACGGGAGAGGAATCCCCAGATTAACTCGCATGGGGACTGGCCTTTCCTGAGGCCACCAGAGCGGGTCCCTGAGGTCCCCGTCGTAAGTCGAGAGCACCTGCCGCAACTCGAGAAAATCCAGGAGGTTTTGCCCTCCAGGCGAGATGAGGCCCATTTCCGCTGAGGCTTCTCGAGGCTAATCACATCTAACCACTGGAACTTCCAAAGGGTCCTTCACACCCTTGCTGCAACTCAAGAAGGTCCCCGACATACCCGTCTCCACTCGAGAGGAAGCACGTGGGTCCCGCACACATCCAGGGGAGCCCCGTTTCCGCCTCCTAGCTCGAGATGAGGGATCCTTTCCCTGTTTCGTAGGGAAAGAATTCCCGGCGTTCCCGTCGCATCTCAAGAGGAGGCGCTCTGCACAGGAAAGGCGAGAGGAACTCCAGGGTCGTGCCACCATCCCAAGAGTCCCCTAGATGTGTCAGTCCATTCCAGAGGAACCTGTTTTCCCTGCACTGCCTTGACGTTCAAGCCGAGGATCGACTCCCACCACGTGTGCACGTGGGACAGCCCTGAGGGAAAGCCTCGTGGGAAAGCCTCGTGGAAAAGACTCGAGGGAAAACCATAGATCCTTTGATCCACGCGGCGGACTGGGTGACACTATTGCTACCGCTCTGGAGGAAAGCGCAAGTGCATGCCCGCATTCGAGACGAGGACTGACTCCCCTGGGGAGACTCCAGAAGTACCCCAAGATCCATGTCAGCACTGGAGAGGAATCCTCAGGTTCCGGCCCCGACTCCACACAAGGTCTTCGGCCCCGGCATCGACGGGAGAGGAATCCCGAGAGGCCCCCGAGGAAGTCGCATGGTGACTGGCCTTTCCTGAGGCCACCAGAGCGGGTCCCTGAGGTCCCCGTCGTAAGTCGAGAGCACCTGCCGCAACTCGAGAAAATCCAGGAGGTTTTGCCCTCCAGGCGAGATGAGGCCCATTTCTGCTGAGGCTTCTCGAGGCCAATCACATCTAACCACTGGAACTTCCAAAGGGTCCTTCACACCCTTGCTGCAACTCAAGAAGTTCCCCGACATACCCGTCTCCACTCGAAAGGAAGCACGTGGTGTCCCGCACACAACCAGGGGAGCCCCGTTTCCGCCTTCTAGCTCGAGATGAGGGATCCTTTCCCTGTTTCGTAGGGAAAGAATTCCCGGCGTTCCCGTCGCATCTCAAGAGGAGGCGCTCTCCACAGGAAAGGCGAGAGGAACTCCAGGGTCGTGCCACCATTCCAAGAGTCCCCCAGATGTGTCAGTCCATTCCAGAGGAACCTGTTTTCCCTGCACTGCCTTGACGTTCAAGCCGAGGATCCACTCCCACCACCTGTGCACGTGGGACAGCCCTGTGGGAAAGCCTCGTGGGAAAGCCTAGAGGGAAAGACTCGAGGGAAATCCATAGATCCTTTGATCCACGCGGCGGACTGCGTGACACTGCTGCTACCGCTCTGGAGGAAAGCGCATGTGCATGCCCGCATTCGAGACGAGGACTGACTCCCCTGGGGAGACTCCAGAAGTACCCCAAGATCCATGTCAGCACTGGAGAGGAATCCTCAGGTTCCGGCCCCGACTCCACACAAGGTCTTAGGCCCCGGCATCGACGGGAGAGGAATCCCGAGAGGCCCCAGAGGAACTCGCATGGGGACTGGCCTTTCCTGAGGCCACCAGTGCGGGTCCCTGAGGTCCCCGTCGTAAGTCGAGAGCACCTGCCGCAACTCGAGAAAATCCAGGAGGTTTTGCCCTCCAGGCGAGATGAGGCCCATTTCCGCTGAGGCTTCTCGAGGCTAATCACGTCTAACCACTGGAACTTCCAAAGGGTCCTTCACACCCTTGCTGCAACTCAAGAAGTTCCCCGACATACTCGTCTCCACTCGAGAGGAAGCACGAGGGTCCCGCACACATCCAGGGGAGCCCCGTTTCCGCCTCCTAGCTCGAGATGAGGGATCCTTTCCCTGTTTCGTAGGGAAAGAATTCCCGGCGTTCCCGTCGCATCTCAAGAGGAGGCGCTCTCCACAGGAAAGGCGAGAGGAACTCCAGGGTCGAGACACCATTCCAAGAGTCCCCCAGATGTGTCAGTCCATTCCAGAGGAACCTGTTTTCCCTGCACTGCCTTGACGTTCAAGCCGAGGATCGACTCCCACCACGTGTGCACGTGGGACAGCCCTGTGGGAAAGCCTCTTGGGAAAGCCTCGTGGGAAAGACTCGAGGGAAAACCATAGATCCTATGATCCACGCGGCGGACTGCGTGAAACTGCTGCTACCGCTCTGGAGGAAAGCGCAAGTGCATGCCCGCATTCGAGACGAGGACTGACTCCCCTGGGGAGACTCCAGAAGTACCCCAAGATCCATGTCAGCACTGGAGAGGAATCCTCAGGTTCCGGCCCCGACTCCACACAAGGTCTTAGGCCCCGGCATCGACGGGAGAGGAATCCCGAGAGGCCCCCGAGGAACTCGCATGGGGACTGGCCTTTCCTGAGGCCACCAGAGCGGGTCCCTGAGGTCCCCGTCGTAAGTCGAGAGCACCTGCCGCAACTCAAGAAAATCCAGGAGGTTTTGCCCTCCAGGCGAGATGAGGCCCATTTCCGCTGAGGCTTCTCGAGGCCAATCACATCTAACCACTGGAACTTCCAAAGGGTCCTTCACACCCTTGCTGCAACTCAAGAAGTTCCCCGACATACCCGTCTCCACGCGAGAGGAAGCACGTGGGTCCCGCACACATCCAGGGGAGCCCCGTTTCCGCCTCCTAGCTCGAGATGAGGGATCCTTTCCCTGTTTCGTAGGGAAAGAATTCCCGGCGTTCCCGTCGCATCTCAAGAGGAGGCGCTCTCCTCAGGAAAGGCGAGAGGAACTCCAGGGTCGTGCCACCATTCCAAGAGTCCCCCAGATGTGTCAGTCCATTCCAGAGGAACCTGTTTTCCCTGCACTGCCTTGACGATCAAGCCGAGGATCGACTCCCACCACGTGTGCACGTGGGACAGCCCTGTGGGAAAGCCTCGTGGGAAAGCCTCGTGGGAAAGACTCGAGGGAAAACCATAGATCCTTTGATCCAGGAGGCGGACTGCGTGACACTGCTGCTACCGCTCTGGAGGAAAGCGCAAGTGCATGCCCGCATTCGAGACGAAGACTGACTCCCCTGGGGAGACTCCAGAAGTACCCCAAGATCCATGTCAGCACTGGAGAGGAATCCTCAGGTTCCGGCCCCGACTCCACACAAGGACTAAGGCCCCGGCATCGACGGGAGAGGAATCCCCAGAGGCCCCCGAGGAACTCGCATGGGGACTGGCCTTTCCTGAGGCCACCAGAGCGGGTCCCTGAGGTCCCCGTCGTTAGTCGAGAGCACCTGCCGCAACTCGAGAAAATCCAGGAGGTTTTGCCCTCCAGGCGAAATGAGGCCCATTTCCGCTGAGGCTTCTCGAGGCTAATCACCTCTAACCACTGGAACTTCCAAAGGGTCCTTCACACCCTTGCTGCAACTCAAGAACTTCCCCGACATACCAGTCTCCCCTCGAGAGGAAGCACGTGGGGTCCCGCACACATCCAGGGGAGCCCCGTTTCCACCTCCTAGCTCGAGATGAGGGATCCTTTCCCTGTTTCGTAGGGAAAGAATTCCCGGCGTTCCCGTCGCACCTCAAGAGGAGGCGCTCTCCACAGGAAAGGGGAGAGGAACTCCAGGGTCGTGCCACCATTCAAAGAGTCCCCCAGATGTGTCAGTCCATTACAGAGGAACCTGTTTTCCCTGCACTGCCTTGACGTTCAAGCGGAGGATCGACTCCCACCACGTGTGCACGTGGGACAGCCCTGTGGGAAAGCCTCGTGGGAAAGCCTCGTGGGAAAGACTCGAGGGAAAACCATAGATCCTTTGATCCACGCGGCGGACTGCGTGACACTGCTGCTACCGCTCTGGAGGAAAGCGTAAGTGCATGTCCGCATTCGAGATGAGGACTGACTACCCTGGGGAGACTCCAGAAGTACCCCAAGATCCATGTCAGCACTGGAGAGGAATCCTCAGGTTCCGGCCCCGACTCCACACAAGGTCTTAGGCCCAGGCATCGACGGGAGAGGAATCCCGAGAGGCCCCCAAGGACCTCGCATGGGGACTGGCCTTTCCTGAGGCCACCAGAGCGGGTCCCTGAGGTCCCCGTCGTAAGTCGAGAGCACCTGCCGCAACTCGAGAAAATCCAGGAGGTTTTGCCCTCCAGGCGAGATGAGGCCCATTTTCACTGAGGCTTCTTGAGGCTAATCACGTCTAACCACTGGAACTTCCAAAGGGTCCTTCACACCCTTGCTGCAACTCAAGAAGTTCCCTGACATACCCGTCTCCACTCGAGAGGAAGCACGTGGGTCCCGCACACATTAAGGGTAGCCCCGTTTCCGCCTCCTAGCTCGAGATGAGGGATCCTTTCCCTGTTTCGTAGGGAAAGAATTCCCGGCGTTCCCGTCGCATCTCAAGAGGAGGCGCTCTCCACAGGAAAGGCGAGAGGAACTCCAGGGTCGTGCCACCATTTATAGAGTCCCCCAGATGTGTCAGTCCATTCCAGAGGAACCTGTTTTCCCTGCACTGCCTTGACGTTCAAGCCGAGGTTCGACTCCCACCACGTGTGCACGTGGGACAGCCCTGTGGGAAAGCCTCGTGGGAAAGCCTCGTGGGAAAGACTCGAGGGAAAACCATAGATCCTTTGATCCATTGGGCGGACTGCGTGACACTGCTGCTACCGCTCTGGAGGAAAGCGCAAGTGCATGCCCGCATTCGAGACGAGGACTGACTCCCCTGGGGAGACTCCAGAAGTACCCCAAGATCCATGTCAGCAATGGAGAGGAATCCTCATGTTCCGGCCCCGACTCCACACAAGGTCTTAGGCCCCAGCATCGACAGGAGAGGAATCCCGAGAGGCCCCCGAGGAACTCGCATGGGGACTGGCCTTTCCTGAGGCCACCAGAGCGGGTCCCTGAGGTCCCCGTCGTAAGTCGAGAGCACCTGCCGCAACTCGAGAAAATCCAGGAGGTTTTGCCCTCCAGGCGAGTTGAGGCCCATTTCCGCTGAGGCTTCTCGAGGCTAATCAGGTCTAACCACTGGAACTTCCAAAGGGTCCTTCACAGCCTTGCTGCAACTCAAGAAGTTCCCCGACATACCCGTCTCCACTGGAGAGGAAGCACGTGGGTCCCGCACACATCCAGGGGAGCCCCGTTTCCGCCTCCTAGCTCGAGATGAGGGATCCTTTCCCTGTTTCGTAGGGAAAGAATTCCCGGCGTTCCCGTCGCATCTCAAGAGGAGGCGCTCTCCACAGGAAAGGCGAGAGGAACTCCAGGGTCGTGCCACCATTCCAAGAGTCCCCCAGATGAGTCAGTCCATTCCAGAGGAACCTGTTTTCCCTGCACTGCCTTGACGTTCAAGCCGAGGATCGACTCCCACCACGTGTGCACGTGGGACAGCCCTGTGGGAAAGTCTCGTGGGAAAGCCTCGTGGGAAAGACTCGAGGGAAAACCATAGATCCTTTGATCCACGCGGCGGACTGCGTGACACTGCTGCTACCGCTCTGGAGGAAAGCGCAATGCATGCCCGCATTCGAGACGAGGACTGACTCCCCTGGGGAGACTCCAGAAGTACCCCAAGATCCATGTCAGCACTGGAGAGGAATCCTCAGGTTCCGGCCCCGACTCCACACAAGGTCTTAGGCCCCGGCATCGACGGGAGAGGAAACCCGAGAGGCCCCCGAGGAACTCGAATGGGGACTGGCCTTTCCTGAGGCCACCAGAGCGGTTCCCTGAGGTCCCCGTCGTAAGACCAGAGCACCTGCCGCAACACGAGAAAATCCAGGAGGTTTTGCCCTCCAGGCGAGTTGAGGCCCATTTCCGCTGAGGCTTCTCGAGGCCAATCTCATCTAACCACTGGAACTTCCAAAGGGTCCTTCACACCATTGCTGCAACTCAAGAAGTTCCCCGACATACTCGTCTGCACTCGAGAGGAAGCACGTGGTGTCCCGCACACATCCAGGGGAGCCCCGTTTCCGCCTCCTAGCTCGAGATGAGGGATCCTTTCCGTGTTTCGTAGGGAAAGAATTCCCGGCGTTCCCGTCGCATCTCAAGAGGAGGCGCTCTCCACAGGAAATGCGAGAGGAACTCCAGGGTCGTGACACCATTCCAAGAGTCCCCCAGATGTGTCAGTCCATTCCAGAGGAACCTGTTTTCCCTGCACTGCCTTGACGTTCAAGCCGAGGATCGACTCCCACCAAGTGTGCACGTGGGACAGCCCTGTGGGAAAGCCTCGTGGGAAAGCATCGTGGGAAAGACTCGAGGGAAAAACATAGATCCTTTGATCCACGCGGCGGACTGCGTGACACTGCTGCTACCGCTCTGGAGGAAAGCGCAAGTGCATGCCCGCATTCGAGACGAGGACTGACTCCCCTGGGGAGACTCCAGAAGTACCCCAAGATCCATGTCAGCACTGGAGAGGAATCCTCAGGTTCCGGCCCCGACTCCACACAAGGTCTTAGGCCCCAGCATCGACGGGAGAGGAATCCCGAGAGGCCCCCGAGGAACTCGCATGGGGACTGGCCTTTCCTGAGGCCACCAGAGCGGGTCCCTGAGGTCCCCGTCGTAAGTCGAGAGCACCTGCCGCAACTCGAGAAAATCCAGGAGGTTTTGCCCTCCAGGCGAGATGAGGCCCATTTCCGCTGAGGCTTCTCGAGGCTAATCACGTCTAACCACTGGAACTTCCAAAGGGTGCTTCACAACCTTGCTGCAACTCAAGAAGTTCCCCGACATACCCGTCTCCACTCGAGAGGAAGCACGTGGTGTCCCGCACACATCCAGGGGAGCCCCGTTTCCGCCTCCTAGCTCGAGATGAGGGATCCTTTCCCTGTTTCGTAGGGAAAGAATTCCCGGCTTTCCCGTCGCATCTCAAGAGGAGGCGCTCTCCACAGGAAAGGCGAGAGGAACTCCAGGGTCGTGCCACCATTCCAAGTGTCCCCCAGATGTGTCAGTCTATTCCAGAGGAACCTGTTTTCCCTGCACTGCCTTGACGTTCAAGCCGAGGATCCACTCCCACCACGTGTGCACGTGGGACAGCCCTGTGGGAAAGCCTCGTGGGAAAGCCTCGTGGGAAAGACTCGAGGGAAAACCATAGATCCTTTGATCCACGCGGCGGACTGCGTGACACTGCTGCTACCGCTTTGGAGGAAAGCGCAAGTGCATGCCCGCATTCGAGACGAGGACTGACTCCCCTGGGGAGACTCCAGAAGTACCCCAAGATCCATGTCAGCACTGGAGAGGAATCCTCAGGTTCCGGCCCCGACTCCACACAAGGTCTTAGGCCCCGGCATCAACGGGAGAGTAATCCCGAGAGGCCCCCGAGGAATTCGCATGGGGACTGGCCTTTCCTGAGGCCACCAGAGCGGGTCCCTGAGGTCCCCGTCGTAAGTCGAGAGCACCTGCCGCAACTCGAGAAAATCCAGGAGGTTTTTCCCTCCAGGCGAGATGAGGCCCATTTCCGCTGAGGCTTCTCGAGGCTAATCACGTCTAACCACTGGAACTTCCAAAGGGTCCTTCACACCCTTGCTGCAACTCAAGAAGTTCCCCGACATACCCGTCTCCACTCGAGAGGAAGCACGTGGGGTCCCGCACACATCCAGGGGAGCCCCGTTTCCGCCTCCTAGCTCGAGATGAGGGATCCTTTCCCTGTTTCGTAGGGAAAGAATTCCCGGCGTTCCCGTCGCATCTCAAGAGGAGGCGCTCTCCACAGGAAAGGCGAGAGGAACTCCAGGGTCGTGCCACCATTCCAAGAGTCCCCCAGATGTGTCAGTCCATTCCCGAGGAACCTGTTTTCCCTGCACTGCCTTGACGTTCAAGCCGAAGATCGACTCCCACCACGTGTGCACGTGGGACAGCCCTGTGGGAAAGCCTCGTGGGAAAGCCTCGTGGGAAAGACTCGAGGGAAAACCATAGATCCTTTGATCCACGCGGCGGACTGCGTGACACTGCTGCTACCGCTCTGGAGGAAAGCGCAAGTGCATGCCCGCATTCGAGACGAGGACTGACTCCCCTGGGGAGACTCCAGAAGTACCCCAAGATCCATGTCAGCACTGGAGAGGAATCCTCAGGTTCCGGCCCCGACTCCACACAAGGTCTTAGGCCCCGGCATCGACGGGAGAGGGATCCCGAGAGGCCCCCGAGGAACTCGCATGGGGACTGGCCTTTCCTGAGGCCACCAGAGCGGGTCCCTGCGGTCCCCGTCGTAAGTCGAGAGCACCTGCCGCAACTCGAGAAAATCCAGGAGGTTTTGCCCTCCAGGCGAGATGAGGCCCATTTCCGCTGAGGCTTCTCGAGGCTAATCACGTCTAACCACTGGAACTTCCAAAGGGTCCTTCACACCCTTGCTGCAACTCAAGAAGTTCCCCGACATACCCGTCTCCACTCGAGAGGAAGCACGTGGGGTCCCGCACACATCCAGGGGAGCCCCGTTTCCGCCTCCTAGCTCGAGATGAGGGATCCTTTCCCTGTTTCGTAGGGAAAGAATTCCCGGCGTTCCCGTCGCATCTCAAGAGGAGGCGCTCTCCACAGGAAACCCGAGAGGAACTCCAGGGTCTTGCCACCATTCCAAGAGTCCCCTAGATGTGTCAGTCCATTCCAGAGGAACCTGTTTTCCCTGCACTGCCTTGACGTTCAAGCCGAGGATCCACTCCCACCACGTGTGCACGTGGGACAGCCCTGTGGGAAAGCCTCATGGGAAAGCCTCGTGGGAAAACTCGAGGGAAAACCATAGATCCTTTGATCCACGCGGCGGACTGCGTGACACTGCTGCTACCGCTCTGGAGGAAAGCGCAAGTGCATGCCCGCATTCGAGACGAGGACTGACTCCCCTGGGGAGACTCCAGAAGTACCCCAAGATCCATGTCAGCACTGGAGAGGAATCCTCAGTTTCCGGCCCCGACTCCACACAAAGTCTTAGGCCCCGGCATCGACGGGAGAGTAATCCCGAGAGGCCCCCGAGGAATTCGCATGGGGACTGGCCTTTCCTGAGGCCACCAGAGCGGGTCCCTGAGGTCCCCGTCTTAAGTCGAGAGCACCTGCCGTAACTCGAGAAAATCCAGGAGGTTTTGCCCTCCAGGCGAGATGAGGCCCATTTCCGCTGAGGCTTCTCGAGGCTAATCACGTCTAACAACTGGAACTTCCAAAGGGTCCTTCACACCCTTGCTGTAACTCAAGAAGTTCCCCGACATACCCGTCTCCACTCGGTAGGAAGCACGTGGGGTCCCGCACACATCCAGGGGAGCCCCGTTTCCGCCTCCTAGCTCGAGATGAGGGATCCTTTCCCTGTTTCGTAGGGAAAGAATTCCCGGCGTTCCCGTCGCATCTCAAGAGGAGGCGCTCTCCACAGGAAAGGCGAGAGGAACTCCAGGGTCGTGCCACCATTCCAAGAGTCCCCCAGATGTGTCAGTCCATTCCAGAGGAACCTGTTTTCCCTGCACTGCCTTGACGTTCAAACCGAGGATCCACTCCCACCACGTGTGCACGTGGGACAGCCCTGTGGGAAAGCTTCGTGGGAAAGCCTCGTGGGAAAGACACGAGGGAAAACAATAGATCCTTTGATCCACGCGGCGGACTGCGTGACACTGCTGCTACCGCTCTGGAGGAAATCGCAAGTGCATGCCCGCATTCGAGACGAGGACTGACTCCCCTAGGGAGACTCCAGAAGTACCCCAAGATCCATGTCAGCACTGGAGAGGAATCCTCAGGTTCCGGCACCGACTCCACACAAGGTCTTAGGCCCCGGCATCGACGGGAGAGGAATGCCGAGAGGCCCCCGAGGAACTCGCATGTGGACTGGCCTTTCCTGAGGCCACCAGAGCGGGTCCCTGAGGTCCCCGTCGTAAGTCGAGAGCACCTGCCGCAACTCGAGAAAATCCAGGAGGTTTTGCCCTCCAGGCGAGATGAGGCCCATTTCCGCTGAGGCTTCTCGAGGCTAATCACGTCTAACCACTGGAATTTCCAAAGGGTCCTTCACACCCTTGCTGCAACTCAAGAAGTTCCCCGACATACCCGTCTCCACTCGAGAGGAAGCACGAGGGTCCCGCACACATCCAGGGGAGCCCCGTTTCCGCCTCCTAGCTCGAGATAAGGGATCCTTTCCCTGTTTCGTAGGGAAAGAATTCCCGGCGTTCGCGTCGCATCTCAAGAGGAGGCGCTCTCCACAGGAAAGGCGAGAGGACTCCAGTGTCGTGCCACCATTCAAAGAGTCCCCCAGATATGTCAGTCCATTCCAGAGGACATGTTTTCCCTGCACTGCCTTGACGTTCAAGCCGAGGATCGAGTCCCACCACGTGTGCACGTGGGACAGCCCTGTGGAAAGCCTCGTGGGAAAGCCTCGTGGGAAAGACTCGAGGGAAAACCATAGATCCTTTGATCCACGAGGCGGACTGCGTGACACTGCTGCTACCGCTCTGGAGGAAAGCGCAAGTGCATGCCCGCATTCGAGACGAGGACTGACTCCCCTGGGGAGACTCCAGAAGTACCCCAAGATCCATGTCAGCACTGGAGAGGAATCCTCAGGTCCCGGCCCCGACTCCACACAAGGTCTTAGGCCCCGGTATCGACGGGAGAGGAATACCGAGAGGCCCCCGAGGAACTCGCATGGGGACTGGCCTTTCCTGAGGTCACCAGAGCGGGTCCCTGAGGTCCCCGTCGTAAGTCGAGAGCACCTGCCACAACTCGAGAAAATCCAGGAGATTTTGCCCTCCAGGCGAGATGAAGCCCATTTCCGCTGAGGCTTCTCGAGGCTAATCACATCTAACCACTGGAACTTCCAAAAGGTCCTTCAAACCCTTGCTGCAACTCTAGAAGTTCCCCGACATACCCGTCTCCACTCGAGAGGAAGCACGAGGGTCCCGCACACATCCAGGGTAGCCCCGTTTCCACCTCCTAGCTCGAGATGAGGGATCCGTTCCCTGTTTCGGAGGGAAAGAATTCCCGGCGTTCCCGTCGCATCTCAAGAGTAGGCGCTCCCACAGGAAAGGCGAGAGGAACTCCAGGGTCGTGCCACCATCCCAAGAGACCCCATATGTGTCAGTCCATTCCAGAGGAACCTGTTTTCCCTGTACTGCCTTGACGTTCAAGCCGAGGATCCACTCCCATCACGTGTGCACGTGGGACAGCCCTGTGGGAAAGCCTCGTGGGAAAGCCTCGTGGGAAAGACTCGAGGGAAAACCATAGATCCTTTGATCCACGCGGCGGACTGCGTGACACTGCTGCTACCGCTTTGGAGGAAAGCGCAAGTGCATGCCCGCATTCGAGACGAGGACTGACTCCCCTGGGGAGACTCCAGAAGTACCCCAAGATCCATGTCAGCACTGGAGAGGAATCCTCAGGTTCCGGCCCCGACTCCACACAAGGTCTTAGGCCCCGGCATTGACGGGAGAGTAATCCCGAGAGGCCCCCGAGGAATTCGCATGGGGACTGGCCTTTCCTGAGGCCACCAGAGCGGGTCCCTGAGGTCCCCGTCGTAAGTCGAGAGCACCTGCCGCAACTCGAGAAAATCCAGGAGGTTTTGCCCTCCAGGCGAGATGAGGCCCATTTCCACTGAGGCTTCTCGAGGCGAATCATGTCTAACCACTGGAACTTCCAAAGGGTCCTTCACACCCTTGCTGCCACTCAAGAAGTTCCCCGACATACCCGTCTCCACTCGAGAGGAAGCACGTGGGGTCCCGCACACATCCAGGGGAGCCCCGTTTCCGCCTCCTAGCTCGAGATGAGGGATCCTTTCCCTGTTTCGTAGGGAAAGAATTCCCGGCGTTCCCGTCGCATCTCAAGAGGAGGCGCTCTCCACAGGAAAGGCGAGAGGAACTCCAGGGTCGTGCCACCATTCCAAGAGTCCCCCAGATGTGTCAGTCCATTCCAGAGGAACCTGTTTTCCCTGCACTGCCTTGACGTTCAAGCCGAGGATCCACTCCCACCACGTGTGCACGTGGGACAGCCCTGTGGGAAAGCCTCGTGGGAAAGCCTCGTGGGAAAGACTCGAGGGAAAACCATAGATCCTTTGATCCACGCGGCGGACTGCGTGACACTGCTGCTACCGTTCTGGAGGAAAGCGCAAGTGCATGCCCGCATTCGAGACGAGGACTGACTCCCCTGGGGAGACTCCAGAAGTACCCCAAGATCCATGTCAGCACGGGAGAGGAATCCTCAGGTTCCGGCCCCGACTCCACACAAGGTCTTAGGCCCCGGCATCGACGGGAGAGGAATCCCAAGAGGCCCCCTAGGAACTCGCATGGGGACTGGCCTTTCCTGAGGCCACCAGAGCGGGTCCCTGAGGTCCCCGTCGTAAGTCGAGAGCACCTGCCGCAACTCGGGAAAATCCAGGAGGTTTTGCCCTCCAGGCGAGATGAGGCCCATTTCCGCTGAGGCTTCTCGAGGCTAATCACGTCTAACCACTGGAACTTCCAAAGGGTGCTTCACACCCTTGCTGCAACTCAAGAAGTTCCCCGACCTACCCGTCTCCACTCGAGAGGAAGCACGTGGTGTCCCGCACACATCCAGGGGAGCCCCGTTTCCGCCTCCTAGCTCGAGATGAGGGATCCTTTCCCTGTTTCGTAGGGAAAGAATTCCCGGCTTTCCCGTCGCAACTCAAGAGGAGGCGCTCTCCACAGGAAAGGCGAGAGGAACTCCAGGGTCGTGCCACCATTCCAAGTGTCCCCCAGATGTGTCAGTCTATTCCAGAGGAACCTGTTTTCCCTGCACTGCCTTGACGTTCTAGCCGAGGATCCACTCCCACCACGTGTGCACGTGGGACAGCCCTGTGGGAAATCCTCGTGGGAAAGCCTCGTGGGAAAGACTCGAGGGAAAACCATAGATCCTTTGATCCACGCGGCGGACTGGGTGACACTGCTGCTACTGCTTTGGAGGAAAGCGCAAGTGCATGCCCGCATTCGAGACGAGGACTGACTCCCCTGGGGAGACTCCAGAAATACCCCAAGATCCATGTCAGCACTGGAGAGGAATCCTCAGGTTCCGGCCCCGACTCCACACAAGGTCTTAGGCCCCGGCATCGACGGGAGAGTAATCCCGAGAGGCCCCCGAGGAATTCGCATGGGGACTGGCCTTTCCTGAGGCCACCAGAGCGGGTCCCTGAGGTCCCCGTCGTAAGTCGAGAGCACCTGCCCCAACTCGAGAAAATCCAGGAGGTTTTGCCCTCCAGGCGAGATGAGGCCCATTTCCGCTGAGGCTTCTCGAGGTGAATCATGTCTAACCACTGGAACTTCCAAAGGGTCCTTCACACCCTTGCTGCAACTCAAGAAGTTCCCCGACATACCCGTCTCCACTCGAGAGGAAGCACGTGGGGTCCCGCACACATCCAGGGGAGCCCCGTTTCCGCCTCCTAGCTCGAGATGAGGGATCCTTTCCCTGTTTCGTAGGGAAAGAATTCCCGGCGTTCCCGTCGCATCTCAAGAGGAGGCGCTCTCCACAGGAAAGACGAGAGGAACTCCAGGGTCGTGCCACCATTCCAAGAGTCCCCCAGATGTGTCAGTCCATTCCAGAGGAACGTGTTTTCCCTGCACTGCCTTGACGTTCAAGCAGAGGATCCACTCCCACCACGTGTGCACGTGGGACAGCCCTGTGGGAAAGCCTCGTGGGAAAGCCTCGTGGGAAAGACTCGAGGGAAAACCATAGATCCTTTGATCCACGCGGCGGACTGCGTGACACTGCTGCTACCGCTCTGGAGGAAAGCGCAAGTGCATGCCCGCATTCGAGACGAGGACTGACTCCCCTGGGGAGACTCCAGAAGTACCCCAAGATCCATGTCAGCACTGGAGAGGAATCCTCAGGTTCCGGCCCCGACTCCACACAAGGTCTTAGGCCCCGGCATCGACGGGAGAGGGATCTCGAGAGGCCCCCGAGGAACTCGCATGGGGACTGGCCTTTCCTGAGGCCACCAGAGCGGGTCCCTGAGGTCCCCGTCGTAAGTCGAGAGCACCTGCCGCAACTCGAGAAAATCCAGGAGGTTTTGCCCTCCAGGCGAGATGAGGCCCATTTCCGCTGAGGCTTCTCGAGGCTAATCACGTCTAACCACTGGAACTTCCAAAGGGTCCTTCACACCCTTGCTGCAACTCAAGAAGTTCCCCGACATACCCGTCTCCACTCGAGAGGAAGCACGTGGGGTCCCGCACACATCCAGGTGAGCCCCGTTTCCGCCTCCTAGCTCGAGATGAGGGATCCTTTCCCTGTTTCGTAGGGAAAGAATTCCCGGCGTTCCCGTCGCATCTCAAGAGGAGGCGCTCTCCACAGGAAAGCCGAGAGGAACTCCAGGGTCATGCCACCATTCCAAGAGTCCCCCAGATGTGTCAGTCCATTCCAGAGGAACCTGTTTTCCCTGCACTGCCTTGACGTTCAAGCCGAGGATCGACTCCCACCACGTGTGCACGTGGGACAGCCCTGTGGGAAAGCCTCGTGGGAAAGCCTCGAGGGAAAACTCGAGGGAAAACCATAGATCCTTTGATCCACGCGGCGGACTGCGTGACACTGATGCTACCGCTCTGGAGGAAAGCGCAAGTGCATGCCCGCATTCGAGACGAGGACTGACTCCCCTGGGGAGACTCCAGAAGTACCCCAAGATCCATGTCAGCAATGGAGAGGAATCCTCAGTTTCCGGCCCCGACTCCACACAAGGTCTTAGGCCCCGGCATCGACGGGAGAGTAATCCCGAGAGGCCCCCGAGGAATTCGCATGGGGACTGGCCTTTCCTGAGGCCACCAGAGCGGGTCCCTGAGGTCCCCGTCGTAAGTCGAGAGCACCTGCCGCAACTCGAGAAAATCCAGGAGGTTTTGCCCTCCAGGCGAGATGAGGCCCATTTCCGCTGAGGCTTCTCGAGGCTAATTACGTCTAACCACTGGAACTTCCAAAGGGTCCTTCACACCCTTGCTGCAACTCAAGAAGTTCCCCGACATACCCGTCTCCACTCGAGAGGAAGCACGTGGGGTCCCGCACACATCCAGGGGAGCCCCGTTTCCGCCTCCTAGCTCGAGATGAGGGATCCTTTCCCTGTTTCGTAGGGAAAGAATTCCCGGCGTTCCCGTCGCATCTCAAGAGGAGGCGCTCTCCACAGGAAAGGCGAGAGGAACTCCAGGGTCGTGCCACCATTCCAAGAGTCCCCCAGATGTGTCAGTCCATTCCCGAGGAACCTGTTTTCCCTGCACTGCCTTGACGTTCAAGCCGAAGATCGACTCCCACCACGTGTGCACGTGGGACAGCCCTGTGGGAAAGCCTCGTGGGAAAGCCTCGTGGGAAAGACTCGAGGGAAAACCATAGATCCTTTGATCCACGCGGCGGACTGCGTGACACTGCTGCTACCGCTCTGGAGGAAAGCGCAAGTGCATGCCCGCATTCGAGACGAGGACTGACTCCCCTGGGGAGACTCCAGAAGTACCCCAAGATCCATGTCAGCACTGGAGAGGAATCCTCAGGTTCCGGCCCCGACTCCACACAAGGTCTTAGGCCCCGGCATCGACGGGAGAGGGATCCCGAGAGGCCCCCGAGGAACTCGCATGGGGACTGGCCTTTCCTGAGGCCACCAGAGCGGGTCCCTGCGGTCCCCGTCGTAAGTCGAGAGCACCTGCCGCAACTCGAGAAAATCCAGGAGGTTTTGCCCTCCAGGCGAGATGAGGCCCATTTCCGCTGAGGCTTCTCGAGGCTAATCACGTCTAACCACTGGAACTTCCAAAGGGTCCTTCACACCCTTGCTGCAACTCAAGAAGTTCCCCGACATACCCGTCTCCACTCGAGAGGAAGCACGTGGGGTCCCGCACACATCCAGGGGAGCCCCGTTTCCGCCTCCTAGCTCGAGATGAGGGATCCTTTCCCTGTTTCGTAGGGAAAGAATTCCCGGCGTTCCCGTCGCATCTCAAGAGGAGGCGCTCTCCACAGGAAACCCGAGAGGAACTCCAGGGTCATGCCACCATTCCAAGAGTCCCCTAGATGTGTCAGTCCATTCCAGAGGAACCTGTTTTCCCTGCACTGCCTTGACGTTCAAGCCGAGGATCCACTCCCACCACGTGTGCACGTGGGACAGCCCTGTGGGAAAGCCTCATGGGAAAGCCTCGTGGGAAAACTCGAGGGAAAACCATAGATCCTTTGATCCACGCGGCGGACTGCGTGACACTGCTGCTACCGCTCTGGAGGAAAGCGCAAGTGCATGCCCGCATTCGAGACGAGGACTGACTCCCCTGGGGAGACTCCAGAAGTACCCCAAGATCCATGTCAGCACTGGAGAGGAATCCTCAGTTTCCGGCCCCGACTCCACACAAAGTCTTAGGCCCCGGCATCGACGGGAGAGTAATCCCGAGAGGCCCCCGAGGAATTCGCATGGGGACTGGCCTTTCCTGAGGCCACCAGAGCGGGTCCCTGAGGTCCCCGTCGTAAGTCGAGAGCACCTGCCGTAACTCGAGAAAATCCAGGAGGTTTTGCCCTCCAGGCGAGATGAGGCCCATTTCCGCTGAGGCTTCTCGAGGCTAATCACGTCTAACAACTGGAACTTCCAAAGGGTCCTTCACACCCTTGCTGTAACTCAAGAAGTTCCCCGACATACCCGTCTCCACTCGGTAGGAAGCACGTGGGGTCCCGCACACATCCAGGGGAGCCCCGTTTCCGCCTCCTAGCTCGAGATGAGGGATCCTTTCCCTGTTTCGTAGGGAAAGAATTCCCGGCGTTCCCGTCGCATCTCAAGAGGAGGCGCTCTCCACAGGAAAGGCGAGAGGAACTCCAGGGTCGTGCCACCATTCGAAGAGTCCCCCAGATGTGTCAGTCCATTCCAGAGGAACCTGTTTTCCCTGCACTGCCTTGACGTTCAAACCGAGGATCCACTCCCACCACGTGTGCACGTGGGACAGCCCTGTGGGAAAGCTTCGTGGGAAAGCCTCGTGGGAAAGACACGAGGGAAAACAATAGATCCTTTGATCCACGCGGCGGACTGCGTGACACTGCTGCTACCGCTCTGGAGGAAATCGCAAGTGCATGCCCGCATTCGAGACGAGGACTGACTCCCCTAGGGAGACTCCAGAAGTACCCCAAGATCCATGTCAGCACTGGAGAGGAATCCTCAGGTTCCGGCACCGACTCCACACAAGGTCTTAGGCCCCGGCATCGACGGGAGAGGAATGCCGAGAGGCCCCCGAGGAACTCGCATGTGGACTGGCCTTTCCTGAGGCCACCAGAGCGGGTCCCTGAGGTCCCCGTCGTAAGTCGAGAGCACCTGCCGCAACTCGAGAAAATCCAGGAGGTTTTGCCCTCCAGGCGAGATGAGGCCCATTTCCGCTGAGGCTTCTCGAGGCTAATCACGTCTAACCACTGGAATTTCCAAAGGGTCCTTCACACCCTTGCTGCAACTCAAGAAGTTCCCCGACATACCCGTCTCCACTCGAGAGGAAGCACGAGTGTCCCGCACACATCCAGGGGAGCCCCGTTTCCGCCTCCTAGCTCGAGATAAGGGATCCTTTCCCTGTTTCGTAGGGAAAGAATTCCCGGCGTTCGCGTCGCATCTCAAGAGGAGGCGCTCTCCACAGGAAAGGCGAGAGGACTCCAGTGTCGTGCCACCATTCAAAGAGTCCCCCAGATATGTCAGTCCATTCCAGAGGACATGTTTTCCCTGCACTGCCTTGACGTTCAAGCCGAGGATCGAGTCCCACCACGTGTGCACGTGGGACAGCCCTGTGGAAAGCCTCGTGGGAAAGCCTCGTGGGAAAGACTCGAGGGAAAACCATAGATCCTTTGATCCACGAGGCGGACTGCGTGACACTGCTGCTACCGCTCTGGAGGAAAGCGCAAGTGCATGCCCGCATTCGAGACGAGGACTGACTCCCCTGGGGAGACTCCAGAAGTACCCCAAGATCCATGTCAGCACTGGAGAGGAATCCTCAGGTCCCGGCCCCGACTCCACACAAGGTCTTAGGCCCCGGTATCGACGGGAGAGGAATACCGAGAGGCCCCCGAGGAACTCGCATGGGGACTGGCCTTTCCTGAGGACACCAGAGCGGGTCCCTGAGGTCCCCGTCGTAAGTCGAGAGCACCTGCCACAACTCGAGAAAATCCAGGAGATTTTGCCCTCCAGGCGAGATGAAGCCCATTTCCGCTGAGGCTTCTCGAGGCTAATCACATCTAACCACTGGAACTTCCAAAAGGTCCTTCAAACCCTTGCTGCAACTCTAGAAGTTCCCCGACATACCCGTCTCCACTCGAGAGGAAGCACGAGGGTCCCGCACACATCCAGGGTAGCCCCGTTTCCACCTCCTAGCTCGAGATGAGGGATCCGTTCCCTGTTTCGGAGGGAAAGAATTCCCGGCGTTCCCGTCGCATCTCAAGAGTAGGCGCTCCCACAGGAAAGGCGAGAGGAACTCCAGGGTCGTGCCACCATCCCAAGAGACCCCATATGTGTCAGTCCATTCCAGAGGAACCTGTTTTCCCTGTACTGCCTTGACGTTCAAGCCGAGGATCCACTCCCATCACGTGTGCACGTGGGACAGCCCTGTGGGAAAGCCTCGTGGGAAAGCCTCGTGGGAAAGACTCGAGGGAAAACCATAGATCCTTTGATCCACGCGGCGGACTGCGTGACACTGCTGCTACCGCTTTGGAGGAAAGCGCAAGTGCATGCCCGCATTCGAGACGAGGACTGACTCCCCTGGGGAGACTCCAGAAGTACCCCAAGATCCATGTCAGCACTGGAGAGGAATCCTCAGGTTCCGGCCCCGACTCCACACAAGGTCTTAGGCCCCGGCATTGACGGGAGAGTAATCCCGAGAGGCCCCCGAGGAATTCGCATGGGGACTGGCCTTTCCTGAGGCCACCAGAGCGGGTCCCTGAGGTCCCCGTCGTAAGTCGAGAGCACCTGCCGCAACTCGAGAAAATCCAGGAGGTTTTGCCCTCCAGGCGAGATGAGGCCCATTTCCACTGAGGCTTCTCGAGGCGAATCATGTCTAACCACTGGAACTTCCAAAGGGTCCTTCACACCCTTGCTGCCACTCAAGAAGTTCCCCGACATACCCGTCTCCACTCGAGAGGACGCACGTGGGGTCCCGCACACCTCCAGGGGAGCCCCGTTTCCGCCTCCTAGCTCGAGATGAGGGATCCTTTCCCTGTTTCGTAGGGAAAGAATTCCCGGCGTTCCCGTCGCATCTCAAGAGGAGGCGCTCTCCACAGGAAAGGCGAGAGGAACTCCAGGGTCGTGCCACCATTCCAAGAGTCCCCCAGATGTGTCAGTCCATTCCAGAGGAACCTGTTTTCCCTGCACTGCCTTGACGTTCAAGCCGAGGATCCACTCCCACCACGTGTGCACGTGGGACAGCCCTGTGGGAAAGCCTCGTGGGAAAGCCTCGTGGGAAAGACTCGAGGGAAAACCATAGATCCTTTGATCCACGCGGCGGACTGCGTGACACTGCTGCTACCGTTCTGGAGGAAAGCGCAAGTGCATGCCCGCATTCGAGACGAGGACTGACTCCCCTGGGGAGACTCCAGAAGTACCCCAAGATCCATGTCAGCACGGGAGAGGAATCCTCAGGTTCCGGCCCCGACTCCACACAAGGTCTTAGGCCCCGGCATCGACGGGAGAGGAATCCCAAGAGGCCCCCTAGGAACTCGCATGGGGACTGGCCTTTCCTGAGGCCACCAGAGCGGGTCCCTGAGGTCCCCGTCGTAAGTCGAGAGCACCTGCCGCAACTCGGGAAAATCCAGGAGGTTTTGCCCTCCAGGCGAGATGAGGCCCATTTCCGCTGAGGCTTCTCGAGGCTAATCACGTCTAACCACTGGAACTTCCAAAGGGTGCTTCACACCCTTGCTGCAACTCAAGAAGTTCCCCGACCTACCCGTCTCCACTCGAGAGGAAGCACGTGGTGTCCCGCACACATCCAGGGGAGCCCCGTTTCCGCCTCCTAGCTCGAGATGAGGGATCCTTTCCCTGTTTCGTAGGGAAAGAATTCCCGGCTTTCCCGTCGCAACTCAAGAGGAGGCGCTCTCCACAGGAAAGGCGAGAGGAACTCCAGGGTCGTGCCACCATTCCAAGTGTCCCCCAGATGTGTCAGTCTATTCCAGAGGAACCTGTTTTCCCTGCACTGCCTTGACGTTCTAGCCGAGGATCCACTCCCACCACGTGTGCACGTGGGACAGCCCTGTGGGAAATCCTCGTGGGAAAGCCTCGTGGGAAAGACTCGAGGGAAAACCATAGATCCTTTGATCCACGCGGCGGACTGGGTGACACTGCTGCTACTGCTTTGGAGGAAAGCGCAAGTGCATGCCCGCATTCGAGACGAGGACTGACTCCCCTGGGGAGACTCCAGAAATACCCCAAGATCCATGTCAGCACTGGAGAGGAATCCTCAGGTTCCGGCCCCGACTCCACACAAGGTCTTAGGCCCCGGCATCGACGGGAGAGTAATCCCGAGAGGCCCCCGAGGAATTCGCATGGGGACTGGCCTTTCCTGAGGCCACCAGAGCGGGTCCCTGAGGTCCCCGTCGTAAGTCGAGAGCACCTGCCCCAACTCGAGAAAATCCAGGAGGTTTTGCCCTCCAGGCGAGATGAGGCCCATTTCCGCTGAGGCTTCTCGAGGTGAATCATGTCTAACCACTGGAACTTCCAAAGGGTCCTTCACACCCTTGCTGCAACTCAAGAAGTTCCCCGACATACCCGTCTCCACTCGAGAGGAAGCACGTGGGGTCCCGCACACATCCAGGGGAGCCCCGTTTCCGCCTCCTAGCTCGAGATGAGGGATCCTTTCCCTGTTTCGTAGGGAAAGAATTCCCGGCGTTCCCGTCGCATCTCAAGAGGAGGCGCTCTCCACAGGAAAGACGAGAGGAACTCCAGGGTCGTGCCACCATTCCAAGAGTCCCCCAGATGTGTCAGTCCATTCCAGAGGAACGTGTTTTCCCTGCACTGCCTTGACGTTCAAGCAGAGGATCCACTCCCACCACGTGTGCACGTGGGACAGCCCTGTGGGAAAGCCTCGTGGGAAAGCCTCGTGGGAAAGACTCGAGGGAAAACCATAGATCCTTTGATCCACGCGGCGGACTGCGTGACACTGCTGCTACCGCTCTGGAGGAAAGCGCAAGTGCATGCCCGCATTCGAGACGAGGACTGACTCCCCTGGGGAGACTCCAGAAGTACCCCAAGATCCATGTCAGCACTGGAGAGGAATCCTCAGGTTCCGGCCCCGACTCCACACAAGGTCTTAGGCCCCGGCATCGACGGGAGAGGGATCTCGAGAGGCCCCCGAGGAACTCGCATGGGGACTGGCCTTTCCTGAGGCCACCAGAGCGGGTCCCTGAGGTCCCCGTCGTAAGTCGAGAGCACCTGCCGCAACTCGAGAAAATCCAGGAGGTTTTGCCCTCCAGGCGAGATGAGGCCCATTTCCGCTGAGGCTTCTCGAGGCTAATCACGTCTAACCACTGGAACTTCCAAAGGGTCCTTCACACCCTTGCTGCAACTCAAGAAGTTCCCCGACATACCCGTCTCCACTCGAGAGGAAGCACGTGGGGTCCCGCACACATCCAGGTGAGCCCCGTTTCCGCCTCCTAGCTCGAGATGAGGGATCCTTTCCCTGTTTCGTAGGGAAAGAATTCCCGGCGTTCCCGTCGCATCTCAAGAGGAGGCGCTCTCCACAGGAAAGCCGAGAGGAACTCCAGGGTCATGCCACCATTCCAAGAGTCCCCCAGATGTGTCAGTCCATTCCAGAGGAACCTGTTTTCCCTGCACTGCCTTGACGTTCAAGCCGAGGATCGACTCCCACCACGTGTGCACGTGGGACAGCCCTGTGGGAAAGCCTCGTGGGAAAGCCTCGAGGGAAAACTCGAGGGAAAACCATAGATCCTTTGATCCACGCGGCGGACTGCGTGACACTGATGCTACCGCTCTGGAGGAAAGCGCAAGTGCATGCCCGCATTCGAGACGAGGACTGACTCCCCTGGGGAGACTCCAGAAGTACCCCAAGATCCATGTCAGCAATGGAGAGGAATCCTCAGTTTCCGGCCCCGACTCCACACAAGGTCTTAGGCCCCGGCATCGACGGGAGAGTAATCCCGAGAGGCCCCCGAGGAATTCGCATGGGGACTGGCCTTTCCTGAGGCCACCAGAGCGGGTCCCTGAGGTCCCCGTCGTAAGTCGAGAGCACCTGCCGTAACTCGAGAAAATCCAGGAGGTTTTGCCCTCCAGGCGAGATGAGGCCCATTTCCGCTGAGGCTTCTCGAGGCTAATCACGTCTAACAACTGGAACTTCCAAAGGGTGCTTCACACCCTTGCTGCAACTCAAGAAGTTCCCCGACATACCCGTCTCCACTCGAGAGGAAGCACGTGGTGTCCCGCACACATCCATGGGAGCCCCGTTTCCTCCTCCTAGCTCGAGATGAGGGATCCTTTCCCTGTTTCGTAGGGAAAGAATTCCCGGCTTTCCCGTCGCATCTCAAGAGGAGGCGCTCTCCACAGGAAAGGCGAGAGGAACTCCAGGGTCGTGCCACCATTCCAAGTGTCCCCCAGATGTGTCAGTCTATTCCAGAGGAACCTGTTTTCCCTGCACTGCCTTGACGTTCAAGCCGAGGATCCACTCCCACCACGTGTGCACGTGGGACAGCCCTGTGGGAAAGCCTCGTGGGAAAGCCTCGTGGGAAAGACTCGAGGGAAAACCATAGATCCTTTGATCCACGCGGCGGACTGCGTGACACTGCTGCTACCGCTTTGGAGGAAAGCGCAAGTGCATGCCCGCATTCGAGACGAGGACTGACTCCCCTGGGTAGACTCCAGAAATACCCCAAGATCCATGTCAGCACTGGAGAGGAATCCTCAGGTTCCGGCCCCGACTCCACACAAGGTCTTAGGCCCCGGCATCGACGGGAGAGTAATCCCGAGAGGCCCCCGAGGAATTCGCATGGGGACTGGCCTTTCCTGAGGCCACCAGAGCGGGTCCCTGAGGTCCCCGTCGTAAGTCGAGAGCACCTGCCCCAACTCGAGAAAATCCAGGAGGTTTTGCCCTCCAGGCGAGATGAGGCCCATTTCCGCTTAGGCTTCTCGAGGTGAATCATGTCTAACCACTGGAACTTCCAAAGGGTCCTTCACACCCTTGCTGCAACTCAAGAAGTTCCCCGACATACCCGTCTCCACTCGAGAGGAAGCACGTGGGGTCCCGCACACATCCAGGGGAGCCCCGTTTCCGCCTCCTAGCTCGAGATGAGGGATCCTTTCCCTGTTTCGTAGGGAAAGAATTCCCGGCGTTCCCGTCGCATCTCAAGAGGAGGCGCTCTCCACAGGAAAGGCGAGAGGAACTCCAGGGTCGTGCCACCATTCCAAGAGTCCCCCAGATGTGTCAGTCCATTCCAGAGGAACCTGTTTTCCCTGCACTGCCTTGACGTTCAAGCCGAGGTTCCACTCCCACCACGTGTGCACGTGGGAAAGCCCTGTGGGAAAGCCTCGTGGGAAAGCCTCGTGGGAAAGACTCGAGGGAAAACCATAGATCCTTTGATCCACGCGGCGGACTGCGTGACACTGCTGCTACCGCTCTGGAGGAAAGCGCAAGTGCATGCCCGCATTCGAGACGAGGACTGACTCCCCTGGGGAGACTCCAGAAGTACCCCAAGATCCATGTCAGCACTGGAGAGGAATCCTCAGGTTCCGGCCCCGACTCCACACAAGGTCTTAGGCCCCGGCATCGACGGGAGAGGGATCCCGAGAGGCCCCCGAGGAACTCGTATGGGGACTGGCCTTTCCTGAGGCCACCAGAGCGGGTCCCTGAGGTCCCCGTCGTAAGTCGAGAGCACCTGCCGCAACTCGAGAAAATCCAGGAGGTTTTGCCCTCCAGGCGAGATGAGGCCCATTTCCGCTGAGGCTTCTCGAGGCTAATCACGTCTAACCACTGGAACTTCCAAAGGGTCCTTCACACCCTTGCTGCAACTCAAGAAGTTCCCCGACATACCCGTCTCCACTCGAGAGGAAGCACGTGGGGTCCCGCACACATCCAGGTGAGCCCCGTTTCCGCCTCCTAGCTCGAGATGAGGGATCCTTTCCCTGTTTCGTAGGGAAAGAATTCCCGGCGTTCCCGTCGCATCTCAAGAGGAGGCGCTCTCCACAGGAAAGCCGAGAGGAACTCCAGGGTCATGCCACCATTCCAAGAGTCCCCCAGATGTGTCAGTCCATTCCAGAGGAACCTGTTTTCCCTGCACTGCCTTGACGTTCAAGCCGAGGATCGACTCCCACCACGTGTGCACGTGGGACAGCCCTGTGGGAAAGCCTCGTGGGAAAGCCTCGTGGGAAAACTCGAGGGAAAACCATAGATCCTTTGATCCACGCGGCGGACTGCGTGACACTGATGCTACCGCTCTGGAGGTAAGCGCAAGTGCATGCCCGCATTCGAGACGAGGACTGACTCCCCTGGGGAGACTCCAGAAGTACCCCAAGATCCATGTCAGCAATGGAGAGGAATCCTCAGTTTCCGGCCCCGACTCCACACAAGGTCTTAGGCCCCGGCATCGACGGGAGAGGAATCCCGAGAGGCCCCCGAGGAATTCGCATGGGGACTGGCCTTTCCTGAGGCCACCAGAGCGGGTCCCTGAGGTCCCCGTCGTAAGTCGAGAGCACCTGCCGTAACTCGAGAAAATCCAGGAGGTTTTGCCCTCCAGGCGAGATGAGGCCCATTTCCGCTGAGGCTTCTCGAGGCTAATCACGTCTAACAACTGGAACTTCCAAAGGGTCCTTCACACCCTTGCTGCAACTCAAGAAGTTCCCCGACATACCCGTCTCCACTCGGGAGGAAGCACGTGGGGTCCCGCACACATCCAGGGGAGCCCCGTTTCCGCCTCCTAGCTCGAGATGAGGGATCCTTTCCCTGTTTCGTAGGGAAAGAATTCCCGGCGTTCCCGTCGCATCTCAAGAGGAGGCGCTCTCCACAGGAAAGGCGAGAGGACTCCAGCGTCGTGCCACCATTCAAAGAGTCTCCCAGATATGTCAGTCCATTCCAGAGGACATGTTTTCCCTGCACTGCCTTGACGTTCAAGCCGAGGATCGAGTCCCACCACGTGTGCACGTGGGACAGCCCTGTGGAAAGCCTCGTGGGAAAGCCTCGTGGGAAAGACTCGAGGGAAAACCATAGATCCTTTGATCCACGAGGCGGACTGCGTGACACTGCTGCTACCGCTCTGGAGGAAAGCGCAAGTGCATGCCCGCATTCGAGACGAGGACTGACTCCCCTGGGGAGACTCCAGAAGTACCCCAAGATCCATGTCAGCACTGGAGAGGAATCCTCAGGTCCCGGCCCCGACTCCACACAAGGTCTTAGGCCCCGGTATCGACGGGAGAGGAATACCGAGAGGCCCCCGAGGAACTCGCATGGGGACTGGCCTTTCCTGAGGTCACCAGAGCGGGTACCTGAGGTCCCCGTCGTAAGTCGAGAGCACCTGCCACAACTCGAGAAAATCCAGGAGGTTTTGCCCTCCAGGCGAGATGAAGCCCATTTCCGCTGAGGCTTCACGAGGCTAATCACATCTAACCACTGGAACTTCCAAAAGGTCCTTCACACCCTTGCTGCAACTCTAGAAGTTCCCCGACATACCCGTCTCCACTCGAGAGGAAGCACGAGGGTCCCGCACACAACCAGGGTAGCCCCATTTCCACCTCCTAGCTCGAGATGAGGGATCCTTTCCCTGTTTCGGAGGGAAAGAATTCCCGGCGTTCCCGTCGCATCTCAAGAGGAGGCGCTCCCACAGGAAAGGCGAGAGGAACTCCAGGGTCGTGCCACCATCCCAAGAGACCCCATATGTGTCAGTCCATTCCAGAGGAACCTGTTTTCCCTGCACTGCCTTGACGTTCAAGCCGAGGATCGACTCCCACCACGTGTGCACGTGGGACAGCCCTGTGGGAAAGCCTCGTGGGAAAGCCTCGTGGGAAAGACTCGAGGGAAAACCATAGATCCTTTGATCCACGCGGCGGACTGCGTTACACTGCTGCTACCGCTTTGGAGGAAAGCGCAAGTGCATGCCCGCATTCGAGACGAGGACTGACTCCCCTGGGGAGACTTCAGAAGTACCCCAAGATCCATGTCAGCACTGGAGAGGAAACCTCAGGTTCCGGCCCCGACTCCACACAAGGTCTTAGGCCCCGGCATCGACGGGAGAGGTATCCCGAGAGGCCCCCGAGGAACTCGCATGGGGACTGGCCTTTCCTGAGGCCACCAGAGCGGGTCCCTGAGGTCCCCGTCGTAAGTCGAGAGCACCTGCCGCAACTCGGGAAAATCCAGGAGGTTTTGCCCTCCAGGCGAGATGAGGCCCATTTCCGCTGAGGCTTCTCGAGGCTAATCACGTCTAACCACTGGAACTTCCAAAGGGTGCTTCACACCCTTGCTGCAACTCAAGAAGTTCCCCGACATACCCGTCTCCACTCGAGAGGAAGCACGTGGTGTCCCGCACACATCCAGGGGAGCCCCGTTTCCGCCTCCTAGCTCGAGAAGAGGGATCCTTTCCCTGTTTCGAAGGGAAAGAATTCCCGGCGTTCCCGTCGCATCTCAAGAGGAGGCGCTCTCTACAGGAAAGGCGAGAGGAACTCCAGGGTCGTGCCACCATTCCAAGTGTCCCCCAGATGTGTCAGTCCATTCCAGAGGAACCTGTTTTCCCTGCACTGCCTTGACGTTCAAGCCGAGGATCCACTCCCACCACGTGTGCACGTGGGACAGCCCTGTGGGAAAGCCTCGTGGGAAAGCCTCGTGGGAAAGACTCGAGGGAAAACCATAGATCCTTTGATCCACGCGGCGGACTGCGTGACACTGCTGCTACCGCTCTTGAGGAAAGCGCAAGTGCATGCCCGCATTCGAGACGAGGACTGACTCCCCTGGGGAGACTCCAGAAGTACCCCAAGATCCATGTCAGCACTGGAGAGGAATCCTCAGGTTCCGGCCCCGACTCCACACAAGGTCTTAGGCCCCGGCATCGACGGGAGAGCAATCCCGAGAGGCCCCCGAGGAATTCGCATGGGGACTGGTCTTTCCTGAGGCCACCAGAGCGGGTCCCTGAGGTCCCCGTCGTAAGTCGAGAGCACCTGCCGCAACTCGAGAAAATCCAGGAGGTTTTGCCCTCCAGGCTAGATGAGGCCCATTTCCGCTGAGGCTTCTCGAGGCGAATCACGTCTAACTACTGGAACTTCCAAAGGGTCCTTCACACCCTTGCTGCAACTCAAGAAGTTCCCCGACATACCCGTCTCCACTCGAGAGGAAGCACGTGGGGTCCCGCACACATCCAGGGGAGCCCCGTTTCCGCCTCCTAGCTCGAGATGAGGGATCCTTTCCCTGTTTGGTAGGGAAAGAATTCCCGGCATTCCCGTCGCATCTCAAGAGGAGGCGCTCTGCACAGGAAAGGCGAGAGGAACTCCAGGGTCGTGCCACCATTCCAAGAGTCCCCCAGATGTGTCAGTCCATTCCAGAGGAACCTGTTTTCCCTGCACTGCCTTGACGTTCAAGCCGAGGATCGACTCCCACCACGTGTGCACGTGGGACAGCCCTGTGGGAAAGCCTCGTGGGAAAGCCTCGTGGGAAAGACTCGAGGGAAAACCATAGATCCTTTGATCCACGCCGCGGACTGCGTGACACTGCTGCTACCGCTCTGGAGGAAAGCGCAAGTGCATGCCCGCATTCGAGACGAGGACTGACTCCCCTGGGGAGACTCCAGAAGTACCCCAAGATCCATGTCAGCACTGGAGAGGAATCCTCAGGTTCCAGCCCCGACTCCACACAAGGTCTTAGGCCCCGGCATCGACGGGAGAGGAATGCCGAGAGGCCCCCGAGGAACTCGCATGGGGACTGGCCTTTCCTGAGGCCACCAGAGCGGGTCCCTGAGGTCCCCGTCGTAAGTCGAGAGCACCTGCCGCAACTCGAGAAAATCCAGGAGGTTTTGCCCTCCAGGCGAGATGAGGCCCATTTCCGCTGAGGCTTCTCGAGGCCAATCACATCTAACCACTGGAACTTCCAAAGGGTCCTTCACACCATTGCTGCAACTCAAGAAGTTCCCCGACATACCCGGCTGCACTCGAGAGGAAGCACGTGGTGTCCCGCACACATCCAGGGGAGCCCCGTTTCCGCCTCCTAGCTCGAGATGAGGGATCCTTTCCCTGTTTCGTAGGGAAAGAATTCCCGGCGTTCCCGTCGCATCTCAAGAGGAGGCGCTCTCCACAGGAAAGGCGAGAGGAACTCCAGGGTCGAGACACCATTCCAAGAGTCCCCCAGATATGTCAGTCCATTCCAGAGGAACCTGTTTTCCCTGCACTGCCTTGACGTTCAAGCCGAGGATCGACTCCCACCACGTGTGCACGTGGGACAGCCCTGTGGGAAAGCCTCGTGGGAAAGCCTCGTGGGAAAGACTCGAGGGAAAACCATAGATCCTTTGATCCACGCGGCGGACTGCGTGACACTGCTGCTACCGCTCTGGAGGAAAGCGCAAGTGCATGCCCGCATTCGAGACGAGGACTGACTCCCCTGGGGAGACTCCAGAAGTACCCCAAGATCCATGTCAGCACTGGAGAGGAATCCTCAGGTTCCGGCCCCGACTCCACACAAGGTCTTAGGCCCCGGCATCGACGGGAGAGGAATGGCGAGAGGCCCCCGTGGAACTCACATGGGGATTGGCCTTTCCTGAGGCCACCAGAGCGGGTCCCTGAGGTCCCCATCGTAAGTCGAGAGCACCTGCCGGAACTCGAGAAAATCCAGGAGGTTTTGCCCTCCAGGCGAGATGAGGCCCATTTCCGCTGAGGCTTCTCAAGGCCAATCACATCTAACCACTGGAACTTCCAAAGGGTCCTTCACACCTTGCTGCAACTCAAGCAGTTCCCCGACATACCCGTCTCCACTCGAGAGGAAGCACGTGGTGTCCCGCACACATCCAGGGTAGCCCGGTTTCCGCCTCCTAGCTCGAGATGAGGGATCCTTTCCCTGTTTCGTAGGGAAAGAATTCCCGGCGTTCCCGTCGCATCTCAAGAGGAGGCGCTCTCCACAGGAAAGGCGAGAGGAACTCCAGGGTCGAGACACCATTCTAAGAGTCCCCCAGATGTGTCAGTCCATTCCAGAGGAACCTGTTTTCCCTGCACTGCCTTGACGTTCAAGTCGAGGATCGACTCCCACCACGTGTGCACGTTGCACAGCCCTGTGGGAAAGCCTCGTGGGAAAGCCTCGTGGGAAAGACTCGAGGGAAAACCATAGATCCTTTGATCCACGCGGCGGACTGCGTGACACTGCTGCTACCGCTCTGGAGGAAAGCGCAAGTGCATGCCCGCATTCGAGACGAGGACTGACTCCCCTGGGGAGACTCCAGAAGTACCCCAAGATCCATGTCAGCAGTGGAGAGGAATCCTCAGGTTCCGGCCCCGACTCCACACAAGGTCTTAGGCCCCGGCATCGACGCGAGAGGAATCCCGAGAGGCCCCCGAGGAACTCGCAAGGGGACTGGCCTTTCCTGAGGCCACCAGAGCGGGTCCCTGAGGTCCCCGTCGTAAGTCGAGAGCACCTGCCGCAACTCGAGAAAATCCAGGAGGTTTTGCCCTCCAGTCGAGATGAGGCCCATTTCCGCTGAGGCTTCTCGAGGCCAATCACATCTAACCACTGGAACTTCCAAAGGGTCCTTCACACCATTGCTGCAACTCAAGAAGTTCCCCGACATACCCGGCTGCACTCGAGAGGAAGCACGTGGTATCCCGCACACATCCAGGGGAGCCCCGTTTCCGCCTCCTAGCTCGAGATGAGGGATCCTTTCCCTGTTTCGTAGGGAAAGAATTCCCGGCGTTCCCGTCGCATCTCAAGAGGAGGCGCTCTCCACAGGAAAGGCGAGAGGAACTCCCGGGTCATGCCACCATTCCAAGAGTCCCCCAGATGTGTCAGTCCATTCCAGAGGAACCTGTTTTCCCTGCACTGCCTTGACGTTCAAGCCGAGGATCGACTCCCACCACGTGTGCACGTGGGACAGCCCTGTGGGAAAGCCTCGTGGGAAAGCCTCGTGGGAAAGACTCGAGGGAAAACCATAGATCCTTTGATCCACGCGGCGGACTGCGTGACACTGCTGCTACCGCTCTGGAGGAAAGCGCAAGTGCATGCCCGCATTCGAGACGAGGACTGACTCCCCTGGGGAGACTCCAGAAGTACCCCAAGATCCATGTCAGCACTGGAGAGGAATCCTCAGGTTCCGGCCCCGACTCCACACAAGGTCTTAGGCACCCGCATCGACGGGAGAGGAATGGCGAGAGGCCCCCGTGGAACTCACATGGGGATTGGCCTTTCCTGAGGCCACCAGAGCGGGTCCCTGAGGTCCCCGTCGTAAGTCGAGAGCACCTGCCGGAACTCGAGAAAATCCAGGAGGTTTTGCCCTCCAGGCTAGATGAGGCCCATTTCCGCTGAGGCTTCTCAAGGCCAATCACATCTAACCACTGGAACTTCCAAAGGGTCCTTCACACCCTTGCTGCAACTCAAGAAGTTCCCCGACATACCCGTCTGTACTCGAGAGGAAGCACGTGGTGTCCCGCAAACATCCAGGGGAGCCCCGTTTCCGCCTCCTAGCTCGAGATGAGGGATCCTTTCCCTGTTTCGTAGGGAAAGAATTCCCGGCGTTCCCGTCGCATCTCAAGAGGAGGCGCTCTTCACAGGAAAGGCGAGAGGAACTTCAGGGTTGTGACACCATTCCAAGAGTCCCCCAGATGTGTCAGTCCATTCCAGAGGAACCTGTTTTCCCTGCACTGCCTTGACGTTCAAGCCGAGGATCGACTCCCACCACGTGTGCACGTGGGACAGCCCTGTGGGAAAGCCTCGTGGGAAAGACTCGAGGGAAAACCATAGATCCTTTGATCCACGCGGCGGACTGCGTGACACTGCTGCTACCGCTCTGGAGGAAAGCGCAAGTGCATGCCCGCCTTCGAGACGAGGACTGACTCCCCTGGGGAGACTCAAGAAGTACCCCAAGATCCATGTCAGCACTGGAGAGGAATCCTCAGGTTCCGGCCCCGACTCCACACAAGGTCTTAGGCCCCGGCATCGACGGGAGAGGAATGCCGAGAGGCCCCCGTGGAACTCGCATGGGGACTGGCCTTTCCTGAGGCCACCAGAGCGGGTCCCTGAGGTCCCCGTCGTAAGTCGAGAGCACCTGCCGCAACTCGAGAAAATCCAGGAGGTTTTGCCCTCCAGGCGAGATGAGGCCCATTTCCGCTGAGGTTTCTCGAGGCTAATCACGTCTAAACACTGGAACTTCCAAAGGGTCCTTCACACCCTTGCTGCAACTCAAGAAGTTCCCCGACATACCCGTCACCACTCTAGAGGAAGCACGTGGGGTCCCGCACACATCCAGGGGAGCCCCGTTTCCGCCTCCTAGCTCGAGATGAGGGATCCTTTCCCTGTTTCGTAGGGAAAGAATTCCCGGCGTTCCCGTCGCATCTCAAGAGGAGGCGCTCTCCACAGGAAAGGCGAGAGGAACTCCAGGGTCCTGCCACCATTCCAAGAGTCCCCCAGATGTGTAAGTCCATTCCAGAGGAACCTGTTTTCCCTGCACTGCCTTGACGTTCAAGCCGAGGATCCACTCCCACCACGTGTGCACGTGGGACAGCCCTGTGGGAAAGCCTCGTGGGAAAGCCTCGTGGGAAAGACTCGAGGGAAAACCATAGATCCTTTGATCCACGCGGCGGACTGCGTGACACTGCTGCTACCGTTCTGGAGGAAAGCGCAAGTGCATGCCCGCATTCGAGACGAGGAGTGACTCCCCTGGGGAGACTCCAGAAGTACCCCAAGATCCATGTCAGCTCTGGAGAGGAATCCTCAGGTTCCGGCCCCGACTCCACACAAGGTCTTAGGCCCCGGCATCGACGGGAGAGGAATCCCAAGAGGCCCCCGAGGAACTCGCATGGGGACTGGCCTTTCCTGAGGCCACCAGAGCGGGTCCCTGAGGTCCCCGTCGTAAGTCGAGAGCACCTGCCGCAACTCGAGAAAATCCAGGAGGTTTTGCCCTCCAGGCGAGATGAGGCCCATTTCCGCTGAGGCTTCTCGAGGCTAATCACGTCTAACCACTGGAACTTCCAAAGGGTCCTTCACACCCTTGCTGCAACTCAAGAAGTTCCCCGACATACCAGTCTCCACTCGAGAGGAAGCACGTGGGGTCCCCCACACATCCAGGGGAGCCCCGTTTCCGCCTCCTAGCTCGAGATGAGGGATCCTTTCCCTGTTTCGTAGGGAAAGAATTCCCGGCGTTCCCGTCGCATCTCAAGAGGAGGCGCTCTCCACAGGAAAGGCGAGAGGAACTCCAGGGTCGTGCCACCATTCCAAGAGTCCCCCAGATGTGTCAGTCCATTCCAGAGGAACCTGTTTTCCCTGCACTGCCTTGACGTTCAAGCCGAGGATCGACTCCCACCACGTGTGCACGTGGGACAGCCCTGTGGGAAAGCCTCGTGGGAAAGCCTCGTGGGAAAGACTCGAGGGAAAACCATAGATCCTTTGATCCACGCCGCGGACTGCGTGACACTGCTGCTACCGCTTTGGAGGAAAGCGCAAGTGCATGCCCGCATTCGAGACGAGGACTGACTCCCCTGGGTAGACTCCAGAAATACCCCAAGATCCATGTCAGCACTGGAGAGGAATCCTCAGGTTCCGGCCCCGACTCCACACAAGGTCTTAGGCCCCGGCATCGACGGGAGAGTAATCCCGAGAGGCCCCCGAGGAATTCGCATGGGGACTGGCCTTTCCTGAGGCCACCAGAGCGGGTCCCTGAGGTCCCCGTCGTAAGTCGAGAGCACCTGCCCCAACTCGAGAAAATCCAGGAGGTTTTGCCCTCCAGGCGAGATGAGGCCCATTTCCGCTGAGGCTTCTCGAGGTGAATCATGTCTAACCACTGGAACTTCCAAAGGGTCCTTCACACCCTTGCTGCAACTCAAGAAGTTCCCCGACATACCCGTCTCCACTCGAGAGGAAGCACGTGGGGTCCCGCACACATCCAGGGGAGCCCCGTTTCCGCCTCCTAGCTCGAGATGAGGGATCCTTTCCCTGTTTCGTAGGGAAAGAATTCCCGGCGTTCCCGTCGCATCTCAAGAGGAGGCGCTCTCCACAGGAAAGGCGAGAGGAACTCCAGGGTCATGCCACCATTCCAAGAGACACCATATGTTGCAGTCCATTCCAGAGGAACCTGTTTTCCCTGCACTGCCTTGACGTTCAAGCCGAGGATCGACTCCCACCACGTGTGCACGTGGGACAGCCCTGTGGGAAAGCCTCGCGGGAAAGCCACGTGGGAAAGACTCGAGGGAAAACCATAGATCCTTAGATGCACGCGGCGGACTGCTTGACACTGCTGCTACCGCTCTGGAGGATAGCGCAAGTGCATGCCCGCATTCGAGACGAGGACTGACTCTCCTGGGGAGACTCCAGAAGTACCCCAAGATCCATGTCAGCACTGGAGAGGAATCCTCAGGTTCCAGCCCCGACTCCACACAAGGTCTTAGGCCCCGGCATCGACGGGAGAGGAATCCCGAGAGGCCCCCGAGGAACTCGCATGGGGACTGGCCTTTCCTGAGGCCACCAGAGCGGGTCCCTGAGGTCCCCGTCGTAAGTCGAGAGCACCTGCCGCAACTCGAGAAAATCCAGGAGATTTTGCCCTCCAGTCGAGATGAGGCCCATTTCCGCTGAGGCTTCTCGAGGCCAATCACATCTAACCACTGGAACTTCCAAAGGGTCCTTCACACCATTGCTTCAACTCAAGAAGTTCCCCGACATACCCGGCTGCACTCGAGAGGAAGCACGTGGTGTCCCGCACACATCCAGGGGAGCCCCGTTTCCGCCTCCTAGCTCGAGATGAGGGATCCTTTCCCTGTTCCGTAGGGAAAGAATTCCCGGCGTTCCCGTCGCATCTCAAGAGGAGGCGCTCTCCACAGGAAAGGCGAGAGGAACTCCAGGGTCGAGACACCATTCCAAGAGTCCCCCAGATGTGTCAGTCCATTCCAGAGGAACCTGTTTTCCCTGCACTGCCTTGACGTTCAAGCCGAGGATCGACTCCCACCACGTGTGCACGTGGGACAGCCCTGTGGGCAAGCCTCGTGGGAAAGCCTCGTGGGAAAGACTCGAGGGAAAACCATAGATCCTTTGATCCACGCGGCGGACTGCGTGACACTGCTGCTACCGCTCTGGAGGAAATTGCAAGTGCATGCCCGCATTCGAGACGAGGACTGACTCCCCTGGGGAGACTCCAGAAGTACCCCAAGATCCATGTCAGCACTGGAGAGGAATCCTCAGGTTCCGGCCCCGACTCCACACAAGGTCTTAGGCCCCGGCATCGACGGGAGAGGAATGGTGAGAGGCCCCCGTGGAACTCACATGGGGATTGGCCTTTCCTGAGGCCACCAGAGCGGGTCCCTGAGGTCCCCGTCGTAAGTCGAGAGCACCTGCCGGAACTCGAGAAAATCCAGGAGGTTTTGCCCTCCAGGCTAGATGAGGCCCATTTCCACTGAGGCTTCTCAAGGCCAATCACATCTAACCACTGGAACTTCCAAAGGGTCCTTCACACCCTTGCTGCAACTCAAGAAGTTCCCCGACATACCCGGCTGCACTCGAGAGGAAGCACGTGGTGTCCCGCAAACATCCAGGGGAGCCCCGTTTCCGACTCCTAGCTCGAGATGAGGGATCCTTTCCCTGTTTCGTAGGGAAAGAATTCCCGGCGTTCCCATCGCATCTCAAGAGGAGGCGCTCTCCACAGGAAAGGCGAGAGGAACTCCAGGGTTGTGACACCATTCCAAGAGTCCCCCAGATGTGTCAGTCCATTCCAGAGGAACCTGTTTTCCCTGCACTGCCTTGACGTTCAAGCCGAGGATCGACTCCCACCACGTGTGCACGTGGGACAGCCCTGTGGGAAAGCCTCGTGGGAAAGACTCGAGGGAAAACCATAGATCCTTTGATCCACGCGGCGGACTGCGTGACACTGCTGCTACCGCTCTGGAGGAAAGCGCAATGCATGCCCGCATTAGAGACGAGGACTGACTCCCCTGGGGAGACTCCAGAAGTACCCCAAGATCCATGTCAGCACTGGAGAGGAATCCTCAGGTTCCGGCCCGGACTCCACACAAGGTCTTAGGCCCCGGCATCGACGCGAGAGGAATCCCGAGAGGCCCCCGAGGAACTCGCAAGGGAACTGGCCTTTCCTGAGGCCACCAGAGCGGGTCCCTGAGGTCCCCGTCGTAAGTCGAGAGCACCTGCCTCAACTCGAGAAAATCCAGGAGGTTTTGCCCTCCAGTCGAGAGGAGGCCCATTTCCGCTGAGGCTTCTCGAGGCCAATCACATCTAACCACTGGAACTTCCAAAGGGTCCTTCACACCATTGCTGCAACTCAAGAAGTTCCCCGACATACCCGGCTGCACTCGAGAGGAAGCACGTGGTGTCCCGCACACATCCAGGGGAGCCCCGTTTCCGCCTCCTAGCTCGAGATGAGGGATCCTTTCCCTGTTTCGTAGGGAAAGAATTCCCGGCGTTCCCGTCGCATCTCAAGAGGAGGCGCTCTCCACAGGAAAGGCGAGAGGAACTCCAGGGTCGAGACACCATTCCAAGAGTCCCCCAGATGTGTCAGTCCATTCCAGAGGAACCTGTTTTCCCTGCACTGCCTTGACGTTCAAGCCGAGGATCGACTCCCACCACGTGTGCACGTGGGACAGCCCTGTGGGAAAGCCTCGTGGGAAAGCCTCGTGGGAAAGACTCGAGGGAAAACCATAGATCCTTTGATCCACGCGGCGGACTGTGTGACACTGCTGCTACCGCTCTGGAGGAAAGCGCAAGTGCATGCCCGCATTCGAGACGAGGACTGACTCCCCTGGGGAGACTCCAGAAGTACCCCAAGATCCATGTCAGCACTGGAGAGGAATCCTCAGGTTCCGGCCCCGACTCCACACAAGGTCTTAGGCCCCGGCATCGACGGGAGAGGAATGGCGAGAGGCCCCCGTGGAACTCACATGGGGATTGGCCTTTCCTGAGGCCACCAGAGCGGGTCCCTGAGGTCCCCGTCGTAAGTCGAGAGCACCTGCCGCAACTCGAGAAAATCCAGGAGGTTTTGCCCTCCAGGCGAGATGAGGCCCATTTCCGCTGAGGCTTCTCGAGGCCATTCACATCTAACCACTGGAACTTCCAAAGGGTCCTTCACACCTTGCTGCAACTCAAGCAGTTCCCCGACATACACGTCTCCACTCGAGAGGAAGCACGAGGTGTCCCGCACACATCCAGGGGAGCCCGGTTTCCGCCTCCTAGCTCGAGATGAGGGATCCTTTCCCTGTTTCGTAGGGAAAGAATTCCCGGCGTTTCCGTCGCATCTCAAGAGGAGGCGCTCTCCACAGGAAAGGCGAGAGGAACTCCAGGGTCGAGACACCATTCTAAGAGTCCCCCAGATGTGTCAGTCCATTCCAGAGGAACCAGTTTTCCCTGCACTGCCTTGACGTTCAAGCCGAGGATCGACTCCCACCACGTGTGCACGTGGGACAGCCCTTGGGAAAGCCTCGGGGGAAAGCCTCGTGGGAAAGACTCGAGGGAAAACCATAGATCCTTTGATCCACGCGGCGGACTGCGTGACACTGCTGCTACCGCTCTGGAGGAAAGCGCAAGTGCATGCCCGCATTCGAGACGAGGACTGACTCCCCTGGGGAGACTCCAGAAGTACCCCAAGATCCATGTCAGCAGTGGAGAGGAATCCTCAGGTTCCGGCCCCGACTCCACACAAGGTCTTAGGCCCCGGCATCGACGGGAGAGGAATGCCGAGAGGCCCCCGTGGAACTCGCATGGGGACTGGCCTTTCCTGAGGCCACCAGGGCGGGTCCCTGAGGTCCCCGTCGTAAGTCGAGAGCACCTGCCGCAACTCGAGAAAATCCAGGAGGTTTTCACCTCCAGGCGAGATGAGGCCCATTTCCGCTGAGGCTTCTCGAGGCCAATCACATCTAACCACTGGAACTTCCAAAGGGTCCTTCACACCTTGCTGCAACTCAAGCAGTTCCCCGACATACCCGTCTCCACTCGAGAGGAAGCACGTGGTGTCCCGCACACATCCAGGGTAGCCCGGTTTCCGCCTCCTAGCTCGAGATGAGGGATCCTTTCCCTGTTTCGTAGGGAAAGAATTCCCGGCGTTCCCGTCGCATCTCAAGAGGAGGCGCTCTCCACAGGAAAGGCGAGAGGAACTCCAGGGTCGAGACACCATTCTAAGAGTCCCCCAGATGTGTCAGTCCATTCCAGAGGAACCTGTTTTCCCTGCACTGCCTTGACGTTCAAGCCGAGGATCGACTCCCACCACGTGTGCACGTGGGACAGCCCTGTGGGAAAGCCTCGTGGGAAAGCCTCGTGGGAAAGACTCGAGGGAAAACCATAGATCCTTTGATCCACGCGGCGGACTGCGTGACACTGCTGCTACCGCTCTGGAGGAAAGCGCAAGTGCATGCCCGCATTCGAGACGAGGACTGACTCCCCTGGGGAGACTCCAGAAGTACCCCAAGATCCATGTCAGCAGTGGAGAGGAATCCTCAGGTTCCGGCCCCGACTCCACACAAGGTCTTAGGCCCCGGCATCGACGCGAGAGGAATCCCGAGAGGCCCCCGAGGAAGTCGCATGGGGACTGGCCTTTCCTGAGGCCACCAGAGCGGGTCCCTGAGGTCCCCGTCGTAAGTCGAGAGCACCTGCCGCAACTCGAGAAAATCCAGGAGGTTTTGCCCTCCAGTCGAGATGAGGCCCATTTCCGCTGAGGCTTCTCGAGGCCAATCACATCTAACCACTGGAACTTCCAAAGGGTCCTTCACACCATTGCTGCAACTCAAGAAGTTCCCCGACATACCCGGCTGCACTCGAGAGGAAGCACGTGGTGTCCCGCACACATTCAGGGGAGCCCCGTTTCCGCCTCCTAGCTCGAGATGAGGGATCCTTTCCCTGTTTCGTAGGGAAAGAATTCCCGGCGTTCCCGTCGCATCTCAAGAGGAGGCGCTCTCCACAGGAAAGGCGAGAGGAACTCCCGGGTCATGCCACCATTCCAAGAGTCCCCCAGATGTGTCAGTCCATTCCAGAGGAACCTGTTTTCCCTGCACTGCCTTGACGTTCAAGCCGAGGATCGACTCCCACCACGTGTGCACGTGGGACAGCCCTGTGGGAAAGCCTCGTGGGAAAGCCTCGTGGGAAAGACTCGAGGGAAAACCATAGATATTTTTATCCACGCGGCGGACTGCGTGACACTGCTGCTACCGCTCTGGAGGAAAGCGCAAGTGCATGCCCGCATTCGAGACGAGGACTGACTCCCCTGGGGAGACTCCAGAAGTACCCCAAGATCCATGTCAGCACTGGAGAGGAATCCTCAGGTTCCGGCCCCGACTCCACACAAGGTCTTAGGCCCCGGCATCGACGGGAGAGGAATGGCGAGAGGCCCCCGTGGAACTCACATGGGGATTGGCCTTTCCTGAGGCCACCAGAGCGGGTCCCTGAGGTCCCCGTCGTAAGTCGAGAGCACCTGCCGGAACTCGAGAAAATCCAGGAGGTTTTGCCCTCCAGGCTAGATGAGGCCCATTTCCGCTGAGGCTTCTCAAGGCCAATCACATCTAACCACTGGAACTTCCAAAGGGTCCTTCACACCCTTGCTGCAACTCAAGAAGTTCCCCGACATACCCGTCTGCACTCGAGAGGAAGCACGTGGGGTCCCGCACACATCCAGGGGAGCCCCGTTTCCGCCCTCCAGCTCGAGATGAGGGATCCTTTCCCTGTTTCGTAGGGAAAGAATTCCCGGCGTTCCCGTCGCATCTCAAGAGGAGGCGCTCTCCACAGGAAAGGCGAGAGGAACTCCAGGGTCATGCCACCATTCCAAGAGTCCCCCAGATGTGTCAGTCCATTCCAGAGGAACCTGTTTTCCCTGCACTGCCTTGACGTTCAAGCCGAGGATCCACTCCCACCACGTGTGCACGTGGGAAGCCCTGCGGGAAAGCCTCGTGGGAAAGCCTCGTGGGAAAGACTCGAGGGAAAACCATACATCCTTTGATCCACGCGGCGGACTGCGTGACACTGCTGCTACCGCTCTGGAGGAAAGCGCAAGTGCATGCCCGCATTCGAGACGAGGACTGACTCCCCTGGGGAGACTCCAGAAGTACCCCAAGATCCATGTCAGCACTGGAGAGGAATCCTGAGGTTCCGGCCCCGACTCCACACAAGGCCGTAGGCCCCGGCATCGACGGGAGAGGAATCCCGAGACGCCCCCGAGGAACTCGCATGGGGACTGGCCTTTCCTGAGGCCAACAGAGCGGTTCCCTGAGGTCCCCGTCGTAAGTCGAGAGCACCTGCCGCAACTCGAGAAAATTCAGGAGGTTTTGCCCTCCAGGCGAGATGAGGCCCATTTCCGCTGAGGCTTCAGGAGGCCAATCATATCTAACCACTGGAAATTCCAAAGGGTCCTTCACACCATTGCTGCAACTCAAGCAGTTCCCCGACATACCCGTCTCCACTCAAGAGGAAGCACGTGGGGTCCCGCACACATCCAGGGGAGCCCCGTTTCCGCCTCCTAGCTCGAGATGAGGGATCCTTTCCCTGTTTCGTAGGGAAAGAATTCCCGGCGTTCCCGTCGCATCTCAAGAGGAGGCGCTCTCCACAGGAAAGGCGAGAGGAACTCCTGGGTCGTGACACCATTCCAAGTGTCCCCCAGATGTGTCAGTCCATTCCAGAGGAACCTGTTTTCCCTGCACTGCCTTGACGTTCAAGCCGAGGATCGACTCCCACAACCTGTGCACGTTCGACAGCCCTGTGGGAAAGCCTCGTAGGAAAGCCTCGTGGGAAAGACTCGAGGGAAAAACATAGATCCTTTGATCCACGTGGCGGACTGCGTGACACTGCTGCTACCGCTCTGGAGGAAAGCGCAAGTGCATGCCCGCATTCGAGACGAGGACTGACTCCCCTGGGGAGACTCCAGAAGTACCCCAAGATCCATGTCAGCACTGGAGAGGAATCCTCAAGTTCCGGCCCCGACTCCACACAAGGTCTTAGGCCCCGGCATCGACGGGAGAGGAATCCCGAGAGGCCACCGAGGAACTCGCATGGGGACTGGCCTTTCCTGAGGCCACCAGAGCGGGTCCCTGAGGTCCCCGTCGTAAGTCGAGGGCACCTGCCGCAACTCGAGAAAATCCAGGAGGTTTTGCCCTCCAGGCGAGATGAGGCCCATTTCCGCTGAGGCTTCTCGAGGCCAATCACATCTAACCACTGGAACTTCCAAACGGTCCTTCACACCCTTGCTGCAACTCAAGAAGTTCCCCGACATACCCGGCTGCACTCGAGAGGAAGCACGTGGTGTCCCGCACACATCCAGGGGAGCCCCGTTTCCGCCTCATAGCTCGAGATGAGGGATCCTTTCCCTGTTTCGTAGGGAAAGAATTCCCGGCGTTCCCGTCGCATCTCAAGAGGAGGCGCTCTCCACAGGAAAGGCGAGAGGAACTTCAGGGTCATGCCACCATTCCAAGAGTCCCCCAGATGTGTCAGTCCATTCCAGAGGAACCTGTTTTCCCTGCACTGCCTTGACGTTCAAGCCGAGGATCGACTCCCACCACGTGTGCACGTGGGACAGCCGTGTGGGAAAGCCTCGTGGGAAAGCCTCGTGGGAAAGACTCGAGGGAAAACCATAGATCCTTTGATCCACGCGGCGGACTGCGTCACACTGCTGCTACCGCTCAGGAGGAAAGCGCAAGTGCATGCCCGCATTCGAGACGAGGACTGACTCCACTGGGGAGACTCCAGAGGTACCCCAAGATCCATGTCAGCACTGGAGAGGAATCCTCAGGTTCCGGCCCCGACTCCACACAAGGTATTAGGCCCCGGCATCGACGGGAGAGGAATCCCGAGAGGCCCCCGAGGAACTCGCATGGGGACTGGCCTTTCCTGAGGCCACCAGAGCGGGTCCCTGAGGTCCCGGTCGTAAGTCGAGAGCACCTGCCGCAACTCGAGAAAATCCAGGAGGTTTTGCCCTCCAGGCGAGATGAGGCCCATTTCCGCTGAGGCTTCTCGAGGCTAATCACGTCTAACCACTGGAACTTCCAAAGGGTCCTTCACACCCTTGCTACAACTCAAGAAGTTCCCCGACATACCCGTCTCCACTCGAGAGGAAGCACGTGGGGTCCCGCACACATCCAGGGGAGCCCCGTTTCCGCCTCCTAGCTCGAGATGAGGGATCCTTTCCCTGTTTCGTAGGGAAAGAATTCCCGGCGTTCCCGTCGCATCTCAAGAGGAGGCGCTCTCCACAGGAAAGGCGAGAGGAACTCCAGGGTCGTGCCACCATTCCAAGAGTCCCCAGGATGTCAGTCCATTCCAGAGGAACCTGTTTTCCCTGCACTGCCTTGACGTTCAAGCCGAGGATAGACTCCCACCACGTGTGCACGTGGGACAGCCCTGTGGGAAAGCCTCGTGGGAAAGCCTCGTGGGAAATCTCGAGGGAAAACCATAGATCCTTTGATCCACGCGGCGGACTGCGTGACACTGCTGCTACCGCTCTGGAGGAAAGCGCAAGTGCATGCCCGCATTCGAGACGAGGACTGACTCCCCTGGGGAGACTCCAGAAGTACCCCAAGATCCATGTCAGCACTGGAGAGGAATCCTCAGGTTCCGGCCCCGACTCCACACAAGGTCCTTGGACCCGGCATCGACGGGAGAGGAATGCCGAGAGGCCCCCGAGGAACTCCCATGGGGACTGGCCTTTCCTGAGGCCACCAGAGCGGGTCCCTGAGGTCCCCATCGTAAGTCGAGAGCACCTGCCGCAACTCGAGAAAATCCAGGAGGTTTTGCCCTCCAGGCGAGATGAGGCCCATTTCCGCTGAGGCTTCTCGAGGCTAATCACATCTAACCGCTGGAACTTCCAAAGGGTCCTTCACACCATTGCTGCAACTCAAGCAGTTCCGCGACATACCCGTCTCCACTCGAGAGGAACCACGTGGGGTCCCGCACCCATCCAGGGGAGCCCCGTTTCCGCCTCCGAGCTCGAGATGAGTGATCCTTTCCCTGTTTCGTAGGGAAAGAATTCCCGGCGTTCCCGTCGCATCTCAAAAGGAGGCGCTCTCCACAGGAAAGGCGAGAGGAACTCCAGGGTCGTGGCACCATTCCAAGAGACCCCCAGATGTGTCAGTTCATTCCAGAGGAAACTGTTTTCCCTGCACTGCCTGACGTTCAAGCCGAGGATCGACTCCCACCACGTGTGCACGTGGACAGCCCTGTGGGAAAGCCTCGTGGGAAAGCCTCGTGGGAAAGACTCGAGGGAAAACCATAGATCCTTTGATCCACGCGGCGGACTGCGTGACACTGCTGCTACCGCTCTGGAGGAAAGCGCAGGTGCATGCCCGCATTCGAGCCGAGGACTGACTACCCTGGGGAGACTCCAGAAGTACCCCAAGATCCATGTCAGCACTGGAGAGGAATCCTCATGTTCCGGCCCCGACTCCACACAAGGTCTTAGGCCCCGGCATCGACGGGAGAGGAATCCCGAGAGGCCCCCGAGGAAGTCGCATGGGGACTGGCCTTTCCTGAGGCCTCCAGAGCGGGTCCCTGAGGTCCCCGTCGTAAGTCGAGAGCACCTGCCAAAACTCGAGAAAATCCAGGAGGTTTTGCCCTCCAGGCGAGATGAGGCCCATTTCCGCTGAGGCTTCTCGAGGCCAATCACATCTAACCACTGGAACTTCCAAAGGGTCCTTCACACCTTGCTGCAACTCAAGCAGTTCCCCGACATACCCGTCTCCACTCGAGAGGAAGCACGTGGTGTCCCGCACACATCCAGGGTAGCCCGGTTTCCGCCTCCTAGCTCGAGATGAGGGATCCTTTCCCTGTTTCGTAGGGAAAGAATTCCCGGCGTTCCCGTCGCATCTCAAGAGGAGGCGCTCTCCACAGGAAAGGCGAGAGGAACTCCAGGGTCGAGACACCATTCTAAGAGTCCCCCAGATGTGTCAGTCCATTCCAGAGGAACCTGTTTTCCCTGCACTGCCTTGACGTTCAAGCCGAGGATCGACTCCCACCACGTGTGCACGTTGCACAGCCCTGTGGGAAAGCCTCGTGGGAAAGCCTCGTGGGAAAGACTCGAGGGAAAACCATAGATCCTTTGATCCACGCGGCGGACTGCGTGACACTGCTGCTACCGCTCTGGAGGAAAGCGCAAGTGCATGCCCGCATTCGAGACGAGGACTGACTCCCCTGGGGAGACTCCAGAAGTACCCCAAGATCCATGTCAGCAGTGGAGAGGAATCCTCAGGTTCCGGCCCCGACTCCACACAAGGTCTTAGGCCCCGGCATCGACGCGAGAGGAATCCCGAGAGGCCCCCGAGGAACTCGCAAGGGGACTGGCCTTTCCTGAGGCCACCAGAGCGGGTCCCTGAGGTCCCCGTCGTAAGTCGAGAGCACCTGCCGCAACTCGAGAAAATCCAGGAGGTTTTGCCCTCCAGTCGAGATGAGGCCCATTTCCGCTGAGGCTTCTCGAGGCCAATCACATCTAACCACTGGAACTTCCAAAGGGTCCTTCACACCATTGCTGCAACTCAAGAAGTTCCCCGACATACCCGGCTGCACTCGAGAGGAAGCACGTGGTATCCCGCACACATCCAGGGGAGCCCCGTTTCCGCCTCCTAGCTCGAGATGAGGGATCCTTTCCCTGTTTCGTAGGGAAAGAATTCCCGGCGTTCCCGTCGCATCTCAAGAGGAGGCGCTCTCCACAGGAAAGGCGAGAGGAACTCCCGGGTCATGCCACCATTCCAAGAGTCCCCCAGATGTGTCAGTCCATTCCAGAGGAACCTGTTTTCCCTGCACTGCCTTGACGTTCAAGCCGAGGATCGACTCCCACCACGTGTGCACGTGGGACAGCCCTGTGGGAAAGCCTCGTGGGAAAGCCTCGTGGGAAAGACTCGAGGGAAAACCATAGATCCTTTGATCCACGCGGCGGACTGCGTGACACTGCTGCTACCGCTCTGGAGGAAAGCGCAAGTGCATGCCCGCATTCGAGACGAGGACTGACTCCCCTGGGGAGACTCCAGAAGTACCCCAAGATCCATGTCAGCACTGGAGAGGAATCCTCAGGTTCCGGCCCCGACTCCACACAAGGTCTTAGGCACCCGCATCGACGGGAGAGGAATGGCGAGAGGCCCCCGTGGAACTCACATGGGGATTGGCCTTTCCTGAGGCCACCAGAGCGGGTCCCTGAGGTCCCCGTCGTAAGTCGAGAGCACCTGCCGGAACTCGAGAAAATCCAGGAGGTTTTGCCCTCCAGGCTAGATGAGGCCCATTTCCGCTGAGGCTTCTCAAGGCCAATCACATCTAACCACTGGAACTTCCAAAGGGTCCTTCACACCCTTGCTGCAACTCAAGAAGTTCCCCGACATACCCGTCTGTACTCGAGAGGAAGCACGTGGTGTCCCGCAAACATCCAGGGGAGCCCCGTTTCCGCCTCCTAGCTCGAGATGAGGGATCCTTTCCCTGTTTCGTAGGGAAAGAATTCCCGGCGTTCCCGTCGCATCTCAAGAGGAGGCGCTCTTCACAGGAAAGGCGAGAGGAACTTCAGGGTTGTGACACCATTCCAAGAGTCCCCCAGATGTGTCAGTCCATTCCAGAGGAACCTGTTTTCCCTGCACTGCCTTGACGTTCAAGCCGAGGATCGACTCCCACCACGTGTGCACGTGGGACAGCCCTGTGGGAAAGCCTCGTGGGAAAGACTCGAGGGAAAACCATAGATCCTTTGATCCACGCGGCGGACTGCGTGACACTGCTGCTACCGCTCTGGAGGAAAGCGCAAGTGCATGCCCGCCTTCGAGACGAGGACTGACTCCCCTGGGGAGACTCAAGAAGTACCCCAAGATCCATGTCAGCACTGGAGAGGAATCCTCAGGTTCCGGCCCCGACTCCACACAAGGTCTTAGGCCCCGGCATCGACGGGAGAGGAATGCCGAGAGGCCCCCGTGGAACTCGCATGGGGACTGGCCTTTCCTGAGGCCACCAGAGCGGGTCCCTGAGGTCCCCGTCGTAAGTCGAGAGCACCTGCCGCAACTCGAGAAAATCCAGGAGGTTTTGCCCTCCAGGCGAGATGAGGCCCATTTCCGCTGAGGTTTCTCGAGGCTAATCACGTCTAAACACTGGAACTTCCAAAGGGTCCTTCACACCCTTGCTGCAACTCAAGAAGTTCCCCGACATACCCGTCACCACTCTAGAGGAAGCACGTGGGGTCCCGCACACATCCAGGGGAGCCCCGTTTCCGCCTCCTAGCTCGAGATGAGGGATCCTATCCCTGTTTCGTAGGGAAAGAATTCCCGGCGTTCCCGTCGCATCTCAAGAGGAGGCGCTCTCCACAGGAAAGGCGAGAGGAACTCCAGGGTCCTGCCACCATTCCAAGAGTCCCCCAGATGTGTAAGTCCATTCCAGAGGAACCTGTTTTCCCTGCACTGCCTTGACGTTCAAGCCGAGGATCCACTCCCACCACGTGTGCACGTGGGACAGCCCTGTGGGAAAGCCTCGTGGGAAAGCCTCGTGGGAAAGACTCGAGGGAAAACCATAGATCCTTTGATCCACGCGGCGGACTGCGTGACACTGCTGCTACCGTTCTGGAGGAAAGCGCAAGTGCATGCCCGCATTCGAGACGAGGACTGACTCCCCTGGGGAGACTCCAGAAGTACCCCAAGATCCATGTCAGCTCTGGAGAGGAATCCTCAGGTTCCGGCCCCGACTCCACACAAGGTCTTAGGCCCCGGCATCGACGGGAGAGGAATCCCAAGAGGCCCCCGAGGAACTCGCATGGGGACTGGCCTTTCCTGAGGCCACCAGAGCGGGTCCCTGAGGTCCCCGTCGTAAGTCGAGAGCACCTGCCGCAACTCGAGAAAATCCAGGAGGTTTTGCCCTCCAGGCGAGATGAGGCCCATTTCCGCTGAGGCTTCTCGAGGCTAATCACGTCTAACCACTGGAACTTCCAAAGGGTCCTTCACACCCTTGCTGCAACTCAAGAAGTTCCCCGACATACCAGTCTCCACTCGAGAGGAAGCACGTGGGGTCCCCCACACATCCAGGGGAGCCCCGTTTCCGCCTCCTAGCTCGAGATGAGGGATCCTTTCCCTGTTTCGTAGGGAAAGAATTCCCGGCGTTCCCGTCGCATCTCAAGAGGAGGCGCTCTCCACAGGAAAGGCGAGAGGAACTCCAGGGTCGTGCCACCATTCCAAGAGTCCCCCAGATGTGTCAGTCCATTCCAGAGGAACCTGTTTTCCCTGCACTGCCTTGACGTTCAAGCCGAGGATCGACTCCCACCACGTGTGCACGTGGGACAGCCCTGTGGGAAAGCCTCGTGGGAAAGCCTCGTGGGAAAGACTCGAGGGAAAACCATAGATCCTTTGATCCACGCCGCGGACTGCGTGACACTGCTGCTACCGCTTTGGAGGAAAGCGCAAGTGCATGCCCGCATTCGAGACGAGGACTGACTCCCCTGGGTAGACTCCAGAAATACCCCAAGATCCATGTCAGCACTGGAGAGGAATCCTCAGGTTCCGGCCCCGACTCCACACAAGGTCTTAGGCCCCGGCATCGACGGGAGAGTAATCCCGAGAGGCCCCCGAGGAATTCGCATGGGGACTGGCCTTTCCTGAGGCCACCAGAGCGGGTCCCTGAGGTCCCCGTCGTAAGTCGAGAGCACCTGCCCCAACTCGAGAAAATCCAGGAGGTTTTGCCCTCCAGGCGAGATGAGGCCCATTTCCGCTGAGGCTTCTCGAGGTGAATCATGTCTAACCACTGGAACTTCCAAAGGGTCCTTCACACCCTTGCTGCAACTCAAGAAGTTCCCCGACATACCCGTCTCCACTCGAGAGGAAGCACGTGGGGTCCCGCACACATCCAGGGGAGCCCCGTTTCCGCCTCCTAGCTCGAGATGAGGGATCCTTTCCCTGTTTCGTAGGGAAAGAATTCCCGGCGTTCCCGTCGCATCTCAAGAGGAGGCGCTCTCCACAGGAAAGGCGAGAGGAACTCCAGGGTCATGCCACCATTCCAAGAGACACCATATGTTGCAGTCCATTCCAGAGGAACCTGTTTTCCCTGCACTGCCTTGACGTTCAAGCCGAGGATCGACTCCCACCACGTGTGCACGTGGGACAGCCCTGTGGGAAAGCCTCGCGGGAAAGCCACGTGGGAAAGACTCGAGGGAAAACCATAGATCCTTAGATGCACGCGGCGGACTGCTTGACACTGCTGCTACCGCTCTGGAGGATAGCGCAAGTGCATGCCCGCATTCGAGACGAGGACTGACTCTCCTGGGGAGACTCCAGAAGTACCCCAAGATCCATGTCAGCACTGGAGAGGAATCCTCAGGTTCCAGCCCCGACTCCACACAAGGTCTTAGGCCCCGGCATCGACGGGAGAGGAATCCCGAGAGGCCCCCGAGGAACTCGCATGGGGACTGGCCTTTCCTGAGGCCACCAGAGCGGGTCCCTGAGGTCCCCGTCGTAAGTCGAGAGCACCTGCCGCAACTCGAGAAAATCCAGGAGATTTTGCCCTCCAGTCGAGATGAGGCCCATTTCCGCTGAGGCTTCTCGAGGCCAATCACATCTAACCACTGGAACTTCCAAAGGGTCCTTCACACCATTGCTTCAACTCAAGAAGTTCCCCGACATACCCGGCTGCACTCGAGAGGAAGCACGTGGTGTCCCGCACACATCCAGGGGAGCCCCGTTTCCGCCTCCTAGCTCGAGATGAGGGATCCTTTCCCTGTTCCGTAGGGAAAGAATTCCCGGCGTTCCCGTCGCATCTCAAGAGGAGGCGCTCTCCACAGGAAAGGCGAGAGGAACTCCAGGGTCGAGACACCATTCCAAGAGTCCCCCAGATGTGTCAGTCCATTCCAGAGGAACCTGTTTTCCCTGCACTGCCTTGACGTTCAAGCCGAGGATCGACTCCCACCACGTGTGCACGTGGGACAGCCCTGTGGGCAAGCCTCGTGGGAAAGCCTCGTGGGAAAGACTCGAGGGAAAACCATAGATCCTTTGATCCACGCGGCGGACTGCGTGACACTGCTGCTACCGCTCTGGAGGAAATTGCAAGTGCATGCCCGCATTCGAGACGAGGACTGACTCCCCTGGGGAGACTCCAGAAGTACCCCAAGATCCATGTCAGCACTGGAGAGGAATCCTCAGGTTCCGGCCCCGACTCCACACAAGGTCTTAGGCCCCGGCATCGACGGGAGAGGAATGGTGAGAGGCCCCCGTGGAACTCACATGGGGATTGGCCTTTCCTGAGGCCACCAGAGCGGGTCCCTGAGGTCCCCGTCGTAAGTCGAGAGCACCTGCCGGAACTCGAGAAAATCCAGGAGGTTTTGCCCTCCAGGCTAGATGAGGCCCATTTCCACTGAGGCTTCTCAAGGCCAATCACATCTAACCACTGGAACTTCCAAAGGGTCCTTCACACCCTTGCTGCAACTCAAGAAGTTCCCCGACATACCCGGCTGCACTCGAGAGGAAGCACGTGGTGTCCCGCAAACATCCAGGGGAGCCCCGTTTCCGACTCCTAGCTCGAGATGAGGGATCCTTTCCCTGTTTCGTAGGGAAAGAATTCCCGGCGTTCCCATCGCATCTCAAGAGGAGGCGCTCTCCACAGGAAAGGCGAGAGGAACTCCAGGGTTGTGACACCATTCCAAGAGTCCCCCAGATGTGTCAGTCCATTCCAGAGGAACCTGTTTTCCCTGCACTGCCTTGACGTTCAAGCCGAGGATCGACTCCCACCACGTGTGCACGTGGGACAGCCCTGTGGGAAAGCCTCGTGGGAAAGACTCGAGGGAAAACCATAGATCCTTTGATCCACGCGGCGGACTGCGTGACACTGCTGCTACCGCTCTGGAGGAAAGCGCAATGCATGCCCGCATTAGAGACGAGGACTGACTCCCCTGGGGAGACTCCAGAAGTACCCCAAGATCCATGTCAGCACTGGAGAGGAATCCTCAGGTTCCGGCCCGGACTCCACACAAGGTCTTAGGCCCCGGCATCGACGGGAGAGGAATCCCGAGAGGCCCCCGAGGAACTCGCAAGGGAACTGGCCTTTCCTGAGGCCACCAGAGCGGGTCCCTGAGGTCCCCGTCGTAAGTCGAGAGCACCTGCCTCAACTCGAGAAAATCCAGGAGGTTTTGCCCTCCAGTCGAGAGGAGGCCCATTTCCGCTGAGGCTTCTCGAGGCCAATCACATCTAACCACTGGAACTTCCAAAGGGTCCTTCACACCATTGCTGCAACTCAAGAAGTTCCCCGACATACCCGGCTGCACTCGAGAGGAAGCACGTGGTGTCCCGCACACATCCAGGGGAGCCCCGTTTCCGCCTCCTAGCTCGAGATGAGGGATCCTTTCCCTGTTTCGTAGGGAAAGAATTCCCGGCGTTCCCGTCGCATCTCAAGAGGAGGCGCTCTCCACAGGAAAGGCGAGAGGAACTCCAGGGTCGAGACACCATTCCAAGAGTCCCCCAGATGTGTCAGTCCATTCCAGAGGAACCTGTTTTCCCTGCACTGCCTTGACGTTCAAGCCGAGGATCGACTCCCACCACGTGTGCACGTGGGACAGCCCTGTGGGAAAGCCTCGTGGGAAAGCCTCGTGGGAAAGACTCGAGGGAAAACCATAGATCCTTTGATCCACGCGGCGGACTGTGTGACACTGCTGCTACCGCTCTGGAGGAAAGCGCAAGTGCATGCCCGCATTCGAGACGAGGACTGACTCCCCTGGGGAGACTCCAGAAGTACCCCAAGATCCATGTCAGCACTGGAGAGGAATCCTCAGGTTCCGGCCCCGACTCCACACAAGGTCTTAGGCCCCGGCATCGACGGGAGAGGAATGGCGAGAGGCCCCCGTGGAACTCACATGGGGATTGGCCTTTCCTGAGGCCACCAGAGCGGGTCCCTGAGGTCCCCGTCGTAAGTCGAGAGCACCTGCCGCAACTCGAGAAAATCCAGGAGGTTTTGCCCTCCAGGCGAGATGAGGCCCATTTCCGCTGAGGCTTCTCGAGGCCATTCACATCTAACCACTGGAACTTCCAAAGGGTCCTTCACACCTTGCTGCAACTCAAGCAGTTCCCCGACATACACGTCTCCACTCGAGAGGAAGCACGAGGTGTCCCGCACACATCCAGGGGAGCCCGGTTTCCGCCTCCTAGCTCGAGATGAGGGATCCTTTCCCTGTTTCGTAGGGAAAGAATTCCCGGCGTTTCCGTCGCATCTCAAGAGGAGGCGCTCTCCACAGGAAAGGCGAGAGGAACTCCAGGGTCGAGACACCATTCTAAGAGTCCCCCAGATGTGTCAGTCCATTCCAGAGGAACCAGTTTTCCCTGCACTGCCTTGACGTTCAAGCCGAGGATCGACTCCCACCACGTGTGCACGTGGGACAGCCCTTGGGAAAGCCTCGGGGGAAAGCCTCGTGGGAAAGACTCGAGGGAAAACCATAGATCCTTTGATCCACGCGGCGGACTGCGTGACACTGCTGCTACCGCTCTGGAGGAAAGCGCAAGTGCATGCCCGCATTCGAGACGAGGACTGACTCCCCTGGGGAGACTCCAGAAGTACCCCAAGATCCATGTCAGCAGTGGAGAGGAATCCTCAGGTTCCGGCCCCGACTCCACACAAGGTCTTAGGCCCCGGCATCGACGGGAGAGGAATGCCGAGAGGCCCCCGTGGAACTCGCATGGGGACTGGCCTTTCCTGAGGCCACCAGGGCGGGTCCCTGAGGTCCCCGTCGTAAGTCGAGAGCACCTGCCGCAACTCGAGAAAATCCAGGAGGTTTTCACCTCCAGGCGAGATGAGGCCCATTTCCGCTGAGGCTTCTCGAGGCCAATCACATCTAACCACTGGAACTTCCAAAGGGTCCTTCACACCTTGCTGCAACTCAAGCAGTTCCCCGACATACCCGTCTCCACTCGAGAGGAAGCACGTGGTGTCCCGCACACATCCAGGGTAGCCCGGTTTCCGCCTCCTAGCTCGAGATGAGGGATCCTTTCCCTGTTTCGTAGGGAAAGAATTCCCGGCGTTCCCGTCGCATCTCAAGAGGAGGCGCTCTCCACAGGAAAGGCGAGAGGAACTCCAGGGTCGAGACACCATTCTAAGAGTCCCCCAGATGTGTCAGTCCATTCCAGAGGAACCTGTTTTCCCTGCACTGCCTTGACGTTCAAGCCGAGGATCGACTCCCACCACGTGTGCACGTGGGACAGCCCTGTGGGAAAGCCTCGTGGGAAAGCCTCGTGGGAAAGACTCGAGGGAAAACCATAGATCCTTTGATCCACGCGGCGGACTGCGTGACACTGCTGCTACCGCTCTGGAGGAAAGCGCAAGTGCATGCCCGCATTCGAGACGAGGACTGACTCCCCTGGGGAGACTCCAGAAGTACCCCAAGATCCATGTCAGCAGTGGAGAGGAATCCTCAGGTTCCGGCCCCGACTCCACACAAGGTCTTAGGCCCCGGCATCGACGCGAGAGGAATCCCGAGAGGCCCCCGAGGAAGTCGCATGGGGACTGGCCTTTCCTGAGGCCACCAGAGCGGGTCCCTGAGGTCCCCGTCGTAAGTCGAGAGCACCTGCCGCAACTCGAGAAAATCCAGGAGGTTTTGCCCTCCAGTCGAGATGAGGCCCATTTCCGCTGAGGCTTCTCGAGGCCAATCACATCTAACCACTGGAACTTCCAAAGGGTCCTTCACACCATTGCTGCAACTCAAGAAGTTCCCCGACATACCCGGCTGCACTCGAGAGGAAGCACGTGGTGTCCCGCACACATCCAGGGGAGCCCCGTTTCCGCCTCCTAGCTCGAGATGAGGGATCCTTTCCCTGTTTCGTAGGGAAAGAATTCCCGGCGTTCCCGTCGCATCTCAAGAGGAGGCGCTCTCCACAGGAAAGGCGAGAGGAACTCCCGGGTCATGCCACCATTCCAAGAGTCCCCCAGATGTGTCAGTCCATTCCAGAGGAACCTGTTTTCCCTGCACTGCCTTGACGTTCAAGCCGAGGATCGACTCCCACCACGTGTGCACGTGGGACAGCCCTGTGGGAAAGCCTCGTGGGAAAGCCTCGTGGGAAAGACTCGAGGGAAAACCATAGATATTTTTATCCACGCGGCGGACTGCGTGACACTGCTGCTACCGCTCTGGAGGAAAGCGCAAGTGCATGCCCGCATTCGAGACGAGGACTGACTCCCCTGGGGAGACTCCAGAAGTACCCCAAGATCCATGTCAGCACTGGAGAGGAATCCTCAGGTTCCGGCCCCGACTCCACACAAGGTCTTAGGCCCCGGCATCGACGGGAGAGGAATGGCGAGAGGCCCCCGTGGAACTCACATGGGGATTGGCCTTTCCTGAGGCCACCAGAGCGGGTCCCTGAGGTCCCCGTCGTAAGTCGAGAGCACCTGCCGGAACTCGAGAAAATCCAGGAGGTTTTGCCCTCCAGGCTAGATGAGGCCCATTTCCGCTGAGGCTTCTCAAGGCCAATCACATCTAACCACTGGAACTTCCAAAGGGTCCTTCACACCCTTGCTGCAACTCAAGAAGTTCCCCGACATACCCGTCTGCACTCGAGAGGAAGCACGTGGGGTCCCGCACACATCCAGGGGAGCCCCGTTTCCGCCCTCCAGCTCGAGATGAGGGATCCTTTCCCTGTTTCGTAGGGAAAGAATTCCCGGCGTTCCCGTCGCATCTCAAGAGGAGGCGCTCTCCACAGGAAAGGCGAGAGGAACTCCAGGGTCATGCCACCATTCCAAGAGTCCCCCAGATGTGTCAGTCCATTCCAGAGGAACCTGTTTTCCCTGCACTGCCTTGACGTTCAAGCCGAGGATCCACTCCCACCACGTGTGCACGTGGGAAGCCCTGCGGGAAAGCCTCGTGGGAAAGCCTCGTGGGAAAGACTCGAGGGAAAACCATACATCCTTTGATCCACGCGGCGGACTGCGTGACACTGCTGCTACCGCTCTGGAGGAAAGCGCAAGTGCATGCCCGCATTCGAGACGAGGACTGACTCCCCTGGGGAGACTCCAGAAGTACCCCAAGATCCATGTCAGCACTGGAGAGGAATCCTGAGGTTCCGGCCCCGACTCCACACAAGGCCGTAGGCCCCGGCATCGACGGGAGAGGAATCCCGAGACGCCCCCGAGGAACTCGCATGGGGACTGGCCTTTCCTGAGGCCAACAGAGCGGTTCCCTGAGGTCCCCGTCGTAAGTCGAGAGCACCTGCCGCAACTCGAGAAAATTCAGGAGGTTTTGCCCTCCAGGCGAGATGAGGCCCATTTCCGCTGAGGCTTCAGGAGGCCAATCATATCTAACCACTGGAAATTCCAAAGGGTCCTTCACACCATTGCTGCAACTCAAGCAGTTCCCCGACATACCCGTCTCCACTCAAGAGGAAGCACGTGGGGTCCCGCACACATCCAGGGGAGCCCCGTTTCCGCCTCCTAGCTCGAGATGAGGGATCCTTTCCCTGTTTCGTAGGGAAAGAATTCCCGGCGTTCCCGTCGCATCTCAAGAGGAGGCGCTCTCCACAGGAAAGGCGAGAGGAACTCCTGGGTCGTGACACCATTCCAAGTGTCCCCCAGATGTGTCAGTCCATTCCAGAGGAACCTGTTTTCCCTGCACTGCCTTGACGTTCAAGCCGAGGATCGACTCCCACAACCTGTGCACGTTCGACAGCCCTGTGGGAAAGCCTCGTAGGAAAGCCTCGTGGGAAAGACTCGAGGGAAAAACATAGATCCTTTGATCCACGTGGCGGACTGCGTGACACTGCTGCTACCGCTCTGGAGGAAAGCGCAAGTGCATGCCCGCATTCGAGACGAGGACTGACTCCCCTGGGGAGACTCCAGAAGTACCCCAAGATCCATGTCAGCACTGGAGAGGAATCCTCAAGTTCCGGCCCCGACTCCACACAAGGTCTTAGGCCCCGGCATCGACGGGAGAGGAATCCCGAGAGGCCACCGAGGAACTCGCATGGGGACTGGCCTTTCCTGAGGCCACCAGAGCGGGTCCCTGAGGTCCCCGTCGTAAGTCGAGGGCACCTGCCGCAACTCGAGAAAATCCAGGAGGTTTTGCCCTCCAGGCGAGATGAGGCCCATTTCCGCTGAGGCTTCTCGAGGCCAATCACATCTAACCACTGGAACTTCCAAACGGTCCTTCACACCCTTGCTGCAACTCAAGAAGTTCCCCGACATACCCGGCTGCACTCGAGAGGAAGCACGTGGTGTCCCGCACACATCCAGGGGAGCCCCGTTTCCGCCTCATAGCTCGAGATGAGGGATCCTTTCCCTGTTTCGTAGGGAAAGAATTCCCGGCGTTCCCGTCGCATCTCAAGAGGAGGCGCTCTCCACAGGAAAGGCGAGAGGAACTTCAGGGTCATGCCACCATTCCAAGAGTCCCCCAGATGTGTCAGTCCATTCCAGAGGAACCTGTTTTCCCTGCACTGCCTTGACGTTCAAGCCGAGGATCGACTCCCACCACGTGTGCACGTGGGACAGCCGTGTGGGAAAGCCTCGTGGGAAAGCCTCGTGGGAAAGACTCGAGGGAAAACCATAGATCCTTTGATCCACGCGGCGGACTGTGTCACACTGCTGCTACCGCTCAGGAGGAAAGCGCAAGTGCATGCCCGCATTCGAGACGAGGACTGACTCCACTGGGGAGACTCCAGAGGTACCCCAAGATCCATGTCAGCACTGGAGAGGAATCCTCAGGTTCCGGCCCCGACTCCACACAAGGTATTAGGCCCCGGCATCGACGGGAGAGGAATCCCGAGAGGCCCCCGAGGAACTCGCATGGGGACTGGCCTTTCCTGAGGCCACCAGAGCGGGTCCCTGAGGTCCCGGTCGTAAGTCGAGAGCACCTGCCGCAACTCGAGAAAATCCAGGAGGTTTTGCCCTCCAGGCGAGATGAGGCCCATTTCCGCTGAGGCTTCTCGAGGCTAATCACGTCTAACCACTGGAACTTCCAAAGGGTCCTTCACACCCTTGCTACAACTCAAGAAGTTCCCCGACATACCCGTCTCCACTCGAGAGGAAGCACGTGGGGTCCCGCACACATCCAGGGGAGCCCCGTTTCCGCCTCCTAGCTCGAGATGAGGGATCCTTTCCCTGTTTCGTAGGGAAAGAATTCCCGGCGTTCCCGTCGCATCTCAAGAGGAGGCGCTCTCCACAGGAAAGGCGAGAGGAACTCCAGGGTCGTGCCACCATTCCAAGAGTCCCCAGGATGTCAGTCCATTCCAGAGGAACCTGTTTTCCCTGCACTGCCTTGACGTTCAAGCCGAGGATAGACTCCCACCACGTGTGCACGTGGGACAGCCCTGTGGGAAAGCCTCGTGGGAAAGCCTCGTGGGAAATCTCGAGGGAAAACCATAGATCCTTTGATCCACGCGGCGGACTGCGTGACACTGCTGCTACCGCTCTGGAGGAAAGCGCAAGTGCATGCCCGCATTCGAGACGAGGACTGACTCCCCTGGGGAGACTCCAGAAGTACCCCAAGATCCATGTCAGCACTGGAGAGGAATCCTCAGGTTCCGGCCCCGACTCCACACAAGGTCCTTGGACCCGGCATCGACGGGAGAGGAATGCCGAGAGGCCCCCGAGGAACTCCCATGGGGACTGGCCTTTCCTGAGGCCACCAGAGCGGGTCCCTGAGGTCCCCATCGTAAGTCGAGAGCACCTGCCGCAACTCGAGAAAATCCAGGAGGTTTTGCCCTCCAGGCGAGATGAGGCCCATTTCCGCTGAGGCTTCTCGAGGCTAATCACATCTAACCGCTGGAACTTCCAAAGGGTCCTTCACACCATTGCTGCAACTCAAGCAGTTCCGCGACATACCCGTCTCCACTCGAGAGGAACCACGTGGGGTCCCGCACCCATCCAGGGGAGCCCCGTTTCCGCCTCCGAGCTCGAGATGAGTGATCCTTTCCCTGTTTCGTAGGGAAAGAATTCCCGGCGTTCCCGTCGCATCTCAAAAGGAGGCGCTCTCCACAGGAAAGGCGAGAGGAACTCCAGGGTCGTGGCACCATTCCAAGAGACCCCCAGATGTGTCAGTTCATTCCAGAGGAAACTGTTTTCCCTGCACTGCCTGACGTTCAAGCCGAGGATCGACTCCCACCACGTGTGCACGTGGACAGCCCTGTGGGAAAGCCTCGTGGGAAAGCCTCGTGGGAAAGACTCGAGGGAAAACCATAGATCCTTTGATCCACGCGGCGGACTGCGTGACACTGCTGCTACCGCTCTGGAGGAAAGCGCAGGTGCATGCCCGCATTCGAGCCGAGGACTGACTACCCTGGGGAGACTCCAGAAGTACCCCAAGATCCATGTCAGCACTGGAGAGGAATCCTCATGTTCCGGCCCCGACTCCACACAAGGTCTTAGGCCCCGGCATCGACGGGAGAGGAATCCCGAGAGGCCCCCGAGGAAGTCGCATGGGGACTGGCCTTTCCTGAGGCCTCCAGAGCGGGTCCCTGAGGTCCCCGTCGTAAGTCGAGAGCACCTGCCAAAACTCGAGAAAATCCAGGAGGTTTTGCCCTCCAGGCGAGATGAGGCCCATTTCCGCTGAGGCTTCTCGAGGCCAATCACATCTAACCACTGGAACTTCCAAAGGGTCCTTCACACCCTTGCTGCAACTCAAGCAGTTCCGCGACATACCCGTCTCCACTCGAGAGGAAGCAAGTGGGGTCCCGCACACATCGAGGGGAGCCAGGTTTCCGCCTCCTAGCTCGAGATGAGGGATCCTTTCCCTGTTTCGTAGGGAAAGAATTCCCGGCATTCCCGTCGCATCTCAAGAGGAGGCGCTCTCCACAGGAAAGGCGAGAGGAACTCCAGGGTCGTGGCACCATTCAAAGAGACCCCCAGATGTGTCAGTCCATTCCAGAGGAACCTGTTTTCCCTACACTGCCTTGACGTTCAAGCCGAGGATCGACTCCCACCACGTGTGCACGTGGGACAGCCCTGTGGGAAAGCCTCGTGGGAAAGCCTCGTGGGAAAGACACGAGGGAAAACAATAGATCCTTTGATCCACGCGGCGGACTGCGTGACACTGCTGCTACCGCTCTGGAGGAAAGCGCAAGTGCATGCCCGCATTCGAGACGAGGACTGACTCCCCTGGGGAGACTCCAGAATTACACCAAGATCCATGTCAGCAGTGGAGAGGAATCCTCAGGTTCCGGCCCCGACTCCACACAAGGTCTTAGGCCCCGGCATCGACGGGAGAGGAATCCCGAGAGGCCCCCGAGGAACTCGCATGGGGACTGGCCTTTCCTGAGGCCACCAGAGCGGGTCCCTGAGGTCCCCGTCGTAAGTCGCGAGCACCTGCCGCAACTCGAGAAAATCCAGGAGGTTTTGCCCTCCAGGCGAGATGAGGCCCATTTCCGCTGAGGCTTCTCGAGGCTAATCACGTCTAACCACTGGAACTTCCAAAGGGTCCTTCACACCCTTGCTGCAACTCAAGAAGTTCCCCGACATACCCGTCTCCACTCGAGAGGAAGCACGTGGGGTCCCGCACACATCCAGGGGAGCCCCGTTTCCGCCTCCTAGCTCGAGATGAGGGATCCTTTCCCTGTTTCGTATGGAAAGAATTCCCGGCGTTCCCGTCGCATCTCAAGAGGAGGCGCTCTCCACAGGAAAGGCGAGAGGAACTGCAGGGTCGTGCCACCATTCCAAGAGTCCCCCAGATGTGTCAGTCCATTCCAGAGGAACCTGTTTTCCCTGCACTGCCTTGACGTTCAAGCCGAGGATCCACTCCCACCACGTGTGCACGTGGTACAGCCCTGAGGGAAAGCCTCGTGGGAAAGCCTCGTGGGAAAGACTCGAGGGAAAACCATAGATCCTTTGATCTACGCGGCGGACTGCGTGACACTGCTGCTACCGCTCTGGAGGAAAGCGCAAGTGCATGCCCGCATTCGAGACGAGGACTGACTCCCCTGGGGAGACTCCAGAAGTACCCCAAGATCCATGTCAGCACTGGAGAGGAATCCTCAGGTTCCGGCCCCGACTCCACACAAGGTCTTAGGACCCGGCATCGACGGGAGAGCAATCCCGAGAGGCCCCCGAGGAACTCGCATGGGGACTGGCCTTTCCTGAGGCCACCAGAGCGGGTCCCTGAGGTCCCCATCATAAGTCGAGAGCACCTGCCGCAACTCGAGAAAATCCAGGAGGTTTTGCCCTCCAGGCGAGATGAGGCCCATTTCCGCTGAGGCTTCTCGAGGCTAATCACGTCTAACCACTGGAACTTCCAAAGGGTCCTTCACACCCTTGCTGCAACTCAAGAAGTTCCCCGACATACCCGTCTCCACTCGAGAGGAAGCACGTGGGGTCCCGCACACATCCAGGGGAGCCCCGTTTCCGCCTCCTAGCTCGAGATGAGGGATCCTTTCCCTGTTTCGTAGGGAAAGAATTCGCGGCGTTCCCGTCGCATCTCAAGAGGAGACGCTCTCCTCAGGAGAGGCGAGAGGAACTCCAGGGTCGTGCCAACATTCCAAGAGACCCCCAGATGTGTCAGTCCATACCAGAGGAACCTGTTTTCCCTGCACTGCCTTGACGTTCAAGCGGAGGATCGACTCCCACCACGTGTGCACGTGGGACAGCCCTGTGGGAAAGCCTTGAGGGAAAGCCTCGTGGGAAAGACTCGAGGGAAAACCATAGATCCTTTGATCCTCGCGGCGGACTGCGGACACTGCTGCTACCGCTCTGGAGGAAAGCGCAAGTGCATGCCCGCATTCCAGACGAGGACTGACTCCCCTGGGGAGACTCCAGAAGTACCCCAAGATCCATGTCAGCACTGGAGAGGAATCCTCAGGTTCCGGCCCCGACTCCACACAAGGTCTTAGGCCCCTCATCGACGGGAGAGGAATCCCGAGAGGCCCCCGAGGAACTCGCATGGGGACTGGCCTTTCCTGAGGCCACCAGAGAGGGTCCCTGAGGTCCCCATCGTAAGTCGAGAGCACCTGCCGCAACTCGAGAAAATCCAGGAGGTTTTGCCCTCCAGGCGAGATGAGGCCCATTTCCGCTGAGGCTTCTCGAGGCTAATCACGGCTAACCACTGGAACATCCAAAGTGTCCTTCACACCCTTGCTGCAACTCAAGCAGTTCCGTGACATACCCGTCTCCACTCAGGAGGAAGCACGTGGGGTCCCGCACACATCCAGGGGAGCCCCGTTTCCGCCTCCTTGCGCGAGATGAGGGATCCTTTCCCTGTTTCGTAGGGAAAGAATTCCCGGCGTTCCCGTCGCAACTCAAGAGGTGGCGCTCTCCACAGGAAAGGCGAGAGGAACTCCAGGGTCGTGCCACCATTCCAAGAGACCCCCAGATGTGTCAGTCCATTCCAGAGGAACCTGTTTTCAATGCACTGCCTTGACGGTCCAGCCGAGGATCGACTCCCAAAAGTGTGCACGTGGGACAGCCCTGTGGGAAAGCCTCGTGGGAAAGCCTCGTGGGAAAGACTCGAGGGAAAACCATAGATCCTTTGATCCACGCGGCGGACTGCGTGACACTGCTGCTACCGCTCTGGAGGAAAGCGCAAGTGCATGCCCGCATTCGAGACGAGGACTGACTCCCCTGGGGAGACTCCAGAATTACCCCAAGATCCATGTCAGCAGTGGAGAGGAATCCTCAGGTTCCGGCCCCGACTCCACACAAGGTCTTAGGCCCCGGCATCGACGGGAGAGGAATCCCGAGAGGCCCCCGAGGAACTCGCATGGGGACTGGCCTTTCCTGAGGCCACCAGAGCGGGTCCCTGAGGTCCCCGTCGTAAGTCGAGAGCACCTGCCGCAACTCGAGAAAATCCAGGAGGTTTTGCCCTCCAGGCGAGATGAGGCCCATTTCCGCTGAGGCTTCTCGAGGCTAATCACGTCTAACCACTGGAACTTCCAAAGGGTCCTTCACACCCTTGCTGCAACTCAAGAAGTTCCCCGACATACCCGTCTCCACTCGAGAGGAAGCACGTGGGGTCCCGCACACATCCAGGGGAGCCCCGTTTCCGCCTCCTAGCTCGAGATGAGGGATCCTTTCCCTGTTTCGTAGGGAAAGAATTCCCGGCGTTCCCTCGCATCTCAAGAGGAGGCGCTCTCCACAGGAAAGGCGAGAGGAACTCCAGGGTCGTGCCACCATTCCAAGAGTCCCCCAGATGTGTCAGTCCATACCAGAGGAACCTGTTTTCCCTGCACTGCCTTGACGTTCAAGCCGAGGATCCACTCCCACCACGTGTGCACGTGGTACAGCCCTGAGGGAAAGCCTCGTGGGAAAGCCTCGTGGGAAAGACTCGAGGGAAAACCATAGATCCTTTGATCTACGCGGCGGACTGCGTGACACTGCTGCTACCGCTCTGGAGTAAAGCGCAAGTGCATGCCCGCATTCGAGACGAGGACTGACTCCCCTGGGGAGACTCCAGAAGTACCCCAAGATCCATGTCAGCACTGGAGAGGAATCCTCAGGTTCCGGCCCCGACTCCACACAAGGTCTTAGGACCCGGCATCGACGGGAGAGGAATGCCGAGAGGCCCCCGAGGAACTCCCAAGGGGACTGGCCTTTCCTGAGGCCACCAGAGCGGGTCCCTGAGGTCCCCATCGTAAGTCGAGAGCACCTGCCGCAACTCGAGAAAATCCAGGAAGTTTTGCCCTCCAGGCGAGATGAGGCCCATTTCCGCTGAGGCTTCTCGAGGCTAATCACATCTAACCGCTGGAACTTCCAAAGGGTCCTTCACACCATTGCTGCAACTCAAGCAGTTCCGCGACATACCCGTCTCCACTCGAGAGGAAGCACGTGGGGTCCCGCACCCATCCAGGGGAGCCCCGTTTCCGCCTCCGAGCTCGAGATGAGGGATCCTTTCCCTGTTTCGTAGGGAAAGAATTCCCGGCGTTCCCGTCGCATCTCAAAAGGAGGCGCTCTCCACAGGAAAGGCGAGAGGAACTCCAGGGTCGTGCCACCATTCCAAGAGACCCCCAGATGTGTCAGTTCATTCCAGAGGAACCTGTTTTCCCTGCACTGCCTGACGTTCAAGCCGAGGATCGACTCCCACCACGTGTGCACGTGGACAGCCCTGTGGGAAAGCCTCGTGGGAAAGCCTCGTGGGAAAGACTCGAGGGAAAACCATAGATCCTTTGATCCACGCGGCGGACTGCGTGACACTGCTGCTACCGCTCTGGAGGAAAGCGCAGGTGCATGCCCGCATTCGAGCCGAGGACTGACTCCCCTGGGGAGACTCCAGAAGTACCCCAAGATCCATGTCAGCACTGGAGAGGAATCCTCATGTTCCGGCCCCGACTCCACACAAGGTCTTAGGCCCCGGCATCGACGGGAGAGGAATCCCGAGAGGCCCCCGAGGAACTCGCATGGGGACTGGCCTTTCCTGAGGCCACCAGAGCGGGTCCCTGAGGTCCCCGTCGTAAGTCGAGAGCACCTGCCGCAACTCGAGAAAATCCAGGAGGTTTTGCCCTCCAGGCGAGATGAGGCCCATTTCCGCTGAGGCTTCTCGAGGCCAATCACATCTAACCACTGGAACTTCCAAAGGGTCCTTCACACCCTTGCTGCAACTCAAGCAGTTCCGCGACATACCCGTCTCCACTCGAGAGGAAGCAAGTGGGGTCCCGCACACATCGAGGGGAGCCCGGTTTCCGCCTCCTAGCTCGAGATGAGGGATCCTTTCCCTGTTTCGTAGGGAAAGAATTCCCGGCATTCCCGTCGCATCTCAAGAGGAGGCGCTCTCCACAGGAAAGGCGAGAGGAACTCCAGGGTCGTGGCACCATTCCAAGAGACCCCCAGATGTGTCAGTCCATTCCAGAGGAACCTGTTTTCCCTACACTGCCTTGACGTTCAAGCCGAGGATCGACTCCCACCACGTGTGCACGTGGGACAGCCCTGTGGGAAAGCCTCGTGGGAAAGCCTCGTGGGAAAGACTCGAGGGAAAACCATAGATCCTTTGATCCACGCGGCGGACCTCGTGACATTGCTGCTACCGCTCTGGAGGAAAGCGCAAGTGCATGCCCGCATTCGCGACAAGGACTGACTCCCCTGGGGAGACTCCAGAAGTACCCCAAGATCCATGTCAGCACTGGAGAGGAATGCTCAGGTTCCGGAGCCGACTCCACACAAGGTCTTAGGCCCCGGCATCGATGGGAGAGGAATCCCGCGAGGCCCCCGAGGAACTCGCATGGGGACTGGCCTTTCCTGAGGTCACCAGAGCGAGTCCCCGAGGTCCCCGTCGTAAGTCGAGAGCACATGCAGCAACTCGAGAAAATCCAGGAGGTTTTGCCCTCCAGGCGAGATGAGGCCCATTTCCGCTGAGGCTTCTCGAGGCTAATCACATCTAACCACTGGAACTCCCAAAGGGTCCTTCACACCCTTGCTGCAACTCAAGAAGTTCCCCGACATACCCGTCTCCACTCGAGAGGAAGCACGTGTGGTCCCGCACACATCCAGGGGAGCCCCGTTTCCGCCTCCTAGCTCGAGATGAGGGATCCTTTCCCTGTTTCTTAGGGAAAGAATTCCCGGCGTTCCCGTCGCATCTCAAGAGGAGGCGCTCTCCACAGGAGAGGCGAGAGGAACTCCAGAGTCGTGCCACCATTCCAAGAGTCCCCCAGATGTGTCAGTCCATTCCAGAGGAACCTGTTTTCCCTGCACTGCCTTGACGTTCAAGCCGAGGATCGACTCCCACCACGTGTGCACGTGGGACAGCCCTGTGGGAAAGCCTCGTGGGAAAGACTCGAGGGAAAACCATAGATCCTTTGATCCACGCGGCGGACCTCGTGACATTGCTGCTACCGCTCTGAAGGAAAGCGCAAGTGCATGCCCGCATTCGAGACGAGGACTGACTCCCCTGGGGAGACTCCAGAAGTACCCCAAGATCCATGTCAGCACTGGAGAGGAATCCTCAGGTTCCGGCCCCGACTCCACACAAGGTCTTAGGCACCGGCATCGACGGGAGAAGAATGCCGAGAGGCCCCCGAGGAACTCGCATGGGGACTGGCCTTTCCTGAGGCCACCAGAGCGGGTCCCTGAGGTCCCCATCGTAAGTCGAGAGCACCTGCCGCAACTCGAGAAAATCCAGGAGGTTTTGTCCTCCAGGCGAGATGAGGCCCATTTCCGCTGAGGCTTCTGGAGCCTAATCACGTCTAACCACTGGAACTTCCAAAGGGTCCTTCACACCCTTGCTGCAACTCAAGAAGTTCCCCGACATACCTGTCTCCACTCGAGAGGAAGCACGTGGGGTCCCGCACACATCCAGGGGAGCCCCGTTTCCGCCTCCAAGCTCGAGATGAGGGATCCTTTCCCTGTTTCGTAGGGAAAGAATTCCCGGCGTTCCCGTCGCATCTCAAGAGGAGGCGCTCTCCACAGGAAAGGCGAGAGGAACTCCAGGGTCGTGACACCATTCCAAGAGTCCCCCAGATGTGTCAGTCCATTCCAGAGGAACCTGTTTTCCCTGCACTGCCTTGACGTTCAAGCCGAGGATCCACTCCCACCACGTGTGCACGTGGGACAGCCCTGCGGGAAAGCCTCGTGGGAAAGCCTCGTGGGAAAGACTCGAGGGAAAACCATAGATCCTTTGATCCACGCGGTGGACTGCGTGACACTGCTGCTACCGCTCTGGAGGAAAGCGCAAGTGCATGCCCGCATTCGAGACGAGGACTGACTCCCCTGGGGAGACTCCAGAAGTACCCCAAGATCCATGTCAGCACTGGAGAGCAATCCTCAGGTTCCGGCCCCGACTCCACACAAGGTCTTAGGCCCCGGCATCGACGGGAGAGGAATCCCGAGAGGCCCCCGAGGAACTCGCATGGGGACTGGCCTTTCCTGAGGCCACCAGAGCGGGTCCCTGAGGTCCCCGTCGTAAGTCGAGAGCACCTGCCGCAACTCGAGAAAATCCAGGAGGTTTTGCCCTCCAGGCGAGATGAGGCCCATTTCCGCTGAGGCTTCTCGAGCCTAATCACGTTTAAACACTGGAACTTCCAAAGGGTCCTTCACACCCTTGCTGCAACTCAAGAAGTTCCCCGACATACCCGTCTCCACTCGAGAGGAAGCACGTGGGGTCCCGCACACATCCAGGGGAGCCCCGTTTCCGCCTCCTAGCTCGAGATGAGGGATCCTTTCCCTGTTTCGTAGGGAAAGAATTCCCGGCGTTCCCGTCGCATCTCAAGAGGAGGCGCTCTCCACAGGAAAGGCGAGAGGAACTCCAGGGTCGTGCCACCATTCCAAGAGTCCCCCAGATGTGTCAGTCCATTCCAGAGGAACCTGTTTTCCCTGCACTGCCTTGACGTTCAAGCCGAGGATCGACTCCCACCACGTGTGCACGTGGGACAGCCCTGTGGAAAGCCTCGTGGGAAAGCCTCGTGGGAAAGACTCGAGGGAAAACCATAGATCCTTTGATCCATTGGGCGGACTGCGTGACACTGCTGCTACCGCTCTGGAGGAAAGCGCAAGTGCATGCCCGCAATCGAGACGAGAACTGACTCCCCTGGGGAGACTCCAGAAGTACCCCAAGATCCATGTCAGCACTGGAGAGGAATCCTCAGGTTCCGGCCCCGACTCCACACAAGGTCTTAGGCCCCGGCATCGACGGGAGAGGAATCCCGAGAGGCCCCCGAGGAACTCGCATGGGGACTGGCCTTTCCTGAGGCCACCAGAGCGGGTCCCTGAGGTCCCCGTCGTAAGTCGAGAGCACCTGCCGCAACTCGAGAAAATCCAGGAGGTTTTGCCCTCCAGGCGAGATGAGGCCCATTTCCGCTGAGGCTTCTCGAGGCCAATCACATCTAACCACTGGAACTTCCAAAGGGTCCTTCACACCCTTGCTGCAACTCAAGCAGTTCCGCGACATACCCGTCTCCACTCGAGAGGAAGCAAGTGGGGTCCCGCACACATCGAGGGGAGCCCGGTTTCCGCCTCCTAGCTCGAGATGAGGGATCCTTTCCCTGTTTCGTAGGGAAAGAATTCCCGGCATTCCCGTCGCATCTCAAGAGGAGGCGCTCTCCACAGGAAAGGCGAGAGGAACTCCAGGGTCGTGGCACCATTCCAAGAGACCCCCAGATGTGTCAGTCCATTCCAGAGGAACCTGTTTTCCCTACACTGCCTTGACGTTCAAGCCGAGGATCGACTCCCACCACGTGTGCACGTGGGACAGCCCTGTGGGAAAGCCTCGTGGGAAAGCCTCGTGGGAAAGACTCGAGGGAAAACCATAGATCCTTTGATCCACGCGGCGGACCTCGTGACATTGCTGCTACCGCTCTGGAGGAAAGCGCAAGTGCATGCCCGCATTCGCGACAAGGACTGACTCCCCTGGGGAGACTCCAGAAGTACCCCAAGATCCATGTCAGCACTGGAGAGGAATGCTCAGGTTCCGGAGCCGACTCCACACAAGGTCTTAGGCCCCGGCATCGATGGGAGAGGAATCCCGCGAGGCCCCCGAGGAACTCGCATGGGGACTGGCCTTTCCTGAGGTCACCAGAGCGGGTCCCCGAGGTCCCCGTCGTAAGTCGAGAGCACATGCAGCAACTCGAGAAAATCCAGGAGGTTTTGCCCTCCAGGCGAGATGAGGCCCATTTCCGCTGAGGCTTCTCGAGGCTAATCACATCTAACCACTGGAACTCCCAAAGGGTCCTTCACACCCTTGCTGCAACTCAAGAAGTTCCCCGACATACCCGTCTCCACTCGAGAGGAAGCACGTGGGGTCCCGCACACATCCAGGGGAGCCCCGTTTCCGCCTCCTAGCTCGAGATGAGGGATCCTTTCCCTGTTTCTTAGGGAAAGAATTCCCGGCGTTACCGTCGCATCTCAAGAGGAGGCGCTCTCCACAGGAGAGGCGAGAGGAACTCCAGGGTCGTGCCACCATTCCAAGAGTCCCCCAGATGTGTCAGTCCATTCCAGAGGAACCTGTTTTCCCTGCACTGCCTTGACGTTCAAGCCGAGGATCGACTCCCACCACGTGTGCACGTGGGACAGCCCTGTGGGAAAGCCTCGTGGGAAAGACTCGAGGGAAAACCATAGATCCTTTGATCCACGCGGCGGACCTCGTGACATTGCTGCTACCGCTCTGAAGGAAAGCGCAAGTGCATGCCCGCATTCGAGACGAGGACTGACTCCCCTGGGGAGACTCCAGAAGTACCCCAAGATCCATGTCAGCACTGGAGAGGAATCCTCAGGTTCCGGCCCCGACTCCACACAAGGTCTTAGGCACCGGCATCGACGGGAGAAGAATGCCGAGAGGCCCCCGAGGAACTCGCATGGGGACTGGCCTTTCCTGAGGCCACCAGAGCGGGTCCCTGAGGTCCCCATCGTAAGTCGAGAGCACCTGCCGCAACTCGAGAAAATCCAGGAGGTTTTGTCCTCCAGGCGAGATGAGGCCCATTTCCGCTGAGGCTTCTGGAGCCTAATCACGTCTAACCACTGGAACTTCCAAAGGGTCCTTCACACCCTTGCTGCAACTCAAGAAGTTCCCCGACATACCTGTCTCCACTCGAGAGGAAGCACGTGGGGTCCCGCACACATCCAGGGGAGCCCCGTTTCCGCCTCCAAGCTCGAGATGAGGGATCCTTTCCCTGTTTCGTAGGGAAAGAATTCCCGGCGTTCCCGTCGCATCTCAAGAGGAGGCGCTCTCCACAGGAAAGGCGAGAGGAACTCCAGGGTCGTGACACCATTCCAAGAGTCCCCCAGATGTGTCAGTCCATTCCAGAGGAACCTGTTTTCCCTGCACTGCCTTGACGTTCAAGCCGAGGATCCACTCCCACCACGTGTGCACGTGGGACAGCCCTGCGGGAAAGCCTCGTGGGAAAGCCTCGTGGGAAAGACTCGAGGGAAAACCATAGATCCTTTGATCCACGCGGTGGACTGCGTGACACTGCTGCTACCGCTCTGGAGGAAAGCGCAAGTGCATGCCCGCATTCGAGACGAGGACTGACTCCCCTGGGGAGACTCCAGAAGTACCCCAAGATCCATGTCAGCACTGGAGAGCAATCCTCAGGTTCCGGCCCCGACTCCACACAAGGTCTTAGGCCCCGGCATCGACGGGAGAGGAATCCCGAGAGGCCCCCGAGGAACTCGCATGGGGACTGGCCTTTCCTGAGGCCACCAGAGCGGGTCCCTGAGGTCCCCATCGTAAGTCGAGAGCACCTGCCGCAACTCGAGAAAATCCAGGAGGTTTTGCCCTCCAGGCGAGATGAGGCCCATTTCCGCTGAGGCTTCTCGAGCCTAATCACGTTTAAACACTGGAACTTCCAAAGGGTCCTTCACACCCTTGCTGCAACTCAAGAAGTTCCCCGACATACCCGTCTCCACTCGAGAGGAAGCACGTGGGGTCCCGCACACATCCAGGGGAGCCCCGTTTCCGCCTCCTAGCTCGAGATGAGGGATCCTTTCCCTGTTTCGTAGGGAAAGAATTCCCGGCGTTCCCGTCGCATCTCAAGAGGAGGCGCTCTCCACAGGAAAGGCGAGAGGAACTCCAGGGTCGTGCCACCATTCCAAGAGTCCCCCAGATGTGTCAGTCCATTCCAGAGGAACCTGTTTTCCCTGCACTGCCTTGACGTTCAAGCCGAGGATCGACTCCCACCACGTGTGCACGTGGGACAGCCCTGTGGGAAAGCCTCGTGGGAAAGCCTCGTGGGAAAGACTCGAGGGAAAACCATAGATCCTTTGATCCATTGGGCGGACTGCGTGACACTGCTGCTACCGCTCTGGAGGAAAGCGCAAGTGCATGCCCGCAATCGAGACGAGAACTGACTCCCCTGGGGAGACTCCAGAAGTACCCCAAGATCCATGTCAGCACTGGAGAGGAATCCTCAGGTTCCGGCCCCGACTCCACACAAGGTCTTAGGCTCCGGCATCGACGGGAGAGGAATCCCGAGAGGCACCCGAGGAACTCGCATGGGGAGTGGCCTTTCCTGAGGCCACCAGAGCGGGTCCCTGTGGTCCCCGTCGTAAGTCGAGAGCACCTGCCACAACTCGAGAAAATCCAGGAGGTTTTGCCCTCCAGGCGAGATGAGGCCCATTTCCGCTGAGGCTTCTGGAGCCTAATCACGTCTAACCACTGGAACTTCCAAAGGGTCCTTCACACCCTTGCTGCAACTCAAGAAGTTCCCCGACATACCCGGCTGCACTCGAGAGGAATCACGTGGGGTCCCGCACACATCCAGGGGAGCCCCGTTTCCGCCTCCTAGCTCGAGATGAGGGATCCTTTCCCTGTTTCGTAGGGAAAGAATTCCCGGCGTTCCCGTCGCATCTCAAGAGGAGGCGCTCTCCACAGGAAAGGCGAGAGGAACTCCAGGGTCGTGCCACCATTCCAAGAGACCCCAGATGTGTCAGTCCATTCCAGAGGAACCTGTTTTCCCTGCACTGCCTTGACGTTCAAGCCGAGGATCGACTCCCACCACGTGTGCACGTGGGACAGCCCTGTGGGAAAGCCTCGAGGGAAAGCCTCGTGGGAAAGACTCGAGGGAAAACCATAGATCCTTTGATCCACGCGGCGGACCTCGTGACATTGCTGCTACCGCTCTGGAGGAAAGCGCAAGTGCATGCCCGCATTCGAGACGAGGACTGACTCCCCTGGGGAGACTCCAGAAGTACCCCAAGATCCATGTCAGCACTGGAGAGGAATCCTCATGTTCCGGCCCCGACTCCACACAAGGTCTTAGGCACCGGCATCGACGGGAGAAGAATGCCGAGAGGCCCCCGAGGAACTCGCATGGGGACTGGCCTTTCCTGAGGCCACCAGAGCGGGTCCCTGAGGTCCCCATCGTAAGTCGAGAGCACCTGCCGCAACTCGAGAAAATCCAGGAGGTTTTGCCCTCCAGGCGAGATGAGGCCCATTTCCGCTGAGGCTTCTGGAGCCTAATCACGTCTAACCACTGGAACTTCCAAAGGGTCCTTCACACCCTTGCTGCAACTCAAGAAGTTCCCCGACATACCCGTCTCCACTCGAGAGGAAGCACGTGGGGTCCCGCACACATCCAGGGGAGCCCCGTTTCCGCCTCCTAGCTCGAGATGAGGGATCCTTTCCCTGTTTCGTAGGGAAAGAATTCCCGGCGTTCCCGTCGCATCTCAAGAGGAGGCGCTCTCCACAGGAAAGGCGAGAGGAACTCCAGGGTCGTGACACCATTCCAAGAGTCCCCCAGATGTGTCAGTCCATTCCAGAGGAACCTGTTTTCCCTGCACTGCCTTGACGTTCAAGCCGAGGATCCACTCCCACCACGTGTGCACGTGGGACAGCCCTGCGGGAAAGCCTCGTGGGAAAGCCTCGTGGGAAAGACTCGAGGGAAAACCATAGATCCTTTGATCCACGCGGTGGACTGCGTGACACTGCTGCTACCGCTCTGGAGGAAAGCGCAAGTGCATGCCCGCATTCGAGACGAGGACTGACTCCCCTGGGGAGACTCCAGAAGTACCCCAAGATCCATGTCAGCACTGGAGAGCAATCCTCAGGTTCCGGCCCCGACTCCACACAAGGTCTTAGGCCCCGGCATCGACGGGAGAGGAATCCCGAGAGGCCCCCGAGGAACTCGCATGGGGACTGGCCTTTCCTGAGGCCACCAGAGCGGGTCCCTGAGGTCCCCGTCGTAAGTCGAGAGCACCTGCCGCAACTCGAGAAAATCCAGGAGGTTTTGCCCTCCAGGCGAGATGAGGCCCATTTCCGCTAAGGCTTCTCGAGCCTAATCACGTTTAAACACTGGAACTTCCAAAGGGTCCTTCACACCCTTGCTGCAACTCAAGAAGTTCCCCGACATACCCGTCTCCACTCGAGAGGAAGCACGTGGGGTCCCGCACACATCCAGGGGAGCCCCGTTTCCGCCTCCTAGCTCGAGATGAGGGATCCTTTCCCTGTTTCGTAGGGAAAGAATTCCCGGCGTTCCCGTCGCATCTCAAGAGGAGGCGCTCTCCACAGGAAAGGCGAGAGGAACTCCAGGGTCGTGCCACCATTCCAAGAGTCCCCCAGATGTGTCAGTCCATTCCAGAGGAACCTGTTTTCCCTGCACTGCCTTGACGTTCAAGCCGAGGATCGACTCCCACCACGTGTGCACGTGGGACAGCCCTGTGGGAAAGCCTCGTGGGAAAGCCTCGTGGGAAAGACTCGAGGGAAAACCATAGATCCTTTGATCCATTGGGCGGACTGCGTGACACTGCTGCTACCGCTCTGGAGGAAAGCGCAAGTGCATGCCCGCAATCGAGACGAGAACTGACTCCAATGGGGAGACTCCAGAAGTACCCCAAGATCCATGTCAGCACTGGAGAGGAATCCTCAGGTTCCGGCCCCGACTCCACACAAGGTCTTAGGCTCCGGCATCGACGGGAGAGGAATCCCGAGAGGCACCCGAGGAACTCGCATGGGGAGTGGCCTTTCCTGAGGCCACCAGAGCGGGTCCCTGTGGTCCCCGTCGTAAGTCGAGAGCACCTGCCACAACTCGAGAAAATCCAGGAGGTTTTGCCCTCCAGGCGAGATGAGGCCCATTTCCGCTGAGGCTTCTGGAGCCTAATCACGTCTAACCACTGGAACTTCCAAAGGGTCCTTCACACCCTTGCTGCAACTCAAGAAGTTCCCCGACATACCCGGCTGCACTCGAGAGGAATCACGTGGGGTCCCGCACACATCCAGGGGAGCCCCGTTTCCGCCTCCTAGCTCGAGATGAGGGATCCTTTCCCTGTTTCGTAGGGAAAGAATTCCCGGCGTTCCCGTCGCATCTCAAGAGGAGGCGCTCTCCACAGGAAAGGCGAGAGGAACTCCAGGGTCGTGCCACCATTCCAAGAGACCCCAGATGTGTCAGTCCATTCCAGAGGAACCTGTTTTCCCTGCACTGCCTTGACGTTCAAGCCGAGGATCGACTCCCACCACGTGTGCACGTGGGACAGCCCTGTGGGAAAGCCTCGAGGGAAAGCCTCGTGGGAAAGACTCGAGGGAAAACCATAGATCCTTTGATCCACGCGGCGGACCTCGTGACATTGCTGCTACCGCTCTGGAGGAAAGCGCAAGTGCATGCCCGCATTCGAGACGAGGACTGACTCCCCTGGGGAGACTCCAGAAGTACCCCAAGATCCATGTCAGCACTGGAGAGGAATCCTCATGTTCCGGCCCCGACTCCACACAAGGTCTTAGGCACCGGCATCGACGGGAGAAGAATGCCGAGAGGCCCCCGAGGAACTCGCATGGGGACTGGCCTTTCCTGAGGCCACCAGAGCGGGTCCCTGAGGTCCCCATCGTAAGTCGAGAGCACCTGCCGCAACTCGAGAAAATCCAGGAGGTTTTGCCCTCCAGGCGAGATGAGGCCCATTTCCGCTGAGGCTTCTGGAGCCTAATCACGTCTAACCACTGGAACTTCCAAAGGGTCCTTCACACCCTTGCTGCAACTCAAGAAGTTCCCCGACATACCCGTCTCCACTCGAGAGGAAGCACGTGGGGTCCCGCACACATCCAGGGGAGCCCCGTTTCCGCCTCCTAGCTCGAGATGAGGGATCCTTTCCCTGTTTCGTAGGGAAAGAATTCCCGGCGTTCCCGTCGCATCTCAAGAGGAGGCGCTCTCCACAGGAAAGGCGAGAGGAACTCCAGGGTCGTGCCACCATTCCAAGAGTCCCCCAGATGTGTCAGTCCATTCCAGAGGAACCTGTTTTCCCTGCACTGCCTTGACGTTCAAGCCGAGGATCGACTCCCACCACGTGTGCACGTGGGACAGCCCTGTGGGAAAGCCTCGTGGGAAAGCCTCGTGGGAAAGACTCGAGGGAAAACCATAGATCCTTTGATCCATTGGGCGGACTGCGTGACACTGCTGCTTCCGCTCTGGAGGAAAGCGCAAGTGCATGCCCGCATTCGAGACGAGGACTGACTCCCCTGGGGAGACTCCAGAAGTACCCCAAGATCCATGTCAGCACTGGAGAGGAATCCTCAGGTTCCGGCCCCGACTCCACACAAGGTCTTAGGCCCCGGCATCTACGGGAGAGGAATCCCGAGAGGCCCCCGAGGAACTCGCATGGGGACTGGCCTTTCCTGAGGCCACCAGAGCGGGTCTCTGAGGTCCCCGTCGTAAGTCGAGAGCACCTGCCGCAACTCGAGAAAATCCAGGAGGTTTTGCCCTCCAGGCGAGATGAGGCCCATTTCCGCTGAGGCTTCTCGAGGCTAATCACGTCTAACCACTGGAACTTCCAAAGGGTCCTTCACACCCTTGCTGCAACTCAAGAAGTTCCCTGACATACCCGTCTCCACTCGAGAGGAAGCACGTGGTGTCCCGCACACATCCAGGGGAGCCCCGTTTCCGTCTCCTAGCTCGAGATGAGGGATCCTTTCCCTGTTTCGTAGGGAAAGAATTCCCGGCGTTCCCGTCGCATCTCAAGAGGCGGCGCTCTCCACAGGAAAGGCGAGAGGAACTCCAGGGTCGTGCCACCATTCCAAGAGTCCCCCAGATGTGTCAGTCCATTCCAGAGGAACCTGTTTTCCCTGCACTGCCTTGACGTTCAAGCCGAGGATCCACTCCCACCACGTGTGCACGTGGGACAGCCCTGTGGGAAAGCCTAGTGGGAAAGACTCGTGGGAAAGACTCGAGGGAAAACCATAGATCCTTTGATCCACGCGGCGGACTGCGTGACACTGCTGCTACCGCTCTAGAGGAAAGCGCAAGTGCATGCCCGCATTCGAGACGAGGACTGACTCCCCTGGGGAGACTCCAGAAGTACCCCAAGATCCATGTCAGCACTGAAGAGGAATCCTCAGCTTCCGGCCCCGACTCCACACAAGGTCTTAGGCCCCGGCATCGACGGGAGAGGAATCCCGAGAGGCCCCTGAGGAACTCGCATGGGGACTGGCCTTTCCTGAGGCCACCAGAGCGGGTACCTGAGGTCCCCGTCGTAAGTCGAGAGCACCTGCCGCAACTCGAGAAAATCCAGGAGGTTTTGCCCTCCAGGCGAGATGAGGCCCATTTCCGCTGAGGCTTCTCGAGGCTAATCACGTCTAACCACTGGAACTTCCAAAGGGTCCTTCACACCCTTGCTGCAACTCAAGAAGTTCCGCGACATACCCGTCTCCACTCGAGAGGAAGCACGTGGGGTCCCGCACACATCCAGGGGAGCCCCGTTTCCGCCTCCTAGCTCGAGATGAGGGATCCTTTCCCTGTTTCGTATGGAAAGAATTCCCGGCGTTCCCGTCGCATCTCAAGAGGAGGCGCTCTCCACAGGAAAGGCGAGAGGAACTCCAGGGTCGTGCTACCATTCCAAGAGTCCCCCAGATGTGTCAGTCCATTCCAGAGGAACCTGTTTTCCCTTCACTGCATTGACGTTCAAGCCGAGGATCCACTCCCACCAAGTGTGCACGTGAGACAGCCCTGTGGGAAAGCCTCGTGGGAAAGACTCGAGGGAAAACCATAGATCCTTTGATCCATTGGGCGGACTGCGTGACACTGCTGCTACCGCTCTGGAGGAAAGCGCAAGTGCATGCCCGCATTCGAGACGAGGACTGACTCCCCTGGGAGACTCCAGAAGTACCCCAAGATCCATGTCAGCACTGGAGAGGAATCCTCAGGTTCCGGCCCCGACTCCACACAAGGTCTTAGGCCCCGGCATCGACGGTAGAGGAATCCCGAGAGGCCCCCGAGGAACTCGCATGGGGACTGGCCTTTCCTGAGGCCACCAGAGCGGGTCCCTGAGGTCCCCGTCATAAGTCGAGAGCACCTGCCGCAACTCGAGAAAATCCAGGAGGTTTTGCCCTCCAGGCGAGATGAGGTCCATTTCCGCTGAGGCTTCTCGAGGCCAATCACATCTAACCACTGGAAATTCCAAAGGGTCCTTCACACCCTTGCTGCAACTCAAGAAGTTCCCTGACATACCCGTCTCCACTCGAGAGGAAGCACGTGGGGTCCCGCACACATCCAGGGCAGCCCAGTTTCCGCCTCCTAGCTCGAAATGAGGGATCCTTTCCCTGTTTCGTAGGGAAAGAATTCCCGGCGTTCCCGTCGCATCTCAAGAGGAGGCGCTCTCCACAGGAAAGGCGAGAGGAACTCCAGGGTCGTGCCACCATTCCACGAATCCCCCAGATGTGTCAGTCCATTCCAGAGGAACCTGTTATCCCTGCACTGCCTTGACGTTCAAGCCGAGGATCGACTCCCACCACGTGTGCACGTGGGACAGCCCTGGGGGAAAGCCTCGTGGGAAAGCTTCGTGGGAAAGACTCGAGGGAAAACCATAGATCCTTTGATCCACGCGGCGGACTGCGTGACACTGCTGCTACCGCTCTGGAGGAAAGCGCAAGTGCATGCCCGCATTCGAGACAAGGACTGACTCCTCTGGGGAGACTCCAGAAGTACCCCAAGATCCATGTCAGCACTGGAGAGGAATCCTCAGGTTCCGGCCCCGACTCCACACAAGGTCTTAGGCCCCGGCATCGACGGGAGAGGAATGCCGAGAGGCCCCCGAGGAACTCGCATGGGGACTGGCCTTTCCTGAGGCCACCAGAGCGGGTCCCTGAGGTCCCCGTCGTAAGTCGAGAGCACCTGCCGCAACTCGAGAAAATCCAGGAGGTTTTGCCCTCCAGGCGAGATGAGGCCCATTTCCGCTGAGGCTTCTCGAGGCTAATCACGTCTAACCACTGGAACTTCCAAAGGGTCCTTCACACCCTTGCTGCAACTCAAGAAGTTCCCCGACATACCCGTCTCCACTCGAGAGGAAGCACGTGGGGTCCCGCACACATCCAGGGGAGCCCCGTTTCCGCCTCCTAGCTCGAGATGAGGGATCCTTTCCCTGTTTCGTAGGGAAAGAATTCCCGGCGTTCCCGTCGCATCTCAAGAGGAGGCGCTCTCCACAGGAAAGGCGAGAGGAACTCCAGGGTCGTGCCACCATTCCAAGAGTCCCCCAGATGTGTCAGTCCATTCCAAAGGAACCTGTTTTCCCTGCACTGCCTTGACGTTCAAGCCGAGGATCCACTCCCACCACGTGTGCACGTGGGACAGCCCTGTGGGAAAGCCTAGTGGGAAAGACTCGTGGGAAAGACTCCAGGGAAAACCATAGATCCTTTGATCCACGCGGCGGACTGCGTGACACTGCTGCTACCGCTCTAGAGGAAAGCGCAAGTGCATGCCCGCATTCGAGACGAGGACTGACTCCCCTGGGGAGACTCCAGAAGTACCCCAAGATCCATGTCAGCACTGAAGAGGAATCCTCAGGTTCCGGCCCCGACTCCACACAAGGTCTTAGGCCCCGGCATCGACGGGAGAGGAATCCCGAGAGGCCCCTGAGGAACTCGCATGGGGACTGGCCTTTCCTGAGGCCACCAGAGCGGGTCCCTGAGGTCCCCGTCGTAAGTCGAGAGCACCTGCCGCAACTCGAGAAAATCCAGGAGGTTTTGCCCTCCAGGCGAGATGAGGCCCATTTCCGCTGAGGCTTCTCGAGGCTAATCACGTCTAACCACTGGAACTTCCAAAGGGTCCTTCACACCCTTGCTGCAACTCAAGAAGTTCCGCGACATACCCGTCTCCACTCGAGAGGAAGCACGTGTGGTCCCGCACACATCCAGGGGAGCCCCGTTTCCGCCTCCTAGCTCGAGATGAGGGATCCTTTCCCTGTTTCGTAGGGAAAGAATTCCCGGCGTTCCCGTCGCATCTCAAGAGGAGGCGCTCTCCACAGGAAAGGCGAGAGGAACTCCAGGGTCGTGCTACCATTCCAAGAGTCCCCCAGATGTGTCAGTCCATTCCAGAGGAACCTGTTTTCACTGCACTGCCTTGACGTTCAAGCCGAGGATCCACTCCCACCACGTGTGCACGTGAGACAGCCCTGTGGGAAAGCCTCGTGGGAAAGCCTCGTGGGAAAGACTCGAGGGAAAACCATAGATCCTTTGATCCATTGGGCGGACTGCGTGACACTGCTGCTACCGCTCTGGAGGAAAGCGCAAGTGCATGCCCGCATTCGAGACGAGGACTGACTCCCCTGGGGAGACTCCAGAAGTACCCCAAGATCCATGTCAGCACTGGAGAGGAATCCTCAGGTTCCGGCCCCGACTCCACACAAGGTCTTAGGCCCCGGCATAGACGGGAGAGGAATCCCGAGAGGCCCCCGAAGAACTCGCATGGGGACTGGCCTTTCCTGAGGCCACCAGAGCGGGTCCCTGAGGTCCCCGTCATAAGTCGAGAGCACCTGCCGCAACTCGAGAAAATCCAGGAGGTTTTGCCCTCCAGGCGAGATGAGGTCCATTTCCGCTGAGGCTTCTCGAGGCCAATCACGTCTAACCACTGGAACTTCCAAAGGGTCCTTCACACCCTTGCTGCAACTCAAGAAGTTCCGCGACATACCCGTCTCCACTCGAGAGGAAGCACGTGGGGTCCCGCACACATCCAGGGGAGCCCCGTTTCCGCCTCCTAGCTCGAGATGAGGGATCCTTTCCCTGTTTCGTAGGGAAAGAATTCCCGGCGTTCCCGTCGCATCTCAAGAGGAGGCGCTCTCCACAGGAAATGCGAGAGGAACTCCAGGGTCGTGCCACCATTCCAAGAGTCCCCCAGATATGTCAGTCCATTCCAGAGGAACCTGTTTTCCCTGCACTGCCTTGACGTTCAAGCCGAGGATCGACTCCCACCACGTGTGCACGTGGGACAGCCCTGTGGGAAAGCCTCGTGGGAAAGCCTCGTGGGAAAGACTCGAGAGAAAACCATAGATCCTTTGATCCACGCGGCGGACTGCGTGACACTGCTGCTACCGCTCTGGAGGAAAGCGCAAGTGCATGCCCGCATTCGAGATGAGGACTGACTCCCCTGGGGAGACTCCAGAAGTACCCCAAGATCCATGTCAGCACTGGAGAGGAATTCTCAGGTTCCGGCCCCGACTCCACACAAGGTCTTAGGCCCCGGCATCGCCGGGATAGGAATGCCGAGAGGCCCCCGAGGAACTCGCATGGGGACTGGCCTTTCCTGAGGCCACCAGAGCGGGTCCCTGAGGTCCCCGTCGTAAGTCGAGAGCACCTGCCGCAACTCGAGAAAATCCAGGAGGTTTTGCCCTCCAGGCGAGATGAGGTCCATTTCCGCTGAGGCTTCTCGAGGCTAATCACGTCTAACCACTGGAACTTCCAAACGGTCCTTCACACCCTTGCTGCAACTCAAGAATTTCCCCGACATACCCGTCTCCACTCGAGAGGAAGCACGTGGGGTCCCGCACACATCCAGGGGAGCCCCATTTCCGCCTCCTAGCTCGAGATGAGGGATCCTTTCCCTGTTTCGTAGGGAAAGAATTCCCGGCGTTCCCGTCGCATCTCAAGAGGAGGCGCTCTCCACAGGAAAGGCAAGAGGAACTCCAGGGTCGTGCCACCATTCGAAGAGTCCCAAAGATGTGTCAGTCCATTCCAGAGGAACCTGTTTTCCCTTCACTGCCTTGACGTTCAAGCCGAGGATCCACTCCCACCACGTGTGCACGTGGGACAGCCCTGTGGGAAAGCCTCGTGGGAAAGCCTCGTGGGAAAGACTCGAGGGAAAACCATAGATCCTTTGATCCACGCGGCGGACTGCGTGACACTGCTGCTACCGCTCTGGAGGAAAGCGCAAGTGCATGCCCGCATTCGAGACGAGGACTGACTCCCCTGGGGAGGCTCCAGAAGTACCCCAAGATCCATGTCAGCAGTGGAGAGGAATCCTCAGGTTCCGGCCCCGACTCCACACAAGGTCTTAGGCCCCGGCATCGACGGGAGAGGAATGCCGAGAGGACCCCGAGGAACTCGCATGGGGACTGGCCTTTCCTGAGGCCACCAGAGCGGGTCCCTGAGGTCCCCATCGTAAGTCGAGAGAACCTGCCGCAACTCGAGAATATCCAGGAGGTTTTGCCCTCCAGGCGAGATGAGGCCCATTTCCGCTGAGGCTTCTCGAGGCTAATCACGTCTAACCACTGGAACTTCCAAAGAGTCCTTCACACCCTTGCTGCAACTCAAGAATTTCCCCGACATACCCGTCTCCACTCGAGAGGAAGCACGTGGGGTCCCGCACACATCCAGGGGAGCCCCGTTTCCGCCTCCTAGCTCGAGATGAGGGATCCTTTCCCTGTTTCGTAGGGAAAGAATTCCCGGCGTTCCCGTCGCATCTCAAGAGGAGGCGCTCTCCACAGGAAAGGCGAGAGGAACTCCAGGGTCGTGCCACCATTCCAAGAGTCCCCCAGATGTGTCAGTCCATTCCAGAGGAACCTGTTTTCCCTTCACTGCCTTGACGTTCAAGCCGAGGATCGACTCCCACCACGTGTGCACGTGGGACAGCCCTGTGGGAAAGCCTCGTGGGAAAGCCTCGTGGGAAAGACTCGAGGGAAAACCATAGATCCTTTGATCCACGCGGCGGACTGCGTGACACTGCTGCTACCGCTCTGGAGGAAAGCCCAAGTGCATGCCCGCATTCGAGACGAGGACTGACTCCCCTGGGGAGGCTCCAGAAGTACCCCAAGATCCATGTCAGCACTGGAGAGGAATCCTCAGGTTCCGGCCCCGACTCCACACAAGGTCTTAGGCCCCGGCATCGACGGGAGAGGAATGCCGAGAGGCCCCCGAGGAACTCGCATGGGGACTGGCCTTTCCTGAGGCCACCAGAGCGGGTCCCTGAGGTCCCCATCGTAAGTCGAGAGAACCTGCAGCAACTCGAGAAAATCCAGGAGGTTTTGCCCTCCAGGCGAGATGAGGCCCATTTCCGCTGAGGCTTCTCGAGGCTAATCACGTCTAACCACTGGAACTTCCAAAGGGTCCTTCACACCCTTGCTGCAACTCAAGAATTTCCCCGACATACCCGTCTCCACTCGAGAGGAAGCACGTGGGATCCCACACACATCCAGGGTAGCCCCGTTTCCGCCTCCTAGCTCGAGATGAGGTATCCTTTCCCTGTTTCGTAGGGAAAGAATTCCCGGCGTTCCCGTCGCATCTCAAGAGGAGGCGCTCTCCACAGGAAAGGCGAGAGGAACTCCAGGGTCGTGCCACCATTCCAAGAGTCCCCCAGATGTGTCAGTCCATTCCAGAGGAACCTGTTTTCCCTTCACTGCCTTGACGTTCAAGCCGAGGATCGACTCCCACCACGTGTGCACGTGGGACAGCCCTGTGGGAAAGCCTCGTGGGAAAGCCTCGTGGGAAAGACTCGAGGGAAAACCATAGATCCTTTGATCCACGCGGCGGACTGCGTGACACTGCTGCTACCGCTCTGGAGGAAAGCGCAAGTGCATGCCCGCATTCGAGACGAGGACTGACTCCCCTGGGGAGACTCCAGAAGTACCCCAAGATCCATGTCAGCACTGGAGAGGAATCCTCAGGTTCCGGCCCCGACTCCACACAAGGTCTTAGGCCCCGGCATCGACGGGAGAGGAATCCCGAGAGGCCCCCGAGGAACTCGCATGGGGACTGGCCTTTCCTGAGGCCACCAGAGCGGGTCCCTGAGGTCCCCGTCGTAAGTAGAGAGCACCTGCCGCAACTCGAGAAAATCCAGGAGGTTTTGCCCTCCAGGCGAGATGAGGCCCATTTCCGCTGAGGCTTCTCGAGGCTAATCACGTCTAACCACTGGAACTTCCAAAGGGTCCTTCACACCCTTGCTGCATCTCAAGAAGTTCCCCGACATACCCGTCTCCACTCGAGAGGAAGCACATGGGGTCCCGCACACATCCAGGGGAGCCCCGTTTCCGCCTCCTAGCTCGAGATGAGGGATCCTTTCCCTGTTTCGTAGGGAAAGAATTCCCGGCGTTCCCGTCGCATCTCAAGAGGAGGCGCTCTCCACAGGAAAGGCGAGAGGAACTCCAGGGTCGTTCCAAGAGTCCCCCAGATGTGTCAGTCCATTCCAGAGGAACCTGTTTTCCCTGCACTGCCTTGACGTTCAAGCCGAGGATCGACTCCCACCACGTGTGCACGTGGGACAGCCCTGTGGGAAAGCCTCGTGGGAAAGCCTCGTGGGAAAGACTCGAGGGAAAACCATAGATCCTTTGATCCACGCGGCGGACTGCGTGACACTGCTGCTACCGCTCTGGAGTAAAGCCCAAGTGCATGCCCGCATTCGAGACGAGGACTGACTCCCCTGGGGAGGCTCCAGAATTACCCCAAGATCCATGTCAGCACTGGAGAGGAATCCTCAGGTTCCGGCCCCGACTCCACACAAGGTCTTAGGCCCCGGCATCGACGGGAGAGGAATGCCGAGAGGCCCCCGAGGAACTCGCATGGGGACTGGCCTTTCCTGAGGCCACCAGAGCGGGTCCCTGAGGTCCCCATCGTAAGTCGAGAGAACCTGCCGCAACTCGAGAAAATCCAGGAGGTTTTGCCCTCCAGGCGAGATGAGGCCCATTTCCGCTGAGGCTTCTCGAGGCTAATCACGTCTAACCACTGGAACTTCCAAAGGGTCCTTCACACCCTTGCTGCAACTCAAGAAGTTCCCCGACATACCCGTCTGCACTCGAGAGGAAGCACGTGGGGTCCCGCACACATCCAGGGGAGCCCCGTTTCCGCCTCCTAGCTCGAGATGAGGGATCCTTTCCCTGTTTCGTATGGAAAGAATTCCCGGCGTTCCCGTCGCATCTCAAGAGGAGGCGCTCTCCACAGGAAAGGCGAGAGGAACTCCAGGGTCGTGCCACCTTTCCAAGAGTCCCCCAGATGTGTCAGTCCATTCCAGAGGAACCTGTTTTCCCTTCACTGCATTGACGTTCAAGCCGAGGATCCACTCCCACCACGTGTGCACGTGAGACAGCCCTGTGGGAAAGCCTCGTGGGAAAGCCTCGTGGGAAAGACTCGAGGGAAAACCATAGATCCTTTGATCCACGCGGCGGACTGCGTGACACTGCTGCTACCGCTCTGGAGGAAAGCCCAAGTGCATGCCCGCATTCGAGACGAGGACTGACTCCCCTGGGGAGACTCCAGAAGTACCCCAAGATCCATGTCAGCACTGGAGAGGAATCCTCAGGTTCCGGCCCCGACTCCACACAAGGTCTTAGGCCCCGGCATCGACGGGAGAGGAATCCCGAGAGGCCCCCGAGGAACTCGCATGGGGACTGGCCTTTCCTGAGGCCACCAGAGCGGGTCCCTGAGGTCCCCGTCGTAAGTCGAGAGCACCTGCCGCAACTCGAGAAAATCCAGGAGGTTTTGCCCTCCAGGCGAGATGAGGCCCATTTCCGCTGAGGCTTCTCGAGGCTAATCACGTCTAACCACTGGAACTTCCAAAGGGTCCTTCACACCCTTGCTGCATCTCAAGAAGTTCCCCGACATACCCGTCTCCACTCGAGAGGAAGCACGTGGGGTCCCGCACACATCCAGGGTAGCCCCGTTTCCGCCTCCTAGCTCGAGATGAGGGATCCTTTCCCTGTTTCGTAGGGAAAGAATTCCCGGCGTTGCCGTCGCATCTCAAGAGGAGGCGCTCTCCACAGGAAAGGCGAGAGGAACTCCAGGGTAATGCCACCATTTCAAGAGTCCCCCAGATGTGTCAGTCCATTCCAGAGGAACCTTTTTTCCCTGCACTGCCTTGACGTTCAAGCCGAGGATCGACACCCACCACGTGTGCACGTGGGACAGCCCTGTGGTAAAGCCTCGTGGGAAAGCCTCGTGGGAAAGACCCGAGGGAAAACCATAGATCCTTTGATCCACGCGGCGGACTGCGTGACACTGCTGCTACCGCTCTGGAGGAAGTCGCAAGTGCATGCCTGCATTCGAGACGAGGACTGACTCCCCTGGGGAGACTCCAGAAGTACCCCAAGATCCATGTCAGCACTGGAGAGGAATCCTCAGGTTCCGGCCCCGACTCCACACAAGGTCTTAGGCCCCGGCATCGATGGGAGAGGAATCCCGAGAGGCCCCCGAGGAACTCGCATGGGGACTGGCCTTTCCTGAGGCCACCAGAGCGGGTCCCTGAGGTCCCCGTCGTAAGTCGAGAGCACCTGCCGCAACTCGAGAAAATCCAGGAGGTTTTGCCCTCCAGGCGAGATGAGGCCCATTTCCGCTGAGGCTTCTCGAGGCTAATCACGTCTAACCACTGGAACTTCCAAAGGGTCCTTCACACCCTAGCTGCAACTCAAGAATTTCCCCGACATACCCGTCTCCACTCGAGAGGAAGCACGTGGGGTCCCGCACACATCCAGGGGAGCCCCGTTTCCGCCTCCTAGCTCGAGATGAGGGATCCTTTCCCTTTTTCGTAGGGAAAGAATTCCCGGCGTTCCCGTCGCATCTCAAGAGGAGGCGCTCTCCACAGGAAAGGCGAGAGGAACTCCAGGGTCGTGCCACCATTCGAAGAGTCCCCCAGATGTGTCAGTCCATTCCAGAGGAACCTGTTTTCCCTTCACTGCCTTGACGTTCAAGCCGAGGATCCACTCCCACCACGTGTGCACGTGGGACAGCCCTGTGGGAAAGCCTCGTGGGAAAGCCTCGTGGGAAAGACTCGAGAGAAAACCATAGATCCTTTGATCCACGCGGCGGACTGCGTGACACTGCTGCTACCGCTCTGGAGGAAAGCGCAAGTGCATGCCCGCATTCGAGACGAGGACTGACTCCCCTGGGGAGGCTCCAGAAGTACCCCAAGATCCATGTCAGCACTGGAGAGGAATCCTCAGGTTCCGGCCCCGACTCCACACAAGGTCTTAGGCCCCGGCATCGACGGGAGAGGAATGCCGAGAGGCCCCCGAGGAACTCGCATGGGGACTGGCCTTTCCTGAGGCCACCAGAGCGGGTCCCTGAGGTCCCCATCGTAAGTCGAGAGAACCTGCCGCAACTCGAGAAAATCCAGGAGGTTTTGCCCTCCAGGCGAGATGAGGCCCATTTCCGCTGAGGCTTCTCGAGGCTAATCACGTCTAACCACTGGAACTTCCAAAGAGTCCTTCACACCCTTGCTGCAACTCAAGAATTTCCCCGACATACCCGTCTCCACTCGAGAGGAAGCACGTGGGGTCCCGCACACATCCAGGGGAGCCCCGTTTCCGCCTCCTAGCTCGAGATGAGGGATCCTTTCCCTGTTTCGTAGGGAAAGAATTCCCGGCGTTCCCGTCGCATCTCAAGAGGAGGCGCTCTCCACAGGAAAGGCGAGAGGAACTCCAGGGTCGTTCCAAGAGTCCCCCAGATGTGTCAGTCCATTCCAGAGGAACCTGTTTTCCCTGCACTGCCTTGACGTTCAAGCCGAGGATCGACACCCACCACGTGTGCACGTGGGACAGCCCTGTGGGAAAGCCTCGTGGGAAAGCCTCGTGGGAAAGACTCGAGGGAAAACCATAGATCCTTTGATCCACGCGGCGGACTGCGTGACACTGCTGCTACCGCTCTGGAGTAAAGCCCAAGTGCATGCCCGCATTCGAGACGAGGACTGACTCCCCTGGGGAGGCTCCAGAATTACCCCAAGATCCATGTCAGCACTGGAGAGGAATCCTCAGGTTCCGGCCCCGACTCCACACAAGGTCTTAGGCCCCGGCATCGACGGGAGAGGAATGCCGAGAGGCCCCCGAGGAACTCGCATGGGGACTGGCCTTTCCTGAGGCCACCAGAGCGGGTCCCTGAGGTCCCCATCGTAAGTCGAGAGAACCTGCCGCAACTCGAGAAAATCCAGGAGGTTTTGCCCTCCAGGCGAGATGAGGCCCATTTCCGCTGAGGCTTCTCGAGGCTAATCACGTCTAACCACTGGAACTTCCAAAGGGTCCTTCACACCCTTGCTGCAACTCAAGAAGTTCCCCGACATACCCGTCTCCACTCGAGAGGAAGCACGTGGGGTCCCGCACACATCCAGGGGAGCCCCGTTTCCGCCTCCTAGCTCGAGATGAGGGATCCTTTCCCTGTTTCGTAGGGAAAGAATTCCCGGCGTTCCCGTCGCATCTCAAGAGGAGGCGCTCTCCACAGGAAAGGCGAGAGGAACTCCAGGGTCGTGCCACCTTTCCAAGAGTCCCCCAGATGTGTCAGTCCATTCCAGAGGAACCTGTTTTCCCTTCACTGCATTGACGTTCAAGCCGAGGATCCACTCCCACCACGTGTGCACGTGAGACAGCCCTTTGGGAAAGCCTCGTGGGAAAGCCTCGTGGGAAAGACTCGAGGGAAAACCATAGATCCTTTGATCCACGCGGCGGACTGCGTGACACTGCTGCTACCGCTCTGGAGGAAAGCCCAAGTGCATGCCCGCATTCGAGACGAGGACTGACTCCCCTGGGGAGACTCCAGAAGTACCCCAAGATCCATGTCAGCACTGGAGAGGAATCCTCAGGTTCCGGCCCCGACTCCACACAAGGTCTTAGGCCCCGGCATCGACGGGAGAGGAATCCCGAGAGGCCCCAGAGGAACTCGCATGGGGACTGGCCTTTCCTGAGGCCACCAGAGCGGGTCCCTGAGGTCCCCGTCGTAAGTCGAGAGCACCTGCCGCAACTCGAGAAAATCCAGGAGGTTTTGCCCTCCAGGCGAGATGAGGCCCATTTCCGCTGAGGCTTCTCGAGGCTAATCACGTCTAACCACTGGAACTTCCAAAGGGTCCTTCACACCCTTGCTGCATCTCAAGAATTTCCCCGACATACCCGTCTCCACTCGAGAGGAAGCACGTGGGGTCCCGCACACATCCAGGGTAGCCCCGTTTCCGCCTCCTAGCTCGAGATGAGGGATCCTTTCCCTGTTTCGTAGGGAAAGAATTCCCGGCGTTCCCGTCGCATCTCAAGAGGAGGCGCTCTCCACAGGAAAGGCGAGAGGAACTCCAGGGTAATGCCACCATTTCAAGAGTCCCCCAGATGTGTCAGTCCATTCCAGAGGAAACTTTTTTCCCTGCACTGCCTTGACGTTCAAGCCGAGGATCGACACCCACCACGTGTGCACGTGGGACAGCCCTGTGGGAAAGCCTCGTGGGAAAGCCTCGTGGGAAAGACCCGAGGGAAAACCATAGATCCTTTGATCCACGCGGCGGACTGCGTGACACTGCTGCTACCGCTCTGGAGGAAAGCGCAAGTGCATGCCTGCATTCGAGACGAGGACTGACTCCCCTGGGGAGACTCCAGAAGTACCCCAAGATCCATGTCAGCACTGGAGAGGAATCCTCAGGTTCCGGCCCCGACTCCACACAAGGTCTTAGGCCCCGGCATCGATGGGAGAGGAATCCCGAGAGGCCCCCGAGGAACTCGCATGGGGACTGGCCTTTCCTGAGGCCACCAGAGCGGGTCCCTGAGGTCCCCGTCGTAAGTCGAGAGCACCTGCCGCAACTCGAGAAAATCCAGGAGGTTTTGCCCTCCAGGCGAGATGAGGCCCATTTCCGCTGAGGCTTCTCGAGGCTAATCACGTCTAACCACTGGAACTTCCAAAGGGTCCTTCACACCCTAGCTGCAACTCAAGAATTTCCCCGACATACCCGTCTCCACTCGAGAGGAAGCACGTGGGGTCCCGCACACATCCAGGGGAGCCCCGTTTCCGCCTCCTAGCTCGAGATGAGGGATCCTTTCCCTGTTTCGTAGGGAAAGAATTCCCGGCGTTCCCGTCGCATCTCAAGAGGAGGCGCTCTCCACAGGAAAGGCGAGAGGAACTCCAGGGTCGTGCCACCATTCGAAGAGTCCCCCAGATGTGTCAGTCCATTCCAGAGGAACCTGTTTTCCCTTCACTGCCTTGACGTTCAAGCCGAGGATCCACTCCCACCACGTGTGCACGTGGGACAGCCCTGTGGGAAAGCCTCGTGGGAAAGCCTCGTGGGAAAGACTCGAGGGAAAACCATAGATCCTTTGATCCACGCGGCGGACTGCGTGACACTGCTGCTACCGCTCTGGAGGAAAGCGCAAGTGCATGCCCGCATTCGAGACGAGGACTGACTCCCCTGGGGAGGCTCCAGAAGTACCCCAAGATCCATGTCAGCACTGGAGAGGAATCCTCAGGTTCCGGCCCCGACTCCACACAAGGTCTTAGGCCCCGGCATCGACGGGAGAGGAATGCCGAGAGGCCCCCGAGGAACTCGCATGGGGACTGGCCTTTCCTGAGGCCACCAGAGCGGGTCCCTGAGGTCCCCATCGTAAGTCGAGAGAACCTGCCGCAACTCGAGAAAATCCAGGAGGTTTTGCCCTCCAGGCGAGATGAGGCCCATTTCCGCTGAGGCTTCTCGAGGCTAATCACGTCTAACCACTGGAACTTCCAAAGAGTCCTTCACACCCTTGCTGCAACTCAAGAATTTCCCCGACATACCCGTCTCCACTCGAGAGGAAGCACGTGGGGTCCCGCACACATCCAGGGGAGCCCCGTTTCCGCCTCCTAGCTCGAGATGAGGGATCCTTTCCCTGTTTCGTAGGGAAAGAATTCCCGGCGTTCCCGTCGCATCTCAAGAGGAGGCGCTCTCCACAGGAAAGGCGAGAGGAACTCCAGGGTCGTGCCACCATTCCAAGAGTCCCCCAGATGTGTCAGTCCATTCCAGAGGAACCTGTTTTCCCTTCACTGCCTTGACGTTCAAGCCGAGGATCGACTCCCACCACGTGTGCACGTGGGACAGCCCTGTGGGAAAGCCTCGTGGGAAAGCCTCGTGGGAAAGACTCGAGGGAAAACCATAGATCCTTTGATCCACGCGGCGGACTGCGTGACACTGCTGCTACCGCTCTGGAGGAAAGCGCAAGTGCATGCCCGCATTCGAGACGAGGACTGACTCCCCTGGGGAGGCTCCAGAAGTACCCCAAGATCCATGTCAGCACTGGAGAGGAATCCTCAGGTTCCGGCCCCGACTCCACACAAGGTCTTAGGCCCCGGCATCGACGGGAGAGGAATCCCGAGAGGCCCCAGAGGAACTCGCATGGGGACTGGCCTTTCCTGAGGCCACCAGAGCGGGTCCCTGAGGTCCCCGTCGTAAGTCGAGAGCACCTGCCGCAACTCGAGAAAATCCAGGAGGTTTTGCCCTCCAGGCGAGATGAGGCCCATTTCCGCTGAGGCTTCTCGAGGCTAATCACGTCTAACCACTGGAACTTCCAAAGGGTCCTTCACACCCTTGCTGCATCTCAAGAAGTTCCCCGACATACCCGTCTCCACTCGAGAGGAAGCACGTGGGGTCCCGCACACATCCAGGGTAGCCCCGTTTCCGCCTCCTAGCTCGAGATGAGGGATCCTTTCCCTGTTTCGTAGGGAAAGAATTCCCGGCGTTCCCGTCGCATCTCAAGAGGAGGCGCTCTCCACAGGAAAGGCGAGAGGAACTCCAGGGTCGTGCCACCATTCCAAGAGTCCCCCAGATGTGTCAGTCCATTCCAGAGGAACCTGTTTTCCCTTCACTGCCTTGACGTTCAAGCCGAGGATCGACTCCCACCACGTGTGCACGTGGGACAGCCCTGTGGGAAAGCCTCGTGGGAAAGCCTCGTGGGAAAGACTCGAGGGAAAACCATAGATCCTTTGATCCACGCGGCGGACTGCGTGACACTGCTGCTACCGCTCTGGAGGAAAGCCCAAGTGCATGCCCGCATTCGAGACGAGGACTGACTCCCCTGGGGAGGCTCCAGAAGTACCCCAAGATCCATGTCAGCACTGGAGAGGAATCCTCAGGTTCCGGCCCCGACTCCACACAAGGTCTTAGGCCCCGGCATCGACGGGAGAGGAATGCCGAGAGGCCCCCGAGGAACTCGCATGGGGACTGGCCTTTCCTGAGGCCACCAGAGCGGGTCCCTGAGGTCCCCATCGTAAGTCGAGAGAACCTGCAGCAACTCGAGAAAATCCAGGAGGTTTTGCCCTCCAGGCGAGATGAGGCCCATTTCCGCTGAGGCTTCTCGAGGCTAATCACGTCTAACCACTGGAACTTCCAAAGGGTCCTTCACACCCTTGCTGCAACTCAAGAATTTCCCCGACATACCCGTCTCCACTCGAGAGGAAGCACGTGGGATCCCACACACATCCAGGGTAGCCCCGTTTCCGCCTCCTAGCTCGAGATGAGGTATCCTTTCCCTGTTTCGTAGGGAAAGAATTCCCGGCGTTCCCGTCGCATCTCAAGAGGAGGCGCTCTCCACAGGAAAGGCGAGAGGAACTCCAGGGTCGTGCCACCATTCCAAGAGTCCCCCAGATGTGTCAGTCCATTCCAGAGGAACCTGTTTTCCCTTCACTGCCTTGACGTTCAAGCCGAGGATCGACTCCCACCACGTGTGCACGTGGGACAGCCCTGTGGGAAAGCCTCGTGGGAAAGCCTCGTGGGAAAGACTCGAGGGAAAACCATAGATCCTTTGATCCACGCGGCGGACTGCGTGACACTGCTGCTACCGCTCTGGAGGAAAGCGCAAGTGCATGCCCGCATTCGAGACGAGGACTGACTCCCCTGGGGAGACTCCAGAAGTACCCCAAGATCCATGTCAGCACTGGAGAGGAATCCTCAGGTTCCGGCCCCGACTCCACACAAGGTCTTAGGCCCCGGCATCGACGGGAGAGGAATCCCGAGAGGCCCCCGAGGAACTCGCATGGGGACTGGCCTTTCCTGAGGCCACCAGAGCGGGTCCCTGAGGTCCCCGTCGTAAGTAGAGAGCACCTGCCGCAACTCGAGAAAATCCAGGAGGTTTTGCCCTCCAGGCGAGATGAGGCCCATTTCCGCTGAGGCTTCTCGAGGCTAATCACGTCTAACCACTGGAACTTCCAAAGGGTCCTTCACACCCTTGCTGCATCTCAAGAAGTTCCCCGACATACCCGTCTCCACTCGAGAGGAAGCACATGGGGTCCCGCACACATCCAGGGGAGCCCCGTTTCCGCCTCCTAGCTCGAGATGAGGGATCCTTTCCCTGTTTCGTAGGGAAAGAATTCCCGGCGTTCCCGTCGCATCTCAAGAGGAGGCGCTCTCCACAGGAAAGGCGAGAGGAACTCCAGGGTCGTTCCAAGAGTCCCCCAGATGTGTCAGTCCATTCCAGAGGAACCTGTTTTCCCTGCACTGCCTTGACGTTCAAGCCGAGGATCGACTCCCACCACGTGTGCACGTGGGACAGCCCTGTGGGAAAGCCTCGTGGGAAAGCCTCGTGGGAAAGACTCGAGGGAAAACCATAGATCCTTTGATCCACGCGGCGGACTGCGTGACACTGCTGCTACCGCTCTGGAGTAAAGCCCAAGTGCATGCCCGCATTCGAGACGAGGACTGACTCCCCTGGGGAGGCTCCAGAATTACCCCAAGATCCATGTCAGCACTGGAGAGGAATCCTCAGGTTCCGGCCCCGACTCCACACAAGGTCTTAGGCCCCGGCATCGACGGGAGAGGAATGCCGAGAGGCCCCCGAGGAACTCGCATGGGGACTGGCCTTTCCTGAGGCCACCAGAGCGGGTCCCTGAGGTCCCCATCGTAAGTCGAGAGAACCTGCCGCAACTCGAGAAAATCCAGGAGGTTTTGCCCTCCAGGCGAGATGAGGCCCATTTCCGCTGAGGCTTCTCGAGGCTAATCACGTCTAACCACTGGAACTTCCAAAGGGTCCTTCACACCCTTGCTGCAACTCAAGAAGTTCCCCGACATACCCGTCTGCACTCGAGAGGAAGCACGTGGGGTCCCGCACACATCCAGGGGAGCCCCGTTTCCGCCTCCTAGCTCGAGATGAGGGATCCTTTCCCTGTTTCGTATGGAAAGAATTCCCGGCGTTCCCGTCGCATCTCAAGAGGAGGCGCTCTCCACAGGAAAGGCGAGAGGAACTCCAGGGTCGTGCCACCTTTCCAAGAGTCCCCCAGATGTGTCAGTCCATTCCAGAGGAACCTGTTTTCCCTTCACTGCATTGACGTTCAAGCCGAGGATCCACTCCCACCACGTGTGCACGTGAGACAGCCCTGTGGGAAAGCCTCGTGGGAAAGCCTCGTGGGAAAGACTCGAGGGAAAACCATAGATCCTTTGATCCACGCGGCGGACTGCGTGACACTGCTGCTACCGCTCTGGAGGAAAGCCCAAGTGCATGCCCGCATTCGAGACGAGGACTGACTCCCCTGGGGAGACTCCAGAAGTACCCCAAGATCCATGTCAGCACTGGAGAGGAATCCTCAGGTTCCGGCCCCGACTCCACACAAGGTCTTAGGCCCCGGCATCGACGGGAGAGGAATCCCGAGAGGCCCCCGAGGAACTCGCATGGGGACTGGCCTTTCCTGAGGCCACCAGAGCGGGTCCCTGAGGTCCCCGTCGTAAGTCGAGAGCACCTGCCGCAACTCGAGAAAATCCAGGAGGTTTTGCCCTCCAGGCGAGATGAGGCCCATTTCCGCTGAGGCTTCTCGAGGCTAATCACGTCTAACCACTGGAACTTCCAAAGGGTCCTTCACACCCTTGCTGCATCTCAAGAAGTTCCCCGACATACCCGTCTCCACTCGAGAGGAAGCACGTGGGGTCCCGCACACATCCAGGGTAGCCCCGTTTCCGCCTCCTAGCTCGAGATGAGGGATCCTTTCCCTGTTTCGTAGGGAAAGAATTCCCGGCGTTCCCGTCGCATCTCAAGAGGAGGCGCTCTCCACAGGAAAGGCGAGAGGAACTCCAGGGTAATGCCACCATTTCAAGAGTCCCCCAGATGTGTCAGTCCATTCCAGAGGAACCTTTTTTCCCTGCACTGCCTTGACGTTCAAGCCGAGGATCGACACCCACCACGTGTGCACGTGGGACAGCCCTGTGGTAAAGCCTCGTGGGAAAGCCTCGTGGGAAAGACCCGAGGGAAAACCATAGATCCTTTGATCCACGCGGCGGACTGCGTGACACTGCTGCTACCGCTCTGGAGGAAGTCGCAAGTGCATGCCTGCATTCGAGACGAGGACTGACTCCCCTGGGGAGACTCCAGAAGTACCCCAAGATCCATGTCAGCACTGGAGAGGAATCCTCAGGTTCCGGCCCCGACTCCACACAAGGTCTTAGGCCCCGGCATCGATGGGAGAGGAATCCCGAGAGGCCCCCGAGGAACTCGCATGGGGACTGGCCTTTCCTGAGGCCACCAGAGCGGGTCCCTGAGGTCCCCGTCGTAAGTCGAGAGCACCTGCCGCAACTCGAGAAAATCCAGGAGGTTTTGCCCTCCAGGCGAGATGAGGCCCATTTCCGCTGAGGCTTCTCGAGGCTAATCACGTCTAACCACTGGAACTTCCAAAGGGTCCTTCACACCCTAGCTGCAACTCAAGAATTTCCCCGACATACCCGTCTCCACTCGAGAGGAAGCACGTGGGGTCCCGCACACATCCAGGGGAGCCCCGTTTCCGCCTCCTAGCTCGAGATGAGGGATCCTTTCCCTTTTTCGTAGGGAAAGAATTCCCGGCGTTCCCGTCGCATCTCAAGAGGAGGCGCTCTCCACAGGAAAGGCGAGAGGAACTCCAGGGTCGTGCCACCATTCGAAGAGTCCCCCAGATGTGTCAGTCCATTCCAGAGGAACCTGTTTTCCCTTCACTGCCTTGACGTTCAAGCCGAGGATCCACTCCCACCACGTGTGCACGTGGGACAGCCCTGTGGGAAAGCCTCGTGGGAAAGCCTCGTGGGAAAGACTCGAGAGAAAACCATAGATCCTTTGATCCACGCGGCGGACTGCGTGACACTGCTGCTACCGCTCTGGAGGAAAGCGCAAGTGCATGCCCGCATTCGAGACGAGGACTGACTCCCCTGGGGAGGCTCCAGAAGTACCCCAAGATCCATGTCAGCACTGGAGAGGAATCCTCAGGTTCCGGCCCCGACTCCACACAAGGTCTTAGGCCCCGGCATCGACGGGAGAGGAATGCCGAGAGGCCCCCGAGGAACTCGCATGGGGACTGGCCTTTCCTGAGGCCACCAGAGCGGGTCCCTGAGGTCCCCATCGTAAGTCGAGAGAACCTGCCGCAACTCGAGAAAATCCAGGAGGTTTTGCCCTCCAGGCGAGATGAGGCCCATTTCCGCTGAGGCTTCTCGAGGCTAATCACGTCTAACCACTGGAACTTCCAAAGAGTCCTTCACACCCTTGCTGCAACTCAAGAATTTCCCCGACATACCCGTCTCCACTCGAGAGGAAGCACGTGGGGTCCCGCACACATCCAGGGGAGCCCCGTTTCCGCCTCCTAGCTCGAGATGAGGGATCCTTTCCCTGTTTCGTAGGGAAAGAATTCCCGGCGTTCCCGTCGCATCTCAAGAGGAGGCGCTCTCCACAGGAAAGGCGAGAGGAACTCCAGGGTCGTTCCAAGAGTCCCCCAGATGTGTCAGTCCATTCCAGAGGAACCTGTTTTCCCTGCACTGCCTTGACGTTCAAGCCGAGGATCGACACCCACCACGTGTGCACGTGGGACAGCCCTGTGGGAAAGCCTCGTGGGAAAGCCTCGTGGGAAAGACTCGAGGGAAAACCATAGATCCTTTGATCCACGCGGCGGACTGCGTGACACTGCTGCTACCGCTCTGGAGTAAAGCCCAAGTGCATGCCCGCATTCGAGACGAGGACTGACTCCCCTGGGGAGGCTCCAGAATTACCCCAAGATCCATGTCAGCACTGGAGAGGAATCCTCAGGTTCCGGCCCCGACTCCACACAAGGTCTTAGGCCCCGGCATCGACGGGAGAGGAATGCCGAGAGGCCCCCGAGGAACTCGCATGGGGACTGGCCTTTCCTGAGGCCACCAGAGCGGGTCCCTGAGGTCCCCATCGTAAGTCGAGAGAACCTGCCGCAACTCGAGAAAATCCAGGAGGTTTTGCCCTCCAGGCGAGATGAGGCCCATTTCCGCTGAGGCTTCTCGAGGCTAATCACGTCTAACCACTGGAACTTCCAAAGGGTCCTTCACACCCTTGCTGCAACTCAAGAAGTTCCCCGACATACCCGTCTCCACTCGAGAGGAAGCACGTGGGGTCCCGCACACATCCAGGGGAGCCCCGTTTCCGCCTCCTAGCTCGAGATGAGGGATCCTTTCCCTGTTTCGTAGGGAAAGAATTCCCGGCGTTCCCGTCGCATCTCAAGAGGAGGCGCTCTCCACAGGAAAGGCGAGAGGAACTCCAGGGTCGTGCCACCTTTCCAAGAGTCCCCCAGATGTGTCAGTCCATTCCAGAGGAACCTGTTTTCCCTTCACTGCATTGACGTTCAAGCCGAGGATCCACTCCCACCACGTGTGCACGTGAGACAGCCCTTTGGGAAAGCCTCGTGGGAAAGCCTCGTGGGAAAGACTCGAGGGAAAACCATAGATCCTTTGATCCACGCGGCGGACTGCGTGACACTGCTGCTACCGCTCTGGAGGAAAGCCCAAGTGCATGCCCGCATTCGAGACGAGGACTGACTCCCCTGGGGAGACTCCAGAAGTACCCCAAGATCCATGTCAGCACTGGAGAGGAATCCTCAGGTTCCGGCCCCGACTCCACACAAGGTCTTAGGCCCCGGCATCGACGGGAGAGGAATCCCGAGAGGCCCCAGAGGAACTCGCATGGGGACTGGCCTTTCCTGAGGCCACCAGAGCGGGTCCCTGAGGTCCCCGTCGTAAGTCGAGAGCACCTGCCGCAACTCGAGAAAATCCAGGAGGTTTTGCCCTCCAGGCGAGATGAGGCCCATTTCCGCTGAGGCTTCTCGAGGCTAATCACGTCTAACCACTGGAACTTCCAAAGGGTCCTTCACACCCTTGCTGCATCTCAAGAATTTCCCCGACATACCCGTCTCCACTCGAGAGGAAGCACGTGGGGTCCCGCACACATCCAGGGTAGCCCCGTTTCCGCCTCCTAGCTCGAGATGAGGGATCCTTTCCCTGTTTCGTAGGGAAAGAATTCCCGGCGTTCCCGTCGCATCTCAAGAGGAGGCGCTCTCCACAGGAAAGGCGAGAGGAACTCCAGGGTAATGCCACCATTTCAAGAGTCCCCCAGATGTGTCAGTCCATTCCAGAGGAAACTTTTTTCCCTGCACTGCCTTGACGTTCAAGCCGAGGATCGACACCCACCACGTGTGCACGTGGGACAGCCCTGTGGGAAAGCCTCGTGGGAAAGCCTCGTGGGAAAGACCCGAGGGAAAACCATAGATCCTTTGATCCACGCGGCGGACTGCGTGACACTGCTGCTACCGCTCTGGAGGAAAGCGCAAGTGCATGCCTGCATTCGAGACGAGGACTGACTCCCCTGGGGAGACTCCAGAAGTACCCCAAGATCCATGTCAGCACTGGAGAGGAATCCTCAGGTTCCGGCCCCGACTCCACACAAGGTCTTAGGCCCCGGCATCGATGGGAGAGGAATCCCGAGAGGCCCCCGAGGAACTCGCATGGGGACTGGCCTTTCCTGAGGCCACCAGAGCGGGTCCCTGAGGTCCCCGTCGTAAGTCGAGAGCACCTGCCGCAACTCGAGAAAATCCAGGAGGTTTTGCCCTCCAGGCGAGATGAGGCCCATTTCCGCTGAGGCTTCTCGAGGCTAATCACGTCTAACCACTGGAACTTCCAAAGGGTCCTTCACACCCTAGCTGCAACTCAAGAATTTCCCCGACATACCCGTCTCCACTCGAGAGGAAGCACGTGGGGTCCCGCACACATCCAGGGGAGCCCCGTTTCCGCCTCCTAGCTCGAGATGAGGGATCCTTTCCCTGTTTCGTAGGGAAAGAATTCCCGGCGTTCCCGTCGCATCTCAAGAGGAGGCGCTCTCCACAGGAAAGGCGAGAGGAACTCCAGGGTCGTGCCACCATTCGAAGAGTCCCCCAGATGTGTCAGTCCATTCCAGAGGAACCTGTTTTCCCTTCACTGCCTTGACGTTCAAGCCGAGGATCCACTCCCACCACGTGTGCACGTGGGACAGCCCTGTGGGAAAGCCTCGTGGGAAAGCCTCGTGGGAAAGACTCGAGGGAAAACCATAGATCCTTTGATCCACGCGGCGGACTGCGTGACACTGCTGCTACCGCTCTGGAGGAAAGCGCAAGTGCATGCCCGCATTCGAGACGAGGACTGACTCCCCTGGGGAGGCTCCAGAAGTACCCCAAGATCCATGTCAGCACTGGAGAGGAATCCTCAGGTTCCGGCCCCGACTCCACACAAGGTCTTAGGCCCCGGCATCGACGGGAGAGGAATGCCGAGAGGCCCCCGAGGAACTCGCATGGGGACTGGCCTTTCCTGAGGCCACCAGAGCGGGTCCCTGAGGTCCCCATCGTAAGTCGAGAGAACCTGCCGCAACTCGAGAAAATCCAGGAGGTTTTGCCCTCCAGGCGAGATGAGGCCCATTTCCGCTGAGGCTTCTCGAGGCTAATCACGTCTAACCACTGGAACTTCCAAAGAGTCCTTCACACCCTTGCTGCAACTCAAGAATTTCCCCGACATACCCGTCTCCACTCGAGAGGAAGCACGTGGGGTCCCGCACACATCCAGGGGAGCCCCGTTTCCGCCTCCTAGCTCGAGATGAGGGATCCTTTCCCTGTTTCGTAGGGAAAGAATTCCCGGCGTTCCCGTCGCATCTCAAGAGGAGGCGCTCTCCACAGGAAAGGCGAGAGGAACTCCAGGGTCGTGCCACCATTCCAAGAGTCCCCCAGATGTGTCAGTCCATTCCAGAGGAACCTGTTTTCCCTTCACTGCCTTGACGTTCAAGCCGAGGATCGACTCCCACCACGTGTGCACGTGGGACAGCCCTGTGGGAAAGACTCGTGGGAAAGCCTCGTGGGAAAGACTCGAGGGAAAACCATAGATCCTTTGATCCACGCGGCGGACTGCGTGACACTGCTGCTACCGCTCTGGAGGAAAGCGCAAGTGCATGCCCGCATTCGAGACGAGGACTGACTCCCCTGGGGAGGCTCCAGAAGTACCCCAAGATCCATGTCAGCACTGGAGAGGAATCCTCAGGTTCCGGCCCCGACTCCACACAAGGTCTTAGGCCCCGGCATCGACGGGAGAGGAATCCCGAGAGGCCCCAGAGGAACTCGCATGGGGACTGGCCTTTCCTGAGGCCACCAGAGCGGGTCCCTGAGGTCCCCGTCGTAAGTCGAGAGCACCTGCCGCAACTCGAGAAAATCCAGGAGGTTTTGCCCTCCAGGCGAGATGAGGCCCATTTCCGCTGAGGCTTCTCGAGGCTAATCACGTCTAACCACTGGAACTTCCAAAGGGTCCTTCACACCCTTGCTGCATCTCAAGAAGTTCCCCGACATACCCGTCTCCACTCGAGAGGAAGCACGTGGGGTCCCGCACACATCCAGGGTAGCCCCGTTTCCGCCTCCTAGCTCGAGATGAGGGATCCTTTCCCTGTTTCGTAGGGAAAGAATTCCCGGCGTTCCCGTCGCATCTCAAGAGGAGGCGCTCTCCACAGGAAAGGCGAGAGGAACTCCAGGGTAATGCCACCATTTCAAGAGTCCCCCAGATGTGTCAGTCCATTCCAGAGGAACCTTTTTTCCCTGCACTGCCTTGACGTTCAAGCCGAGGATCGACACCCACCACGTGTGCACGTGGGACAGCCCTGTGGGAAAGCCTCGTGGGAAAGCCTCGTGGGAAAGACCCGAGGGAAAACCATAGATCCTTTGATCCACGCGGCGGACTGCGTGACACTGCTGCTACCGCTCTGGAGGAAAGCGCAAGTGCATGCCTGCATTCGAGACGAGGACTGACTCCCCTGGGGAGACTCCAGAAGTACCCCAAGATCCATGTCAGCACTGGAGAGGAATCCTCAGGTTCCGGCCCCGACTCCACACAAGGTCTTAGGCCCCGGCATCGATGGGAGAGGAATCCCGAGAGGCCCCCGAGGAACTCGCATGGGGACTGGCCTTTCCTGAGGCCACCAGAGCGGGTCCCTGAGGTCCCCGTCGTAAGTCGAGAGCACCTGCCGCAACTCGAGAAAATCCAGGAGGTTTTGCCCTCCAGGCGAGATGAGGCCCATTTCCGCTGAGGCTTCTCGAGGCTAATCACGTCTAACCACTGGAACTTCCAAAGGGTCCTTCACACCCTTGCTGCAACTCAAGAAGTTCCCCGACATACCCGTCTGCACTCGAGAGGAAGCACGTGGGGTCCCGCACACATCCAGGGGAGCCCCGTTTCCGCCTCCTAGCTCGAGATGAGGGATCCTTTCCCTGTTTCGTAGGGAAAGAATTCCCGGCGTTCCCGTCGCATCTCAAGAGGAGGCGCTCTCCACAGGAAAGGCGAGAGGAACTCCAGGGTCGTGCCACCATTCCAAGAGTCCCCCAGATGTGTCAGTCCATTCCAGAGGAACCTGTTTTCCCTGCACTGCCTTGACGTTCAAGCCGAGGATCCACTCCCACCACGTGTGCACGTGGGACAGCCCTGTGGGAAAGCCTCGTGGGAAAGCCTCGTGGGAAAGACTCGAGGGAAAACCATAGATCCTTTGATCCACGCGGCGGACTGCGTGACACTGCTGCTACCGCTCTGGAGGAAAGCCCAAGTGCATGCCCGCATTCGAGACGAGGACTGACTCCCCTGGGGAGGCTCCAGAAGTACCCCAAGATCCATGTCAGCACTGGAGAGGAATCCTCAGGATCCGGCCCCGACTCCACACAAGGTCTTAGGCCCCGGCATCGAAGGGAGAGGAATGCCGAGAGGCCCCCGAGGAACTCGCATGGGGACTGGCCTTTCCTGAGGCCACCAGAGCGGGTCCCTGAGGTCCCCATCGTAGGTCGAGAGAACCTGCCGCAACTCGAGAAAATCCAGGAGGTTTTGCCCTCCAGGCGAGATGAGGCCCATTTCCGCTGAGGCTTCTCGAGGCTAATCACGTCTAACCACTGGAACTTCCAAAGGGTCCTTCACACCCTTGCTGCAACTCAAGAAGTTCCCCGACATACCCGTCTCCACTCGAGAGGAAGCACGTGGGGTCCCGCACACATCCAGGGGAGCCCCGTTTCCGCCTCCTAGCTCGAGATGAGGGATCCTTTCCCTGTTTCGTAGGGAAAGAATTCCCGGCGTTCCCGTCGCATCTCAAGAGGAGGCGCTCTCCACAGGAAAGGCGAGAGGAACTCCAGGGTCGTGACACCATTCCAAGAGTCCCCCAGATGTGTCAGTCCATTCCAGAGGAACCTGTTTTCCATTCACTGCCTTGACGTTAAAGCCGAGGATCGACTCCCAACACGTGTGCACGTGGGACAGCCCTGTGGGAAAGCCTCGTGGGAAAGCCTCGTGGGAAAGACTCGAGGGAAAACCATAGATCCTTTGATCTACGCGGCGGACTGCGTGACACTGCTGCTACCGCTCTGGAGGAAAGCGCAAGTGCATGCCCGCATTCGAGACGAGGACTGACTCCCCTGGGGAGGCTCCAGAAGTACCCCAAGATCCATGTCAGCACTGGAGAGGAATCCTCAGGTTCCGGCCCCGTCTCCACACAAGGTCTTAGGCCCCGGCATCGACGGGAGAGGAATGCCGAGAGGCCCCCGAGGAACTCGCATGGGGACTGGCCTTTCCTGAGGCCACCAGAGCGGGTCCCTGAGGTCCCCATCGTAAGTCGAGAGCACCTGCCGCAACTCGAGAAAATCCAGGAGATTTTGCCCTCCAGGCGAGATGAGGCCCATTTCCGCTGAGGCTTCTCGAGGCTAATCACGTCTACCCACTGGAACTTCCAAAGGGTCCTTCACACCCTTGCTGCAACTCAAGAATTTCCCCGACATACCCGTCTCCACTCGAGAGGAAGCACGTGGGGTCCCGCACACATCCAGGGGAGCCCCGTTTCCGCCTCCTAGCTCGAGATGAGGGATCCTTTCCCTGTTTCGTAGGGAAAGAATTCCCGGCGTTCCCGTCGCATCTCAAGAGGAGGCGCTCTCCACAGGAAAGGCGAGAGGAACTCCAGGGTCGTGCCACCATTCCAAGAGTCCCCCAGATGTGTCAGTCCATTCCAGAGGAACCTGTTTTCCCTTCACTGCCTTGACGTTCAAGCCGAGGATCCACTCCCACCACGTGTGCACGTGGGACAGCCCTGTGGGAAAGCCTCGTGGGAAAGCCTCGTGGGAAAGACTCGAGGGAAAACCATAGATCCTTTGATCCACGCGGCGGACTGCGTGACACTGCTGCTACCGCTCTGGAGGAAAGCGCAAGTGCATGCCCGCATTCGAGACGAGGACTGACTCCCCTGGGGAGGCTCCAGAAGTACCCCAAGATCCATGTCAGCACTGGAGAGGAATCCTCAGGTTCCGGCCCCGACTCCACACAAGGTCTTAGGCCCCGGCATCGACGGGAGAGGAATGCCGAGAGGCCCCCGAGGAACTCGCATGGGGACTGGCCTTTCCTGAGGCCACCAGAGCGGGTCCCTGAGGTCCCCATCGTAAGTCGAGAGAACCTGCCGCAACTCGAGAAAATCCAGGAGGTTTTGCCCTCCAGGCGAGATGAGGCCCATTTCCGCTGAGGCTTCTCGAGGCTAATCACGTCTAACCACTGGAACTTCCAAAGGGTCCTTCACACCCTTGCTGCAACTCAAGAATTTCCCCGACATACCCGTCTCCACTCGAGAGGAAGCACGTGGGGTCCCGCACACATCCAGGGGAGCCCCGTTTCCGCCTCCTAGCTCGAGATGAGGGATCCTTTCCCTGTTTCGCAGGGAAAGAATTCCCGGCGTTCCCGTCGCATCTCAAGAGGAGGCGCTCTCCACAGGAAAGGCGAGAGGAACTCCAGGGTCGTGCCACCATTCCAAGAGTCCCCCAGATGTGTCAGTCCATTCCAGAGGAACCTGTTTTCCCTTCACTGCCTTGACGTTCAAGCCGAGGATCCACTCCCACCACGTGTGCACGTGGGACAGCCCTGTGGGAAAGCCTCGTGGGAAAGCCTCGTGGGAAAGACTCGAGGGAAAACCATAGATCCTTTGATCCACGCGGCGGACTGCGTGACACTGCTGCTACCGCTATGGAGGAAAGCGCAAGTGCATGCCCGCATTCGAGACGAGGACTGACTCCCCTGGGGAGACTCCAGAAGTACCCCAAGATCCATGTCAGCACTGGAGAGGAATCCTCAGGTTCCGGCCCCGACTCCACACAAGGTCTTAGGCCCCGGCATCGACGGGAGAGGAATCCCGAGAGGCCCCCGAGGAACTCGCATGGGGACTGGCCTTTCCTGAGGCCACCAGAGCGGGTCCCTGAGGTCCCCGTCGTAAGTCGAGAGCACCTGCTGCAACTCTAGAAAATCCAGGAGGTTTTGCCCTCCAGGTGAGATGAGGCCCATTTCCGATGAGGCTTCTCGAGGCTAATCACGTCTAACCACTGGAACTTCCAAAGGGTCCTTCACATCCTTGCTGCATCTCAAGAAGTTCCCCGACATACCCGTCTCCACTCGAGAGGAAGCACGCGGGGTCCCGCACACATCCAGGGGAGCCCCGTTTCCGCCTCCTAGCTCGAGATGAGGGATCCTTTCCCTGTTTCGTAGGGAAAGAATTCCCGGCGTTCCCGTCGCATATAAAGAGGAGGCGCTCTCCACAGGAAAGGCGAGAGGAACTCCAGGGTCTTGCCACCATTCCAAGAGTCCCCCAGATGTGTCAGTCCATTCCAGAGGAACCTGTTTTCCCTGCACTGCCTTGACGTTCAAGCCGAGGATCGACTCCAACCACGTGTGCACGTGGGACAGCCCTATGGGAAAGCCTCGTGGGAAAGCCTCGTGGGAAAGACTCGAGGGAAAATCATAGATCCTTTGATCCACGCGGCGGACTGCGTGACACTGCTGCTACCGCTCTGGAGGAAAGCGCAAGTGCATGCCCGCATACGAGACGAGGACTGACTCCCCTGGGGAGGCTCCAGAAGTACCCCAAGATCCATGTCAGCACTGGAGAGGAATCCTCAGGTTCCGGCCCCGACTCCACACAAGGTCTTAGGCCCCGGCATCGACGGGAGAGGAATGTCGAGAGGCCCCCGAGGAACTCGCATGGGGACTGGCCTTTCCTGAGGCCAACAGAGCGGGTCCCTGAGGTCCCCATCATAAGTCGAGAGCACCTGCCGCAACTCGAGAAAATCCAGGAGATTTTGCCCTCCAGGCGAGATGAGGCCCATTTCCGCTGAGGCTTCTCGAGGCTAATCACGTCTACCCACTGGAACTTCCAAAGGGTCCTTCACACCCTTGCTGTAACTCAAGAATTTCCCCGACATACCCGTCTCCAATCGAGAGTAAGCACGTTGGGTCCCGCACACATCCAGGGGAGCCCTGTTTCCGCCTCCTAGCTCGAGATGAGGGATCCTTTCCCTGTTTCGTAGGGAAAGAATTCCCGGCGTTCCCGTCGCATCTCAACAGGAGGCGCTCTCCACAGGAAAGGCGAGAGGAACTCCAGGGTCGTGCCACCATTCCAAGAGTCCCCCAGATGTGTCAGTCCATTCCAGAGGAACCTGTTTTCCCTGCACTGCCTTGACGTTCAAGCCGAGGATCGACTCCCACCACGTGTGCACGTGGGACAGCCCTGTGGGAAAGCCTCGTGGGAAACCCTCGTGGGAAAGTCTCGAGGGAAAACCATAGATCCTTTGATCCACGCGGCGGACTGCGTGACACTGCTGCTACCGCTCTGGAGGAAAGCGCAAGTGCATGCACGCATTCGAGACGAGGACTGACTCCCCAGGGGAGGCTCCAGAAGTACCCCAAGATCCATGTCAGCACTGGAGAGGAATCCTCAGGTTCCGGCCCCGACTCCACACAAGGTCTTAGGCCCCGGCATCGACGGGAGAGGAATCCCGAGAGGCCCCCGAGGAACTCGCATGGGGACTGGCCTTTCCTGAGGCCAACAGAGCGGGTCCCTGAGGTCCCCATCATAAGTCGAGAGCACCTGCCGCAACTCGCGAAAATCCAGGAGGTTTTGCCCTCCAGGCGAGATGAGGCCCATTTCCGATGAGGCTTCTCGAGGCTAATCACGTCTAACCACTGGAACTTCCAAAGGGTCCTACACATCCTTGCTGCATCTCAAGAAGTTCCCCGACATACCCGTCTCCACTCGAGAGGAAGCACGTGGGGTCCCGCACACATCCAGGGGAGCCCCGTTTCCGCCTCCTAGCTCGAGATGAGGGATCCTTTCCCTGTTTCGTAGGGAAAGAATTCCCGGCGTTCCCGTCGCATCTCAAGAGGAGGCGCTCTCCACAGGAAAGGCGAGAGGAACTCCAGGGTCGTGCCACCATTCCAAGAGTCCCCCAGATGTGTCAGTCCATTCCAGAGGAACCTGTTTTCCCTGCACTGCCTTGACGTTCAAGCCGAGGATCCACTCCCACCACGTGTGCAAGTGGGACAGCCCTGTGGGAAAGCCTCGTGGGAAAGCCTCGTGGGAAAGACTCGAGGGAAAACCATAGATCCTTTGATCCACGCGGCGGACTGCGTGACACTGCTGCTACCGCTCTGGAGGAAAGCGCAAGTGCATGCCCGCATTCGAGACGAGGACTGACTCCCCTGGGGAGACTCCAGAAGTACCCCAAGATCCATCTCAGCACTGGAGAGGAATCCTCAGGTTCCGGCCCCGACTCCACACAAGGTCTTAGGCCCCGGCATCGACGGGAGAGGAATGCCGAGAGGCCCCCGAGGAACTCGCATGGGGACTGGCCTTTCCTGAGGCCACCAGAGCGGGTCCCTGAGGTCCCCGTCGTAAGTCGAGAGCACCTGCCGCAACTCGAGAAAATCCAGGAGGTTTTGCCCTCCAGGCGAGATGAGGCCCATTTCCGCTGAGGCTTCTCGAGGCTAATCACGTCTAACCACTGGAACTTCCAAAGGGTCCTTCACACCCTTGCTGCAACTCAAGAAGTTCCCCGACATACCCGTCTCCACTCGAGAGGAAGCACGTGGGGTCCCGCACACATCCAGGGGAGCCCCGTTTCCGCCTCCTAGCTCGAGATGAGGGATCCTTTCCCTGTTTCGTAGGGAAAGAATTCCCGGCGTTCCCGTCGCATCTCAAGAGGAGGCGCTCTCCACAGGAAATGCGAGAGGAACTCCAGGGTCGTGCCACCATTCCAAGAGTCCCCCAGATATGTCAGTCCATTCCAGAGGAACCTGTTTTCCCTGCACTGCCTTGACGTTCAAGCCGAGGATCGACTCCCACCACGTGTGCACGTGGGACAGCCCTGTGGGAAAGCCTCGTGGGAAAGCCTCGTGGGAAAGACTCGAGAGAAAACCATAGATCCTTTGATCCACGCGGCGGACTGCGTGACACTGCTGCTACCGCTCTGGAGGAAAGCGCAAGTGCATGCCCGCATTCGAGATGAGGACTGACTCCCCTGGGGAGACTCCAGAAGTACCCCAAGATCCATGTCAGCACTGGAGAGGAATTCTCAGGTTCCGGCCCCGACTCCACACAAGGTCTTAGGCCCCGGCATCGCCGGGATAGGAATGCCGAGAGGCCCCCGAGGAACTCGCATGGGGACTGGCCTTTCCTGAGGCCACCAGAGCGGGTCCCTGAGGTCCCCGTCGTAAGTCGAGAGCACCTGCCGCAACTCGAGAAAATCCAGGAGGTTTTGCCCTCCAGGCGAGATGAGGTCCATTTCCGCTGAGGCTTCTCGAGGCTAATCACGTCTAACCACTGGAACTTCCAAACGGTCCTTCACACCCTTGCTGCAACTCAAGAATTTCCCCGACATACCCGTCTCCACTCGAGAGGAAGCACGTGGGGTCCCGCACACATCCAGGGGAGCCCCATTTCCGCCTCCTAGCTCGAGATGAGGGATCCTTTCCCTGTTTCGTAGGGAAAGAATTCCCGGCGTTCCCGTCGCATCTCAAGAGGAGGCGCTCTCCACAGGAAAGGCGAGAGGAACTCCAGGGTCGTGCCACCATTCGAAGAGTCCCCCAGATGTGTCAGTCCATTCCAGAGGAACCTGTTTTCCCTTCATTGCCTTGATGATCAAGCCGAGGATCCACTCCCACCACGTGTGCACGTGGGACAGCCCTGTGGGAAAGCCTCGTGGGAAAGCCTCGTGGGAAAGACTCGAGGGAAAACCATAGGTCATTTGATCCACGCGGCGGACTGCGTGACACTGCTGCTACCGCTCTGGAGGAAAGCGCAAGTGCATGCCCCCATTCGAGATGAGGACTGACTCCCCTGGGGAGACTCCAGAAGTACCCCAAGATCCATGTCAGCACTGGAGAGGAATCCTCAGGTTCCGGCCCCGACTCCACACAAGGTCTTAGGCCCCGGCATCGACGGGAGAAGAATGCCGAGAGGACCCCGAGGAACTCGCATGGGGACTGGCCTTTCCTGAGGCCACCAGAGCGGGTCCCTGAGGTCCTCATCGTAAGTCGAGAGAACCTGCAGCAACTCGAGAAAATCCAGGAGGTTTTGCCCTCCAGGCGAGATGAGGCCCATTTCCGCTGAGGCTTCTCGAGGCTAATCACATCTAACCACTGGAACTTCCAAAGGGTCCTTCACACCCTAGCTGCAACTCAAGAATTTCCCAGACATACCCGTCTCCACTCGAGAGGAAGCACGTGGGGTCCCGCACACATCCAGGGGAGCCCCGTTTCCGCCTCCTAGCTCGAGATGAAGGATCCTTTCCCTGTTTCGTAGGGAAAGAATTCCCGGCGTTCCCGTCGCATCTCAAGAGGAGGCGCTCTCCACAGGAAAGGCGAGAGGAACTCCAGGGTCGTGCCACCATTCGAAGAGTCCCCCAGATGTGTCAGTCCATTCCAGAGGAACCTGTTTTCCCTTCACTGCCTTGACGTTCAAGCCGAGGATCCACTCCCACCACGTGTGCACGTGGGACAGCCCTGTGGGAAAGCCTCGTGGGAAAGCCTCGTGGGAAAGACTCGAGGGAAAACCATAGATCCTTTGATCCACGCGGCGGACTGCGTGACACTGCTGCTACCGCTCTGGAGGAAAGCGCAAGTGCATGCCCGCATTCGAGACGAGGACTGACTCCCCTGGGGAGGCTCCAGAAGTACCCCAAGATCCATGTCAGCACTGGAGAGGAATCCTCAGGTTCCGGCCCCGACTCCACACAAGGTCTTAGGCCCCGGCATCGACGGGAGAGGAATGCCGAGAGGACCCCGAGGAACTCGCATGGGGACTGGCCTTTCCTGAGGCCACCAGAGCGGGTCCCTGAGGTCCCCATCGTAAGTCGAGAGAACCTGCCGCAACTCGAGAATATCCAGGAGGTTTTGCCCTCCAGGCGAGATGAGGCCCATTTCCGCTGAGGCTTCTCGAGGCTAATCACGTCTAACCACTGGAACTTCCAAAGAGTCCTTCACACCCTTGCTGCAACTCAAGAATTTCCCCGACATACCCGTCTCCACTCGAGAGGAAGCACGTGGGGTCCCGCACACATCCAGGGGAGCCCCGTTTCCGCCTCCTAGCTCGAGATGAGGGATCCTTTCCCTGTTTCGTAGGGAAAGAATTCCCGGCGTTCCCGTCGCATCTCAAGAGGAGGCGCTCTCCACAGGAAAGGCGAGAGGAACTCCAGGGTCGTGCCACCATTCCAAGAGTCCCCCAGATGTGTCAGTCCATTCCAGAGGAACCTGTTTTCCCTTCACTGCCTTGACGTTCAAGCCGAGGATCGACTCCCACCACGTGTGCACGTGGGACAGCCCTGTGGGAAAGCCTCGTGGGAAAGCCTCGTGGGAAAGACTCGAGGGAAAACCATAGATCCTTTGATCCACGCGGCGGACTGCGTGACACTGCTGCTACCGCTCTGGAGGAAAGCCCAAGTGCATGCCCGCATTCGAGACGAGGACTGACTCCCCTGGGGAGGCTCCAGAAGTACCCCAAGATCCATGTCAGCACTGGAGAGGAATCCTCAGGTTCCGGCCCCGACTCCACACAAGGTCTTAGGCCCCGGCATCGACGGGAGAGGAATGCCGAGAGGCCCCCGAGGAACTCGCATGGGGACTGGCCTTTCCTGAGGCCACCAGAGCGGGTCCCTGAGGTCCCCATCGTAAGTCGAGAGAACCTGCAGCAACTCGAGAAAATCCAGGAGGTTTTGCCCTCCAGGCGAGATGAGGCCCATTTCCGCTGAGGCTTCTCGAGGCTAATCACGTCTAACCACTGGAACTTCCAAAGGGTCCTTCACACCCTTGCTGCAACTCAAGAATTTCCCCGACATACCCGTCTCCACTCGAGAGGAAGCACGTGGGATCCCACACACATCCAGGGTAGCCCCGTTTCCGCCTCCTAGCTCGAGATGAGGGATCCTTTCCCTGTTTCGTAGGGAAAGAATTCCCGGCGTTCCCGTCGCATCTCAAGAGGAGGCGCTCTCCACAGGAAAGGCGAGAGGAACTCCAGGGTCGTGCCACCATTCCAAGAGTCCCCCAGATGTGTCAGTCCATTCCAGAGGAACCTGTTTTCCCTTCACTGCCTTGACGTTCAAGCCGAGGATCGACTCCCACCACGTGTGCACGTGGGACAGCCCTGTGGGAAAGCCTCGTGGGAAAGCCTCGTGGGAAAGACTCGAGGGAAAACCATAGATCCTTTGATCCACGCGGCGGACTGCGTGACACTGCTGCTACCGCTCTGGAGGAAAGCCCAAGTGCATGCCCGCATTCGAGACGAGGACTGACTCCCCTGGGGAGGCTCCAGAAGTACCCCAAGATCCATGTCAGCACTGGAGAGGAATCCTCAGGTTCCGGCCCCGACTCCACACAAGGTCTTAGGCCCCGGCATCGACGGGAGAGGAATGCCGAGAGGCCCCCGAGGAACTCGCATGGGGACTGGCCTTTCCTGAGGCCACCAGAGCGGGTCCCTGAGGTCCCCATCGTAAGTCGAGAGAACCTGCAGCAACTCGAGAAAATCCAGGAGGTTTTGCCCTCCAGGCGAGATGAGGCCCATTTCCGCTGAGGCTTCTCGAGGCTAATCACGTCTAACCACTGGAACTTCCAAAGGGTCCTTCACACCCTTGCTGCAACTCAAGAATTTCCCCGACATACCCGTCTCCACTCGAGAGGAAGCACGTGGGATCCCACACACATCCAGGGTAGCCCCGTTTCCGCCTCCTAGCTCGAGATGAGGGATCCTTTCCCTGTTTCGTAGGGAAAGAATTCCCGGCGTTCCCGTCGCATCTCAAGAGGAGGCGCTCTCCACAGGAAAGGCGAGAGGAACTCCAGGGTCGTGCCACCATTCCAAGAGTCCCCCAGATGTGTCAGTCCATTCCAGAGGAACCTGTTTTCCCTTCACTGCCTTGACGTTCAAGCCGAGGATCGACTCCCACCACGTGTGCACGTGGGACAGCCCTGTGGGAAAGCCTCGTGGGAAAGCCTCGTGGGAAAGACTCGAGGGAAAACCATAGATCCTTTGATCCACGCGGCGGACTGCGTGACACTGCTGCTACCGCTCTGGAGGAAAGCGCAAGTGCATGCCCGCATTCGAGACGAGGACTGACTCCCCTGGGGAGACTCCAGAAGTACCCCAAGATCCATGTCAGCACTGGAGAGGAATCCTCAGGTTCCGGCCCCGACTCCACACAAGGTCTTAGGCCCCGGCATCGACGGGAGAGGAATCCCGAGAGGCCCCCGAGGAACTCGCATGGGGACTGGCCTTTCCTGAGGCCACCAGAGCGGGTCCCTGAGGTCCCCGTCGTAAGTAGAGAGCACCTGCCGCAACTCGAGAAAATCCAGGAGGTTTTGCCCTCCAGGCGAGATGAGGCCCATTTCCGCTGAGGCTTCTCGAGGCTAATCACGTCTAACCACTGGAACTTCCAAAGGGTCCTTCACACCCTTGCTGCATCTCAAGAAGTTCCCCGACATACCCGTCTCCACTCGAGAGGAAGCACATGGGGTCCCGCACACATCCAGGGGAGCCCCGTTTCCGCCTCCTAGCTCGAGATGAGGGATCCTTTCCCTGTTTCGTAGGGAAAGAATTCCCGGCGTTCCCGTCGCATCTCAAGAGGAGGCGCTCTCCACAGGAAAGGCGAGAGGAACTCCAGGGTCGTTCCAAGAGTCCCCCAGATGTGTCAGTCCATTCCAGAGGAACCTGTTTTCCCTGCACTGCCTTGACGTTCAAGCCGAGGATCGACTCCCACCACGTGTGCACGTGGGACAGCCCTGTGGGAAAGCCTCGTGGGAAAGCCTCGTGGGAAAGACTCGAGGGAAAACCATAGATCCTTTGATCCACGCGGCGGACTGCGTGACACTGCTGCTACCGCTCTGGAGTAAAGCCCAAGTGCATGCCCGCATTCGAGACGAGGACTGACTCCCCTGGGGAGGCTCCAGAATTACCCCAAGATCCATGTCAGCACTGGAGAGGAATCCTCAGGTTCCGGCCCCGACTCCACACAAGGTCTTAGGCCCCGGCATCGACGGGAGAGGAATGCCGAGAGGCCCCCGAGGAACTCGCATGGGGACTGGCCTTTCCTGAGGCCACCAGAGCGGGTCCCTGAGGTCCCCATCGTAAGTCGAGAGAACCTGCTGCAACTCGAGAAAATCCAGGAGGTTTTGCCCTCCAGGCGAGATGAGGCCCATTTCCGCTGAGGCTTCTCGAGGCTAATCACGTCTAACCACTGGAACTTCCAAAGGGTCCTTCACACCCTTGCTGCAACTCAAGAAGTTCCCCGACATACCCGTCTGCACTCGAGAGGAAGCACGTGGGGTCCCGCACACATCCAGGGGAGCCCCGTTTCCGCCTCCTAGCTCGAGATGAGGGATCCTTTCCCTGTTTCGTATGGAAAGAATTCCCGGCGTTCCCGTCGCATCTCAAGAGGAGGCGCTCTCCACAGGAAAGGCGAGAGGAACTCCAGGGTCGTGCCACCTTTCCAAGAGTCCCCCAGATGTGTCAGTCCATTCCAGAGGAACCTGTTTTCCCTTCACTGCATTGACGTTCAAGCCGAGGATCCACTCCCACCACGTGTGCACGTGAGACAGCCCTGTGGGAAAGCCTCGTGGGAAAGCCTCGTGGGAAAGACTCGAGGGAAAACCATAGATCCTTTGATCCACGCGGCGGACTGCGTGACACTGCTGCTACCGCTCTGGAGGAAAGCCCAAGTGCATGCCCGCATTCGAGACGAGGACTGACTCCCCTGGGGAGACTCCAGAAGTACCCCAAGATCCATGTCAGCACTGGAGAGGAATCCTCAGGTTCCGGCCCCGACTCCACACAAGGTCTTAGGCCCCGGCATCGACGGGAGAGGAATCCCGAGAGGCCCCCGAGGAACTCGCATGGGGACTGGCCTTTCCTGAGGCCACCAGAGCGGGTCCCTGAGGTCCCCGTCGTAAGTCGAGAGCACCTGCCGCAACTCGAGAAAATCCAGGAGGTTTTGCCCTCCAGGCGAGATGAGGCCCATTTCCGCTGAGGCTTCTCGAGGCTAATCACGTCTAACCACTGGAACTTCCAAAGGGTCCTTCACACCCTTGCTGCATCTCAAGAAGTTCCCCGACATACCCGTCTCCACTCGAGAGGAAGCACGTGGGGTCCCGCACACATCCAGGGTAGCCCCGTTTCCGCCTCCTAGCTCGAGATGAGGGATCCTTTCCCTGTTTCGTAGGGAAAGAATTCCCGGCTTTCCCGTCGCATCTCAAGAGGAGGCGCTCTCCACAGGAAAGGCGAGAGGAACTCCAGGGTAATGCCACCATTTCAAGAGTCCCCCAGATGTGTCAGTCCATTCCAGAGGAACCTTTTTTCCCTGCACTGCCTTGACGTTCAAGCCGAGGATCGACACCCACCACGTGTGCACGTGGGACAGCCCTGTGGGAAAGCCTCGTGGGAAAGCCTCGTGGGAAAGACCCGAGGGAAAACCATAGATCCTTTGATCCACGCGGCGGACTGCGTGACACTGCTGCTACCGCTCTGGAGGAAGTCGCAAGTGCATGCCTGCATTCGAGACGAGGACTGACTCCCCTGGGGAGACTCCAGAAGTACCCCAAGATCCATGTCAGCACTGGAGAGGAATCCTCAGGTTCCGGCCCCGACTCCACACAAGGTCTTAGGCCCCGGCATCGATGGGAGAGGAATCCCGAGAGGCCCCCGAGGAACTCGCATGGGGACTGGCCTTTCCTGAGGCCACCAGAGCGGGTCCCTGAGGTCCCCGTCGTAAGTCGAGAGCACCTGCCGCAACTCGAGAAAATCCAGGAGGTTTTGCCCTCCAGGCGAGATGAGGCCCATTTCCGCTGAGGCTTCTCGAGGCTAATCACGTCTAACCACTGGAACTTCCAAAGGGTCCTTCACACCCTAGCTGCAACTCAAGAATTTCCCCGACATACCCGTCTCCACTCGAGAGGAAGCACGTGGGGTCCCGCACACATCCAGGGGAGCCCCGTTTCCGCCTCCTAGCTCGAGATGAGGGATCCTTTCCCTTTTTCGTAGGGAAAGAATTCCCGGCGTTCCCGTCGCATCTCAAGAGGAGGCGCTCTCCACAGGAAAGGCGAGAGGAACTCCAGGGTCGTGCCACCATTCGAAGAGTCCCCCAGATGTGTCAGTCCATTCCAGAGGAACCTGTTTTCCCTTCACTGCCTTGACGTTCAAGCCGAGGATCCACTCCCACCACGTGTGCACGTGGGACAGCCCTGTGGGAAAGCCTCGTGGGAAAGCCTCGTGGGAAAGACTCGAGGGAAAACCATAGATCCTTTGATCCACGCGGCGGACTGCGTGACACTGCTGCTACCGCTCTGGAGGAAAGCGCAAGTGCATGCCCGCATTCGAGACGAGGACTGACTCCCCTGGGGAGGCTCCAGAAATACGCCAAGATCCATGTCAGCACTGGAGAGGAATCCTCAGGTTCCGGCCCCGACTCCACACAAGGTCTTAGGCCCCGGCATCGACGGGAGAGGAATGCCGAGAGGCCCCCGAGGAACTCGCATGGGGACTGGCCTTTCCTGAGGCCACCAGAGCGGGTCCCTGAGGTCCCCATCGTAAGTCGAGAGAACCTGCCGCAACTCGAGAAAATCCAGGAGGTTTTGCCCTCCAGGCGAGATGAGGCCCATTTCCGCTGAGGCTTCTCGAGGCTAATCACGTCTAACCACTGGAACTTCCAAAGAGTCCTTCACACCCTTGCTGCAACTCAAGAATTTCCCCGACATACCCGTCTCCACTCGAGAGGAAGCACGTGGGGTCCCGCACACATCCAGGGGAGCCCCGTTTCCGACTCCTAGCTCGAGATGAGGGATCCTTTCCCTGTTTCGTAGGGAAAGAATTCCCGGCGTTCCCGTCGCATCTCAAGAGGAGGCGCTCTCCACAGGAAAGGCGAGAGGAACTCCAGGGTCGTTCCAAGAGTCCCCCAGATGTGTCAGTCCATTCCAGAGGAACCTGTTTTCCCTGCACTGCCTTGACGTTCAAGCCGAGGATCGACACCCACCACGTGTGCACGTGGGACAGCCCTGTGGGAAAGCCTCGTGGGAAAGCCTCGTGGGAAAGACTCGAGGGAAAACCATAGATCCTTTGATCCACGCGACGGACTGCGTGACACTGCTGCTACCGCTCTGGAGTAAAGCCCAAGTGCATGCCCGCATTCGAGACGAGGACTGACTCCCCTGGGGAGGCTCCAGAATTACCCCAAGATCCATGTCAGCACTGGAGAGGAATCCTCAGGTTCCGGCCCCGACTCCACACAAGGTCTTAGGCCCCGGCATCGACGGGAGAGGAATGCCGAGAGGCCCCCGAGGAACTCGCATGGGGACTGGCCTTTCCTGAGGCCACCAGAGCGGGTCCCTGAGGTCCCCATCGTAAGTCGAGAGAACCTGCCGCAACTCGAGAAAATCCAGGAGGTTTTGCCCTCCAGGCGAGATGAGGCCCATTTCCGCTGAGGCTTCTCGAGGCTAATCACGTCTAACCACTGGAACTTCCAAAGGGTCCTTCACACCCTTGCTGCAACTCAAGAATTTCCCCGACATACCCGTCTCCACTCGAGAGGAAGCACGTGGGATCCCACACACATCCAGGGTAGCCCCGTTTCCGCCTCCTAGCTCGAGATGAGGGATCCTTTCCCTGTTTCGTAGGGAAAGAATTCCCGGCGTTCCCGTCGCATCTCAAGAGGAGGCGCTCTCCACAGGAAAGGCGAGAGGAACTCCAGGGTCGTGCCACCATTCCAAGAGTCCCCCAGATGTGTCAGTCCATTCCAGAGGAACCTGTTTTCCCTTCACTGCCTTGACGTTCAAGCCGAGGATCGACTCCCACCACGTGTGCACGTGGGACAGCCCTGTGGGAAAGCCTCGTGGGAAAGCCTCGTGGGAAAGACTCGAGGGAAAACCATAGATCCTTTGATCCACGCGGCGGACTGCGTGACACTGCTGCTACCGCTCTGGAGGAAAGCCCAAGTGCATGCCCGCATTCGAGACGAGGACTGACTCCCCTGGGGAGGCTCCAGAAGTACCCCAAGATCCATGTCAGCACTGGAGAGGAATCCTCAGGTTCCGGCCCCGACTCCACACAAGGTCTTAGGCCCCGGCATCGACGGGAGAGGAATGCCGAGAGGCCCCCGAGGAACTCGCATGGGGACTGGCCTTTCCTGAGGCCACCAGAGCGGGTCCCTGAGGTCCCCATCGTAAGTCGAGAGAACCTGCAGCAACTCGAGAAAATCCAGGAGGTTTTGCCCTCCAGGCGAGATGAGGCCCATTTCCGCTGAGGCTTCTCGAGGCTAATCACGTCTAACCACTGGAACTTCCAAAGGGTCCTTCACACCCTTGCTGCAACTCAAGAATTTCCCCGACATACCCGTCTCCACTCGAGAGGAAGCACGTGGGATCCCACACACATCCAGGGTAGCCCCGTTTCCGCCTCCTAGCTCGAGATGAGGGATCCTTTCCCTGTTTCGTAGGGAAAGAATTCCCGGCGTTCCCGTCGCATCTCAAGAGGAGGCGCTCTCCACAGGAAAGGCGAGAGGAACTCCAGGGTCGTGCCACCATTCCAAGAGTCCCCCAGATGTGTCAGTCCATTCCAGAGGAACCTGTTTTCCCTTCACTGCCTTGACGTTCAAGCCGAGGATCGACTCCCACCACGTGTGCACGTGGGACAGCCCTGTGGGAAAGCCTCGTGGGAAAGCCTCGTGGGAAAGACTCGAGGGAAAACCATAGATCCTTTGATCCACGCGGCGGACTGCGTGACACTGCTGCTACCGCTCTGGAGGAAAGCGCAAGTGCATGCCCGCATTCGAGACGAGGACTGACTCCCCTGGGGAGACTCCAGAAGTACCCCAAGATCCATGTCAGCACTGGAGAGGAATCCTCAGGTTCCGGCCCCGACTCCACACAAGGTCTTAGGCCCCGGCATCGACGGGAGAGGAATCCCGAGAGGCCCCCGAGGAACTCGCATGGGGACTGGCCTTTCCTGAGGCCACCAGAGCGGGTCCCTGAGGTCCCCGTCGTAAGTAGAGAGCACCTGCCGCAACTCGAGAAAATCCAGGAGGTTTTGCCCTCCAGGCGAGATGAGGCCCATTTCCGCTGAGGCTTCTCGAGGCTAATCACGTCTAACCACTGGAACTTCCAAAGGGTCCTTCACACCCTTGCTGCATCTCAAGAAGTTCCCCGACATACCCGTCTCCACTCGAGAGGAAGCACATGGGGTCCCGCACACATCCAGGGGAGCCCCGTTTCCGCCTCCTAGCTCGAGATGAGGGATCCTTTCCCTGTTTCGTAGGGAAAGAATTCCCGGCGTTCCCGTCGCATCTCAAGAGGAGGCGCTCTCCACAGGAAAGGCGAGAGGAACTCCAGGGTCGTTCCAAGAGTCCCCCAGATGTGTCAGTCCATTCCAGAGGAACCTGTTTTCCCTGCACTGCCTTGACGTTCAAGCCGAGGATCGACTCCCACCACGTGTGCACGTGGGACAGCCCTGTGGGAAAGCCTCGTGGGAAAGCCTCGTGGGAAAGACTCGAGGGAAAACCATAGATCCTTTGATCCACGCGGCGGACTGCGTGACACTGCTGCTACCGCTCTGGAGTAAAGCCCAAGTGCATGCCCGCATTCGAGACGAGGACTGACTCCCCTGGGGAGGCTCCAGAATTACCCCAAGATCCATGTCAGCACTGGAGAGGAATCCTCAGGTTCCGGCCCCGACTCCACACAAGGTCTTAGGCCCCGGCATCGACGGGAGAGGAATGCCGAGAGGCCCCCGAGGAACTCGCATGGGGACTGGCCTTTCCTGAGGCCACCAGAGCGGGTCCCTGAGGTCCCCATCGTAAGTCGAGAGAACCTGCTGCAACTCGAGAAAATCCAGGAGGTTTTGCCCTCCAGGCGAGATGAGGCCCATTTCCGCTGAGGCTTCTCGAGGCTAATCACGTCTAACCACTGGAACTTCCAAAGGGTCCTTCACACCCTTGCTGCAACTCAAGAAGTTCCCCGACATACCCGTCTGCACTCGAGAGGAAGCACGTGGGGTCCCGCACACATCCAGGGGAGCCCCGTTTCCGCCTCCTAGCTCGAGATGAGGGATCCTTTCCCTGTTTCGTATGGAAAGAATTCCCGGCGTTCCCGTCGCATCTCAAGAGGAGGCGCTCTCCACAGGAAAGGCGAGAGGAACTCCAGGGTCGTGCCACCTTTCCAAGAGTCCCCCAGATGTGTCAGTCCATTCCAGAGGAACCTGTTTTCCCTTCACTGCATTGACGTTCAAGCCGAGGATCCACTCCCACCACGTGTGCACGTGAGACAGCCCTGTGGGAAAGCCTCGTGGGAAAGCCTCGTGGGAAAGACTCGAGGGAAAACCATAGATCCTTTGATCCACGCGGCGGACTGCGTGACACTGCTGCTACCGCTCTGGAGGAAAGCCCAAGTGCATGCCCGCATTCGAGACGAGGACTGACTCCCCTGGGGAGACTCCAGAAGTACCCCAAGATCCATGTCAGCACTGGAGAGGAATCCTCAGGTTCCGGCCCCGACTCCACACAAGGTCTTAGGCCCCGGCATCGACGGGAGAGGAATCCCGAGAGGCCCCCGAGGAACTCGCATGGGGACTGGCCTTTCCTGAGGCCACCAGAGCGGGTCCCTGAGGTCCCCGTCGTAAGTCGAGAGCACCTGCCGCAACTCGAGAAAATCCAGGAGGTTTTGCCCTCCAGGCGAGATGAGGCCCATTTCCGCTGAGGCTTCTCGAGGCTAATCACGTCTAACCACTGGAACTTCCAAAGGGTCCTTCACACCCTTGCTGCATCTCAAGAAGTTCCCCGACATACCCGTCTCCACTCGAGAGGAAGCACGTGGGGTCCCGCACACATCCAGGGTAGCCCCGTTTCCGCCTCCTAGCTCGAGATGAGGGATCCTTTCCCTGTTTCGTAGGGAAAGAATTCCCGGCGTTCCCGTCGCATCTCAAGAGGAGGCGCTCTCCACAGGAAAGGCGAGAGGAACTCCAGGGTAATGCCACCATTTCAAGAGTCCCCCAGATGTGTCAGTCCATTCCAGAGGAACCTTTTTTCCCTGCACTGCCTTGACGTTCAAGCCGAGGATCGACACCCACCACGTGTGCACGTGGGACAGCCCTGTGGGAAAGCCTCGTGGGAAAGCCTCGTGGGAAAGACCCGAGGGAAAACCATAGATCCTTTGATCCACGCGGCGGACTGCGTGACACTGCTGCTACCGCTCTGGAGGAAGTCGCAAGTGCATGCCTGCATTCGAGACGAGGACTGACTCCCCTGGGGAGACTCCAGAAGTACCCCAAGATCCATGTCAGCACTGGAGAGGAATCCTCAGGTTCCGGCCCCGACTCCACACAAGGTCTTAGGCCCCGGCATCGATGGGAGAGGAATCCCGAGAGGCCCCCGAGGAACTCGCATGGGGACTGGCCTTTCCTGAGGCCACCAGAGCGGGTCCCTGAGGTCCCCGTCGTAAGTCGAGAGCACCTGCCGCAACTCGAGAAAATCCAGGAGGTTTTGCCCTCCAGGCGAGATGAGGCCCATTTCCGCTGAGGCTTCTCGAGGCTAATCACGTCTAACCACTGGAACTTCCAAAGGGTCCTTCACACCCTAGCTGCAACTCAAGAATTTCCCCGACATACCCGTCTCCACTCGAGAGGAAGCACGTGGGGTCCCGCACACATCCAGGGGAGCCCCGTTTCCGCCTCCTAGCTCGAGATGAGGGATCCTTTCCCTTTTTCGTAGGGAAAGAATTCCCGGCGTTCCCGTCGCATCTCAAGAGGAGGCGCTCTCCACAGGAAAGGCGAGAGGAACTCCAGGGTCGTGCCACCATTCGAAGAGTCCCCCAGATGTGTCAGTCCATTCCAGAGGAACCTGTTTTCCCTTCACTGCCTTGACGTTCAAGCCGAGGATCCACTCCCACCACGTGTGCACGTGGGACAGCCCTGTGGGAAAGCCTCGTGGGAAAGCCTCGTGGGAAAGACTCGAGGGAAAACCATAGATCCTTTGATCCACGCGGCGGACTGCGTGACACTGCTGCTACCGCTCTGGAGGAAAGCGCAAGTGCATGCCCGCATTCGAGACGAGGACTGACTCCCCTGGGGAGGCTCCAGAAATACGCCAAGATCCATGTCAGCACTGGAGAGGAATCCTCAGGTTCCGGCCCCGACTCCACACAAGGTCTTAGGCCCCGGCATCGACGGGAGAGGAATGCCGAGAGGCCCCCGAGGAACTCGCATGGGGACTGGCCTTTCCTGAGGCCACCAGAGCGGGTCCCTGAGGTCCCCATCGTAAGTCGAGAGAACCTGCCGCAACTCGAGAAAATCCAGGAGGTTTTGCCCTCCAGGCGAGATGAGGCCCATTTCCGCTGAGGCTTCTCGAGGCTAATCACGTCTAACCACTGGAACTTCCAAAGAGTCCTTCACACCCTTGCTGCAACTCAAGAATTTCCCCGACATACCCGTCTCCACTCGAGAGGAAGCACGTGGGGTCCCGCACACATCCAGGGGAGCCCCGTTTCCGACTCCTAGCTCGAGATGAGGGATCCTTTCCCTGTTTCGTAGGGAAAGAATTCCCGGCGTTCCCGTCGCATCTCAAGAGGAGGCGCTCTCCACAGGAAAGGCGAGAGGAACTCCAGGGTCGTTCCAAGAGTCCCCCAGATGTGTCAGTCCATTCCAGAGGAACCTGTTTTCCCTGCACTGCCTTGACGTTCAAGCCGAGGATCGACACCCACCACGTGTGCACGTGGGACAGCCCTGTGGGAAAGCCTCGTGGGAAAGCCTCGTGGGAAAGACTCGAGGGAAAACCATAGATCCTTTGATCCACGCGGCGGACTGCGTGACACTGCTGCTACCGCTCTGGAGTAAAGCCCAAGTGCATGCCCGCATTCGAGACGAGGACTGACTCCCCTGGGGAGGCTCCAGAATTACCCCAAGATCCATGTCAGCACTGGAGAGGAATCCTCAGGTTCCGGCCCCGACTCCACACAAGGTCTTAGGCCCCGGCATCGACGGGAGAGGAATGCCGAGAGGCCCCCGAGGAACTCGCATGGGGACTGGCCTTTCCTGAGGCCACCAGAGCGGGTCCCTGAGGTCCCCATCGTAAGTCGAGAGAACCTGCCGCAACTCGAGAAAATCCAGGAGGTTTTGCCCTCCAGGCGAGATGAGGCCCATTTCCGCTGAGGCTTCTCGAGGCTAATCACGTCTAACCACTGGAACTTCCAAAGGGTCCTTCACACCCTTGCTGCAACTCAAGAAGTTCCCCGACATACCCGTCTCCACTCGAGAGGAAGCACGTGGGGTCCCGCACACATCCAGGGGAGCCCCGTTTCCGCCTCCTAGCTCGAGATGAGGGATCCTTTCCCTGTTTCGTAGGGAAAGAATTCCCGGCGTTCCCGTCGCATCTCAAGAGGAGGCGCTCTCCACAGGAAAGGCGACAGGAACTCCAGGGTCGTGCCACCTTTCCAAGAGTCCCCCAGATGTGTCAGTCCATTCCAGAGGAACCTGTTTTCCCTTCACTGCATTGACGTTCAAGCCGAGGATCCACTCCCACCACGTGTGCACGTGAGACAGCCCTTTGGGAAAGCCTCGTGGGAAAGCCTCGTGGGAAAGACTCGAGGGAAAACCATAGATCCTTTGATCCACGCGGCGGACTGCGTGACAATGCTGCTACCGCTCTGGAGGAAAGCCCAAGTGCATGCCCGCATTCGAGACGAGGACTGACTCCCCTGGGGAGACTCCAGAAGTACCCCAAGATCCATGTCAGCACTGGAGAGGAATCCTCAGGTTCCGGCCCCGACTCCACACAAGGTCTTAGGCCCCGGCATCGACGGGAGAGGAATCCCGAGAGGCCCCAGAGGAACTCGCATGGGGACTGGCCTTTCCTGAGGCCACCAGAGCGGGTCCCTGAGGTCCCCGTCGTAAGTCGAGAGCACCTGCCGCAACTCGAGAAAATCCAGGAGGTTTTGCCCTCCAGGCGAGATGAGGCCCATTTCCGCTGAGGCTTCTCGAGGCTAATCACGTCTAACCACTGGAACTTCCAAAGGGTCCTTCACACCCTTGCTGCATCTCAAGAAGTTCCCCGACATACCCGTCTCCACTCGAGAGGAAGCACGTGGGGTCCCGCACACATCCAGGGTAGCCCCGTTTCCGCCTCCTAGCTCGAGATGAGGGATCCTTTCCCTGTTTCGTAGGGAAAGAATTCCCGGCGTTCCCGTCGCATCTCAAGAGGAGGCGCTCTCCACAGGAAAGGCGAGAGGAACTCCAGGGTCGTGCCACCATTCCAAGAGTCCCCCAGATGTGTCAGTCCATTCCAGAGGAACCTGTTTTCCCTTCACTGCCTTGACGTTCAAGCCGAGGATCCACTCCCACCACGTGTGCACGTGGGACAGCCCTGTGGGAAAGCCTCGTGGGAAAGCCTCGTGGGAAAGACTCGAGGGAAAACCATAGATCCTTTGATCCACGCGGCGGACTGCGTGACACTGCTGCTACCGCTCTGGAGGAAAGCGCAAGTGCATGCCCGCATTCGAGACGAGGACTGACTCCCCTGGGGAGACTCCAGAAGTACCCCAAGATCCATGTCAGCACTGGAGAGGAATCCTCAGGTTCCGGCCCCGACTCCACACAAGGTCTTAGGCCCCGGCATCGACGGGAGAGGAATCCCGAGAGGCCCCCGAGGAACTCGCATGGGGACTGGCCTTTCCTGAGGCCACCAGAGCGGGTCCCTGAGGTCCCCGTCGTAAGTCGAGAGCACCTGCCGCAACTCGAGAAAATCCAGGAGGTTTTGCCCTCCAGGCGAGATGAGGCCCATTTCCGCTGAGGCTTCTCGAGGCTAATCACGTCTAACCACTGGAACTTCCAAAGGGTCCTTCACACCCTTGCTGCATCTCAAGAATTTCCCCGACATACCCGTCTCCACTCGAGAGGAAGCACGTGGGGTCCCGCACACATCCAGGGTAGCCCCGTTTCCGCCTCCTAGCTCGAGATGAGGGATCCTTTCCCTGTTTCGTAGGGAAAGAATTCCCGGCGTTCCCGTCGCATCTCAAGAGGAGGCGCTCTCCACAGGAAAGGCGAGAGGAACTCCAGGGTAATGCCACCATTTCAAGAGTCCCCCAGATGTGTCAGTCCATTCCAGAGGAAACTTTTTTCCCTGCACTGCCTTGACGTTCAAGCCGAGGATCGACACCCACCACGTGTGCACGTGGGACAGCCCTGTGGGAAAGCCTCGTGGGAAAGCCTCGTGGGAAAGACCCGAGGGAAAACCATAGATCCTTTGATCCACGCGGCGGACTGCGTGACACTGCTGCTACCGCTCTGGAGGAAAGCGCAAGTGCATGCCTGCATTCGAGACGAGGACTGACTCCCCTGGGGAGACTCCAGAAGTACCCCAAGATCCATGTCAGCACTGGAGAGGAATCCTCAGGTTCCGGCCCCGACTCCACACAAGGTCTTAGGCCCCGGCATCGATGGGAGAGGAATCCCGAGAGGCCCCCGAGGAACTCGCATGGGGACTGGCCTTTCCTGAGGCCACCAGAGCGGGTCCCTGAGGTCCCCGTCGTAAGTCGAGAGCACCTGCCGCAACTCGAGAAAATCCAGGAGGTTTTGCCCTCCAGGCGAGATGAGGCCCATTTCCGCTGAGGCTTCTCGAGGCTAATCACGTCTAACCACTGGAAATTCCAAAGGGTCCTTCACACCCTAGCTGCAACTCAAGAATTTCCCCGACATACCCGTCTCCACTCGAGAGGAAGCACGTGGGGTCCCGCACACATCCAGGGGAGCCCCGTTTCCGCCTCCTAGCTCGAGATGAGGGATCCTTTCCCTGTTTCGTAGGGAAAGAATTCCCGGCGTTCCCGTCGCATCTCAAGAGGAGGCGCTCTCCACAGGAAAGGCGAGAGGAACTCCAGGGTCGTGCCACCATTCGAAGAGTCCCCCAGATGTGTCAGTCCATTCCAGAGGAACCTGTTTTCCCTTCACTGCCTTGACGTTCAAGCCGAGGATCCACTCCCACCACGTGTGCACGTGGGACAGCCCTGTGGGAAAGCCTCGTGGGAAAGCCTCGTGGGAAAGACTCGAGGGAAAACCATAGATCCTTTGATCCACGCGGCGGACTGCGTGACACTGCTGCTACCGCTCTGGAGGAAAGCGCAAGTGCATGCCCGCATTCGAGACGAGGACTGACTCCCCTGGGGAGGCTCCAGAAGTACCCCAAGATCCATGTCAGCACTGGAGAGGAATCCTCAGGTTCCGGCCCCGACTCCACACAAGGTCTTAGGCCCCGGCATCGACGGGAGAGGAATGCCGAGAGGCCCCCGAGGAACTCGCATGGGGACTGGCCTTTCCTGAGGCCACCAGAGCGGGTCCCTGAGGTCCCCATCGTAAGTCGAGAGAACCTGCCGCAACTCGAGAAAATCCAGGAGGTTTTGCCCTCCAGGCGAGATGAGGCCCATTTCCGCTGAGGCTTCTCGAGGCTAATCACGTCTAACCACTGGAACTTCCAAAGAGTCCTTCACACCCTTGCTGCAACTCAAGAATTTCCCCGACATACCCGTCTCCACTCGAGAGGAAGCACGTGGGGTCCCGCACACATCCAGGGGAGCCCCGTTTCCGCCTTCTAGCTCGAAATGAGGGATCCTTTCCCTGTTTCGTAGGGAAAGAATTCCCGGCGTTCCCGTCGCATCTCAAGAGGAGGCGCTCTCCACAGGAAAGGCGAGAGGAACTCCAGGGTCGTGCCACCATTCCAAGAGTCCCCCAGATGTGTCAGTCCATTCCAGAGGAACCTGTTTTCCCTTCACTGCCTTGACGTTCAAGCCGAGGATCGACTCCCACCACGTGTGCACGTGGGACAGCCCTGTGGGAAAGCCTCGTGGGAAAGCCTCGTGGGAAAGACTCGAGGGAAAACCATAGATCCTTTGATCCACGCGGCGGACTGCGTGACACTGCTGCTACCGCTCTGGAGGAAAGCGCAAGTGCATGCCCGCATTCGAGACGAGGCCTGACTCCCCTGGGGAGGCTCCAGAAGTACCCCAAGATCCATGTCAGCACTGGAGAGGAATCCTCAGGTTCCGGCCCCGACTCCACACAAGGTCTTAGGCCCCGGCATCGATGGGAGAGGAATCCCGAGAGGCCCCCGAGGAACTCGCATGGGGACTGGCCTTTCCTGAGGCCACCAGAGCGGGACCCTGAGGTCCCCGTCGTAAGTCGAGAGCACCTGCCGCAACTCGAGAAAATCCAGGAGGTTTTGCCCTCCAGGCGAGATGAGGCCCATTTCCGCTGAGGCTTCTCGAGGCTAATCACGTCTAACCACTGGAACTTCCAAAGGGTCCTTCACACCCTTGCTGCAACTCAAGAAGTTCCCCGACATACCCGTCTGCACTCGAGAGGAAGCACGTGGGGTCCCGCACACATCCAGGGGAGCCCCGTTTCCGCCTCCTAGCTCGAGATGAGGGATCCTTTCCCTGTTTCGTAGGGAAAGAATTCCCGGCGTTCCCGTCGCATCTCAAGAGGAGGCGCTCTCCACAGGAAAGGCGAGAGGAACTCCAGGGTCGTGCCACCATTCCAAGAGTCCCCCAGATGTGTCAGTCCATTCCAGAGGAACCTGTTTTCCCTGCACTGCCTTGACGTTCAAGCCGAGGATCCACTCCCACCACGTGTGCACGTGGGACAGCCCTGTGGGAAAGCCTCGTGGGAAAGCCTCGTGGGAAAGACTCGAGGGAAAACCATAGATCCTTTGATCCACGCGGCGGACTGCGTGACACTGCTGCTACCGCTCTGGAGGAAAGCCCAAGTGCATGCCCGCATTCGAGACGAGGACTGACTCCCCTGGGGAGGCTCCAGAAGTACCCCAAGATCCATGTCAGCACTGGAGAGGAATCCTCAGGATCCGGCCCCGACTCCACACAAGGTCTTAGGCCCCGGCATCGAAGGGAGAGGAATGCCGAGAGGCCCCCGAGGAACTCGCATGGGGACTGGCCTTTCCTGAGGCCACCAGAGCGGGTCCCTGAGGTCCCCATCGTAGGTCGAGAGAACCTGCCGCAACTCGAGAAAATCCAGGAGGTTTTGCCCTCCAGGCGAGATGAGGCCCATTTCCGCTGAGGCTTCTCGAGGCTAATCACGTCTAACCACTGGAACTTCAAAAGGGTCCTTCACACCCTTGCTGCAACTCAAGAAGTTCCCCGACATACCCGTCTCCACTCGAGAGGAAGCACGTGGGGTCCCGCACACATCCAGGGGAGCCCCGTTTCCGCCTCCTAGCTCGAGATGAGGGATCCTTTCCCTGTTTCGTAGGGAAAGAATTCCCGGCGTTCCCGTCGCATCTCAAGAGGAGGCGCTCTCCACAGGAAAGGCGAGAGGAACTCCAGGGTCGTGACACCATTCCAAGAGTCCCCCAGATGTGTCAGTCCATTCCAGAGGAACCTGTTTTCCATTCACTGCCTTGACGTTCAAGCCGAGGATCGACTCCCACCACGTGTGCACGTGGGACAGCCCTGTGGGAAAGCCTCGTGGGAAAGCCTCGTGGGAAAGACTCGAGGGAAAACCATAGATCCTTTGATCCACGCGGCGGACTGCGTGACACTGCTGCTACCGCTCTGGAGGAAAGCGCAAGTGCATGCCTGCATTCGAGACGAGGACTGACTCCCCTGGGGAGACTCCAGAAGTACCCCAAGATCCATGTCAGCACTGGAGAGGAATCCTCAGGTTCCGGCCCCGACTCCACACAAGGTCTTAGGCCCCGGCATCGATGGGAGAGGAATCCCGAGAGGCCCCCGAGGAACTCGCATGGGGACTGGCCTTTCCTGAGGCCACCAGAGCGGGTCCCTGAGGTCCCCGTCGTAAGTCGAGAGCACCTGCCGCAACTCGAGAAAATCCAGGAGGTTTTGCCCTCCAGGCGAGATGAGGCCCATTTCCGCTGAGGCTTCTCGAGGCTAATCACGTCTAACCACTGGAACTTCCAAAGGGTCCTTCACACCCTAGCTGCAACTCAAGAATTTCCCCGACATACCCGTCTCCACTCGAGAGGAAGCACGTGGGGTCCCGCACACATCCAGGGGAGCCCCGTTTCCGCCTCCTAGCTCGAGATGAGGGATCCTTTCCCTGTTTCGTAGGGAAAGAATTCCCGGCGTTCCCGTCGCATCTCAAGAGGAGGCGCTCTCCACAGGAAAGGCGAGAGGAACTCCAGGGTCGTGCCACCATTCGAAGAGTCCCCCAGATGTGTCAGTCCATTCCAGAGGAACCTGTTTTCCCTTCACTGCCTTGACGTTCAAGCCGAGGATCCACTCCCACCACGTGTGCACGTGGGACAGCCCTGTGGGAAAGCCTCGTGGGAAAGCCTCGTGGGAAAGACTCGAGGGAAAACCATAGATCCTTTGATCCACGCGGCGGACTGCGTGACACTGCTGCTACCGCTCTGGAGGAAAGCGCAAGTGCATGCCCGCATTCGAGACGAGGACTGACTCCCCTGGGGAGGCTCCAGAAGTACCCCAAGATCCATGTCAGCACTGGAGAGGAATCCTCAGGTTCCGGCCCCGACTCCACACAAGGTCTTAGGCCCCGGCATCGACGGGAGAGGAATGCCGAGAGGCCCCCGAGGAACTCGCTTGGGGACTGGCCTTTCCTGAGGCCACCAGAGCGGGTCCCTGAGGTCCCCATCGTAAGTCGAGAGAACCTGCCGCAACTCGAGAAAATCCAGGAGGTTTTGCCCTCCAGGCGAGATGAGGCCCATTTCCGCTGAGGCTTCTCGAGGCTAATCACGTCTAACCACTGGAACTTCCAAAGAGTCCTTCACACCCTTGCTGCAACTCAAGAATTTCCCCGACATACCCGTCTCCACTCGAGAGGAAGCACGTGGGGTCCCGCACACATCCAGGGGAGCCCCGTTTCCGCCTTCTAGCTCGAAATGAGGGATCCTTTCCCTGTTTCGTAGGGAAAGAATTCCCGGCGTTCCCGTCGCATCTCAAGAGGAGGCGCTCTCCACAGGAAAGGCGAGAGGAACTCCAGGGTCGTGCCACCATTCCAAGAGTCCCCCAGATGTGTCAGTCCATTCCAGAGGAACCTGTTTTCCCTTCACTGCCTTGACGTTCAAGCCGAGGATCGACTCCCACCACGTGTGCACGTGGGACAGCCCTGTGGGAAAGCCTCGTGGGAAAGCCTCGTGGGAAAGACTCGAGGGAAAACCATAGATCCTTTGATCCACGCGGCGGACTGCGTGACACTGCTGCTACCGCTCTGGAGGAAAGCGCAAGTGCATGCCCGCATTCGAGACGAGGACTGACTCCCCTGGGGAGGCTCCAGAAGTACCCCAAGATCCATGTCAGCACTGGAGAGGAATCCTCAGGTTCCGGCCCCGACTCCACACAAGGTCTTAGGCCCCGGCATCGATGGGAGAGGAATCCCGAGAGGCCCCCGAGGAACTCGCATGGGGACTGGCCTTTCCTGAGGCCACCAGAGCGGGTCCCTGAGGTCCCCGTCGTAAGTCGAGAGCACCTGCCGCAACTCGAGAAAATCCAGGAGGTTTTGCCCTCCAGGCGAGATGAGGCCCATTTCCGCTGAGGCTTCTCGAGGCTAATCACGTCTAACCACTGGAACTTCCAAAGGGTCCTTCACACCCTTGCTGCAACTCAAGAAGTTCCCCGACATACCCGTCTGCACTCGAGAGGAAGCACGTGGGGTCCCGCACACATCCAGGGGAGCCCCGTTTCCGCCTCCTAGCTCGAGATGAGGGATCCTTTCCCTGTTTCGTAGGGAAAGAATTCCCGGCGTTCCCGTCGCATCTCAAGAGGAGGCGCTCTCCACAGGAAAGGCGAGAGGAACTCCAGGGTCGTGCCACCATTCCAAGAGTCCCCCAGATGTGTCAGTCCATTCCAGAGGAACCTGTTTTCCCTGCACTGCCTTGACGTTCAAGCCGAGGATCCACTCCCACCACGTGTGCACGTGGGACAGCCCTGTGGGAAAGCCTCGTGGGAAAGCCTCGTGGGAAAGACTCGAGGGAAAACCATAGATCCTTTGATCCACGCGGCGGACTGCGTGACACTGCTGCTACCGCTCTGGAGGAAAGCGCAAGTGCATGCCCGCATTCGAGACGAGGACTGACTCCCCTGGGGAGGCTCCAGAAGTACCCCAAGATCCATGTCAGCACTGGAGAGGAATCCTCAGGATCCGGCCCCGACTCCACACAAGGTCTTAGGCCCCGGCATCGAAGGGAGAGGAATGCCGAGAGGCCCCCGAGGAACTCGCATGGGGACTGGCCTTTCCTGAGGCCACCAGAGCGGGTCCCTGAGGTCCCCATCGTAGGTCGAGAGAACCTGCCGCAACTCGAGAAAATCCAGGAGGTTTTGCCCTCCAGGCGAGATGAGGCCCATTTCCGCTGAGGCTTCTCGAGGCTAATCACGTCTAACCACTGGAACTTCAAAAGGGTCCTTCACACCCTTGCTGCAACTCAAGAAGTTCCCCGACATACCCGTCTCCACTCGAGAGGAAGCACGTGGGGTCCCGCACACATCCAGGGGAGCCCCGTTTCCGCCTCCTAGCTCGAGATGAGGGATCCTTTCCCTGTTTCGTAGGGAAAGAATTCCCGGCGTTCCCGTCGCATCTCAAGAGGAGGCGCTCTCCACAGGAAAGGCGAGAGGAACTCCAGGGTCGTGACACCATTCCAAGAGTCCCCCAGATGTGTCAGTCCATTCCAGAGGAACCTGTTTTCCATTCACTGCCTTGACGTTCAAGCCGAGGATCGACTCCCACCACGTGTGCACGTGGGACAGCCCTGTGGGAAAGCCTCGTGGGAAAGCCTCGTGGGAAAGACTCGAGGGAAAACCATAGATCCTTTGATCTACGCGGCGGACTGCGTGACACTGCTGCTACCGCTCTGGAGGAAAGCGCAAGTGCATGCCCGCATTCGAGACGAGGACTGACTCCCCTGGGGAGGCTCCAGAAGTACCCCAAGATCCATGTCAGCACTGGAGAGGAATCCTCAGGTTCCGGCCCCGTCTCCACACAAGGTCTTAGGCCCCGGCATCGACGGGAGAGGAATGCCGAGAGGCCCCCGAGGAACTCGCATGGGGACTGGCCTTTCCTGAGGCCACCAGAGCGGGTCCCTGAGGTCCCCATCGTAAGTCGAGAGCACCTGCCGCAACTCGAGAAAATCCAGGAGATTTTGCCCTCCAGGCGAGATGAGGCCCATTTCCGCTGAGGCTTCTCGAGGCTAATCACGTCTACCCACTGGAACTTCCAAAGGGTCCTTCACACCCTTGCTGCAACTCAAGAATTTCCCCGACATACCCGTCTCCACTCGAGAGGAAGCACGTGGGGTCCCGCACACATCCAGGGGAGCCCCGTTTCCGCCTCCTAGCTCGAGATGAGGGATCCTTTCCCTGTTTCGTAGGGAAAGAATTCCCGGCGTTCCCGTCGCATCTCAAGAGGAGGCGCTCTCCACAGGAAAGGCGAGAGGAACTCCAGGGTCGTGCCACCATTCCAAGAGTCCCCCAGATGTGTCAGTCCATTCCAGAGGAACCTGTTTTCCCTTCACTGCCTTGACGTTCAAGCCGAGGATCCACTCCCACCACGTGTGCACGTGGGACAGCCCTGTGGGAAAGCCTCGTGGGAAAGCCTCGTGGGAAAGACTCGAGGGAAAACCATAGATCCTTTGATCCACGCGGCGGACTGCGTGACACTGCTGCTACCGCTCTGGAGGAAAGCGCAAGTGCATGCCCGCATTCGAGACGAGGACTGACTCCCCTGGGGAGGCTCCAGAAGTACCCCAAGATCCATGTCAGCACTGGAGAGGAATCCTCAGGTTCCGGCCCCGACTCCACACAAGGTCTTAGGCCCCGGCATCGACGGGAGAGGAATGCCGAGAGGCCCCCGAGGAACTCGCATGGGGACTGGCCTTTCCTGAGGCCACCAGAGCGGGTCCCTGAGGTCCCCATCGTAAGTCGAGAGAACCTGCCGCAACTCGAGAAAATCCAGGAGGTTTTGCCCTCCAGGCGAGATGAGGCCCATTTCCGCTGAGGCTTCTCGAGGCTAATCACGTCTAACCACTGGAACTTCCAAAGGGTCCTTCACACCCTTGCTGCAACTCAAGAATTTCCCCGACATACCCGTCTCCACTCGAGAGGAAGCACGTGGGGTCCCGCACACATCCAGGGGAGCCCCGTTTCCGCCTCCTAGCTCGAGATGAGGGATCCTTTCCCTGTTTCGCAGGGAAAGAATTCCCGGCGTTCCCGTCGCATCTCAAGAGGAGGCGCTCTCCACAGGAAAGGCGAGAGGAACTCCAGGGTCGTGCCACCATTCCAAGAGTCCCCCAGATGTGTCAGTCCATTCCAGAGGAACCTGTTTTCCCTTCACTGCCTTGACGTTCAAGCCGAGGATCCACTCCCACCACGTGTGCACGTGGGACAGCCCTGTGGGAAAGCCTCGTGGGAAAGCCTCGTGGGAAAGACTCGAGGGAAAACCATAGATCCTTTGATCCACGCGGCGGACTGCGTGACACTGCTGCTACCGCTATGGAGGAAAGCGCAAGTGCATGCCCGCATTCGAGACGAGGACTGACTCCCCTGGGGAGACTCCAGAAGTACCCCAAGATCCATGTCAGCACTGGAGAGGAATCCTCAGGTTCCGGCCCCGACTCCACACAAGGTCTTAGGCCCCGGCATCGACGGGAGAGGAATCCCGAGAGGCCCCCGAGGAACTCGCATGGGGACTGGCCTTTCCTGAGGCCACCAGAGCGGGTCCCTGAGGTCCCCGTCGTAAGTCGAGAGCACCTGCTGCAACTCTAGAAAATCCAGGAGGTTTTGCCCTCCAGGTGAGATGAGGCCCATTTCCGATGAGGCTTCTCGAGGCTAATCACGTCTAACCACTGGAACTTCCAAAGGGTCCTTCACATCCTTGCTGCATCTCAAGAAGTTCCCCGACATACCCGTCTCCACTCGAGAGGAAGCACGCGGGGTCCCGCACACATCCAGGGGAGCCCCGTTTCCGCCTCCTAGCTCGAGATGAGGGATCCTTTCCCTGTTTCGTAGTGAAAGAATTCCCGGCGTTCCCGTCGCATATAAAGAGGAGGCGCTCTCCACAGGAAAGGCGAGATGAACTCCAGGGTCTTGCCACCATTCCAAGAGTCCCCCAGATGTGTCAGTCCATTCCAGAGGAACCTGTTTTCCCTGCACTGCCTTGACGTTCAAGCCGAGGATCGACTCCAACCACGTGTGCACGTGGGACAGCCCTATGGGAAAGCCTCGTGGGAAAGCCTCGTGGGAAAGACTCGAGGGAAAATCATAGATCCTTTGATCCACGTGGCGGACTGCGTGACACTGCTGCTACCGCTCTGGAGGAAAGCGCAAGTGCATGCCCGCATACGAGACGAGGACTGACTCCCCTGGGGAGGCTCCAGAAGTACCCCAAGATCCATGTCAGCACTGGAGAGGAATCCTCAGGTTCCGGCCCCGACTCCACACAAGGTCTTAGGCCCCGGCATCGACGGGAGAGGAATGTCGAGAGGCCCCCGAGGAACTCGCATGGGGACTGGCCTTTCCTGAGGCCAACAGAGCGGGTCCCTGAGGTCCCCATCATAAGTCGAGAGCACCTGCCGCAACTCGAGAAAATCCAGGAGATTTTGCCCTCCAGGCGAGATGAGGCCCATTTCCGCTGAGGCTTCTCGAGGCTAATCACGTCTACCCACTGGAACTTCCAAAGGGTCCTTCACACCCTTGCTGTAACTCAAGAATTTCCCCGACATACCCGTCTCCAATCGAGAGTAAGCACGTGGGGTCCCGCACACATCCAGGGGAGCCCTGTTTCCGCCTCCTAGCTCGAGATGAGGGATCCTTTCCCTGTTTCGTAGGGAAAGAATTCCCGGCGTTCCCGTCGCATCTCAACAGGAGGCGCTCTCCACAGGAAAGGCGAGAGGAACTCCAGGGTCGTGCCACCATTCCAAGAGTCCCCCAGATGTGTCAGTCCATTCCAGAGGAACCTGTTTTCCCTGCACTGCCTTGACGTTCAAGCCGAGGATCGACTCCCACCACGTGTGCACGTGGGACAGCCCTGTGGGAAAGCCTCGTGGGAAACCCTGGTGGGAAAGTCTCGAGGGAAAACCATAGATCCTTTGATCCACGCGGCGGACTGCGTGACACTGCTGCTACCGCTCTGGAGGAAAGCGCAAGTGCATGCACGCATTCGAGACGAGGACTGACTCCCCAGGGGAGGCTCCAGAAGTACCCCAAGATCCATGTCAGCACTGGAGAGGAATCCTCAGGTTCCGGCCCCGACTCCACACAAGGTCTTAGGCCCCGGCATCGACGGGAGAGGAATCCCGAGAGGCCCCCGAGGAACTCGCATGGGGACTGGCCTTTCCTGAGGCCAACAGAGCGGGTCCCTGAGGTCCCCATCATAAGTCGAGAGCACCTGCCGCAACTCGCGAAAATCCAGGAGGTTTTGCCCTCCAGGCGAGATGAGGCCCATTTCCGATGAGGCTTCTCGAGGCTAATCACGTCTAACCACTGGAACTTCCAAAGGGTCCTACACATCCTTGCTGCATCTCAAGAAGTTCCCCGACATACCCGTCTCCACTCGAGAGGAAGCACGTGGGGTCCCGCACACATCCAGGGGAGCCCCGTTTCCGCCTCCTAGCTCGAGATGAGGGATCCTTTCCCTGTTTCGTAGGGAAAGAATTCCCGGCGTTCCCGTCGCATCTCAAGAGGAGGCGCTCTCCACAGGAAAGGCGAGAGGAACTCCAGGGTCGTGCCACCATTCCAAGAGTCCCCCAGATGTGTCAGTCCATTCCAGAGGAACCTGTTTTCCCTGCACTGCCTTGACGTTCAAGCCGAGGATCCACTCCCACCACGTTTGCAAGTGGGACAGCCCTGTGGGAAAGCCTCGTGGGAAAGCCTCGTGGGAAAGACTCGAGGGAAAACCATAGATCCTTTGATCCACGCGGCGGACTGCGTGACACTGCTGCTACCGCTCTGGAGGAAAGCGCAAGTGCATGCCCGCATTCGAGACGAGGACTGACTCCCCTGGGGAGACTCCAGAAGTACCCCAAGATCCATCTCAGCACTGGAGAGGAATTCTCAGGTTCCGGCCCCGACTCCACACAAGGTCTTAGGCCCCGGCATCGACGGGAGAGGAATCCCGAGAGGCCCCCGAGGAACTCGCATGGGGACTGGCCTTTCCTGAGGCCACCAGAGCGGGTCCCTGAGGTCCCCGTCGTAAGTCGAGAGCACCTGCCGCAACTCGAGAAAATCCAGATGGTTTTGCCCTCCAGGCGAGATGAGGCCCATTTCCGCTGAGGCTTCTCGAGGCTAATCACGTCTAACCACTGGAACTTCCAAAGGGTCCTTCACACCCTTGCTGCAACTCAAGAAGTTCCCCGACATACCCGTCTCCACTCGAGAGGAAGCACGTGGGGTCCCGCACACATCTAGGGGAGCCCCGTTTCCGCCTCCTAGCTCGAGATGAGGGATCCTTTCCCTGTTTCTTAGGAAAGAATTCCCGGCGTTCCCGTCGCATCTCAAGAGGAGGGGCTCTCCACAGGAGAGTTGAGAGGAACTCCAGGGTCGTGCCACCATTCCAAGAGACGCCCAGATGTGTCAGTCCATTACAGAGGAACCTGTTTTCCCTGCACTGCCTTGACGTTCAAGCCGAGGATCGACTCCCACCACGTGTGCACGTGGGACAGCCCTGTGGGAAAGCCTCGTGGGAAACCCTCGTGGGAAAGTCTCGAGGGAAAACCATAGATCCTTTGATCCACGCGGCGGACTGCGTGACACTGCTGCTACCGCTCTGGAGGAAAGCGCAAGTGCATGCACACATTTGAGACGAGGACTGACTCCCCTGGGGAGACTCCAGAAGTACCCCAAGATCCATGTCAGCACTGGAGAGGAATCCTCAGGTTCCGGCCCCGACTCCACACAAGGTCTTAGGCCCCGGCATCGACGGGAGAGGAATCCCGAGAGGCCCCCGAGGAACTCGCATGGGGACTGGCCTTTCCTGAGGCCACCAGAGCGGGTCCCTGAGGTCCCCGTCGTAAGTCGAGAGCACATGCCGCAACTCGAGAAAATCCAGGAGGTTTTGCCCTCCAGGCGAGATGAGGCCCATTTCCGCTGAGGCTTCTCGAGGCTAATCACATCTAACCACTGGAACTTCCAAAGGGTCCTTCACACCCTTGCTGCAACTCAAGAAGTTCCCCTACATACCCGTCTCCACTCGAGAGGAAGCACGTGGCGTCCCGCACACATCCAGGGGAGTCCCGTTTCCGCCTCCTAGCTCGAGATGAGGGATCCTTTCCCTGTTTCTTAGGGAAAGAGTTCCCGGCGTTCCCGTCGCATCTCAAGAGGAGGCGCTCTCCACAGGAGAGGCGAGAGGAACTCCAGGGTCGTGCCACCATTCCAAGAGACGCCCAGATGGGTCAGTCCATTCCAGAGGAACCTGTTTTCCCTGCACTGCCTTGACGTTCAAGCCGAGGATCGACTCCCACCACCTGTGCACGTGGGACAGCCCTGTGGGAAAGCCTCGTGGGAAAGCCTCGTGGGAAAGACTCGAGGGAAAACCATAGATCCTTTGATCCACGCAGCGGACTGCGTGACACTGCTGCTACCGCTCTGGAGGAAAGCGCAAGTGCATGCCCGCATTCGAGACGAGGACTGACTCCCCTGGGGAGACTCCAGAAGTACCCCAAGATCCATGTCAGCACTGGAGAGGAATCCTCAGGTTCCGGCCCCGACTCCACACAAGGTCTTAGGCCCCGGCATCGACGGGAGAGGAATCCCGAGAGGCCCCCGAGGAACTCGCATGGGGACTGGCTTTTCCTGAGGCCACCAGAGCGGGTCCCTGAGGTCCCCGTCGTAAGTCGAGAGCACCTGCCGCAACTCGAGAAAATGCAGAAGGTTTTGCCCTCCAGGCGAGATGAGGCCCATTTCCGCTGAGGCTTCTCGAGGCTAATCACGTCTAACCACTGGAACTTCCAAAGGGTCCTTCACACCCTTGTTGCAACTCAAGAAGTTCCCCGACATACCCGTCTCCACTCGAGAGGAAGCACGTGGGGTCCCGCACACATCCAGGGGAGCCCCGTTTCCGCCTCCTAGCTCGAGATGAGGGATCCTTTCCCTGTTTCGTAGGAAAGAATTCCTGGCGTTCCCGTCGCATCTCAAGAGGAGGCGCTCTCCACAGGAAAGGCGAGAGGAACTCCAGGGTCGTGCCACCATTCCAAGAGTCCCCCAGATGTGTCAGTCCATTCCAGAGGAACCTGTTTTCACTGCACTGCCTTGACGTTCAAGCCGAGGATCGACTCCCACCACGTGTGCACGCGGAACAGCCCTGTGGGAAAGCCTCGTGGGAAAGCCTCGTGGGAAAGACTCGAGGGAAAACCATAGATCCTTTGATCCACGCGGCGGACTGCGTGACACTGCTGCTACCGCTCTGGAGGAAAGCGCAAGTGCATGCCCGCATTCGAGACGAGGACTGACTCCCCTGGGGAGACTCCAGAAGTACCCCAAGATCCATGTCAGCACTGCAGAGGAATCCTCAGGTTCCGGCCCCGACTCCACACAAGGTCTTAGGCCCCGGCATCGACGGGAGAGGAATCCCGAGAGGCCCCCGAGGAACTCACATGGGGACTGGCCTTTCCTGAGGCCACCAGAGCGGGTCCCTGAGGTCCCCGTCGTAAGTCGAGAGCACCTGCCGTAACTCGAGAAAATCCAGGAGGTTTTGCCCTCCAGGCGAGATGAGGCCCATTTCCGCTGAGGCTTCTCGAGGCCAATCACATCTAACCACTGGAACTTCCAAAGGGTCCTTCACACCCTTGCTGCTACTCAAGAAGTTCCCCTACATACCCGTCTCCACTCGAGAGGAAGCACGTGGCGTCCCGCACACATCCAGGGGAGCCCCGTTTCCGCCTCCTAGCTCGAGATGAGGGATCCTTTCCCTGTTTCTTAGGAAAGAATTCCCGGCGTTCCCGTCGCATCTCAAGAGGAGGGGCTCTCCACAGGAGAGTTGAGAGGAACTCCAGGGTCGTGCCACCATTCCAAGAGACGCCCAGATGTGTCAGTCCATTACAGAGGAACCTGTTTTCCCTGCACTGCCTTGACGTTCAAGCCGAGGATCGACTCCCACCACGTGTGCACGTGGGACAGCCCTGTGGGAAAGCCTCGTGGGAAAGCCTCGTGGGAAAGACTCGAGGGAAAACCATAGATCTTTGATCCACGGGGCGGACTGCTTGACACTGCTGCTACCGCTCTGGAGGAAAGCGCAAGTGCATGCACACATTTGAGACGAGGACTGACTCCCCTGGGGAGACTCCAGAAGTACCCCAAGATCCATGTCAGCACTGGAGAGGAATCCTCAGGTTCCGGCCCCGACTCCACACAAGGTCTTAGGCCCCGGCATCGACGGGAGAGGAATCCCGAGAGGCCCCCGAGGAACTCGCATGGGGACTGGCCTTTCCTGAGGCCACCAGAGCGGGTCCCTGAGGTCCCCGTCGTAAGTCGAGAGCACATGCCGCAACTCGAGAAAATCCAGGAGGTTTTGCCCTCCAGGCGAGATGAGGCCCATTTCCGCTGAGGCTTCTCGAGGCTAATCACATCTAACCACTGGAACTTCCAAAGGGTCCTTCACACCCTTGCTGCAACTCAAGAAGTTCCCCTACATACCCGTCTCCACTCGAGAGGAAGCACGTGGCGTCCCGCACACATCCAGGGGAGTCCCGTTTCCGCCTCCTAGCTCGAGATGAGGGATCCTTTCCCTGTTTCTTAGGGAAAGAATTCCCGGCGTTCCCATCGCATCTCAAGAGGAGGCGCTCTCCACAGGAGAGGCGAGAGGAACTCCAGGGTCGTGCCACCATTCCAAGAGACGCCCAGATGGGTCAGTCCATTCCAGAGGAACCTGTTTTCCCTGCACTGCCTTGACGTTCAAGCCAAGGATCGACTCCCACCACCTGTGCACGTGGGACAGCCCTGTGGGAAAGCCTCGTGGGAAAGCCTCGTGGGAAAGACTCGAGGGAAAACCATAGATCCTTTGATCCACGCAGCGGACTGAGTGACACTGCTGCTACCGCTCTGGAGGAAAGCGCAAGTGCATGCCCGCATTCGAGACGAGGACTGACTCCCCTGGGGAGACTCCAGAAGTACCCCAAGATCCATGTCAGCACTGGAGAGGAATCCTCAGGTTCCGGCCCCGACTCCACACAAGGTCTTAGGCCCCAGCATCGACGGGAGAGGAATCCCGAGAGGACTCGAGGAACTCGCATGGGGACTGGCCTTTCCTGAGGCCACCAGAGCGGGTCTCTGAGGTCCCCGTCGTAAGTCGAGAGCACCTGCCGCAACTCGAGAAAATCCAGGAGGTTTTGCCCTCCAGGCGAGATGAGGCCCATTTCCGCTGAGGCTCCTCGAGGCTGATCACATCTAACCACTGGAACTTCCAAAGGGTCCTTCACACCCTTGCTGCAACTCAAGAAGTTCCCCGACATACCTGTCTCCACTCGAGAGGAAGCACGTGGGGTCCTGCACACATCCAGGGGAGCCCCGTTTCTGCCTCCAAGCTCGAAATGAGGGATCCTTTCCCTGTTTCGTAGGGAAAGAATTCCGGCGTTCCCGTCGCATCTCAAGAGGAGGCGCTCTCCACAGGAAAGGCGAGAGGAACTCCAGGGTCGTGACACCATTCCAAGAGTCCCCCAGATGTGTCAGTCCATTCCAGAGGAACCTGTTTTCCCTGCACTGCCTTGACGTTCAAGCCGAGGATCGACTCCCACCACGTGTGCACGTGGGACAGCCCTGTGGGAAAGCCTCGTGGGAAAGCCTCGTGGGAAAGACTCGAGGGAAAACCATAGATCCTTTGATGCACGCGGCGGACTGCTTGACACTGCTGCTACCGCTCTGGAGGATAGCGCAAGTGCATGCCCGCATTCGAGACGAGGACTGACTCCCCTGGGGAGACTCCAGAAGTACCCCAAGATCCATGTCAGCACTGGAGAGGAATCCTCAGGTTCCGGCCCCGACTCCACACAAGGTCTTCGGCCCCGGCATCGACGGGAGAGGAATCCCGAGAGGCCCCCGAGGAACTCGCATGGAGACTGGCCTTTCCTGAGGCAACCAGAGCGGGTCCCTGAGGTCCCGGTCGTAAGTCGAGAGCACCTGCCGCAACTCGAGAAAATCCAGGAGGTTTTGCCCTCCAGGCGAGATGAGGCCCATTTCCGCTGAGGCTTCTCGAGGCTAATCACGTCTAACCACTGGAACTTCCAAAGGGTCCTTCACACCCTTGCTGCAACTCAAGAAGTTCCCCGACATACCCGTCTCCACTAGAGAGGAAGCACGAGGGTCCCGCACACATCCAGGGGAGCCCCGTTTCCGCCTCCTAGCTCGAGATGAGGGATCCTTTCCCTGTTTCGTAGGGAAAGAATTCCCGGTGTTCCCGTCGCATCTCAAGAGGACGCGCTCTCCACAGGAAAGGCGAGAGGACTCCAGCGTCGTGCCACCATCCAAAGTGTCCCCCAGATATGTCAGTCCATTCCAGAGGAACCTGTTTTCCCTGCACTGCCTTGACGTTCAAGCCGAGGATCGACTCCCACCACGTGTGCACGTGGGACAGCCCTGTGGGAAAGCCTCGTGGGAAAGCCTCCTGGGAAAGACTCGAGGGAAAACCATAGATCCTTTGATCCACGCGGCGGACTGCGTGACACTGCTGCTACCGCTCTGGAGGAAAGCGCAAGTGCATGCCCGCATTCGAGACGAGGACTGACTCCCCTGGGGAGACTCCAGAAGTACCCCAAGATCCATGTCAGCACTGGAGAGGAATCCTCAGGTTCCGGCCCCGACTCCACACAAGGAATTAGGCCCTGGCATTGACTGGAGAGGAATCCCGAGAGGCCCCCGAGGAACTCGCATGGGGACTGGCCTTTTCTGAGGCCACCAGAGCGGGTCCCTGAGGTCCCCGTCGTAAGTCGAGAGCACCTGCCACAACTCGAGAAAATCCAGGAGGTTTTGCCCTCCAGGTGAGATGAGGCCCATTTCTGATGAGGCTTCTCGAGGCCAATCACATCTAACCACTGGAATTTCCAAACGGTCCTTCACACCCTTGCTGCAACTCAAGAAGTTCCCCGACATACCCGTCTCCACTCGAGAGGAAGCACGTGGGGTCCCGCACACATCCAGGGGAGCCCCGTTTCCGACTCCTCGCTCGAGATGAGGGATCCTTTCCCTGTTTCGTAGGGAAAGAATTCCCGGCGTTCCCGTCGCAACTCAAGAGGAGGCGCTCTCCACAGGAAAGGCGAGAGGAACTCCAGGGTCATGCCACCATTCCAAGAGTCCCCCAGAGGTGTCAGTCCATTCCAGAGGAACCTGTTTTCCCTGCACTGCCTTGACGTTCAAGCCGAGGATCGACTCCCACCACGTGTGCTCGTGGGAGAGCCCTGTGGGAAAGCTTCGTGGGAAAGCCTCGTGGGAAAGACTCGAGGGAAAACCATAGATCATTTGATCCACGCGGCGGACTGCGTGACACTGCTGCTAACGCTCTGGAGGAAAGCGCAAGTGCATGCCCGCATTCTAGACGAGGACGACTCCCCTTGGGAGACACCAGAAGTACCCCAAGATCCATGTCAGCACTGGAGAGGAATCCTCAGGTTCCAGCCCCGACTCCACACAAGGTCTTAGGCCCCGGCATCGACGGGAGAGGAATCCCGAGAGGCCCCCGAGGAACTCGCATGGGGACTGGCCTTTCCTGAGGCCACGAGAGCGCGTCCCTGAGGTCCCCGTCGTAAGTCGAGAGCACCTGCCACAACTCGAGAAAATCTAGGAGGTTTTGCCCTCCAGGCGAGTTGAGGCCCATTTCCGCTGAGGCTTCTCGAGGCTCATCACATCTAACCACTGGAACTTCCAAAGGGTCCTTCACACCCTTGCTGCAACTCAAGCAGTTCCGCGACATACCCGTCTCCACTCGAGAGGAAGCACGTGGTGTCCCGCACACATCCAAGGGAGCCCCGTTTCCGCCTCCTAGCTCGAGATGAGGGATCCTTTCCCTGTTTCGTAGGGAAAGAATTCCCGGCCTTCCCGTCGCATCTCAAGAGGAGGCGCTCTCCACAGGAAAGGCGAGAGGAACTCCAGGGTCGTGCCACCATTCCAAGAGTCCCCCAGATGTGTCAGTCCATTCCAGAGGAACCTGTTTTCCCTGCACTGCCTTGACGTTCAAGCCGAGGATCGACTCCCACCACGTGTGCTCGTGGGACAGCCCTGTGGGAAAGCCTCGTGTGAAAGCCTCATGGGAAAGACTCGAGGGAAAACCATAGATCCTTTGATCCACGCGGCGGACTGCGTGACACTGCTGCTACCGCTCTGGAGGAAAGCGCAAGTGCATGCCCGCATTCGAGACGAGGACTGACTCCCCTGGGGAGACTCCAGAAGTACCCCAAGATCCATGTCAGCACTGGAGAGGAATCCTCAGGTTCCGGCCCCGACTCCACACAAGGTCTTAGGCCCCGGCATCGACGGGAGAGGAATCCCGAGAGGCCCCCGAGGAACTCGCATGGGGACTGGCCTTTCCTGAGGCCACCAGAGCGGATCCCTGAGGTCCCCGTCGTAAGTCGAGAGCACCTGCCGCAACTCGAGAAAATCCAGGAGGTTTTGCCCTCCAGGCGAGATGAGGCCCCTTTTCTGCTGAGGCTTCTCGAGGCCAATCACATCTAACCACTGGAACTTCCAAAGGGTCCTTCACACCCTTGCTGCAACTCAAGAAGTTCCCCGACATACCCGTCTCCACTCGAGAGGAAGCACGTGGGGTCCCGCACACATCCAGGGGAGCCCCGTTTCCGCCTCCTAGCTCAAGATGAGGGATCCTTTCCCTGTTTCGTAGGGAAAGAATTCCCGGTGTTCCCGTCGCATCTCAAGAGGAGGCGCTCTCCACAGGAAAGGCGAGAGGAACTCCAGGGTCATGCCACCATTCCAAGAGTCCCCCAGATGTGTCAGTCCATTCCAGAGGAACCTGTTTTCCCTGCACTGCCTTGACGTTCAAGCCGAGGATCGACTCCCACCACGTGTGCACGTGGGACAGCCCTGTGGGAAAGAGTCGTGGGAAAGCCTCGTGGGAAAGACTCGAGGGAAAACCATAGATCCTTTGATCCACGCGGTGGACTGCGTGACACTGCTGCTACCGCTCTGGAGGAAAGCGCAAGTGCATGCCCGCATTCGAGACGAGGACTGACTCCCCTGGGGAGACTCCAGAAGTACCCCAAGATCCATGTCAGCACTGGAGAGGAATCCTCAGGTTCCGGCCCCGACTTCACACAAGGTCTTAGGCCCCGGCATCGACGGGAGAGGAATCCCGAGAGGCCCCCGAGGAACTCGCATGGGGACTGGCCTTTCCTGAGGCCAGCAGAGCGGTTCCCTGAGGTCCCCTTCGTAAGTCGAGAGCACCTGCTGCAACTCGAGAAAATCCAGGAGGTTTTGCCCTCCAGGCGAGATGAGGCCCATTTCCACTGAGGCTTTTCGAGGCCAATGACGTCTAACCACTGGAACTTCCAAAGGGTCCTTCACACCCTTGCTGCAACTCAAGAAGTTCCCCGACATACCCGTCTCCACTCGAGAGGAAGCACGTGGTGTCCCGCACACCTCCAGGGGAGCCCCGTTTCCGCCTCCTAGCTCGAGATGAGGGATCCTTTCCCTGTTTCATAGGGAAAGAATTCCCGGCGTTCCCGTCGCATCTCAAGAGGAGGCGCTCTCCACAGGAAAGGCGAGAGGAACTCCAGGGTCGTGCCACCATTCCAAGAGTCCCCCAGATGTGTCAGTCCATTCCAGAGGAACCTGTTTTCCCTGCACTGCCTTGACGTTCAAGCCGAGGACCGACTCCCACCACGTGTGCACGTGGGACAGCCCTGTGGGAAAGCCTCGTGGGAAAGCCTCGTGGGAAAGACTCGAGGGAAAACCATAGATCCTTTGATCCACGCGGCGGACTGCGTTACACTGCTGCTACCGCTCTGGAGGAAAGCGCAAGTGCATGCCCGCATTCGAGACGAGGACTGACTCCCCTGGGGAGACCCCAGAAGTACCCCAAGATCCATGTCAGCACTGGAGAGGAATCCTCAGGTTCCGGCCCCGACTCCACACAAGGTCTTAGGCCCCGGCATCGACGGGAGAGGAATCCCGAGAGGCCCCCGAAGAACTCGCTTGGGGACAGGCCTTTCCTGAGGCCACCAGAGCGGGTCCCTGAGGTCCCCGTCGTAAGTCGAGAGCACCTGCCGCAACTCGAGAAAATCCAGGATGTTTTGCCCTCCAGGCGAGATGAGGCCCATTTCCGCTGAGGCTTCTCGAGGCTAATCACGTCTAACCACTGAACTTCCAAAGGGTCATTCACACCCTTGCTGCAACTCAAGAAGTTCCCCGACATACCCGTCTCCACTCGAGACGAAGCCCGTGGGTCCCGCACACATCCAGGGGAGCCCCGTTTCCGCCTCCTAGCTCGAGATGAGGGATCCTTTCCCTGTTTCGTAGGGAAAGAATTCCCGGCGTTCCCGTCGCATCTCAAGAGGAGGCGTTCTCCACAGGAAAGGCGAGAGGAATTCCAGGGTCGTGCCACCATTCCAAGAGTCCCCCAGATGTGTCAGTCCATTCCAGAGGAACCTGTTTTCCCTGCACTGCCTTGACGTTCAAGCCGAGGATCGACTCCCACCACGTGTGCACGTGGGACAGCCCTGTGGGAAAGCCTCGTGGGAAAGCCTCGTGGGAAAGACTCGAGGGAAAACCATAGATCCTTTGATCCACGCGGCGGACTGCGTGACACTGCTGCTACCGCTCTGGAGGAAAGCGCAAGTGCATGCCCGCATTCGAGACGAGGACTGACTCCCCTGGGGAGACTCCAGAAGTACCCCAAGATCCATGTCAGCACTGCAGAGGAATCCTCAAGTTCCGGCCCCGACTCCACACAAGGTCTTAGGCCCCGGCATCGACGGGAGAGGAATCCCGAGAGGCCCCCGAGGAACTCGCATGGGGACTGGCCTTTCCTGAGGCCACCAGAGCGGGTCCCTGAGGTCCCCGTCGTAAGTCGAGAGCACCTGCCGCAACTCGAGAAAATCCAGGAGGTTTTGCCCTCCAGACGAGATGAGGCCCATTTCCGCTGAGGCTTCTCGAGGCTAATCACGTCTAACCACTGGAACTTCCAAAGGGTCATTCACACCCTTGCTGCAACTCAAGAAGTTCCCCGACGTACACGTCTCCACTCGAGAGGAAGCACGTGGGGTCCCGCACTCATCCAGGGGAGCCCCGTTCCCGCCTCCTAGCTCGAGATGAGGGATCCTTTCCCTGTTTCGTAGGGAAAGAATTCCCGGCGTTCCCGTCGCATCTCAAGAGGAGGCGCTCTCCACAGGAAAGGCGAGAGGAACTCCAGGGTCGTGCCACCATTCCAAGAGTCCCCCAGATGTGTCAGTCCATTCCAGAGGAACCTGTTTTCCCTGCACTGCCTTGACGTTCAAGCCGATGATCGACTCCCACCACGTGTGCACGTGGGACAGCCCTGTGGGAAAGCCTCGTGGGAAACCCTCGTGGGAAAGACTCGAGGGAAAACCATAGATCCTTTGATCCACGCGGCGGACTGCGTGATACTGCTGCTACCGCTCTGGAGGAAAGCGCAAGTGCATGCCCGCATTCGAGACGAGGACTGACTCCCCTGGGGAGACTCCAGAAGTACCCCAAGATCCATGTCAGCACTGGAGAGGAATCCTCAGGTTCCGGCCCCGACTCCACACGAGGTCTTAGGCCCCGGCATCGACGGGAGAGGAATCCCCAGAGGAACTCGCATGGGGACTGGCCTTTCCTGAGGCGACCAAAGCGGGTCCCTGAGGTCCTCGTCGTAAGTCGAGAGCACATGCCGCAACTCGAGAAAATCTCGGAGGTTTTGCCCTCCAGGCGAGATGAGGACCATTTCCGCTGAGGCTTCTCGAGGCCAATCACATCTAACCACTGGAACTTCCAAAGGGTCCTTCACACCCTTGCTGCAACTCAAGAAGGTCCCCGACATACCCGTCTCCAATCGAGAGGAAGCACGTGGGGTCCCGCACACATCCAGGGGAGCCCCTTTTCCGCCTCCTAGCTCGAGATGTGGGATCCTTTCCCTGTTTCGTAGGGAAAGAAATCCCGGCGTTCCCGTCGCATCTCAAGAGGAGGCGCTCTCCACAGGAAAGGCGAGAGGAACTCCAGGGTCGTGACACCATTCCAAGAGTCCCCCAGATGTGTCAGTCCATTCCAGAGGAACCTGTTTTCCCTTCACTGCCTTGACGTTCAAGCCGAGGATCGACTCCCACCACGTGTGCACGTGGGACAGCCCTGTGGGAAAGCCTCGTGGGAAAGCCTCGTGGGAAAGACTCGAGGGAAAACCACAGATCCTTTGATCCACGCGGCGGACTGCGTGACACTGCTGCTACCGCTCTGGAGGAAAGCGCAAGTGCATGCCCGCATTCGGGACGAGGACTGACTCCCCTGGGGAGACTCCAGAAGTACCCCAAGATCCATGTCAGCACTGGAGAGGAATCCTCAGGTTCCGGCCCCGACTCCACACAAGGTCTTAGGCCCCGGCATCGACGGGAGTGGAATCCTGAGAGGCCCCCGTGGAACTCGCATGGGGACTGGCCTTTCCTGAGGCCACCAGAGCGGGTCCCTGAGGTCCCCGTCGTAAGTCGAGAGCACCTGTCGCAACTCGAGAAAATCCAGGAGGTTTTGCCCTCCAGGCGAGATGAGGCCCATTTCCGCTGAGGCTTCTCGAGGCTAATCACGTCTAACCACTGGAACTTCCAAAGGGTCCTTGACACCCTTGCTGCAACTCAAGAAGTTCCCCGACATACCCGTCTCCACTCGTGAGGAAGCACGTGGGTCCCGCACACATCCAGGGGAGCCCCGTTTCCGCCTCCTAGCTCGAGATGAGAGATCCTTTCCCTGTTTCATAAGGAAAGAATTCCCTGCGTTCCCGTCGCATCTCAAGAGGAGGCGCTCTCCACAGGAAAGGGAGAGGAACTCCAGGGTCGTGACACCATTCCAAGAGTCCCCCAGATGTGTCAGTCCATTCCAGAGGAACCTGTTTTTCCTGCACTGCCTTGACGTTCAAGCCGAGGATCGACTCCCACCACGTGTGCACGTGGGACAGCCCTGTGGGAAAGCCTCGTGGGAAAGCCTCGTGGGAAAGACTCGAGGGAAAACCATAGATCCTTTGATCCACGCGGCGGACTGCGTGACACTGCTGCTACCGCTCTGGAGGAAAGCGCAAGTGCATGCCCGCATTCGAGACGAGGACTGACTCCCCTGGGGAGACTCCAGAAGTACCCCAAGATCCATGTCAGCACTGGAGAGGAATCCTCAGGTTCCGGCCCCGACTCCACACAAGGTCTTAGGCCCCGGCATCGACGGGAGAGGAATCCCGAGAGGCCCCCGAGGAACTCGCATGGGGACTGGCCTTTCCTGAGGCCACCAGAGCGGTTCCCTGAGGTCCCCGTCGTAAGTCGAGATCACCTGCCGCAACTCGAGAAAATCCAGGAGGTTTTGCCCTCCAGGCGAGATGAGGCGCATTTCCGCTGAGGCTTCTCGAGGCCAATCACATCTAACCACTGGAACTTCCAAAGGGTCCTTCACACCATTGCTGCAACTCAAGAAGTTCCCCGACATACCGTCTCCACTCGAGAGGAAGCACTTGGGGTCCCGCACACATCCAGGGGAGCTCCGTTTCCGCCCCCTAGCTCGAGATGAGGGATCCTTTCCCTGTTTCGTAGGGAAAGAATTCCCGGCGTTCCCGTCGCATCTCAAGAGGAGGCGCTCTCCACAGGAAAGGCGAGAGGAACTCCAGGGTCGTGCCACCATTCCAAGAGTCCCCCAGATGTGTCAGTCCATTCCAGAGGAACCTGTTTTCCCTGCACTGCCTTGACGTTCAGGCCGAGGATCGACTCCCACCACGTGTGCACGTGGGACAGCCCTGTGGGAATGCCTCGTGGGAAAGCCTCGTTGGAAAGGCTCGAGGGAAAACCACAGATCCTTTGATCCTCGCGGCGGACTGCGTGACACTGCTGCTACCGCTCTGGAGGAAAGCGCAAGTGCATGCCCGCATTCGGGACGAGGACTGACTCCCCTGGGGAGACTCCAGAAGTACCCCAAGATCCATGTCAGCACTGGAGAGGAATCCTCAGGTTCCGGCCCCGACTCCACACAAGGTCTTAGGCCCCGGCATCGACGGGAGTGGAATCCTGAGAGGCCCCCGAGGAACTCGCATGGGGACTGGCCTTTCCTGAGGCCACCAGAGCGGGTCCCTGAGGTCCCCGTCGTAAGTCGAGAGCACCTGCCGCAACTCGAGAAAATCCAGGAGGTTTTGCCCTCCAGGCGAGATGAGGCCCATTTCCGCTGAGGCTTCTCGAGGCCAATCACATCTCACCACTGGAACTTCCAAAGGGTCCTTCACACCATTGCTGCAACTCAAGAAGTTCCCCGACATAACGTCTCCACTCGAGAGGAAGCACTTGGGTCCCGCACACATCCAGGGGAGCTCCGTTTCCGCCCCCTAGCTCGAGATGAGGGATCCTTTCCCTGTTTCGTAGGGAAAGAATTCCCGGCGTTCCCGTCGCATCTCAAGAGGAGGCACTCTCCACAGGAAAGGGAGAGGAACTCCAGGGTCGTGCCACCATTCCAAGAGTCCCCCAGATGTGTCAGTCCATTCCAGAGGAACCTGTTTTCCCTGCACTGCCTTGACGTTCAAGCCGAGGATCGACTCCCACCACGTGTGCACGTGGGACAGCCCTGTGGGAAAGCCTCGTGGGAAAGCCTCGTGGGAAAGACTCGAGGGAAAACCATAGATCCTTTGATCCACGCGGCGGACTGCGTGACACTGCTGCTACCGCTCTGGAGGAAAGCACAAGTGCATGCCCGCATTCGAGACGAGGACTGACTCCCCTGGGGAGACTCCAGAAGTACCCCAAGATCCATGTCAGCACTGGAGAGGAATCCTCAGGTTCCGGCCCCGACTCCACACAAGGTCTTAGGCCCCGGCATCGACGGGAGAGGAATCCCGAGAGGCCCCCGTGGAACTCGCATGGGGACTGGCCTTTCCTGAGGCCACCAGAGCGGTTCCCTGAGGTCCCCGTCGTAAGTCGAGAGCACCTGCCGCAACTCGAGAAAATCCAGGAGGTTTTGCCCTCCAGGCGAGATGAGGCCCATTTCCGCTGAGGCTTCTCGAGGCCAATCACATCTCACCACTGGAACTTCCAAAGGGTCCTTCACACCATTGCTGCAACTCAAGAAGTTCCCCGACATACCGTCTCCACTCGAGAGGAAGCACTTGGGGTCCCGCACACATCCAGGGGAGCTCCGTTTCCGCCCCTTAGCTCGAGATGAGGGATCCTTTCCCTGTTTCGAAGGGAAAGAATTCCCGGCGTTCCCGTCGCATCTCAAGAGGAGGCGCTCTCCACAGGAAAGGCGAGAGGAACTCCAGGGTCGTGACACCATTCCAAGAGTCCCCCAGATGTGTCAGTCCATTCCAGAGGAACCTGTTTTCCCTGCACTGCCTTGACGTTCAAGCCGAGGATCGACTCCCACCACGTGTGCACGTGGGACAGCCCTGTGGGAAAGCCTCGTGGGAAAGCCTCGTGGGAAAGACTCGAGGGAAAACCATAGATCCTTTGATCAACGCGGCGGACTGCGTGACACTGCTGCTACCGCTCTGGAGGAAAGCGCAAGTGCATGCCCGCATTCGAGACGAGGACTGACTCCCCTGGGGAGACTCCAGAAGTACCCCAAGATCCATGTCAGCACTGGAGAGGAATCCTCAGGTTCCAGCCCCGAATCCACACAAGGTCTTAGGCCCCGGCATCGACGGGAGAGGAATCCCGAGAGGCCCCCGAGGAACTCGCATGGGGACTGGCCTTTCCTGAGGCCACCAGAGCGGGTCCCTGAGGTCCCCGTCATAAGTCGAGAGCACCTGCCGCAACTCGAGAAAATCCAGGAGGTTTTGCCCTCCAGGCGAGATGAGGCCTATTTCCGCTGAGGCTTCTCGAGGCCAATCACATCTAACCACTGGAACTTGCAAAGGGTCCTTCACACCCTTGCTGCAACTCAAGAAGTTCCCCGACATACCCGTCTCCACTCGAGAGGAAGCACGTGGGGTCCCGCAAACATCCAGGGGAGTCCGATTTCCGCCTCCTAGCTCGAGATGAGGGATCCTTTCCCTGTTTCTTAGGGAAAGAATTCCCGGCGTTCCCGTCGCATCTCAAGAGGAGGCGCTCTCCACAGGAAAGGCGAGAGGAACTCCAGGGTCGTGCCACCATTCCAAGAGTCCCCCAGATGTGTCAGTCCATTCCAGAGGAACCTGTTTTCCCTGCACTGCCTTGACGTTCAAGCCGAGGATCGAGTCCCACCACTTGTGCACGTGGGACAGCCCTGTGGAAAGCCTCGTGGGAAAGCCTCGTGGGAAAGACTCGAGGGAAAACCATAGATCCTTTGATCCACGCGGCGGACTGCGTGACACTGCTGCTACCGCTCTGGAGGAAAGCGCAAGTGCATGCCCGCATTCGAGACGAGGACTGACTCCCCTGGGGAGACTCCAGAAGTACCCCAAGATCCATGTCAGCACTGGAGAGGAATCCTCAGGTTCCGGCCCCGACTCCACACAAGGTCTTAGGCCCCGGCATCGACGGGAGAGGAATCCCGAGAGGCCCCCGAGGAACTCGCATGGGGACTGGCTTTTCCTGAGGCCACCAGAGCGGGTCCCTGAGGTCCCCGTCGTAAGTCGAGAGCACCTGCCGCAACTCGAGAAAATGCAGAAGGTTTTGCCCTCCAGGCGAGATGAGGCCCATTTCCGCTGAGGCTTCTCGAGGCTAATCACGTCTAACCACTGGAACTTCCAAAGGGTCCTTCACACCCTTGTTGCAACTCAAGAAGTTCCCCGACATACCCGTCTCCACTCGAGAGGAAGCACGTGGGGTCCCGCACACATCCAGGGGAGCCCCGTTTCCGCCTCCTAGCTCGAGATGAGGGATCCTTTCCCTGTTTCGTAGGAAAGAATTCCTGGCGTTCCCGTCGCATCTCAAGAGGAGGCGCTCTCCACAGGAAAGGCGAGAGGAACTCCAGGGTCGTGCCACCATTCCAAGAGTCCCCCAGATGTGTCAGTCCATTCCAGAGGAACCTGTTTTCACTGCACTGCCTTGACGTTCAAGCCGAGGATCGACTCCCACCACGTGTGCACGCGGAACAGCCCTGTGGGAAAGCCTCGTGGGAAAGCCTCGTGGGAAAGACTCGAGGGAAAACCATAGATCCTTTGATCCACGCGGCGGACTGCGTGACACTGCTGCTACCGCTCTGGAGGAAAGCGCAAGTGCATGCCCGCATTCGAGACGAGGACTGACTCCCCTGGGGAGACTCCAGAAGTACCCCAAGATCCATGTCAGCACTGCAGAGGAATCCTCAGGTTCCGGCCCCGACTCCACACAAGGTCTTAGGCCCCGGCATCGACGGGAGAGGAATCCCGAGAGGCCCCCGAGGAACTCACATGGGGACTGGCCTTTCCTGAGGCCACCAGAGCGGGTCCCTGAGGTCCCCGTCGTAAGTCGAGAGCACCTGCCGTAACTCGAGAAAATCCAGGAGGTTTTGCCCTCCAGGCGAGATGAGGCCCATTTCCGCTGAGGCTTCTCGAGGCCAATCACATCTAACCACTGGAACTTCCAAAGGGTCCTTCACACCCTTGCTGCTACTCAAGAAGTTCCCCTACATACCCGTCTCCACTCGAGAGGAAGCACGTGGCGTCCCGCACACATCCAGGGGAGCCCCGTTTCCGCCTCCTAGCTCGAGATGAGGGATCCTTTCCCTGTTTCTTAGGAAAGAATTCCCGGCGTTCCCGTCGCATCTCAAGAGGAGGGGCTCTCCACAGGAGAGTTGAGAGGAACTCCAGGGTCGTGCCACCATTCCAAGAGACGCCCAGATGTGTCAGTCCATTACAGAGGAACCTGTTTTCCCTGCACTGCCTTGACGTTCAAGCCGAGGATCGACTCCCACCACGTGTGCACGTGGGACAGCCCTGTGGGAAAGCCTCGTGGGAAAGCCTCGTGGGAAAGACTCGAGGGAAAACCATAGATCTTTGATCCACGGGGCGGACTGCGTGACACTGCTGCTACCGCTCTGGAGGAAAGCGCAAGTGCATGCACACATTTGAGACGAGGACTGACTCCCCTGGGGAGACTCCAGAAGTACCCCAAGATCCATGTCAGCACTGGAGAGGAATCCTCAGGTTCCGGCCCCGACTCCACACAAGGTCTTAGGCCCCGGCATCGACGGGAGAGGAATCCCGAGAGGCCCCCGAGGAACTCGCATGGGGACTGGCCTTTCCTGAGGCCACCAGAGCGGGTCCCTGAGGTCCCCGTCGTAAGTCGAGAGCACATGCCGCAACTCGAGAAAATCCAGGAGGTTTTGCCCTCCAGGCGAGATGAGGCCCATTTCCGCTGAGGCTTCTCGAGGCTAATCACATCTAACCACTGGAACTTCCAAAGGGTCCTTCACACCCTTGCTGCAACTCAAGAAGTTCCCCTACATACCCGTCTCCACTCGAGAGGAAGCACGTGGCGTCCCGCACACATCCAGGGGAGTCCCGTTTCCGCCTCCTAGCTCGAGATGAGGGATCCTTTCCCTGTTTCTTAGGGAAAGAATTCCCGGCGTTCCCATCGCATCTCAAGAGGAGGCGCTCTCCACAGGAGAGGCGAGAGGAACTCCAGGGTCGTGCCACCATTCCAAGAGACGCCCAGATGGGTCAGTCCATTCCAGAGGAACCTGTTTTCCCTGCACTGCCTTGACGTTCAAGCCGAGGATCGACTCCCACCACGTGTGCACGTGGGACAGCCCTGTGGGAAAGCCTCGTGGGAAAGCCTCGTGGGAAAGACTCGAGGGAAAACCATAGATCCTTTGATCCACGCAGCGGACTGAGTGACACTGCTGCTACCGCTCTGGAGGAAATCGCAAGTGCATGCCCGCATTCGAGACGAGGACTGACTCCCCTGGGGAGACTCCAGAAGTACCCCAAGATCCATGTCAGCACTGGAGAGGAATCCTCAGGTTCCGGCCCCGACTCCACACAAGGTCTTAGGCCCCAGCATCGACGGGAGAGGAATCCCGAGAGGACTCGAGGAACTCGCATGGGGACTGGCCTTTCCTGAGGCCACCAGAGCGGGTCTCTGAGGTCCCCGTCGTAAGTCGAGAGCACCTGCCGCAACTCGAGAAAATCCAGGAGGTTTTGCCCTCCAGGCGAGATGAGGCCCATTTCCGCTGAGGCTCCTCGAGGCTGATCACATCTAACCACTGGAACTTCCAAAGGGTCCTTCACACCCTTGCTGCAACTCAAGAAGTTCCCCGACATACCTGTCTCCACTCGAGAGGAAGCACGTGGGGTCCTGCACACATCCAGGGGAGCCCCGTTTCTGCCTCCAAGCTCGAAATGAGGGATCCTTTCCCTGTTTCGTAGGGAAAGAATTCCGGCGTTCCCGTCGCATCTCAAGAGGAGGCGCTCTCCACAGGAAAGGCGAGAGGAACTCCAGGGTCGTGACACCATTCCAAGAGTCCCCCAGATGTGTCAGTCCATTCCAGAGGAACCTGTTTTCCCTGCACTGCCTTGACGTTCAAGCCGAGGATCGACTCCCACCACGTGTGCACGTGGGACAGCCCTGTGGGAAAGCCTCGTGGGAAAGCCTCGTGGGAAAGACTCGAGGGAAAACCATAGATCCTTTGATGCACGCGGCGGACTGCTTGACACTGCTGCTACCGCTCTGGAGGATAGCGCAAGTGCATGCCCGCATTCGAGACGAGGACTGACTCCCCTGGGGAGACTCCAGAAGTACCCCAAGATCCATGTCAGCACTGGAGAGGAATCCTCAGGTTCCGGCCCCGACTCCACACAAGGTCTTCGGCCCCGGCATCGACGGGAGAGGAATCCCGAGAGGCCCCCGAGGAACTCGCATGGAGACTGGCCTTTCCTGAGGCAACCAGAGCGGGTCCCTGAGGTCCCGGTCGTAAGTCGAGAGCACCTGCCGCAACTCGAGAAAATCCAGGAGGTTTTGCCCTCCAGGCGAGATGAGGCCCATTTCCGCTGAGGCTTCTCGAGGCTAATCACGTCTAACCACTGGAACTTCCAAAGGGTCCTTCACACCCTTGCTGCAACTCAAGAAGTTCCCCGACATACCCGTCTCCACTCGAGAGGAAGCACGAGGGTCCCGCACACATCCAGGGGAGCCCCGTTTCCGCCTCCTAGCTCGAGATGAGGGATCCTTTCCCTGTTTCGTAGGGAAAGAATTCCCGGTGTTCCCGTCGCATCTCAAGAGGACGCGCTCTCCACAGGAAAGGCGAGAGGACTCCAGCGTCGTGCCACCATCCAAAGTGTCCCCCAGATATGTCAGTCCATTCCAGAGGAACCTGTTTTCCCTGCACTGCCTTGACGTTCAAGCCGAGGATCGACTCCCACCACGTGTGCACGTGGGACAGCCCTGTGGGAAAGCCTCGTGGGAAAGCCTCCTGGGAAAGACTCGAGGGAAAACCATAGATCCTTTGATCCACGCGGCGGACTGCGTGACACTGCTGCTACCGCTCTGGAGGAAAGCGCAAGTGCATGCCCGCATTCGAGACGAGGACTGACTCCCCTGGGGAGACTCCAGAAGTACCCCAAGATCCATGTCAGCACTGGAGAGGAATCCTCAGGTTCCGGCCCCGACTCCACACAAGGAATTAGGCCCTGGCATTGACTGGAGAGGAATCCCGAGAGGCCCCCGAGGAACTCGCATGGGGACTGGCCTTTTCTGAGGCCACCAGAGCGGGTCCCTGAGGTCCCCGTCGTAAGTCGAGAGCACCTGCCACAACTCGAGAAAATCCAGGAGGTTTTGCCCTCCAGGTGAGATGAGGCCCATTTCTGATGAGGCTTCTCGAGGCCAATCACATCTAACCACTGGAATTTCCAAACGGTCCTTCACACCCTTGCTGCAACTCAAGAAGTTCCCCGACATACCCGTCTCCACTCGAGAGGAAGCACGTGGGGTCCCGCACACATCCAGGGGAGCCCCGTTTCCGACTCCTCGCTCGAGATGAGGGATCCTTTCCCTGTTTCGTAGGGAAAGAATTCCCGGCGTTCCCGTCGCAACTCAAGAGGAGGCGCTCTCCACAGGAAAGGCGAGAGGAACTCCAGGGTCATGCCACCATTCCAAGAGTCCCCCAGAGGTGTCAGTCCATTCCAGAGGAACCTGTTTTCCCTGCACTGCCTTGACGTTCAAGCCGAGGATCGACTCCCACCACGTGTGCTCGTGGGAGAGCCCTGTGGGAAAGCTTCGTGGGAAAGCCTCGTGGGAAAGACTCGAGGGAAAACCATAGATCATTTGATCCACGCGGCGGACTGCGTGACACTGCTGCTAACGCTCTGGAGGAAAGCGCAAGTGCATGCCCGCATTCTAGACGAGGACGACTCCCCTTGGGAGACACCAGAAGTACCCCAAGATCCATGTCAGCACTGGAGAGGAATCCTCAGGTTCCAGCCCCGACTCCACACAAGGTCTTAGGCCCCGGCATCGACGGGAGAGGAATCCCGAGAGGCCCCCGAGGAACTCGCATGGGGACTGGCCTTTCCTGAGGCCACGAGAGCGCGTCCCTGAGGTCCCCGTCGTAAGTCGAGAGCACCTGCCACAACTCGAGAAAATCTAGGAGGTTTTGCCCTCCAGGCGAGTTGAGGCCCATTTCCGCTGAGGCTTCTCGAGGCTCATCACATCTAACCACTGGAACTTCCAAAGGGTCCTTCACACCCTTGCTGCAACTCAAGCAGTTCCGCGACATACCCGTCTCCACTCGAGAGGAAGCACGTGGTGTCCCGCACACATCCAAGGGAGCCCCGTTTCCGCCTCCTAGCTCGAGATGAGGGATCCTTTCCCTGTTTCGTAGGGAAAGAATTCCCGGCCTTCCCGTCGCATCTCAAGAGGAGGCGCTCTCCACAGGAAAGGCGAGAGGAACTCCAGGGTCGTGCCACCATTCCAAGAGTCCCCCAGATGTGTCAGTCCATTCCAGAGGAACCTGTTTTCCCTGCACTGCCTTGACGTTCAAGCCGAGGATCGACTCCCACCACGTGTGCTCGTGGGACAGCCCTGTGGGAAAGCCTCGTGTGAAAGCCTCATGGGAAAGACTCGAGGGAAAACCATAGATCCTTTGATCCACGCGGCGGACTGCGTGACACTGCTGCTACCGCTCTGGAGGAAAGCGCAAGTGCATGCCCGCATTCGAGACGAGGACTGACTCCCCTGGGGAGACTCCAGAAGTACCCCAAGATCCATGTCAGCACTGGAGAGGAATCCTCAGGTTCCGGCCCCGACTCCACACAAGGTCTTAGGCCCCGGCATCGACGGGAGAGGAATCCCGAGAGGCCCCCGAGGAACTCGCATGGGGACTGGCCTTTCCTGAGGCCACCAGAGCGGATCCCTGAGGTCCCCGTCGTAAGTCGAGAGCACCTGCCGCAACTCGAGAAAATCCAGGAGGTTTTGCCCTCCAGGCGAGATGAGGCCCCTTTTCTGCTGAGGCTTCTCGAGGCCAATCACATCTAACCACTGGAACTTCCAAAGGGTCCTTCACACCCTTGCTGCAACTCAAGAAGTTCCCCGACATACCCGTCTCCACTCGAGAGGAAGCACGTGGGGTCCCGCACACATCCAGGGGAGCCCCGTTTCCGCCTCCTAGCTCAAGATGAGGGATCCTTTCCCTGTTTCGTAGGGAAAGAATTCCCGGTGTTCCCGTCGCATCTCAAGAGGAGGCGCTCTCCACAGGAAAGGCGAGAGGAACTCCAGGGTCATGCCACCATTCCAAGAGTCCCCCAGATGTGTCAGTCCATTCCAGAGGAACCTGTTTTCCCTGCACTGCCTTGACGTTCAAGCCGAGGATCGACTCCCACCACGTGTGCACGTGGGACAGCCCTGTGGGAAAGAGTCGTGGGAAAGCCTCGTGGGAAAGACTCGAGGGAAAACCATAGATCCTTTGATCCACGCGGTGGACTGCGTGACACTGCTGCTACCGCTCTGGAGGAAAGCGCAAGTGCATGCCCGCATTCGAGACGAGGACTGACTCCCCTGGGGAGACTCCAGAAGTACCCCAAGATCCATGTCAGCACTGGAGAGGAATCCTCAGGTTCCGGCCCCGACTTCACACAAGGTCTTAGGCCCCGGCATCGACGGGAGAGGAATCCCGAGAGGCCCCCGAGGAACTCGCATGGGGACTGGCCTTTCCTGAGGCCAGCAGAGCGGTTCCCTGAGGTCCCCTTCGTAAGTCGAGAGCACCTGCTGCAACTCGAGAAAATCCAGGAGGTTTTGCCCTCCAGGCGAGATGAGGCCCATTTCCACTGAGGCTTTTCGAGGCCAATGACGTCTAACCACTGGAACTTCCAAAGGGTCCTTCACACCCTTGCTGCAACTCAAGAAGTTCCCCGACATACCCGTCTCCACTCGAGAGGAAGCACGTGGTGTCCCGCACACCTCCAGGGGAGCCCCGTTTCCGCCTCCTAGCTCGAGATGAGGGATCCTTTCCCTGTTTCATAGGGAAAGAATTCCCGGCGTTCCCGTCGCATCTCAAGAGGAGGCGCTCTCCACAGGAAAGGCGAGAGGAACTCCAGGGTCGTGCCACCATTCCAAGAGTCCCCCAGATGTGTCAGTCCATTCCAGAGGAACCTGTTTTCCCTGCACTGCCTTGACGTTCAAGCCGAGGACCGACTCCCACCACGTGTGCACGTGGGACAGCCCTGTGGGAAAGCCTCGTGGGAAAGCCTCGTGGGAAAGACTCGAGGGAAAACCATAGATCCTTTGATCCACGCGGCGGACTGCGTTACACTGCTGCTACCGCTCTGGAGGAAAGCGCAAGTGCATGCCCGCATTCGAGACGAGGACTGACTCCCCTGGGGAGACCCCAGAAGTACCCCAAGATCCATGTCAGCACTGGAGAGGAATCCTCAGGTTCCGGCCCCGACTCCACACAAGGTCTTAGGCCCCGGCATCGACGGGAGAGGAATCCCGAGAGGCCCCCGAAGAACTCGCTTGGGGACAGGCCTTTCCTGAGGCCACCAGAGCGGGTCCCTGAGGTCCCCGTCGTAAGTCGAGAGCACCTGCCGCAACTCGAGAAAATCCAGGATGTTTTGCCCTCCAGGCGAGATGAGGCCCATTTCCGCTGAGGCTTCTCGAGGCTAATCACGTCTAACCACTGAACTTCCAAAGGGTCATTCACACCCTTGCTGCAACTCAAGAAGTTCCCCGACATACCCGTCTCCACTCGAGACGAAGCCCGTGGGTCCCGCACACATCCAGGGGAGCCCCGTTTCCGCCTCCTAGCTCGAGATGAGGGATCCTTTCCCTGTTTCGTAGGGAAAGAATTCCCGGCGTTCCCGTCGCATCTCAAGAGGAGGCGTTCTCCACAGGAAAGGCGAGAGGAATTCCAGGGTCGTGCCACCATTCCAAGAGTCCCCCAGATGTGTCAGTCCATTCCAGAGGAACCTGTTTTCCCTGCACTGCCTTGACGTTCAAGCCGAGGATCGACTCCCACCACGTGTGCACGTGGGACAGCCCTGTGGGAAAGCCTCGTGGGAAAGCCTCGTGGGAAAGACTCGAGGGAAAACCATAGATCCTTTGATCCACGCGGCGGACTGCGTGACACTGCTGCTACCGCTCTGGAGGAAAGCGCAAGTGCATGCCCGCATTCGAGACGAGGACTGACTCCCCTGGGGAGACTCCAGAAGTACCCCAAGATCCATGTCAGCACTGCAGAGGAATCCTCAAGTTCCGGCCCCGACTCCACACAAGGTCTTAGGCCCCGGCATCGACGGGAGAGGAATCCCGAGAGGCCCCCGAGGAACTCGCATGGGGACTGGCCTTTCCTGAGGCCACCAGAGCGGGTCCCTGAGGTCCCCGTCGTAAGTCGAGAGCACCTGCCGCAACTCGAGAAAATCCAGGAGGTTTTGCCCTCCAGACGAGATGAGGCCCATTTCCGCTGAGGCTTCTCGAGGCTAATCACGTCTAACCACTGGAACTTCCAAAGGGTCATTCACACCCTTGCTGCAACTCAAGAAGTTCCCCGACGTACACGTCTCCACTCGAGAGGAAGCACGTGGGGTCCCGCACTCATCCAGGGGAGCCCCGTTCCCGCCTCCTAGCTCGAGATGAGGGATCCTTTCCCTGTTTCGTAGGGAAAGAATTCCCGGCGTTCCCGTCGCATCTCAAGAGGAGGCGCTCTCCACAGGAAAGGCGAGAGGAACTCCAGGGTCGTGCCACCATTCCAAGAGTCCCCCAGATGTGTCAGTCCATTCCAGAGGAACCTGTTTTCCCTGCACTGCCTTGACGTTCAAGCCGATGATCGACTCCCACCACGTGTGCACGTGGGACAGCCCTGTGGGAAAGCCTCGTGGGAAACCCTCGTGGGAAAGACTCGAGGGAAAACCATAGATCCTTTGATCCACGCGGCGGACTGCGTGATACTGCTGCTACCGCTCTGGAGGAAAGCGCAAGTGCATGCCCGCATTCGAGACGAGGACTGACTCCCCTGGGGAGACTCCAGAAGTACCCCAAGATCCATGTCAGCACTGGAGAGGAATCCTCAGGTTCCGGCCCCGACTCCACACGAGGTCTTAGGCCCCGGCATCGACGGGAGAGGAATCCCCAGAGGAACTCGCATGGGGACTGGCCTTTCCTGAGGCGACCAAAGCGGGTCCCTGAGGTCCTCGTCGTAAGTCGAGAGCACATGCCGCAACTCGAGAAAATCTCGGAGGTTTTGCCCTCCAGGCGAGATGAGGACCATTTCCGCTGAGGCTTCTCGAGGCCAATCACATCTAACCACTGGAACTTCCAAAGGGTCCTTCACACCCTTGCTGCAACTCAAGAAGGTCCCCGACATACCCGTCTCCAATCGAGAGGAAGCACGTGGGGTCCCGCACACATCCAGGGGAGCCCCTTTTCCGCCTCCTAGCTCGAGATGTGGGATCCTTTCCCTGTTTCGTAGGGAAAGAAATCCCGGCGTTCCCGTCGCATCTCAAGAGGAGGCGCTCTCCACAGGAAAGGCGAGAGGAACTCCAGGGTCGTGACACCATTCCAAGAGTCCCCCAGATGTGTCAGTCCATTCCAGAGGAACCTGTTTTCCCTTCACTGCCTTGACGTTCAAGCCGAGGATCGACTCCCACCACGTGTGCACGTGGGACAGCCCTGTGGGAAAGCCTCGTGGGAAAGCCTCGTGGGAAAGACTCGAGGGAAAACCACAGATCCTTTGATCCACGCGGCGGACTGCGTGACACTGCTGCTACCGCTCTGGAGGAAAGCGCAAGTGCATGCCCGCATTCGGGACGAGGACTGACTCCCCTGGGGAGACTCCAGAAGTACCCCAAGATCCATGTCAGCACTGGAGAGGAATCCTCAGGTTCCGGCCCCGACTCCACACAAGGTCTTAGGCCCCGGCATCGACGGGAGTGGAATCCTGAGAGGCCCCCGTGGAACTCGCATGGGGACTGGCCTTTCCTGAGGCCACCAGAGCGGGTCCCTGAGGTCCCCGTCGTAAGTCGAGAGCACCTGTCGCAACTCGAGAAAATCCAGGAGGTTTTGCCCTCCAGGCGAGATGAGGCCCATTTCCGCTGAGGCTTCTCGAGGCTAATCACGTCTAACCACTGGAACTTCCAAAGGGTCCTTGACACCCTTGCTGCAACTCAAGAAGTTCCCCGACATACCCGTCTCCACTCGTGAGGAAGCACGTGGGTCCCGCACACATCCAGGGGAGCCCCGTTTCCGCCTCCTAGCTCGAGATGAGAGATCCTTTCCCTGTTTCATAAGGAAAGAATTCCCTGCGTTCCCGTCGCATCTCAAGAGGAGGCGCTCTCCACAGGAAAGGGAGAGGAACTCCAGGGTCGTGACACCATTCCAAGAGTCCCCCAGATGTGTCAGTCCATTCCAGAGGAACCTGTTTTTCCTGCACTGCCTTGACGTTCAAGCCGAGGATCGACTCCCACCACGTGTGCACGTGGGACAGCCCTGTGGGAAAGCCTCGTGGGAAAGCCTCGTGGGAAAGACTCGAGGGAAAACCATAGATCCTTTGATCCACGCGGCGGACTGCGTGACACTGCTGCTACCGCTCTGGAGGAAAGCGCAAGTGCATGCCCGCATTCGAGACGAGGACTGACTCCCCTGGGGAGACTCCAGAAGTACCCCAAGATCCATGTCAGCACTGGAGAGGAATCCTCAGGTTCCGGCCCCGACTCCACACAAGGTCTTAGGCCCCGGCATCGACGGGAGAGGAATCCCGAGAGGCCCCCGTGGAACTCGCATGGGGACTGGCCTTTCCTGAGGCCACCAGAGCGGTTCCCTGAGGTCCCCGTCGTAAGTCGAGAGCACCTGCCGCAACTCGAGAAAATCCAGGAGGTTTTGCCCTCCAGGCGAGATGAGGCCCATTTCCGCTGAGGCTTCTCGAGGCCAATCACATCTCACCACTGGAACTTCCAAAGGGTCCTTCACACCATTGCTGCAACTCAAGAAGTTCCCCGACATACCGTCTCCACTCGAGAGGAAGCACTTGGGGTCCCGCACACATCCAGGGGAGCTCCGTTTCCGCCCCTTAGCTCGAGATGAGGGATCCTTTCCCTGTTTCGAAGGGAAAGAATTCCCGGCGTTCCCGTCGCATCTCAAGAGGAGGCGCTCTCCACAGGAAAGGCGAGAGGAACTCCAGGGTCGTGACACCATTCCAAGAGTCCCCCAGATGTGTCAGTCCATTCCAGAGGAACCTGTTTTCCCTGCACTGCCTTGACGTTCAAGCCGAGGATCGACTCCCACCACGTGTGCACGTGGGACAGCCCTGTGGGAAAGCCTCGTGGGAAAGCCTCGTGGGAAAGACTCGAGGGAAAACCATAGATCCTTTGATCAACGCGGCGGACTGCGTGACACTGCTGCTACCGCTCTGGAGGAAAGCGCAAGTGCATGCCCGCATTCGAGACGAGGACTGACTCCCCTGGGGAGACTCCAGAAGTACCCCAAGATCCATGTCAGCACTGGAGAGGAATCCTCAGGTTCCAGCCCCGAATCCACACAAGGTCTTAGGCCCCGGCATCGACGGGAGAGGAATCCCGAGAGGCCCCCGAGGAACTCGCATGGGGACTGGCCTTTCCTGAGGCCACCAGAGCGGGTCCCTGAGGTCCCCGTCATAAGTCGAGAGCACCTGCCGCAACTCGAGAAAATCCAGGAGGTTCTGCCCTCCAGGCGAGATGAGGCCTATTTCCGCTGAGGCTTCTCGAGGCCAATCACATCTAACCACTGGAACTTGCAAAGGGTCCTTCACACCCTTGCTGCAACTCAAGAAGTTCCCCGACATACCCGTCTCCACTCGAGAGGAAGCACGTGGGGTCCCGCAAACATCCAGGGGAGTCCGATTTCCGCCTCCTAGCTCGAGATGAGGGATCCTTTCCCTGTTTCTTAGGGAAAGAATTCCCGGCGTTCCCGTCGCATCTCAAGAGGAGGCGCTCTCCACAGGAAAGGCGAGAGGAACTCCAGGGTCGTGCCACCATTCCAAGAGTCCCCCAGATGTGTCAGTCCATTCCAGAGGAACCTGTTTTCCCTGCACTGCCTTGACGTTCAAGCCGAGGATCGAGTCCCACCACTTGTGCACGTGGGACAGCCCTGTGGAAAGCCTCGTGGGAAAGCCTCGTGGGAAAGACTCGAGGGAAAACCATAGATCCTTTGATCCACGCGGCGGACTGCGTGACACTGCTGCTACCGCTCTGGAGGAAAGCGCAAGTGCATGCCCGCATTCGAGACGAGGACTGACTCCCCTGGGGAGACTCCAGAAGTACCCCAAGATCCATGTCAGCACTGGAGAGGAATCCTCAGGTTCCGGCCCCGATTCCACACAAGGTCTTAGGCCCCGGCATCGACGGGAGAGGAATCCCGAGAGGCCCCCGAGGAACTCGCATGGGGACTGGCTTTTCCTGAGGTCACCAGAGCGGGTCCCTGAGGTCCCCGTCGTAAGTCGAGAGCACCTGCCGCAACTCGAGAAAATCCAGGAGATTTTGCCCTCCAGGCGAGATGAAGCCCATTTCCGCAGAGGCTTCTCGAGGCTAATCACATCTAACCACTTGAACTTCCAAAGGGTCCTTCACACCCTTGCTGCAACTCTAGAAGTTCCCCGACATACCCGTCTCCACTCGAGAGGAAGCACGAGGTTCCCGCACACATCCAGGGTAGCCCCGTTTCCGCCTCCTAGCTCGAGATGAGGGATCCTTTCCCTGTTTCGTAGGGAAAGAATTCCCGGCATTCCCGTCGCATCTCAAGAGGAGGCGCTCTCCACAGGAAAGGCGAGAGGAACTCCAGGGCCGTGCCACCATTCCAAGAGACCCCCAGATATGTCAGTCCATTCCAGAGGAACCTGTTTTCCCTGTACTGCCTTGACGTTCAAGCCGAGGATCGACTCCCACCACGTGTGCACGTGGGACAACCCAGTGGGAAAGCCTCGTGGGAAAGCCTCGTGGGAAAGACTCGAGGGAAAACCATAGATCCTTTGATGCACGCGGCGGACTGCGTGACACTGCTGCTACCGCTCTGGAGGATAGCGCAAGTGCATGCCCGCATTCGAGACGAGGACTGACTCCCCTGGGGAGACTCCAGAAGTACCCCAAGATCCATGTCAGCACTGGAGAGGAATCCTCAGGTTCCGGCCCCGACTCCACACAAGGTCTTAGGCCCTGGCATTGACGGGAGAGGAATCCCGAGAGGCCCCCGAGGAACTCGCATGGGGACTGGCCTTTCCTGAGGCCACCAGAGCGGGTCCCTGAGGTCCCCGTCGTAAGTCGAGAGCACCTGCCGCAACTCGAGAAAATCCAGGAGGCTTCGCCCTCCAGGCGAGATGAGGCCCATTTCCGCTGAGGCTTCTCGAGGCCAATCACATCTAACCACTGGAACTTCCAAACGGTCCTTCACACCCTTGCTGCAACTCAAGAAGTTCCCCGACATACCCGTCGCCACTCGAGAGGAAGCACGAGGTGTCCCGCACACATCCAGGGGAGCCCCGTTTCCGCCTCCTAACTCGAGATGAGTGATCCTTTCCCTGTTTCGTAGGGAAAGAATTCCCGGCGTTCCCGTCGCATCTCAAGAGGAGGCGCTCTCCACAGGAAAGGCGAGAGGAACTCCAGGGTCGTGCCACAATTCCAAGAGTCCCCCAGATGTGTCAGTCCATTCCAGAGGAACCTGTTTTCCCTGCACTGCCTTGACGTTCAAGCCGAGGATCGACTCCCACCACGTGTGCACGAGGGACAGCCCTGTGGGAACGCCTCGTGGGAAAGCCTCGTGGGAAAGCCTCGTGGGAAAGACTCGAGGGAAAACCATAGATCCTTTGATCCACGCGGCGGACTGCGTGACACTGCTGCTACCGCTCTGGAGGAAAGCGCAAGTGCATGCCCGCATTCGAGACGAGGACTGACTCCCCTGGGGAGACTCCAGAAGTACCCCAAGATCCATGTCAGCACTGGAGAGGAATCCTCAGGTTCCGGCCCCGACTCCACACAAGGTCTTAGGCCCCGGCATCGACGGGAGTGGAATCCTGAGAGGCCCCCGAGGAACTCGCATGGGGACTGGCCTTTCCTGAGGCTACCAGAGCGGGTCCCTGAGGTCCCCGTCGTAAGTCGAGAGCACCTGCCGCAACTCGAGAAAATCCAGGAGGTTTTGCCCTCCAGGCGAGATGAGGCCCATTTCCGCTGAGGCTTCTCGTGGCTAATCATGTCTAACCACTGGAACTTCCAAAGGGTCCTTGACACCCTTGCTGCAACTCAAGAAGTTCCCCGACATACCCGTCTCCACTCGTGAGGAAGCACGTGGGTCCCGCACACATCCAGGGGAGCCCGGTTTCCGCCTCCTAGCTCGAGATGAGGGATCCTTTCCCTGTTTCGAAGGGAAAGAATTCCCGGCGTTCCCGTCGCATCTCAAGAGGAGGCGCTCTCCACAGGAAAGGCGAGAGGAACTCCAGGGTCGTGACACCATTCCAAGAGTCCCCCAGATGTGTCAGTCCATTCCAGAGGAACCTGTTTTCCCTGCACTGCCTTGACGTTCAAGCCGAGGATCGACTCCCACCACGTGTGCACGTGGGACAGACCTGTGGGAAAGCCTCGTGGGAAAGCCTCGTGGGAAAGTCTCGAGGGAAAACCATAGATCCTTTGATCCACGAGGCGGACTGCGTGACACTGCTGCTACCGCTCTGGAGGAAAGCGCAAGTGCATGACCGCATTCGAGACGAGGACTGACTCCCCTGGGGAGACTCCAGAAGTACCCCAAGATCCATGTCAGCACTGGAGAGGAATCCTCAGGTTCCAGCCCCGAATCCACACAAGGTCTTAGGCCCCGGCATCGACGGGAGAGGAATCCCGAGAGGCCCCCGAGGAACTCGCATGGGGACTGGCCTTTCCTGAGGCCACCAGAGCGGGTCCCTGAGGTCCCCGTCATAAGTCGAGAGCACCTGCCGCAACTCGAGAAAATCCAGGAGGTTTTGCCCTCCAGGCGAGATGAGGCCCAATTCCGCTGAGGCTTCTCGAGGCCAATCACATCTAACCACTGGAATTTCCAAAGGGTCCTTCACACCCTTGCTGCAACTCAAGAAGTTCCCCGGCATACCCGTCTCCACTCGAGAGGAAGCACGTGGGGTCCCGCAAACATCCAGGGGAGCCCCGTTTCCGCCTCCTAGCTCGAGATGAGGGATCCTTTCCCTGTTTCGAAGGGAAAGAATTCCCGGCGTTCCCGTCGCATCTCAAGAGGAGGCGCTCTCCACAGGAAAGGCGAGAGGAACTCCAGGGTCGTGCCACCATTCCAAGAGTCCCCCAGATGTGTCAGTCCATTCCAGAGGAAACTGTTTTCCCTGCACTGCCTTGACGTTCAAGCCGAGGATCGAGTCCCACCACGTGTGCACGTGGGACAGCCCTGTGGAAAGCCTCGTGGGAAAGCTCGTGGGAAAGACTCGAGGGAAAACCATAGATCCTTTGATCCACGCGGCGGACTGCGTGACACTGCTGCTACCGCTCTGGAGGAAAGCGCAAGTGCATGCCCGCATTCGAGACGAGGACTGACTCCCCTGGGGAGACTCCAGAAGTACCCCAAGATCCATGTCAGCACTGGAGAGGAATCCTCAGGTTCCGGCCCCGACTCCACACAAGGTCTTAGGCCCCGGCATCGACGGGAGAGGAATCCCGAGAGGCCCCCGAGGAACTCGCATGGGGACTGGCCTTTCCTGAGGTCACCAGAGCGGGTCCCTGAGGTCCCCGTCGTAAGTCGAGAGCACCTGCCGCAACTCGAGAAAATCCAGGAGATTTTGCCCTCCAGGCGAGATGAAGCCCATTTCCGCTGAGGCTTCTCGAGGCTAATCACATCTAACCACTTGAACTTCCAAAGGGTCCTTCACACCCTTGCTGCAACTCTAGAAGTTCCCCGACATACCCGTCTCCACTCGAGAGGAAGCACGTGGGGTCCCGCACACATCCAGGGGAGCTCCATTTCCGACTCCTATCTCGAGATGAGGGATCCTTTCCCTGTTTCGTAGGGAAAGAATTCCCGGCGTTCCCGTCGCATCTCAAGAGGAGGCGCTCTCCACAGGAAAGGCGAGAGGAACTCCAGGGTCATGCCACCATTCCAAGAGTCCCCCAGATGTGTCAGTCCATTCCAGAGGAACCAGTTTTCCCTGCACTGCCTTGACGTTCAAGCCCAGGATCGACTCCCACCACGTGTGCTCGTGGGACAGCCCTGTGGGAAAGCCTCGTGGGAAAGCCTCGTGGGAAAGACTCAAGGGAAATCCATAGATCCTTTGATCCACGCGGCGGACTGCGTGACACTGCTGCTACCGCTCTGGAGGAAAGCGCAAGTGCATGCCAGCATTCGAGACGAGGACGACTCCCCTTGGGAGACTCCAGAAGTACCCCAAGATCCATGTCAGCACTGGAGAGGAATCCTCAGGTTCTGGCTCCGACTCCACACGAGGTCTTAGGCCCCGGCATCGACGGGAGAGGAATCCCGAGACGCCCCCGAGGAACTCGCATGGGGACTGGCCTTTCCTGAGGCCACCAGAGCGGGTCCCTGAGGTCCACGTCGTTAGTCGAGAGCACCTGCCGCAACTCGAGAAAATCCATGAGGTTTTGCCCTCCAGGCGAGTTGAGGTCCATTTCCGCTGAGGCTTCTCGAGGCTGATCACATCTAACCACTGGAACTTCCAAAGGGTCCTTCACACCCTTGTTGCAACTCAAGCAGTCCCGCGACATACCCGTCTCCACTCGAGAGGAAGCACGAGGTGTCCCGCACACATCCAGGGGAGCCCCGTTTCCGCCTCCTAACTCGAGATGAGTGATCCTTTCCCTGTTTCGTAGGGAAAGAATTCCCGGCGTTCCCGTCGCATCTCAAGAGGAGGCGCTCTCCACAGGAAAGGCGAGAGGAACTCCAGGGTCGTGCCACCATTCCAAGAGTCCCCCAGATGTGTCAGTCCATTCCAGAGGAACCTGTTTTCCCTGCACTGCCTTGACGTTTAAGCCGAGGATCGACTCCCACCACGTGTGCACGAGGGACAGCCCTGTGGGAAAGCCTCGTGGGAAGCCTCGTGGGAAAGACTCGAGGGAAAACCATAGATCCTTTGATCCATGCGGCGGACTGCGTGACACTGCTGCTACCGCTTTGGAGGAAAGCGCAAGTGCATGTCCGCATTCGAGACGAGGACTGACTCCCCTGGGGAGACTCCAGAAGTACCCCAAGATCCATGTCAGCACTGGAGAGGAATCCTCAGGTTCCGGCCCCGACTCCACACAAGGTCTTAGGCCCCGGTATCGACGGGAGAGGAATCCCGAGAGGCCCCCGAGGAACTCGCATGGGGACTGGCCTTTCATGAGGCCACCAGAGCGGGTCCCTGAGGTCCCCGTCGTAAGTCGAGAGCACCTGCTGCAACTCGAGAAAATCCAGGAGGTTTTGACCTCCAGGCGAGATGAGGCCCATTTCCGCTGAGGCTTCTCGAGGCCAATCACATCAAACCACTGGAACTTCCAAAGGGTCCTTCACACCCTTGCTGCAACTCAAGAAGTTCCCCCACATACCCGTCTGCACTCGAGAGGAAGCACGTGGTGTCCCGCACACATCCAGGGGAGCCCCGTTTCCGCCTCCTAGCTCGAGATGAGGGATCCTTTCCCTGTTTCATAGGGAAAGAATTCCCGGCGTTCCCGTCGTATCTCAAGAGGAGGCGCTCTCCACACGAAAGGCGAGAGGAACTCCAGGGTCGTGACACCATTCCAAGAGTCCCCCAGATGTGTCAGTCCATTCCAGAGGAACCTGTTTTCCCTGCACTGCCTTTACGTTCAAGCCGAGGATCCACTCCCACCACGTGTGCACGTGGGACAGCCCTGTGGGAAAGCCTCGTGGGAAAGCCTCGTGGGAAAGACTCGAGGGAAAACCATAGATCCTTTGATCCACGTGGTGGACTGCGTGACACTGCTGCTACCGCTCTGGAGGAAAGCGCAAGAGCATGCCCGCATTCGAGACCAGGACTGACTCCCCTGGGGAGACTCCAGAAGTACCCCAAGATCCATGTCAGCACTGGAGAGGAATCCTCAGGTTCCGGCCCCGACTCCACACAAGGTCTTAGGCCCCGGCATCGACGGGAGAGGTATCCCGAGAGGCCCCCGAGGAACTCGCAAGGGGACTGGCCTTTTCTGAGGCCACCAGAGCGGGTCCCTGAGGTTCCCGTCGTAAGTCGAGAGCACCTGCCGCAACTCCAGAAAATCCAGGAGGTTTCGCCCTCCAGGCGAGATGAGGCCCATTTCCAAAGAGGCTTCTCGAGGCCAATCACATCTAACCACTGGAACTTCCAAAGTGTCCTTCACACCCTTGCCGCAACTCAAGAAGTTCCCCGACATACCCGTCTCCACTCGAGAGGAAGCACGTGCGGTCCCGCACACATCCAGGGGAGCCCCGTTTCCGACTCCTAGCTCGAGATGAGGGATCCTTTCCCTGTTTCGTAGGGAAAGAATTCCCAGCGTTCCCGTCGCATCTCAAGACGAGGCGCTCTCCACAGGAAAGGAGAGAGGAACTCCAGGGTCATGCCACCATTCCAAGTGTCCCCCAGATGTGTCAGTCCATTCCAGAGGAACATGTTTTCCCTGCACTGCCTTGACGTTCAAGCCCAGGATCGATCCCACGACGTGTGCTCGTGGGACAGCCCTGTGGGAAAGCTTCGTGGGAAAGCCTCGTGGGAGAGACTCGAGGGAAAAACATAGATCCTTTGATCCACGCGGCGGACTGCGTGACACTGCTGCTACCGCTCTGGAGGAAAGCGCAAGTGCATGCCCGCATTCGAGACGAGGACGACTCCCCTTGGGAGACTCCAGAAGTACCCCCAAGATCCATGTCAGCACTGGAGAGGATTCCTCAGGTTCCGGCCCCGACTCCACACAAGGTCTTAGGCCCCGGCATCGACGGGAGAGGAATCCCCAGAGGCCCCCGAGGAACTCGCATGGGGACTGGCCTTTCCTGAGGCCACCAGAGCGGGTCCCTGAGGTCCCCGTCGTAAGTCGAGAGCACCTGCCGCAACTCGAGAAAATCCAGGAGGTTTTGACCTCCAGGCGAGATGAGGCCCATTTCCGCTGAGGCTTCTCGAGGCCAATCACATCTAACCACTGGAACTTCCAAAGGGTCCTTCACACCCTTGCTGCAACTTAAGAAGTTCCCCCACATACCCGTCTGCACTCGAGAGGAAGCACGTGGTGTCCCGCACACATCCAGGGGAGCCCCGTTTCCGCCTCCTAGCTCGAGATGAGGGATCCTTTCCCTGTTTCGCAGGGAAAGAATTCCCGGCGTTCCCGTCGCATATCAAGAGGAGGCGCTCTCCACAGGAAAGGCGAGAGGAACTCCAGGGTCGTGCCACCATTCCAAGAGTCCCCCAGATGTGTCAGTCCATTCCAGAGGAACCTGTTTTCCCTGCACTGCCTTGACGTTCAAGCCGAGGATCGACTCCCACCACGTGTGCACGAGGGACAGCCCTGTGGGAAAGCCTCGTGGGAAAGCCTCGTGGGAAAGACTCGAGGGAAAACCATAGATCCTTTGATCCACGCGGCGGACTGCGTGACACTGCTGCTACCGCTCTGGAGAAAAGCGCAAGTGCATGCCCGCATTCGAGACGAGGACTGACTCCCCTGGGGAGACTCCAGAAGTACCCCAAGATCCATGTCAGCACTGGAGAGGAATCCTCAGGTTCCGGCCCCGACTCCACACAAGGTATTAGGCCCCGGCATCGACGGGAGTGGAATCCTGAGCGGCCCCCGAGGAACTCGCATGGGGACTGGCCTTTCCTGAGGCCACCAGATCGGGTCCTTGAGGTCCCCGTCGTAAGTCGAGAGCACCTGCCGCAACTCGAGAAAATCCAGGAGGTTTTGCCCTCCAGGCGAGATGAGGCCCATTTCCGCTGAGGCTTCTCGTGGCTAATCATGTCTAACCACTGGAACTTCCAAAGGGTCCTTGACACCCTTGCTGCAACTCAAGAAGTTCCCCGACATACCCGTCTCCACTCGAGAGGAAGCACGTGGGTCCCGCACACATCCAGGGGAGCCCCGTTTCCGCCTCCTAGCTCGAGATGAGGGATCCTTTCCCTGTTTCGAAGGGAAAGAATTCCCGGCGTTCCCGTCGCATCTCAAGAGGAGGCGCTCTCCACAGGAAAGGCGAGAGGAACTCCAGGGTCGTGACACCATTCCAAGAGTCCCCCAGATGTGTCAGTCCATTCCAGAGGAACCTGTTTTCCCTGCACTGCCTTGACGTTCAAGCCGAGGATCGACTCCCACCACGTGTGCACGTGGGACAGCCCTGTGGGAAAGCCTCGTGGGAAAGCCTCGTGGGAAAGACTCGAGGGAAAACCATAGATCCTTTAATCCACGCGGCGGACTGCGTGACACTGCTGCTACCGCTCTGGAGGAAAGCGCAAGTGCATGCCCGCATTCGAGACGAGGACTGACTCCCCTGGGGAGACTCCAGAAGTACCCCAAGATCCATGTCAGCACTGGAGAGGAATCCTCAGGTTCCAGCCCCGAATCCACACAAGGTCTTAGGCCCCGGCATCGACGGGAGAGGAATCCCGAGAGGCCCCCGAGGAACTCGCATGGGGACTGGCCTTTCCTGAGGCCACCAGAGCGGGTCCCTGAGGTCCCCGTCATAAGTCGAGAGCACCTGCCGCAACTCGAGAAAATCCAGGAGGTTTTGCCCTCCAGGCGAGATGAGGCCCATTTCCGCTGAGGCTTCTCGAGGCCAATCACATATAACCACTGGAACTTCCAAAGGGTCCTTCACACCCTTGCTGCAACTCAAGAAGTTCCCCGACATACCCGTCTCCACTCGAGAGGAAGCACGTGGGGTCCCGCAAACATCCAGGGGAGTCCGATTTCCGCCTCCTAGCTCGAGATGAGGGATCCTTTCCCTGTTTCTTAGGGAAAGAATTCCCGGCGTTCCCGACGCATCTCAAGAGGAGGCGCTCTCCACAGGAAAGGCGAGAGGAACTCCAGGTTCGTGCCACCATTCCAAGAGTCCCCCAGATGTGTCAGTCCATTCCAGAGGAACCAGTTTTCCCTCACTGCCATGACGTTCAAGCCCAGGATCGACTCCCAGCATGTGTGCTCGTGGGACAGCCCTGTGGGAAAGCCTCGTGGGAAAGCCTCGTGGGAAAGACTCGAGGGAAAACCATAGATCCTTTGATCCATGCGGCGGACTGCGTGACACTGCTGCTACCGCTCTGGAGGAAAGCGCAAGTGCATGCCCGCATTCGAGACGAGGACGACTCCCCTTGGGAGACTCCAGAAGTACCCCAAGATCCATGTCAGCACTGGAGAGGAATCCTCAGGTTCTGGCTCCGACTCCACACGAGGTCTTAGGCCCCGGCATCGACGGGAGAGGAATCCCGAGAGGCCCCCGAGGAACTCGCATGGGGACTGGCCTTTCCTGAGGCCACCAGAGCGGGTCCCTGAGGTCCCCGTCGTAAGTCGAGAGCACCTGCCGCAACTCGAGAAAATCCAGGAGGTTTTGCCCTCCAGGCGAGATGAGGCCCATTTCCGCTGAGGCTTCTCGAGGCCAATCACATCTAACCACTGGAACTTCCACAGGGTCCTTCACACCCTTGCTGCAACTCAAGAAGTTCCCCGACATACCCGTCTCCACTCGAGAGGAAGCACGTGGGGTCCCGCAAACATCCAGGGGAGTCCGATTTCCGCCTCCTAGCTCGAGATGAGGGATCCTTTCCCTGTTTCTTAGGGAAAGAATTCCCGGCGTTCCCGTCGCATCTCAAGAGGAGGCGCTCTCCACAGGAAAGGCGAGAGGAACTCCAGGGTCGTGCCACCATTCCAAGAGTCCCCCAGATGTGTCAGTCCATTCCAGAGGAACCTGTTTTCCCTGCACTGCCTTGACGTTCAAGCCGAGGATCGAGTCCCACCACGTGTGCACGTGGGACAGCCCTGTGGAAAGCCTCGTGGGAAAGCCTCGTGGGAAAGACTCGAGGGAAAACCATAGATCCTTTGATCCACGCGGCGGACTGCGTGACACTGCTGCTACCGCTCTGGAGGAAAGTGCAAGTGCATGCCCGCATTCGAGACGAGGACTGACTCCCCTGGGGAGACTCCAGAAGTACCCCAAGATCCATGTCAGCACTGGAGAGGAATCCTCAGGTTCCGGCCCCGACTCCACACAAGGTCTTAGGCCCCGGCATCGACGGGAGAGGAATCCCGAGAGGCCCCCGAGGAACTCGCATGGGGACTGGCCTTTCCTGAGGTCACCAGAGCGGGTCCCTGAGGTCCCCGTCGTAAGTCGAGAGCACCTGCCGCAACTCGAGAAAATCCAGGAGATTTTGCCCTCCAGGCGAGATGAAGCCCATTTCCGCTGAGGCTTCTCGAGGCTAATCACATCTAACCACTTGAACTTCCAAAGGGTCCTTCACACCCTTGCTGCAACTCTAGAAGTTCCCCGACATACCCGTCTCCACTCGAGAGGAAGCACGAGGGTCCCGCACACATCCAGGGTAGCCCCGTTTCCGCCTCCTAGCTCGAGATGAGGGATCCTTTCCCTGTTTCGTAGGAAAGAATTCCCGGCATTCCCGTCGCATCTCAAGAGGAGGCGCTCTCCACAGGAAAGGCGAGAGGAACTCCAGGGTCGTGCCACCATTCCAAGAGTCCCCCAGATGTGTCAGTCCATTCCAGAGGAACCTGTTTTCCCTGCACTGCCTTGACGTTCAAGCCGAGGATCGACTCCCACAACGTGGGCACGAGGGACAGCCCTGTGGGAAAGCCTCGTGGGAAAGCCTCGTGGGAAAGACTCGAGGGAAAACCATAGATCCTTTGATCCACGCGGCGGACTGCGTGACACTGCTGCTACCGCTCTGGAGGAAAGCGCAAGTGCATGTCCGCATTCGAGACGAGGACTGACTCCCCTGGGGAGACTCCAGAAGTACCCCAAGATCCATGTCAGCACTGGAGAGGAATCCTCAGGTTCCGGCCCCGACTCCACTCAAGGTCTTAGGCCCCGGCATCGACGGGAGAGGAATCCCGAGAGGCCCCCGAGGAACTCGCATGGGGACTGGCCTTTCATGAGGCCACCAGAGCGGGTCCCTGAGGTCCCCGTCGTAAGTCGAGAGCACCTGCTGCAACTCGAGAAAATCCAGGAGGTTTTGACCTCCAGGCGAGATGAGGCCCATTTCCGCTGAGGCTTCTCGAGGCCAATCACATCAAACCACTGGAACTTCCAAAGGGTCCTTCACACCCTTGCTGCAACTCAAGAAGTTCCCCCACATACCCGTCTGCACTCGAGAGGAAGCACGTGGTGTCCCGCACACATCCAGGGGAGCCCCGTTTCCGCCTCCTAGCTCGAGATGAGGGATCCTTTCCCTGTTTCATAGGGAAAGAATTCCCGGCGTTCCCGTCGTATCTCAAGAGGAGGCGCTCTCCACAGGAAAGGCGAGAGGAACTCCAGGGTCGTGACACCATTCCAAGAGTCCCCCAGATGTGTCAGTCCATTCCAGAGGAACCTGTTTTCCCTGCACTGCCTTGACGTTCAAGCCGAGGATCCACTCCCACCACGTGTGCACGTGGGACAGCCCTGTGGGAAAGCCTCGTGGGAAAGCCTCGTGGGAAAGACTCGAGGGAAAACCATAGATCCTTTGATCCACGTGGCGGACTGCGTGACACTGCTGCTACCGCTCTGGAGGAAAGCGCAAGAGCATGCCCGCATTCGAGACGAGGACTGACTCCCCTGGGGAGACTCCAGAAGTACCCCAAGATCCATGTCAGCACTGGAGAGGAATCCTCAGGTTCCGGCCCCGACTCCACACAAGGTCTTAGGCCCCGGCATCGACGGGAGAGGAATCCCGAGAGGCCCCCGAGGAACTCGCAAGGGGACTGGCCTTTCCTGAGGCCACCAGAGCGGGTCCCTGAGGTTCCCGTCGTAAGTCGAGAGCACCTGCCGCAACTCCAGAAAATCCAGGAGGTTTTGCCCTCCAGGCGAGATGAGGCCCATTTCCAAAGAGGCTTCTCGAGGCTAATCACATCTAACCACTGGAACTTCCAAAGTGTCCTTCACACCCTTGCTGCAACTCAAGAAGTTCCCCGACATACCCGTGTCCACTCGAGAGGAAGCACGTGGGTCCCGCACACATCCAGGGGAGCCCCGTTTCCGCCTCCTAGCTCGAGATGAGGGATCCTTTCCCTGTTTCGTAGGGAAAGAATTCCCGGCGTTCCCGTCGCATCTCAAGAGGAGGCGCTCTCCACAGGAAAGACGAGAGGAACTCCAGGGTCGTGCCACCATTCCAAGAGTCCCCCAGATGTGTCAGTCCATTCCAGAGGAACCAGTTTTCCCTTCACTGCCTTGACGTTCAAGCCGAGGATCGACTCCCACCACGTGTGCACGTGGGACAGCCCTGTGGGAAAGCCTCGTGGGAAAGCCTCGTGGGAAAGACTCGAGGGAAAACCATAGATCCTTTGATCCACGTGGCGGACTGCGTGACACTGCTGCTACCGCTCTAGAGGAAAGCGCAAGTGCATACCCGCATTCGAGACGAGGACTGACTCGACTGGGGAGACTCCAGAAGTACCCCAAGATCCATGTCAGCACTGGAGAGGAATCCTCAGGTTCCGGCCCCGACTCCACACAAGGTCTTAGGCCCTGGCATTGACGGGAGAGGAATCCCGAGAGGCCCCCGAGGAACTCGCATGGGGACTGGCCTTTTCTGAGGCCACCAGAGCGGGTCCCTGAGGTCCCCGTCGTAAGTCGAGAGCACCTGCCACAACTCGAGAAAATCCAGGAGGTTTCGCCCTCCAGGCGAGATGAGGCCCATTTCCGCTGAGGCTTCTCGAGGCCAATCACATCTAACCACTGGAACTTCAAAACGGTCCTTCACACCCTTGCCGCAACTCAAGAAGTTCCCCGACATACCCGTCTCCACTCGAGAGGAAGCACGTGCGGTCCCGCACACATCCAGGGGAGCCCCGTTTCCGACTCCTAGCTCGAGATGAGGGATCCTTTCCCTGTTTCGTAGGGAAAGAATTCCCAGCGTTCCCGTCGCATCTCAAGACGAGGCGCTCTCCACAGGAAAGGAGAGAGGAACTCCAGGGTCATGCCACCATTCCAAGTGTCCCCCAGATGTGTCAGTCCATTCCAGAGGAACATGTTTTCCCTGCACTGCCTTGACGTTCAAGCCCAGGATCGATCCCACCACGTGTGCTCGTGGGACAGCCCTGTGGGAAAGCTTCGTGGGAAAGCCTCGTGGGAAAGACTCGAGGGAAAAACATAGATCCTTTGATCCACGCGGCGGACTGCGTGACACTGCTGCTACCGCTCTGGAGGAAAGCGCAAGTGCATGCCCGCATTCGAGACGAGGACGACTCCCCTTGGGAGACTCCAGAAGTACCCCCAAGATCCATGTCAGCACTGGAGAGGATTCCTCAGGTTCCGGCCCCGACTCCACACAAGGTCTTAGGCCCCGGCATCGACGGGAGAGGAATCCCCAGAGGCCCCCGAGGAACTCGCATGGGGACTGGCCTTTCCTGAGGCCACCAGAGCGGGTCCCTGAGGTCCCCGTCGTAAGTCGAGAGCACCTGCCGCAACTCGAGAAAATCCAGGAGGTTTTGCCCTCCAGGCGAGATGAGGCCCATTTCCGCTGAGGCTTCTCGAGGCCAATCACATCTAACCACTGGAACTTCCAAAGGGTCCTTCACACCCTTGCTGCAACTTAAGAAGTTCCCCCACATACCCGTCTGCACTCGAGAGGAAGCACGTGGTGTCCCGCACACATCCAGGGGAGCCCCGTTTCCGCCTCCTAGCTCGAGATGAGGGATCCTTTCCCTGTTTCGCAGGGAAAGAATTCCCGGCGTTCCCGTCGCATATCAAGAGGAGGCGCTCTCCACAGGAAAGGCGAGAGGAACTCCAGGGTCGTGCCACCATTCCAAGAGTCCCCCAGATGTGTCAGTCCATTCCAGAGGAACCTGTTTTCCCTGCACTGCCTTGACGTTCAAGCCGAGGATCGACTCCCACCACGTGTGCACGAGGGACAGCCCTGTGGGAAAGCCTCGTGGGAAAGCCTCGTGGGAAAGACTCGAGGGAAAACCATAGATCCTTTGATCCACGCGGCGGACTGCGTGACACTGCTGCTACCGCTCTGGAGAAAAGCGCAAGTGCATGCCCGCATTCGAGACGAGGACTGACTCCCCTGGGGAGACTCCAGAAGTACCCCAAGATCCATGTCAGCACTGGAGAGGAATCCTCAGGTTCCGGCCCCGACTCCACACAAGGTCTTAGGCCCCGGCATCGACGGGAGTGGAATCCTGAGCGGCCCCCGAGGAACTCGCATGGGGACTGGCCTTTCCTGAGGCCACCAGATCGGGTCCTTGAGGTCCCCGTCGTAAGTCGAGAGCACCTGCCGCAACTCGAGAAAATCCAGGAGGTTTTGCCCTCCAAGCGAGATGAGGCCCATTTCCGCTGAGGCTTCTCGTGGCTAATCATGTCTAACCACTGGAACTTCCAAAGGGTCCTTGACACCCTTGCTGCAACTCAAGAAGTTCCCCGACATACCCGTCTCCACTCGAGAGGAAGCACGTGGGTCCCGCACACATCCAGGGGAGCCCCGTTTCCGCCTCCTAGCTCGAGATGAGGGATCCTTTCCCTGTTTCGAAGGGAAAGAATTCCCGGCGTTCCCGTCGCATCTCAAGAGGAGGCGCTCTCCACAGGAAAGGCGAGAGGAACTCCAGGGTCGTGACACCATTCCAAGAGTCCCCCAGATGTGTCAGTCCATTCCAGAGGAACCTGTTTTCCCTGCACTGCCTTGACGTTCAAGCCGAGGATCGACTCCCACCACGTGTGCACGTGGGACAGCCCTGTGGGAAAGCCTCGTGGGAAAGCCTCGTGGGAAAGACTCGAGGGAAAACCATAGATCCTTTAATCCACGCGGCGGACTGCGTGACACTGCTGCTACCGCTCTGGAGGAAAGCGCAAGTGCATGCCCGCATTCGAGACGAGGACTGACTCCCCTGGGGAGACTCCAGAAGTACCCCAAGATCCATGTCAGCACTGGAGAGGAATCCTCAGGTTCCAGCCCCGAATCCACACAAGGTCTTAGGCCCCGGCATCGACGGGAGAGGAATCCCGAGAGGCCCCCGAGGAACTCGCATGGGGACTGGCCTTTCCTGAGGCCACCAGAGCGGGTCCCTGAGGTCCCCGTCATAAGTCGAGAGCACCTGCCGCAACTCGAGAAAATCCAGGAGGTTTTGCCCTCCAGGCGAGATGAGGCCCATTTCCGCTGAGGCTTCTCGAGGCCAATCACATCTAACCACTGGAACTTCCAAAGGGTCCTTCACACCCTTGCTGCAACTCAAGAAGTTCCCCGACATACCCGTCTCCACTCGAGAGGAAGCACGTGGGGTCCCGCAAACATCCAGGGGAGTCCGATTTCCGCCTCCTAGCTCGAGATGAGGGATCCTTTCCCTGTTTCTTAGGGAAAGAATTCCCGGCGTTCCCGACGCATCTCAAGAGGAGGCGCTCTCCACAGGAAAGGCGAGAGGAACTCCAGGTTCGTGCCACCATTCCAAGAGTCCCCCAGATGTGTCAGTCCATTCCAGAGGAACCAGTTTTCCCTCACTGCCATGACGTTCAAGCCCAGGATCGACTCCCAGCATGTGTGCTCGTGGGACAGCCCTGTGGGAAAGCCTCGTGGGAAAGCCTCGTGGGAAAGACTCGAGGGAAAACCATAGATCCTTTGATCCACGCGGCGGACTGCGTGACACTGCTGCTACCGCTCTGGAGGAAAGCGCAAGTGCATGCCCGCATTCGAGACGAGGACGACTCCCCTTGGGAGACTCCAGAAGTACCCCAAGATCCATGTCAGCACTGGAGAGGAATCCTCAGGTTCTGGCTCCGACTCCACACGAGGTCTTAGGCCCCGGCATCGACGGGAGAGGAATCCCGAGAGGCCCCCGAGGAACTCGCATGGGGACTGGCCTTTCCTGAGGCCACCAGAGCGGGTCCCTGAGGTCCCCGGCGTAAGTCGAGAGCACCTGCCGCAACTCGAGAAAATCCTGGAGGTTTTGCCCTCCAGGCGAGATGAGGCCCATTTCCGCTGAGGCTTCTCGAGGCGAATCACATCAAACCACTGGAACTTCCAAAGGGTCCTTCACACCCTTGCTGCAACTCAAGAAGTTCCCCCACATACCCGTCTGCACTCGAGAGGAAGCACGTGGTGTCCCGCACACATCCAGGGGAGCCCCGTTTCTGCCTCCTAGCTCGAGATGAGGGATCCTTTCCCTGTTTCATAGGGAAAGAATTCCCGGCGTTCCCGTCGTATCTCAAGAGGAGGCGCTCTCCACAGGAAAGGCGAGAGGAACTCCAGGGTCGTGCCACCATTCCAAGAGTCCCCCAGATGTGTCAGTCCATTCCAGAGGAACCTGTTTTCCCTGCACTGCCTTGACGTTCAAGCCGAGGATCCACTCCCACCACGTGTGCACGTGGGACAGCCCTGTGGGAAAGCCTCGTGGGAAAGCCTCGTGGGAAAGACTCGAGGGAAAACCATAGATCCTTTGATCCACGTGGCGGACTGCGTGACACTGCTGCTACCGCTCTGGAGGAAAGCGCAAGAGCATGCCCGCATTCGAGACGAGGACTGACTCCCCTGGGGAGACTCCAGAAGTACCCCAAGATCCATGTCAGCACTGGAGAGGAATCCTCAGGTTCCGGCCCCGACTCCACACAAGGTCTTAGGCCCCGGCATCGACGGGAGAGGAATCCCGAGAGGCCCCCGAGGAACTCGCAAGGGGACTGGCCTTTCCTGAGGCCACCAGAGCGGGTCCCTGAGGTTCCCGTCGTAAGTCGAGAGCACCTGCCGCAACTCCAGAAAATCCAGGAGGTTTTGCCCTCCAGGCGAGATGAGGCCCATTTCCAAAGAGGCTTCTCGAGGCTAATCACATCTAACCACTGGAACTTCCAAAGTGTCCTTCACACCCTTGCTGCAACTCAAGAAGTTCCCCGACATACCCGTGTCCACTCGAGAGGAAGCACGTGGGTCCCGCACACATCCAGGGGAGCCCCGTTTCCGCCTCCTAGCTCGAGATGAGGGATCCTTTCCCTGTTTCGTAGGGAAAGAATTCCCGGCGTTCCCGTCGCATCTCAAGAGGAGGCGCTCTCCACAGGAAAGACGAGAGGAACTCCAGGGTCGTGCCACCATTCCAAGAGTCCCCCAGATGTGTCAGTCCATTCCAGAGGAACCAGTTTTCCCTTCACTGCCTTGACGTTCAAGCCGAGGATCGACTCCCACTACGTGTGCACGAGGGACAGCCCTGTGGGAAAGCCTCGTGGGAAAGCCTCGTGGGAAAGACTCGAGGGAAAACCATAGATCCTTTGATCCACGCGGCGGACTGCGTGACACTGCTGCTACCGCTCTGGAGGAAAGCGCAAGTGCATGTCCGCATTCGAGACGAGGACTGACTCCCCTGGGGAGACTCCAGAAGTACCCCAAGATCCATGTCAGCACTGGAGAGGAATCCTCAGGTTCCGGCCCCGACTCCACACAAGGTCTTAGGCCCCGGCATCGACGGGAGAGGAATCCCGAGAGGCCCCCGAGGAACTCGCATGGGGACTGGCCTTTCATGAGGCCACCAGAGCGGGTCCCTGAGGTCCCCGTCGTAAGTCGAGAGCACCTGCTGCAACTCGAGAAAATCCAGGAGGTTTTGACCTCCAGGCGAGATGAGGCCCATTTCCGCTGAGGCTTCTCGAGGCCAATCACATCAAACCACTGGAACTTCCAAAGGGTCCTTCACACCCTTGCTGCAACTCAAGAAGTTCCCCCACATACCCGTCTGCACTCGAGAGGAAGCACGTGGTGTCCCGCACACATCCAGGGGAGCCCTGTTTCTGCCTCCTAGCTCGAGATGAGGGATCCTTTCCCTGTTTCGAAGGGAAAGAATTCCCGGCGTTCCCGTCGCATCTCAAGAGGAGGCGCTCTCCACAGGAAAGGCGAGAGGAACTCCAGGGTCGTGACACCATTCCAAGAGTCCCACAGATGTGTCAGTCCATTCCAGAGGAACCTGTTTTCCCTGCACTGCCTTGACGTTCAAGCCGAGGATCGACTCCCACCACGTGTGCACGTGGGACAGCCCTGTGGGAAAGCCTCGTGGGAAAGCCTCGTGGGAAAGACTCGAGGGAAAACCATAGATCCTTTAATCCACGCGGCGGACTGCGTGACACTGCTGCTACCGCTCTGGAGGAAAGCGCAAGTGCATGCCCGCATTCGAGACGAGGACTGACTCCCCTGGGGAGACTCCAGAAGTACCCCAAGATCCATGTCAGCACTGGAGAGGAATCCTCAGTTTCCAGCCCCGAATCCACACAAGGTCTTAGGCCCCGGCATCGACGGGAGAGGAATCCCGAGAGGCCCCCGAGGAACTCGCAGGGGACTGGCCTTTCCTGAGGCCACCAGAGCGGGTCCCTGAGGTCCTCGTCATAAGTCGAGAGCACCTGCCGCAACTCGAGAAAATCCAGGAGGTTTTGCCCTCCAGGCGAGATGAGGCCCATTTCCGCTGAGGCTTCTCGAGGCCAATCACATCTAACCACTGGAACTTCCAAACGGTCCTTCACACCCTTGCTGCAACTCAAGAAGTTCCCCGACATACCCGTCTCCACTCGAGAGGAAGCACGTGCGGTCCCGCACACATCCAGGGGAGCCCCGTTTCCGACTCCTAACTCGAGATGAGGGATCCTTTCCCTGTTTCGTAGGGAAAGAATTCCCAGCGTTCCCGTCGCATCTCAAGACGAGGCGCTCTCCACAGGAAAGGAGAGAGGAACTCCAGGGTCATGCCACCATTCCAAGTGTCCCCCAGATGTGTCAGTCCATTCCAGAGGAACATGTTTTCCCTGCACTGCCTTGACGTTCAAGCCCAGGATCGATCCCACCACGTGTGCTCGTGGGACAGCCCTGTGGGAAAGCTTTGTGGGAAAGCCTCGTGGGAAAGACTCGAGGGAAAAACATAGATCCTTTGATCCACGTGGCGGACTGCGTGACACTGCTGCTACCGCTCTGGAGGAAAGCGCAAGTGCATGCCCGCATTCGAGACGAGGACGACTCCCCTTGGGAGACTCCAGAAGTACCCCCAAGATCCATGTCAGCACTGGAGAGGATTCCTCAGGTTCCGGCCCCGACTCCACACAAGGTCTTAGGCCCTGGCATCGACGGGAGAGGAATCCCGAGAGGCCCCCGAGGAACTCGCATGGGGACTGGCCTTTCCTGAGGCCACCAGAGCGGGTCCCTGAGGTCCCCGTCGTAAGTCGAGAGCACCTGCCGCAACTCGAGAAAATCCAGGAGGTTTTGCCCTCCAGGCGAGATGAGGCCCATTTCCGCTGAGGCTTCTCGAGGCCAATCACATCTAACCACTGGAACTTCCAAAGGGTCCTTCACACCCTTGCTGCAACTTAAGAAGTTCCCCCACATACCCGTCTGCACTCGAGAGGAAGCACGTGGTGTCCCGCACACATCCAGGGGAGCCCCGTTTCCATCTCCTAGCTCGAGATGAGGGATCCTTTCCCTGTTTCGCAGGGAAAGAATTCCCGGCGTTCCCGTCGCATCTCAAGAGGAGGCGCTCTCCACAGGAAAGGCGAGAGGAACTCCAGGGTCGTGCCACCATTCCAAGAGTCCCCCAGATGTGTCAGTCCATTCCAGAGGAACCTGTTTTCCCTGCACTGCCTTGACGTTCAAACCGAGGATCGACTCCCACCACGTGTGCACGAGGGACAGCCCTGTGGGAAAGCCTCGTGGGAAAGCCTCGTGGGAAAGACTCGAGGGAAAACCATAGATCCTTTGATCCACGCGGCGGACTGCGTGACACTGCTGCTACCGCTCTGGAGAAAAGCGCAAGTGCATGCCCGCATTCGAGACGAGGACTGACTCCCCTGGGGAGACTCCAGAAGTACCCCAAGATCCATGTCAGCACTGGAGAGGAATCCTCAGGTTCCGGCCCCGACTCCACACAAGGTCTTAGGCCCCGGCATCGACGGGAGTGGAATCCTGAGCGGCCCCCGAGGAACTCGCATGGGGACTGGCCTTTCCTGAGGCCACCAGATCGGGTCCCTGAGGTCCCCGTCGTAAGTCGAGAGCACCTGCCGCAACTCGAGAAAATCCAGGAGGTTTTGCCCTCCAGGCGAGATGAGGCCCATTTCCGCTGAGGCTTCTCGTGGCTAATCATGTCTAACCACTGGAACTTCCAAAGGGTCCTTGACACCCTTGCTGCAACTCAAGAAGTTCCCCGACATACCCGTCTCCACTCGAGAGGAAGCACGTGGGTCCCGCACACATCCAGGGGAGCCCCGTTTCCGCCTCCTAGCTCGAGATGAGGGATCCTTTCCCTGTTTCGAAGGGAAAGAATTCCCGGCGTTCCCGTCGCATCTCAAGAGGAGGCGCTCTCCACAGGAAAGGCGAGAGGAACTCCAGGGTCGTGACACCATTCCAAGAGTCCCCCAGATGTGTCAGTCCATTCCAGAGGAACCTGTTTTCCCTGCACTGCCTTGACGTTCAAGCCGAGGATCGACTCCCACCACGTGTGCACGTGGGACAGCCCTGTGGGAAAGCCTCGTGGGAAAGCCTCGTGGGAAAGACTCGAGGGAAAACCATAGATCCTTTGATCCACGCGGCGGACTGCGAGACACTGCTGCTACCGCTCTGGAGGAAAGCGCAAGTGCATGCCCGCATTCGAGACGAGGACTGACTCCCCTGGGGAGACTCCAGAAGTACCCCAAGATCCATGTCAGCACTGGAGAGGAATCCTCAGGTTCCAGCCCCGAATCCACACAAGGTCTTAGGCCCCGGCATCGACGGGAGAGGAATCCCGAGAGGCCCCCGAGGAACTCGCATGGGGACTGGCCTTTCCTGAGGCCACCAGAGCGGGTCCCTGAGGTCCCCGTCATAAGTCGAGAGCACCTGCCGCAACTCGAGAAAATCCAGGAGGTTTTGCCCTCCAGGCGAGATGAGGCCCATTTCCGCTGAGGCTTCTCGAGGCCAATCACATCTAACCACTGGAACTTCCAAAGGGTCCTTCACACCCTTGCTGCAACTCAAGAAGTTCCCCGACATACCCGTCTCCACTCGAGAGGAAGCACGTGGGGTCCCGCAAACATCCAGGGGAGTCCGATTTCCGCCTCCTAGCTCGAGATGAGGGATCCTTTCCCTGTTTCTTAGGGAAAGAATTCCCGGCGTTCCCGTCGCATCTCAAGAGGAGGCGCTCTCCACAGGAAAGGCGAGAGGAACTCCAGGGTCGTGCCACCATTCCAAGAGTCCCCCAGATGTGTCAGTCCATTCCAGAGGAACCTGTTTTCCCTGCACTGCCTTGACGTTCAAGCCGAGGATCGAGTCCCACCACGTGTGCACGTGGGACAGCCCTGTGGAAAGCCTCGTGGGAAAGCCTCGTGGGAAAGACTCGAGGGAAAACCATAGATCCTTTGATCCACGCGGCGGACTGCGTGACACTGCTGCTACCGCTCTGGAGGAAAGCGCAAGTGCATGCCCGCATTCGAGACGAGGACTGACTCCCCTGGGGAGACTCCAGAAGTACCCCAAGATCCATGTCAGCACTGGAGAGGAATCCTCAGGTTCCGGCCCCGACTCCACACAAGGTCTTAGGCCCCGGCATCGACGGGAGAGGAATCCCGAGAGGCCCCCGAGGAACTCGCATGGGGACTGGCCTTTCCTGAGGTCACCAGAGCGGGTCCCTGAGGTCCCCGTCGTAAGTCGAGAGCACCTGCCGCAACTCGAGAAAATCCAGGAGATTTTGCCCTCCAGGCGCGATGAAGCCCATTTCCGCTGAGGCTTCTCGAGGCTAATCACATCTAACAACTTGAACTTCCAAAGGGTCTTTCACACCCTTGCTGCAACTCAAGAAGTTCCCCGACATACCCGTCTCCACTCGAGAGGAAGCACGAGGGTCCCGCACACATCCAGGGTAGCCCCGTTTCCGCCTCCTAGCTCGAGATGAGGGATCCTTTCCCTGTTTCGTAGGAAAGAATTCCCGGCATTCCCGTCGCATCTCAAGAGGAGGCGCTCTCCACAGGAAAGGCGAGAGGAACTCCAGGGTCGTGCCACCATTCCAAGAGACCCCCAGATGTGTCAGTCCATTCCAGAGGAACCTGTTTTCCCTGCACTGCCTTGACGTTCAAGCCGAGGATCGACTCCCACCACGTGTGCACGTGGGACAACCCAGTGGGAAAGCCTCGTGGGAAAGCCTCGTAGGAAAGACTCGAGGGAAAACCATAGATCCTTTGATGCACGCGGCGGACTGCGTGACACTGCTGCTACCGCTCTGGAGGATAGCGCAAGTGCATGCCCGCATTCGAGACGAGGACTGACTCCCCTGGGGAGACTCCAGAAGTACCCCAAGATCCATGTCAGCACTGGAGAGGAATCCTCAGGTTCCGGCCCCGACTCCACACAAGGTCTTAGGCCCCGGCATCGACGGGAGAGCAATCCCGAGACGCCCCCGAGGAACTCGCATGGGGTCTGGCCTTTCCTGAGGCCACCAGAGCGGGTCCCTGAGGTCCCCGTCGTAAGTCGAGAGCACCTGCCGCAACTCGAGAAAATCCAGGAGGTTTTGCCCTCCAGGCGAGATGAGGCCCATTTCCGCTGAGGCTTCTCGAGGCCAATCACATCTAACCACTGGAACTTCCAAAGGGTCCTTCACACCCTTGCTGCAACTCAAGAAGTTCCCCGACATACCCGTCTCCACTCGAGAGGAAGCACGTGGTGTCCCGCACACATCCAGGGGAGCCCCATTTCCGCCTCCTAGCTCGAGATGAGGGATCCTTTCCCTGTTTCGTAGGGAAAGAATTCCCGGCGTTCCCGTCGCATCTCAAGAGGAGGCGCTCTCCACAGGAAAGGCGAGAGGAACTCCAGGGTCGTGCCACCATTCCAAGAGTCCCCCAGATGTGTCAGTCCATTCCAGAGGAACCTGTTTTCCCTGCACTGCCTTGACGTTCAAGCCGAGGATCGACTCCCACCACGTGTGCACGTGGGACAGCCCTGTGGGAAAGCCTCGTGGGAAAGCCTCGTGGGAAAGACTCGAGGGAAAACCATAGATCCTTTGATCCACGCGGCGGACTGCGTGACACTGCTGCTACCGCTCTGGAGGAAAGCGCAAGTGCATGCCCGCATTCGAGACGAGGACTGACTCCCCTGGGGAGACTCCAGAAGTACCCCAAGATCCATGTCAGCACTGGAGAGGAATCCTCAGGTTCCGGCCCCGACTCCACACAAGGTCTTAGGCCCCGGCATCGACGGGAGAGGAATCCCGAGAGGCCCCCGAGGAACTCGCATGGGGACTGGCCTTTCCTGAGGCCACCAGAGCGGGTCCCTGTGGTCCCCGTCGTAAGTCGAGAGCACCTGCCGCAACTCGAGAAAATCCAGGAGGTTTTGCCCTCCAGGCGAGATGAGGCCCATTTCCGCTGAGGCTTCTCGAGGCCAATCACATCTAACCACTGGAACTTCCAAAGGGTCCTTCACACCATTGCTGCAACTCAAGAAGTTCCCCGACATACCCGTCTCCACTCGAGAGGAAGCACGTGGGGTCCCGCACACATCCAGGGGAGCCCCGTTTCCGCCTCCCAGCTCGAGATGAGGGATCCTTTCCCTGTTTCGTAGGGAAAGAATTCCCGGCGTTCCCGTCGCATCTCAAGAGGAGCGCTCTCCACAGGAAAGGCGAGAGGAACTCCAGGGTCGTGACACCATTCCAAGAGTCCCCCAGATGTGTCAGTCCATTCCAGAGGAAACTGTTTTCCCTGCACTGCCTGGACGTTCAAGCCGAGGATCTACTCCCACCACGTGTGCACGTGGGACAGCCCTGTGGGAAAGCCTCGTGGGAAAGACTCGAGGGAAAACCATAGATCCTTTGATCCACGCGGCGGAATGCGTGACACTGCTGCTACCGCTCTGGAGGAAAGCGCAAGTGCATGCCCGCTTTCGAGACGAGGACTGACTCCCCTGGGGAGACTCCAGAAGTACCCCAAGATCCATGTCAGCACTGGAGAGGAATCCTCAGGTTCCGGCCCCGACTCCACACAAGGTCTTAGGCCCCGGCATCGACGGGAGAGGAATCCCGAGACGCCCCCGAGGAACTCGCATGGGGACTGGCCTTTCCTGAGGCCACCAGAGCGGTTCTCTGAGATCCCCGTCGTAAGTCGAGAGCACCTGCCGCAACTCGAGAAAATCCAGGAGGTTTTGCCCTCCAGGCGAGATGAGGCCCATTTCCGCTGAGGCTTCTCGAGGCCAATCACATCTAACCACTGGAACTTCCAAAGGGTCCTTCACACCCTTGCTGCAACTCAAGAAGTTCCCCGACATACCCGTCTCCACTCGAGAGGAAGCACGTGGGGTCCCTCACACATCCAGGGGAGCCCCGTTTCCGCCTCCTAGCTCGAGATGAGGGATCCTTTCCCTGTTTCGTAGGGAAAGAATTCCCGGCGTTCCCGTCGCATCTCAAGAGGATGCGCTCTCCACAGGAAAGGCGAGAGGAACTCCAGGGTCGTGACACCATTCCAAGAGTCCCCCAGATGTGTCAGTCCATTCCATAGGAACCTGTTTTCCCTGCACTGCCTTGACGTTCAAGCCGAGGATCGACTCCCACCTCGTGTGCACGTGGGACAGCCCTGTGGGAAAGCCTCGTGGGAAAGCCTCGTGGAAAGACTCGAGGGAAAACCATAGATCCTTTGATCCACGCGGCGGACTGCGTGACACTGCTGCTACCGCTCTGGAGGAAAGCGCAAGTGCATGCCCGCATTCGAGACGAGGACTGACTTCCCTGGGGAGACTCCATAAGTACCCCAAGATCCATGTCAGCACTGGAGAGGAATCCTCAGGTTCCGGCCCCGACTCCACACAAGGTCTTAGGCCCCGTCATCGACGGGAGAGGAATCCCGAGAGGCCCCCGAGGAACTTGCATGGGGACTGGCCTTTCCTGAGGCCACCAGAGCGGGTCCCTGAGGTCCCCGTCGTAAGTCGAGAGCACCTGCCGCAACTCGAGAAAATCCAGGAGGTTTTGCCCTCCAGGCGAGATGAGGCCCATTTCCGCTGAGGCTTCTCGAGGCCAATCACATCTAACCACTGGAACTTCCAAAGGGTCCTTCACACCCTTGCTGCAACTTAAGAAGTTCCCCCACATACCCGTCTGCACTCGAGAGGAAGCACGTGGTGTCCCGCACACATCCAGGGGAGCCCCGTTTCCGCCTCCTAGCTCGAGATGAGGGATCCTTTACCTGTTTCGCAGGGAAAGAATTCCCGGCGTTCCCGTCGCATATCAAGAGGAGGCGCTCTCCACAGGAAAGGCGAGAGGAACTCCAGGGTCGTGCCACCATTCCAAGAGTCCCCCAGATGTGTCAGTCCATTCCAGAGGAACCTGTTTTCCCTGCACTGCCTTGACGTTCAAGCCGAGGATCGACTCCCACCACGTGTGCACGTGGGACAGCCCTGTGGGAAAGCCTCGTGGGAAAGCCTCGTGGGAAAGACTCGAGGGAAAACCATAGATCCTTTGATCCACGCGGCGGACTGCGTGACACTGCTGCTACCGCTCTGGAGGAAAGCTCAAGTGCATGCCCGCATTCGAGACGAGGACTGACTCCCCTGGGGAGACTCCAGAAGTACCCCAAGATCCATGTCAGCACTGGAGAGGAATCCTCAGGTTCCGGCCCCGACTCCACACAAGGTCTTAGGCCCCGGCATCGACGGGAGAGGAATCCCGAGAGGCCCCCGAGGAACTCGCATGGGGACTGGCATTTCCTGAGGCCACCAGAGCGGATCCCTGAGGTCCACGTCGTAAGTCGAGAGCACCTGCCGCAACTCGAGAAAATCCAGGACGTTTTGACCTCCAGGCGAGATGAGGCCCATTTCCGCTGAGGCTTCTCGAGGCTAATCACGTCTATCCACTGGAACTTCCAAAGGGTCCTTCACGCCCTTGCTGCAACTCAAGAAGTTCCCCGACATACCCGTCTCCACCCGAGAGGAAGCACGTGGGGTCCCGCACACATCCAGGGGAGCCCCGTTTCCGCCTCACTCGAGATGAGGGATCCATTCCCTGTTTCGTAGGGAAAGAATTCCCGGCGTTCCCGTCGCATCTCAAGAGGAGGCGCTCTCCACAGGAAAGGCGAGAGGAACTCCAGGGTCGTGCCACCATTCCAAGAGTCCCCCAGATGTGTCAGTCCATTCCAGAGGAACCTGTTTTCCCTGCACTGCCTTGACGTTCAAGCCGAGGATCGAGTCCCACCACGTGTGCACGTGGGACAGCCCTGTGGGAAAGCCTCGTGGGAAAGCCTCGTGGGAAAGACTCGAGGGAAAACCATAGATCCTTTGATCCACGCGGCGGACTGCGTGACACTGCTGCTACCGCTCTGGAGGAAAGCGCAAGTGCATGCCCGCATTCGAGACGAGGACTGACTCCCCTGGGGAGACTCCAGAAGTACCCCAAGATCCATGTCAGCACTGGAGAGGAATCCTCAGGTTCCGGCCCCGACTCCACACAAGGTCTTAGGCCCCAGCATAGACGGGAGAGGAATCCCGAGACGCCCCCGAGGAACTCGCATGGGGACTGGCCTTTCCTGAGGCCACCAGAGCGGGTCCCTGAGGTCCCCGTCGTAAGTCGAGAGCACCTGCCGCAACTCGAGAAAATCCAGGAGGTTTTGCCCTCCAGGCGAGATGAGGCCCATTTCCGCTGAGGCTTCTCGAGGCCAATCACGTCTAACCACTGGAACTTCCAAAGGGTCCTTCACACCCTTGCTGCAACTCAAGAAGTTTCCCGACATACACGTCTCCACTCGAGAGGACGCATGTGGTGTCCCGCACACATCCAGGGGAGCCCCGTTTCCGCCTCCTAGCTCGAGATGAGGGATCCTTTCCCTGTTTCGTAGGGAAAGAATTCCCGGCGTTCCCCTCGCATCTCAAGAGGAGGCGCTCTCCACAGGAAAGGCGAGAGGAACTCCAGGGTCGTGCCACCATTCCAAGAGTCCCCCAGATGTGTCAGTCCATTCCAGAGGAACCTGTTTTCCCTGCACTGCCTTGACGTTCAAGCCGAGGATCGACTCCCACCACGTGTGCACGTGGGACAGCCCTGTGGGAAAGCCTCGTGGGAAAGCCTCGTGGGAAAGACTCGAGGGAAAACCATAGATCCTTTGATGCACGCGGCGGACTGCGTGACACTGCTGCTACCGCTCTGGAGGAAAGCGCAAGTGCATGCCCGCATTCGAGACGAGGACTGACTCCCCTGGGGAGACTCCAGAAGTACCCCAAGATCCATGTCAGCACTGGAGAGGAATCCTCAGGTTCCGGCCCCGACTCCACACAAGGTCTTAGGCCCCGGCATCGACGGGAGATGAATCCCGAGACGCCCCCGAAAACTCGCATGGGGACTGGCCTTTCCTGAGGCCACCAGAGAGGGTCCCTGAGGTCCCCGTCGTAAGTCGAGAGCACCTGCCGCAACTCGAGAAAATCCAGGAGGTTTTGCCCTCCAGGGGAGATGAGGCCCATTTCCGCTGAGGCTTCTAGAGGCCAATCACGTCTAACCACTGGAACATCCAAATGGTCCTTCACACCCTTGCTGCAACTCAAGAAGTTCCCCGACATACCCGTCTCCACTCGAGAGGAAGCATGTGGTGTCCCGCATACATCCAGGGGAGCCCCGTTTCCGCCTCCTAGCTCGAGATGAGGTATCCTTTCCCTGTTTCGTAGGGAAAGAATTCCCAGCGTTCCCGTCGCATCTCAAGAGGAGGCGCTATCCACAGGAAAGGCGAGAGGAACTCCAGGGTCGTGCCACCATTCCAAGAGTCCCCCAGATGTGTCAGTCAATTCCAGAGGAACCTGTTTTCCCTGCACTGCCTTGACGTTCAAGCCGAGGATCGACTCCCACCACGTGTGCACGTGGGACAGCCCTGTGGGAAAGCCTCGTGGGAAAGCCTCGTGGGAAAGACTCGAGGGAAAACCATAGATCCTTTGATCCATGCGGCGGACTGGGTGACACTGCTGCTACCGCTCTGGAGGAAAGCGCAAGTGCATGCCCGCATTCGAGACGAGGACTGACTCCCCTGGGGAGACTCCAGAAGTACCCCAAGATCCATGTCAGCACTGGAGAGGAATCCTCAGGTTCCGGCCCCGACTCCACACAAGGTCTTAGGCCCCGGCATCGAAGGGAGAGGAATCCCGAGACGCCCCCGAGGAACTCGCATGGGGACTGGCCTTTCCTGAGGCCACCAGAGCGGGTCCCTGAGGTCCCCGTCGTAAGTCGAGAGCACCTGCCGCAACTCGAGAAAATCCAGGAGGTTTTGCCCTCCAGGCGAGATGAGGCCCATTTCCGCTGAGGCTTCTCGAGGCCAATCACATCTAACCACTGGAACTTCCAAAGGGTCCTTCACACCATTGCTGCAACTCAAGAAGTTCCCCGACATACCCGTCTCCACTCGAGAGGAAGCACGTGGGGTCCCTCACACATCCAGGGGAGCCCCGTTTCCGCCTCCTAGCTCGAGATGAGGGATCCTTTCCCTGTTTCCTAGGGAAAGAATTCCCGGCGTTCCCGTCGCATCTCAAGACGAGGCGCTCTCCACAGGAAAGGCGAGAGGAACTCCAGGGTCGTGCCACCATTCCAAGAGTCCCCCAGATGTGTCAGTCCATTCCAGAGGAACCTGTTTTCCCTGCACTGCCTTGACGTTCAAGCCGAGGATCTACTCCCACCCCGTGTGCACGTGGGACAGCCCTGTGGGAAAGCCTCGTGGGAAAGCCTCGTGGGAAAGACTCGAGGGAAATCCATAGATCCTTTGATCCACGCGGCGGACTGCGTGACATTGCTGCTACCGCTCTGGAGGAAAGCGCAAGTGCATGCCCGCATTCGAGACGAGGACTGACTCTCCTGGGGAGACTCCAGAAGTACCCCAAGATCCATGTCAGCACTGGAGAGGAATCCTCAGGTTCCGGCCCCGACTCCACACAAGGTCTTAGGCCCCGGCATAGACGGGAGAGGAATCCCGAGAGGCCCCCGAGGAACTCGCATGGCGACTGGCCTTTCCTGAGGCCACCAGAGAGGGTCCCTGAGGTCCCCGTCGTAAGTCGAGAGCACTTGCCGCAACTCGAGAAAATCCAGGAGGTTTTGCCCTCCAGGCGAGATGAGGCCCATTTCCGCTGAGGCTTCTTGAGGCCAATCACGTCTAACCACTGGAACTTCCAAAGGGTCCTTCACACCCTTGCTGCAACTCAAGAAGTTCCCCGACATACCCGTCTCCACTCGAGAGGAAGCATGTGGTGTCCCGCACACATCCAGGGGAGCCCCGTTTCCGCCTCCTAGCTCGAGATGAGGTATCCTTCCCCTGTTTCCTAGGGAAAGAATTCCCGGCGTTCCCCTCGCATCTCAAGAGGAGGCGCTCTCCACAGGAAAGGCGAGAGGAACTCCAGGGTCGTGCCACCATTCCAAGAGTCCCCCAGATGTGTCAGTCCATTCCAGAGGAACCTGTTTTCCCTGCACTGCCTTGACGTTCAAGCCGAGGATCGACTCCCACCACGTGTGCACGTGGGACAGCCCTGTGGGAAAGCCTCGTGGGAAAGCCTCGTGGGAAAGACTCGAGGGAAAACCATAGATCCTTTGATCCACGCGGCAGACTGCGTGACACTGCTGCTACCGCTCTGGAGGAAAGCGCAAGTGCATGCCCGCATTCGAGACGAGGACTGACTCCCGTGGGGAGACTCCAGAAGTACCCCAAGATCCATGTCAGCACTGGAGAGGAATCCTCAGGTTCCGTCCCCGACTCCACCCAAGGTCTTAGGCCCCAGCATCGACGGGAGAGGAATCCCGAGACGCCCCCGAGGAACTCGCATGGGGACTGGCCTTTCCTGAGGCCACCATGTCGGGTCCCTGAGGTCCCCGTCGTAAGTCGAGAGCATCTGCCGCAACTCGAGAAAATCCAGGAGGTTTTGCCCTCCAGGCGAAATGAGGCCCATTCCAGCTGAGGCTTCTCGAGGCCAATCACATCTAACCACTGGAACTTCCAAAGGGTCCGTCACATCCTTGCTGCAACTCAAGAAGTTCCCCGACATACCCGTCTCCACTCGAGAGGAAGCACGTGGTGTCCCGCACACATCCAGGGGAGCCCCGTTTCCGCCTCCTAGCTCGAGATGAGGGATCCTTTCCCTGTTTCCTAGGGAAAGAATTACCGGCGTTCCCGTCGCATCTCAAGAGGAGGCGCTCTCCACAGGAAAGTCGAGAGGAACTCCAGGGTCGTGCCACCATTCCAAGAGTCCCCCAGATGTGTCAGTCCATTCCAGAGGAACCTGTTTTCCCTGCACTGCCTTGACGTTCAAGCCGAGGATCGAGTCCCACCACGTGTGCACGTGGGACAGCCCTGTGGGAAAGCCTCGTGGGAAAGACTCGAGGGAAAACCATAGATCCTTTGATCCACGCGGGGACTGCCTGACACTGCTGCTACCGCTCTGGAGGAAAGCGCAAGTGCATGCCCGCATTCGAGACGAGGACTGACTCCCCTGGGGAGACTCCAGAAGTACCCCAAGATCCAGGTCAGCACTGGAGAGGAATCCTCAGGTTCCGGCCCCGACTCCACACAAGGTCTTAGGCCCCGGCATCGACTGGAGAGGAATCCCGAGACGCCCCCGAGGAACTCGCATGGGGACTGGCCTTTCCTGAGGCCACCAGAGCGGTTCCCTGAGATCCCCGTCGTAAGTCGAGAGCACCTGCCGCAACTCGAGAAAATCCAGGAGGTTTTGCCCTCCAGGCGAGATGAGGCCCATTTCCGCTGAGGCTTCTCGAGGCCAATCACATCTAACCACTGGAACTTCCAAAGGGTCCTTCACACCCTTGCTGCAACTCAAGAAGTTCCCCGACATACCCGTCTCCACTCGAGAGGAAGCACGTGGGGTCCCGCTCACATCCAGGGGAGCCCCGTTTCCGCCTCCTAGCTCGAGATGAGGGATCCTTTCCCTGTTTCGTAGGGAAAGAATTCCCGGCGTTCCCGTCGCATCTCAAGAGGAGGCGCTCTCCACAGGAAAGGCGAGAGGAACTCCAGGGTCGAGACACCATTCCAGAGTCCCCCAGATGTGTCAGTCCATTCCAGAGGAACCTGTTTTCCCTGCACTGCCTTGACGTTCAAGCCGAGGATCGACTCCCACCACGTGTGCACGTGGGACAGCCCTGTGGGAAAGCCTCGTGGGAAAGCCTCGTGGGAAAGACTCGAGGGAAAACCATAGATCCTTTGATCCACGCGGCGGACTGCGTGACACTGCTGCTACCGCTCTGGAGGAAAGCGCAAGTGCATGCCCGCATTCGAGACGAGGACTGACTCCCCTGGGGAGACTCCAGAAGTACCCCAAGATCCATGTCAGCACTGGAGAGGAATCCTCAGGTTCCGGCCCCGACTCCACACAAGGTCTTAGGCCCCGGCATTGACGGGAGAGGAATCCCGAGACGCCCCCGAAGAACTCGCATGGGGACTGGCCTTTCCTGAGGCCACCAGAGCGGTTCCCTGAGGTCCCTGTCGTAAGTCGAGAGCACCTGCCGCAACTCGAGAAAATCCAGGAGGTTTTGCCCTCCAGGCGAGATGAGGCCCATTTCCGCTGAGGCTTCTCGAGGCCAATCACATCTAACCACTCGAACTTCCAAAGGGTCCTTCACACCATTGCTGCAACTCAAGAAGTTCCCCGACATACCCGTCTCCACTCGAGAGGAAGCACGTGGGGTCCCGCACACATCCAGGGGAGCCCCGTTTCCGCCTCCTAGCTCGAGATGAGGGATCCTTTCCCTGTTTCGTAGGGAAAGAATTCCCGGCGTTCCCGTCGCATCTCAAGAGGAGGCGCTCTCCACAGGAGAGGCGAGAGGAACTCCAGGGTCGTGCCACCATTCCAAGAGACGCCCAGATGTGTCAGTCCATTACAGAGAAACCTGTTTTCCCTGCATTGCCTTGACGTTCAAGCCGAGGATCGACTCCCACCACCTGTCCCCGTGGGACAGCCCTGTGGGAAAGCCTCGTGGGAAAGCCTCGTGTGAAAGACTCGAGGGAAAACCATAGATCCTTTGATCCACACGGCGGACTGCGTGACACTGCTGCTACCGCTCTGGAGGAAAGCGCAAGTGCATGCCCGCATTCGAGACGAGGACTGACTCCCCTGGGGAGACTCCAGAAGTACCCCAAGATCCATGTCAGCACTGGAGAGGAATACTCAGTTTCCGGCCCCGACTCCACACAAGGTCTTAGGACCCGGCATCGTCAGGAGAGTAATCCCGAGAGGCCCCCGAGGAACTCGCATGGGGACTCGCCTTTCCTGAGGCCACCAGAGCGGGTCCCTGAGGTCCCCGTCGTAAGTCGAGAGCACCTGCCGGAACTCGAGAAAATCCAGGCGGTTTTGCACTCCAGGCGAGATGAGGCCCATTTCCGCTGAGGCTTCTCGAGGCTAATCACGTCTAACCACTGGAAATTCCAAAGGGTCCTTCACACCCTTGCTGCAACTCAAGAAGTTCCCCGACATACCCGTCTCCACTCGAGAGGAAGCACGTGGGTCCCGCACACATCCAGGGGAGCCCCGTTTCCGCCTCCTAGCTCGAGATGAGGGATCCTTTCCCTGTTTCGTAGGGAAAGAATTCCCGGCATTCCCGTCGCATCTCAAGACGAGGCGCTCTCCACAGGAAAGGCGAGAGGAACTCCAGGGTCGTGCCACCATTCCAAGAGTCCCCCAGATGTGTAAGTCCATTCCAGAGGAACCATTTTCCCTGCACTGCCTTGACGTTCAAGCCAAGGATCCACTCCCACCACGTGTGCACGTGGGACAGCCCTGTGGGAAAGCCTCGTGGGAAAGCCTCGTGGAAAAGACTCGAGGGAAAACCATAGATCCTTTGATCCACGCGGCGGACTGCGTGACACTGCTGCTACCGCTCTGGAGGAAAGCGCAAGTGCATGCCCGCATTCGAGACGAAGACTGACTCCCCTGGGGAGACTCCAGAAGTACCCCAAGATCCATGTCAGCACTGGAGAGGAATCCTCAGGTTCCGACCCCGACTCCACACAAGGACTTAGGCCCCGGCATCGACGGGAGAGGAATCCCCAGAGGCCCCCGAGGAACTCGCATGGGGACTGGCCTTTCCTGAGGCCACCAGAGAGGGTCCCTGAGGTCCCCGTCGTAAGTCGAGAGCACCTGCCGCAACTCGAGAAAATCCAGGAGGTTTTGCCCTCCAGGGGAGATGAGGCCCATTTCCGCTGAGGCTTCTAGAGGCCAATCACGTCTAACCACTGGAACATCCAAATGGTCCTTCACACCCTTGCTGCAACTCAAGAAGTTCCCCGACATACCCGTCTCCACTCGAGAGGAAGCATGTGGTGTCCCGCATACATCCAGGGGAGCCCCGTTTCCGCCTCCTAGCTCGAGATGAGGTATCCTTTCCCTGTTTCGTAGGGAAAGAATTCCCAGCGTTCCCGTCGCATCTCAAGAGGAGGCGCTATCCACAGGAAAGGCGAGAGGAACTCCAGGGTCGTGCCACCATTCCAAGAGTCCCCCAGATGTGTCAGTCAATTCCAGAGGAACCTGTTTTCCCTGCACTGCCTTGACGTTCAAGCCGAGGATCGACTCCCACCACGTGTGCACGTGGGACAGCCCTGTGGGAAAGCCTCGTGGGAAAGCCTCGTGGGAAAGACTCGAGGGAAAACCATAGATCCTTTGATCCATGCGGCGGACTGGGTGACACTGCTGCTACCGCTCTGGAGGAAAGCGCAAGTGCATGCCCGCATTCGAGACGAGGACTGACTCCCCTGGGGAGACTCCAGAAGTACCCCAAGATCCATGTCAGCACTGGAGAGGAATCCTCAGGTTCCGGCCCCGACTCCACACAAGGTCTTAGGCCCCGGCATAGACGGGAGAGGAATCCCGAGAGGCCCCCGAGGAACTCGCATGGCGACTGGCCTTTCCTGAGGCCACCAGAGAGGGTCCCTGAGGTCCCCGTCGTAAGTCGAGAGCACCTGCCGCAACTCGAGAAAATCCAGGAGGTTTTGCCCTCCAGGCGAGATGAGGCCCATTTCCGCTGAGGCTTCTTGAGGCCAATCACGTCTAACCACTGGAACTTCCAAAGGGTCCTTCACACCCTTGCTGCAACTCAAGAAGTTCCCCGACATACCCGTCTCCACTCGAGAGGAAGCATGTGGTGTCCCGCACACATCCAGGGGAGCCCCGTTTCCGCCTCCTAGCTCGAGATGAGGTATCCTTTCCCTGTTTCCTAGGGAAAGAATTCCCGGCGTTCCCCTCGCATCTCAAGAGGAGGCGCTCTCCACAGGAAAGGCGAGAGGAACTCCAGGGTCGTGCCACCATTCCAAGAGTCCCCCAGATGTGTCAGTCCATTCCAGAGGAACCTGTTTTCCCTGCACTGCCTTGACGTTCAAGCCGAGGATCGACTCCCACCACGTGTGCACGTGGGACAGCCCTGTGGGAAAGCCTCGTGGGAAAGACTCGTGGGAAAGACTCGAGGGAAAACCATAGATCCTTTGATCCACGCGGCAGACTGCGTGACACTGCTGCTACCGCTCTGGAGGAAAGCGCAAGTGCATGCCCGCATTCGAGACGAGGACTGACTCCCGTGGGGAGACTCCAGAAGTACCCCAAGATCCATGTCAGCACTGGAGAGGAATCCTCAGGTTCCGGCCCCGACTCCACCCAAGGTCTTAGGCCCCAGCATCGACGGGAGAGGAATCCCGAGACGCCCCCGAGGAACTCGCATGGGGACTGGCCTTTCCTGAGGCCACCATGTCGGGTCCCTGAGGTCCCCGTCGTAAGTCGAGAGCATCTGCCGCAACTCGAGAAAATCCAGGAGGTTTTGCCCTCCAGGCGAAATGAGGCCCATTCCAGCTGAGGCTTCTCGAGGCCAATCACATCTAACCACTGGAACTTCCAAAGGGTCCGTCACATCCTTGCTGCAACTCAAGAAGTTCCCCGACATACCCGTCTCCACTCGAGAGGAAGCACGTGGTGTCCCGCACACATCCAGGGGAGCCCCGTTTCCGCCTCCTAGCTCGAGATGAGGGATCCTTTCCCTGTTTCCTAGGGAAAGAATTACCGGCGTTCCCGTCGCATCTCAAGAGGAGGCGCTCTCCACAGGAAAGTCGAGAGGAACTCCAGGGTCGTGCCACCATTCCAAGAGTCCCCCAGATGTGTCAGTCCATTCCAGAGGAACCTGTTTTCCCTGCACTGCCTTGACGTTCAAGCCGAGGATCGAGTCCCACCACGTGTGCACGTGGGACAGCCCTGTGGGAAAGCCTCGTGGGAAAGACTCGAGGGAAAACCATAGATCCTTTGATCCACGCGGGGACTGCCTGACACTGCTGCTACCGCTCTGGAGGAAAGCGCAAGTGCATGCCCGCATTCGAGACGAGGACTGACTCCCCTGGGGAGACTCCAGAAGTACCCCAAGATCCAGGTCAGCACTGGAGAGGAATCCTCAGGTTCCGGCCCCGACTCCACACAAGGTCTTAGGCCCCGGCATCGACTGGAGAGGAATCCCGAGACGCCCCCGAGGAACTCGCATGGGGACTGGCCTTTCCTGAGGCCACCAGAGCGGTTCCCTGAGATCCCCGTCGTAAGTCGAGAGCACCTGCCGCAACTCGAGAAAATCCAGGAGGTTTTGCCCTCCAGGCGAGATGAGGCCCATTTCCGCTGAGGCTTCTCGAGGCCAATCACATCTAACCACTGGAACTTCCAAAGGGTCCTTCACACCCTTGCTGCAACTCAAGAAGTTCCCCGACATACCCGTCTCCACTCGAGAGGAAGCACGTGGGGTCCCGCACACATCCAGGGGAGCCCCGTTTCCGCCTCCTAGCTCGAGATGAGGGATCCTTTCCCTGTTTCGTAGGGAAAGAATTCCCGGCGTTCCCGTCGCATCTCAAGAGGAGGCGCTCTCCACAGGAAAGGCGAGAGGAACTCCAGGGTCGAGACACCATTCCAGAGTCCCCCAGATGTGTCAGTCCATTCCAGAGGAACCTGTTTTCCCTGCACTGCCTTGACGTTCAAGCCGAGGATCGACTCCCACCACGTGTGCACGTGGGACAGCCCTGTGGGAAAGCCTCGTGGGAAAGCCTCGTGGGAAAGACTCGAGGGAAAACCATAGATCCTTTGATCCACGCGGCGGACTGCGTGACACTGCTGCTACCGCTCTGGAGGAAAGCGCAAGTGCATGCCCGCATTCGAGACGAGGACTGACTCCCCTGGGGAGACTCCAGAAGTACCCCAAGATCCATGTCAGCACTGGAGAGGAATCCTCAGGTTCCGGCCCCGACTCCACACAAGGTCTTAGGCCCCGGCATTGACGGGAGAGGAATCCCGAGACGCCCCCGAAGAACTCGCATGGGGACTGGCCTTTCCTGAGGCCACCAGAGCGGTTCCCTGAGGTCCCTGTCGTAAGTCGAGAGCACCTGCCGCAACTCGAGAAAATCCAGGAGGTTTTGCCCTCCAGGCGAGATGAGGCCCATTTCCGCTGAGGCTTCTCGAGGCCAATCACATCTAACCACTCGAACTTCCAAAGGGTCCTTCACACCATTGCTGCAACTCAAGAAGTTCCCCGACATACCCGTCTCCACTCGAGAGGAAGCACGTGGGGTCCCGCACACATCCAGGGGAGCCCCGTTTCCGCCTCCTAGCTCGAGATGAGGGATCCTTTCCCTGTTTCGTAGGGAAAGAATTCCCGGCGGTCCCGTCGCATCTCAAGAGGAGGCGCTCTCCACAGGAGAGGCGAGAGGAACTCCAGGGTCGTGCCACCATTCCAAGAGACGCCCAGATGTGTCAGTCCATTACAGAGAAACCTGTTTTCCCTGCATTGCCTTGACGTTCAAGCCGAGGATCGACTCCCACCACCTGTCCCCGTGGGACAGCCCTGTGGGAAAGCCTCGTGGGAAAGCCTCGTGTGAAAGACTCGAGGGAAAACCATAGATCCTTTGATCCACACGGCGGACTGCGTGACACTGCTGCTACCGCTCTGGAGGAAAGCGCAAGTGCATGCCCGCATTCGAGACGAGGACTGACTCCCCTGGGGAGACTCCAGAAGTACCCCAAGATCCATGTCAGCACTGGAGAGGAATACTCAGTTTCCGGCCCCGACTCCACACAAGGTCTTAGGACCCGGCATCGTCAGGAGAGTAATCCCGAGAGGCCCCCGAGGAACTCGCATGGGGACTCGCCTTTCCTGAGGCCACCAGAGCGGGTCCCTGAGGTCCCCGTCGTAAGTCGAGAGCACCTGCCGGAACTCGAGAAAATCCAGGCGGTTTTGCACTCCAGGCGAGATGAGGCCCATTTCCGCTGAGGCTTCTCGAGGCTAATCACGTCTAACCACTGGAAATTCCAAAGGGTCCTTCACACCCTTGCTGCAACTCAAGAAGTTCCCCGACATACCCGTCTCCACTCGAGAGGAAGCACGTGGGTCCCGCACACATCCAGGGGAGCCCCGTTTCCGCCTCCTAGCTCGAGATGAGGGATCCTTTCCCTGTTTCGTAGGGAAAGAATTCCCGGCATTCCCGTCGCATCTCAAGACGAGGCGCCCTCCACAGGAAAGGCGAGAGGAACTCCAGGGTCGTGCCACCATTCCAAGAGTCCCCCAGATGTGTAAGTCCATTCCAGAGGAACCATTTTCCCTGCACTGCCTTGACGTTCAAGCCAAGGATCCACTCCCACCACGTGTGCACGTGGGACAGCCCTGTGGGAAAGCCTCGTGGGAAAGCCTCGTGGAAAAGACTCGAGGGAAAACCATAGATCCTTTGATCCACGCGGCGGACTGCGTGACACTGCTGCTACCGCTCTGGAGGAAAGCGCAAGTGCATGCCCGCATTCGAGACGAAGACTGACTCCCCTGGGGAGACTCCAGAAGTACCCCAAGATCCATGTCAGCACTGGAGAGGAATCCTCAGGTTCCGACCCCGACTCCACACAAGGACTTAGGCCCCGGCATCGACGGGAGAGGAATCCCCAGAGGCCCCCGAGGAACTCGCATGGGGACTGGCCTTTCCTGAGGCCACCAGAGAGGGTCCCTGAGGTCCCCGTCGTAAGTCGAGAGCACCTGCCGCAACTCGAGAAAATCCAGGAGGTTTTGCCCTCCAGGGGAGATGAGGCCCATTTCCGCTGAGGCTTCTAGAGGCCAATCACGTCTAACCACTGGAACATCCAAATGGTCCTTCACACCCTTGCTGCAACTCAAGAAGTTCCCCGACATACCCGTCTCCACTCGAGAGGAAGCATGTGGTGTCCCGCATACATCCAGGGGAGCCCCGTTTCCGCCTCCTAGCTCGAGATGAGGTATCCTTTCCCTGTTTCGTAGGGAAAGAATTCCCAGCGTTCCCGTCGCATCTCAAGAGGAGGCGCTATCCACAGGAAAGGCGAGAGGAACTCCAGGGTCGTGCCACCATTCCAAGAGTCCCCCAGATGTGTCAGTCAATTCCAGAGGAACCTGTTTTCCCTGCACTGCCTTGACGTTCAAGCCGAGGATCGACTCCCACCACGTGTGCACGTGGGACAGCCCTGTGGGAAAGCCTCGTGGGAAAGCCTCGTGGGAAAGACTCGAGGGAAAACCATAGATCCTTTGATCCATGCGGCGGACTGGGTGACACTGCTGCTACCGCTCTGGAGGAAAGCGCAAGTGCATGCCCGCATTCGAGACGAGGACTGACTCCCCTGGGGAGACTCCAGAAGTACCCCAAGATCCATGTCAGCACTGGAGAGGAATCCTCAGGTTCCGGCCCCGACTCCACACAAGGTCTTAGGCCCCGGCATCGACGGGAGAGGAATCCCGAGACGCCCCCGAGGAACTCGCATGGGGACTGGCCTTTCCTGAGGCCACCAGAGCGGGTCCCTGAGGTCCCCGTCGTAAGTCGAGAGCACCTGCCGCAACTCGAGAAAATCCAGGAGGTTTTGCCCTCCAGGCGAGATGAGGCCCATTTCCGCTGAGGCTTCTCGAGGCCAATCACATCTAACCACTGGAACTTCCAAAGGGTCCTTCACACCATTGCTGCAACTCAAGAAGTTCCCCGACATACCCGTCTCCACTCGAGAGGAAGCACGTGGGGTCCCTCACACATCCAGGGGAGCCCCGTTTCCGCCTCCTAGCTCGAGATGAGGGATCCTTTCCCTGTTTCCTAGGGAAAGAATTCCCGGCGTTCCCGTCGCATCTCAAGACGAGGCGCTCTCCACAGGAAAGGCGAGAGGAACTCCAGGGTCGTGCCACCATTCCAAGAGTCCCCCAGATGTGTCAGTCCATTCCAGAGGAACCTGTTTTCCCTGCACTGCCTTGACGTTCAAGCCGAGGATCTACTCCCACCACGTGTGCACGTGGAACAGCCCTGTGGGAAAGCCTCGTGGGAAAGCCTCGTGGGAAAGACTCGAGGGAAATCCATAGATCCTTTGATCCACGCGGCGGACTGCGTGACATTGCTGCTACCGCTCTGGAGGAAAGCGCAAGTGCATGCCCGCATTCGAGACGAGGACTGACTCTCCTGGGGAGACTCCAGAAGTACCCCAAGATCCATGTCAGCACTGGAGAGGAATCCTCAGGTTCCGGCCCCGACTCCACACAAGGTCTTAGGCCCCGGCATAGACGGGAGAGGAATCCCGAGAGGCCCCCGAGGAACTCGCATGGCGACTGGCCTTTCCTGAGGCCACCAGAGAGGGTCCCTGAGGTCCCCGTCGTAAGTCGAGAGCACCTGCCGCAACTCGAGAAAATCCAGGAGGTTTTGCCCTCCAGGCGAGATGAGGCCCATTTCCGCTGAGGCTTCTTGAGGCCAATCACGTCTAACCACTGGAACTTCCAAAGGGTCCTTCACACCCTTGCTGCAACTCAAGAAGTTCCCCGACATACCCGTCTCCACTCGAGAGGAAGCATGTGGTGTCCCGCACACATCCAGGGGAGCCCCGTTTCCGCCTCCTAGCTCGAGATGAGGTATCCTTTCCCTGTTTCCTAGGGAAAGAATTCCCGGCGTTCCCCTCGCATCTCAAGAGGAGGCGCTCTCCACAGGAAAGGCGAGAGGAACTCCAGGGTCGTGCCACCATTCCAAGAGTCCCCCAGATGTGTCAGTCCATTCCAGAGGAACCTGTTTTCCCTGCACTGCCTTGACGTTCAAGCCGAGGATCGACTCCCACCACGTGTGCACGTGGGACAGCCCTGTGGGAAAGCCTCGTGGGAAAGCCTCGTGGGAAAGACTCGAGGGAAAACCATAGATCCTTTGATCCACGCGGCAGACTGCGTGACACTGCTGCTACCGCTCTGGAGGAAAGCGCAAGTGCATGCCCGCATTCGAGACGAGGACTGACTCCCGTGGGGAGACTCCAGAAGTACCCCAAGATCCATGTCAGCACTGGAGAGGAATCCTCAGGTTCCGGCCCCGACTCCACACAAGGTCTTAGGCCCCAGCATCGACGGGAGAGGAATCCCGAGACGCCCCCGAGGAACTCGCATGGGGACTGGCCTTTCCTGAGGCCACCAGAGCGGGTCCCTGAGGTCCCCGTCGTAAGTCGAGAGCATCTGCCGCAACTCGAGAAAATCCAGGAGGTTTTGCCCTCCAGGCGAAATGAGGCCCATTCCAGCTGAGGCTTCTCGAGGCCAATCACATCTAACCACTGGAACTTCCAAAGGGTCCGTCACATCCTTGCTGCAACTCAAGAAGTTCCCCGACATACCCGTCTCCACTCGAGAGGAAGCACGTGGTGTCCCGCACACATACAGGGGAGCCCCGTTTCCGCCTCCTAGCTCGAGATGAGGGATCCTTTCCCTGTTTCCTAGGGAAAGAATTCCCGGCGTTCCCGTCGCATCTCAAGAGGAGGCGCTCTCCACAGGAAAGTCGAGAGGAACTCCAGGGTCGTGCCACCATTCCAAGAGTCCCCCAGATGTGTCAGTCCATTCCAGAGGAACCTGTTTTCCCTGCACTGCCTTGACGTTCAAGCCGAGGATCGAGTCCCACCACGTGTGCACGTGGGACAGCCCTGTGGGAAAGCCTCGTGGGAAAGACTCGAGGGAAAACCATAGATCCTTTGATCCACGCGGGGACTGCCTGACACTGCTGCTACCGCTCTGGAGGAAAGCGCAAGTGCATGCCCGCATTCGAGACGAGGACTGACTCCCCTGGGGAGACTCCAGAAGTACCCCAAGATCCAGGTCAGCACTGGAGAGGAATCCTCAGGTTCCGGCCCCGACTCCACACAAGGTCTTAGGCCCCGGCATCGACTGGAGAGGAATCCCGAGACGCCCCCGAGGAACTCGCATGGGGACTGGCCTTTCCTGAGGCCACCAGAGCGGTTCCCTGAGATCCCCGTCGTAAGTCGAGAGCACCTGCCGCAACTCGAGAAAATCCAGGAGGTTTTGCCCTCCAGGCGAGATGAGGCCCATTTCCGCTGAGGCTTCTCGAGGCCAATCACATCTAACCACTGGAACTTCCAAAGGGTCCTTCACACCCTTGCTGCAACTCAAGAAGTTCCCCGACATACCCGTCTCCACTCGAGAGGAAGCACGTGGGGTCCCGCACACATCCAGGGGAGCCCCGTTTCCGCCTCCTAGCTCGAGATGAGGGATCCTTTCCCTGTTTCGTAGGGAAAGAATTCCCGGCGTTCCCGTCGCATCTCAAGAGGAGGCGCTCTCCACAGGAAAGGCGAGAGGAACTCCAGGGTCGAGACACCATTCCAGAGTCCCCCAGATGTGTCAGTCCATTCCAGAGGAACCTGTTTTCCCTGCACTGCCTTGACGTTCAAGCCGAGGATCGACTCCCACCACGTGTGCACGTGGGACAGCCCTGTGGGAAAGCCTCGAGGGAAAGCCTCGTGGGAAAGACTCGAGGGAAAACCATAGATCCTTTGATCCACGCGGCGGACTGCGTGACACTGCTGCTACCGCTCTGGAGGAAAGCGCAAGTGCATGCCCGCATTCGAGACGAGGACTGACTCCCCTGGGGAGACTCCAGAAGTACCCCAAGATCCATGTCAGCACTGGAGAGGAATCCTCAGGTTCCGGCCCCGACTCCACACAAGGTCTTAGGCCCCGGCATCGACGGGAGAGGAATCCCGAGACGCCCCCGAAGAACTCGCATGGGGACTGGCCTTTCCTGAGGCCACCAGAGCGGTTCCCTGAGGTCCCTGTCGTAAGTCGAGAGCACCTGCCGCAACTCGAGAAAATCCAGGAGGTTTTGCCCTCCAGGCGAGATGAGGCCCATTTCCGCTGAGGCTTCTCGAGGCCAATCACATCTAACCACTCGAACTTCCAAAGGGTCCTTCACACCATTGCTGCAACTCAAGAAGTTCCCCGACATACCCGTCTCCACTCGAGAGGAAGCACGTGGGGTCCCGCGCACATCCAGGGGAGCCCCGTTTCCGCCTCCTAGCTCGAGATGAGGGATCCTTTCCCTGTTTCGTAGGGAAAGAATTCCCGGCGTTCCCGTCGCATCTCAAGAGGAGGCGCTCTCCACAGGAGAGGCGAGAGGAACTCCCGGGTCGTGCCGCCATTCCAAGAGACGCCCAGATGTGTCAGTCCATTACAGAGAAACCTGTTTTCCCTGCATTGCCTTGACGTTCAAGCCGAGGATCGACTCCCACCACCTGTCCCCGTGGGACAGCCCTGTGGGAAAGCCTCGTGGGAAAGCCTCGTGTGAAAGACTCGAGGGAAAACCATAGATCCTTTGATCCACACGGCGGACTGCGTGACAGTGCTGCTACCGCTCTGGAGGAAAACGCAAGTGCATGCCCGCATTCGAGACGAGGACTGACTCCCCTGGGGAGACTCCAGAAGTACCCCAAGATCCATGTCAGCACTGGAGAGGAATACTCAGTTTCCGGCCCCGACTCCACACAAGGTCTTAGGACCCGGCATCGTCGGGAGAGTAATCCCGAGAGGCCCCCGAGGAACTCGCATGGGGACTCGCCTTTCCTGAGGCCACCAGAGCGGGTCCCTGAGGTCCCCGTCGTAAGTCGAGAGCACCTGCCGCAACTCGAGAAAATCCAGGCGGTTTTGCACTCCAGGCGAGATGAGGCCCATTTCCGCTGAGGCTTCTCGAGGCTAATCACGTCTAACCACTGGAAATTCCAAAGGGTCCTTCACACCCTTGCTGCAACTCAAGAAGTTCCCCGACATACCCGTCTCCACTCGAGAGGAAGCACGTGGGTCCCGCACACATCCAGGGGAGCCCCGTTTCCGCCTCCTAGCTCGAGATGAGGGATCCTTTCCCTGTTTCGTAGGGAAAGAATTCCCGGCATTCCCGTCGCATCTCAAGACGAGGCGCTCTCCACAGGAAAGGCGAGAGGAACTCCAGGGTCGTGCCACCATTCCAAGAGTCCCCCAGATGTGTAAGTCCATTCCAGAGGAACCATTTTCCCTGCACTGCCTTGACGTTCAAGCCAAGGATCCACTCCCACCACGTGTGCACGTGGGACAGCCCTGTGGGAAAGCCTCGTGGGAAAGCCTCGTGGAAAAGACTCGAGGGAAAACCATAGATCCTTTGATCCACGCGGCGGACTGCGTGACACTGCTGCTACCGCTCTGGAGGAAAGCGCAAGTGCATGCCCGCATTCGAGACGAAGACTGACTCCCCTGGGGAGACTCCAGAAGTACCCCAAGATCCATGTCAGCACTGGAGAGGAATCCTCAGGTTCCGACCCCGACTCCACACAAGGACTTAGGCCCCGGCATCGACGGGAGAGGAATCCCCAGAGGCCCCCGAGGAACTCGCATGGGGACTGGCCTTTCCTGAGGCCACCAGAGCGGGTCCCAGAGGTCCCCGTCGTAAGTCGAGAGCACCTGCCGCAACTCGAGAAAATCCAGGAGGTTTTGCCCTCCAGGCGAGATGAGGCCCATTTCCGCTGAGGCTTCTCGAGGCCAATCACATCTAACCACTGGAACTTCCAAAGGGTCCTTCACACCCTTGCTGCAACTCAAGAACTTCCCCGACATACCCGTCTGCACTCGAGAGGAAGCACGTGGTGTCCCGAACACATCCAGGGGAGCCCCGTTTCCGCCTCCTAGCTCGAGATGAGGGATCCTTTCCCTGTTTCCTAGGGAAAGAATTCCCGGCGTTCCCGTCGCATCTCAAGACGAGGCGCTCTCGACAGGAAAGGCGAGAGGAACTCCAGGGTCGTGCCACCATTCCAAGAGTCCCCCAGATGTGTCAGTCCATTCCAGAGGAACCTGTTTTCCCTTCACTGCCTTGACGTTCAAGCCGAGGATCGACTCCCACCACGTGTGCACGTGGGAAAGCCCTGTGGGAAAGCCTCGTGGGAAAGCCTCGTGGGAAAGACTCGAGGGAAAACCATAGATCCTTTGATCCACGCGGCGGACTGCGTGACACTGCTGCTACCGCTCTGGAGGAAAGCGCAAGTGCATGCCCGCATTCGAGACGAGGACTGACTCCCCTGGGGAGACTCCAGACGTACCCCAAGATCCATGTCAGCACTGGAGAGGAATCCTCAGGTTCCGGCCCCGACTCCACACAAGGTCTTAGGCCCCGACATCGACGGGAGAGGAATCCCGAGACGCCCCCGAGGAACTCGCATGGGGACTGGCCTTTCCTGAGGCCACCAGAGCGGTTCCCTGAGGTCCCCGTCGTAAGTCGAGAGCACCTGCCGCAACTCGAGAAAATCCAGGAGGTTTTGCCCTCCAGGCGAGATGAGGCCCATTTCCGCTGAGGCTTCTCGAGGCTAATCACGTCTAACCACTGGAACTTCCAAAGGGTCCTTCACACCATTGCTGCAACTCAAGAAGTTCCCCGACATACCCGTCTCCACTCGAGAGGAAGCACGTGGTGTCCCGCCCACATCCAGGGGAGCTCCGTTTCCGACTCCTAGCTCGAGATGAGGGATCCTTTCCCTGTTTCGTAGGGAAAGAATTCCCGGCGTTCCCGTCGCATCTCAAGAGGAGGCGCTCTCCACAGGAAAGGCGAGAGGAACTCCAGGGTCGTGCCACCATTCCAAGAGTCCCCCAGATGTGTCAGTCCATTCCAGAGGAACCTGATTTCCCTGCACTGCCTTGACGTTCAAGCCAAGGATAGACTCCCACCACGTGTGCACTTGGGACAGCCCTGTGGGAAAGCCTCGTGGGAATGCCTCGTGGGAAAGACTCGAGGGAAAACCATAGATCCTTTGATCCACGCGGGGACTGCGTGACACTGCTGCTACCGCTCTGGAGGAAAGCGCAAGTGCATGCCCGCATTCGAGACGAGGACTGACTCCCCTGGGGAGACTCCAGAAGTACCCCAAGATCCAGGTCAGCACTGGAGAGGAATCCTCAGGTTCCGGCCCCGACTCCACACAAGGTCTTAGGCCCTGGCATCGACGGGAGAGTAATCCCGAGACGCCCCTGAGGAACTCGCATGGGGACTGGCCTTTCCTGAGGCCACCAGAGCGGTTCCCTGAGATCCGCGTCGGAAGTCGAGAGCACCTGCCGCAACTCGAGAAAATCCAGGAGGTTTTGCCCTCCAGGCGAGATGAGGCCCATTTCCGCTGAGGCTTCTCGAGGCCAATCACATCTAACCACTGGAACTTCCAAAGGGTCCTTCACACCCTTGCTGCAACTCAAGAAGTTCCCCGACATACCCGTCTCCACTCGAGAGGAAGCACGTGGGGTCCCGCACACATCCAGGGGAGCCCCGTTTCCGCCTCCTAGCTCGAGATGAGGGATCCTTTCCCTGTTTCGTAGGGAAAGAATTCCCGGCGTTCCCGTCGCATCTCAAGAGGAGGCGCTCTCCACAGGAAAGGCGAGAGGAACTCCAGGGTCGAGACACCATTCCAGAGTCCCCCAGATGTGTCAGTCCATTCCAGAGGAACCTGTTTTCCCTGCACTGCCTTGACGTTCAAGCCGAGGATCGACTCCCACCACGTGTGCACGTGGGACAGCCCTGTGGGAAAGCCTCGAGGGAAAGCCTCGTGGGAAAGACTCGAGGGAAAACCATAGATCCTTTGATCCACGCGGCGGACTGCGTGACACTGCTGCTACCGCTCTGGAGGAAAGCGCAAGTGCATGCCCGCATTCGAGACGAGGACTGACTCCCCTGGGGAGACTCCAGAAGTACCCCAAGATCCATGTCAGCACTGGAGAGGAATCCTCAGGTTCCGGCCCCGACTCCACACAAGGTCTTAGGCCCCGGCATCGACGGGAGAGGAATCCCGAGACGCCCCCGAAGAACTCGCATGGGGACTGGCCTTTCCTGAGGCCACCAGAGCGGTTCCCTGAGGTCCCTGTCGTAAGTCGAGAGCACCTGCCGCAACTCGAGAAAATCCAGGAGGTTTTGCCCTCCAGGCGAGATGAGGCCCATTTCCGCTGAGGCTTCTCGAGGCCAATCACATCTAACCACTCGAACTTCCAAAGGGTCCTTCACACCATTGCTGCAACTCAAGAAGTTCCCCGACATACCCGTCTCCACTCGAGAGGAAGCACGTGGGGTCCCGCGCACATCCAGGGGAGCCCCGTTTCCGCCTCCTAGCTCGAGATGAGGGATCCTTTCCCTGTTTCGTAGGGAAAGAATTCCCGGCGTTCCCGTCGCATCTCAAGAGGAGGCGCTCTCCACAGGAGAGGCGAGAGGAACTCCCGGGTCGTGCCGCCATTCCAAGAGACGCCCAGATGTGTCAGTCCATTACAGAGAAACCTGTTTTCCCTGCATTGCCTTGACGTTCAAGCCGAGGATCGACTCCCACCACCTGTCCCCGTGGGACAGCCCTGTGGGAAAGCCTCGTGGGAAAGCCTCGTGTGAAAGACTCGAGGGAAAACCATAGATCCTTTGATCCACACGGCGGACTGCGTGACAGTGCTGCTACCGCTCTGGAGGAAAACGCAAGTGCATGCCCGCATTCGAGACGAGGACTGACTCCCCTGGGGAGACTCCAGAAGTACCCCAAGATCCATGTCAGCACTGGAGAGGAATACTCAGTTTCCGGCCCCGACTCCACACAAGGTCTTAGGACCCGGCATCGTCGGGAGAGTAATCCCGAGAGGCCCCCGAGGAACTCGCATGGGGACTCGCCTTTCCTGAGGCCACCAGAGCGGGTCCCTGAGGTCCCCGTCGTAAGTCGAGAGCACCTGCCGCAACTCGAGAAAATCCAGGCGGTTTTGCACTCCAGGCGAGATGAGGCCCATTTCCGCTGAGGCTTCTCGAGGCTAATCACGTCTAACCACTGGAAATTCCAAAGGGTCCTTCACACCCTTGCTGCAACTCAAGAAGTTCCCCGACATACCCGTCTCCACTCGAGAGGAAGCACGTGGGTCCCGCACACATCCAGGGGAGCCCCGTTTCCGCCTCCTAGCTCGAGATGAGGGATCCTTTCCCTGTTTCGTAGGGAAAGAATTCCCGGCATTCCCGTCGCATCTCAAGACGAGGCGCTCTCCACAGGAAAGGCGAGAGGAACTCCAGGGTCGTGCCACCATTCCAAGAGTCCCCCAGATGTGTAAGTCCATTCCAGAGGAACCATTTTCCCTGCACTGCCTTGACGTTCAAGCCAAGGATCCACTCCCACCACGTGTGCACGTGGGACAGCCCTGTGGGAAAGCCTCGTGGGAAAGCCTCGTGGAAAAGACTCGAGGGAAAACCATAGATCCTTTGATCCACGCGGCGGACTGCGTGACACTGCTGCTACCGCTCTGGAGGAAAGCGCAAGTGCATGCCCGCATTCGAGACGAAGACTGACTCCCCTGGGGAGACTCCAGAAGTACCCCAAGATCCATGTCAGCACTGGAGAGGAATCCTCAGGTTCCGACCCCGACTCCACACAAGGACTTAGGCCCCGGCATCGACGGGAGAGGAATCCCCAGAGGCCCCCGAGGAACTCGCATGGGGACTGGCCTTTCCTGAGGCCACCAGAGCGGGTCCCAGAGGTCCCCGTCGTAAGTCGAGAGCACCTGCCGCAACTCGAGAAAATCCAGGAGGTTTTGCCCTCCAGGCGAGATGAGGCCCATTTCCGCTGAGGCTTCTCGAGGCCAATCACATCTAACCACTGGAACTTCCAAAGGGTCCTTCACACCCTTGCTGCAACTCAAGAACTTCCCCGACATACCCGTCTGCACTCGAGAGGAAGCACGTGGTGTCCCGAACACATCCAGGGGAGCCCCGTTTCCGCCTCCTAGCTCGAGATGAGGGATCCTTTCCCTGTTTCCTAGGGAAAGAATTCCCGGCGTTCCCGTCGCATCTCAAGACGAGGCGCTCTCGACAGGAAAGGCGAGAGGAACTCCAGGGTCGTGCCACCATTCCAAGAGTCCCCCAGATGTGTCAGTCCATTCCAGAGGAACCTGTTTTCCCTTCACTGCCTTGACGTTCAAGCCGAGGATCGACTCCCACCACGTGTGCACGTGGGAAAGCCCTGTGGGAAAGCCTCGTGGGAAAGCCTCGTGGGAAAGACTCGAGGGAAAACCATAGATCCTTTGATCCACGCGGCGGACTGCGTGACACTGCTGCTACCGCTCTGGAGGAAAGCGCAAGTGCATGCCCGCATTCGAGACGAGGACTGACTCCCCTGGGGAGACTCCAGACGTACCCCAAGATCCATGTCAGCACTGGAGAGGAATCCTCAGGTTCCGGCCCCGACTCCACACAAGGTCTTAGGCCCCGACATCGACGGGAGAGGAATCCCGAGACGCCCCCGAGGAACTCGCATGGGGACTGGCCTTTCCTGAGGCCACCAGAGCGGTTCCCTGAGGTCCCCGTCGTAAGTCGAGAGCACCTGCCGCAACTCGAGAAAATCCAGGAGGTTTTGCCCTCCAGGCGAGATGAGGCCCATTTCCGCTGAGGCTTCTCGAGGCTAATCACGTCTAACCACTGGAACTTCCAAAGGGTCCTTCACACCATTGCTGCAACTCAAGAAGTTCCCCGACATACCCGTCTCCACTCGAGAGGAAGCACGTGGTGTCCCGCCCACATCCAGGGGAGCTCCGTTTCCGACTCCTAGCTCGAGATGAGGGATCCTTTCCCTGTTTCGTAGGGAAAGAATTCCCGGCGTTCCCGTCGCATCTCAAGAGGAGGCGCTCTCCACAGGAAAGGCGAGAGGAACTCCAGGGTCGTGCCACCATTCCAAGAGTCCCCCAGATGTGTCAGTCCATTCCAGAGGAACCTGATTTCCCTGCACTGCCTTGACGTTCAAGCCAAGGATAGACTCCCACCACGTGTGCACTTGGGACAGCCCTGTGGGAAAGCCTCGTGGGAATGCCTCGTGGGAAAGACTCGAGGGAAAACCATAGATCCTTTGATCCACGCGGGGACTGCGTGACACTGCTGCTACCGCTCTGGAGGAAAGCGCAAGTGCATGCCCGCATTCGAGACGAGGACTGACTCCCCTGGGGAGACTCCAGAAGTACCCCAAGATCCAGGTCAGCACTGGAGAGGAATCCTCAGGTTCCGGCCCCGACTCCACACAAGGTCTTAGGCCCTGGCATCGACGGGAGAGTAATCCCGAGACGCCCCTGAGGAACTCGCATGGGGACTGGCCTTTCCTGAGGCCACCAGAGCGGTTCCCTGAGATCCGCGTCGGAAGTCGAGAGCACCTGCCGCAACTCGAGAAAATCCAGGAGGTTTTGCCCTCCAGGCGAGATGAGGCCCATTTCCGCTGAGGCTTCTCGAGGCCAATCACATCTAACCACTGGAACTTCCAAAGGGTCCTTCACACCCTTGCTGCAACTCAAGAAGTTCCCCGACATACCCGTCTCCACTCGAGAGGAAGCACGTGGGGTCCCGCAAACATCCAGGGGAGCCCCGTTTCGGCCTCCTAGCTCGAGATGAGGGATCCTTTCCCTGTTTCGTAGGGAAAGAATTCCCGGCGTTCCCGTCGCATCTCAAGAGGAGGCGCTCTCCACAGGAAAGGCGAGAGGAACTCCAGGGTCGTGCCACCATTCCAAGAGTCCCCCAGATGTGTCAGTCCATTCCAGAGGAACCTGTTTTCCCTGCACTGCCTTGACGTTCAAGCCGAGGATCGACTCCCACCACGTGTGCACGTGGGACACCCCTGTGGGAAAGCCTCGTGGGAAAGCCTCGTGGGAAAGACTCGAGGGAAAACCATAGATCCTTTGATCCACGCGGCGGACTGCGTGACACTGCTGCTTCCGCTCTGGAGGAAAGCGCAAGTGCATGCCCGCATTCGAGACGAGGACTGACTCCCCTGGGGAGACTCCAGAAGTACCCCAAGATCCAGGTCAGCACTGGAGAGGAATCCTCAGGTTCCGGCCCCGGCTCCACACAAGGTCTTAGGCCCCGGCATCGACGGGAGAGGAATCCCGAGACGCCCCCGAGGAACTCGCATGGGGACTGGCCTTTCCTGAGGCCACCAGAGCGGTTCCCTGAGATCCCCGTCGTAAGTCGAGAGCACCTGCCGCAACTCGAGAAAATCCAGGAGGTTTTGCCCTCCAGGCGAGATGAGGCCCATTTCCGCTGAGGCTTCTCGAGGCCAATCACATCTAACCACTGGAACTTCCAAAGGGTCCTTCACACCATTGCTGCAACTCAAGAAGTTCCCCGACATACCCGTCTCCACTCGAGAGGAAGCACGTGGGGTCCCGCACACATCCAGGGGAGCCCCGTTTCCGCCTCCTAGCTCGAGATGAGGGATCCTTTCCCTGTTTCGTAGGGAAAGAATTCCCGGCGTTCCCGTCGCATCTCAAGAGGAGGCGCTCTCCACAGGAAAGGAGAGAGGAACTCCAGGGTCGTGCCACCATTCCAAGAGTCCCCCAGATGTGTCAGTCCATTCCAGAGGAACCTGTTTTCCCTTCACTGCCTTGACGTTCAAGCCGAGGATCGACTCCCACCACGTGTGCACGTGGGACAGCCCTGTGGGAAAGCCTCGTGGGAAAGCCTCGTGGGAAAGACTCGAGGGAAAACCATAGAACCTTTGATCCACGCGGCGGACTGCGTGACACTGCTGCTACCGCTCTGGAGGAAAGCGCAAGTGCATGCCCGCATTCGAGACGAGGACTGACTCCCCTGGGGAGACTCCAGAAGTACCCCAAGATCCATGTCAGCACTGGAGAGGAATCCTCAGGTTCCGGCCCCGACTAAACACAAGGTCTTAGGCCCCAGCATCGACGGGAGAGGAATCCCGAGAGGCCCCCGAGGAACTCGCATGGGGACTGGCCTTTCCTGAGGCCACCAGAGCGGGTCCCTGAGGTCCCCGTCGTAAGTCGAGAGCACCTGCCGCAACTCGAGAAAATCCAGGAGGTTTTGCCCTCCAGGCGAGATGAGGCCCATTTCCGCTGAGGCTTCTCGAGGCCAATCACATCTAACCACTGGAACTTCCATAGGGTCCTTCACACCATTGCTGCAACTCAAGAAGTTCCCCGACCTACCCGTCTCCACTCGAGAGGAAGCACGTGGGGTCCCGCACACATCCAGGGGAGCCCCGTTTCCGCCTCCTAGCTCGAGATGAGGGATCCTTACCTTTTTCGTAGGGAAAGAATTCCCGGCGTTCCAGTCGCATCTCAAGAGGAGGCGCTCTCCACAGGAAAGGCGAGAGGAACTCCAGGGTCGTGCCACCATTCCAAGAGTCCCCCAGATGTGTCAGTCCATTCCAGAGGAACCTGTTTTCCCTGCACTGCCTTGACGTTCAAGCCGAGGATCGACTCCCACCACGTGTGCACGTGGGACAGCCCTGTGGGAAAGCCTCGTGGGAAAGCCTCGTGGGAAAGACTCGAGGGAAAAACATAGATCCTTTGATCCACGAGGCGGACTGCCTGACACTGCTGCTACCGCTCTGGAGGAAAGCGCAAGTGCATGCCCGCATTCGAGACGAAGACTGACTCCCCTGGGGAGACTCCAGAAGTACCCCAAGATCCATGTCAGCACTGGAGAGGAATCCTCAGGTTCCGGCCCGGACTCCACACAAGGACTTAGGCCCCGGCATCGACGGGAGAGGAATCCCCAGAGGCCCCCGAGGAACTCGCATGGGGACTGTCCTTTCCCGTCGTAAGTCGAGAGCACCTGCCGCAACTCGAGAAAATCCAGGAGGTTTTGCCCTCCAGGCGAGATGAGGCCCATTTCCGCTGAGGCTTCTCGAGGCCAATCACATCTAACCACTGGAACTTCCAAAGGGTCCTTCACACCCTTGCTGCAACTCAAGAAGTTCCCCGACATACCCGTCTCCACTCGAGAGGAAGCACGTGGGGTCCCGCACACATCCAGGGGAGCCCCGTTTCCGCCTCCTACCTCGAGATGAGGGATCCTTTCCCTGTTTCGTAGGGAAAGAATTCCCGGCGTTCCCGTCGCATCTCAAGAGGAGGCGCTCTCCACAGGAAAGGCGAGAGGAACTCCAGGGTCGTGCCACCATTCCAAGAGTTCCCCAGATGTGTCAGTCCATTCCAGAGGAACCTGTTTTCCCTGCACTGCCTTGACGTTCAAGCCGAGGTTCGACTCCCACCACGTGTGCACGTGGGACAGCCCTGTGGGAAAGCCTCGTGGGAAAGCATCCTGGGAAAGACTCGAGGGAATACCATAGATCCTTTGATCCACGCGGCGGACTGCGTGACACTGCTGCTACCGCTCTGGAGGAAAGCGCAAGTGCATGCCCGCATTTGAGACGAGGACTGACTCCCCTGGGGAGACTCCAGAAGTACCCCAAGATCCATGTCAGCACTGGAGAGGAATCCTCAGGTTCCGGCCCCGACTCCACACAAGGTCTTAGGCCCCGGCATCGACGGGAGAGGAATCCCGAGAGGCCCCCGAGGAACTCGCATGGGGACTGGCCTTTCCTGAGGCCACCAGAGCGGGTCCCTGAGGTCCCCGTCGTAAGTCGAGAGCACCTGCCACAACTCGAGAAAATCCAGGAAGTTTTGCCCTCAAGGCGAGATGAGGCCCATTTCCGATGAGGCTTCTCGAGGCCAATCACATCTAACCACTGGAACTTCCAAAGGGTCCTTCACACCCTTGCTGCAACTCAAGAAGGTCCCCGAGATACCCGTCTCCACTCGATAGGAAGCACGTGGGGTCCCGCACACATCCAGGGGAGCCCCGTTTCCGCCTCCTAGCTCGAGATGAGGGATCCTTTCCCTGTTTCGTAGGGAAAGAATTCCCGGCGTTCCCGTCGCATCTCAAGAGGAGGCGCTCTCCACAGGAAAGGCGAGAGGAACTCCAGGGTCCTGCCACCATTCCAACAGTCCCCCAGATGTGTCAGTCCATTCCAGAGGAACCTGTTTTCCCTGCACTGAATTGACGTTCAAGCCGAGGATCGACTCCCACCACGTGTGCACGTGGGACAGCCCTGTGGGAAAGCCTCGTGGGAAAGACTCGAGGGAAAACCATAGATCCTTTGATCCACGCGGCGGACTGCGTGACACTGCTGCTACCGCTCTGGAGGAAAGCGCAAGTGCATGCCCGCATTCGAGACGAGGACTGACTCCCCTGGGGAGACTCCAGAAGTACCCCAAGATCCATGTCAGCACTGGAGAGGAATCCTCAGGTTCCGGCCCCGAATCCACACAAGGTCTTAGGCCCCGGCATCGACGGGAGAGGAATCCCGAGACGCCCCCGAGGAACTCGCATGGGGACTGGCTTTTCCTGAGGCTACCAGATCGGGTCCCTGAGGTCCCCGTCGTAAGTCGAGAGCACCTGCCGCAACTCGAGAAAATGCAGGAGGTTTTGCCCTCCAGGCGAGATGAGGCCCATTTCCTATGAGGCTTCTCGAGGCTAATCACGTCTAACCACTGGAACTTCCAAAGGGTCCTTCACACCCTTGCTGCAACTCAAGAAGTTCCCCGACATACCCGTCTCCACTCGAGAGGAAGCACGTGGGTCCCGCACACATCCAGGGGAGCCCCGTTTCCGCCTCCTAGCTCGAGATGAGGGATCCTTTCCCTGTTTCTTAGGAAAGAATTCCCGGCGTTCCCGTCGCATCTCAAGAGGAGGCGCTCTCCACAGGAAAGGCGAGAGGAACTCCAGGGTCGTGCCACCATTCCAAGAGTCCCCCAGATGTGTCAGTCCATTCCAGAGGAACCTGTTTTCCCTGCACTGCCTTGACGTTCAAGCCGAGGATAGACTCCCACCACGTGTGCACGTGGGACAGCCCTGTGGGAAAGCCTCGTGGGAAAGCCTCGTGGGAAAGACTCGAGGGAAAACCATAGATCCTTTGATCCACGCGGCGGACTGCGTGACACTGCTGCTACCGCTCCGGAGGAAAGCGCAAGTGCATGCCCGCATTCGAGACGAGGACTGACTCCCCTGGGGAGACTCCAGAAATACCCCAAGATCCATGTCAGCACTGGAGAGGAATCCTCAGGTTCCGGCCCCGACTCCACACAAGGTCTTAGGCCCCGGCATCGACGGGAGAGGAATCCCGAGAGGCCCCCGAAGAACTCGCATGAGGACTGGCCTTTCCTGAGGCCACCAGAGCGGGTCCCTGAGGTCCCCGTCGTAAGTCGAGAGCACCTGCCGTAGCTCGAGAAAATCCAGGAGGTTTTGCCGTCCAGGCGAGATGAGGCCCATTTCCGCTGAGGCTTCTCGAGGCCAAACACATCTAACCACTGGAACTTCCAAAGGGTCCTTCACACCATTGCTGCACCTCAAGAAGTTCCCCGACATACCCGTCTCCACTCGAGAGGAAGCACGTGGGTTCCCGCACACATCCAGGGGAGCCCCGTTTCCGCCTCCTAGCTCGAGATGAGGGATCCTTTCCCTGTTTGGTAGGGAAAGAATTCCCGGCGTTCCCGTCGCATCTCAAGAGGAGGCACTCTCCACAGGAAAGGCGAGAGGAACAGAAGGGTCGTGCCACCATTCCAAGAGTCCACCAGATGTGTCAGTCCATTCCAGAGGAACATGTTTTCCCTGCACTGAATTGACGTTCAAGCCGAGAATCGACTCCCACCACGTGTGCACGTGGGACAGCCCTGTGAGAAAGCCTCGTGGGAAAGCCTCGTGGAAAAGACTCGATGGAAAACCATAGATCCTTTGATCCATTGGGCGGACTGCGTCACACTGCTGCTACCGCTCTGGAGGAAAGCGCAAGTGCATGCCCGCATTCGAGACGACGACTGACTCCCCTGGGGAGACTCCAGAAGTACCCCAAGATCCATGTCAGCACTGGAGAGGAATACTCAGGTTCCGGCCCCGACTCCACACAAGGTCTTAGGCCCCGGCATCGACGGGAGAGGAATCCCGAGAGGACCCCGAGGAACTCGCATGGGGACTGGCCTTTCCTGAGGCCACCAGAGCGGGTCCCTGAGGTCCCCGTCGTAAGTCGAGAGCACCTGCCGCAACTCGAGAAAATCCAGGAGGTTTTGCCCTCCAGGCGAGATGAGGCCCATTTCCGCTGAGGCTTCTCGAGGCCAATCACATCTAACCACTGGAACTTCCAAGTGGTCCTTCACACCCTTGATGCAACTCAAGAAGTTCCCCGACCTACCCGTCTCCACTCGAGAGGAAGCACGTGGGGTCCCGCACACATCCAGGGGAGCCCCGTTTCCGCCTCCTAGCTCGAGATGAGGGATCCTTTCTCTGTTTCGTAGGGAAAGAATTGCCGGGGTTCCCGTCGCATATCAAGAGGAGGCGCTCTCCACAGGAAAGGTGAGAGGAACTCCAGGGTCGTGCCACCATTCCAAGAGTCCCCCAGATGTGTCAGTCCATTCCAGAGGAACCTGTTTTCCCTGCACTGCCTTGACGTTCAAGCCGAGGATCGACTCCCACGACGTGTGCACGTGGGACAGCCCTGTGGGAAAGCCTCGTGGGAAAGCCTCGTGGGAAAGACTCGAGGGAAAACCATAGATCCTTTGATCCACGCGGCGGACTGCGTGACACTGCTGCTACCGTTCTGGAGGAAAGCGCAAGTGCATGCCCGCATTCGAGACGAGGAATGACTCCCCTGGGGAGACTCCAGAAGTACCCCAAGATCCATGTCAGCACTGGAGAGGAATCCTCAGGTTCCGGCCCCGACTCCACACAAGGTCTTAGGCCCCGGCATCGACGGGAGAGGAATCCCGAGAGGCCCCCGAGGAACTCGCATGGGGACTGGCCTTTCCTGAGGCCACCAGAGCGGTTCCCTGAGGTCCCCGTCGTAAGTCGAGAGCACCTGCCGCAAGTCGAGAAAATCCAGGCGATTTTTGCCCTCCAGGCGAGATGAGGCCCATTTCCGCTGAGGCTTCTCGAGGCTAATCACGTCTAACCACTGGAACTTCCAAAGGGTCCTTCACACCCTTGCTGCAACTCAAGAAGTTCCCCGACATACCCGTCTCCACTCGAGAGGAAGCACGTGGGTCCCGCACACATCCAGGGGAGCCCCGTTTCCGCCTCCTAGCTCGAGATGAGGGATCCTTTCCCTGTTTCGTAGGGAAAGAATTCCCGGCGTTCCTGTCGCATCTCAAGAGGAGGCGCTCTCCACAGGAAAGGCGAGAGGAACTCCAGGGTCGTGCCACCATTCCAAGAGTCCCCCAGATGTGTCAGTCCATTCCAGAGGAACCTGTTTTCCCTGCACTGCCTTGACGTTCAAGCCGAGGATCGACTCCCACCACGTGTGCACGTGGGACAGCCCTGTGGGAAAGCCTCGTGGGAAAGACTCGAGGGAAAACCATAGATCCTTTGATCCACGCGGCAGACTGCGTGACACTGCTGCTACCGCTCCGGAGGAAAGCACAAGTGCATGCCCGCATTCGAGACGAGGACTGACTCCCCTGGGGAGACTCCAGAAGTACCCCAAGATCCATGTCAGCACTGGAGAGGAATCCTCAGGTTCCGGCCCCGACTCCACACATGTCTTAGGCCCCGGCATCGACGGGAGAGGAATCCCGAGAGGCCCCCGAGGAACTCGCATGGGGACTGGCCTTTCCTGAGGCCACCAGAGCGGGTCCCTGAGGTCCCCGTCGTAAGTCGAGAGCACCTGCCGCAACTCGAGAAAATCCAGGAGGTTTTGCCCTCCAGGCGAGATGAGGCCCATTTCCGCTGAGGCTTCTCGAGGCCAATCACATCTAACCACTGGAACTTCCAAAGGGTCCTTCACACCCTTGCTGCAACTCAAGAAGTTCCCCGACATACCCGTCTCCACTCGAGAGGAAGCACGTGGTGTCCCGCACACATCCAGGGGAGCCCCGTTTCCACCTCCTAACTCGAGATGAGTGATCCTTTCCCTGTTTCGTAGGGAAAGAATTCCCGGCGTTCCCGTCGCATCTCAAGAGGAGGCGCTCTCCACAGGAAAGGCGAGAGGAACTCCAGGGTCGTGCCACCATTCCAAGAGTCCCCCAGATGTGTCAGTCCATTCCAGAGGAACCTGTTTTCCCTGCACTGCCTTGACGTTCAAGCCGAGGATCGACTCCCACCACGTGTGCACGAGGGACAGCCCTGTGGGAAAGCCTCGTGGGAAAGCCTCGTGGGAAAGACTCGAGGGAAAACCATAGATCCTTTGATCCACGCGGCGGACTGCGTGACACTGCTGCTACCGCTCTGGAGGAAAGCGCAAGTGCATGTCCGCATTCGAGACGAGGACTGACTCCCCTGGGGAGACTCCAGAAGTACCCCAAGATCCATGTCAGCACTGGAGAGGAATCCTCAGGTTCCGGCCCCGACTCCACACAAGGTCTTAGGCCCCGGCATCGACGGGAGAGGAATCCCGAGAGGCCCCCGAGGAACTCGCATGGGGACTGGCCTTTCATGAGGCCACCAGAGCGGGTCCCTGAGGTCCCCGTCGTAAGTCGAGAGCACCTGCTGCAACTCGAGAAAATCCAGGAGGTTTTGACCTCCAGGCGAGATGAGGCCCATTTCCGCTGAGGCTTCTCGAGGCCAATCACATCAAACCACTGGAACTTCCAAAGGGTCCTTCACACCCTTGCTGCAACTCAAGAAGTTCCCCCACATACCCGTCTGCACTCGAGAGGAAGCACGTGGTGTCCCGCACACATCCAGGGGAGCCCCGTTTCCGCCTCCTAGCTCGAGATGAGGGATCCTTTCCCTGTTTCATAGGGAAAGAATTCCCGGCGTTCCCGTCGTATCTCAAGAGGAGGCGCTCTCCACAGGAAAGGCGAGAGGAACTCCAGGGTCGTGACACCATTCCAAGAGTCCCCCAGATGTGTCAGTCCATTCCAGAGGAACCTGTTTTCCCTGCACTGCCTTGACGTTCAAGCCGAGGATCCACTCCCACCACGTGTGCACGTGGGAAAGCCCTGTGGGAAAGCCTCGTGGGAAAGCCTCGTGGGAAAGACTCGAGGGAAAACCATAGATCCTTTGATCCACGTGGTGGACTGCGTGACACTGCTGCTACCGCTCTGGAGGAAAGCGCAAGAGCATGCCCGCATTCGAGACCAGGACTGACTCCCCTGGGGAGACTCCAGAAGTACCCCAAGATCCATGTCAGCACTGGAGAGGAATCCTCAGGTTCCGGCCCCGACTCCACACAAGGTCTTAGGCCCCGGCATCGACGGGAGAGGAATCCCGAGAGGCCCCCGAGGAACTCGCAAGGGGACTGGCCTTTCCTGAGGCCACCAGAGCGGGTCCCTGAGGTTCCCGTCGTAAGTCGAGAGCACCTGCCGCAACTCCAGAAAATCCAGGACGTTTTGCCCTCCAGGCGAGATGAGGCCCATTTCCAAAGAGGCTTCTCGAGGCTAATCACATCTAACCACTGGAACTTCCAAAGTGTCCTTCACACCCTTGCTGCAACTCAAGAAGTTCCCCGACATACCCGTGTCCACTCGAGAGGAAGCACGTGGGTCCCGCACACATCCAGGGGAGCCCCGTTTCCGCCTCCTAGCTCGAGATGAGGGATCCTTTCCCTGTTTCATAGGGAAAGAATTCCCGGCGTTCCCGTCGCATCTCAAGAGGAGGCGCTCTCCACAGGAAAGACGAGAGGAACTCCAGGGTCGTGCCACCATTCCAAGAGTCCCCCAGATGTGTCAGTCCATTCCAGAGGAACCAGTTTTCCCTTCACTGCCTTGACGTTCAAGCCGAGGATCGACTCCCACCACGTGTGCACGTGGGACAGCCCTGTGGGAAAGCCTCGTGGGAAAGCCTCGTGGGAAAGACTCGAGGGAAAACCATAGATCCTTTGATCCACGTGGCGGACTGCGTGACACTGCTGCTACCGCTCTGGAGGAAAGCGCAAGTGCATGCCCGCATTCGAGACGAGGACTGACTCGCCTGGGGAGACTCCAGAAGTACCCCAAGATCCATGTCAGCACTGGAGAGGAATCCTCAGGTTCCGGCCCCGACTCCACACAAGGTCTTAGGCCCTGGCATTGACGGGAGAGGAATCCCGAGAGGCCCCCGAGGAACTCGCATGGGGACTGGCCTTTTCTGAGGCCACCAGAGCGGGTCCCTGAGGTCCCCGTCGTAAGTCGAGAGCACCTGCCACAACTCGAGAAAATCCAGGAGGTTTCGCCCTCCAGGCGAGATGAGGCCCATTTCCGCTGAGGCTTCTCGAGGCCAATCACATCTAACCACTGGAACTTCCAAACGGTCCTTCACACCCTTGCCGCAACTCAAGAAGTTCCCCGACATACCCGTCTCCACTCGAGAGGAAGCACGTGCGGTCCCGCACACATCCAGGGGAGCCCCGTTTCCGACTCCTAGCTCGAGATGAGGGATCCTTTCCCTATTTCGAAGGGAAAGAATTCCCAGCGTTCCCGTCGCATCTCAAGACGAGGCGCTCTCCACAGGAAAGGAGAGAGGAACTCCAGGGTCATGCCACCATTCCAAGTGTCCCCCAGATGTGTCAGTCCATTCCAGAGGAACATGTTTTCCCTGCACTGCCTTGACGTTCAAGCCCAGGATCGATCCCACCACGTGTGCTCGTGGGACAGCCCTGTGGGAAAGCTTTGTGGGAAAGCCTCGTGGGAAAGTCTCGAGGGAAAAACATAGATCCTTTGATCCACGCGGCGGACTGCGTGACACTGCTGCTACCGCTCTGGAGGAAAGCGCAAGTGCATGCCCGCATTCGAGACGAGGACGACTCCCCTTGGGAGACTCCAGAAGTACCCCCAAGATCCATGTCAGCACTGGAGAGGATTCCTCAGATTCCGGCCCCGACTCCACACAAGGTCTTAGGCCCCGGCATCGACGGGAGAGGAATCCCCAGAGGCCCCCGAGGAACTCGCATGGGGACTGGCCTTTCCTGAGGCCACCAGAGCGGGTCCCTGAGGTCCCCGTCGTAAGTCGAGAGCACCTGCCGCAACTCGAGAAAATCCAGGAGGTTTTGCCCTCCAGGCGAGATGAGGCCCATTTCCGCTGAGGCTTCTCGAGTCCAATCACATCTAACCACTGGAACTTCCAAAGGGTCCTTCACACCCTTGCTGCAACTTAAGAAGTTCCCCCACATACCCGTCTGCACTCGAGAGGAAGCACGTGGTGTCCCGCACACATCCAGGGGAGCCCCGTTTCCGCCTCCTAGCTCGAGATGAGGGATCCTTTCCCTGTTTCGCAGGGAAAGAATTCCCGGCGTTCCCGTCGCATATCAAGAGGAGGCGCTCTCCACAGGAAAGGCGAGAGGAACTCCAGGGTCGTGCCACCATTCCAAGAGTCCCCCAGATGTGTCAGTCCATTCCAGAGGAACCTGTTTTCCCTGCACTGCCTTGACGTTCAAGCCGAGGATCGACTCCCACCACGTGTGCACGAGGGACAGCCCTGTGGGAAAGCCTCGTGGGAAAGCCTCGTGGGAAAGACTCGAGGGAAAACCATAGATCCTTTGATCCACGCGGCGGACTGCGTGACACTGCTGCTACCGCTCTGGAGAAAAGCGCAAGTGCATGCCCGCATTCGAGACGAGGACTGACTCCCCTGGGGAGACTCCAGAAGTACCCCAAGATCCATGTCAGCACTGGAGAGGAATCCTCAGGTTCCGGCCCCGACTCCACACAAGGTCTTAGGCCCCGGCATCGACGGGAGTGGAATCCTGAGCGGACCCCGAGGAACTCGCATGGGGACTGGCCTTTCCTGAGGCCACCAGATCGGGTCCTTGAGGTCCCCGTCGTAAGTCGAGAGCACCTGCCGCAACTCGAGAAAATCCAGGAGGTTTTGCCCTCCAGGCGAGATGAGGCCCATTTCCGCTGAGGCTTCTCGTGGCTAATCATGTCTAACCACTGGAACTTCCAAAGGGTCCTTGACACCCTTGCTGCAACTCAAGAAGTTCCCCGACATACCCATCTCCACTCGAGAGGAAGCACGTGGGTCCCGCACACATCCAGGGGAGTCCGATTTCCGCCTCCTAGCTCGAGATGAGGGATCCTTTCCCTGTTTCTTAGGGAAAGAATTCCCGGCGTTCCCGTCGCATCTCAAGAGGAGGCGCTCTCCACAGGAAAGGCGAGAGGAACTCCAGGGTCGTGCCACCATTCCAAGAGTCCCCCAGATGTGTCAGTCCATTCCAGAGGAACCTGTTTTCCCTGCACTGCCTTGACGTTCAAGCCGAGGATCGAGTCCCACCACGTGTGCACGTGGGACAGCCCTGTGGAAAGCCTCGTGGGAAAGCCTCGTGGGAAAGACTCGAGGGAAAACCATAGATCCTTTGATCCACGCGGCGGACTGCGTGACACTGCTGCTACCGCTCTGGAGGAAAGCGCAAGTGCATGCCCGCATTCGAGACGAGGACTTACTCCCCTGGGGAGACTCCAGAAGTACCCCAAGATCCATGTCAGCACTGGAGAGGAATCCTCAGGTTCCGGCCCCGACTCCACACAAGGTCTTAGGCCCCAGCATAGACGGGAGAGGAATCCCGAGAGGCCCAAGAGGAACTCGCATGGGGACTGGCCTTTCCTGAGGACACCAGAGCGGGTCCCTGAGGTCCCCATCGTAAGTCGAGAGCACCTGCCGCAACTCGAGAAAATCCAGGAGGTTTTGCCCTCCAGGCGAGATGAGGCCCATTTCCGCTGAGGCTTCTCGAGGCCAATCACGTCTAACCACTGGAACTTCCAAAGGGTCCTTCACACCCTTGCTGCAACTCAAGAAGTTCCCCGACATACACGTCTCCACTCGAGAGGAAGCATGTGGTGTCCCGCACACATCCAGGGGAGCCCCGTTTCCGCCTCCTAGCTCGAGATGAGGGATCCTTTCCCTGTTTCGTAGGGAAAGAATTCCCGGCGTTCCCCTCGCATCTCAAGAGGAGGCGCTCTCCACAGGAAAGGCGAGAGGAACTCCAGGGTCGTGCCACCATTCCAAGAGTCCCCCAGATGTGTCAGTCCATTCCAGAGGAACCTGTTTTCCCTGCACTGCCTTGACGTTCAAGCCGAGGATCGAGTCCCACCACGTGTGCACGTGGGACAGCCCTGTGGGAAAGCCTCGTGGGAAAGCCTCGTGGGAAAGACTCGAGGGAAAACCATAGATCCTTTGATCCACGCGGCGGACTGCGTGACACTGCTGCTACCGCTCTGGAGGAAAGCGCAAGTGCATGCCCGCATTCGAGACGAGGACTGACTCCCCTGGGGAGACTCCAGAAGAACCCCAAGATCCATGTCAGCACTGGAGAGGAATCCTCAGGTTCCGGCCCCGACTCCACACAAGGTCTTAGGCCCCGGCATCGACGGGAGAGGAATCCCGAGACGCCCCCGAGGAACTCGCATGGGGTCTGGCCTTTCCTGAGGCCACCAGAGCGGGTCCCTGAGGTCCCCGTCGTAAGTCGAGAGCACCTGCCGCAACTCGAGAAAATCCAGGAGGTTTTGCCCTCCAGGCGAGATGAGGCCCATTTCCGCTGAGGCTTCTCGAGGCCAATCACATCTAACCACTGGAACTTCCAAAGGGTCCTTCACACCCTTGCTGCAACTCAAGAAGTTCCCCGACATACCCGTCTGCACTCGAGAGGAAGCACGTGGTGTCCCGCACACATCCAGGGGAGCCCCATTTCCGCCTCCTAGCTCGAGATGAGGGATCCTTTCCCTGTTTCGTAGGGAAAGAATTCCCGGCGTTCCCGTCGCATCTCAAGAGGAGGCGCTCTCCACAGGAAAGGCGAGAGGAACTCCAGGGTCGTGCCACCATTCCAAGAGTCCCCCAGATGTGTCAGTCCATTCCAGAGGAACCTGTTTTCCCTGCACTGCCTTGACGTTCAAGCCGAGGATCGACTCCCACCACGTGTGCACGTGGGACAGCCCTGTGGGAAAGCCTCGTGGGAAAGCCTCGTGGGAAAGACTCGAGGGAAAACCATAGATCCTTTGATGCACGCGGCGGACTGCGTGACACTGCTGCTACCGCTCTGGAGGAAAGCGCAAGTGCATGGCCGCATTCGAGACGAGGACTGACTCCCCTGGGGAGACTCCAGAAGTACCCCAAGATCCATGTCAGCACTGGAGAGGAATCCTCAGGTTCCGGCCCCGACTCCACACAAGGTCTTAGGCCCCGGCATCGACGGGAGAGGAATCCCGAGAGGCCCCCGAGGAACTCGCATGGGGACTGGCCTTTCCTGAGGCCACCAGAGCGGGTCCCTGTGGTCCCCGTCGTAAGTCGAGAGCACCTGCCGCAACTCGAGAAAATCCAGGAGGTTTTGCCCTCCAGGCGAGATGAGGCCCATTTCCGCTGAGGCTTCTCGAGGCCAATCACATCTAACCACTGGAACTTCCAAAGGGTCCTTCACACCATTGCTGCAACTCAAGAAGTTCCCCGACATACCCGTCTCCACTCGAGAGGAAGCACGTGGGGTCCCGCACACATCCAGGGGAGCCCCGTTTCCGCCTCCCAGCTCGAGATGAGGGATCCTTTCCCTGTTTCGTAGGGAAAGAATTCCCGGCGTTCCCGTCGCATCTCAAGAGGAGCGCTCTCCACAGGAAAGGCGAGAGGAACTCCAGGGTCGTGACACCATTCCAAGAGTCCCCCAGATGTGTCAGTCCATTCCAGAGGAACCTGTTTTCCCTGCACTGCCTGGACGTTCAAGCCGAGGATCGACTCCCACCACGTGTGCACGTGGGACAGCCCTGTGGGAAAGCCTCGTGGGAAAGACTCGAGGGAAAACCATAGATCCTTTGATCCACGCGACGGACTGCGTGACACTGCTGCTACCGCTCTGGAGGAAAGCGCAAGTGCATGCCCGCATTCGAGACGAGGACTGACTCTCCTGGGGAGACTCCAGAAGTACCCCAAGATCCATGTCAGCACTGGAGAGGAATCCTCAGGTTCCGGCCCCGACTCCACACAAGGTCTTAGGCCCCGGCATAGACGGGAGAGGAATCCCGAGAGGCCCCCGAGGAACTCGCATGGCGACTGGCCTTTCCTGAGGCCACCAGAGAGGGTCCCTGAGGTCCCCGTCGTAAGTCGAGAGCACCTGCCGCAACTCGAGAAAATCCAGGAGGTTTTGCCCTCCAGGCGAGATGAGGCCCATTTCCGCTGAGGCTTCTTGAGGCCAATCACGTCTAACCACTGGAACTTCCAAAGGGTCCTTCACACCCTGGCTGCAACTCAAGAAGTTCCCCGACATACCCGTCTCCACTCGAGAGGAAGCATGTGGTGTCCCGCACACATCCAGGGGAGCCCCGTTTCCGCCTCCTAGCTCGAGATGAGGGATCCTTTCCCTGTTTCCTAGGGAAAGAATTCCCGGCGTTCCCCTCGCATCTCAAGAGGAGGCGCTCTCCACAGGACAGGCGAGAGGAACTCCAGGGTCGTGCCACCATTCCAAGAGTCCCCCAGATGTGTCAGTCCATTCCAGAGGAACCTGTTTTCCCTGCACTGCCTTGACGTTCAAGCCGAGGATCGACTCCCACCACGTGTGCACGTGGGACAGCCCTGTGGGAAAGCCTCGTGGGAAAGCCTCGTGGGGAAGACTCGAGGGAAAACCATAGATCCTTTGATCCACGCGGGGACTGCGTGACACTGCTGCTACCGCTCTGGAGGAAAGCGCAAGTGCATGCCCGCATTCGAGACGAGGACTGACTCCCCTGGGGAGACTCCAGAAGTACCCCAAGATCCATGTCAGCACTGGAGAGGAATCCTCAGGTTCCGGCCCCGACTCCACACAAGGTCTTAGGCCCCGGCATCAACGGGAGAGGAATCCCGAGACGCCCCCGAGGAACTCGCATGGGGACTGGCCTTTCCTGAGGCCACCAGAGCGGTTCCCTGAGATCCCCGTCGTAAGTCGAGAGCCCCTGCCGGAACTCGAGAAAATCCAGGAGATTTTGCCCTCCAGGCGAGATGAGGCCCATTTCCGCTGAGGCTTCTCGAGGCCAATCACATCTAACCACTGGAACTTCCAAAGGGTCCTTCACACCCTTGCTGCAACTCAAGAAGTTCCCCGACATACCCGTCTCCACTCGAGAGGAAGCACGTGGTGTCCCGCACACATCCAGGGGAGCCCCGTTTCCGCCTCCTAGCTCGAGATGAGGGATCCTTTCCCTGTTTCCTAGGGAAAGAATTCCCGGCATTCCCGTCGCATCTCAAGAGGAGGCGCTCTCTACAGGAAAGGCGAGAGGAACTCCAGGGTCGTGCCACCATTCCAAGAGTCCCCCAGATGTGTCAGTCCATTCCAGAGGAACCTGTTTTCCCTGCACTGCCTTGACGTTCAAGCCGAGGATCGACTCCCACCACGTGTGCACGTGGGACAGCCCTGTGGGAAAGCCTCGTGGGAAAGCCTCGTGGGAAAGACTCGAAGGAAAACCATAGATCCTTTGATCCACGCGGCGGACTGCGTGACACTGCTGCTACCGCTCTGGAGGAAAGCGCAAGTGCATGCCCGCATTCGAGACGAGCACTGACTCCCCTGGGGAGACTCCAGAAGTACCCCAAGATCCATGTCAGCACTGGAGAGGAATCCTCAGGTTCCGGCCCCGACTCCACACAAGGTCTTAGGCCCCGGCATCGACGGGAGAGGAATCCCGAGACGCCCCCGAGGAACTCGCATGGGGACTGGCCTTTCCTGAGGCCACCAGAGCGGGTCCCTGAGGTCCCCGTCGTAAGTCGGGAGCACATGCCGCAACTCGAGAAAATCCAGGAGGTTTTGCCCTCCAGGCGAAATGAGGCCCATTCCCGCTGAGGCTTCTCGAGGCCAATCACATCTAACCACTGGAACTTCCAAATGGTCCTTCACACCATTGCTGCAACTCAAGAAGTTCCCCGACATACCCGTCTACACTCGAGAGGAAGCACGTGGGGTCCCGGACACATCCAGGGGAGCCCCGTTTCCGCCTCCTAGCTCGAGATGAGGGATTCTTTCCCTGTTTCGTAGGGAAAGAATTCCCGGCGTTCCCGTCGCATCTCAAGAGGAGGCGCTCTCCACAGGAAAGGCGAGACGAACTCCAGGATCGAGACACCATTCCAGAGTCCCCCAGATGTGTCAGTCCATTCCAGAGGAACCTGTTTTCCCTGCACTGCCTTGACGTTCAAGCCGAGGATCGACTCCCACCACGTGTGCACGTGGGACAGCCCTGTGGGAAAGCCTCGTGGGAAAGCCTCGTGGGAAAGACTCGAGGGAAAACCATAGATCCTTTGATCCACGCGGCGGACTGCGTGACACTGCGGCTACCGCTCTGGAGGAAAGCGCAAGTGCATGCCCGATTTCGAGACGAGGACTGACTCCCCTGGGGAGACTCCAGAAGTACCCCAAGATCCATGTCAGCACTGGAGAGGAATCCTCAGGTTCCGGCCCCGACTCCACACAAGGTCTTAGGCCCCGGCATCGACGGGAGAGGAATCCCGAGACGCCCCCGAGGAACTCGCATGGGGACTGGCCTTTCCTGAGGCCACCAGAGCGGGTCCCTGAGGTCCCTGTCGTAAGTCGAGAGCACCTGCCGCAACTCGAGAAAATCCAGGAGGTTTTGCCCTCCAGGCGAGATGAGGCCCATTTTCGCTGAGGCTTCTCGAGGCCAATCACATCTAACCACTCGAACTTCCAAAGGGTCCTTCACACCATTGCTGCAACTCAAGAAGTTCCCCGACATACCCGTCTCCACTCGAGAGGAAGCACGTGGGGTCCCGCACACATCCAGGGGAGCCCCGTTTCCGCCTCCTAGCTCGAGATGAGGGATCCTTTCCGTATTTCGTAGGGAAAGAATTCCCGGCGTTCCCGTCGCATCTCAAGAGGAGGCGCTCTCCACAGGAAAGTCGAGAGGAACTCCAGGGTCGTGCCACCATTCCAAGAGTCCCCCACATGTGTCAGTCCATTCCAGAGGAACCTGTTTTCCCTGCACTGCCTTGACGTTCAAGCCGAGGATCGAGTCCCACCACGTGTGCACGTGGGACAGCCCTGTGGGAAAGCCTCGTGGGAAAGCCTCGTGGGAAAGACTCGAGGGAAAACCATAGATCCTTTGATCCACGCGGGGACTGCGTGACACTGCTGCTACCGCTCTGGAGGAAAGCGCAAGTGCATGCCCGCATTCGAGACGAGGACTGACTCCCCTGGGGAGACTCCAGAAGTACCCCAAGATCCATGTCAGCACTGGAGAGGAATCCTCAGGTTCCGGCCCCGACTCCACACAAGGTCTTAGGCCCCGGCATCGACGGGAGAGGAATCCCGAGACGCCCCCGAGGAACTCGCATGGGGACTGGCCTTTCCTGAGGCCACCAGAGCGGTTCCCTGAGATCCCCGTCGTAAGTCGAGAGCACCTGCCGCAACTCGAGAAAATCCAGGAGGTTTTGCCCTCCAGGCGAGATGAGGCCCATTTCCGCTGAGGCTTCTCGAGGCCAATCACATCTAACCACTGGAACTTCCAAAGGGTCCGTCACACCCTTGCTCCAACTCAAGAAGTTCCCCGACATACCCGTCTCCACTCGAGAGGAAGCACGTGGTGTCCCGCACACATCTAGGGGAGCCCCGTTTCCGCCTCCTAGCTCGAGATGAGGGATCCTTTCCCTGTTTCCTAGGGAAAGAATTCCCGGCGTTCCCGTCGCATCTCAAGAGGAGGCGCTCTCCACAGGAAAGTCGAGAGGAACTCCAGGGTCGTGCCACCATTCCAAGAGTCCCCCAGATGTGTCAGTCCATTCCAGAGGAACCTGTTTTCCCTGCACTGCCTTGACGTTCAAGCCGAGGATCGAGTCCCACCACGTGTGCACGTGGGACAGCCCTGTGGGAAAGCCTCGTGGGAAAGCCTCGTGGGAAAGACTCGAGGGAAAACCATAGATCCTTTGATCCACGCGGGGACTGCCTGACACTGCTGCTACCGCTCTGGAGGAAAGCGCAAGTGCATGCCCGCATTCGAGACGAGGACTGACTCCCCTGGGGAGACTCCAGAAGTACCCCAAGATCCAGGTCAGCACTGGAGAGGAATCCTCAGGTTCCGGCCCCGACTCCACACAAGGTCTTAGGCCCCGGCATCGACTGGAGAGGAATCCCGAGACGCCCCCGAGGGACTCGCATGGGGACTGGCCTTTCCTGAGGCCACCAGAGCGGTTCCCTGAGATCCCCGTCGTAAGTCGAGAGCACCTGCCGCAACTCGAGAAAATCCAGGAGGTTTTGCCCTCCAGGCGAGATGAGGCCCATTTCCGCTGAGGCTTCTCGAGGCCAATCACATCTAACCACTGGAACTTCCAAAGGGTCCTTCACACCCTTGCTGCAACTCAAGAAGTTCCCCGACATACCCGTCTCCACTCGAGAGGAAGCACGTGGGGTCCCGCACACATCCAGGGGAGCCCCGTTTCCGCCTCCTAGCTCGAGATGAGGGATCCTTTCCCTGTTTCGTAGGGAAAGAATTCCCGGCGTTCCCGTCGCATCTCAAGAGGAGGCGCTCTCCACAGGAAAGGCGAGAGGAACTCCAGGGTCGAGACACCATTCCAGAGTCCCCCAGATGTGTCAGTCCATTCCAGAGGAACCTGTTTTCCCTGCACTGCCTTGACGTTCAAGCCGAGGATCGACTCCCACCACGTGTGCACGTGGGACAGCCCTGTGGGAAAGCCTCGTGGGAAAGCCTCGTGGGAAAGACTCGAGGGAAAACCATAGATCCTTTGATCCACGCGGCGGACTGCGTGACACTGCTGCTACCGCTCTGGAGGAAAGCGCAAGTGCATGCCCGCATTCGAGACGAGGACTGACTCCCCTGGGGAGACTCCAGAAGTACCCCAAGATCCATGTCAGCACTGGAGAGGAATCCTCAGGTTCCGGCCCCGACTCCACACAAGGTCTTAGGCCCCGGCATCGACGGGAGAGGAATCCCGAGACGCCCCCGAGGAACTCGCATGGGGACTGGCCTTTCCTGAGGCCACCAGAGCGGTTCCCTGAGGTCCCTGTCGTAAGTCGAGAGCACCTGCCGCAACTCGAGAAAATCCAGGAGGTTTTGCCCTCCAGGCGAGATGAGGCCCATTTCCGCTGAGGCTTCTCGAGGCCAATCACATCTAACCACTCGAACTTCCAAAGGGTCCTTCACACCATTGCTGCAACTCAAGAAGTTCCCCGACATACCCGTCTCCACTCGAGAGGAAGCACGTGGGGTCCCGCACACATCCAGGGGAGCCCCGTTTCCGCCTCCTAGCTCGAGATGAGGGATCCTTTCCCTGTTTCGTAGGGAAAGAATTCCCGGCGTTCCCGTCGCATCTCAAGAGGAGGCGCTCTCCACAGGAAAGTCGAGAGGAACTCCAGGGTCGTGCCACCATTCCAAGAGTCCCCCACATGTGTCAGTCCATTCCAGAGGAACCTGTTTTCCCTGCACTGCCTTGACGTTCAAGCCGAGGATCGAGTCCCACCACGTGTGCACGTGGGACAGCCCTGTGGGAAAGCCTCGTGGGAAAGCCTCGTGGGAAAGACTCGAGGGAAAACCATAGATCCTTTGATCCACGCGGGGACTGCGTGACACTGCTGCTACCGCTCTGGAGGAAAGCGCAAGTGCATGCCCGCATTCGAGACGAGGACTGACTCCCCTGGGGAGACTCCAGAAGTACCCCAAGATCCATGTCAGCACTGGAGAGGAATCCTCAGGTTCCGGCCCCGACTCCACACAAGGTCTTAGGCCCCGGCATCGACGGGAGAGGAATCCCGAGACGCCCCCGAGGAACTCGCATGGGGACTGGCCTTTCCTGAGGCCACCAGAGCGGTTCCCTGAGATCCCCGTCGTAAGTCGAGAGCACCTGCCGCAACTCGAGAAAATCCAGGAGGTTTTGCCCTCCAGGCGAGATGAGGCCCATTTCCGCTGAGGCTTCTCGAGGCCAATCACATCTAACCACTGGAACTTCCAAAGGGTCCGTCACACCCTTGCTGCAACTCAAGAAGTTCCCCGACATACCCGTCTCCACTCGAGAGGAAGCACGTGGTGTCCCGCACACATCTAGGGGAGCCCCGTTTCCGCCTCCTAGCTCGAGATGAGGGATCCTTTCCCTGTTTCCTAGGGAAAGAATTCCCGGCGTTCCCGTCGCATCTCAAGAGGAGGCGCTCTCCACAGGAAAGTCGAGAGGAACTCCAGGGTCGTGCCACCATTCCAAGAGTCCCCCAGATGTGTCAGTCCATTCCAGAGGAACCTGTTTTCCCTGCACTGCCTTGACGTTCAAGCCGAGGATCGAGTCCCACCACGTGTGCACGTGGGACAGCCCTGTGGGAAAGCCTCGTGGGAAAGCCTCGTGGGAAAGACTCGAGGGAAAACCATAGATCCTTTGATCCACGCGGGGACTGCCTGACACTGCTGCTACCGCTCTGGAGGAAAGCGCAAGTGCATGCCCGCATTCGAGACGAGGACTGACTCCCCTGGGGAGACTCCAGAAGTACCCCAAGATCCAGGTCAGCACTGGAGAGGAATCCTCAGGTTCCGGCCCCGACTCCACACAAGGTCTTAGGCCCCGGCATCGACTGGAGAGGAATCCCGAGACGCCCCCGAGGGACTCGCATGGGGACTGGCCTTTCCTGAGGCCACCAGAGCGGTTCCCTGAGATCCCCGTCGTAAGTCGAGAGCACCTGCCGCAACTCGAGAAAATCCAGGAGGTTTTGCCCTCCAGGCGAGATGAGGCCCATTTCCGCTGAGGCTTCTCGAGGCCAATCACATCTAACCACTGGAACTTCCAAAGGGTCCTTCACACCCTTGCTGCAACTCAAGAAGTTCCCCGACATACCCGTCTCCACTCGAGAGGAAGCACGTGGGGTCCCGCACACATCCAGGGGAGCCCCGTTTCCGCCTCCTAGCTCGAGATGAGGGATCCTTTCCCTGTTTCGTAGGGAAAGAATTCCCGGCGTTCCCGTCGCATCTCAAGAGGAGGCGCTCTCCACAGGAAAGGCGAGAGGAACTCCAGGGTCGAGACACCATTCCAGAGTTCCCCAGATGTGTCAGTCCATTCCAGAGGAACCTGTTTTCCCTGCACTGCCTTGACGTTCAAGCCGAGGATCGACTCCCACCACGTGTGCACGTGGGACAGCCCTGTGGGAAAGCCTCGTGGGAAAGCCTCGTGGGAAAGACTCGAGGGAAAACCATAGATCCTTTGATCCACGCGGCGGACTGCGTGACACTGCTGCTACCGCTCTGGAGGAAAGCGCAAGTGCATGCCCGCATTCGAGACGAGGACTGACTCCCCTGGGGAGACTCCAGAAGTACCCCAAGATCCATGTCAGCACTGGAGAGGAATCCTCAGGTTCCGGCCCCGACTCCACACAAGGTCTTAGGCCCCGGCATCGACGGGAGAGGAATCCCGAGACGCCCCTGAGGAACTCGCATGGGGACTGGCCTTTCCTGAGGCCACCAGAGCGGTTCCCTGAGGTCCCTGTCGTAAGTCGAGAGCACCTGCCGCAACTCGAGAAAATCCAGGAGGTTTTGCCCTCCAGGCGAGATGAGGCCCATTTCCGCTGAGGCTTCTCGAGGCCAATCACATCTAACCACTCGAACTTCCAAAGGGTCCTTCACACCATTGCTGCAACTCAAGAAGTTCCCCGACATACCCGTCTCCACTCGAGAGGAAGCACGTGGGGTCCCGCACACATCCAGGGGAGCCCCGTTTCCGCCTCCTAGCTCGAGATGAGGGATCCTTTCCCTGTTTCGTAGGGAAAGAATTCCCGGCGTTCCCGTCGCATCTCAAGAGGAGGCGCTCTCCACAGGAGAGGCGAGAGGAACTCCAGGGTCGTGCCACCATTCCAAGAGACGCCCAGATGTGTCAGTCCATTACAGAGAAACCTGTTTTCCCTGCATTGCCTTGACGTTCAAGCCGAGGATCGACTCCCACCACCTGTCCCCGTGGGACAGCCCTGTGGGAAAGCCTCGTGGGAAAGCCTCGTGTGAAAGACTGGAGGGAAAACCATAGATCCTTTGATCCACACGGCGGACTGCGTGACACTGCTGCTACCGCTCTGGAGGAAAGCGCAAGTGCCTGCCCGCATTCGAGACGAGGACTGACTCCCCTGGGGAGACTCCAGAAGTACCCCAAGATCCATGTCAGCACTGGAGAGGAATACTCAGTTTCCGGCCCCGACTCCACACAAGGTCTTAGGACCCGGCATCGTCGGGAGAGTAATCCCGAGAGGCCCCCGAGGAACTCGCATGGGGACTGGCCTTTCCTGAGGCCACCAGAGCGGGTCCCTGACGTCCCCGTCGTAAGTCGAGAGCACCTGCCGCAACTCGAGAAAAACCAGGCGGTTTTGCACTCCAGGCGAGATGAGGCCCATTTCCGCTGAGGCTTCTCGAGGCTAATCACGTCTAACCACTGGAAATTCCAAAGGGTCCTTCACACCCTTGCTGCAACTCAAGAAGTTCCCCGACATACCCGTCTCCACTCGAGAGGAAGCACGTGGGTCCCGCACACATCCAGGGGAGCCCCGTTTCCGCCTCCTAGCTCGAGATGAGGGATCCTTTCCCTGTTTCGTAGGGAAAGAATTCCCGGCATTCCCGTCGCATCTCAAGACGAGGCGCTCTCCACAGGAAAGGCGAGAGGAACTCCAGGGTCGTGCCACCATTCCAAGAGTCCCCCAGATGTGTCAGTCCATTCCAGAGGAACCATTTTCCCTGCACTGCCTTGACGTTCAAGCCAAGGATCCACTCCCACCACGTGTGCACGTGGGACAGCCCTGTGGGAAAGCCTCGTGGGAAAGCCTCGTGGAAAAGACTCGAGGGAAAACGATAGATCCTTTGATCCACGCGGCGGACTGCGTGACACTGCTGCTACCGCTCTGGAGGAAAGCGCAAGTGCATGCCCGCATTCGAGACGAAGACTGACTCCCCTGGGGAGACTCCAGAATTACCCCAAGATCCATGTCAGCACTGGAGAGGAATCCTCAGGTTCCGGCCCCGACTCCACACAAGGTCTTAGGCCCCGGCATCGACGGGAGAGGAATCCCGAGACGCCCCCGAGGAACTCGCATGGGGACTGGCCTTTCCTGAGGCCACCAGAGCGGTTCTCTGAGATCCCCGTCGTAAGTCGAGAGCACCTGCCGCAACTCGAGAAAATCCAGGAGGTTTTGCCCTCCAGGCGAGATGAGGCCCATTTCCGCTGAGGCTTCTCGAGGCCAATCACATCTAACCACTGGAACTTCCAAAGGGTCCTTCACACCCTTGCTGCAACTCAAGAAGTTCCCCGACATACCCGTCTCCACTCGAGAGGAAGCACGTGGGGTCCCGCACACATCCAGGGGAGCCCCGTTTCCGCCTCCTACCTCGAGATGAGGGATCCTTTCCCTGTTTCGTAGGGAAAGAATTCCCGGCGTTCCCGTCGCATCTCAAGAGGATGCGCTCTCCACAGGAAAGGCGAGAGGAACTCCAGCGTCGTGACACCATTCCAAGAGTCCCCCAGATGTGTCAGTCCATTCCATAGGAACCTGTTTTCCCTGCACTGCCTTGACGTTCAAGCCGAGGATCGACTCCCACCTCGTGTGCACGTGGGACAGCCCTGTGGGAAAGCCTCGTGGGAAAGCCTCGTGGGAAAGACTCGAGGGAAAACCATAGATCCTTTGATCCACGCGGCGGACTGCGTGACACTGCTGCTACCGCTCTGGAGGAAAGCGCAAGTGCATGGCCGCATTCGAGACGAGGACTGACTTCCCTGGGGAGACTCCATAAGTACCCCAAGATCCATGTCAGCACTGGAGAGGAATCCTCAGGTTCCGGCCCCGACTCCACACAAGGTTTTAGGCCCCGGCATCGACGGGAGAGGAATCCCGAGAGGCCCCCGAGGAACTCGCATGGGGACTGGCCTTTCCTGAGGCCACCAGAGCGGGTCCCTGAGGTCCCCGTCGTAAGTCGAGAGCACCTGCCGCAACTCGAGAAAATCCAGGAGGTTTTGCCCTCCAGGCGAGATGAGGCCCATTTCCGCTGAGGCTTCTCGAGGCCAATCACATCTAACCACTGGAACTTCCAAAGGGTCCTTCACACCCTTGCTGCAACTTAAGAAGTTCCCCCACATACCCGTCTGCACTCGAGAGGAAGCACGTGGTGTCCCGCACACATCCAGGGGAGCCCCGTTTCCGCCTCCTAGCTCGAGATGAGGGATCCTTTCCCTGTTTCGCAGGGAAAGAATTCCCGGCGTTCCCGTCGCATATCAAGAGGAGGCGCTCTCCACAGGAAAGGCGAGAGGAACTCCAGGGTCGTGCCACCATTCCAAGAGTCCCCCAGATGTGTCAGTCCATTTTAGAGGAACCTGTTTTCCCTGCACTGCCTTGACGTTCAAGCCGAGGATCGACTCCCACCACGTGTGCACGTGGGACAGCCCTGTGGGAAAGCCTCGTGGGAAAGCCTCGTGGGAAAGACTCGAGGGAAAACCATAGATCCTTTGATCCACGCGGCGGACTGCGTGACACTGCTGCTACCGCTCTGGAGGAAAGCGCAAGTGCATGCCCGCATTCGAGACGAGGACTGACTCCCCTGGGGAGACTCCAGAAGTACCCCAAGATCCATGTCAGCACTGGAGAGGAATCCTCAGGTTCCGGCCCCGACTCCACACAAGGTCTTAGGCCCCGGCATCGACGGGAGAGGAATCCCGAGAGGCCCCCGAGGAACTCGCATGGGGACTGGCATTTCCTGAGGCCACCAGAGCGGATCCCTGAGGTCCACGTCGTAAGTCGAGAGCACCTGCCGCAACTCGAGAAAATCCAGGACGTTTTGACCTCCAGGCGAGATGAGGCCCATTTCCGCTGAGGCTTCTCGAGGCTAATCACGTCTATCCACTGGAACTTCCAAAGGGTCCTTCACGCCCTTGCTGCAACTCAAGAAGTTCCCCGACATACCCGTCTCCACCCGAGAGGAAGCACGTGGGGTCCCGCACACATCCAGGGGAGCCCCGTTTCCGCCTCCTAGCTCGAGATGAGGGATCCATTCCCTGTTTCGTAGGGAAAGAATTCCCGGCGTTCCCGTCGCATCTCAAGAGGAGGCGCTCTCCACAGGAAAGGCGAGAGGAACTCCAGGGTCGTGCCACCATTCCAAGAGTCCCCCAGATGTGTCAGTCCATTCCAGAGGAACCTGTTTTCCCTGCACTGCCTTGACGTTCAAGCCGAGGATCGACTCCCACCACGTGTGCACGTGGGACAGCCCTGTGGGAAAGCCTCGTGGGAAAGCCTCGTGGGAAAGACTCGAGGGAAAACCATAGATCCTTTGATCCACGCGGCGGACTGCGTGACACTGCTGCTACCGCTCTGGAGGAAAGCGCAAGTGCATGCCCGCATTCGAGACGAGGACTGACTCCCCTGGGGAGACTCCAGAAGTACCCCAAGATCCATGTCAGCACTGGAGAGGAATCCTCAGGTTCCGGCCCCGACTCCACACAAGGTCTTAGGCCCCAGCATAGACGGGAGAGGAATCCCGAGACGCCCCCGAGGAACTCGCATGGGCACTGGCCTTTCCTGAGGCCACCAGAGCGGGTCCCTGAGGTCCCCGTCGTAAGTCGAGAGCACCTGCCGCAACTCGAGAAAATCCAGGAGGTTTTGCCCTCCAGGCGAGATGAGGCCCATTTCCGCTGAGGCTTCTCGAGGCCAATCACGTCTAACCACTGGAACTTACAAAGGGTCCTTCACACCCTTGCTGCAACTCAAGAAGTTCCCCGACATACACGTCTCCACTCGAGAGGAAGCATGTGGTGTCCCGCACACATCCAGGGGAGCCCCGTTTCCGCCTCCTAGCTCGAGATGAGGGATCCTTTCCCTGTTTCGTAGGGAAAGAATTCCCGGCGTTCCCCTCGCATCTCAAGAGGAGGCGCTCTCCACAGGAAAGGCGAGAGGAACTCCAGGGTCGTGCCACCATTCCAAGAGTCCCCCAGATATGTCAGTCCATTCCAGAGGAACCTGTTTTCCCTGCACTGCCTTGACGTTCAAGCCGAGGATCGACTCCCACCACGTGTGCACGTGGGACAGCCCTGTGGGAAAGCCTCGTGGGAAAGCCTCGTGGGAAAGACTCGAGGGAAAACCATAGATCCTTTGATCCAAACGGCGGATTGCGTGACACTGCTGCTACGGCTCTGGAGGAAAGCGCAAGTGCATGCCCGCATTCGAGACGAGGACTGACTCCCCTGGGGAGACTCCAGAAGAACCCCAAGATCCATGTCAGCACTGGAGAGGAATCCTCAGGTTCCGGCCCCGACTCCACACAAGGTCTTAGGCCCCGGCATCGACGGGAGAGGAATCCCGAGACGCCCCCGAGGAACTCGCATGGGGTCTGGCCTTTCCTGAGGCCACCAGAGCGGGTCCCTGAGGTCCCCGTCGTAAGTCGAGAGCACCTGCCGCAACTCGAGAAAATCCAGGAGGTTTTGCCCTCCAGGCGAGATGAGGCCCATTTCCGCTGAGGCTTCTCGAGGCCAATCACATCTAACCACTGGAACTTCCAAAGGGTCCTTCACACCCTTGCTGCAACTCAAGAAGTTCCCCGACATACCCGTCTGCACTCGAGAGGAAGCACGTGGTGTCCCGCACACATCCAGGGGAGCCCCATTTCCGCCTCCTAGCTCGAGATGAGGGATCCTTTCCCTGTTTCGTAGGGAAAGAATTCCCGGCGTTCCCGTCGCATCTCAAGAGGAGGCGCTCTCCACAGGAAAGGCGAGAGGAACTCCAGGGTCGTGCCACCATTCCAAGAGTCCCCCAGATGTGTCAGTCCATTCCAGAGGAACCTGTTTTCCCTGCACTGCCTTGACGTTCAAGCCGAGGATCGACTCCCACCACGTGTGCACGTGGGACAGCCCTGTGGGAAAGCCTCGTGGGAAAGCCTCGTGGGAAAGACTCGAGGGAAAACCATAGATCCTTTGATGCACGCGGCGGACTGCGTGACACTGCTGCTACCGCTCTGGAGGAAAGCGCAAGTGCATGCCCGCATTCGAGACGAGGACTGACTCCCCTGGGGAGACTCCAGAAGTACCCCAAGATCCATGTCAGCACTGGAGAGGAATCCTCAGGTTCCGGCCCCGACTCCACACAAGGTCTTAGGCCCCGGCATCGACGGGAGAGGAATCCCGAGAGGCCCCCGAGGAACTCGCATGGGGACTGGCCTTTCCTGAGGCCACCAGAGCGGGTCCCTGTGGTCCCCGTCGTAAGTCGAGAGCACCTGCCGCAACTCGAGAAAATCCAGGAGGTTTTGCCCTCCAGGCGAGATGAGGCCCATTTCCGCTGAGGCTTCTCGAGGCCAATCACATCTAACCACTGGAACTTCCAAAGGGTCCTTCACACCATTGCTGCAACTCAAGAAGTTCCCCGACATACCCGTCTCCACTCGAGAGGAAGCACGTGGGGTCCCACACACATCCAGGGGAGCCCCGTTTCCGCCTCCCAGCTCGAGATGAGGGATCCTTTCCCTGTTTCGTAGGGAAAGAATTCCCGGCGTTCCCGTCGCATCTCAAGAGGAGCGCTCTCCACAGGAAAGGCGAGAGGAACTCCAGGGTCGTGACACCATTCCAAGAGTCCCCCAGATGTGTCAGTCCATTCCAGAGGAACCTGTTTTCCCTGCACTGCCTGGACGTTCATGCCGAGGATCGACTCCCACCACGTGTGCACGTGGGACAGCCCTGTGGGAAAGCCTCGTGGGAAAGACTCGAGGGAAAACCATAGATCCTTTGATCCACGCGACGGACTGCGTGACACTGCTGCTACCGCTCTGGAGGAAAGCGCAAGTGCATGGCCGCATTCGAGACGAGGACTGACTCCCCTGGGGAGACTCCATAAGTACCCCAAGATCCATGTCAGCACTGGAGAGGAATCCTCAGGTTCCGGCCCCGACTCCACACAAGGTCTTAGGCCCCGGCATCGACGGGAGAGGAATCCCGAGACGCCCCCGAAAACTCGCATGGGGACTGGCCTTTCCTGAGGCCACCAGAGAGGGTCCCTGAGGTCCCCGTCGTAAGTCGAGAGCACCTGCCGCAACTCAAGAAAATCCAGGAGGTTTTGCCCTCCAGGGGAGATGAGGCCCATTTCCGCTGAGGCTTCTAGAGGCCAATCACGTCTAACCACTGGAACATCCAAATGGTCCTTCACACCCTTGCTGCAACTCAAGAAGTTCCCCGACATACCCGTCTCCACTCGAGAGGAAGCATGTGGTGTCCCGCATACATCCAGGGGAGCCCCGTTTCCGCCTCCTAGCTCGAGATGAGGTATCCTTTCCCTGTTTCGTAGGGAAAGAATTCCCAGCGTTCCCGTCGCATCTCAAGAGGAGGCGCTATCCACAGGAAAGGCGAGAGGAACTCCAGGGTCGTGCCACCATTCCAAGAGTCCCCCAGATGTGTCAGTCAATTCCAGAGGAACCTGTTTTCCCTGCACTGCCTTGACGTTCAAGCCGAGGATCGACTCCCACCACGTGTGCACGTGGGACAGCCCTGTGGGAAAGCCTCGTGGGAAAGCCTCGTGGGAAAGACTCGAGGGAAAACCATAGATCCTTTGATCCATGCGGCGGACTGGGTGACACTGCTGCTACCGCTCTGGAGGAAAGCGCAAGTGCATGCCCGCATTCGAGACGAGGACTGACTCCCCTGGGGAGACTCCAGAAGTACCCCAAGATCCATGTCAGCACTGGAGAGGAATCCTCAGGTTCCGGCCCCGACTCCACACAAGGTCTTAGGCCCCGGCATCGACGGGAGAGGAATCCCCAGAGGCCCCCGAGGAACTCGCATGGGGACTGGCCTTTCCCGTCGTAAGTCGAGAGCACCTGCCGCAACTCGAGAAAATCCAGGAGGTTTTGCCCTCCAGGCAAGATGAGGCCCATTTCCGCTGAGGCTTCTCGAGGCCAATCACATCTAACCACTGGAACTTCCAAAGGGTCCTTCACACCCTTGCTGCAACTCAAGAAGTTCCCCGACATACCCGTCTCCACTCGAGAGGAAGCACGTGGGGTCCCTCACACATCCAGGGGAGCCCCGTTTCCGCCTCCTACCTCGAGATGAGGGATCCTTTCCCTGTTTCGTAGGGAAAGAATTCCCGGCGTTCCCGTCGCATCTCAAGAGGAGGCGCTCTCCACAGGAAAGGCGAGAGGAACTCCAGGGTCGTGCCACCATTCCAAGAGTCCCCCAGATGTGTCAGTCCATTCCAGAGGAACCTGTTTTCCCTGCACTGCCTTGACGTTCAAGCCGAGGTTCGACTCCCACCACGTGTGCACGTGGGACAGCCCTGTGGGAAAGCCTCGTGGGAAAGCCTCGTGGGAAAGACTCGAGGGAAAACCATAGATCCTTTGATCCACGCGGCGGACTGCGTGACACTGCTGCTACCGCTCTGGAGGAAAGCGCAAGTGCATGCCAGCATTCGAGACGAGGACTGACTCCCCTGGGGAGACTCCAGAAGTACCCCAAGATCCATGTCAGCACTGGAGAGGAATCCTCAGGTTCCGACCCCGACTTCACACAAGGTCTTAGGCCCCGGCATCGACGGGAGAGGAATGCCGAGAGGCCCCCGAGGAACTCGCATGGGGACTGGCCTTTCCTGAGGCCACCAGAGCGGGTCCCTGAGGTCCCCGTCGTAAGTCGAGAGCACCTGCCGCAACTCGAGAAAATCCAGGAGGTTTTGCCCTCCAGGCGAGAAGAGGCCCATTTCCGCTGAGGCTTCTCGAGGCTAATCACGTCTAACCACTGGAAATTCCAAAGGGTCCTTCACACCCTTGCTGCAACTCAAGAAGTTCCCCGACCTACCCGTCTCCACTCGAGAGGAAGCACGTGGGTTCCCGCACACATCCAGGGGAGCCCCGTTTCCGCCTCCTAGCTCGAGATGAGGGATCCTTTCCCTGTTTCGTAGGGAAAGAATTCCCGGCGTTCCCGTCGCATCTCAAGAGGAGGCGCTCTCCACAGGAAAGGCGAGATTAACTCCAGGGTCGTGCCACCATTCCAACAGTCCCCCAGATGTGTCAGTCCATTCCAGAGGAACCTGTTTTCCCTGCACTGCCTTGACGTTCAAGCCGAGGATCGACTCCCACCACGTGTGCACGTGGGACAGCCCTGTGGGAAAGTCTCGTGGGAAAGACTCGAGGGAAAACCATAGATCCTTTGATCCACGCGGCGGACTGCGTGACACTGCTGCTACCGCTCTGGAGGAAAGCGCAAGTGCATGCCCGCATTCGAGACGAGGACTGACTCCCCTGGGGAGACTCCAGAAGTACCCCAAGATCCATGTCAGCACTGGATAGGAATCCTCAGGTTCCGGCCCCGACTCCACACAAGGTCTTAGGCCCCGGCATCGACGGGAGAGGAATCCCGAGAGGCCCCCGAGGAACTCGCATGGGGACTGGCCTTTCCTGAGGCTACCAGATTGGGTCCCTGAGGTCCCCGTCGTAAGACGAGAGCACCTGCCGCAACTCGAGAAAATCCAGGAGGTTTTGCCCTCCAGGCGAGATGAGGCCCATTTCCGCTGAGGCTTCTCGAGGCCAATCACATCTAACCACTGGAACTTCCAAAGGGTCCTTCACACCCTTGCTGCAACTCAAGAACTTCCCCGACATACCCGTCTCCACTCGAGAGGAAGCACGTGGTGTCCCGCCCACATCCAGGGGAGCTCCGTTTCCGACTCCTAGCTCGAGATGAGGGATCCTTTCCCTGTTTCGTAGGGAAAGAATTCCCGGCGTTCCCGTCGCATCTCAAGAGGAGGCGCTCTCCACAGGAAAGGCGAGAGGAACTCCAGGGTCGTGCCACCATTCCAAGAGTCCCCCAGATGTGTCAGTCCATTCCAGAGGAACCTGATTTCCCTGCACTGCCTTGACGTTCAAGCCAAGGATCGACTCCCACCACGTGTGCACGTGGGACAGCCCTGTGGGAAAGCCTCTGGGAAAGCCTCGGGGAAAAGACTCGAGGGAAAACCATAGATCCTTTGATCCACGCGGCGGACTGCGTGACACTGCTGCTACCGCTCTGGAGGAAAGCGCAAGTGCATGCCCGCATTCGAGACGTAGACTGACTCCCCTGGGGAGACTCCAGAAGTACCCCAAGATCCATGTCAGCACTGGAGAGGAATCCTCAGGTTCCGACCCCGACTCCACACAAGGACTTAGGCCCCGGCATCGACGGGAGAGGAATCCCCAAAGGTCCCCGAGGAACTCGCATGGGGACTGGCCTTTCCTGAGGCCACCAGAGCGGGTCCCTGAGGTCCCCGTCGTAATTCGAGAGCACCTGCCGCAACTCGAGAAAATCCAGGAGGTTTTGCCCTCCAGGCGAGATGAGGCCCATTTCCGCTGAGGCTTCTCGAGGCCAATCACATCTAACCACTGGAACTTCCAAAGGGTCCTTCACACCCTTGCTGCAACTCAAGAAGTTCCCCGACATACCCGTCTCCACTCGAGAGGAAGCACGTGGGGTCCCGCACACATCCAGGGGAGCCCCGTTTCCGCCTCCTACCTCGAGATGAGGGATCCTTTCCCTGTTTCGTAGGGAAAGAATTCCCGGCGTTCCCGTCGCATCTCAAGAGGAGGCGCTCTCCACAGGAAAGGCGAGAGGAACTCCAGGGTCTTGCCACCATTCCAAGAGTCCCGCAGATGTGTCAGTCCATTCCAGAGGAACCTGTTTTCCCTGCACTGCCTTGACGTTTAAGCCGAGGTTCGACTCCCACCACGTGTGCACGTGGGACAGCCCTGTGGGAAAGCCTCGTGGGAAAGCATCCTGGGAAAGACTCGAGGGAATACCATAGATCCTTTGATCCACGCGGCGGACTGCGTGACACTGCTGCTACCGCTCTGGAGGAAAGCGCAAGTGCATGCCCACATTCTAGACGAGGACTGACTCCCCTGGGGAGACTCCAGAAGTACCCCATGATCCATGTCAGCACTGGAGAGGAATCCTCAGGTTCCGGCCCCGACTCCACACAAGGTCTTAGGCCCCGGCATCGACGGGAGAGGAATCCCGAGAGGCCCCCGAGGAACTCGCATGGGGACTGGCCTTTCCTGAGGCCACCAGAGCGGGTCCCTGAGGTCCCCGTCGTAAGTCGAGAGCACCTGCCGCAACTCGAGAAAATCCAGGAGGTTTTGCCCTCCAGGCGAGATGAGGCCCATTTCCGCTGAGGCTTCTCGAGGCTAATCACGTCTAACCACTGGAACTTCCAAAGGGTCCTTCACACCCTTGCTGAAACTCAAGAAGGTCCCCGACATACCCGTCTCCACTCGAGAGGAAGCACGTGGGGTACGGCACACATCCAGGGGAGCCCCGTTTCCGCCTCCTAGCTCGAGATGAGGGATCCTTTCCCTGTTTCGTAGGGAAAGAATTCCCGGCGTTCCCGTCGCATCTCAAGAGGAGGCGCTCTCCACAGGAAAGGCGAGAGGAACTCCAGGGTCGTGCCACCATTCCAAGAGTCCCCCAGATGTGTCAGTCCATTCCAGAGGAACCTGTTTTCCCTGCACTGAATTGACGTTCAAGCCGAGGATCGACTCCCACCACGTGTGCACGTGGGACAGCCCTGTGGGAAAGCCTCGTGGGAAAGACTCGAGGGAAAACCATAGATCCTTTGATCCACGCGGCGGACTGCGTGACACTGCTGCTACCGCTCTGGAGGAAAGCGCAAGTGCATGCCCGCATTCGAGACGAGGACTGACTCCCCTGGGGAGACTCCAGAAATACCCCAAGATCCATGTCAGCACTGGAGAGGAATCCTCAGGTTCCGGCCCCGACTCCACACAAGGTCTTAGGCCCCGGCATCGACGGGAGAGGAATCCCGAGAGGCCCCCGAGGAACTCGCATGGGGACTGGCTTTTCCTGAGGCTACCAGATCGGGTCCCTGAGGTCCCCGTCGTAAGTCGAGAGCACCTGCCGCAACTCGAGAAAATCCAGGAGGTTTTGCCCTCCAGGCGAGATGAGGCCCATTTCCGATGAGGCTTCTCGAGGCTAATCACGTCTAACCACTGGAACTTCCAAAGGGTCCTTCACACCCTTGCTGCAACTCAAGAAGTTCCCCGACATACCCGTCTCCACTCGAGAGGAAGCACGTGGGTCCCGCACACATCCAGGGGAGCCCCGTTTTCGCCTCCTAGCTCGAGATGAGGGATCCTTTCCCTGTTTCTTAGGAAAGAATTCCCGGCGTTCCCGTCGCATCTCAAGAGGAGGCGCTCTCCACAGGAAAGGCGAGAGGAACTCCAGGATCGTGCCACCATTCCAAGAGTCCCCCAGATGTGTCAGTCCATTCCAGAGGAACCTGTTTTCCCTGCACTGCCTTGACGTTCAAGCCGAGGATAGACTCCCACCACGTGTGCACGTGGGACAGCCCTGTGGGAAAGCCTCGTGGGAAAGCCTCGTGGGAAAGACTCGAGGGAAAACCATAGATCCTTTGATCCACGCGGCGGACTGCGTGACACTGCTGCTACCGCTCCGGAGGAAAGCGCAAGTGCATGCCCGCATTCGAGACGAGGACTGACTCCCCTGGGGAGACTCCAGAAATACCCCAAGATCCATGTCAGCACTGGAGAGGAATCCTCAGGTTCCGGCCCCGACTCCACACAAGGTCTTAGGCCCCGGCATCGACGGGAGAGGAATCCCGAGAGGCCCCCGAGGAACTCGCATGGGGACTGGCCTTTCCTGAGGCCACCAGAGCGGGTCCCTGAGGTCCCCGTCGTAAGTCGAGAGCACCTGCCGTAGCTCGAGAAAATCCAGGAGGTTTTGCCGTCCAGGCGAGATGAGGCCCATTTCCGCTGAGGCTTCTCGAGGCCAAACACATCTAACCACTGGAACTTCCAAAGGGTCCTTCACACCATTGCTGCACCTCAAGAAGTTCCCCGACATACCCGTCTCCACTCGAGAGGAAGCACGTGGGTTCCCGCACACATCCAGGGGAGCCCCGTTTCCGCCTCCTAGCTCGAGATGAGGGATCCTTTCCCTGTTTGGTAGGGAAAGAATTCCCGGCGTTCCCGTCGCATCTCAAGAGGAGGCGCTCTCCACAGGAAAGGCGAGAGGAACAGAAGGGTCGTGCCACCATTCCAAGAGTCCACCAGATGTGTCAGTCCATTCCAGAGGAACATGTTTTCCCTGCACTGAATTGACGTTCAAGCCGAGAATCGACTCCCACCACGTGTGCACGTGGGACAGCCCTGTGAGAAAGCCTCGTGGGAAAGCCTCGTGGAAAAGACTCGATGGAAAACCATAGATCCTTTGATCCATTGGGCGGACTGCGTCACACTGCTGCTACCGCTCTGGAGGAAAGCGCAAGTGCATGCCCGCATTCGAGACGACGACTGACTCCCCTGCGGAGACTCCAGAAGTACCCCAAGATCCATGTCAGCACTGGAGAGGAATCCTCAGGTTCCGGCCCCGACTCCACACAAGGTCTTAGGCCCCGGCATCGACGGGAGAGGAATCCCGAGAGGACCCCGAGGAACTCGCATGGGGACTGGCCTTTCCTGAGGCCACCAGAGCGGGTCCCTGAGGTCCCCGTCGTAAGTCGAGAGCACCTGCCGCAACTCGAGAAAATCCAGGAGGTTTTGCCCTCCAGGCGAGATGAGGCCCATTTCCGCTGAGGCTTCTCGAGGCCAATCACATCTAACCACTGGAACTTCCAAATGGTCCTTCACACCCTTGCTGCAACTCAAGAAGTTCCCCGACCTACCCGTCTCCACTCGAGAGGAAGCACGTGGGGTCCCGCACACATCCAGGGGAGCCCCGTTTCCGCCTCCTAGCTCGAGATGAGGGATCCTTTCTCTGTTTCGTAGGGAAAGAATTGCCGGGGTTCCCGTCGCATATCAAGAGGAGGCGCTCTCCACAGGAAAGGTGAGAGGAACTCCAGGGTCGTGCCACCATTCCAAGAGTCCCCCAGATGTGTCAGTCCATTCCAGAGGAACCTGTTTTCCCTGCACTGCCTTGACGTTCAAGCCGAGGATCGACTCCCACGACGTGTGCACGTGGGACAGCCCTGTGGGAAAGCCTCGTGGGAAAGCCTCGTGGGAAAGACTCGAGGGAAAACCATAGATCCTTTGATCCACGCGGCGGACTGCGTGACACTGCTGCTACCGTTCTGGAGGAAAGCGCAAGTGCATGCCCGCATTCGAGACGAGGACTGACTCCCCTGGGGAGACTCCAGAAGTACCCCAAGATCCATGTCAGCACTGGAGAGGAATCCTCAGGTTCCGGCCCCGACTCCACACAAGGTCTTAGGCCCCGGCATCGACGGGAGAGGAATCCCGAGAGGCCCCCGAGGAACTCGCATGGGGACTGGCCTTTCCTGAGGCCACCAGATCGGGTCCTTGAGGTCCCCGTCGTAAGTCGAGAGCACCTGCCGCAACTCGAGAAAATCCAGGAGGTTTTGCCCTCCAGGCGAGATGAGGCCCATTTCCGCTGAGGCTTCTCGAGGCCAATCACATCTAACCACTGGAACTTCCAAAGGGTCCTTCACACCCTTGCTGCAACTCAAGAAGTTCCCCGACATACCCGTCTGCACTCGAGAGGAAGCACGTGGTGTCCCGCACACATCCAGGGGAGCCCCGTTTCCGCCTCCTAGCTTGAGATGAGGGATCCTTTCCCTGTTTCGTAGGGAAAGAATTCCCGGCGTTCCCGTCGCATCTCAAGAGGAGGCGCTCTCCACAGGAAAGGCGAGAGGAATTGAAGGGTCGTGCCACGATTCCAAGAGTCCCCCAGATGTGTCAGTCCATTCCAGAGGAACCTGTTTTCCCTGAACTGCCTTGATGTTCAAGCCGAGGATCGACTCCCACCACGTGTGCACGTGGGACAGCCCTGTGGGAAAGCCTCGTGGGAAAGCCTCGTGGGAAAGACTCGAGGGAAAACCATAGATCCTTTGATCCACGCGGCGGACTGCGTGACACTGCTGCTACCGCTCTGGAGGAAAGCGCAAGTGCATGCCCGCATTCGAGACAAGGACTGACTCCCCTGGGGAGACTCCAGAATTACCCCAAGATCCATGCCAGCACTGGAGAGGAATCCTCAGGTTCCGGCCCCGACTCCACACAAGGTCTTAGGCCCCGGCATCGACGGGAGAGGAATCCCGAGATGCCCCCGAGGAACTCGCATGGGGACTGGCCTTTCCTGAGGCCACCAGAGCGGGTCCCTGAGGTCCCCGTCGTAAGTCGAGAGCACCTGCCGCAACTCGAGAAAATCCAGGAGGTTTTGCCGTCCAGGCGAGATGAGGCCCATTTCCGCTGAGGCTTCTCGAGGCCAATCACATCTAACCACTGGAACTTCCAAAGGGTCCTTCACACCATTGCTGCAACTCAAGAAGTTCCCCGACATACCCGTCTCCACTCGAGAGGAAGCACGTGGGGTCCCTCACACATCCAGGGGAGCCCCGTTTCCGCCTCCTAGCTCGAGATGAGGGATCCTTCCCTTTTTCGTAGGGAAAGAATTCCCGGCGTTCCAGTCACATCTCAGGAGGCGCTCTCCACAGGAAAGGCGAGAGGAACTCCATGGTCGTGACACCACTCCAAGAGTCGCCCAGATGTGTCAGTCCCTTCCAGAGGAACCTGTTTTCCCTGCACTGCCTTGACGTTCAAGCCGAGGATCGACTCCCACCACGTGTGCACGTGGGACAGCCCTGTGGGAAAGCCTCGTGGGAAAGCCTCGTGGGAAAGACTCGAGGGAAAACCATAGATATTTTGATCCACGCGGCGGACTGCGTGACACTGCTGCTACTGCTCTGGAGGAAAGCGCAAGTGCATGCCCGCATTCGAGACGAGGACTGACTCCCCTGGGGAGACTCCAGAAGTACCCCAAGATCCATGTCAGCACTGGAGAGGAATCCTCAGGTTCCGGCCCCGACTCCACACAAGGTCTTAGGCCCCGGCATCGACGGGAGAGGAATCCCGAGAGGCCCCCGAGGAACTCGCATGGGGACTGGCCTTTCCTGAGGCCACCAGAGCGGGTCCCTGAGGTCCCCGTCGTAAGTCGAGAGTACCTGCCGCAACTCGAGAAAATCCAGGAGGTTTTGCCCTCCAGGCGAGATGAGGCCCATTTCCGCTGAGGCTTCTCGAGGCCAATCACATCTAACCACTGGAAGTTCCAAAGGGTCCTTCACACCCTTGCTGCAACTTAAGAACTTCCCCGACATACCCGTCTGCACTCGAGAGGAAGCACGTGGTGTCCCGCACACATCCAGGGGAGCCCCGTTTCCGCCTCCTAGCTCGAGATGAGGGATCCTTTCCCTGTTTCGTAGGGATAGAATTCCCGGCGTTCCCGTCGCATCTCAAGACGAGGCGCTCTCCACAGGAAAGGCGAGAGGAACTCCAGGGTCATGCCACCATTCCAAGTGTCCCCCAGATGTGTCAGTCCATTCCAGAGGAACCTGTTTTCCCTGCACTGCCTTGACGTTCAAGCCGAGGATCGACTCCCACCACGTGTGCACGTGGGACAGCCCTGTGGGAAAGCCTCGTGGGAAAGCCTCGTGGGAAAGACTCGAGGGAAAACCATAGATCCTTTGATCCACGTGGCGGACTGCGTGACACTGCTGCTACCGCTCTGGCGGAAAGCACAAGTGCATGCCCGCATTCGAGACAAGGACTGACTCCCCTGGGGAGACTCCAGAAGTACCCCAAGATCCATGTCAGCACTGGAGAGGAATCCTCAGGTTCCGGCCCCGACTCCACACAAGGTCTTAGGCCCCGGCATCGACGGGAGAGGAATCCCGAGAGGCCCCCGAGGAACTCGCATGGGGACTGGCCTTTCCTGAGGCCACCAGAGCGTGTCCCTGAGGTCCCCGTCGTAAGTCGAGAGCACCTGCCGCAACTCAAGAAAATCCAGGCTGTTTTGCCCTCCAGGCGAGATGAGGCCCATTTCCTCTGAGGCTTCTCGAGGCTAATCCCGTCTAACCACTGGAACTTCCAAAGGGTCCTTCACACCCTTGCTGCAACTCAAGAAGTTCCCCGACATACTCGTCTCCACTCGAGAGGAAGCACGTGGGTCCCGCAGACATCCAGGGGAGCCCCGTTTCCGCCTCCTAGCTCGAGATGAGGGATCCTTTCCCTGTTTCGTAGGGAAAGAATTCCCGGCGTTCCCGTCGCATCTCAAGAGGAGGCGCTCTCCACAGGAAAGGCGAGAGGAACTGAAGGGTCGTGCCACCATTCCAAGAGTCCCCCAGATGTGTCAGTCCATTCCAGAGGAACCTGTTTTCCCTGCACTGCCTTGACGTTCAAGCCGAGGATCGACTCCCACCACGTGTGCACGTGGGACAGCCCTGTGGGAAAGCCTCGTGGGAAAGCCTCGTGGGAAAGACTCGTGGGAAAAACATAGATCCTTTGATCCACGCGGCGGTCTGCGTTACACTATTGCTACCGCTCTGGAGGAAAGCGCAAGTGCATGCCCGCATTCGAGACAAGGACTGACTCCCCTGGGGAGACTCCAGAAGTTCCCCAAGATCCATGTCAGCACTGGAGAGGAATCCTCAGGTTCCGGCCCCGACTCCACACAAGGTCTTAGGCCCCGGCATCGACGGGAGAGGAATCCCCAGAGGCCCCCGAGGAACTCGCATGGGGACTGGCCTTTCCTGAGGCCACCAGAGCGGGTCCCTGAGGTCCCCGTCGTAAGTCGAGAGCACCTGCCGCAACTCGAGAAAATCCAGGAGGTTTTGCCCTCCAGGCGAGATGAGGCCCATTTCCGCTGAGGCTTCTCGAGGCCAATCACATCTAACCACTGGAACTTCAAAAGGGTCCTTCGCACCATTTCTGCAACTCAAGAAGTTCACCGACATACCCGTCTCCACTCGAGAGGAAGCACGTGGGGTCCCGCACACATGCAGGGGAGCCCCGTTTCTGCCTCGCTCGAGATGAGGGATTCTTTCCCTGTTTGGTAGGGAAAGAATTCCCGGCGTTCCCGTCTCATCTCAAGAGGAGGCGCTCTCCACAGGAAAGGCGAGAGGAACTCCAGGGTCGTGCCACCATTCCAAGAGTCCCCCAGATGTGTCAGTCCATTCCAGAGGAACCTGTTTTCCCTGCACTGCCTTGACGTTCAAGCCGAGGATCGACTCCCACCACGTGTGCACGTGGGACAGCCCTGTGGGAAAGCCTCGTGGGAAAGCCTCGTGGGAAAGACTCGAGGGAAAACCATAAATCCTTTGATCCACGCGGCGGACTGCGTGACACTGCTGCTACCGCCCTGGAGGAAAGCGCAAGTGCATGCCCGCATTCGAGACGGGGACTGACTCCCCTGTGGAGACTCCAGAAGTACCGCAAGATCCATGTCAGCACTGGAGAGGAATCCTCAGGTTCCGGCCCCGACTCCACACAAGGTCTTAGGCCCCGGCATCGACGGGAGAGGAATCCCGAGAGGCCCCCGAGGAACTCGCATGGGGACTGGCCTTTCCTGAGGCCACCAGAGCGGGTCCCTGAGGTCCCCATCGTAAGTCGAGAGCACCTGCCGCAACTCGAGAAAATCCAGGAGGTTTTGCCCTCCAGGCGAGATGAGGCCCATTTCCGCTGAGGCTTCTCGAGGCCAATCACATCTAACCACTGGAACTTCCAAAGGGTCCTTCACACCATTGCTGCAACTCAAGAAGTTCCCCGACATACCGGTCTCCACTCGAGAGGAAGCACGTGGGTTCCCGCACACATCCAGGGGAGCCCCGTTTCCGCCTCCTAGCTCGAGATGAGGGATCCTTTCTCTGTTTCGTAGGGAAAGAATTCCCGGCGTTCCCGTCGCATCTCAAGAGGAGGCGCTCTCCACAGGAAAGGCGAGAGGAACTCCAGGGTCGAGCCACCATTCCAAGAGTACCCCGGATGTGTCAGTCCATTCCAGAGGAACCTGTTTTCCCTGCACTGCCTTGACGTTCAAGCCGAGGATCGACTCCCACCACGTGTGCACGTGGGACAGCCCTGTGGGAAAGCCTCGTGGGAAAGCCTCGTGGGAAAGACTCGAGGGAAAACCATAGATCCTTTGATCCACGCGGCGGACTGCGTGACACTGCTGCTACCGCTCTGGAGGAAAGCGCAAGTGCATGCCCGCATTCGAGACGAGGACTGACTCCCCTGGGGAGACTCCAGAAGTACCCCAAGATCCATGTCAGCACTGGAGGGGAATCCTCAGATTCGGGCCCCGACTCCACACAAGGACTTAGGCCCCGGCATCGACGGGAGAGGAATCCCGAGGCGCCCCCGAGGAACTCGCATGGGGACTGGCCTTTCCTGAGGCCACCAGAGCGGGTCCCTGAGGTCCCCGTCGTAAGTCGATAGCACCTGCCGCAAATCGAGAAAATCCAGGAGGTTTTGCCCTCCAGGCGAGATGAGGCCCATTTCCGCTGAGGCTTCTCGAGGCCAATCACATCTAACCACTGGAACTTCCAAAGGGTCCTTCACACCATTGCTGCAACTCAATAAGTTCCCCGACATACCCGTCTCCACTCGAGAGGAAGCACGTGGGGTCCCGCACACATCCAGGGGAGCCCCGTTTCCGCCTCCTAGCTCGAGATGAGGGATCCTTTCCCTGTTTCGTAGGGAAAGAAATCCCGGCGTTCCCGTCGCATCTCAAGAGGAGGCGCTCTCCACAGGAAAGGCGAGAGGAACTCCAGGGTCGTGCCACCATTCCAAGAGTCCCCCAGATGTGTCAGTCCATTCCAGAGGAACCTGTTTTCCCTGCACTGCCTTGACGTTCAAGCCGAGGATCGACTCCCACCACGTGTGCACGTGGGACATCCCTGTGGGAAAGCCTCGTGGGAAAGCCTCGTGGGAAAGACTCGAGGGAAAAACATAGATCCTTTGATCCACGCGGCGGACTGCGTGACACTGCTGCTACCGCTCTGGAGGAAAGCGCAAGTGCATGCCCGCATTCGAGACGAGGACTGACTCCCCTGGGGAGACTCCAGAAATACCCCAAGATCCATGTCAGCACTGGAGAGGAATCCTCAGGTTCCGGCCCCGACTCCACACAAGGTCTTAGGCCCCGGCATCGACGGGAGAGGAATCCCGAGAGGCCCCCGAGAAACTCGCATGGGGACTGGCCTTTCCTGAGGCCACCAGAGCGGGTCCCTGAGGTCCCCGTCGTAAGTCGAGAGCACCTGCCGCAACTCGAGAAAATCCAGGAGGTTTTGCCCTCCAGGCGAGATGAGGCCCATTTCCGCTGAGGCTTCTCGAGGCCAATCACATCTAACCACTGGAACTTCCAAAGGGTCCTTCACACCATTGCTGCAACTCAAGAAATTCCCCGACATACACGTCAACACTCGAGAGGAAGCACGTGGGGTCCCTCACACATCCAGGGGAGCCCCGTTTCCGCCTCCTAGCTCGAGATGAGGGATCCTTCCGTTTTTCGTAGGGAAAGAATTCCCGGCGTTCCAGTCGCATCTCAGGAGGCGCTCTCCACAGGAAAGGCGAGAGGAACTCCAGGGTCGTGACACCATTCCAAGAGTCGCCCAGATGTGTCAGTCCATTCCAGAGGAACCTGTTTTCCCTGCACTGCCTTGACGTTCAAGCCGAGGATCGACTCCCACCACGTGTGCACGTGGGACAGCCCTGTGGGAAAGCCTCGTGGGAAAGCCTCGTGGGAAAGACTCGAGGGAAAACCATAGATCCTTTGATCCACGCGGCGGACTGCGTGACACTGCTGCTACCGCTCTGGAGGAAAGCGCAAGTGCATGCCCGCAATCGAGACGAGGACTGACTCCCCTGGGGAGACTCCAGAAGTACCCCAAGATCCATGTCAGCACTGGAGAGGAATCCTCAGGTTCCGGCCCCGACTCCACACAAGGTCTTAGGCCCCGGCATCGACGGGAGAGGAATCCCGAGGCGCCCCCGAGGAACTCGCATGGGGACTGGCCTTTCCTGAGGCCACCAGAGCGGGTCCCTGAGGTCCCCGTCGTAAGTCGAGAGCACCTGCCGCAACTCGAGAAAATCCAGGAGGTTTTGCCCTCCAGGCGAGATGAGGCCCATTTCCGCTGAGGCTTCTCGAGGCCAATCACATCTAACCACTGGAACTTCCAAAGGGTCCTTCACACCCTTGCTGCAACTTAAGTACTTCCCCGACATACCCTTCTGCACTCGAGAGGAAGCACGTGGTGTCCCGCACACATCCAGGGGAGCCCCGTTTCCGCCTCCTAGCTCGAGATGAGGGATCCTTTCCCTGTTTCGTAGGGAAAGAATTCCCGGCGTTCCCGTCGCATCTCAAGACGAGGCGCTCTCCACAGGAAAGGCGAGAGGAACTCCAGGGTCATGCCACCATTCCAAGAGTCCCCCAGATGTGTCAGTCCATTCCAGAGGAACCTGTTTTCCCTGCACTGCCTTGACGTTCAAGCCGAGGATCGACTCCCACCACGTGTGCACGAGGGACAGCCCTGTGGGAAAGCCTCGTGGGAAAGCCTCGTGGGAAAGACTCGAGGGAAAACCATAGATCCTTTGATCCACGCGGCGGACTGCGTGACACTGCTGCTACCGCTCTGGCGGAAAGCACAAGTGCATGCCCGCATTCGAGACAAGGACTGACTCCCCTGGGGAGACTCCAGAAGTACCCCAAGATCCATGTCAGCACTGGAGAGGAATCCTCAGGTTCCGGCCCCGACTCCACACAAGGTCTTAGGCCCCGGCATCGACGGGAGAGGAATCCCGAGAGGCCCCCGAGGAACTCGCATGGGGACTGGCCTTTCCTGAGGCCACCAGAGCGGGTCCCTGAGGTCCCCGTCGTAAGTCGAGAGCACCTGCCGCAACTCAAGAAAATCCAGGCTGTTTTGCCCTCCAGGCGAGATGAGGCCCATTTCCGCTGAGGCTTCTCGAGGCTAATCCCGTCTAACCACTGGAACTTCCAAAGGGTCCTTCACACCCTTGCTGCAACTCAAGAAGTTCCCCGACATACTCGTCTCCACTCGAGTGGAAGCACGTGGGTCCCGCACACATCCAGGGGAGCCCCGTTTCCGCCTCCTAGCTCGAGATGAGGGATCCTTTCCCTGTTTCGTAGGGAAAGAATTCCCGGCGTTCCCGTCGCATCTCAAGAGGAGGCGCTCTCCACAGGAAAGGCGAGAGGAACTGAAGGGTCGTGCCACCATTCCAAGAGGCCCCCAGATGTGTCAGTCCATTCCAGAGGAACCTGTTTTCCCTGCACTGCCTTGACGTTCAAGCCGAGGATCGACTCCCACCACGTGTGCACGTGGGACAGCCCTGTGGGAAAGCCTCGTGGGAAAGCCTCGTGGGAAAGACTCGAGGGAAAACCATAGATCCTTTGATCCACGCGGCGGACTGCGTGACACTATTGCTACCGCTCTGGAGGAAAGCGCAAGTGCATGCCCGCATTCGAGACAAGGACTGACTCCCCTGGGGAGACTCCAGAAGTACCCCAAGATCCATGTCAGCACTGGAGAGGAATCCTCAGGTTCCGGCCCCGACTCCACACAAGGTCTTAGGCCCCGGCATCGACGGGAGAGGAATCCCGAGAGGCACCCGAGGAACTCGCATGGGGACTGGCCTTTCCTGAGGCCACCAGAGCGGGTCCCTGAGGTCCCCGTCGTAAGTCGAGAGCACCTGCCGCAACTCGAGAAAATCCAGGAGGTTTTGCCCTCCAGGCGAGATGAGGCCCATTTCCGCTGAGGCTTCTCGAGGCTAATCACGTCTAACCACTGGAGCTTCCAAAGGGTCCTTCACACCCTTGCTGCAACTCAAGAAGGTCCCCGACATACCCGTCTCCACTCGAGAGGAAGCACGCGGGGTCCCGCACACATCCAGGGGAGCCCCATTTCCGCCTCCTAGCTCGAGAAGAGGGATCCTTTCCCTGTTTCGTAGGGAAAGAATTCCCGGCGATCCCGTCGCATCTCAAGAGGAGGCGCTCTCCACAGGAAAGGCGAGAGGAACTCCAGGGTCGTGCCACCATTCCAAGAGTCCCCCAGATGTGTCAGTCCATTCCAGAGGAACCTGTTTTCCCTGCACTGCCTTGACGTTCAAGCAGAGGATCGACTCCCACCACGTGTGCACGTGGGACAGCCCTGTGGGAAAGCCTCGTGGGAAAGCCTCGTGGGAAAGACTCGAGGGAAAACCATAGATCCTTTGATCCATGCGGCGGACTGCGTGACACTGCTGCTACCGCTCTGGAGGAAAGCGCAAGTGCATGCCCGCATTCGAGACGAGGACTGACTCCCCTGGGGAGACTCCAGAAGTACCCCAAGATCCATGTCAGCACTGGAGAGGAATCCTCAGGTTCCGGCCCCGATTCCACACAAGGTCTTAGGCCCCGGCATCGACGGGAGAGGAATCCCGAGAGGCCCCCGAGGAACTCGCATGGGGACTGGCCTTTCCTGAGGCCACCAGAGCGGGTCCCTGAGGTCCCCGTCGTAAGTCGAGAGCACCTGCCGCAACTCGAGAAAATCCAGGAGGTTTTGCCCTCCAGGCGAGATGAGGCCCATTTCCGCTGAGGCTTCTCGAGGCCAATCACATCTAACCACTGGAACTTCCAAAGGGTCCTTCACACCCTTGCTGCAACTCAAGAAGTTCCCCGACATACCCGTCTCCACTCGAGAGGAAGCACGTGGTGTCCCGCACACATCCAGGGGAGCCCCGTTTCCGCCTCCTAGCTTGAGATGAGGGATCCTTTCCCTGTTTCGTAGGGAAAGAATTCCCGGCGTTCCCGTCGCATCTCAAGAGGAGGCGCTCTCCACAGGAAAGGCGAGAGGAACTGAAGGGTCGTGCCACCATTCCAAGAGTCCCCCAGATGTGTCAGTCCATTCCAGAGAAACCTGTTTTCCCTGAACTGCCTTGATGTTCAAGCCGAGGATCGACTCCCACCACGTGTGCACGTGGGACAGCCCTGTGGGAAAGCCTCGTGGGAAAGCCTCGTGGGAAAGACTCGAGGGAAAGCCATACATCCTTTGATCCACGCGGCGGACTGCGTGACACTGCTGCTACCGCTCTGGAGGAAAGCGCAAGTGCATGCCCGCATTCGAGACAAGGACTGACTCCCCTGGGGAGACTCCAGAATTACCCCAAGATCCATGCCAGCACTGGAGAGGAATCCTCAGGTTCCGGCCCCGACTCCACACAAGGTCTTAGGCCCCGGCATCGACGGGAGAGGAATCCCGAGAGGCCCCCGAGGAACTCGCATGGGGACTGGCCTTTCCTGAGGCCACCAGAGCGGGTCCCTGAGGTCCCCGTCGTAAGTCGAGAGCACCTGCCGCAACTCGAGAAAATCCAGGAGGTTTTGCCCTCCAGGCGAGATGAGGCCCATTTCCGCTGAGGCTTCTCGAGGCCAATCACATCTAACCACTGGAACTTCCAAAGGGTCCTTCACACCATTGCTGCAACTCAAGAAGTTCCCCGACATACCCGTCTCCACTCGAGAGGAAGCACGTGGGGTCCCTCACACATCCAGGGGAGCCCCGTTTCCGCCTCCTAGCTCGAGATGAGGGATCCTTCCGTTTTTCGTAGGGAAAGAATTCCCGGCGTTCCCGTCGCATCTCAAGAGGAGGCGCTCTCCACAGGAAAGGCGAGAGGAACTCCAGGGTCGTGACACCATTCCAAGAGTCGCCCAGATGTGTCAGTCCATTCCAGAGGAACCTGTTTTCCCTGCACTGCCTTGACGTTCAAGCCGAGGATCGACTCCCACCACGTGTGCACGTGGGACAGCCCTGTGGGAAAGCCTCGTGGGAAAGCCTCGTGGGAAAGACTCGAGGGAAAACCATAGATCCTTTGATCCACGCGGCGGACTGCGTGACACTGCTGCTACCGCTCTGGAGGAAAGCGCAAGTGCATGCCCGCAATCGAGACGAGGACTGACTCCCCTGGGGAGACTCCAGAAGTACCCCAAGATCCATGTCAGCACTGGAGAGGAATCCTCAGGTTCCGGCCCCGACTCCACACAAGGTCTTAGGCCCCGGCATCGACGGGAGAGGAATCCCGAGACGCCCCCGTGGAACTCGCATGGGGACTGGCCTTTCCTGAGGCCACCAGAGCGGGTCCCTGAGGTCCCCGTCGTAAGTCGAGAGCACCTGCCGCAACTCGAGAAAATCCAGGAGGTTTTGCCCTCCAGGCGAGATGAGGCCCATTTCCGCTGAGGCTTCTCGAGGCCAATCACATCTAACCACTGGAACTTCCAAAGGGTCCTTCACACCCTTGCTGCAACTTAAGAACTTCCCCGACATACCCGTCTCCACTCGAGAGGAAGCACGTGGTGTCCCGCACACATCCAGGGGAGCCCCGTTTCCACCTCCTAGCTCGAGATGAGGGATCCTTTCCCTGTTTCGTAGGGAAAGAATTCCCGGCGTTCCCGTCGCATCTCAAGACGAGGCGCTCTCCACAGGAAAGGCGAGAGGAACTCCAGGGTCATGCCACCATTCCAAGAGTCCCCCAGATGTGTCAGTCCATTCCAGAGGAACCTGTTTTCCCTGCACTGCCTTGACGTTCAAGCCGAGGATCGACTCCCACCACGTGTGCACGTGGGACAGCCCTGTGGGAAAGCCTCGTGGGAAAGCCTCGTGGGAAAGACTCGAGGGAAAACCATAGATCCTTTGATCCACGCGGCGGACTGCGTGACACTGCTGCTACCGCTCTGGCGGAAAGCACAAGTGCATGCCCGCATTCGAGACAAGGACTGACTCCCCTGGGGAGACTCCAGAAGTACCCCAAGATCCATGTCAGCACTGGAGAGGAATCCTCAGGTTCCGGCCCCGACTCCACACAAGGTCTTAGGCCCCGGAATCGACGGGAGAGGAATCCCGAGAGGCCCCCGAGGAACTCGCATGGTGACTGGCCTTTCCTGAGGCCACCAGAGCGGGTCCCTGAGGTCCCCGTCGTAAGTCGAGAGCACCTGCCGCAACTCAAGAAAATCCAGGCTGTTTTGCCCTCCAGGCGAGATGAGGCCCATTTCCGCTGAGGCTTCTGGAGGCTAATCCCGTCTAACCACCGGAACTTCCAAAGGGTCCTTCACACCCTTGCTGCAACTCAAGAAGTTCCCCGACATACCCGTCTCCACTCGAGAGGAAGCACGTGGGTCCCGCACACATCCAGGGGAGCCCCGTTTCCGCCTCCTAGCTCGAGATGAGAGATCCTTTCCGTATTTCGTAGGGAAAGAATTCCCGGCGTTCCCGTCGCATCTCAAGAGGAGGCGCTCTCCACAGTAAAGGCGAGAGGAACTGAAGGGTCGTGCCACCATTCCAAGAGTCCCCCAGATGTGTCAGTCCATTCCAGAGGAACCTGTTTTCCCTGCACTGCCTTGACGTTCAAGCCGAGGATCGACTCCCACCACGTGTGCACGTGGGACAGCCCTGTGGGAAAGCCTCGTGGGAAAGCCTCGTGGGAAAGACTCGAGGGAAAACCATAGATCCTTTGATCCACGCGGCGGACTGCGTGACACTGCTGCTACCGCCCTGGAGGAAAGCGCAAGTGCATGCCCGCATTCGAGACGAGGACTGACTCCCCTGGGGAGACTCCAGAAGTACCCCAAGATCCATGTCAGCACTGGAGAGGAATCCTCAGGTTCCGGCCCCGACTCCACACAAGGTCTTAGGCCCCGGCATCGACGGGAGAGGAATCCCGAGAGGCCCCCGAGGAACTCGCATGGGGACTGGCCTTTCCTGAGGCCACCAGAGCGGGTCCCTGAGGTCCCCGTCGTAAGTCGAGAGCACCTGCCGCAACTCGAGAAAATCCAGGAGGTTTTGCCCTCCAGGCGAGATGAGGCCCATTTCCACTGAGGCTTCTCGAGGCCAATCACATCTAACCACTGGAACTTCCAAAGGGTCCTTCGCACCATTGCTGCAACTCATGAAGTTCCCCGACATACCCGTCTCCACTCGAGAGGAAGCACGTGGGGTCCCGCACACATCCAGGGGAGCCCCGTTTCCGCCTCCTAGCTCGAGATGAGGGATCCTTTCCCTGTTTGGTAGGGAAAGAATTCCCGGCGTTCCCGTCGCATCTCAAGAGGAGGCGCTCTCCACAGGAAAGGCGAGAGGAACTCCAGGGTCGTGCCACCATTCCAAGAGTCGCCCAGATGTGTCAGTCCATTCCAGAGGAACCTGTTTTCCCTGCACTGCCTTGACGTTCAAGCCGAGGATCGACTCCCACCACGTGTGCACGTGGGACAGCCCTGTGGGAAAGCCTCGTGGAAAGCCTCGTGGGAAAGACTCGAGGGAAAACCATAGATCCTTTGATCCATTGGGCGGACTGCGTGACACTGCTGCTACCGCTCTGGAGGAAAGCGCAAGTGCATGCCCGCATTCGAGACGAGGACTGACTCCCCTGGGGAGACTCCAGAAGTACCCCAAGATCCATGTCAGCACTGGAGGGGAATCCTCAGGTTCGGGCCCCGACTCCACACAAGGACTTAGGCCCCGGCATCGACAGGAGAGGAATCCCGAGAGGCCCCCGAGGAACTCGCATGGGGACTGGCCTTTCCTGAGGCCACCAGAGCGGGTCCCTGAGGTCCCCGTCGTACGTCGAGAGCACCTGCCGCAACTCGAGAAAATCCAGGAGGTTTTGCCCTCCAGGCGAGATGAGGCCCATTTCCGCTGAGGCTTCTCGAGGCCAATCACATCTAACCACTGGAACTTCCAAAGGGTCCTTCACACCCTTGCTGCAACTCAAGAAGTTCCCCGACATACCCGTCTCCACTCGAGAGGAAGCACGTGGGGTCCCGCACACATCCAGGGGAGCCCCGTTTCCGCCTCCTAGCTCGAGATGAGGGATCCTTTCCCTGTTTCGTAGGGAAAGAATTCCCGGTGTTCCCGTCGCATCTCAAGAGGAGGCGCTCTCCACAGGAAAGGCGAGAGGAACTCCAGGGTCGTGCCACCATTCCAAGAGTCCCCCAGATGTGTCAGTCCATTCCAGAGGAACCTGTTTTCCCTGCACTGCCTTGACGTTCAAGCCGAGGATCGACTCCCACCATGTGTGCACGTGGGACAGCCCTGTGGGAAAGCCTCGTGGGAAAACCTCGTGGGAAAGACACGAGGGAAAACAATAGATCCTTTGATCCACGCGGCGGACTTGGTGACACTGCTGCTACCGCTCTGGAGGAAAGCGCAAGTGCATGCCCGCATTCGAGACGAGGACTGACTCCCCTGGGGAGACTCCAGAAGTACCCCAAGATCCATGTCAGCACTGGAGAGGAATCCTCAGGTTCCGGCCCCGACTCCACACAAGGTCTTAGGCCCCGGCATGGACGGGAGAGGAATCCCGAGAGGCCCCCGAGGAACTCGCATGGGGACTGGCCTTTCCTGAGGCCAACAGAGCGGGTCCCTGAGGTCCCCATCGTAAGTCGAGAGCACCTGCCCCAACTCGAGAAAATCCAGGAGGTTTTGCCCTCCAGGCGAGATGAGGCCCATTTCCGCTGAGGCTTCTCGAGGCTAATCATGTCTAACCACTGGAACTTCCAAAGGGTCCTTCACACCCTTGCTGCAACTCAAGAAGTTCCCCGACATACCCGTCTCCACTCGAGAGGTAGCACGAGGGTCCCGCACATATCCAGGGGAGCCCCGTTTCCGCCTCCTAGCTCGAGATGAGGGATCCTTTCCCTGTTTCGTAGGGAAAGAATTCCCGGAGTTCCCGTCGCATCTCAAGAGGAGGCGCTCTCCACAGGAAAGGCGAGAGGACTCCAGCGTCGTGCCACCATTCAAAGAGTCCCCCAGATATGTCAGTCCATTCCAGAGGACATGTTTTCCCTGCACTGCCTTGACGTTCAAGCCGAGGATCGACTCCCACCACGTGTGCACGTGGGACAGCCCTGTGGGAAAGCCTCGTGGGAAAGCCTCGTGGGAAAGACTCGAGGGAAAACCATAGATCCTTTGATCCACGCGGCGGACTGCGTGACACTGCTGCTACCGCTCTGGAGGAAAGCGCAAGTGCATGCCCGCATTCGAGACGAGGACTGACTCCCCTGGGGAGACTCCAGAAGTACCCCAAGATCCATGTCAGAACTGGAGAGGAATCCTCAGGTTCCGGCCCCGACTCCACACAAGGTCTTAGGCCCCGGCATCGACGGGAGAGGAATCCCGAGAGGCCCCCGAGGAACTCGCATGGGGACGGGCCTTTCCTGAGGCCACCAGAGCGGGTCCCTGAGGTCCCCGTCGTAAGTCGAGAGCACCTGCCGCAACTCGAGAAAATCCAGGAGGTTTTGCCCTCCAGGCGAGATGAGGCCCATTTCCGCTGAGGCTTCTCGAGGCTAATCACGTCTAACCACTGGAACTTCCAAAGGGTCCTTCACACCCTTGCTGCAACTCAAGAAGTTCCCCGACATACCCGTCTCCACTCGAGAGGAAGCACGTGGGGTCCCGCACACATCCAAGGGAGCCCCGTTTCCGCCTCCTAGCTCGAGATGAGGGATCCTTTCCCTGTTTCATAGGGAAAGAATTCCCGGCGTTCCCGTCGCATCTCAAGAGGAGGCGCTCTCCACAGGAAAGGCGAGAGGAACTCCAGGGTCGTGCCACCATTCCAAGAATCCCCCAGATGTGTCAGTCCATTCCAGAGGAACCTGTTTTCCCTGCACTGCCTTGACGTTCAAGCCGAGGATCGACTCCCACCACGTGTGCACGTGGGACAGCCCTGTGGGAAAGCCTCGTGGGAAAGCCTCGTGGGAAAGACTCGAGGGAAAACCATAGATCCTTTGATCCACGCGGCGGACTGCGTGACACTGCTGCTACCGCTCTGGAGGAAAGCGCAAGTGCATGCCCGCATTCGAGACGAGGACTGACTCCCCTGGGGAGACTCCAGAAGTACCCCAAGATCCATGTCAGCACTGGAGAGGAATCCTCAGGTTCCGGCCCCGACTCCACACAAGGTCTTAGGCCACGGGATCCACGGGAGAGGAATCCCGAGAGGCCCCCGAGGAACTCGCATGGGACTGGCCTTTCCTGAGGCCACCAGAGCGGGTCCCTGAGGTCCCCGTCGTAAGTCGAGAGCACCTGCCGCAACTCGAGAAAATCCAGGAGGTTTTGCCCTCCAGGCGAGATGAGGCCCATTTCCGCTGAGGCTTCTTGAGGCTAATCACGTCTAACCACTGGAACTTCCAAAGGGTCCTTCACACCCTTGCTGCAACTCAAGAAGTTCCCCGACATACCCGTCTCCACTCGAGAGGAAGCACGTGGGGTCCCGCACACATCCAGGGGAGCCAGTTTCCGCCTCCTAGCTCGAGATGAGGGATCCTTTCCCTGTTTCGTAGGGAAAGAATTCCCGGCGTTCCCGTCGCATCTCAAGAGGAGGCGCTCTCCACAGGAAAGGCGAGAGGACCTCCAGGGTCGTGCCACCATTCCAAGAGTCCCCCAGATGTGTCAGTCCATTCCAGAGGAACCTGTTTTCCCTGCACTGCCTTGACGTTCAAGCCGAGGATCCACTCCCACCACGTGTGCACGTGGGACAGCCCTGTGGGAAAGCCTCGTGGGAAAGCCTCGTGGGAAAGACTCGAGGGAAAACCATAGATCCTTTGTTCCACGCGGCGGACTGCGTGACACTGCTGCTACCGCTCTGGAGGAAAGCGCAAGTGCATGCCCGCATTCGAGACGAGGACTGACTCCCCTGGGGAGACTCCAGAAGTACCCCAAGATCCATGTCAGCACTGGAGAGGAATCCTCAGGTTCCGGCCCCGACTCCACACAAGGTCTTAGGCCCCGGCATCGACGGGAGAGGAATCACGAGAGGCCCCCGACGAACTCGCATGGGGACTGGCCTTTCCTGAGGCCACCAGAGCGGGTCCCTGAGGTCCCCGTCGTAAGTCGAGAGCACCTGCCGCAACTCGAGAAAATCCAGGAGGTTTTGCCCTCCAGGCGAGATGAGGCCCATTTCCGCTGAGGCTTCTCGAGGCTAATCACGTCTAACCACTGGAACTTCCAAAGGGTAATTCACACCCTTGCTGCAACTCAAGAAGTTCCCCGACATACCCGTCTCCACTCGAGAGGAAGCACGTGGGGTCCCGCACACATCCAGGGGAGCCCCGTTTCCGCCTCCTAGCTCGAGATGAGGGATCCTTTCCCTGTTTCGTAGGGAAAGAATTCCCGGCGTTCCCGTCGCATCTCAAGAGGAGGCGCTCTCCACAGGAAAGGCGAGAGGAACTCCAGGGTCGTGCCACCATTCCAAGAGTCCCCCAGATGTGTCAGTCCATTCCAGAGGAACCTGTTTTCCCTGCACTGCTTTGACGTTCAAGCCGAGGATCCACTCCCACCACGTGTGCACGTGGGACAGCCCTGTGGGAAAGCCTCGTGGGAAAGCCTCGTGGGAAAGACTCGAGGGAAAACCATAGATCCTTTGATCCACACGGCGGACTGCGTGACACTGCTGCTACCGCTCTGGAGGAAAGCGCAAGTGCATGCCCGCATTCGAGACGAGGACTGACTCCCCTGGGGAGACTCCAGAAGTACCCCAAGATCCATGTCAGCACTGGAGAGGAATCCTCAGGTTCCGGCCCCGACTCCACACAAGGTCTTAGGCCCCGGCATCGACGGGAGAGGAATCCCGAGAGGCCCCCGAGGAACTCGCATGGGGACTGGCCTTTCCTGAGGCCACCAGAGCGGGTCCCTGAGGTCCCCGTCGTAAGTCGAGAGCACCTGCCGCAACTCGAGAAAATCCAGGAGGTTTTGCCCTCCAGGCGAGATGAGGCCCATTTCCGCTGAGGCTTCTCGAGGCTAATCACGTCTAAACACTGGAACTTCCAAAGGGTCCTTCACACCCTTGCTGCAACTCAAGAAGTTCCCCGACATACCCGTCTCCACTCGAGAGGAAGCACGTGGTATCCCGCACACATCCAGGGGAGCCCCGTTTCCGCCTCCTAGCTCGAGATGAGGGATCCTTTCCCTGTTTCGTAGGGAAAGAATTCCCGGCGTTCCCGTCGCATCTCAAGAGGAGGCGCTCTCCACAGGAAAGGCGAGAGGAACTCCAGGGTCGTGCCACCATTCCAAGAGTCCCCCAGATGTGTCAGTCCATTCCAGAGGAACCTGTTTTCCCTGCACTGCCTTGACGTTCAAGCCGAGGATCGACTCCCACCACGTGTGCACGTGGGACAGCCCTGTGGGAAAGCCTCGTGGGAAAGCCTCGTGGGAAAGACTCGAGGGAAAACCATAGATCCTTTGATCCACGCGGCGGACTGCGTGACACTGCTGCTACCGCTCTGGAGGAAAGCGCAAGTGCATGCCCGCATTCGAGACGAGGACTGACTCCCCTGGGGAGACTCCAGAAGTACCCCAAGATCCATGTCAGCACTGGAGAGGAATCCTCAGGTTCCGGCCCCGACTCCACACAAGGTCTTAGGCCCCGGCATCGCCGGGAGAGGAATCCCGAGAGGCCCCCGAGGAACTCGCATGGGGACTGGCCTTTCCTGAGGCCACCAGAGCGGGTCCCGGAGGACCCGTCGTAAGTCGAGAGCACCTGCCGCAACTCGAGAAAATCCAGGAGGTTTTGCCCTCCAGGCGAGATGAGGCCCATTTCCGCTGAGGCTTCTCCAGGCTAATCACGTCTAACCACTGGAACTTCCAAAGGGTCCTTCACACCCTTGCTGCAACTCAAGAAGTTCCCCGACATACCCGTCTCCACTCGAGAGGAAGCACGTGGGGTCCCGCACACATCCAGGGGAGCCCCGTTTCCGCCTTCTAGCTCGAGATGAGGGATCCTTTCCCTGTTTCGTAGGGAAAGAATTCCCGGCGTTCCCGTCGCATCTCAAGAGGAGGCGCTCTCCACAGGAAAGGCGAGAGGAACTCCAGGGTCGTGCCACCATTCCAAGAGTCCCCCAGATGTGTCAGTCCATTCCAGACGAACCTGTTTTCCCTGCACTGCCTTGACGTTCAAGCCGAGGATCGACTCCCACCACGTGTGCACGTGGGACAGCCCTGTGGGAAAGCCTCGTGGGAAAGCCTCGTGGGAAAGACTCGAGGGAAAACCATAGATCCTTTGATCCACGCGGCGGACTGCGTGACACTGCTGCTACCGCTCTGGAGGAAAGCGCAAGTGCATGCCCGCATTCGAGACGAGGACTGACTCCCCTGGGGAGACTCCAGAAGTACCCCAAGATCCATGTCAGCACTGGAGAGGAATCCTCAGGTTCCGGCCCCGATTCCACACAAGGTCTTAGGCCCCGGCATCGACGGGAGAGGAATCCCGAGAGGCCCCCGAGGAACTCGCATGGAGACTGGCCTTTCCTGAGGCCACCAGAGCGGGTCCCTGAGGTCCCTGTCGTAAGTCGAGAGCACCTGCCGCAACTCGAGAAAATCCAGGAGGTTTTGCCCTCCAGGCGAGATGAGGCCCATTTCCCCTGAGGCTTCTCCAGGCTAATCACGTCTAACCACTGGAACTTCCAAAGGGTCCTTCACACCCTTGCTGCAACTCAAGAAGTTCCCCGACATACCCGTCTCCACTCGAGAGGAAGCACGTGGGGTCCCGCACACATCCATGGGAGCCCCGTTTCCGCCTCCGAGCTCGAGATGAGGGATCCTTTCCCTGTTTCGTAGGGAAAGAATTCCCGGCGTTCCCGTCGCATCTCAAGAGGAGGCGCTCTCCACAGGAAAGGCGAGAGGAACTCCAGGGTCGTGCCACCATTCCAAGAGTCCCCCAGATGTGTCAGTCCATTCCAGAGGAACCTGTTTTCCCTGCACTGCCTTGACGTTCAAGCCGAGGATCGACTCCCACCACGTGTGCACGTGGGACAGCCCTGTGGGAAAGCCTCGTGGGAAAGCCTCGTGGGAAAGACTCGAGGGAAAACCATAGATCCTTTGATCCACGCGGCGGACTGCGTGACACTGCTGCTACCGCTCTGGAGGAAAGCGCAAGTGCATGCCCGCATTCGAGACGACGACTGACTCCCCTGGGGAGACTCCAGAAGTACCCCAAGATCCATGTCAGCACTGGAGAGGAATCCTCAGGTTCCGGCCCCGACTCCACACAAGGTCTTAGGCCCCGGCATCGATGGGAGAGGAATCCCGAGAGGCCCCCGAGGAACTCGCATGGGGACTGGCCTTTCCTGAGGCCACCAGAGCGGGTCCCTGAGGTCCCCGTCGTAAGTCGAGAGCACCTGCCGCAACTCGAGAAAATCCAGGAGGTTTTGCCCTCCAGGCGAGATGAGGCCCATTTCCGCTGAGGCTTCTCGAGGCTAATCACGTCTAACCACTGGAACTTCCAAAGGGTCCTTCACACCCTTGCTGCAACTCAAGAAGTTCCCCGACATACCCGTCTCCACTCGAGAGGAAGCACGTGGGGTCCCGCACACATCCAGGGGAGCCCCGTTTCCGCCTCCTAGCTCGAGATGAGGGATCCGTTCCATGTTTCGTAGGGAAAGAATTCCCGGCGTTCCCGTCGCATCTCAAGAGGAGGCGCTCTCCACAGGAAAGGCGAGAGGAACTCCAGGGTCGTGCCACCATTCCAAGAGTCCCCCAGATGTGTCAGTCCATTCCAGAGGAACCTGTTTTCCCTGCACTGCCTTGACGTTCAAGCCGAGGATCGACTCCCACCACGTGTGCACGTGGGACAGCCCTGTGGGAAAGCCTCGTGGGAAAGCCTCGTGGGAAAGCCTCGAGCGAAAACCATAGATCCTTTGATCCACGCGGCGGACTGCGTGACACTGCTGCTACCGCTCTGGAGGAAAGCGCAAGTGCATGCCCGCATTCGAGACGAGGACTGACTCCCCTGGGGAGACTCCAGAAGTACCCCAAGATCCATGTCAGCACTGGAGAGGAATCCTCAGGTTCCGGCCCCAACTCCACACAAGGTCTTAGGGCCCGGCATCGACGGGAGAGGAATCCCGAGAGGCCCCTGAGGAACTCGCATGGGGACTGGCCTTTCCTGAGGCCACCAGAGCGGGTCCCTGAGGTCCCCGTCGTAAGTCGAGAGCACCTGCCGCAACTCGAGAAAATCCAGGAGGTTTTGCCCTCCAGGCGAGATGAGGCCCATTTCCGCTGAGGCTTCTCGAGGCTAATCACGTCTAAGCACTGGAACTTCCAAAGGGTCCTTCACACCCTTGCTGCAACTCAAGAAGTTCCCCGACATACCCGTCTCCACTCGAGAGGAAGCACGTGGGGTCCCGCACACATCCAGGGGAGCCCCGTTTCCGCCTCCTAGCTCGAGATGAGGGATCCTTTCCCTGTTTCGTAGGGAAAGAATTCCCGGCGTTCCCGTCGCATCTCAAGAGGAGGCGCTCTCCACAGGAAAGGCGACAGGAACTCCAGGGTCGTGCCCAAGAGTCCCCCAAATGTGTTAGTCCATTCCAGAGGAACCTGTTTTCCCTGCACTGCCTTGACGTTCAAGCCGAGGATCGACTCCCACCACCTGTGCACGTGGGACAGCCCTGTGGGAAAGCCTCGTGGGAAAGACTCGTGGGAAAGACTCGAGGGAAAACCATAGATCCTTTGATCCACGCCGCGGACTGCGTGACACTGCTGCTACCGCTCTGGAGGAAAGCGCAAGTGCATGCCCGCATTCGAGACGAGGACTGACTCCCCTGGGGAGACTCCAGGAGTACCCAAAGTTCCATGTCAGCACTGGAGAGGAATCCTCAGGTTCCGGCCCCGACTCCACACAAGGTCTTAGGCCCCGGCATCGACGGGAGAGGAATCCCGAGAGGCCCCCGAGGAACTCGCATGGGGACTGGCCTTTCCTGAGGCCACCAGAGCGGGTCCCTGAGGTCCCCGTCGTAAGTCGAGAGCACCTGCCGCAACTCGAGAAAATCCAGGAGGTTTTGCCCTCCAGGCGAGATGAGGCCCATTTCCGCTGAGGCTTCTCGAGGCTAATCACGTCTAACCACTGGAACTTCCAAAGGGTCCTTCACACCCTTGCTGCAACTCAAGAAGTTCCCCGACATACCCGTCTCCACTCGAGAGGAAGCACGTGGGGTCCCGCACACATCCAGGTGAGCCCCGTTTCCGCCTCCTAGCTCGAGATGAGGGATCCTTTCCCTGTTTCGTAGGGAAAGAATTCCCGGCGTTCCCGTCGCATCTCAAGAGGAGGCGCTCTCCACAGGAAAGGCGAGAGGAACTCCAGGGTCGTGCCACCATACCAAGAGTCCCCCAGATGTGTCAGTCCATTCCAGAGGAACCTGTTTTCCCTGCACTGCCTTGACGTTCAAGCCGAGGATCCACTTCCACCACGTGTGCACGTGGGACAGCCCTGTGGGAAAGCCTCGTGGGAAAGCCTCGTGGGAAAGACTCGAGGGAAAACCATAGATCCTTTGATCCACGCGGCGGACTGCGTGACACTGCTGCTACCGCTCTGGAGGAAAGCGCAAGTGCATGCCCGCATTCGAGACGAGGACTGACTCCCCTGGGGAGACTCCAGAAGTACCCCAAGATCCATGTCAGCACTGGAGAGGAATCCTCAGGTTCCGGCCCCAACTCCACACAAGGTCTTAGGGCCCGGCATCGACGGGAGAGGAATCCCGAGAGGCCCCTGAGGAACTCTCATGGGGACTGGCCTTTCCTGAGGCCACCAGAGCGGGTCCCTGAGGTCCCCGTCGTAAGTCGAGAGCACCTGCCGCAACTCGAGAAAATCCAGGAGGTTTTGCCCTCCAGGCGAGATGAGGCCCATTTCCGCTGAGGCTTCTCGAGGCTAATCACGTCTAAGCACTGGAACTTCCAAAGGGTCCTTCACACCCTTGCTGCAACTCAAGAAGTTCCCCGACATACCCGTCTCCACTCGAGAGGAAGCACGTGGGGTCCCGCACACATCCAGGGGAGCCCCGTTTCCGCCTCCTAGCTCGAGATGAGGGATCCTTTCCCTGTTTCGTAGGGAAAGAATTCCCGGCGTTCCCGTCGCATCTCAAGAGGAGGCGCTCTCCACAGGAAAGGCGACAGGAACTCCAGGGTCGTGCCCAAGAGTCCCCCAAATGTGTTAGTCCATTCCAGAGGAACCTGTTTTCCCTGCACTGCCTTGACGTTCAAGCCGAGGATCGACTCCCACCACCTGTGCACGTGGGACAGCCCTGTGGGAAAGCCTCGTGGGAAAGACTCGTGGGAAAGACTCGAGGGAAAACCATAGATCCTTTGATCCACGCCGCGGACTGCGTGACACTGCTGCTACCGCTCTGGAGGAAAGCGCAAGTGCATGCCCGCATTCGAGACGAGGACTGACTCCCCTGGGGAGACTCCAGGAGTACCCAAAGTTCCATGTCAGCACTGGAGAGGAATCCTCAGGTTCCGGCCCCGACTCCACACAAGGTCTTAGGCCCCGGCATCGACGGGAGAGGAATCCCGAGAGGCCCCCGAGGAACTCGCATGGGGACTGGCCTTTCCTGAGGCCACCAGAGCGGGTCCCTGAGGTCCCCGTCGTAAGTCGAGAGCACCTGCCGCAACTCGAGAAAATCCAGGAGGTTTTGCCCTCCAGGCGAGATGAGGCCCATTTCCGCTGAGGCTTCTCGAGGCTAATCACGTCTAACCACTGGAACTTCCAAAGGGTCCTTCACACCCTTGCTGCAACTCAAGAAGTTCCCCGACATACCCGTCTCCACTCGAGAGGAAGCACGTGGGGTCCCGCACACATCCAGGTGAGCCCCGTTTCCGCCTCCTAGCTCGAGATGAGGGATCCTTTCCCTGTTTCGTAGGGAAAGAATTCCCGGCGTTCCCGTCGCATCTCAAGAGGAGGCGCTCTCCACAGGAAAGGCGAGAGGAACTCCAGGGTCGTGCCACCATACCAAGAGTCCCCCAGATGTGTCAGTCCATTCCAGAGGAACCTGTTTTCCCTGCACTGCCTTGACGTTCAAGCCGAGGATCCACTTCCACCACGTGTGCACGTGGGACAGCCCTGTGGGAAAGCCTCGTGGGAAAGCCTCGTGGGAAAGACTCGAGGGAAAACCATAGATCCTTTGATCCACGCGGCGGACTGCGTGACACTGCTGCTACCGCTCTGGAGGAAAGCGCAAGTGCATGCCCGCATTCGAGACGAAGACTGACTCCCCTGGGGAGACTCCAGAAGTACCCCAAGATCCATGTCAGCACTGGAGAGGAATCCTCAAGTTCCGACCCCGACTCCACACAAGGACTTAGGCCCCGGCATCGACGGAAGAGGAATCCCCAGAGGCCCCCGAGGAACTCGCATGGGGACTGGCCTTTCCTGAGGCCACCAGAGCGGGTCCCTGAGGTGCCCGTCGTAAGTCGAGAGCACCTGCCGCAACTCGAGAAAATCCAGGAGGTTTTGCCCTCCAGGCGAGATGAGGCCCATTTCCGCTGAGGCTTCTCGAGGCTAATCACGTCTAACCACTGGAACTTCCAAAGGGTCCTTCACACCCTTGCTGCAACTCAAGAACTTCCCCGACATACCCGTCTCCACTCGAGAGGAAGCACGTGGGGTCCCGCACACATCCAGGGGAGCCCCGTTTCCGCCTCCTAGCTGGAGATGAGTGATCCTTTCCCTGTTTCGTAGGGAAAGATTTCCCGGCGTTCCCGTCGCAACTCAAGAGGAGGCGCTCTCCACAGGAAAGTCGAGAGGAACTCCAGGGTCGTGCCACCATTCCAAGAGTCCCCCAGATGTGTCAGTCCATTCCAGAGGAACCTGTTTTCCCTGCACTGCCTTGACGTTCAAGCCGAGGATCGAGTCCCACCACGTGTGCACGTGGGACAGCCCTGTGGGAAAGCCTCGTGGGAAAGCCTCGTGGGAAAGACTCGAGGGAAAACCATAGATCCTTTGATCCACGCGGGGACTGCGTGACACTGCTGCTACCGCTCTGGAGGAAAGCGCAAGTGCATGCCCGCATTCGAGACGAGGACTGACTCCCCTGGGGAGACTCCAGAAGTACCCCAAGATCCAGGTCAGCACTGGAGAGGAATCCTCAGGTTCCGGCCCCGACTCCACACAAGGTCTTAGGCCCCGGCATCGACGGGAGAGGAATCCCGAGACGCCCCCGAGGAACTCGCATGGGGACTGGCCTTTCCTGAGGCCACCAGAGCGGTTCCCTGAGATCCCCGTCGTAAGTCGAGAGCACCTGCCGCAACTCGAGAAAATCCAGGAGGTTTTGCCCTCCAGGCGAGATGAGGCCCATTTCCGCTGAGGCTTCTCGAGGCCAATCACATCTAACCACTGGAACTTCCAAAGGGTCCTTCACACCCTTGCTGCAACTCAAGAAGTTCCCCGACATACCCGTCTCCACTCGAGAGGAAGCACGTGGGGTCCCGCACACATCCAGGGGAGCCCCGTTTCCGCCTCCTAGCTCGAGATGAGGGATCCTTTCCCTGTTTCGTAGGGAAAGAATTCCCGGCGTTCCCGTCGCATCTCAAGAGGAGGCGCTCTCCACAGGAAAGGCGAGAGGAACTCCAGGGTCGAGACACCATTCCAGAGTCCCCCAGATGTGTCAGTCCATTCCAGAGGAACCTGTTTTCCCTGCACTGCCTTGACGTTCAAGCCGAGGATCGACTCCCACCACGTGTGCACGTGGGACAGCCCTGTGGGAAAGCCTCGTGGGAAAGCCTCGTGGGAAAGACTCGAGGGAAAACCATAGATCCTTTGATCCACGCGGCGGACTGCGTGACACTGCTGCTACCGCTCTGGAGGAAAGCGCAAGTGCATGCCCGCATTCGAGACGAGGACTGACTCCCCTGGGGAGACTCCAGAAGTACCCCAAGATCCATGTCAGCACTGGAGAGGAATCCTCAGGTTCCGGCCCCGACTCCACACAAGGTCTTAGGCCCCGGCATCGACGGGAGAGGAATCCCGAGACGCCCCCGAGGAACTCGCATGGGGACTGGCCTTTCCTGAGGCCACCAGAGCGGTTCCCTGAGGTCCCTGTCGTAAGTCGAGAGCACCTGCCGCAACTCGAGAAAATCCAGGAGGTTTTGCCCTCCAGGCGAGATGAGGCCCATTTCCGCTGAGGCTTCTCGAGGCCAATCACATCTAACCACTCGAACTTCCAAAGGGTCCTTCACACCATTGCTGCAACTCAAGAAGTTCCCCGACATACCCGTCTCCACTCGAGAGGAAGCACGTGGGGTCCCGCACACATCCAGGGGAGCCCCGTTTCCGTCTAATAGCTCGAGATGAGGGATCATTTCCCTGTTTCGTAGGGAAAGAATTCCCGGCGTTCCCGTCGCATCTCAAGAGGAGGCGCTCTCCACAGGAGAGGCGAGAGGAACTCCAGGGTCGTGCCACCATTCCAAGAGACGCCCAGATGTGTCAGTCCATTACAGAGAAACCTGTTTTCCCTGCATTGCCTTGACGTTCAAGCCGAGGATCGACTCCCACCACCTGTCCCCGTGGGACAGCCCTGTGGGAAAGCCTCGTGGGAAAGCCTCGTGTGAAAGACTCGAGGGAAAACCATAGATCCTTTGATCCACACGGCGGACTGCGTGACACTGCTGCTACCGCTCTGGAGGAAAGCGCAAGTGCATGCCCGCATTCGAGACGAGGACTGACTCCCCTGGGGAGACTCCAGAAGTACCCCAAGATCCATGTCAGCATTGGAGAGGAATCCTCAGGTTCCGGCCCTGACTCCACACAAGGTCTTAGGCCCCGGCATCGACGGGAGACGAATCCCGAGACGCCCCCGAGGAACTCGCATGGGGACTGGCCTTTCCTGAGGCCACCAGAGCGGTTCCCTGAGATCCCCGTCGTAAGTCGAGAGCACCTGCCGGAACTCGAGAAAATCCAGGAGGTTTTGCCCTCCAGGCGAGATAAGGCCCATTTCCGCTGAGGCTTCTCGAGGCCAATCACATCTAACCACTGGAACTTCCAAAGGGTCCTTCACACCCTTGCTGCAACTCAAGAAGTTCCCCGACATACCCGTCTCCACTCGAGAGGAAGCACGTGGTGTCCCGCACACATCCAGGGGAGCCCCGTTTCCGCCTCCTAGCTCGAGATGAGGGATCCTTTCCCTGTTTCGTAGGGAAAGAATTCCCGGCGTTCCCGTCGCATCTCAAGAGGAGGCGCTCTCCACAGGAAAGTCGAGAGGAACTCCAGGGTCGTGCCACCATTCCAAGAGTGGACCAGATGTGTCAGTCCATTCCAGAGGAACCTGTTTTCCCTGCACTGCCTTGACGTTCAAGCCGAGGATCGAGTCCCACCACGTGTGCACGTGGGACAGCCCTGTGGGAAAGCCTCGTGGGAATGCCTCGTGGGAAAGACTCGAGGGAAAACCATAGATCCTTTGATCCACGCGGGGACTGCGTGACACTGCTGCTACCGCTCTGGAGGAAAGCGCAAGTGCATGCCCGCATTCGAGACGAGGACTGACTCCCCTGGGGAGACTCCAGAAGTACCCCAAGATCCAGGTCAGCACTGGAGAGGAATCCTCAGGTTCCGGCCCCGACTCCACACAAGGTCTTAGGCCCTGGCATCGACGGGAGAGGAATCCCGAGACGCCCCCGAGGAACTCGCATGGGGACTGGCCTTTCCTGAGGCCACCAGAGCGGTTCCCTGAGATCCCCGTCGTAAGTCGAGAGCACCTGCCGCAACTCGAGAAAATCCAGGAGGTTTTGCCCTCCAGGCGAGATGAGGCCCATTTCCGCTGAGGCTTCTCGAGGCCAATCACATCTAACCACTGGAACTTCCAAAGGGTCCTTCACACCCTTGCTGCAACTCAAGAAGTTCCCCGACATACCCGTCTCCACTCGAGAGGAAGCACGTGGGGTCCCGCAAACATCCAGGGGCGCCCCGTTTCCGCCTCCTAGCTCGAGATGAGGGATCCTTTTCCTGTTTCGTAGGGAAAGAATTCCCGGCGTTCCCGTCGCATCTCAAGAGGAGGCGCTCTCCACAGGAAAGGCGAGAGGAACTGAAGGGTCGTGCCACCATTCCAAGAGTCCCCCAGATGTGTCAGTCCATTCCAGAGGAACCTGTTTTCCCTGCACTGCCTTGACGTTCAAGCCGAGGATCGACTCCCACCACGTGTGCACGTGGGACACCCCTGTGGGAAAGCCTCGTGGGAAAGCCTCGTGGGAAAAACTCGAGGGAAAACCATAGATCCTTTGATCCACGCGGCGGACTGCGTGACACTGCTGCTACCGCTCCGGAGGAAAGCGCAAGTGCATGCCCGCATTCGAGACGAGGACTGACTCCCCTGGGGAGACTCCAGAAGTACCCCAAGATCCAGGTCAGCACTGGAGAGGAATCCTCAGGTTCCGGCCCCGGCTCCACACAAGGTCTTAGGCCCCGGCATCGACGGGAGAGGAATCCCGAGACGCCCCCGAGGAACTCGCATGGGGACTGGCCTTTCCTGAGGCCACCAGAGCGGTTCCCTGAGATCCCCGTCGTAAGTCGAGAGCACCTGCCGCAACTCGAGAAAATCCAGGAGGTTTTGCCCTCCAGGCGAGATGAGGCCCATTTCCGCTGAGGCTTCTCGAGGCCAATCACATCTAACCACTGGAACTTCGAAAGGGTCCTTCACACCATTGCTGCAACTCAAGAAGTTCCCCGACATACCCGTCTCCACTCGAGAGGAAGCACGTGGGGTCCCGCACACATCCAGGGGAGCCCCGTTTCCGCCTCCTAGCTCGAGATGAGGGATCCTTTCCCTGTTTCGTAGGGAAAGAATTCCCGGCGTTCCCGTCGCATCTCAAGAGGAGGCGCTCTCCACAGGAAAGGCGAGAGGAACTCCAGGTTCGTGCCACCATTCCAAGAGTCCCCCAGATGTGTCAGTCCATTCCAGAGGAACCTGTTTTCCCTGCACTGCCTTGACGTTCAAGCCGAGGATCGACTCCCACCACGTGTGCACGTGGGACAGCCCTGTGGGAAAGCCTCGTGGGAAAGCCTCGTGGGAAAGACTCGAGGGAAAACCATAGATCCTTTGATCCACGCGGCGGACTGCGTGACACTGCTGCTACCGGTCTGGAGGAAAGCGCAAGTGCATGCCCGCATTCGAGACGAGGACTGACTCCCCTGGGGAGACTCCAGAAGTACCCCAAGATCCATGTCAGCACTGGAGAGGAATCCTCAGGTTCCGCCCCCGACTCCACACAAGGTCTTAGGCCCCGGCATAGACGGGAGAGGAATCCCGAGAGGCCCCCGAGGAACTCGCATGGGGACTGGCCTTTCCTGAGGCCAACAGAGAGGGTCCCTGAGGTCCCCGTCGTAAGTCGAGAGCACCTGCCGCAACTCGAGAAAATCCAGGAGGTTTTGCCCTCCAAGCGAGATGAGGCCCATTTCCGCTGAGGCTTCTCGAGGCCAATCACGTCTAACCACTGGAACTTCCAAAGGGTCCTTCACACCCTTGCTGCAACTCAAGAAGTTCCCCGACATACCCGTCTCCAATCGAGAGGAAGCATGTGGTGTCCCGCACACCTCCAGGGGAGCCCCGTTTCCGCCTCCTAGCTCGAGATGAGGGATCCTTTCCCTGTTTCGTAGGGAAAGAATTCCCGGCATTCCCGTCGCATCTCAAGAGGAGGCGCTCTCCACAGGAAAGGCGAGAGGAACTCCAGGGTCGTGCCACCATTCCAAGAGTCCCCCAGATGTGTCAGTCCATTCCAGAGGAACCTGTTTTCCCTGCACTGCCTTGACGTTCAAGCCGAGGATCGACTCCCACCACGTGTGCACGTGGGACAGCCCTGTGGGAAAGCCTCGTGGGAAAGCCTCGTGGGAAAGACTCGAGGGAAAACCATAGAACCTTTGATCCACGCGGCGGACTGCGTGACACTGCTGCTACCGCTCTGGAGGAAAGCGCAAGTGCATGCCCGCATTCGAGACGAGGACTGACTCCCCTGGGGAGACTCCAGACGTACCCCAAGATCCATGTCAGCACTGGAGAGGAATCCTCAGGTTCCGGCCCCGACTCCACACAAGGTCTTAGGCCCCGGCATCGACGGGAGAGGAATCCCGAGACGCCCCCGAGGAACTCGCATGGGGACTGGCCTTTCCTGAGGCCACCAGAGCGGGTCCCTGAGGTCCCGGTCGTAAGTCGAGAGCACCTGCCGCAACTCGAGAAAATCCAGGAGGTTTTGCCCTCCAGGCGAGATGAGGCCCATTTCCGCTGAGGCTTCTCGAGGCTAATCACGTCTAACCACTGGAACTTCCAAAGGGTCCTTCACACCATTGCTGCAACTCAAGAAGTTCCCCGACATACCCGTCTCCACTCGAGAGGAAGCACGTGGTGTCCCGCCCACATCCAGGGGAGCTCCGTTTCCGACTCCTAGCTCGAGATGAGGGATCCTTTCCCTGTTTCGTAGGGAAAGAATTCCCGGCGTTCCCGTCGCATCTCAAGAGGAGGCGCTCTCCACAGGAAAGGCCAGAGGAACTCCAGGGTCGTGCCACCATTCCAAGAGTCCCCCAGATGTGTCAGTCCATTCCAGAGGAACCTGATTTCCCTGCACTGCCTTGACGTTCAAGCCAAGGATCGACTCCCACCACGTGTGCACTTGGGACAGCCCTGTGGGAAAGCCTCTGGGAAAGCCTCGGGGAAAAGACTCGAGGGAAAACCATAGATCCTTTGATCCACGCGGCGGACTGCGTGACACTGCTGCTACCGCTCTGGAGGAAAGCGCAAGTGCATGCCCGCATTCGAGACGAAGACTGACTCCCCTGGGGAGACTCCAGAAGTACCCCAAGATCCATGTCAGCACTGGAGAGGAATCCTCAAGTTCCGACCCCAACTCCACACAAGGACTTAGGCCCCGGCATCGACGGGAGAGGAATCCCCAGAGGCCCCCGAGGAACTCGCATGGGGACTGGCCTTTCCTGAGGCCACCAGAGCGGGTCCCTGAGGTCCCCGTCGTAAGTCGAGAGCACCTGCCGCAACTCGAGAAAATCCAGGAGGTTTTGCCCTCCAGGCGAGATGAGGCCCATTTCCGCTGAGGCTTCTCGAGGCTAATCACGTCTAACCACTGGAACTTCCAAAGGGTCCTTCACACCCTTGCTGCAACTCAAGAACTTCCCCGACATACCCGTCTCCACTCGAGAGGAAGCACGTGGGGTCCCGCACACATCCAGGGGAGCCCCGTTTCCGCCTCCTAGCTCGAGATGAGGGATCCTTTCCCTGTTTCGTAGGGAAAGATTTCCCGGCGTTCCCGTCGCATCTCAAGAGGAGGCGCTCTCCACAGGAAAGGCGAGAGGAACTCCAGGGTTGTACCACCGTTCCAAGAGACCCCCAGATGTGTCAGTCCATTCCAGAGGAACCTGTTTTCCCTGCACTGCCTTTACGTTCAAGCCGAGGATCGAGTCCCACCACGTGTGCACGTGGGACAGCCCTGAGGGAAAGCCTCGTGGGAAAGCCTCGTGGGAAAGACTCGAGGGAAAACCATAGATCCTTTGATCCATTGGGCGGACTGCGTGACACTGCTGCTACCGCTCTGGAGGAAAGCGCAAGTGCATGCCCGCATTCGAGACGAGGACTGACTCCCCTGGGGAGACTCCAGAAGTACCCCAAGATCCATGTCAGCACTGGAGAGGAATCCTCAGGTTCCGGCCCGATTCCACACAAGGTCTTAGGCCCCGGCATCGACGGGAGAGGAATCCCGAGAGGCCCCCTAGGAACTCGCATGGGGACTGGCCTTTCCTGAGGCCACCAGAGCGGGTCCCTGAGGTTCCCGTCGTAAGTCGAGAGCACCTGTCGCAACTCGAGAAAATCCAGGCGGTTTTGCCCTCCAGGCGAGATGAGGCCCATTTCCTATGAGGCTTCTCGAGGCTAATCATGTCTAACCACTGGAACTTCCAAAGGGTCCTTCACACCCTTGCTGCAACTCAAGAAGTTCCCCGACATACCCGTCTCCACTCGAGAGGAAGCACGTGGGTCCCGCACACATCCAGGGGAGCCCCGTTTCCGCCTCCTAGCTCGAGATGAGGGATCCTTTCCCTGTTTCGTAGGGAAAGAATTCCCGGCGTTCCCGTCGCATCTCAAGAGGAGGCGCTCTCCACAGGAAAGGCGAGAGGAACTCCAGGGTCGTGCCACCATTCCAAGAGTCCCCCAGATGTGTCAGTCCATTGCAGAGGAACCTGTTTTCCCTGCACTGCCTTGACGTTCAAGCCGAGGATCGACTCCCACCACGTGTGCACGTGGGACAGCCCTGTGGGAAAGCCTCGTGGGAAAGCCTCGTGGGAAAGACTCGAGGGAAAACCATAGATCCTTTGATCCACGCGGCGGACTGCGTGACACTGCTGCTACCGCTCCGGAGGAAAGCGCAAGTGCATGCCCGCATTCGAGACGAGGACTGACTCCCCTGGGGAGACTCCAGAAATACCCCAAGATCCATGTCAGCACTGGAGAGGAATCCTCAGGTTCCGGCCCCGACTCCACACAAGGTCTTAGGCCCCGGCATCGACGGGAGAGGAATCCCGAGAGGCCCCCGAGGAACTCGCATGGGGACTGGCCTTTCCTGAGGCCACCAGAGCGGGTCCCTGAGGTCCCCGTCGTAAGTCGAGAGCACCTGCCGTAGCTCGAGAAAATCCAGGAGGTTTTGCCGTCCAGGCGAGATGAGGCCCATTTCCGCTGAGGCTTCTCGAGGCCAAACACATCTAACCACTGGAACTTCCAAAGGGTCCTTCACACCATTGCTGCACCTCAAGAAGTTCCCCGACATACCCGTCTCCACTCGAGAGGAAGCACGTGGTTTCCCGCACACATCCAGTGGAGCCCCGTTTCCGCCTCCTAGCTCGAGATGAGGGATCCTTTCCCTGTTTGGTAGGGAAAGAATTCCCGGCGTTCCCGTCGCATCTCAAGAGGAGGCGCTCTCCACAGGAAAGGCGAGAGGAACTGAAGGGTCGTGCCACCATTCCAAGAGTCCACCAGATGTGTCAGTCCATTCCAGAGGAACATGTTTTCCCTGCACTGCCTTGACGTTCAAGCCGAGAATCGACTCCCACCACGTGTGCACGTGGGACAGCCCTGTGAGAAAGCCTCGTGGGAAAGCCTCGTGGAAAAGACTCGATGGAAAACCATAGATCCTTTGATCCATTGGGCGGACTGCGTCACACTGCTGCTACCGCTCTGGAGGAAAGCGCAAGTGCATGCCCGCATTCGAGACGAGGACTGACTCCCCTGGGGAGACTCCAGAAGTACCCCAAGATCCATGTCAGCACTGGAGAGGAATCCTCAGGTTCCGGCCCCGACTCCACACAAGGTCTTAGGCCCCGGCATCGACGGTAGAGGAATCCCGAGAGGCCCCCGAGGAACTCGCATGGGGACTGGCCTTTCCTGAGGCCACCAGAGCGGGTCCCTGAGGTCCCCGTCGTAAGTCGAGAGCACCTGCCGCAACTCGAGAAAATCCAGGAGGTTTTGCCCTCCAGGCGAGATGAGGCCCATTTCCGCTGAGGCTTCTCGAGGCCAATCACATCTAACCACTGGAACTTCCAAATGGTCCTTCACACCCTTGATGCAACTCAAGAAGTTCCCCGACATACCCGTCTCCACTCGAGAGGAAGCACGTGGGGTCCCGCACACATCCAAGGGAGCCCCGTTTCCGCCTCCTAGCTCGAGATGAGGGATCCTTTCCCTGTTTCGTAGGGAAAGAATTCCCGGCGTTCCCGTCGCATCTCAAGAGGAGGCGCTCTCCACAGGAAAGGCGAGAGGAATTGAAGGGTCGTGCCACCATTCCAAGAGTCCCCCAGATGTGTCAGTCCATTCCAGAGGAACCTGTTTTCGCTGCACTGCCTTGGCGTTCAAGCCGAGGATCGACTCCCACCACGTGTGCACGTGGGACAGCCCTGTGGGAAAGCCTCGTGGGAAAGCCTCGTGGGAAAGACTCGAGGGAAAACCATACATCCTTTGATCCACGCGGCGGACTGCGTGACACTGCTGCTACCGCTCTGGAGGAAAGCGCAAGTGCATGCCCGCATTCGAGACAAGGACTGACTCCCCTGGGGAGACTCCAGAATTACCCCAAGATCCATGCCAGCACTGGAGAGGAATCCTCAGTTTCCGGCCCTGACTCCACACAAGGTCTTAGGCCCCGGCATCGACGGGAGAGGAATCCCGAGATGCCCCCGAGGAACTCGCATGGGGACTGGCCTTTCCTGAGGCCACCAGAGCGGGTCCCTGAGGTCCCCGTCGTAAGTCGAGAGCACCTGCCGCAACTCGAGAAAATCCAGGAGGTTTTGCCGTTCAGGCGAGATGAGGCCCATTTCCGCTGAGGCTTCTCGAGGCCAATCACATCTAACCACTGGAACTTCCAAAGGGTCCTTCACACCATTGCTGCAACTCAAGAAGTTCCCCGACATACCCGTCTCCACTCGAGAGGAAGCACGTGGGGTCCCTCACACATCCAGGGGAGCCCCGTTTCCGCCTCCTAGCTCGAGATGAGGGATCCTTCCCTTTTTCGTAGGGAAAGAATACCCGGCGTTCCAGTCGCATCTTAGGAGGCGCTCTCCACAGGAAAGGCGAGAGGAACTCCAGGGTCGTGACACTACTCCAAGAGTCGCACAGATGTGTCAGTCCCTTCCAGAGGAACCTGTTTTCCCTGCACTGCCTTGACGTTCAAGCCGAGGATCGACTCCCACCACGTGTGCACGTGGGACAGCCCTGTGGGAAAGCCTCGTGGGAAAGCCTCGTGGGAAAGACTCGAGGGAAAACCATAGATATTTTGATCCACGCGGCGGACTGCGTGACACTGCTGCTACCGCTCTGGAGGAAAGCGCAAGTGCATGCCCGCATTCGAGACGAGGACTGACTCCCCTGGGGAGACTCCAGAAGTACCCCAAGATCCATGTCAGCACTGGAGAGGAATCCTCAGGTTCCGGCCCCGACTCCACACAAGGTCTTAGGCCCCGGCATCGACGGGAGAGGAATCCCGAGAGGGCCCCGAGGAACTCGCATGGGGACTGGCCTTTCCTGAGGCCACCAGAGCGGGTCCCTGAGGTCCCCGTCGTAAGTCGAGAGCACCTGCCGCAACTCGAGAAAATCCAGGAGGTTTTGCCCTCCAGGCGAGATGAGGCCCATTTCCGCTGAGGCTTCTGGAGGCTAATCACATCTAACCACTGGAGCTTCCAAAGGGTCCTTCACACCCTTGCTGCAACTCAAGAAGGTCCCCGACATACCCGTCTCCACTCGAGAGGAAGCACGTGGGGTCCCGCACACATCCAGGGGAGCCCCATTTCCGCCTCCTAGCTCGAGAAGAGGGATCCTTTCCCTGTTTCGTAGGGAAAGAATTCCCGGCGTTCCCGTCGCATCTCAAGAGGAGGCGCTCTCCACAGGAAAGGCGAGAGGAACTCCAGGGTCGTGCCACCATTCCAAGAGTCCCCCAGATGTGTCAGTCCATTCCAGAGGAACCTGTTTTCCCTGCACTGCCTTGACGTTCAAGCAGAGGATCGACTCCCACCACGTGTGCACGTGGGACAGCCCTGTGGGAAAGCCTCGTGGGAAAGCCTCGTGGGAAAGACTCGAGGGAAAACCATAGATCCTTTGATCCACGCGGCGGACTGCGTGACACTGCTGCTACCGCTCCGGAGGAAAGCACAAGTGCATGCCCGCATTCGAGACGAGGACTGACTCCCCTGGGGAGACTCCAGAAGTACCCCAAGATCCATGTCAGCACTGGAGAGGAATCCTCAGGTTCCGGCCCCGACTCCACACAAGGTCTTAGGCCCCGGCATCGATGGGAGAGGAATCCCGAGAGGCCCCCGAGGAACTCGCATGGGGACTGGCCTTTCCTGAGGCCACCAGAGCGGGTCCCTGAGGTCCCCGTCGTAAGTCGAGAGCACCTGCCGCAACTCGAGAAAATCCAGGAGGTTTTGCCCTCCAGGCGAGATGAGGCCCATTTCCGCTGAGGCTTCTCGAGGCCAATCACATCTAACCACTGGAACTTCCAAAGGGTCCTTCGCACCATTTCTGCAACTCAAGATTCACCGACATACCCGTCTCCACTCGAGAGGAAGCACGTGGGGTCCCGCACACATCCAGGGGAGCCCCGTTTCTGCCTCGCTCGAGATGAGGGATCCTTTCCCTGTTTGGTAGGGAAAGAATTCCCGGCGTTCCCGTCGCATCTCAAGAGGAGGCGCTCTCCACAGGAAAGGCGAGAGGAACTCCAGGGTCGTGCCACCATTCCAAGAGTCCCCCAGATGTGTCAGTCCATTCCAGAGGAACCTGTTTTCCCTGCACTGCCTTGACGTTCAAGCCGAGGATCGACTCCCACCACGTGTGCACGTGGGACAGCCCTGTGGGAAAGCCTCGTGGGAAAGCCTCGTGGGAAAGACTCGAGGGAAAACCATAGATCCTTTGATCCATTGGGCGGACTGCGTGACACTGCTGCTACCGCTCTGGAGGAAAGCGCAAGTGCATGCCCGCATTCGAGACGGGGACTGACTCCCCTGGGGAGACTCCAGAAGTACCCCAAGATCCATGTCAGCACTGGAGAGGAATCCTCAGGTTCCGGCCCCGACTCCACACAAGGTCTTAGGCCCCGGCATCGACGGGAGAGGAATCCCGAGAGGCCCCCGAGGAACTCGCATGGGGACTGGCCTTTCCTGAGGCCACCAGAGCGGGTCCCTGAGGTCCCCGTCGTAAGTCGAGAGCACCTGCCGCAACTCGAGAAAATCCAGGAGGTTTTGCCCTCCAGGCGAGATGAGGCCCATTTCCGCTGAGGCTTCTCGAGGCCAATCACATCTAACCACTGGAACTTCCAAAGGGTCCTTCACACCATTGCTGCAACTCAAGAAGTTCCCCGACATACCCGTCTCCACTCGAGAGGAAGCACGTGGGTTCCCGCACACATCCAGGGGAGCCCCGTTTCCGCCTCCTAGCTTGAGATGAGGGATCCTTTCCCTGTTTCGTAGGGAAAGAATTCCCGGCGTTCCCGTCGCATCTCAAGAGGAGGCGCTCTCCACAGGAAAGGCGAGAGGAACTGAAGGGTCGTGCCACCATTCCAAGAGTCCCCCAGATGTGTCAGTCCATTCCAGAGGAACCTGTTTTCCCTGCACTGCCTTGACGTTCAAGCCGAGGATCGACTCCCACCACGTGTGCACGTGGGACAGCCCTGTGGGAAAGCCTCGTGGGAAAGCCTCGTGGGAAAGACTCGAGGGAAAGCCATACATCCTTTGATCCACGCGGCGGACTGCGTGACACTGCTGCTACCGCTCTGGAGGAAAGCGCAAGTGCATGCCCGCATTCGAGACAAGGACTGACTCCCCTGGGGAGACTCCAGAATTACCCCAAGATCCATGCCAGCACTGGAGAGGAATCCTCAGGTTCCGGCCCCGACTCCACACAAGGTCTTAGGCCCCGGCATCGACGGGAGAGGAATCCCGAGAGGCCCCCGAGGAACTCGCATGGGGACTGGCCTTTCCTGAGGCCACCAGAGCGGGTCCCTGAGGTCCCCGTCGTAAGTCGAGAGCACCTGCCGCAACTCGAGAAAATCCAGGAGGTTTTGCCCTCCAGGCGAGATGAGGCCCATTTCCGCTGAGGCTTCTCGAGGCCAATCACATCTAACCACTGGAACTTCCAAAGGGTCCTTCACACCATTGCTGCAACTCAAGAAGTTCCCCGACATACCCGTCTCCACTCGAGAGGAAGCACGTGGGGTCCCTCACACATCCAGGGGAGCCCCGTTTCCGCCTCCTAGCTCGAGATGAGGGATCCTTCCGTTTTTCGTAGGGAAAGAATTCCCGGCGTTCCAGTCGCATCTCAGGAGGCGCTCTCCACAGGAAAGGCGAGAGGAACTCCAGGGTCGTGACACCATTCCAAGAGTCGCCCAGATGTGTCAGTCCATTCCAGAGGAACCTGTTTTCCCTGCACTGCCTTGACGTTCAAGCCGAGGATCGACTCCCACCACGTGTGCACGTGGGACAGCCCTGTGGGAAAGCCTCGTGGGAAAGCCTCGTGGGAAAGACTCGAGGGAAAACCATAGATCCTTTGATCCACGCGGCGGACTGCGTGACACTACTGCTACCGCTCTGGAGGAAAGCGCAAGTGCATGCCCGCAATCGAGACGAGGACTGACTCCCCTGGGGAGACTCCAGAAGTACCCCAAGATCCATGTCAGCACTGGAGAGGAATCCTCAGGTTCCGGCCCCGACTCCACACAAGGTCTTAGGCCCCGGCATCGACGGGAGAGGAATCCCGAGACGCCCCCGTGGAACTCGCATGGGGACTGGCCTTTCCTGAGGCCACCAGAGCGGGTCCCTGAGGTCCCCGTCGTAAGTCGAGAGCACCTGCCGCAACTCGAGAAAATCCAGGAGGTTTTGCCCTCCAGGCGAGATGAGGCCCATTTCCGCTGAGGCTTCTCGGGGCCAATCACATCTAACCACTGGAACTTCCAAAGGGTCCTTCACACCCTTGCTGCAACTTAAGAACTTCCCCGACATACCCGTCTGCACTCGAGAGGAAGCACGTGGTGTCCCGCACACATCCAGGGGAGCCCCGTTTCCACCTCCTAGCTCGAGATGAGGGATCCTTTCCCTGTTTCGTAGGGAAAGAATTCCCGGCGTTCCCGTCGCATCTCAAGACGAGGCGCTCTCCACAGGAAAGGCGAGAGGAACTCCAGGGTCATGCCACCATTCCAAGAGTCCCCCAGATGTGTCAGTCCATTCCAGAGGAACCTGTTTTCCCTGCACTGCCTTGACGTTCAAGCCGAGGATCGACTCCCACCACGTGTGCACGTGGGACAGCCCTGTGGGAAAGCCTCGTGGGAAAGCCTCGTGGGAAAGACTCGAGGGAAAACCATAGATCCTTTGATCCACGCGGCGGACTGCGTGACACTGCTGCTACCGCTCTGGCGGAAAGCACAAGTGCATGCCCGCATTCGAGACAAGGACTGACTCCCCTGGGGAGACTCCAGAAGTACCCCAAGATCCATGTCAGCACTGGAGAGGAATCCTCAGGTTCCGGCCCCGACTCCACACAAGGTCTTAGGCCCCGGCATCGACGGGAGAGGAATCCCGAGAGGCCCCCGAGGAACTCGCATGGGGACTGGCCTTTCCTGAGGCCACCAGAGCGGGTCCCTGAGGTCCCCGTCGTAAGTCGAGAGCACCTGCCGCAACTCAAGAAAATCCAGGCTGTTTTGCCCTCCAGGCGAGATGAGGCCCATTTCCGCTGAGGCTTCTGGAGGCTAATCCCGTCTAACCACTGGAACTTCCAAAGGGTGCTTCACACCCTTGCTGCAACTCAAGAAGTTCCCCGACATACCCGTCTCCACTCGAGAGGAAGCACGTGGGTCCCGCACACATCCAGGGGAGCCCCGTTTCCGCCTCCTAGCTCGAGATGAGAGATCCTTTCCGTATTTCGTAGGGAAAGAATTCCCGGCGTTCCCGTCGCATCTCAAGAGGAGGCGCTCTCCACAGTAAAGGCGAGAGGAACTGAAGGGTCGTGCCACCATTCCAAGAGTCCCCCAGATGTGTCAGTCCATTCCAGAGGAACCTGTTTTCCCTGCACTGCCTTGACGTTCAAGCCGAGGATCGACTCCCACCACGTGTGCACGTGGGACAGCCCTGTGGGAAAGCCTCGTGGGAAAGCCTCGTGGGAAAGACTCGAGGGAAAACCATAGATCCTTTGATCCACGCGGCGGACTGCGTGACACTGCTGCTACCGCTCTGGAGGAAAGCGCAAGTGCATGCCCGCATTCGAGACGAGGACTGACTCCCCTGGGGAGACTCCAGAAATACCCCAAGATCCATGTCAGCACTGGAGAGGAATCCTCAGGTTCCGGCCCCGACTCCACACAAGGTCTTAGGCCCCGGCATCGACGGGAGAGGAATCCCGAGAGGCCCCCGAGGAACTCGCATGGGGACTGGCCTTTCCTGAGGCCACCAGAGCGGGTCCCTGAGGTCCCCGTCGTAAGTCGAGAGCACCTGCCGCAACTCGAGAAAATCCAGGAGGTTTTGCCCTCCAGGCGAGATGAGGCCCATTTCCGCTGAGGCTTCTCGAGGCCAATCATATCTAACCACTGGAACTTCCAAAGGGTCCTTCACACCCTTGCTGCAACTCAAGAAGTTCCCCGACATACCCGTCTGCACTCGAGTGGAAGCACGTGGTGTCCCGCACACATCCAGGGGAGCCCCGTTTCCGCCTCCTAGCTTGAGATGAGGGATCCTTTCCCTGTTTCGTAGGGAAAGAATTCCCGGCGTTCCCGTCGCATCTCAAGAGGAGGCGCTCTCCACAGGAAAGGCGAGAGGAACTGAAGGGTCGTGCCACCATTCCAAGAGTCCCCCAGATGTGTCAGTCCATTCCAGAGGAACCTGTTTTCCCTGCACTGCCTTGACGTTCAAGCCGAGGATCGACTCCCACCACGTGTGCACGTGGGACAGCCCTGTGGGAAAGCCTCGTGGGAAAGCCTCGTGGGAAAGACTCGAGGGAAAGCCATACATCATTTGATCCACGCGGCGGACTGCGTGACACTGCTGCTACCGCTCTGGAGGAAAGGGCAAGTGCATGCCCGCATTCGAGACAAGGACTGACTCCCCTGGGGAGACTCCAGAATTACCCCAAGATCCATGCCAGCACTGGAGAGGAATCCTCAGGTTCCGGCCCCGACTCCACACAAGGTCTTAGGCCCCGGCATCGACGGGAGAGGAATCCCGAGAGGCCCCCGAGGAACTCGCATGGGGACTGGCCTTTCCTGAGGCCACCAGAGCGGGTCCCTGAGGTCCCCGTCGTAAGTCGAGAGCACCTGCCGCAACTCGAGAAAATCCAGGAGGTTTTGCCCTCCAGGCGAGATGAGGCCCATTTCCGCTGAGGCTTCTCGAGGCCAATCACATCTAACCACTGGAACTTCCAAAGGGTCCTTCACACCATTGCTGCAACTCAAGAAGTTCCCCGACATACCCGTCTCCACTCGAGAGGAAGCACGTGGGGTCCCTCACACATCCAGGGGAGCCCCGTTTCCGCCTCCTAGCTCGAGATGAGGGATCCTTCCGTTTTTCGTAGGGAAAGAATTCCCGGCGTTCCAGTCGCATCTCAGGAGGCGCTCTCCACAGGAAAGGCGAGAGGAACTCCAGGGTCGTGACACCATTCCAAGAGTCGCCCAGATGTGTCAGTCCATTCCAGAGGAACCTGTTTTCCCTGCACTGCCTTGACGTTCAAGCCGAGGATCGACTCCCACCACGTGTGCACGTGGGACAGCCCTGTGGGAAAGCCTCGTGGGAAAGCCTCGTGGGAAAGACTCGAGGGAAAACCATAGATCCTTTGATCCACGCGGCGGACTGCGTGACACTACTGCTACCGCTCTGGAGGAAAGCGCAAGTGCATGCCCGCAATCGAGACGAGGACTGACTCCCCTGGGGAGACTCCAGAAGTACCCCAAGATCCATGTCAGCACTGGAGAGGAATCCTCAGGTTCCGGCCCCGACTCCACACAAGGTCTTAGGCCCCGGCATCGACGGGAGAGGAATCCCGAGACGCCCCCGTGGAACTCGCATGGGGACTGGCCTTTCCTGAGGCCACCAGAGCGGGTCCCTGAGGTCCCCGTCGTAAGTCGAGAGCACCTGCCGCAACTCGAGAAAATCCAGGAGGTTTTGCCCTCCAGGCGAGATGAGGCCCATTTCCGCTGAGGCTTCTCGGGGCCAATCACATCTAACCACTGGAACTTCCAAAGGGTCCTTCACACCCTTGCTGCAACTTAAGAACTTCCCCGACATACCCGTCTGCACTCGAGAGGAAGCACGTGGTGTCCCGCACACATCCAGGGGAGCCCCGTTTCCACCTCCTAGCTCGAGATGAGGGATCCTTTCCCTGTTTCGTAGGGACAGAATTCCCGGCGTTCCCGTCGCATCTCAAGACGAGGCGCTCTCCACAGGAAAGGCGAGAGGAACTCCAGGGTCATGCCACCATTCCAAGAGTCCCCCAGATGTGTCAGTCCATTCCAGAGGAACCTGTTTTCCCTGCACTGCCTTGACGTTCAAGCCGAGGATCGACTCCCACCACGTGTGCACGTGGGACAGCCCTGTGGGAAAGCCTCGTGGGAAAGCCTCGTGGGAAAGACTCGAGGGAAAACCATAGATCCTTTGATCCACGCGGCGGACTGCGTGACACTGCTGCTACCGCTCTGGCGGAAAGCACAAGTGCATGCCCGCATTCGAGACAAGGACTGACTCCCCTGGGGAGACTCCAGAAGTACCCCAAGATCCATGTCAGCACTGGAGAGGAATCCTCAGGTTCCGGCCCCGACTCCACACAAGGTCTTAGGCCCCGGCATCGACGGGAGAGGAATCCCGAGAGGCCCCCGAGGAACTCGCATGGGGACTGGCCTTTCCTGAGGCCACCAGAGCGGGTCCCTGAGGTCCCCGTCGTAAGTCGAGAGCACCTGCCGCAACTCAAGAAAATCCAGGCTGTTTTGCCCTCCAGGCGAGATGAGGCCCATTTCCGCTGAGGCTTCTGGAGGCTAATCCCGTCTAACCACTGGAACTTCCAAAGGGTGCTTCACACCCTTGCTGCAACTCAAGAAGTTCCCCGACATACCCGTCTCCACTCGAGAGGAAGCACGTGGGTCCCGCACACATCCAGGGGAGCCCCGTTTCCGCCTCCTAGCTCGAGATGAGAGATCCTTTCCGTATTTCGTAGGGAAAGAATTCCCGGCGTTCCCGTCGCATCTCAAGAGGAGGCGCTCTCCACAGGAAAGGCGAGAGGAACTGAAGGGTCGTGCCACCATTCCAAGAGTCCCCCAGATGTGTCAGTCCATTCCAGAGGAACCTGTTTTCCCTGCACTGCCTTGACGTTCAAGCCGAGGATCGACTCCCACCACGTGTGCACGTGGGACAGCCCTGTGGGAAAGCCTCGTGGGAAAGCCTCGTGGGAAAGACTCGAGGGAAAACCATAGATCCTTTGATCCACGCGGCGGACTGCGTGACACTATTGCTACCGCTCTGGAGGAAAGCGCAAGTGCATGCCCGCATTCGAGACGAGGACTGACTCCCCTGGGGAGACTCCAGAAGTACCCCAAGATCCATGTCAGCACTGGAGAGGAATCCTCAGGTTCCGGCCCCGACTCCACACAAGGTCTTAGGCCCCGGCATCGACGGGAGAGGAATCCCGAGAGGCCCCCGAGGAACTCGCATGGGGACTGGCCTTTCCTGAGGCCACCAGAGCGGGTCCCTGAGGTCCCCGTCGTAAGTCGAGAGCACCTGCCGCAACTCGAGAAAATCCAGGAGGTTTTGCCCTCCAGGCGAGATGAGGCCCATTTCCACTGAGGCTTCTCGAGGCCAATCACATCTAACCACTGGAACTTCCAAAGGGTCCTTCGCACCATTGCTGCAACTCATGAAGTTCCCCGACATACCCGTCTCCACTCGAGAGGAAGCACGTGGGGTCCCGCACACATCCAGGGAAGCCCCGTTTCCGCCTCCTAGCTCGAGATGAGGGATCCTTTCCCTGTTTCGTAGGGAAAGAATTCCCGGCGTTCCCGTCGCATCTCAAGAGGAGGCGCTCTCCACAGGAAAGGCGAGAGGAACTCCAGGGTCGTGCCACCATTCCAAGAGTCCCCCAGATGTGTCAGTCCATTCCAGAGGAACCTGTTTTCCCTGCACTGCCTTGACGTTCAAGCCGAGGATCGACTCCCACCACGTGTGCACGTGGGACAGCCCTGTGGGAAAGCCTCGTGGGAAAGCCTCGTGGGAAAGACTCGAGGGAAAACCATAGATCCTTTGATCCACGCGGCGGACTGCGTGACACTGCTGCTACCGCTCTGGAGGAAAGCGCAAGTGCATGCCCGCATTCGAGACGAGGACTGACTCCCCTGGGGAGACTCCTGAAGTACCCCAAGATCCAGGTCAGCACTCGAGAGGAATCCTCTGGTTCCGGCCCCGAATTCCACACAAGGTCTTAGGCCCTGGCATCGACGGGAGAGGGATCCCGAGAGGCCCCCGAGGAACTCGCATGGGGACTGGCCTTTCCTGAGGCCACCAGAGCGGGTCCCTGAGGTCCCCATCGTAAGTCGAGAGCACCTGCCGCAACTCGAGAAAATCCAGGAGGTTTTGCCCTCCAGGCGAGATGAGGCCCATTTCCGCTGAGGCTTCTCGAGCCTAATCACATCTAACCACTGGAACTTCCAAAGGGTCCTTCACACCCTTGCTTCAACTCAAGCAGTTCCGCGACATACCCGTCTACACTCGAGAGGAAGCACGTGGAGTCCCGCACACATCCAGCGGAGCCCCGTTTCCGCCTCATAGCTCGAGATGAGGGATCCTTTCCCTGTTTCGTAGGGAAAGAATTCCCGGCGTTCCCGTCGCATCTCAAGAGGTGGCGCTCTCCACAGGAAAGGCGAGAGGAACTCCAGGGTCGTGGCACCAATCCAAGAGACCCCAAGATGTGTCAGTCCATTCCAGAGGAACCTGTTTTCCCTGCACTGTCTTGACGTTCAAGCCGAGGATCGACTCCCACCACGTGTGCACGTGGGACAGCCCTGTGGGAAAGCCTCGTGGGAAAGACTCGTGGGAAAGACTCGAGGGAAAACCATAGATCCTTTGATCCACGCGGCGGTCTGCGTGACACTTCTGCTACCGCTCTGGAGGAAAGCGCAAGTGCATGCCCGCATTCGAGACGAGGACTGACTCCCCTGGGGAGACTCCAGAAGTACCCCAAGATCCATGTCAGCACTGGAGTGGAATCCTCAGGTTCCGGCCCCGACTCCACACAAGGTCTTAGGCCTCGACATCGACGGGAGAGGAATCCCGAGAGGCCCCCGAGGAACTCGCATGGGGACTGGCCTTTCCTGAGGCCACCAGAGCGGGTCCCTGAGGTCCCCGTCGTAAGTCGAGAGCACCTGCCGCAACTCGAGAAAATCCAGGAGGTTTTGCCCTCCAGGCGAGATGAGGCCCATTTCCGCTGAGGCTTCTCGAGGCTAATCACATCTAACCACTGGAACTTCCAAAGGGTCCTTCACACCCTTGCTGCAACTCAAGAAGTTCCCCGACATACCCGTCTCCACTCGAGAGGAAGCACGTGGGGTCCCGCACACATCCAGGGGAGCCCCGTTTCCGCCTCCTAGCTCGAGATGAGGGATCCTTTCCCTGTTTCGTAGGGAAAGAATTCCCGGCGTTCCCGTCGCATCTCAAGAGGAGGCGCTCTCCACAGGAAAGGCGAGAGGAACTCCAGGGTCGTGCCACCATTCCAAGAGTCCCCCAGATGTGTCAGTCCATTCCAGAGGAACCTGTTTTCCCTGCACTGCCTTGACGTTCAAGCCGAGGATCGACTCCCACCACGTGTGCACGTGGGACAGCCCTGTGGGAAAGCCTCGTGGGAAAGCCTCGTGGGAAAGACTCGAGGGAAAACCATAGATCCTTTGATCCACGCGGCGGACTGCGTGACACTGCTGCTACCGCTCTGGAGGAAAGCGCAAGTGCATGCCCGCAATCGAGACGAGGACTGACTCCCCTGGGGAGACTCCTGAAGTACCCCAAGATCCATGTCAGCACTGGAGAGGAATCCTCAGGTTCCGGCCCCGACTCCACACAAGGTCTTAGGCCCCGGCATCGACGGGAGAGGAATGCCGAGAGGCCCCCGCGGAACTCGAATGGGGACTGGCCTTTCCTGAGGCCACCATAGCGGGTCCCTGAGGTCCCCGTCGTAAGTCGAGAGCACCTGCCGAAACTCGAGAAAATCCAGGAGGTTTTGCCCTCCAGGCGAGATGAGGCCCATTTCCGCTGAGGCTTCTCGAGGCCAATCACATCTAACCACTGGAACTTCCAAAGGGTCCTTCACACCCTTGCTGCAACTCAAGAAGTTCCCCGACATACCCGTCTCCACTCGAGAGGAAGCACGTGGGGTCCAGCACACATCCAGGGGAACCCCGTTTCCGCCTCCTAGCTCGAGATGAGGGATCCTTTCCCTGTTTCTTAGGGAAAGAATTCCCGGCGTTCCCGTCGCATCTCAAGAGGAGGCGATCTCCACAGGAGAGGCGAGAGGAACTCCAGGGTCGTGCCACCATTCCAAGAGACGCCCAGATGTGTCAGTCCATTCCAGAGGAACCTGTTTTCCCTGCACTGCCTTGACGTTCAAGCCGAGGATCGACTCCCACCACGTGTGCACGTGGGACAGCCCTGTGGGAAAGCCTCGGGGGAAAGCCTCGTGGGAAAGACTCGAGGGAAAACCATAGATCCTTTGATGCACGCGGCGGACTGCGTCACACTGCTGCTACCGCTCTGGAGGAAAGCGCAAGTGCATGCCCGCATTCGAGACGAGGACTGACTCCCCTGGGGAGACTCCAGAAGTACCCCAAGATCCATGTCAGCACTGGAGAGGAATCCTCAGGTTCCGGCCCCGAATCCACACAAGGTCTTAGGCCCAGGCATCGACGGGAGAGGAATCCCGAGAGGCCCCCGAGGAATTCGCATGGGGACTGGCCTTTCCTGAGGCCACCAGAGCGGGTCCCTGAGGTCCCCGTCTTAAGTCGAGAGCACCTGCCGTAACTCGAGAAAATCCAGGAGGTTTTGCCCTCCAGGCGAGATGAGGCCCATTTCCGCTGAGGCTTCTCGAGGCTAATCACGTCTAACAACTGGAACTTCCACAGGGTCCTTCACACCCTTGCTGCAACTCAAGAAGTTCCCCGACATACCCGTCTCCACTCGAGAGGAAGCACGTGGGGTCCCGCACACATCCAGGGGAGCCCCGTTTCCGCCTCCTAGCTCGAGATGAGGGATCCTTTCCCTGTTACTTAGGGAAAGAATACCCGGCGTTCCCGTCGCATCTCAAGAGGAGGCGCTCTCCACAGGAAAGGCGAGAGGAACTCCAGGGTCGTGCCACCATTCCAAGAGTCCCCCAGATGTGTCAGTCCATTCCAGAGGAACCTGTTTTCCCTGCACTGCCTTGACGTTCAAGCCGAGGATCGACTCCCACCACGTGTGCACGTGGGACAGCCCTGTGGGAAAGCCTCGTGGGAAAGCCTCGTGGGAAAGACTCGAGGGAAAACCATAGATCCTTTGATCCACGCGGCGGACTGCGTGACACTGCTGCTACCGCTCTGGAGGAAAGCGCAAGTGCATGCCCGCAATCGAGACGAGGACTGACTCCCCTGGGGAGACTCCTGAAGTACCCCAAGATCCATGTCAGCACTGGAGAGGAATCCTCAGGTTCCGGCCCCGACTCCACACAAGGTCTTAGGCCCCGGCATCGACGGGAGAGGAATGCCGAGAGGCCCCCGAGGAACTCGCATGGGGACTGGCCTTTCCTGAGGCCACCATAGCGGGTCCCTGAGGTCCCCGTCGTAAGTCGAGAGCACCTGCCGAAACTCGAGAAAATCCAGGAGGTTTTGCCCTCCAGGCGAGATGAGGCCCATTTCCGCTGAGGCTTCTCGAGGCCAATCACATCTAACCACTGGAACTTCCAAAGGGTCCTTCACACCCTTGCTGCAACTCAAGAAGTTCCCCGACATACCCGTCTCCACTCGAGAGGAAGCACGTGGGGTCCAGCACACATCCAGGGGAACCCCGTTTCCGCCTCCTAGCTCGAGATGAGGGATCCTTTCCCTGTTTCTTAGGGAAAGAATTCCCGGCGTTCCCGTCGCATCTCAAGAGGAGGCGATCTCCACAGGAGAGGCGAGAGGAACTCCAGGGTCGTGCCACCATTCCAAGAGACGCCCAGATGTGTCAGTCCATTCCAGAGGAACCTGTTTTCCCTGCACTGCCTTGACGTTCAAGCCGAGGATCGACTCCCACCACGTGTGCACGTGGGACAGCCCTGTGGGAAAGCCTCGGGGGAAAGCCTCGTGGGAAAGACTCGAGGGAAAACCATAGATCCTTTGATGCACGCGGCGGACTGCGTCACACTGCTGCTACCGCTCTGGAGGAAAGCGCAAGTGCATGCCCGCATTCGAGACGAGGACTGACTCCCCTGGGGAGACTCCAGAAGTACCCCAAGATCCATGTCAGCACTGGAGAGGAATCCTCAGGTTCCGGCCCCGACTCAACACAAGGTCTTAGGCCCCGGCATCGACGGGAGAGGAATCCCGAGAGGCCCCCGAGGAATTCGCATGGGGACTGGCCTTTCCTGAGGCCACCAGAGCGGGTCCCTGAGGTCCCCGTCTTAAGTCGAGAGCACCTGCCTTAACTCGAGAAAATCCAGGAGGTTTTGCCCTCCAGGCGAGATGAGGCCCATTTCCGCTGAGGCTTCTCGAGGCTAATCACGTCTAACAACTGGAACTTCCAAAGGGTCCTTCACACCCTTGCTGCAACTCAAGAAGTTCCCCGACATACCCGTCTCCACTCGAGAGGAAGCACGTGGGGTCCCGCACACATCCAGGAGAGCCCCGTTTCCGCCTCCTAGCTCGAGGTGAGGTTTCCTTTCAATGTTTTGTAGGGAAAGAATTCCCGGCGTTCCCGTCGCATCTCAAGAGGAGGCGCTCTCCACAGGAAAGGCGAGAGAAACTCCAGGGTAGTGGCACCATTCCAAAAGACCCCCAGATGTGTCAGTCCATTCCAGAGGAACCTGTTTTCCCTGCACTGCCTTGACGTTCAAGCCGAGGATCCACTCCCACCACGTGTGCACGTGGGACAGCCCTGTGGGAAAGCCTCGTGGGAAAGCCTCGTGGGAAAGACTCGAGGGAAAACCATAGATCCTTTCATCCACGCGGTGGACTGCGTGACACTGCTGCTACCGCTCTGGAGGAAAGCGCAAGTGCATGCCCGCATTCGAGACGAGGACTGACTCCCCTGGGGAGACACCAGAAGTACCCCAAGATCCATGTCAGCACTGGAGAGGAATCCTCAGGTTCCGGCCCCGACTCCACACAAGGACTTAGGCCCCAGCATCGACGGGAGAGGAATCCCAAGAGGACCAGAGGAACTCGCATGGGGACTGGCCTTTCCTGAGGCCATCAGAGCGGGTCTCTGAGGTCCCCGTCGTAAGTCGAGAGCACCTGCCGCAACTCGAGAAAATCCAGGAGGTTTTGCTCTCCAGGCGAGATGAGGCCCATTTCCGCTGAGGCTTCTCGGGGCTAATCACTTCTAACCACTGGAACTTCCAATGGGTCGTTCACACCCTTACTGCAACTCAAGAAGTTCCCCGACATACCCGTCTCCACTCGAGAGGAAGCACGTGGGGTCCCGCACACATCCAGGGGAGCCCCGTTTCCGCCTCCTAGCTCGAGATGAGGGATCCTTTCCCTGTTTCGTAGGGAAAGAATTCCCGGTGTTCCCGTCGCATCTCAAGAGGAGGCGCTCTCCACAGGAAAGGCGAGAGGAACTCCAGGGTCGTGCCACCATTCCAAGAGTCCCCCAGATGTGTCAGTCCATTCCAGTGGAACCTGTTTTCCCTGCACTGCCTTGGCGTTCAAGCCGAGGATAGACTCCCACCACGTGTGCACGTGGGACAGCCCTGTGGGAAAGCCTCGTGGGAAAGCCTCGTGGGAAAGACTCGAGGGAAAACCATAGATCCTTTGATCCACGTGAAGGAATGCGTGACACTGCTGCTACCGCTCTGGAGGAAAGCGCAAGTGCATGCCCGCTTTCGAGACGAGGACTGACTCCCCTGGGGAGACTCCAGAAGTACCCTAAGATCCATGTCAGCACTGGAGAGGAATCCTCAGTTTCTGGCCCCGACTCCACACGAGGTTTTAGGCCCCGGTATCGACGGGAGAGGAATCCCGAGAGGCCCCCGAGGAACTCGCAAGGGGACTGGCCTTTCCTGAGGCCACCAGAGCGGGTCCCTGAGGTCCCCGTCGTAAGTCGAGAGCACCTGCCGCAACTCGAGAAAATCCAGGAGGTTTTGCCCTCCAGGCGAGATGAGGCCCATTTCCGCTGAGGCTTCTCGAGGCTAATCACGTCTAACCACTGGAACTTCCAAAGGGTCCTTCACACCCTTGCTGCAACACAAGAAGTTCCCCGACATACCCGTCTCCACTCGAGAGGAAGCACGTGGGGTCCCGCACACATCCAGGGCAGCCCCGTTTCCGCCTCCTAGCTCGAGATGAGGGATCCTTTCCCTGTTTTGTAGGGAAAGAATTCCTGGCGTTCCCGTCGCATCTCAAGAGTAGGCGCTCTCCACAGGAAAGGCGAGAGTAACTCCAGGCTCGTGGCACCATATCAAGAGTCGCCCAGATGTGTCAGTCCATTCCAGAGGAACCTGTTTTCCCTGCACTGCCTTGACGTTCAAGCCGAGGATCGACTCCCACCACGTGTGCACGTGGGACAGCCCTGTGGGAAAGCCTCGTGGGAAAGACTCGTGGGAAAGACTCGAGGGAAAACCATAGATCCTTTGATCCACGCGGCGGACTGCGTGACACTGCTGCTACCGCTCTGGAGGAAAGCGCAAGTGCATGCCCGCATTCGAGACGAGGACTGACTCCCCTGGGGAGACTCCAGAAGTACCCCAAGATCCATGTCAGCACTGGAGAGGAATCCTCAGGTTCCGGCCCCGACTCCACACAAGGTCTTAGGCCCCGGCATCGACGGGAGAGGAATCCCGAGAGGCCCCCGAGGAACTCGCATGGGGACTGGCCTTTCCTGAGGCCACCAGAGCGGGTCCCTGAGGTCCCCATCGTAAGTCGAGAGCACCTGCCGCAACTCGAGAAAATCCAGGAGGTTTTGCCCTCCAGGCGAGATGAGGCCCATTTCCGCTGAGGCTTCTCGAGGCCAATCACATCTAACCACTGGAACTTCCAAAGGGTCCTTCACACCCTTGCTGCAACTCAAGAAGTTCCCCGACATACCTGTCTCCACTCGAGAGGAAGCACGTGGGGTCCAGCACACATCCAGGGGAACCCCGTTTCCGCCTCCTAGCTCGAGATGAGGGATCCTTTCCCTGTTTCGTAGGGAAAGAATTCCCGGCGTTCCCGTCGCATCTCAAGAGGAGGCGATCTCCACAGGAGAGGCGAGAGGAACTCCAGGGTCGTGCCACCATTCCAAGAGACGCCCAGATGTGTCAGTCCATTCCAGAGGAACCTGGTTTCCCTGCACTGCCTTGACGTTCAAGCCGAGGATCGACTCCCACCACGTGTGCACGTGGGACAGCCCTGTGGGAAAGCCTCGGGGGAAAGCCTCGTGGGAAAGACTCGAGGGAAAACCATAGATCCTTTGATGCACGCGGCGGACTGCGTCACACTGCTGCTACCGCTCTGGAGGAAAGCGCAAGTGCATGCCCGCATTCGAGACGAGGACTGACTCCCCTGGGGAGACTCCAGAAGTACCCCAAGATCCATGTCAGCACTGGAGAGGAATCCTCAGGTTCCGGCCCCGACTCCACACAAGGTCTTAGGCCCCGGCATCGACGGGAGAGGAATCCCGAGAGGCCCCCGAGGAATTCGCATGGGGACTGGCCTTTCCTGAGGCCACCAGAGCGGGTCCCTGAGGTCCCCGTCTTAAGTCGAGAGCACCTGCCGTAACTCGAGAAAATCCAGGAGGTTTTGCCCTCCAGGCGAGATGAGGCCCATTTCCGCTGAGGCTTCTCGAGGCTAATCACGTCTAACAACTGGAACTTCCAAAGGGTCCTTCACACCCTTGCTGCAACTCAAGAAGTTCCCCGACATACCCGTCTCCACTCGAGAGGAAGCACGTGGGGTCCCGCACACATCCAGGAGAGCCCCGTTTCCGCCTCCTAGCTCGAGGTGAGGTTTCCTTTCAATGTTTTGTAGGGAAAGAATTCCCGGCGTTCCCGTCGCATCTCAAGAGGAGGCGCTCTCCGCAGGAAAGGCGAGAGAAACTCCAGGGTAGTGGCACCATTCCAAAAGACCCCCAGATGTGTCAGTCCATTCCAGAGGAACCTGTTTTCCCTGCACTGCCTTGACGTTCAAGCCGAGGATCCACTCCCACCACGTGTGCACGTGGGACAGCCCTGTGGGAAAGCCTCGTGGGAAAGCCTCGTGGGAAAGACTCGAGGGAAAACCATAGATCCTTTCATCCACGCGGTGGACTGCGTGACACTGCTGCTACCGCTCTGGAGGAAAGCGCAAGTGCATGCCCGCATTCGAGACGAGGACTGACTCCCCTGGGGAGACACCAGAAGTACCCCAAGATCCATGTCAGCACTGGAGAGGAATCCTCAGGTTCCGGCCCCGACTCCACACAAGGACTTAGGCCCCAGCATCGACGGGAGAGGAATCCCGAGAGGACCCGAGGAACTCGCATGGGGACTGGCCTTTCCTGAGGCCATCAGAGCGGGTCTCTGAGGTCCCCGTCGTAAGTCGAGAGTACCTGCCGCAACTCGAGAAAATCCAGGAGGTTTTGCTCTCCAGGCGAGATGAGGCCCATTTCCGCTGAGGCTTCTCGGGGCTAATCACTTCTAACCACTGGAACTTCCAATGGGTCGTTCACACCCTTACTGCAACTCAAGAAGTTCCCCGACATACCCGTCTCCACTCGAGAGGAAGCACGTGGGGTCCCGCACACATCCAGGGGAGCCCCGTTTCCGCCTCCTAGCTCGAAATGAGGGATCCTTTCCCTGTTTCGTAGGGAAAGAATTCCCGGTGTTCCCGTCGCATCTCAAGAGGAGGCGCTCTCCACAGGAAAGGCGAGAGGAACTCCAGGGTCGTGCCACCATTCCAAGAGTCCCCCAGATGTGTCAGTCCATTCCAGAGGAACCTGTTTTCCCTGCACTGCCTTGACGTTCAAGCCGAGGATCGACTCCCACCACGTGTGCACGTGGGACAGCCCTGTGGGAAAGCCTCGTGGGAAAGCCTCGTGGGAAAGACTCGAGGGAAAACCATAGATCCTTTGATCCACGTGAAGGAATGCGTGACACTGCTGCTACCGCTCTGGAGGAAAGCGCAAGTGCATGCCCGCTTTCGAGACGAGGACTGACTCCCCTGGGGAGACTCCAGAAGTACCCTAAGATCCATGTCAGCACTGGAGAGGAATCCTCAGTTTCCGGCCCCGACTCCACACGAGGTCTTAGGCCCCGGTATCGACGGGAGAGGAATCCCGAGAGGCCCCCGAGGAACTCGCATGGGGACTGGCCTTTCCTGAGGCCACCAGAGCGGGTCCCTGAGGTCCCCGTCGTAAGTCGAGAGCACCTGCCGCAACTCGAGAAAATCCAGGAGGTTTTGCCCTCCAGGCGAGATGAGGCCCATTTCCGCTGAGGCTTCTCCAGGCTAATCACGTCTAACCACTGGAACTTCCAAAGGGTCCTTCACACCCTTGCTGCAACTCAAGAAGTTCCCCGACATACCCGTCTCCACTCGAGAGGAAGCACGTGGGGTCCCGCACACATCCAGGGCAGCCCCGTTTCCGCCTCCTAGCTCGAGATGAGGGATCCTTTCCCTGTTTTGTAGGGAAAGAATTCCTGGCGTTCCCGTCGCATCTCAAGAGTAGGCGCTCTCCACAGGAAAGGCGAGAGTAACTCCAGGCTCGTGGCATCATATCAAGAGTCGCCCAGATGTGTCAGTCCATTCCAGAGGAACCTGTTTTCCCTGCACTGCCTTGACGTTCAAGCCGAGGATCGACTCCCACCACGTGTGCACGTGGGACAGCCCTGTGGGAAAGCCTCGTGGGAAAGACTCGTGGGAAAGACTCGAGGGAAAACCATAGATCCTTTGATCCACGCGGCGGACTGCGAGACACTGCTGCTACCGCTCTGGAGGAAAGCGCAAGTGCATGCCCGCATTCGAGACGAGGACTGACTCCCCTGGGGAGACTCCAGAAGTACCCCAAGATCCATGTCAGCACTGGAGAGGAATCCTCAGGTTCCGGCCCCGACTCCACACAAGGTCTTAGGCCCCGGCATCGACGGGAGAGGAATCCCGAGAGGCCCCCGAGGAACTCGCATGGGGACTGGCCTTTCCTGAGGCCACCAGAGCGGGTCCCTGAGGTCCCCATCGTAAGTCGAGAGCACCTGCCGCAACTCGAGAAAATCCAGGAGGTTTTGCCCTCCAGGCGAGCTGAGGCCCATTTCCGCTGAGGCTTCTGGAGGCTAATCACGTCTAAACACTGGAACTTCCAAAGGGTCCTTCACACCCTTGCTGCAACTAAAGAATTTCCCCGACATACCCGTCTCCACTCGAGAGGAAGCACGTGGGGTCCCGCACACATCCAGGGGAGCCCCGTTTCCGCCTCCTAGCTCGAGATGAGGGATCCTTTCCCTGTTTCGTAGGGAAAGAATTCCCGGCGTTCCCGTCGCATCTCAAGAGGAGGCGCTCTCCACAGGAAAGGCGAGAGGAACTCCAGGGTCGTGCCACCATTCCAAGAGTCCCCCAGATGTGTCAGTCCATTCCAGAGGAACCTGTTTTCCCTGCACTGCCTTGACGTTCAAGCCGAGGATCGACTCCCACCACGTGTGCACGTGGGACAGCCCTGTGGGAAAGCCTCGTGGGAAAGCCTCGTGGGAAAGACTCGAGGGAAAACCATAGATCCTTTGATCCACGCGGCGGACTGCGTGACACTGCTGCTACCGCTCTGGAGGAAAGCGCAAGTGCATGCCCGCATTCGAGACGAGGACTGACTCCCCTGGGGAGACTCCTGAAGTACCCCAAGATCCAGGTCAGCACTCGAGAGGAATCCTCAGGTTCCGGCCCCGAATTCCACACAAGGTCTTAGGCCCTGGCATCGACGGGAGAGGGATCCCGAGAGGCCCCCGAGGAACTCGCATGGGGACTGGCCTTTCCTGAGGCCACCAGAGCGGGTCCCTGAGGTCCCCATCGTAAGTCGAGAGCACCTGCCGCAACTCGAGAAAATCCAGGAGGTTTTGCCCTCCAGGCGAGATGAGGCCCATTTCCGCTGAGGCTTCTCGAGCCTAATCACATCTAACCACTGGAACTTCCAAAGGGTCCTTCACACCCTTGCTGCAACTCAAGCAGTTCCGCGACATACCCGTCTACACTCGAGAGGAAGCACGTGGAGTCCCGCACACATCCAGCGGAGCCCCGTTTCCGCCTCATAGCTCGAGATGAGGGATCCTTTCCCTGTTTCGTAGGGAAAGAATTCCCGGCGTTCCCGTCGCATCTCAAGAGGTGGCGCTCTCCACAGGAAAGGCGAGAGGAACTCCAGGGTGGTGGCACCAATCCAAGAGACCCCAAGATGTGTCAGTCCATTCCAGAGGAACCTTTTTTCCCTGCACTGTCTTGACGTTCAAGCCGAGGATCGACTCCCACCACGTGTGCACGTGGGACAGCCCTGTGGGAAAGCCTCGTGGGAAAGACTCGTGGGAAAGACTCGAGGGAAAACCATAGATCCTTTGATCCACGCGGCGGTCTGCGTGACACTTCTGCTACCGCTCTGGAGGAAAGCGCAAGTGCATGCCCGCATTCGAGACGAGGACTGACTCCCCTGGGGAGACTCCAAAAGTACCCCAAGATCCATGTCAGCACTGGAGAGGAATCCTCAGGTTCCGGCCCCGACTCCACACAAGGTCTTAGGCCTCGACATCGACGGGAGAGGAATCCCGAGAGGCCCCCGAGGAACTCGCATGGGGACTGGCCTTTCCTGAGGCCACCAGAGCGGGTCCCTGAGGTCCCCGTCGTAAGTCGAGAGCACCTGCCGCAACTCGAGAAAATCCAGGAGGTTTTGCCCTCCAGGCGAGATGAGGCCCATTTCCGCTGAGGCTTCTCGAGGCTAATCACATCTAACCACTGGAACTTCCAAAGGGTCCTTCACACCCTTGCTGCAACTCAAGAAGTTCCCCGACATACCCGTCTCCACTCGAGAGGAAGCACGTGGGGTCCCGCACACATCCAGGGGAGCCCCGTTTCCGCCTCCTAGCTCGAGATGAGGGATCCTTTCCCTGTTTCGTAGGGAAAGAATTCCCGGCGTTCCCGTCGCATCTCAAGAGGAGGCGCTCTCCACAGGAAAGGCGAGAGGAACTCCAGGGTCGTGCCACCATTCCAAGAGTCCCCCAGATGTGTCAGTCCATTCCAGAGGAACCTGTTTTCCCTGCACTGCCTTGACGTTCAAGCCGAGGATCGACTCCCACCACGTGTGCACGTGGGACAGCCCTGTGGGAAAGCCTCGTGGGAAAGCCTCGTGGGAAAGACTCGAGGGAAAACCATAGATCCTTTGATCCACGCGGCGGACTGCGTGACACTGCTGCTACCGCTCTGGAGGAAAGCGCAAGTGCATGCCCGCAATCGAGACGAGGACTGACTCCCCTGGGGAGACTCCTGAAGTACCCCAAGATCCATGTCAGCACTGGAGAGGAATCCTCAGGTTCCGGCCCCGACTCCACACAAGGTCTTAGGCCCCGGCATCGACGGGAGAGGAATCCCGAGAGGCCCCCGAGGAACTCGCATGGGGACTGGCCTTTCCTGAGGCCACCATAGCGGGTCCCTGAGGTCCCCGTCGTAAGTCGAGAGCACCTGCCGAAACTCGAGAAAATCCAGGAGGTTTTGCCCTCCAGGCGAGATGAGGCCCATTTCCGCTGAGGCTTCTCGAGGCCAATCACATCTAACCACTGGAACTTCCAAAGGGTCCTTCACACCCTTGCTGCAACTCAAGAAGTTCCCCGACATACCCGTCTCCACTCGAGAGGAAGCACGTGGGGTCCAGCACACATCCAGGGGAACCCCGTTTCCGCCTCCTAGCTCGAGATGTGGGATCCTTTCCCTGTTTCTTAGGGAAAGAATTCCCGGCGTTCCCGTCGCATCTCAAGAGGAGGCGATCTCCACAGGAGAGGCGAGAGGAACTCCAGGGTCGTGCCACCATTCCAAGAGACGCCCAGATGTGTCAGTCCATTCCAGAGGAACCTGTTTTCCCTGCACTGCCTTGACGTTCAAGCCGAGGATCGACTCCCACCACGTGTGCACGTGGGACAGCCCTGTGGGAAAGCCTCGGGGGAAAGCCTCGTGGGAAAGACTCGAGGGAAAACCATAGATCCTTTGATGCACGCGGCGGACTGCGTCACACTGCTGCTACCGCTCTGGAGGAAAGCGCAAGTGCATGCCCGCATTCGAGACGAGGACTGACTCCCCTGGGGAGACTCCAGAAGTACCCCAAGATCCATGTCAGCACTGGAGAGGAATCCTCAGGTTCCGGCCCCGACTCCACACAAGGTCTTAGGCCCCGGCATCGACGGGAGAGGAATCCCGAGAGGCCCCCGAGGAATTCGCATGGGGACTGGCCTTTCCTGAGGCCACCAGAGCGGGTCCCTGAGGTCCCCGTCTTAAGTCGAGAGCAGCTGCCGTAACTCGAGAAAATCCAGGAGGTTTTGCCCTCCAGGCGAGATGAGGCCCATTTCCGCTGAGGCTTCTCGAGGCTAATCACGTCTAACAACTGGAACTTCCAAAGGGTCCTTCACACCCTTGCTGCAACTCAAGAAGTTCCCCGACATACCCGTCTCCACTCGAGAGGAAGCACGTGGGGTCCCGCACACATCCAGGAGAGCCCCGTTTCCGCCTCCTAGCTCGAGGTGAGGTTTCCTTTCAATGTTTTGTAGGGAAAGAATTCCCGGCGTTCCCGTCGCATCTCAAGAGGAGGCGCTCTCCACAGGAAAGGCGAGAGAAACTCCAGGGTAGTGGCACCATTCCAAAAGACCCCCAGATGTGTCAGTCCATTCCAGAGGAACCTGTTTTCCCTGCACTGCCTTGACGTTCAAGCCGAGGATCCACTCCCACCACGTGTGCACGTGGGACAGCCCTGTGGGAAAGCCTCGTGGGAAAGCCTCGTGGGAAAGACTCGAGGGAAAACCATAGATCCTTTCATCCACGCGGTGGACTGCGTGACACTGCTGCTACCGCTCTGGAGGAAAGCGCAATTGCATGCCCGCATTCGAGACGAGGACTGACTCCCCTGGGGAGACACCAGAAGTACCCCAAGATCCATGTCAGCACTGAAGAGGAATCCTCAGGTTCCGGCCCCGACTCCACACAAGGACTTAGGCCCCAGCATCGACGGGAGAGGAATCCCGAGAGGACCCGAGGAACTCGCATGGGGACTGGTCTTTCCTGAGGCCATCAGAGCGGGTCTCTGAGGTCCCCGTCGTAAGTCGAGAGTACCTGCCGCAACTCGAGAAAATCCAGGAGGTTTTGCTCTCCAGGCGAGATGAGGACCATTTCCGCTGAGGCTTCTCGGGGCTAATCACTTCTAACCACTGGAACTTCCAATGGGTCGTTCACACCCTTACTGCAACTCAAGAAGTTCCCCGACATACCCGTCTCCACTCGAGAGGAAGCACGTGGGGTCCCGCACACATCCAGGGGAGCCCCGTTTCCGCCTCCTAGCTCGAGATGAGGGATCCTTTCCCTGTTTCGTAGGGAAAGAATTCCCGGTGTTCCCGTCGCATCTCAAGAGGAGGCGCTCTCCACAGGAAAGGCGAGAGGAACTCCAGGGTCGTGCCACCATTCCAAGAGTCCCCCAGATGTGTCAGTCCATTCCAGAGGAACCTGTTTTCCCTGCACTGCCTTGACGTTCAAGCCGAGGATCGACTCCCACCACGTGTGCACGTGGGACAGCCCTGTGGGAAAGCCTCGTGGGAAAACCTCGTGGGAAAGACACGAGGGAAAACAATAGATCCTTTGATCCAAGCGGCGGACTTGGTGACACTGCTGCTACCGCTCTGGAGGAAAGCGCAAGTGCATGCCCGCATTCGAGACGAGGACTGACTCCCCTGGGGAGACTCCAGAAGTACCCCAAGATCCATGTCAGCACTGGAGAGGAATCCTCAGGTTCCGGCCCCGACTCCACACAAGGTCTTAGGCCCCGGCATCGACGGGAGAGGAATCCCGAGAGGCCCCCGAGGAACTCGCATGGGGACTGGCCTTTCCTGAGGCCAACAGAGCGGGTCCCTGAGGTCCCCATCGTAAGTCGAGAGCACCTGCCCCAACTCGAGAAAATCCAGGAGGTTTTGCCCTCCAGGCGAGATGAGGCCCATTTCCGCTGAGGCTTCTCGAGGCTAATCATGTCTAACCACTGGAACTTCCAAAGGGTCCTTCACACCCTTGCTGCAACTCAAGAAGTTCCCCGACATACCCGTCTCCACTCGAGAGGAAGCACGAGGGTCCCGCACACATCCAGGGGAGCCCCGTTTCCGCCTCCTAGCTCGAGATGAGGGATCCTTTCCCTGTTTCTTAGGGAAAGAATACCCGGCGTTCCCGTCGCATCTCAAGAGGAGGCGCTCTCCACAGGAAAGGCGAGAGGAACTCCAGGGTCGTGCCACCATTCCAAGAGTCCCCCAGATGTGTCAGTCCATTCCAGAGGAACCTGTTTTCCCTGCACTGCCTTGACGTTCAAGCCGAGGATCGACTCCCACCACGTGTGCACGTGGGACAGCCCTGTGGGAAAGCCTCGTGGGAAAGCCTCGTGGGAAAGACTCGAGGGAAAACCATAGATCCTTTGATCCACGCGGCGGTCTGCGTGACACTGCTGCTACCGCTCTGGAGGAAAGCGCAAGTGCATGCCCGCATTCGAGACGAGGACTGACTCCCCTGGGGAGACTCCAGAAGTACCCCAAGATCCATGTCAGCACTGGAGAGGAATCCTCAGGTTCCGGCCCCGACTCCACACAAGGTCTTAGGCCCCGGCATCGACGGGAGAGGAATCCCGAGACGCCCCCGAGGAACTCGCATGGGGACTGGCCTTTCCTGAGGCCACCAGAGCGGGTCCCTGAGGTCCCCGTCGTAAGTCGACAGCACCTGCCGCAACTCGAGAAAATCCAGGAGGTTTTGCCCTCCAGGCGAGATGAGGCCCATTTCCGCTGAGGCTTCTCGAGGCTAATCACGTCTAACCACTGGAACTTCCAAAGAGTCCTTCACACCCTTGCTGCAACTCAAGAAGTTCCCCGACATACCCGTCTCCACTCGAGAGGAAGCACGTGGGGTCCCGCACACATCCAGGGTAGCCCCGTTTCCGCCTCCTAGCTCGAGATGAGGGATCCTTTCCCTGTTTCGTAGGGAAAGAATTCCCGGCATTCCCGTCGCATCTCAAGAGGAGGCGCTCTCCACAGGAAAGGCGAGAGGAACTCCAGGGTCGTGCCACCATTCCAAGAGTCCCCCAGATGTGTCAGTCCATTCCAGAGGAACCTGTTTTCCCTGCACTGCCTTGACGTTCAAGCCGAGGATCGACTCCCACCACGTGTGCACGTGGGACAGCCCTGTGGGAAAGCCTCGTGGGAAAGCCTCGTGGGAAAGACTCGAGGGAAAACCATAGATCCTTTGATCCACGCGGCGGTCTGCGTGACACTGCTGCTACCGCTCTGGAGGAAAGCGCAAGTGCATGCCCGCATTCGAGACGAGGACTGACTCCCCTGGGGAGACTCCAGAAGTACCCCAAGATCCATGTCAGCACTGGAGAGGAATCCTCAGGTTCCGGCCCCGACTCAACACAAGGTCTTAGGCCCTGGCATTGACGGGAGAGGAATCCCGAGAGGCTCCCGAGGAACTCGCATGGGGACTGGCCTTTCCTGAGGCCACCAGAGCGGGTCCCTGAGGTCCCCGTCGTAAGTCGAGAGCACCTGCCGCAACTCGAGAAAATCCAGGAGGTTTTGCCCTCCAGGCGAGATGAGGCCCATTTCCACTGAGGCTTCTCGAGGCCAATCACATCTAACCACTGGAACTTCCAAAGGGTCCTTCGCACCATTGCTGCAACTCATGAAGTTCCCCGACATACCCGTCTCCACTCGAGAGGAAGCACGTGGGGTCCCGCACACATCCAGGGGAGCCCCGTTTCCGCCTCCTAGCTCGAGATGAGGGATCATTTCTCTGTTTCGTAGGGAAAGAATTCCCGGCGTTCCCGTCGCATCTCAAGAGGAGGCGTTCTCCACAGGAAAGGCGAGAGGAACTCCAGGGTCGAGCCACCATTCCAAGAGTACCCCAGATGTGTCAGTCCATTCCAGAGGAACCTGTTTTCCCTGCACTGCCTTGACGTTCAAGCCGAGAATCGACTCCCACCACGTGTGCACGTGGGACAGCCCTGTGGGAAAGCCTCGTGGGAAAGCCTCGTGGGAAAGACTCGAGGGAAAACCATAGATCCTTTGATCCACGCGGCGGACTGCGTGACACTGCTGCTACCGCTCTGGAGGAAAGCGCAAGTGCATGCCCGCATTCGAGACGAGGACTGACTCCCCTTGGGAGACTCCAGAAGTACCCCAAGATCCATGTCAGCACTGGAGGGGAATCCTCAGGTTCGGGCCCCGACTCCACACAAGGACTTAGGCAACGGCATCGACAGGAGAGGAATCCCGAGAGGCCCCCGAGGAACTCGCATGGGGACTGGCCTTTCCTGAGGCCACCAGAGCGGGTCCCTGAGGTCCCCGTCGTACGTCGAGAGCACCTGCCGCAACTCGAGAAAATCCAGGAGGTTTTGCCCTCCAGGCGAGATGAGGCCCATTTCCGCTGAGGCTTCTCGAGGCCAATCACATCTAACCACTGGAACTTCCAAAGGGTCCTTCACACCCTTGCTGCAACTCAAGAAGTTCCCCGACATACCCGTCTCCACTCAAGAGGAAGCCCGTGGGGTCCCGCACACATCCAGGTGAGCCCCGTTTCCGCCTCCTAGCTCGAGATGAGGGATCCTTTCCCTGTTTCGGAGGGAAAGATTCCCGGCCTTACCGTCGCATCTCAAGAGGAGGCGGTCTCCACAAGAAAGGCGAGAGGAACTCCAGGGTCGTGCCACCATTCCAAGAGTCCCCCAGATGTGTCAGTCCATTCCAGAGGAACCTGTTTTCCCTGCACTGCCTTGACGTTCAAGCCGAGGATAGAATCCCACCACGTGTGCACGTGGGACAGCCCTGTGGGAAAGCCTCGTGGGAAAGCCTCGTGGGAAAGACTCGAGGGAAAACCATAGATCCTTTGATCCACGTGGAGGAATGCGTGACACTGCTGCTACCGCTCTGGAGGAAAGCGCAAGTGCATGCCCGCATTCGAGACGAGGACTGACTCCCCTGGGGAGACTCCAGAAGTACCCTAAGATCCATGTCAGCACTGGAGAGGAATCCTCAGTTTCCGGCCCCGACTCCACACGAGGTCTTAGGCCCCGGTATCGACGGGAGAGGAATCCCGAGAGGCCCCCGAGGAACTCGCATGGGGACTGGCCTTTCCTGAGGCCACCAGAGCGGGTCCCTGAGGTCCCCATCGTAAGTCGAGAGCACCTGCCGCAACTCGAGAAAATCCAGGAGGTTTTGCCCTCCAGGCGAGATGAGGCCCATTTCCGCTGAGGCTTCTCGAGGCTAATCACGTCTAACCACTGGAACTTCCAAAGGGTCCTTCACACCCTTGCTGCAACTCAAGAAGTTCCCCGACATACCCGTCTCCACTCGAGAGGAAGCACGTGGGGTCCCGCACACATCCAGGGCAGCCCCGTTTCCGCCTACTAGCTCGAGATGAGGGATCCTTTCCCTGTTTTGTAGGGAAAGAATTCCTGGCGTTCCCGTCGCATCTCAAGAGTAGGCGCTCTCCACAGGAAAGGCGAGAGTAACTCCAGGCTCGTGGCACCATATCAAGAGTCGCCCAGATGTGTCAGTCCATTCCAGAGGAACCTGTTTTCCCTGCACTGCCTTGACGTTCAAGCCGAGGATCGACTCCCACAACGTGTGCACGTGGGACAGCCCTGTGGGAAAGCCTCGTGGGAAAGACTCGTGGGAAAGACTCGAGGGAAAACCATAGATCCTTCGATCCACGCGGCGGACTGCGTGACACTGCTGCTACCGCTCTGGAGGAAATCGCAAGTGCATGCCCGCATTCGAGACGAGGACTGACTCCCCTGGGGAGACTCCAGAAGTACCCCAAGATCCATGTCAGCACTGGAGAGGAATCCTCAGGTTCCGGCCCCGACTCCACACAAGGTCTTAGGCCCCGGCATCGACGGGAGAGGAATCCCGAGAGGCCCCCGAGGAACTCGCATGGGGACTGGCCTTTCCTGAGGCCACCAGAGCGGGTCCCTGAGGTCCCCGTCGTAAGTCGAGAGCACCTGCCGCAACTCGAGAAAATCCAGGAGGTTTTGCCCTCCAGGCGAGCTGAGGCCCATTTCCGCTGAGGCTTCTGGAGGCTAATCACGTCTAAACAGTGGAACTTCCAAAGGGTCCTTCACACCCTTGCTGCAACTCAAGAATTTCCCCGACATACCCGTCTCCACTCGAGAGGAAGCACGTGGGGTCCCGCACACATCCAGGGGAGCCCCGTTTCCGCCTCCTAGCTCGAGATGAGGGATCCTTTCCCTGTTTCGTAGGGAAAGAATTCCCGGCGTTCCCGTCGCATCTCAAGAGGAGGCGCTCTCCACAGGAAAGGCGAGAGGAACTCCAGGGTCGTGCCACCATTCCAAGAGTCCCCCAGATGTGTCAGTCCATTCCAGAGGAACCTGTTTTCCCTGCACTGCCTTGACGTTCAAGCCGAGGATCCACTCCCACCACGTGTGCACGTGGGACAGCCCTGTGGGAAAGCCTCGTGGGAAAGCCTCGTGGGAAAGACTCGAGGGAAAACCATAGATCCTTTGATCCACGTGGCGGACTGCGTGACACTGCTGCTACCGCTCTGGAGGAAAGCGCAAGTGCATGCCCGCATTCGAGACGAGAACTGACTCCCCTGGGGAGACTCCTGAAGTACCCCAAGATGCAGGTCAGCACTCGAGAGGAATCCTCATGTTCCGGCCCCGAATTCCACACAAGGTCTTAGGCCCTGGCATCGACGGGAGAGGGATCCCAAGAGGCCCCCGAGGAACTCGCATGGGGACTGGCCTTTCCTGAGGCCACCAGAGCGGGTCCCTGAGGTCCCCATCGTAAGTCGAGAGCACCTGCCGCAACTCGAGAAAATCCAGGAGGTTTTGCCCTCCAGGCGAGATGAGGCCCATTTCCGCTGAGGCTTCTCGAGCCTAATCACATCTAACAACTGGAACTTCCAAAGGGTCCTTCACACCCTTGCTGCAACTTAAGCAGTTCCGCGACATGCCCGTCTACACTCGAGAGGAAGCACGTGGAGTCCCGCACACATCCAGCTGAGCCCCGTTTCCGCCTCATAGCTCGAGAAGAGGGATCCTTTCCCTGTTTCGTAGGGAAAGAATTCCCGGCGTTCCCGTCGCATCTCAAGAGGTGGCGCTCTCCACAGTAAAGGCGAGAGGAACTCCAGGGTCGTGGCACCAATCCAAGAGACCCCAAGATGTGTCAGTCCATTCCAGAGGAACCTGTTTTCCCTGCACTGTCTTGACGTTCAAGCCGAGGATCGACTCCCACCACGTGTGCACGTGGGACAGCCCTGTGGGAAAGCCTCGTGGGAAAGACTCGTGGGAAAGACTCGAGGGAAAACCATAGATCCTTTGATCCACGCGGCGGTCTGCGTGACACTTCTGCTACCGCTCTGGAGGAAAGCGCAAGTGCATGCCCGCATTCGAGACGAGGACTGACTCCCCTGGGGAGACTCCAGAAGTACCCCAAGATCCATGTCAGCACTGGAGAGGAATCCTCAGGTTCCGGCCCCGACTCCACACAAGGTCTTAGGCCTCGACATCGACGGGAGAGGAATCCCGAGAGGCCCCCGAGGAACTCGCATGGGGACTGGCCTTTCCTGAGGCCACCAGAGCGGGTCCCTGACGTCCCCGTCGTAAGTCGAGAGCACCTGCCGCAACTCGAGAAAATCCAGGAGGTTTTGCCCTCCAGGCGAGATGAGGCCCATTTCCGCTGAGGCTTCTCGAGGCTAATCACATCTAACCACTGGAACTTCCAAAGGGTCCTTCACACCCTTGCTGCAACTCAAGAAGTTCCCCGACATACCCGTCTCCACTCGAGAGGAAGCACGTGGGGTCCCGCACACATCCAGGGGAGCCCCGTTTCCGCCTCCTAGCTCGAGATGAGGGATCCTTTCCCTGTTTCGTAGGGAAAGAATTCCCGGTGTTCCCGTCGCATCTCAAGAGGAGGCGCTCTCCACAGGAAAGGCGAGAGGAACTCCAGGGTCGTGCCACCATTCCAAGAGTCCCCCAGATGTGTCAGTCCATTCCAGAGGAACCTGTTTTCCCTGCACTGCCTTGACGTTAAAGCCGAGGATCGACTCCCACCACGTGTGCACGTGGGACAGCCCTGTGGGAAAGCCTCGTGGGAAAGACTCGTGGGAAAGACTCGAGGGAAAACCATAGATCCTTTGATCCACGCGGCGGACTGCGTGACACTGCTGCTACCGCTCTGGAGGAAAGCGCAAGTGCATGCCCGCAATCGAGACGAGGACTGACTCCCCTGGGGAGACTCCTGAAGTACCCCAAGATCCATGTCAGCACTGGAGAGGAATCCTCATGTTCCGGCCCCGACTCCACACAAGGTCTTAGGCCCCGGCATCGATGGGAGAGGAATGCCGAGAGGCCCCCGAGGAACTCGCATGGGGACTGGCCTTTCCTGAGGACACCATAGCGGGTCCCTGAGGTCCCCGTCGTAAGTCGAGAGCACCTGCCGAAACTCGAGAAAATCCAGGAGGTTTTGCCCTCCAGGCGAGATGAGGCCCATTTCCGCTGAGGCTTCTCGAGGCCAATCACATCTAACCACTGGAACTTCCAAAGGGTCCTTCACACCCTTGCTGCAACTCAAGAAGTTCCCCGATATACCCGTCTCCACTCGAGAGGAAGCACGTGGGGTCCAGCACACATCCAGGGAAACCCCGTTTCCGCCTCCTAGCTCGAGATGAGGGATCCTTTCCCTGTTTCGTAGGGAAAGAATTCCCGGCGTTCCCGTCGCATCTCAAGAGGAGGCGATCTCCACAGGAGAGGCGAGAGGAACTCCAGGGTCGTGCCACCATTCCAAGAGACGCCCAGATGTGTCAGTCCATTCCAGAGGAACCTGGTTTCCCTGCACTGCCTTGACGTTCAAGCCGAGGATCGACTCCCACCACGTGTGCACGTGGGACAGCCCTGTGGGAAAGCCTCGGGGGAAAGCCTCGTGGGAAAGACTCGAGGGAAAACCATAGATCCTTTGATCCACGCGGCGGTCTGCGTGACACTGCTGCTACCGCTCTGGAGGAAAGCGCAAGTGCATGCCCGCATTCGAGACGAGGACTGACTCCCCTGGGGAGACTCCAGAAGTACCCCAAGATCCATGTCAGCACTGGAGAGGAATCCTCAGGTTCCGGCCCCGACTCCACACAAGGTTTTAGGCCCCGGCATCGACGGGAGAGGAATCCCGAGAGGCCCCCGAGGAATTCGCATGGGGACTGGCCTTTCCTGAGGCCACCAGAGCGGGTCCCTGAGGTCCCCGTCTTAAGTCGAGAGCACCTGCCGTAACTCGAGAAAATCCAGGAGGTTTTGCCCTCCAGGCGAGATGAGGCCCATTTCCGCTGAGGCTTCTCGAGGCTAATCACGTCTAACAACTGGAACTTCCAAAGGGTCCTTCACACCCTTGCTGCAACTCAAGAAGTTCCCCGACATACCCGTCTCCACTCGAGAGGAAGCACGTGGGGTCCCGCACACATCCAGGAGAGCCCCGTTTCCGCCTCCTAGCTAGAGGTGAGGTTTCCTTTCAATGTTTTGTAGGGAAAGAATTCCCGGCGTTCCCGTCGCATCTCAAGAGGAGGCGCTCTCCACAGGAAAGGCGAGAGAAACTCCAGGGTAGTGGCACCATTCCAAAAGACCCCCAGATGTGTCAGTCCATTCCAGAGGAACCTGTTTTCCCTGCACTGCCTTGACGTTCAAGCCGAGGATCCACTCCCACCACGTGTGCACGTGGGACAGCCCTGTGGGAAAGCCTCGTGGGAAAGCCTCGTGGGAAAGACTCGAGGGAAAACCATAGATCCTTTCATCCACGCGGTGGACTGCGTGACACTGCTGCTACCGCTCTGGAGGAAAGCGCAAGTGCATGCCCGCATTCGAGACGAGGACTGACTCCCCTGGGGAGACTCCAGAAGTACCCCAAGATCCATGTCAGCACTGGAGAGGAATCCTCAGGTTCCGGCCCCGACTCCACACAAGGACTTAGGCCCCAGCATCGACGGGAGAGGAATCCCGAGAGGACCCGAGGAACTCGCATGGGGACTGGCCTTTCCTGAGGCCATCAGAGCGGGTCTCTGAGGTCCCCGTCGTAAGTCGAGAGTACCTGCCGCAACTCGAGAAAATCCAGGAGGTTTTGCTCTCCAGGCGAGATGAGGCCCATTTCCGCTGAGGCTTCTCGGGGCTAATCACTTCTAACCACTGGAACTTCCAATGGGTCGTTCACACCCTTACTGCAACTCAAGAAGTTCCCCGACATACCCGTCTCCACTCGAGAGGAAGCACGTGGGGTCCCGCACACATCCAGGGGAGCCCCGTTTCCGCCTCCTAGCTCGAGATGAGGGATCCTTTCCCTGTTTCGTAGGGAAAGAATTCCCGGTGTTCCCGTCGCATCTCAAGAGGAGGCGCTCTCCACAGGAAAGGCGAGAGGAACTCCAGGGTCGTGCCACCATTCCAAGAGTCCCCCAGATGTGTCAGTCCATTCCAGAGGAACCTGTTTTCCCTGCACTGCCTTGACGTTCAAGCCGAGGATCGACTCCCACCACGTGTGCACGTGGGACAGCCCTGTGGGAAAGCCTCGTGGGAAAACCTCGTGGGAAAGACACGAGGGAAAACAATAGATCCTTTGATCCACGCGGCGGACTTGGTGACACTGCTGCTACCGCTCTGGAGGAAAGCGCAAGTGCATGCCCGCATTCGAGACGAGGACTGACTCCCCTGGGGAGACTCCAGAAGTACCCCAAGATCCATGTCAGCACTGGAGAGGAATCCTCAGGTTCCGGCCCCGACTCCACACAAGGTCTTAGGCCCCGGCATGGTCGGGAGAGGAATCCCGAGAGGCCCCCGAGGAACTCGCATGGGGACTGGCCTTTCCTGAGGCCAACAGAGCGGGTCCCTGAGGTCCCCATCGTAAGTCGAGAGCACCTGCCCCAACTCGAGAAAATCCAGGAGGTTTTGCCCTCCAGGCGAGATGAGGCCCATTTCCGCTGAGGCTTCTCGAGGCTAATCATGTCTAACCACTGGAACTTCCAAAGGGTCCTTCACACCCTTGCTGCAACTCAAGAAGTTCCCCGACATACCCGTCTCCACTCGAGAGGAAGCACGAGGGTCCCGCACACATCCAGGGGAGCCCCGTTTCCGCCTCCTAGCTCGAGATGAGGGATCCTTTCCCTGTTTCGTAGGGAAAGAATTCCCGGCGTTCCCGTCGCATCTCAAGAGGAGGCGCTCTCCACAGGAAAGGCGAGAGGACTCCAGCGTCGTGCCACCATTCAAAGAGTCCCCCAGATATGTCAGTCCATTCCAGAGGACATGTTTTCCCTGCACTGCCTTGACGTTCAAGCCGAGGATCGACTCCCACCACGTGTGCACGTGGGACAGCCCTGTGGGAAAGCCTCGTGGGAAAGCCTCGTGGGAAAGACTCGAGGGAAAACCATAGATCCTTTCATCCACGCGGCGGACTGCGTGACACTGCTGCTACCGCTCTGGAGGAAAGCGCAAGTGCATGCCCGCATTCGAGACGAGGACTGACTCCCCTGGGGAGACTCCAGAAGTACCCCAAGATCCATGTCAGCACTGGAGAGGAATCCTCAGGTTCCGGCCCCGATTCCACACAAGGTCTTAGGCCCCGACATCGACGGGAGAGGAATGCCGAGAGGCCCCCGAGGAACTCGCATGGGGACTGGCCTTTCCTGAGGCCACCATAGCGGGTCCCTGAGGTCCCCGTCGTAAGTCGAGAGCACCTGCCGCAACTCGAGAAAATCCAGGAGGTTTTGCCCTCTAGGCGAGATGAGGCCCATTTCCGCTGAGGCTTCTCGAGGCTAATCACGTCTAACCACTGGAACTTCCAAAGGGTCCTTCACACCCTTGCTGCAACTCAAGAAGTTCCCCGACATACCCGTCTCCACTCGAGAGGAAGCACGTGGTATCCCGCACACATCCAGGGGAGCCCCGTTTCCGCCTCCTAGCTCGAGATGAGGGATCCTTTCCCTGTTTCGTAGGGAAAGAATTCCCGGCGTTCCCGTCGCATCTCAAGAGGAGGCGCTCTCCACAGGAAAGGCGAGAGGAACTCCAGGGTCGTGCCACCATTCCAAGAGTCCCCCAGATGTGTCAGTCCATTCCAGAGGAACCTGTTTTCCCTGCACTGCCTTGACGTTCAAGCCGAGGATCGACTCCCACCACGTGTGCACGTGGGACAGCCCTGTGGGAAAGCCTCGTGGGAAAGCCTCGTGGGAAAGACTCGAGGGAAAACCATAGATCCTTTGATCCACGCGGCGGACTGCGTGACACTGCTGCTACCGCTCTGGAGGAAAGTGCAAGTGCATGCCCGCATTCGAGACGAGGACTGACTCCCCTGGGGAGACTCCAGAAGTACCCCAAGATCCATGTCAGCACTGGAGAGGAAACCTCAGGTTCCGGCCCCGACTCCACACAAGGTCTTAGGCCCCGGCATCGACGGGAGAGGAATGCCGAGAGGCCTCCGAGGAACTCGCATGGGGACTGGCCTTTCCTGAGGCCACCAGAGCGGGTCCCTGAGGTCCCCGTCATAAGTTGAGAGCACCTGCCGCAACTCGAGAAAATCCAGGAGGTTTTGCCCTCCAGGCGAGATGAGGCCCATTTCCGCTGAGGCTTCTCGAGGCTAATCACGTCTAACCACTGGAACTTCCAAAGGGTCCTTCACACCCTTGCTGCAACTCAAGAAGTTCCCCGACATACCCGTCTCCACTCGAGAGGAAGCACGTGGGGTCCCGCACACATCCAGGGGAGCCCCGTTTCCGCCTCCTAGCTCGAGATGAGGGATCCTTTCCCTGTTTCGTAGGGAAAGAATTCCCGGCGTTCCCGTCGCATCTCAAGAGGAGGCGCTCTCCACAGGAAAGGCGAGAGGAACTCCAGGGTCGTGCCACCATTCCAAGAGTCCCCCAGATGTGTCAGTCCATTCCAGAGGAACCTGTTTTCCCTGCACTGCCTTGACGTTCAAGCCGAGGATCCACTCCCACCACGTGTGCACGTGGGACAGCCCTGTGGGAAAGCCTCGTGGGAAAGCCTCGTGGGAAAGACTCGAGGGAAAACCATAGATCCTTTGATCCACGCGGCGGACTGCGTGACACTCCTGCTACCGCTCTGGAGGAAAGCGCAAGTGCATGCCCGCATTCGAGACGAGGACTGACTCCCCTGGGGAGACTCCAGAATTACCCGAAGATCCATGTCAGCACTGGAGAGGAATCCTCAGGTTCCGGCCCCGACTCCACACAAGGTCTTAGGCCCCATCATCGATGGGAGAGTAATCCCGAGAGGCCCCCGAGGAACTCGCATGGGGACTGGCCTTTCCTGAGGCCACCAGAGCGGGTCCCGGAGGTCCCCGTCGTAAGTCGAGAGCACCTGCCGCAACTCGAGAAAATCCAGGAGGTTTTGCCCTCCAGGCGAGATGAGGCCCATTTCCGCTGAGGCTTCTCGAGGCTAATCACGTCTAACCACTGGAACTTCCAAAGGGTCCTTCACACCCTTGCTGCAACTCAAGAAGTTCCCCGACATACCAGTCTCCACTCGAGAGGAAGCAGGTGGGGTCCCGCACACATCCAGGGGAGCCCCGTTTCCGCCTCCTAGCTCGAGATGAGGGATCCTTTCCCTGTTTCGTAGGGAAAGAATTCCCGGCATTCCCGTCGCATCTCAAGAGGATGCGCTCTCCACAGGAAAGGCGAGAGGAACTCCAGGGTCGTGCCACCATTCCAAGAGTCCCCCAGATGTGTCAGTCCATTGCAGAGGAACCTGTTTTCCCTGCCCTGCCTTGACGTTCAAGCCGTGGATCCACTCCCACCACGTGTGCACGTGGGACAGCCCTGTGGGAAAGCCTCGTGGGAAAGCCTCTTGGGAAAGACTCGAGGGAAAACCATAGATCCTTTGATCCACGCGGCGGACTGCGTGACACTGCTGCTACCGCTCTGGAGGAAAGCGCAAGTGCATGCCCGCATTCGAGACGAGGACTGACTCCCCTGGGGAGACTCCAGAAGTACCCCAAGATCCATGTCAGCACTGGAGAGGAATCCTCAGGTTCCGGCCCCGACTCCACACAAGGTCTTAGGCCCCGGCATCGACGGGAGAGGAATCCCGAGAGGCCCCCGAGGAACTCGCATGGGGACTGGCCTTTCCTGAGGCCACCAGAGCGGGTCCCTGAGGTCCCCGTCGTAAGTCGAGAGCACCTGCGGCAACTCGAGAAAATCCAGGAGGTTTTGCCCTCCAGGCGAGATGAGGCCCATTTCCGCTGAGGCTTCTCGAGGCTAATCACGTCTAACCACTGGAACTTCCAAAGGGTCCTTCACACCCTTGCTGCATCTCAAGAAATTCCCCGACATACCCGTCTCCACTCGAGAGGAAGCACGTGGGGTCCCGCACACATCCAGGGGAGCCCCGTTTCCGCCTCCTAGCTCGAGATGAGGGATCCTTTCCCTGTTTCGTAGGGAAAGAATTCCCGGCGTTCCCGTCGCATCTCAAGAGGAGGCGCTCTCCACAGGAAAGGCGAGAGGAACTCCAGGGTCGTGCCACCATTCCAAGAGTCCCCCAGATGTGTCAGTCCATTCCAGAGGAACCTGTTTTCCCTGCACTGCCTTGACGTTCAAGCCGAGGATCGACTCCCAACACGTGTGCACGTGGGACAGCCCTGTGGGAAAGCCTCGTGGGAAAGCCTCGTGGGAAAGACTCGAGGGAAAACCATAGATCCTTTGATCCACGCGGCGGACTGCGTGACACTGCTGCTACCGCTCTGGAGGAAAGCGCAAGTGCATGCCCGCATTCGAGACGAGGACTGACTCCCCTGGGGAGACTCCAGAAGTACCCCAAGATCCATGTCAGCACTGGAGAGGAATCCTCAGGTTCCGGCCCCGACTCCACACAAGGTCTTAGGCCCCGGCATCGACGGGAGAGGAATCCCGAGACGCCCCCGAGGAACTCGCATGGGGACTGGCCTTTCCTGAGGCCACCAGAGCGGGTCCCTGAGGTCCCCGTCGTAAGTCGAGAGCACCTGCCGCAACTCGAGAAAATCCAGGAGGTTTTGCCCTCCAGGCGAGATGAGGCCCATTTCCGCTGAGGCTTCTCGAGGCTAATCACGTCTAACCACTGGAACTTCCAAAGGGTCCTTCACACCCTTGCTGCAACTCAAGAAGTTCCCCGACATACCCGTCTCCACTCGAGAGGAAGCACGTGGGGTCCCGCACACATCCAGGGGAGCCCCGTTTCCGCCTCCTAGCTCGAGATGAGGGATCCGTTCCATGTTTCGTAGGGAAAGAATTCCCGGCGTTCCCGTCGCATCTCAAGAGGAGGCGCTCTCCACAGGAAAGGCGAGAGGAACTCCAGGGTCGTGCCACCATTCCAAGAGTCCCCCAGATGTGTCAGTCCATTCCAGAGGAACCTGTTTTCCCTGCACTGCCTTGACGTTCAAGCCGAGGATTGACTCCCACCCCGTGTGCACGTGGGACAGCCCTGTGGGAAAGCCTCGTGGGAAAGCCTCGTGGGAAAGACTCGAGGGAAAACCATAGATCCTTTGATCCACGCGGCGGACTGCGTGACACTGCTGCTACCGCTCTGGAGGAAAGCGCAAGTGCATGCCCGCATTCGAGACGAGGACTGACTCCCCTGGGGAGACTCCAGAAGTACCCCAAGATCCATGTCAGCACTGGAGAGGAATCCTCAGGTTCCGGCCCCGACTCCACACAAGGTCTTAGGCCCCGGCATCGACGGGAGAGGAATCCCGAGAGGCCCCTGAGGAACTCGCATGGGGACTGGCCTTTCCTGAGGCCACCAGAGCGGGTCCCTGAGGTCCCCGTCGTAAGTCGAGAGCACCTGCCGCAACTCGAGAAAATCCAGGAGGTTTTGCCCTCCAGGCGAGATGAGGCCCATTTCCGCTGAGGCTTCTCGAGGCTAATCACGTCTAACAACTGGAACTTCCAAAGGGTCCTTCACACCCTTGCTGCAACTCAAGAAGTTCCCCGACATACCCGTCTCCACTCGAGAGGAAGCACGTGGGGTCCCGCACACATCCAGGGGAGACCCGTTTCCGCCTCCTAGCTCGAGATGAGGGATCCTTTCCCTGTTTCGTAGGGAAAGAATTCCCGGCGTTCCCGTCGCATCTCAAGAGGAGGCGCTCTCCACAGGAAAGGCGAGAGGAACTCCAGGGTCGTGCCACCATTCCAAGAGTCCCCCAGATGTGTCAGTCCATTCCAGAGGAACCTGTTTTCCCTGCACTGCCTTGACGTTCAAGCCGAGGATCCACTCCCACCACGTGTGCACGTGGGACAGCCCTGTGGGAAAGCCTCGTGGGAAAGCCTCGTGGGAAAGACTCGAGGGAAAACCATAGATCCTTTGATCCACGCGGCGGACTGCGTGACACTGCTGCTACCGCTCTGCAGGAAAGCGCAAGTGCCTGCCCGCATTCGAGACGAGGACTGACTCCCCTGGGGAGACTCCAGAAGTACCCCAAGATCCATCTCAGCACTGGAGAGGAATTCTCAGGTTCCGGCCCCGACTCCACACAAGGTCTTAGGCCCCGGCATCGACGGGAGAGGAATCCCGAGAGGCCCCCGAGGAACTCGCATGGGGACTGGCCTTTCCTGAGGCCACCAGAGCGGGTCCCTGAGGTCCCCGTCGTAAGTCGAGAGCACCTGCCGCAACTCGAGAAAATCCAGGAGGTTTTGCCCTCCAGGCGAGATGAGGCCCATTTCCGCTGAGGCTTCTCGAGGCTAATCACGTCTAACCACTGGAACTTCCAAAGGGTCCTTCACACCCTTGCTGCAACTCAAGAAGTTCCCCGACATACCCGTCTCCACTCGAGAGGAAGCACGTGGTGTCCCGCACACATCCAGGGGAGCCCCGTTTCCGCCTCCTAGCTCGAGATGAGGGATCCTTTCCCTGTTTCTTAGGAAAGAATTCCCGGCGTTCCCGTCGCATCTCAAGAGGAGGGGCTCTCCACAGGAGAGGCGAGAGGAACTCCAGGGTCGTGCCACCATTCCAAGAGACGCCCAGATGTGTCAGTCCATTCCAGAGGAACCTGTTTTCCCTGCACTGCCTTGACGTTCAAGCCGAGGATCGACTCCCACCACGTGTGCACGTGGGACAGCCCTGTGGGAAAGCCTCGTGGGAAAGCCTCGTGGGAAAGACACGAGGGAAAACCATAGATCTTTGATCCACGCGGCGGACTGCGTGACACTGCTGCTACCGCTCTGGAGGAAAGCGCAAGTGCATGCACACATTTGAGACGAGGACTGACTCCCCTGGGGAGACTCCAGAAGTACCCCAAGATCCATGTCAGCACTGGAGAGGAATCCTCAGGTTCCGGCCCCGACTCCACACAAGGTCTTAGGCCCCGGCATCGACGGGAGAGGAATCCCGAGAGGCCCCCGAGGAACTCGCATGGGGACTGGCCTTTCCTGAGGCCACCAGAGCGGGTCCCTGAGGTCCCCGTCGTAAGTCGAGAGCACCTGCCGTAACTCGAGAAAATCCAGGAGGTTTTGCCCTCCAGGCGAGATGAGGCCCATTTCCGCTGAGGCTTCTCGAGGCCAATCACATCTAACCACTGGAACTTCCAAAGGGTCCTTCACACCCTTGCTGCAACTCAAGAAGTTCCCCTACATACCCGTCTCCACTCGAGAGGAAGCACGTGGCGTCCCGCACACATCCAGGGGAGTCCCGTTTCCGCCTCCTAGCTAGAGATGAGGGATCCTTTCCCTGTTTCTTAGGGAAAGAATTCCCGGCGTTCCCATCGCATCTCAAGAGGAGGCGCTCTCCACAGGAGAGGCGAGAGGAACTCCAGGGTCGTGCCACCATTCCAAGAGACGCCCAGATGGGTCAGTCCATTCCAGAGGAACCTGTTTTCCCTGCACTGCCTTGACGTTCAAGCCGAGGATCGACTCCCACCACGTGTGCACGTGGGACAGCCCTGTGGGAAAGCCTCGTGGGAAAGCCTCGTGGGAAAGACTCGAGGGAAAACCATAGATCCTTTGATCCACGCGGCGGACTGCGTGACACTACTGCTACCGCTCTGGAGGAAAGCGCAAGTGCATGCCCGCAATCGAGACGAGGACTGACTCCCCTGGGGAGACTCCTGAAGTACCCCAAGATCCATGTCAGCACTGGAGAGGAATCCTCAGGTTCCGGCCCCGACTCCACACAAAGTCTTAGGCCCCGGCATCGACGGGAGAGGAATGCCGAGAGGCCCCCGAGGAACTCGCATGGGGACTGGCCTTTCCTGAGGCCACCATAGCGGGTCCCTGAGGTCCCCGTCGTAAGTCGAGAGCACCTGCCGAAACTCGAGAAAATCCAGGAGGTTTTGCCCTCCAGGCGAGATGAGGCCCATTTCCGCTGAGGCTTCTCGAGGCCAATCACATCTAACCACTGGAACTTCCAAAGGGTCCTTCACACCCTTGCTGCAACTCAAGAAGTTCCCCGATATACCCGTCTCCACTCGAGAGGAAGCACGTGGGGTCCAGCACACATCCAGGGGAACCCCGTTTCCGCCTCCTAGCTCGAGATGAGGGATCCTTTCCCTGTTTCGTAGGGAAAGAATTCCCGGCGTTCCCGTCGCATCTCAAGAGGAGGCGATCTCCACAGGAGAGGCGAGAGGAACTCCAGGGTCGTGCCACCATTCCAAGAGACGCCCAGATGTGTCAGTCCATTACAGAGAAACCTGTTTTCCCTGCACTGCCTTGACGTTCAAGCCGAGGATCGACTCCCACCACGTGTGCACGTGGGACAGCCCTGTGGGAAAGCCTCGGGGGAAAGCCTCGTGGGAAAGACTCGAGGGAAAACCATAGATCCTTTGATGCACGCGGCGGACTGCGTCACACTGCTGCTACCGCTCTGGAGGAAAGCGCAAGTGCATGCCCGCATTCGAGACGAGGACTGACTCCCCTGGGGAGACTCCAGAAGTACCCCAAGATCCATGTCAGCACTGGAGAGGAATCCTCAGTTTCCGGCCCCGACTCCACACAAGGTTTTAGGCCCCGGCATCGACGGGAGAGGAATCCCGAGAGGCCCCCGAGGAATTCGCATGGGGACTGGCCTTTCCTGAGGCCACCAGAGCGGGTCCCTGAGGTCCCCGTCTTAAGTCGAGAGCACCTGCCGTAACTCGAGAAAATCCAGGAGGTTTTGCCCTCCAGGCGAGATGAGGCCCATTTCCGCTGAGGCTTCTCGAGGCTAATCACGTCTAACAACTGGAACTTCCAAAGGGTCCTTCACACCCTTGCTGCAACTCAAGAAGTTCCCCGACATACCCGTCTCCACTCGAGAGGAAGCACGTGGGGTCCCGCACACATCCAGGAGAGCCCCGTTTCCGCCTCCTAGCTCGAGGTGAGGTTTCCTTTCAATGTTTTGTAGGGAAAGAATTCCCGGCGTTCCCGTCGCATCTCAAGAGGAGGCGCTCTCCACAGGAAAGGCGAGAGAAACTCCAGGGTAGTGGCACCATTCCAAAAGACCCCCAGATGTGTCAGTCCATTCCAGAGGAACCTGTTTTCCCTGCACTGCCTTGACGTTCAAGCCGAGGATCCACTCCCACCACGTGTGCACGTGGGACAGCCCTGTGGGAAAGCCTCGTGGGAAAGCCTCGTGGGAAAGACTCGAGGGAAAACCATAGATCCTTTCATCCACGCGGTGGACTGCGTGACACTGCTGCTACCGCTCTGGAGGAAAGCGCAAGTGCATGCCCGCATTCGAGACGAGGACTGACTCCCCTGGGGAGACTCCAGAAGTACCCCAAGATCCATGTCAGCACTGGAGAGGAATCCTCAGGTTCCGGCCCCGACTCCACACAAGGACTTAGGCCCCAGCATCGACGGGAGAGGAATCCCGAGAGGACCCGAGGAACTCGCATGGGGACTGGCCTTTCCTGAGGCCATCAGAGCGGGTCTCTGAGGTCCCCGTCGTAAGTCGAGAGTACCTGCCGCAACTCGAGAAAATACAGGAGGTTTTGCTCTCCAGGCGAGATGAGGCCCATTTCCGCTGAGGCTTCTCGGGGCTAATCACTTCTAACCACTGGAACTTCCAATGGGTCGTTCACACCCTTACTGCAACTCAAGAAGTTCCCCGACATACCCGTCTCCACTCGAGAGGAAGCACGTGGGGTCCCGCACACATCCAGGGGAGCCCCGTTTCCGCCTCCTAGCTCGAGATGAGGGATCCTTTCCCTGTTTCGTAGGGAAAGAATTCCCGGTGTTCCCGTCGCATCTCAAGAGGAGGCGCTCTCCACAGGAAAGGCGAGAGGAACTCCAGGGTCGTGCCACCATTCCAAGAGTCCCCCAGATGTGTCAGTCCATTCCAGAGGAACCTGTTTTCCCTGCACTGCCTTGACGTTCAAGCCGAGGATCGACTCCCACCACGTGTGCACGTGGGACAGCCCTGTGGGAAAGCCTCGTGGGAAAACCTCGTGGGAAAGACACGAGGGAAAACAATAGATCCTTTGATCCACGCGGCGGACTTGGTGACACTGCTGCTACCGCTCTGGAGGAAAGCGCAAGTGCATGCCCGCATTCGAGACGAGGACTGACTCCCCTGGGGAGACTCCAGAAGTACCCCAAGATCCATGTCAGCACTGGAGAGGAATCCTCAGGTTCCGGCCCCGACTCCACACAAGGTCTTAGGCCCCGGCATGGACGGGAGAGGAATCCCGAGAGGCCCCCGAGGAACTCGCATGGGGACTGGCCTTTCCTGAGGCCAACAGAGCGGGTCCCTGAGGTCCCCATCGTAAGTCGAGAGCACCTGCCCCAACTCGAGAAAATCCAGGAGGTTTTGCCCTCCAGGCGAGATGAGGCCCATTTCCGCTGAGGCTTCTCGAGGCTAATCATGTCTAACCACTGGAACTTCCAAAGGGTCCTTCACACCCTTGCTGCAACTCAAGAAGTTCCCCGACATACCCGTCTCCACTCGAGAGGAAGCACGAGGGTCCCGCACACATCCAGGGGAGCCCCGTTTCCGCCTCCTAGCTCGAGATGAGGGATCCTTTCCCTGTTTCGTAGGGAAAGAATTCCCGGCGTTCCCGTCGCATCTCAAGAGGAGGCGCTCTCCACAGGAAAGGCGAGAGGACTCCAGCGTCGTGCCACCATTCAAAGAGTCCCCCAGATATGTCAGTCCATTCAGAGGACATGTTTTCCCTGCACTGCCTTGACGTTCAAGCCGAGGATCGACTCCCACCACGTGTGCACGTGGGACAGCCCTGTGGGAAAGCCTCGTGGGAAAGCCTCGTGGGAAAGACTCGAGGGAAAACCATAGATCCTTTGATCCACGCGGCGGACTGCGTGACACTGCTGCTACCGCTCTGGAGGAAAGCACAAGTGCATGCCCGCATTCGAGACGAGGACTGACTCCCCTGGGGAGACTCCAGAAGTACCCCAAGATCCATGTCAGCACTGGAGAGGAATCCTCAGGTTCCGGCCCCGACTCCACACAAGGTCTTAGGCCCCGGCATCGACGGGAGAGGAATCCCGAGAGGCCCCCGAGGAACTCGCATGGGGACTGGCCTTTCCTGAGGCCACCAGAGCGGGTCCCTGAGGTCCCCGTCGTAAGTCGAGAGCACCTGCGGCAACTCGAGAAAATCCAGGAGGTTTTGCCCTCCAGGCGAGATGAGGCCCATTTCCGCTGAGGCTTCTCGAGGCTAATCACGTCTAACCACTGGAACTTCCAAAGGGTCCTTCACACCCTTGCTGCATCTCAAGAAATTCCCCGACATACCCGTCTCCACTCGAGAGGAAGCACGTGGGGTCCCGCACACATCCAGGGGAGCCCCGTTTCCGCCTCCTAGCTCGAGATGAGGGATCCTTTCCCTGTTTCGTAGGGAAAGAATTCCCGGCGTTCCCGTCGCATCTCAAGAGGAGGCGCTCTCCACAGGAAAGGCGAGAGGAACTCCAGGGTCGTGCCACCATTCCAAGAGTCCCCCAGATGTGTCAGTCCATTCCAGGGGAACCTGTTTTCCCTGCACTGCCTTGACGTTCAAGCCGTGGATCGACTCCCACCACGTGTGCACGTGGGACAGCCCTGTGGGAAAGCCTCGTGGGAAAGCCTCGTGGGAAAGACTCGAGGGAAAACCATAGATCCTTTCATCCACGCGGCAGACTGCGTGACACTGCTGCTACCGCTCTGGAGGAAAGCGCAAGTGCATGCCCGCATTCGAGACGAGGACTGACTCCCCTGGGGAGACTCCAGAAGTACCCCAAGATCCATGTCAGCACTGGAGAGGAATCCTCAGGTTCCGGCCCCGACTCCACACAAGGTCTTAGGCCCCGGCATCGACGGGAGAGGAATGCCGAGAGGCCCCCGAGGAACTCGCATGGGGACTGGCCTTTCCTGAGGCCACCATAGCGGGTCCCTGAGGTCCCCGTCGTAAGTCGAGAGCACCTGCCGCAACTCGAGAAAATCCAGGAGGTTTTGCCCTCCAGGCGAGATGAGGCCCATTTCCGCTGAGGCTTCTCGAGGCTAATCACGTCTAACCACTGGAACTTCCAAAGGGTCCTTCACACCCTTGCTGCAACTCAAGAAGTTCCCCGACATACCCGTCTCCACTCGAGAGGTAGCACGTGGTATCCCGCACACATCCAGGGGAGCCCCGTTTCCGCCTCCTAGCTCGAGATGAGGGATCCTTTCCCTGTTTCGTAGGGAAAGAATTCCCGGCGTTCCCGTCGCATCTCAAGAGGAGGCGCTCTCCACAGGAAAGGCGAGAGGAACTCCAGGGTCGTGCCACCATTCCAAGAGTCCCCCAGATGTGTCAGTCCATTCCAGAGGAACCTGTTTTCCCTGCACTGCCTTGACGTTCAAGCCGAGGATCGACTCCCACCACGTGTGCACGTGGGACAGCCCTGTGGGAAAGCCTCGTGGGAAAGCCTCGTGGGAAAGACTCGAGGGAAAACCATAGATCCTTTGATCCACACGGCGGACTGCGTGACACTGCTGCTACCGCTCTGGAGGAAAGTGCAAGTGCATGCCCGCATTCGAGACGAGGACTGACTCCCCTGGGGAGACTCCAGAAGTACCCCAAGATCCATGTCAGCACTGGAGAGGAAACCTCAGGTTCCGGCCCCGACTCCACACAAGGTCTTAGGCCCCGGCATCGACGGGAGAGGAATCCCGAGAGGCCCCCGAGGAACTCTCATGGGGACTGGCCTTTCCTGAGGCCACCAGAGCGGGTCCCTGAGGTCCCCGTCGTAAGTCGAGAGCACCTGCCGCAACTCGAGAAAATCCAGGAGGTTTTGCCCTCCAGGCGAGATGAGGCCCATTTCCGCTGAGGCTTCTCGAGGCTAATCACGTCTAACCACTGGAACTTCCAAAGGGTCCTTCACACCCTTGCTGCATCTCAAGAAATTCCCCGACATACCCGTCTCCACTCGAGAGGAAGCACGTGGGGTCCCGCACACATCCAGGGGAGCCCCGTTTCCGCCTCCTAGCTCGAGATGAGGGATCCTTTCCCTGTTTCGTAGGGAAAGAATTCCCGGCGTTCCCGTCGCATCTCAAGAGGAGGCGCTCTCCACAGGAAAGGCGAGAGGAACTCCAGGGTCGTGCCACCATTCCAAGAGTCCCCCAGATGTGTCAGTCCATTCCAGGGGAACCTGTTTTCCCTGCACTGCCTTGACGTTAAAGCCGTGGATCGACTCCCACCACGTGTGCAGGTGGGACAGCCCTGTGGGAAAGCCTCGGGGGAAAGCCTCGTGGGAAAGACTCGAGGGAAAACCATAGATCCTTTCATCCACGCGGCAGACTGCGTGACACTGCTGCTACCGCTCTGGAGGAAAGCGCAAGTGCATGCCCGCATTCGAGACGAGGACTGACTCCCCTGGGGAGACTCCAGAATTACCCCAAGATCCATGTCAGCACTGGAGAGGAATCCTCAGGTTCCGGCCCCGACTCCACACAAGGTCTTAGGCCCCGGCATCGACGGGAGAGGAATCCCGAGAGGCCCCCGAGGAACTCGCATGGGGACTGGCCTTTCCTGAGGCCACCAGAGCGGGTCCCTGAGGTCCCCGTCGTAAGTCGAGAGCACCTGCCGCAACTCGAGAAAATCCAGGAGGTTTTGCCCTCCAGGCGAGATGAGGCCCATTTCCGCTGAGGCTTCTCGAGGCTAATCACGTCTAACCACTGGAACTTCCAAAGGGTCCTTCACACCCTTGCTGCAACTCAAGAAGTTCCCCGACATACCCGTCTCCACTCGAGAGGAAGCACGTGGTATCCCGCACACATCCAGGGGAGCCCCGTTTCCGCCTCCTAGCTCGAGATGAGGGATCCTTTCCCTGTTTCGTAGGGAAAGAATTCCCGGCGTTCCCGTCGCATCTCAAGAGGAGGCGCTCTCCACAGGAAAGGCGAGAGGAACTCCAGGGTCGTGCCACTATTCCAAGAGTCCACCAGATGTGTCAGTCCATTCCAGAGGAACCTGTTTTCCCTGCACTGCCTTGACGTTCAAGCCGAGGATCGACTCCCACCACGTGTGCACGTGGGACAGCCCTGTGGGAAAGCCTCGTGGGAAAGCCTCGTGGGAAAGACTCGAGGGAAAACCATAGATCCTTTGATCCACGCGGCGGACTGCGTGACACTGCTGCTACCGCTCTGGAGGAAAGCGCAAGTGCATGCCCGCATTCGAGACGAGGACTGACTCCCCTGGGGAGACTCCAGAAGTACCCCAAGATCCATGTCAGCACTGGAGAGGAATCCTCAGGTTCCGGCCCCGACTCCACACAAGGTCTTAGGCCCCGGCATCGACGGGAGAGGAATCCCGAGAGGCCCCCGAGGAACTCGCATGGGGACTGGCCTTTCCTGAGGCCACCAGAGCGGGTCCCTGAGGTCCCTGTCGTAAGTCGAGAGCACCTGCCGCAACTCGAGAAAATCCAGGAGGTTTTGCCCTCCAGGCGAGATGAGGCCCATTTCCCCTGAGGCTTCTCCAGGCTAATCACATCTAACCACTGGAACTTCCAAAGGGTCCTTCACACCCTTGCTGCAACTCAAGAAGTTCCCCGACATACCCGTCTCCACTCGAGAGGAAGCACGTGGGGTCCCGCACACATCCAGGGGAGCCCCGTTTCCGCCTCCTAGCTCGAGATGAGGGATCCTTTCCCTGTTTCGTAGGGAAAGAATTCCCGGCGTTCCCGTCGCATCTCAAGAGGAGGCGCTCTCCACAGGAAAGGCGAGAGGAACTCCAGGGTCGTGCCACCATTCCAAGAGTCCCCCAGATGTGTCAGTCCATTCCAGAGGAACCTGTTTTCCCTGCACTGCCTTGACGTTCAAGCCGAGGATCGACTCCCACCACGTGTGCACGTGGGACAGCCCTGTGGGAAAGCCTCGTGGGAAAGCCTCGTGGGAAAGACTCGAGGGAAAACCATAGATCTTTGATCCACGCGGCGGACTGCGTGACACTGCTGCTACCGCTCTGGAGGAAAGCGCAAGTGCATGCACACATTTGAGACGAGGACTGACTCCCCTGGGGAGACTCCAGAAGTACCCCAAGATCCATGTCAGCACTGGAGAGGAATCCTCAGGTTCCGGCCCCGACTCCACACAAGGTCTTAGGCCACGGCATCGACGGGAGAGGAATCCCGAGAGGCCCCCGAGGAACTCGCATGGGGACTGGCCTTTCCTGAGGCCACCAGAGCGGGTCCCTGAGGTCCCCGTCGTAAGTCGAGAGCACCTGCCGTAACTCGAGAAAATCCAGGAGGTTTTGCCCTCCAGGCGAGATGAGGCCCATTTCCGCTGAGGCTTCTCGAGGCCAATCACATCTAACCACTGGAACTTCCAAAGGGTCCTTCACACCCTTGCTGCAACTCAAGAAGTTCCCCTACATACCCGTCTCCACTCGAGAGGAAGCACGTGGCGTCCCGCACACATCCAGGGGAGTCCCGTTTCCGCCTCCTAGCTCGAGATGAGGGATCCTTTCCCTGTTTCTTAGGGAAAGAATTCCCGGCGTTCCCATCGCATCTCAAGAGGAGGCGCTCTCCACAGGAGAGGCGAGAGGAACTCCAGGGTCGTGCCACCATTCCAAGAGACGCCCAGATGGGTCAGTCCATTCCAGAGGAACCTGTTTTCCCTGCACTGCCTTGACGTTCAAGCCAAGGATCGACTCCCACCACCTGTGCACGTGGGACAGCCCTGTGGGAAAGCCTCGTGGGAAAGCCTCGTGGGAAAGACTCGAGGGAAAACCATAGATCCTTTGATCCACGCGGCGGACTGCGTGACACTGCTGCTACCGCTCTGGAGGAAAGCGCAAGTGCATGCCCGCATTCGAGACGAGGACTGACTCCCCTGGGGAGACTCCAGAAGTACCCCAAGATCCATGTCAGCACTGGAGAGGAATCCTCAGGTTCCGGCCCCGACTCCACACAAGGTCTTAGGCCCCGGCATCGACGGGAGAGGAATCCCGAGAGGCCCCCGAGGAACTCGCATGGGGACTGGCTTTTCCTGAGGCCACCAGAGCGGGTCCCTGATGTCCCCGTCTTAAGTCGAGAGCACCTGCCGCAACTCGAGAAAATCCAGAAGGTTTTGCCCTCCAGGCGAGATGAGGCCCATTTCCGCTGAGGCTTCTCGAGGCTAATCACGTCTAACCACTGGAACTTCCAAAGGGTCCTTCACACCCTTGTTGCAACTCAAGAAGTTCCCCGACATACCCGTCTCCACTCGAGAGGAAGCACGTGGGGTCCCGCACACATCCAGGGGAGCCCCGTTTCCGCCTCCTAGCTCGAGATGAGGGATCCTTTCCCTGTTTCGTAGGAAAGAATTCCTGGCGTTCCCGTCGCATCTCAAGAGGAGGCGCTCTCCACAGGAAAGGCGCGAGGAACTCCAGGGTCGTGACACCATTCCAAGAGTCCCCCAGATGTGTCAGTCCATTCCAGAGGAACCTGTTTTCGCTGCACTGCCTTGACGTTCAAGCCGAGGATCGACTCCCACCACGTGTGCACGTGGGACAGCCCTGTGGGAAAGCCTCGTGGGAAAGCCTCGTGGGAAAGACTCGAGGGAAAACCATAGATCCTTTGATCCACGCGGCGGACTGCGTGACACTGCTGCTACCGCTCTGGAGGAAAGCGCAAGTGCATGCCCGCATTCGAGACGAGGACTGACTCCCCTGGGGAGACTCCAGAAGTACCTCAAGATCCATGTCAGCACTGGAGAGGAATCCTCAGGTTCCGGCCCCGACTCCACACAAGGTCTTAGGCCCCGGCAACGACGGGAGAGGAATCCCAAGAGGCCCCCGAGGAACTCGCATGGGGACTGGCCTTTCCTGAGGCCACCAGAGCGGGTCCCTGAGGTCCCCGTCGTAAGTCGAGAGCACCTGCCGCAACTCGAGAAAATCCAGGAGGTTTTGCCCTCCAGGCGAGATGAGGCCCATTTCCGCTGAGGCTTCTCGAGGCGAATCACTTCTAACCACTGGAACTTCCAAAGGGTCCTTCACACCCTTGCTGCAACTCAAGAAGTTCCCCGACATACCCGTCTCCACTCGAGAGTAAGCACGTGGGGTCCCGCACACATCCAGGGGAGCCCCGTTTCCGCCTCCTAGCTCGAGATGAGGGATCCTTTCCCTGTTTCGCAGGGAAAGAATTCCCGGCGTTCCCGTCGCATATCAAGAGGAGGCGCTCTCCACAGGAAAGTCGAGAGGAACTCCAGGGTCGTGCCACCATTCCAAGAGTCCCCCAGATGTGTCAGTCCATTCCAGAGGAACCTGTTTTCCCTGCACTGCCTTGACGTTCAAGCCGAGGATCGACTCCCACCACGTGTGCACGTGGGACAGCCCTGTGGGAAAGCCTCGTGGGAAAGCCTCGTGGGAAAGACTCGAGGGAAAACCATAGATCCTTTGATCCACGCGGCGGACTGCCTGACACTGCTGCTACCGCTCTGGAGGAAAGCGCAAGTGCATGCCCGCATTCGAGACGAGGACTGACTCCCCTGGGGAGACTCCAGAAGTACCCCAAGATCCATGTCAGCACTGCAGAGGAATCCTCAGGTTCCGGCCCCGACTCCACACAAGGTCTTAGGCCCCGGCATCGACGGGAGAGGAATCCCGAGAGGCCCCCGAGGAACTCACATGGGGAGTGGCCTTTCCTGAGGCCACCAGAGCGGGTCCCTGAGGTCCCCGTCGTAAGTCGAGAGCACCTGCCGTAACTCGAGAAAATCCAGGAGGTTTTGCCCTCCAGGCGAGATGAGGCCCATTTCCGCTGAGGCTTCTCGAGGCCAATCACATCTAACCACTGGAACTTCCAAAGGGTCCTTCACACCCTTGCTGCTACTCAAGAAGTTCCCCGACATACCCGTCTCCACTCGATAGGAAGCACGTGGTATCCCGCACACATCCAGGGGAGCCCCGTTTCCGCCTCCTAGCTCGAGATGAGGGATCCTTTCACTGTTTCGTAGGGAAAGAATTCCCGGCGTTCCCGTCGCATCTCAAGAGGAGGCGCTCTCCACAGGAAAGGCGAGAGGAACTCCAGGGTCGTGACACCATTCCAAGAGTCCCCCAGATGTGTCAGTCCATTCCAGAGGAACCTGTTTTCCCTGCACTGCCTTGACGTTCAAGCCGAGGATCCACTCCCACCACGTGTGCACGTGGGACAGCCCTGTGGGAAAGCCTCGTGGGAAAGCCTCGTGGGAAAGACTCGAGGGAAAACCATAGATCCTTTGATCCACGCGGCGGACTGCGTGACACTGCTGCTACCGCTTTGGAGGAAAGCGCAAGTACATGCCCGCATTCGAGACGAGGACTGACTCCCCTGGGGAGACTCCAGAAGTACCCCATGATCCATGTCAGCACTGGAGAGGAATCCTCAGGTTCCGGCCCCGACTCCACACAAGGTCTTAGGCCCCGGCATCAATGGGAGAGGAATCCCGAGAGGCCCCCGAGGAACTCGCATGGGGACTGGCCTTTCCTGAGGTCACCAGAGCGGGTCCCTGAGGTCCTCGTCGTAAGTCGAGAGCACATGCCGCACCTCGAGAAAATCCAGGAGGTTTTGCCCTCCAGGCGAGATGAGGCCCATTTCCGCTGAGGCTTCTCGAGGCTAATCACATCTAACCACTGGAACTTCCAAAGGGTCCTTCACACCCTTGCTGCAACTCAAGAAGTTCCCCGACATACCCGTCTCCACTCGAGAGGAAGCACATGGGGTCCCGCACACATCCAGGGGAGCCCCGTTTCCGCCTCCTAGCTCGAGATGAGGGATCCTTTCCCTGTTTCGTAGGGAAAGAATTCCCGGCGTTGCCGTCGCATCTCAAGAGGAGGCGCTCTCCACAGGAGAGGCGAGAGGAACTCCAGGGTCGTGCCACCATTCCAAGAGACGCCCAGATGGGTCAGTCCATTCCAGAGGAACCTGTTTTCCCTGCACTGCCTTGACGTTCAAGCCGAGGATCGACTCCCACCACCTGTGCACGTGGGACAGCCCTGTGGGAAAGCCTCGTGGGAAAACCTCGTGGGAAAGCCTCGAGGGAAAACCATAGATCCTTTGATCCACGCGGCGGACTGCGTGACACTGCTGCTACCGCTCTGGAGGAAAGCGCAAGTGCATGCCCGCATTCGAGACGAGGACTGATTCCCCTGGGGAGACTCCAGAAGTACCCCAAGATCCATGTCAGCACTGGAGAGGAATCCTCAGGTTCCGGCCCCGACTCCACACAAGGTCTTAGGTCCCGGCATCGACGGGAGAGGAATCCCGAGAGGCCCCCGAGGAACTCGCATGGGGACTGGCCTTTCCTGAGGCCACCAGAACGGGTCCCTGAGGTCCCCGTCGTACGTCGAGAGCACCTGCCGCAACTCGAGAAAATTCAGGAGGTTTTGCCCTCCAGGCGAGATGAGGCCCATTTCCGCTGAGGCTTCTCGAGGCTAATCACGTCTAACCACTGGAACTTCCAAAGGGTCCTTCACACCCTTGTTGCAACTCAAGAAGTTCCCCGACATACCCGTCTCCACTCGAGAGGAAGCACGTGGGGTCCCGCACACATCCAGGGGAGCCCCGTTTCCGCCTCCTAGCTCGAGATGAGGGATCCTTTCCCTGTTTCGTAGGGAAAGAATTCCCGGCGTTCCCGTCGCATCTCAAGAGGAGGCGCTCTCCACAGGAAAGGCGAGAGGAACTCCAGGGTCGTGCCACCATTCCAAGAGTCCCCCAGATGTGTCAGTCCATTCCAGAGGAACCTGTTTTCCCTGCACTGCCTTGACGTTCAAGCCGAGGATCGACTCCCACCACGTGTGCACGTGGGACAGCCCTGTGGGAAAGCCTCGTGGGAAAGCCTCGTAGGAAAGACTCGAGGGAAAACCATAGAACCTTTGATCCACGCGGCGGACTGCGTGACACTGCTGCTACCGCTCTGGAGGAAAGCGCAAGTGCATGCCCGCATTCGAGACGAGGACTGACTCCCCTGGGGAGACTCCAGAAGTACCCCAAGATCCATGTCAGCACTGGAGAGGAATCCTCAGGTTCCGGCCCCGACTCCACACAAGGTCTTAGGCCCCGGCAACGACGGGAGAGGAATCCCGAGAGGCCCCCGAGGACCTCGCATGGGGACTGGCCTTTCCTGAGGCCACCAGAGCGGGTCCCTGAGGTCCCCGTCGTAAGTCGAGAGCACCTGCCGCAACTCGAGAAAATCCAGGAGGTTTTGCCCTCCAGGCGAGATGAGGCCCATTTCCGCTGAGGCTTCTCGAGGCTAATCACGTCTAAGCACTGGAACTTCCAAAGGGTCCTTCACACCCTTGCTGCAACTCAAGAAGTTCCCCGACATACCCGTCTCCACTCGAGAGGAAGCACGTGGGGTCCCGCACACATCCAGGGGAGCCCCGTTTCCGCCTCCTAGCTCGAGATGAGGGATCCTTTCCCTGTTTCGTAGGGAAAGAATTCCCGGCGTTCCCGTCGCATCTCAAGAGGAGGCGCTCTCCACAGGAAAGGCGACAGGAACTCCAGGGTCGCGCCCAAGAGTCCCCCAATGTGTTAGTCCATTCCAGAGGAACCTGTTTTCCCTGCACTGCCTTGACGTTCAAGCCGAGGATCGACTCCCACCACCTGTGCACGTGGGACAGCCCTGTGGGAAAGCCTCGTGGGAAAGACTCGTGGGAAAGACTCGAGGGAAAACCATAGATCCTTTGATCCACGCGGCGGACTGCGTGACACTGCTGCTACCGCTCTGGAGGAAAGCGCAAGTGCATGCCCGCATTCGAGACGAGGACTGACTCCCCTGGGGAGACTCCAGGAGTACCCAAAGATCCATGTCAGCACTGGAGAGGAATCCTCAGGTTCCGGCCCCGACTCCACACAAGGTCTTAGGCCCCGGCATCGACGGGAGAGGAATCCCGAGAGGCCCCCGAGGAACTCGCATGGGGACTGGCCTTTCCTGAGGCCACCAGAGCGGGTCCCTGAGGTCCCCGTCGTAAGTCGAGAGCACCTGCCGCAACTCGAGAAAATCCAGGAGGTTTTGCCCTCCAGGCGAGATGAGGCCCATTTCCGCTGAGGCTTCTCGAGGCTAATCACGTCTAACCACTGGAACTTCCAAAGGGTCCTTCACACCCTTGCTGCAACTCAAGAAGTTCCCCGACATACCCGTCTCCACTCGAGAGGAAGCACGTGGGGTCCCGCACACATCCAGGGGAGCCCCGTTTCCGCCTCCTAGCTCGAGATGAGGGATCCGTTCCATGTTTCGTAGGGAAAGAATTCCCGGCGTTCCCGTCGCATCTCAAGAGGAGGCGCTCTCCACAGGAAAGGCGAGAGGAACTCCAGGGTCGTGCCACCATTCCAAGAGTCCCCCAGATGTGTCAGTCCATTCCAGAGGAACCTGTTTTCCCTGCACTGCCTTGACGTTCAAGCCGAGGATCGACTCCCACCACGTGTGCACGTGGGACAGCCCTGTGGGAAAGCCTCGTGGGAAAGCCTCGTGGGAAAGACTCGAGGGAAAACCATAGATCCTTTCATCCACGCGGCAGTCTGCGTGACACTGCTGCTACCGCTCTGGAGGAAAGCGCAAGTGCATGCCCGCATTCGAGACGAGGACTGACTCCCCTGGGGAGACTCCAGAAGTACCCCAAGATCCATGTCAGCACTGGAGAGGAATCCTCAGGTTCCGGCCCCGACTCCACACAAGGTCTTAGGCCCCGGCATCGACGGGAGAGGAATCCCGAGAGGCCCCTGAGGAACTCGCATGGGGACTGGCCTTTCCTGAGGCCACCAGAGCGGGTCCCTGAGGTCCCCGTCGTAAGTCGAGAGCACCTGCCGCAACTCGAGAAAATCCAGGAGGTTTTGCCCTCCAGGCGAGATGAGGCCCATTTCCGCTGAGGCTTCTCGAGGCTAATCACGTCTAACCACTGGAACTTCCAAAGGGTCCTTCACACCCTTGCTGCAACTCAAGAAGTTCCCCGACATACCCGTCTCCACTCGAGAGGAAGCACGTGGGGTCCCGCACACATCCAGGGGAGCCCCGTTTCCGCCTCCTAGCTCGAGATGAGGGATCCTTTCCCTGTTTCTTAGGAAAGAATTCCCGGCGTTCCCGTCGCATCTCAAGAGGAGGGGCTCTCCACAGGAGAGGCGAGAGGAACTCCAGGGTCGTGCCACCATTCCAAGACACGCCCAGATGTGTCAGTCCATTCCAGAGGAACCTGTTTTCCCTGCACTGCCTTGACGTTCAAGCCGAGGATCGACTCCCACCACGTGTGCACGTGGGACAGCCCTGTGGGAAAGCCTCGTGGGAAAGCCTCGTGGGAAAGACTCGAGGGAAAACCATAGATCTTTGATCCACGCGGCGGACTGCGTGACACTGCTGCTACCGCTCTGGAGGAAAGCGCAAGTGCATGCACACATTTGAGACGAGGACTGACTCCCCTGGGGAGACTCCAGAAGTACCCCAAGATCCATGTCAGCACTGGAGAGGAATCCTCAGGTTCCGGCCCCGACTCCACACAAGGTCTTAGGCCCCGGCATCGACGGGAGAGGAATCCCGAGAGGCCCCCGAGGAACTCGCATGGGGACTGGCCTTTCCTGAGGCCACCAGAGCGGGTCCCTGAGGTCCCCGTCGTAAGTCGAGAGCACCTGCCGTAACTCGAGAAAATCCAGGAGGTTTTGCCCTCCAGGCGAGATGAGGCCCATTTCCGCTGAGGCTTCTCGAGGCCAATCACATCTAACCACTGGAACTTCCAAAGGGTCCTTCACACCCTTGCTGCTACTCAAGAAGTTCCCCGACATACCAGTCTCCACTCGATAGGAAGCACGTGGTATCCCGCACACATCCAGGGGAGCCTGTTTCCGCCTCCTAGCTCGAGATGAGGGATCCTTTCCCTGTTTCGTAGGGAAAGAATTCCCGGCGTTCCCGTCGCATCTCAAGAGGAGGCGCTCTCCACAGGAAAGGCGAGAGGAACTCCAGGGTCGTGCCACCATTCCAAGAGTCCCCCAGATGTGTCAGTCCATTCCAGAGGAACCTGTTTTCCCTGCACTGCCTTGACGTTCAAGCCGAGGATCGACTCCCACCACGTGTGCACGTGGGACAGCCCTGTGGGAAAGCCTCGTGGGAAAGCCTCGTGGGAAAGACTCGAAGGAAAACCATAGATCCTTTGATCCACGCGGCGGACTGCGTGACACTGCTGCTACCGCTCTGGAGGAAAGCGCAAGTACATGCCCGCATTCGAGACGAGGACTGACTCCCCTGGGGAGACTCCAGAAGTACCCCATGATCCATGTCAGCACTGGAGAGGAATCCTCAGGTTCCGGCCCCGACTCCACACAAGGTCTTAGGCCCCGGCATCAATGGGAGAGGAATCTCGAGAGGCCCCCGAAGAACTCGCATGGGGACTGGCCTTTCCTGAGGTCACCAGAGCGGGTCACTGAGGTCCCCGTCGTAAGTCGAGAGCACATGCCGCAACTCGAGAAAATCCAGGAGGTTTTGCCCTCCAGGCGAGATGAGGCCCATTTCCGCTGAGGCTTCTCGAGGCTAATCACATCTAACCACTGGAACTTCCAAAGGGTCCTTCACACCCTTGCTGCAACTCTAGAAGTTCCCCGACATACCCGTCTCCACTCGAGAGGAAGCACGAGGGTCCCGCACACATCCAGGGTAGCCCCGTTTCCACCTCCTAGCTCGAGATGTGGGATCCATTCCCTGTTTCGTACGGAAAGAATTCCCGGCGTTCCCGTCGCATCTCAAGAGGAGGCACTCCCACAGGAAAGACGAGAGGAACTCCAGGGTCGTGCCACCATTGCAAGAGACCCCATATGTGTGAGTCCATTACAGACGAACCTGTTTTCCCTGCACTGCCTTGACGTTCAAGCCGAGGATCGACTCCCACCACGTGTGCTCGTGGGACAGCCCTGTGGGTAAGCCTCGTGGGAAAGCCTCGTGGGAAAGACTCGAGGGAAAACCATAGATCCTTTGATCCACACGGCGGTCTGCGTGACACTGCTGCTACCGCTCTGGAGGAAAGCGCAAGTGCATGCCCGCATTCGAGACGAGGACTGACTCCCCTGGGGAGACTCCAGAAGTACCCCAAGATCCATGTCAGCACTGGAGAGGAATCCTCAGGTTCCGGCCCCGACTCCACACAAGGTCTTAGGCCCCGGCATCGTCGGGAGAGGAATCCCCAGAGGCCCCCGTGGAACTCGCATGGGGACTGGCCATTGCTGAGGCCACCAGAGCGGGTCCCTGAGGTCCCCGTCGTAAGTCGAGAGCACCTGCCGCAACTCGAGAAAATCCAGGAGGTTTTGCCCTCCAGGCGAGATGAGGCCCATTTCCGATGAGGCTTCTCGAGGCTAATCACATCTAACCACTGGAACTTCCAAAGGGTCCTTCACACCCTTGCTGCAACTCAAGCAGTTCCGCGACATACCCGTCTCCACTCGAGAGGAAGCACGTGGGGTCCCGCACACATCGAGGGGAGCCCGGTTTCCGCCTCCTAGCTCGAGATGAGGGATCCTTTCCCTGTTTCGTAGGGAAAGAATTCCCGGCATTCCCGTCGCATCTCAAGAGGAGGCGCTCTCCACAGGAAAGGCGAGAGGAACTCCAGGGTCGTGCCACCATTCCAAGAGACCCCCAGATGTGTCAGTCCATTCCAGAGGAACCTGTTTTCCCTGCACTGCCTTGACATTCAAGCCGAGGATCGACTCCCACCACGTGTGCACGTGGGACAGCCCTGTGGGAAAGCCTCGTGGGAAAGCCTCGGGGGAAAGACTCGAGGGAAAACCATAGATCCTTTGATCCACGTGGTGGACTGCGTGACACTGCTGCGACCGCTCTGGAGGAAAGCGCAAGTGCATGCCCGCATTCGAGACGAGGACTGACTCCCCTGGGGAGACTCCAGAAGTACCCCAAGATCCATGTCAGCACTGGAGAGGAATCCTCAGGTTCCGGCCCCGACTCCACACAAGGTCGTAGGCCCCAGCATCGACGGGAGAGGAATCCCGAGAGGACCCGAGGAACTCGCATGGGGACAGGCCTTTCCTGAGGCCACCAGAGCGGGTCCCTGAGGTCCCCGTCGTAAGTCGAGAGCACCTGCCGCAACTCGAGAAAATCCAGGAGGTTTTGCTCTCCAGGCGAGATGAGGCTCATTTCCGCTGAGGCTTCTCGAGGCTAATCACTTCTAACCACTGGAACTTCCAAAGGGTCCTTCACACCCTTGCTGCAACTCAAGAAGTTCCCCGACATACCCGTCTCCACTCGAGAGGAAGCACGTGGGGTCCCGCACACATCCAGGGGAGCCCTGTTTCCGCCTCCCAGCTCGAGATGAGGGATACTTTCCCTGTTTCGTAGGGAAAGAATTCCCGGCGTTCCCGTCGCATCTCAAGAGGAGGCGCTCTCCACAGGAAAGGCGAGAGGAACTCCAGGGTCGTGCCACCATTCCAAGAGTCCCCCAGATGTGTCAGTCCATTCCAGAGGAACCTGTTTTCCCTGCACTGCCTTAACGTTCAAGCCGAGGATCGAATCCCACCACGTGTGCACGTGGGACAGCCCTGTGGGAAAGCCTCGTGTGCAAGCCTCGTGGGAAAGACACGAGGGAAAACAATAGATCCTTTGATCCACGCGGCGGACTGCGTGACACTGCTGCTACCGCTCGGGAGGAAAGCACAAGTGCATGCCCGCATTCGAGACGAGGACTGACTCCCCTGGGGAGATTCCAGTAGTACCCCAAGATCCATGTCAGCACTGGAGAGGAATCCTCAGGTTCCGGCCCCGACTCCACACAAGGTCTTAGGCCCCGGCATCGACGGGAGAGGAATCCCGAGAGGCCCCCGAGGAACTCGCATGGGGACTGGCCTTTCCTGAGGCCACCAGAGCGGGTCCCTGAGGTCCCCGTCGTAAGTCGAGAGCACCTGCCGCAACTCGAGAAAATCCAGGAGGTTTTGCCCTCCAGGCGAGATGAGGCCCATTTCCGCTGAGGCTTCTCGAGGCTAATCACGTCTAACCACTGGAACTCCAAAGGGTCCTTCACACCCTTGCTGCAACTCTAGAAGTTCCCCGACATACCCGTCTCCACTCGAGAGGAAGCACGTGGGTTCCCGAACACATCCAGGGGAGCCCTGTTTCCGCCTCCTAGCTCGAGATGAGGGATCCTTTCCCTGTTTCGTAGGGAAAGAATTCCAGGCGTTCCCGTCGCAACTCAAGAGGAGGCGCTCTCCACAGGAAAGGCGAGAGGAACTCCAGGGTCGTGGCACCATTTCAAGAGACCCCCAGATGTGTCAGTCCATTCCAGAGGAACCTGTTTTCCCTGCACTGCCTTGACGTTCACGCCGAGGATCGACTCCCACCACGTGTGCACTTGGGACAGCCCTGTGGGAAAGCCTCGTGGGAAAGCCTCGTTGGAAAGACTCGAGGGAAAACCATAGATCCTTTGATCCACGCGGTGGACTGCGTGACACTCCTGCTACAGCTCTGGAGGAAAGCGCAAGTGCATGCCCGCATTCGAGACAAGGACTGACTCCCCTGGGGAGACTCCAGAAGTACCCCAAGATCCATGTCAGCACTGGAGAGGAATCCTCAGGTTCCGGCCCCGACTCCACACAAGGTCTTAGGCCTCAGCATCGACGGGAGAGGAATCCCGAGAGGACCCGAGGAACTCGCATGGGGACTGGCCTTTCCTGAGGCCACCAGAGCGGGTCTCTGAGGTCCCCGTCGTAAGTCGAGAGTACCTGCCGCAACTCGAGAAAATCCAGGAGGTTTTGCTCTCCAGGCGAGTTGAGGCCCATTTCCGCTGAGGCTTCTCGAGGCTAATCACTTCTAACCACTGGAAATTCGAAAGGGTCCTTCACACCCTTGCTGCAACTCAAGAAGTTCCCCGACATACCCGTCTCCACTCGAGAGGAAGCACGTGGGGTTCCGCACACATCCAGGGGAGCCCCATTTCCGCCTCCCAGCTCGAGATGAGGGATGCTTTCCCTGTTTCATAGGGAAAGAATTCCCGGCGTTCCCGTCGCATCTCAAGAGGAGGCGCTCTCCACAGGAAAGGCGAGAGGACTCCAGCGTCGTGCCACCATTCAAAGAGTTCCCCAGATATGTCAGTCCATTCCAGAGAAACATGTTTTCCCTGCACTGCCTTGACGTTCAAGCCGAGGATCGACTCCCACCTCGTGTGCACGTGGGACAGCCCTGTGGGAAAGCCTCGTGGGAAAGCCTCGTGGGAAAGACTCGTGGGAAAATCATACATCCTTTGATGCACGCGGCGGACTGCGTGACACTGCTGCTACCGCTCTGGAGGATAGCGCAAGTGCATGCCCGCATCCCAGACGAGGACTGACTCCCCTGGGGAGACTCCAGAAGTACCCCAAGATCCATGTCAGCACTGGAGAGGAATCCTCAGGTTCCGGCCCCGACTCCACACAAGGTCTTCGGCCCCGGCATCGACGGGAGAGGAATCCCGAGATGCCCCCGAGGAAGTCGCATGGGGACTGGCCTTTCCTGAGGCCACCAGAGCGGGTCCCTGAGGTCCCCGTCGTAAGTCGAGAGCACCTGCCGCAACTCGAGAAATCTACGAGGTTTTGCCCTCCAGGCGAGATGAGACCCATTTCCGCTGAGGCTTCTCGAGGCCAATCACATCTAACCACTGGTACTTCCAAAGGGTCCTTCACACCCTTGCTGCAACTCAAGAAGTTCCCCGACATACCCGTCTCCACTCGAGAAGAAGCACGTGGGGTCCCCCAAACATCCAGGGGAGCCCCATTTCCGCCTCCTAGTTCGAGATGAGGGATCCTTTCCCTGTTTCGTAGGGAAAGAATTCCCGGCGTTCCCGTCGCATCTCAAGAGGAGGCGCTCTCCACAGGAAAGGCGAGAGGAACTCCAGGGTCGTGCCACCATACCAATAGTCCCCCAGATGTGTCAGTCCATTCCAGAGGAACCTGTTTTCCCTGCACTGCCTTGACGTTCAAGCCGAGGATCCACTCCCACCACGTGTGCACGTGGGACAGCCCTGTGGGAAAGCCTCGTGGGAAAGCCTCGTGGGAAAGACTCGAGGGAAAACCATAGATCCTTTGATCCACGCGGCGGACTGCGTGACACTGCTGCTACCGCTCTAGAGGAAAGCGCAAGTGCATGCCTGCATTCGAGACGAGGACTGACTCCCCTGGAGAGACTCCAGAAGTACCCCAAGATCCATGTCAGCACTGGAGAGGAATCCTCAGGTTCCGGCCCCGACTCCACACAAGGTCTTAGGCCCCGGCATCGACGGGAGAGGAATCCCGAGAGGCCCCTGAGGAACTCGCATGGGGACTGGCCTTTCCTGAGGCCACCAGAGCGGGTCCCTGAGGTCCCCGTCGTAAGTCGAGAGCACCTGCCGCAACTCGAGAAAATCCAGGAGGTTTTGCCCTCCAGGCGAGATGAGGCCCATTTCCGCTGTGGCTTCTCGAGGCTAATCACGTCTAACCACTGGAACTTCCAAAGGGTCCTTCACACCCTTGCTGCAACTCAAGAAGTTCCCCGACATACCCCTCTGCACTCGAGAGGAAGCACGTGGGGTCCCGCACACATCCAGGGGAGCCCCGTTTCCGCCTCCTAGCTCGAGATGAGGGATCCTTTCCCTGTTTCGTAGGGAAAGAATTCCCGGCGTTCCCGTCGCATCTCAAGAGGAGGCGCTCTCCACAGGAAAGGCGAGAGGAACTCCAGGGTCGTGCCACCATTCCAAGAGACGCCCAGATGGGTCAGTCCATTCCAGAGGAACCTGTTTTCCCTGCACTGCCTTGACGTTCAAGCCGAGGATCGACTCCCACCACGTGTGCACGTGGGACAGCCCTGTGGGAAAGCCTCGTGGGAAAGCCTCGTGGGAAAGACTCGAGGGAAAACCATAGATCCTTTGATCCACGCGGCGGACTGCGTGACACTGCTGCTACAGCTCTGGAGGAAAGCGCAAGAGCATGCCCGCATTTGAGACGAGGACTGACTCCCTTGGGGAGACTCCAGAAGTACCCCAAGATCCATGTCAGCACTGGAGAGGAATCCTCAGGTCCCGGCCCCGACTCCACACAAGGTCTTAGGCCCCGGCATCGACGGGAGAGGAATCCCGAGAGGCCCCCGAGGAACTCGCATGGGGACTGGCCTTTCCTGAGGTCACCAGAGCGGGTCCCTGAGGTCCCCGTCGTAAGTCGAGAGCACCTGCCACAACTCGAGAAAATCCAGGAGATTTTGCCCTCCAGGCGAGTTGAAGCCCATTTCCGCTGAGGCTTCTCGAGGCTAATCACATCTAACCACTGGAACTTCCAAAGCGTCCTTCACACCCTTGCTGCAACTCTAGAAGTTCCCCGACATACCCGTCTCCACTCGAGAGGAAGCACGAGGGTCCCGCACACATCCAGGGTAGCCCCGTTTCCACCTCCTAGCTCGAGATGTGGGATCCATTCCCTGTTTCGTACGGAAAGAATTCCCGGCGTTCCCGTCGCATCTCAAGAGGAGGCACTCCCACAGGAAAGACGAGAGGAACTCCAGGGTCGTGCCACCATTGCAAGAGACCCCATATGTGTCAGTCCATTACAGAGGAACCTGTTTTCCCTGCACTGCCTTGACGTTCAAGCCGAGGATCGACTCCCACCACGTGTGCTCGTGGGACAGCCCTGTGGGTAAGCCTCGTGGGAAAGCCTCGTGGGAAAGACTCGAGGGAAAACCATAGATCCTTTGATCCACACGGCGGTCTGCGTGACACTGCTGCTACCGCTCTGGAGGAAAGCGCAAGTGCATGCCCGCATTCGAGACGAGGACTGACTCCCCTGGGGAGACTCCAGAAGTACCCCAAGATCCATGTCAGCACTGGAGAGGAATCCTCAGGTTCCGGCCCCGACTCCACACAAGGTCTTAGGCCCCGGCATCGTCGGGAGAGGAATCCCCAGAGGCCCCCGTGGAACTCGCATGGGGACTGGCCATTGCTGAGGCCACCAGAGCGGGTCCCTGAGGTCCCCGTCGTAAGTCGAGAGCACCTGCCGCAACTCGAGAAAATCCAGGAGGTTTTGCCCTCCAGGCGAGATGAGGCCCATTTCCGATGAGGCTTCTCGAGGCTAATCACATCTAACCACTGGAACTTCCAAAGGGTCCTTCACACCCTTGCTGCAACTCAAGCAGTTCCGCGACATACCCGTCTCCACTCGAGAGGAAGCACGTGGGGTCCCGCACACATCGAGGGGAGCCCGGTTTCCGCCTCCTAGCTCGAGATGAGGGATCCTTTCCCTGTTTCGTAGGGAAAGAATTCCCGGCATTCCCGTCGCATCTCAAGAGGAGGCGCTCTCCACAGGAAAGGCGAGAGGAACTCCAGGGTCGTGCCACCATTCCAAGAGACCCCCAGATGTGTCAGTCCATTCCAGAGGAACCTGTTTTCCCTGCACTGCCTTGACATTCAAGCCGAGGATCGACTCCCACCACGTGTGCACGTGGGACAGCCCTGTGGGAAAGCCTCGTGGGAAAGCCTCGGGGGAAAGACTCGAGGGAAAACCATAGATCCTTTGATCCACGTGGTGGACTGCGTGACACTGCTGCGACCGCTCTGGAGGAAAGCGCAAGTGCATGCCCGCATTCGAGACGAGGACTGACTCCCCTGGGGAGACTCCAGAAATACCCCAAGATCCATGTCAGCACTGGAGAGGAATCCTCAGGTTCCGGCCCCGACTCCACACAAGGTCGTAGGCCCCAGCATCGACGGGAGAGGAATCCCGAGAGGACCCGAGGAACTCGCATGGGGACAGGCCTTTCCTGAGGCCACCAGAGCGGGTCCCTGAGGTCCCCGTCGTAAGTCGAGAGCACCTGCCGCAACTCGAGAAAATCCAGGAGGTTTTGCTCTCCAGGCGAGATGAGGCCCATTTCCGCTGAGGCTTCTCGAGGCTAATCACTTCTAACCACTGGAACTTCCAAAGGGTCCTTCACACCCTTGCTGCAACTCAAGAAGTTCCCCGACATACCCGTCTCCACTCGAGAGGAAGCACGTGGGGTCCCGCACACATCCAGGGGAGCCCCGTTTCCGCCTCCTACCTTGAGATGAGGGATCCTTTCCCTGTTTCGTAGGGAAAGAATTCCCGGCGTTCCCGTCGCATCTCAAGAGGAGGCGCTCTCCACAGGAAAGGCGAGAGGAACTCCAGGGTCGTGCCACCATTCCAAGAGTCCCCCAGATGTGTCAGTCCATTCCAGAGGAACCTGTTTTCCCTGCACTGCCTTAACGTTCAAGCCGAGGATCGAATCCCACCACGTGTGCACGTGGGACAGCCCTGTGGGAAAGCCTCGTGTGCAAGCCTCGTGGGAAAGACACGAGGGAAAACAATAGATCCTTTGATCCACGCGGCGGACTGCGTGACACTGCTGCTACCGCTCGGGAGGAAAGCACAAGTGCATGCCCGCATTCGAGACGAGGACTGACTCCCCTGGGGAGATTCCAGAAGTACCCCAAGATCCATGTCAGCACTGGAGAGGAATCCTCAGGTTCCGGCCCCGACTCCACACAAGGTCTTAGGCCCCGGCATCGATGGGAGAGGAATCCCGAGAGGCCCCCGAGGAACTCGCATGGGGACTGGCCTTTCCTGAGGCCACCAGAGCGGGTCCCTGAGGTCCCCGTCGTAAGTCGAGAGCACCTGCCGCAACTCGAGAAAATCCAGGAGGTTTTGCCCTCCAGGCGAGATGAGGCCCATTTCCGCTGAGGCTTCTCGAGGCTAATCACGTCTAACCACTGGAACTCCAAAGGGTCCTTCACACCCTTGCTGCAACTCTAGAAGTTCCCCGACATACCCGTCTCCACTCGAGAGGAAGCACGTGGGTTCCCGAACACATCCAGGGGAGCCCTGTTTCCGCCTCCTAGCTCGAGATGAGGGATCCTTTCCCTGTTTCGTAGGGAAAGAATTCCAGGCGTTCCCGTCGCAACTCAAGAGGAGGCGCTCTCCACAGGAAAGGCGAGAGGAACTCCAGGGTCGTGGCACCATTTCAAGAGACCCCCAGATGTGTCAGTCCATTCCAGAGGAACCTGTTTTCCCTGCACTGCCTTGACGTTCACGCCGAGGATCGACTCCCACCACGTGTGCACTTGGGACAGCCCTGTGGGAAAGCCTCGTGGGAAAGCCTCGTTGGAAAGACTCGAGGGAAAACCATAGATCCTTTGATCCACGCGGTGGACTGCGTGACACTCCTGCTACAGCTCTGGAGGAAAGCGCAAGTGCATGCCCGCATTCGAGACGAGGACTGACTCCCCTGGGGAGACTCCAGAAGTACCCCAAGATCCATGTCAGCACTGGAGAGGAATCCTCAGGTTCCGGCCCCGACTCCACACAAGGTCTTAGGCCTCAGCATCGACGGGAGAGGAATCCCGAGAGGACCCGAGGAACTCGCATGGGGACTGGCCTTTCCTGAGGCCACCAGAGCGGGTCTCTGAGGTCCCCGTCGTAAGTCGAGAGTACCTGCCGCAACTCGAGAAAATCCAGGAGGTTTTGCTCTCCAGGCGAGTTGAGGCCCATTTCCGCTGAGGCTTCTCGAGGCTAATCACTTCTAACCACTGGAAATTCGAAAGGGTCCTTCACACCCTTGCTGCAACTCAAGAAGTTCCCCGACATACCCGTCTCCACTCGAGAGGAAGCACGTGGGGTTCCGCACACATCCAGGGGAGCCCCATTTCCGCCTCCCAGCTCGAGATGAGGGATGCTTTCCCTGTTTCATAGGGAAAGAATTCCCGGCGTTCCCGTCGCATCTCAAGAGGAGGCGCTCTCCACAGGAAAGGCGAGAGGACTCCAGCGTCGTGCCACCATTCAAAGAGTTCCCCAGATATGTCAGTCCATTCCAGAGGAACATGTTTTCCCTGCACTGCCTTGACGTTCAAGCCGAGGATCGACTCCCACCTCGTGTGCACGTGGGACAGCCCTGTGGGAAAGCCTCGTGGGAAAGCCTCGTGGGAAAGACTCGTGGGAAAATCATACATCCTTTGATGCACGCGGCGGACTGCGTGACACTGCTGCTACCGCTCTGGAGGATAGCGCAAGTGCATGCCCGCATCCCAGACGAGGACTGACTCCCCTGGGGAGACTCCAGAAGTACCCCAAGATCCATGTCAGCACTGGAGAGGAATCCTCAGGTTCCGGCCCCGACTCCACACAAGGTCTTCGGCCCCGGCATGGACGGGAGAGGAATCCCGAGATGCCCCCGAGGAAGTCGCATGGGGACTGGCCTTTCCTGAGGCCACCAGAGCGGGTCCCTGAGGTCCCCGTCGTAAGTCGAGAGCACCTGCCGCAACTCGAGAAAATCTACTAGGTTTTGCCCTCCAGGCGAGATGAGACCCATTTCCGCTGAGGCTTCTCGAGGCCAATCACATCTAACCACTGGAACTTCCAAAGGGTCCTTCACACCCTTGCTGCAACTCAAGAAGTTCCCCGACATACCCGTCTCCACTCGAGAGGAAGCACGTGGGGTCCCGCAAACATCCAGGGGAGCCCCATTTCCGCCTCCTAGTTCGAGATGAGGGATCCTTTCCCTGTTTCGTAGGGAAAGAATTCCCGGCTGTCCCGTCGCATCTCAAGAGGAGGCGCTCTCCACAGGAAAGGCGAGAGGAACTCCAGGGTCGTGCCACCATTCCAAGAGTCCCCCAGATGTGTCAGTCCATTCCAGAGGAACCTGTTTTCCCTGCACTGCCTTGACGTTCAAGCCGAGGATCGAGTCCCACCACGTGTGCACGTGGGACAGCCCTGTGGAAAGCCTCGTGGGAAAGCCTCGTGGGAAAGACTCGAGGGAAAACCATAGATCCTTTGATCCACGCGGCGGACTGCGTGACACTGCTGCTACCGCTCTGGAGGAAAGCGCAGGTGCATGCCCGCATTCGAAACGAGGACTGACTCCCCTGGGGAGACTCCAGAAGTACCCCAAGATCCATGTCAGCACTGGAGAGGAATCCTCAGGTTCCGGCCCCGACTCCACACAAGGTCTTCGGCCCCGGCATCGACGGGAGAGGAATCCCGAGAGGCCCCCGAGGAAGTCGCATGGGGACTGCCCTTTCCTGAGGCCACCAGAGCGGGTCCCTGAGGTCCCCGTCGTAAGTCGAGAGCACCTGCCGCAACTCGAGAAAATCCAGGAGGTTTTGCCCTCCAGGCGAGATGAGGCCCATTTCCGCTGAGGCTTCTCGAGGCCAATCACATCTAACCATTGGAACTTCCAAAGGGTCCTTCACACCCTTGCTGCAACTCTAGAAGTTCCCCGACATACCCGTCTCCACTCGAGAGGAAGCACGTGGGGTCCCGCACACATCCAGGGTAGCCCCGTTTCCACCTCCTAGCTCGAGATGAGGGATCCTTTCCCTGTTTCGTAGGGAAAGAATTCCCGGCGTTCCCGTCGCATCTCAAGAGGAGGCACTCCCACAGGAAATGCGAGAGGAACTCCAGGGTCGTGCCACCATTCCAAGAGACCCCATATGTGTCAGTCCATTCCAGAGGAACCTGTTTTCCCTGCACTGCCTTGACGTTCAAGCCGAGGATCGACTCCCACCACGTGTGCACGTGGGACAGCTCTGTGGGAAAGCCTCGGGGGAAAGCCTCGTGGGAAAGACTCGAGGGAAAACCATAGATCCTTTGATCCACGTGGTGGACTGCGTGACACTGCTGCGACCGCTCTGGAGGAAAGCGCAAGTGCATTCCCGCATTCGAAACGAGGACTGACTCCCCTGGGGAGACTCCAGAAGTACTCCAAGATCCATGTCAGCACTGGAGAGGAATCCTCAGGTTCCGGCCCCGACTCCACACAAGGTCTTAGGCCCCGGCATCGACGGGAGAGGAATCCCGAGAGGCCCCCGAGGAACTCGCATGGGGTCTGGCCTTTCCTGAGGCCACCAGAGCCGGTCCCTGAGGTCCCGGTCGTAAGTCGAGAGCACCTGCCGCAACTCGAGAAAATCCAGGAGGTTTTGCCCTCCAGGCGAGATGAGGCCCATTTCCGCTGAGGCTTCTCGAGGATAATCACATCTAAACACTGGAACTTCCAAAGGGTCCTTCACACCCTTGCTGCAACTCAAGACGTTCCCCGACAAAGCCGTCTCCACTCGAGAGGAAGCACGTGGGGTCCCGCACACATCCAGGGGAGCCCCGTTTCCGCCTCCTAGCTCGAGATGAGGGATCCTTTCCCTGTTTCGTAGGGAAAGAATTCCCGACGTTCCCGTCGCATCTCAAGAGGAGGCGCTCTCCACAGGAGAGGAGAGAGGAACTCCAGGGTCGTGCCACCATTCCAAGAGACGCCCAGATGGGTCAGTCCATTCCAGAGGAACCTGTTTTCCCTGCACTGCCTTGACGTTCAAGCCGAGGATCGACTCCCACCACCTGTGCACGTGGGACAGCCCTGTGGGAAAGCCTCGTGGGAAAGCCTCGTGGGAAAGACTCGAGGGAAAACCATAGATCCTTTGATCCATGCGGCGGACTGCGTGACACTGCTGCTACCGCTCTGGAGGAAAGCGCAAGTGCATGCCCGCATTCGAGACGAGGACTGACTCCCCTGGGGAGACTCCAGAAGTACCCCAAGATCCATGTCAGCACTGGAGAGGAATCCTCAGGTTCCGGCCCCGACTCCACACAAGGTCTTAGGCCCCGGCATCGACGGGAGAATAATCCCGAGAGGCCCCCGAGGAATTTGCATGGGGACTGGCCTTTCCTGAGGCCACCAGAGCGGGTCCCTGAGGTCCCCGTCGTAAGTCGAGAGCACCTGCCGCAACTCGAGAAAATCCAGGAGGTTTTGCCCTCCAGGCGAGATGAGGCCCATTTCCGCTGAGGCTTCTCGAGGCCAATCACATCTAACCATTGGAACTTCCAAAGGGTCCTTCACACCCTTGCTGCAACTCTAGAAGTTCCCCGACATACCCGTCTCCACTCGAGAGGAAGCACGTGGGGTCCCGCACACATCCAGGGTAGCCCCGTTTCCACCTCCTAGCTCGAGATGAGGGATCCTTTCCCTGTTTCGTAGGGAAAGAATTCCCGGCGTTCCCGTCGCATCTCAAGAGGAGGCACTCCCACAGGAAATGCGAGAGGAACTCCAGGGTCGTGCCACCATTCCAAGAGACCCCATATGTGTCAGTCCATTCCAGAGGAACCTGTTTTCCCTGCACTGCCTTGACGTTCAAGCCGAGGATCGACTCCCACCACGTGTGCACGTGGGACAGCTCTGTGGGAAAGCCTCGTGGGAAAGCCTCGTGGGAAAGACTCGAGGGAAAACCATAGATCCTTTGATCCACGTGGTGGACTGAGTGACACTGCTGCGACCGCTCTGGAGGAAAGCGCAAGTGCATTCCCGCATTCGAAACGAGGACTGACTCCCCTGGGGAGACTCCAGAAGTACTCCAAGATCCATGTCAGCACTGGAGAGGAATCCTCAGGTTCCGGCCCCGACTCCACACAAGGTCTTAGGCCCCGGCATCGACGGGAGAGGAATCCCGAGACGCCCCCGAGGAACTCGCATGGGGACTGGCCTTTCCTGAGGCCACCAGAGCCGGTCCCTGAGGTCCCGGTCGTAAGTCGAGAGCACCTGCCGCAACTCGAGAAAATCCAGGAGGTTTTGCCCTCCAGGCGAGATGAGGCCCATTTCCGCTGAGGCTTCTCGAGGATAATCACATCTAAACACTGGAACTTCCAAAGGGTCCTTCACACCCTTGCTGCATCTCAAGACGTTCCCCGACAAAGCCGTCTCCACTCGAGAGGAAGCACGTGGGGTCCCGCACACATCCAGGGGAGCCCCGTTTCCGCCTCCTAGCTCGAGATGAGGGATCCTTTCCCTGTTTCGTAGGGAAAGAATTCCCGACGTTCCCGTCGCATCTCAAGAGGAGGCGCTCTCCACAGGAGAGGAGAGAGGAACTCCAGGGTCGTGCCACCATTCCAAGAGACGCCCAGATGGGTCAGTCCATTCCAGAGGAACCTGTTTTCCCTGCACTGCCTTGACGTTCAAGCCGAGGATCGACTCCCACCACCTGTGCACGTGGGACAGCCCTGTGGGAAAGCCTCGTGGGAAAGCCTCGTGGGAAAGACTCGAGGGAAAACCATAGATCCTTTGATCCATGCGGCGGACTGCGTGACACTGCTGCTACCGCTCTGGAGGAAAGCGCAAGTGCATGCCCGCATTCGAGACGAGGACTGACTCCCCTGGGGAGACTCCAGAAGTACCCCAAGATCCATGTCAGCACTGGAGAGGAATCCTCAGGTTCCGGCCCCGACTCCACACAAGGTCTTAGGCCCCGGCATCGACGGGAGAATAATCCCGAGAGGCCCCCGAGGAATTTGCATGGGGACTGGCCTTTCCTGAGGCCACCAGAGCGGGTCCCTGAGGTCCCCGTCGTAAGTCGAGAGCACCTGCCGCAACTCGAGAAAATCCAGGAGGTTTTGCCCTCCAGGCGAGATGAGGCCCATTTCCGCTGAGGCTTCTCGAGGCTAATCAAGTCTAACCACTGGAACTTCCAAAGGGTCCTTCACACCCTTGCTGCAACTCAAGAAGTTCCCCGACATACCCGTCTCCACTCGAGAGGAAGCACGTGGTTTCCCGAACACATCCAGGGGAGCCCCGTTTCCGCCTCCTAGCTCGAGATGAGGGATCCTTTCCCTGTTTCGTAGGGAAAGAATTCCCGGCGTTCCCGTCGCATCTCAAGAGGAGGCGCTCTCCACAGGAAAGGCGAGAAGAACTCCAGGGTCGTGGCACCATTTCAAGAGACCCCCAGATGTGTCAGTCCACTCCAGAGGAACCTGTTTTCCCTGCACTGCCTTGACGTTCACGCCGAGGATCGACTCCCACCACGTGTGCACTTGGGACAGCCCTGTGGGAAAGCCTCGTGGGAATGCCTCGTTGGAAAGACTCGAGGGAAAACCATAGATCCTTTGATCCACGCGGTGGACTGCGTGACACTGCTGCTACAGCTCTGGAGGAAAGCGCAAGTGCATGCCCGCATTCGAGACGAGGACTGACTCCCCTGGGGAGACTCCAGAAGTACCCCAAGATCCATGTCAGCACTGGAGAGGAATCCTCAGGTTCCGGCCCCGACTCCACACAAGGTCTTAGGCCCCAGCATCGACGGGAGAGGAATCCCGAGAGGACCCGAGGAACTCGCATGGGGACTGGCCTTTCCTGAGGCCACCAGAGCGGGTCTCTGAGGTCCCCGTCGTAAGTCGAGAGCACCTGCCGCAACTCGAGAAAATCCAGGAGGTTTTGCCCTCCAGGCGAGATGAGGCCCATTTCCGCTGAGGCTTCTCGAGGCCAATCACATCTAACCATTGGAACTTCCAAAGGGTCCTTCACACCCTTGCTGCAACTCTAGAAGTTCCCCGACATACCCGTCTCCACTCGAGAGGAAGCACGTGGGGTCCCGCACACATCCAGGGTAGCCCCGTTTCCACCTCCTAGCTCGAGATGAGGGATCCTTTCCCTGTTTCGTAGGGAAAGAATTCCCGGCGTTCCCGTCGCATCTCAAGAGGAGGCACTCCCACAGGAAATGCGAGAGGAACTCCAGGGTCGTGCCACCATTCCAAGAGACCCCATATGTGTCAGTCCATTCCAGAGGAACCTGTTTTCCCTGCACTGCCTTGACGTTCAAGCCGAGGATCGACTCCCACCACGTGTGCACGTGGGACAGCTCTGTGGGAAAGCCTCGGGGGAAAGCCTCGTGGGAAAGACTCGAGGGAAAACCATAGATCCTTTGATCCACGTGGTGGACTGCGTGACACTGCTGCGACCGCTCTGGAGGAAAGCGCAAGTGCATTCCCGCATTCGAAACGAGGACTGACTCCCCTGGGGAGACTCCAGAAGTACTCCAAGATCCATGTCAGCACTGGAGAGGAATCCTCAGGTTCCGGCCCCGACTCCACACAAGGTCTTAGGCCCCGGCATCGACGGGAGAGGAATCCCGAGACGCCCCCGAGGAACTCGCATGGGGACTGGCCTTTCCTGAGGCCACCAGAGCCGGTCCCTGAGGTCCCGGTCGTAAGTCGAGAGCACCTGCCGCAACTCGAGAAAATCCAGGAGGTTTTGCCCTCCAGGCGAGATGAGGCCCATTTCCGCTGAGGCTTCTCGAGGATAATCACATCTAAACACTGGAACTTCCAAAGGGTCCTTCACACCCTTGCTGCAACTCAAGACGTTCCCCGACAAAGCCGTCTCCACTCGAGAGGAAGCACGTGGGGTCCCGCACACATCCAGGGGAGCCCCGTTTCCGCCTCCTAGCTCGAGATGAGGGATCCTTTCCCTGTTTCGTAGGGAAAGAATTCCCGACGTTCCCGTCGCATCTCAAGAGGAGGCGCTCTCCACAGGAGAGGAGAGAGGAACTCCAGGGTCGTGCCACCATTCCAAGAGACGCCCAGATGGGTCAGTCCATTCCAGAGGAACCTGTTTTCCCTGCACTGCCTTGACGTTCAAGCCGAGGATCGACTCCCACCACCTGTGCACGTGGGACAGCCCTGTGGGAAAGCCTCGTGGGAAAGCCTCGTGGGAAAGACTCGAGGGAAAACCATAGATCCTTTGATCCATGCGGCGGACTGCGTGACACTGCTGCTACCGCTCTGGAGGAAAGCGCAAGTGCATGCCCGCATTCGAGACGAGGACTGACTCCCCTGGGGAGACTCCAGAAGTACCCCAAGATCCATGTCAGCACTGGAGAGGAATCCTCAGGTTCCGGCCCCGACTCCACACAAGGTCTTAGGCCCCGGCATCGACGGGAGAATAATCCCGAGAGGCCCCCGAGGAATTTGCATGGGGACTGGCCTTTCCTGAGGCCACCAGAGCGGGTCCCTGAGGTCCCCGTCGTAAGTCGAGAGCACCTGCCGCAACTCGAGAAAATCCAGGAGGTTTTGCCCTCCAGGCGAGATGAGGCCCATTTCCGCTGAGGCTTCTCGAGGCCAATCACATCTAACCATTGGAACTTCCAAAGGGTCCTTCACACCCTTGCTGCAACTCTAGAAGTTCCCCGACATACCCGTCTCCACTCGAGAGGAAGCACGTGGGGTCCCGCACACATCCAGGGTAGCCCCGTTTCCACCTCCTAGCTCGAGATGAGGGATCCTTTCCCTGTTTCGTAGGGAAAGAATTCCCGGCGTTCCCGTCGCATCTCAAGAGGAGGCACTCCCACAGGAAATGCGAGAGGAACTCCAGGGTCGTGCCACCATTCCAAGAGACCCCATATGTGTCAGTCCATTCCAGAGGAACCTGTTTTCCCTGCACTGCCTTGACGTTCAAGCCGAGGATCGACTCCCACCACGTGTGCACGTGGGACAGCTCTGTGGGAAAGCCTCGTGGGAAAGCCTCGTGGGAAAGACTCGAGGGAAAACCATAGATCCTTTGATCCACGTGGTGGACTGCGTGACACTGCTGCGACCGCTCTGGAGGAAAGCGCAAGTGCATTCCCGCATTCGAAACGAGGACTGACTCCCCTGGGGAGACTCCAGAAGTACTCCAAGATCCATGTCAGCACTGGAGAGGAATCCTCAGGTTCCGGCCCCGACTCCACACAAGGTCTTAGGCCCCGGCATCGACGGGAGAGGAATCCCGAGACGCCCCCGAGGAACTCGCATGGGGACTGGCCTTTCCTGAGGCCACCAGAGCCGGTCCCTGAGGTCCCGGTCGTAAGTCGAGAGCACCTGCCGCAACTCGAGAAAATCCAGGAGGTTTTGCCCTCCAGGCGAGATGAGGCCCATTTCCGCTGAGGCTTCTCGAGGATAATCACATCTAAACACTGGAACTTCCAAAGGGTCCTTCACACCCTTGCTGCATCTCAAGACGTTCCCCGACAAAGCCGTCTCCACTCGAGAGGAAGCACGTGGGGTCCCGCACACATCCAGGGGAGCCCCGTTTCCGCCTCCTAGCTCGAGATGAGGGATCCTTTCCCTGTTTCGTAGGGAAAGAATTCCCGACGTTCCCGTCGCATCTCAAGAGGAGGCGCTCTCCACAGGAGAGGAGAGAGGAACTCCAGGGTCGTGCCACCATTCCAAGAGACGCCCAGATGGGTCAGTCCATTCCAGAGGAACCTGTTTTCCCTGCACTGCCTTGACGTTCAAGCCGAGGATCGACTCCCACCACCTGTGCACGTGGGACAGCCCTGTGGGAAAGCCTCGTGGGAAAGCCTCGTGGGAAAGACTCGAGGGAAAACCATAGATCCTTTGATCCATGCGGCGGACTGCGTGACACTGCTGCTACCGCTCTGGAGGAAAGCGCAAGTGCATGCCCGCATTCGAGACGAGGACTGACTCCCCTGGGGAGACTCCAGAAGTACCCCAAGATCCATGTCAGCACTGGAGAGGAATCCTCAGGTTCCGGCCCCGACTCCACACAAGGTCTTAGGCCCCGGCATCGACGGGAGAATAATCCCGAGAGGCCCCCGAGGAATTTGCATGGGGACTGGCCTTTCCTGAGGCCACCAGAGCGGGTCCCTGAGGTCCCCGTCGTAAGTCGAGAGCACCTGCCGCAACTCGAGAAAATCCAGGAGGTTTTGCCCTCCAGGCGAGATGAGGCCCATTTCCGCTGAGGCTTCTCGAGGCTAATCAAGTCTAACCACTGGAACTTCCAAAGGGTCCTTCACACCCTTGCTGCAACTCAAGAAGTTCCCCGACATACCCGTCTCCACTCGAGAGGAAGCACGTGGTTTCCCGAACACATCCAGGGGAGCCCCGTTTCCGCCTCCTAGCTCGAAATGAGGGATCCTTTCCCTGTTTCGTAGGGAAAGAATTCCCGGCGTTCCCGTCGCATCTCAAGAGGAGGCGCTCTCCACAGGAAAGGCGAGAAGAACTCCAGGGTCGTGGCACCATTTCAAGAGACCCCCAGATGTGTCAGTCCACTCCAGAGGAACCTGTTTTCCCTGCACTGCCTTGACGTTCACGCCGAGGATCGACTCCCACCACGTGTGCACTTGGGACAGCCCTGTGGGAAAGCCTCGTGGGAATGCCTCGTTGGAAAGACTCGAGGGAAAACCATAGATCCTTTGATCCACGCGGTGGACTGCGTGACACTGCTGCTACAGCTCTGGAGGAAAGCGCAAGTGCATGCCCGCATTCGAGACGAGGACTGACTCCCCTGGGGAGACTCCAGAAGTACCCCAAGATCCATGTCAGCACTGGAGAGGAATCCTCAGGTTCCGGCCCCGACTCCACACAAGGTCTTAGGCCCCAGCATCGACGGGAGAGGAATCCCGAGAGGACCCGAGGAACTCGCATGGGGACTGGCCTTTCCTGAGGCCACCAGAGCGGGTCTCTGAGGTCCCCGTCGTAAGTCGAGAGCACCTGCCGCAACTCGAGAAAATCCAGGAGGTTTTGCCCTCCAGGCGAGATGAGGCCCATTTCCGCTGAGGCTTCTCGAGGCTGATCACATCTAACCACTGGAACTTCCAAAGGGTCCTTCACACCCTTGCTGCAACTCCAGAAGTTCCCCGACATACCTGTCTCCACTCGAGAGGAAGCACGTGGGGTCCTGCACACATCCAGGGGAGCCCCGTTTCTGCCTCCAAGCTCGAAATGAGGGATCCTTTCCCTGTTTCGTAGGGAAAGAATTCCGGCGTTCCCGTCGCATCTCAAGAGGAGGCGCTCTCCACAGGAAAGGCGAGAGGAACTCCAGGGTCGTGCCACCATTCCAAGAGTCCCCCAGATGTGTCAGTCCATTCCAGAGGAACCTGTTTTCCCTGCACTGCCTTGACGTTCAAGCCGAGGATCGACTCCCACCACGTGTGCACGTGGGACAGCCCTGTGGGAAAGCCTCGTGGGAAAGCCTCGTGGGAAAGACTCGAGGGAAAACCATAGATCCTTTGATGCACGCGGCGGACTGCTTGACACTGCTGCTACCGCTCTGGAGGATAGCGCAAGTGCATGCCCGCATTCGAGACGAGGACTGACTCCCCTGGGGAGACTCCAGAAGTACCCCAAGATCCTTGTCAGCACTGGAGAGGAATCCTCAGGTTCCGGCCCCGACTCCACACAAGGTCTTCGGCCCCGGCATCGACGGGAGAGGAATCCCGAGAGGCCCCCGAGGAACTCGCATGGAGACTGGCCTTTCCTGAGGCAACCAGAGCGGGTCCCTGAGGTCCCGGTCGTAAGTCGAGAGCACCTGCCGCAACTCGAGAAAATCCAGGAGGTTTTGCCCTCCAGGCGAGATGAGGCCCATTTCCGCTGAGGCTTCTCGAGGCTAATCACGTCTAACCACTGGAACTTCCAAAGGGTCCTTCACACCCTTACTGCAACTCAAGAAGTTCCCCGACATACCCGTCTCCACTCGAGAGGAAGCACGAGGGTCCCGCACACATCCAGGGGAGCCCCGTTTCCGCCTCCTAGCTCGAGATGAGGGATCCTTTCCCTGTTTCGTAGGGAAAGAATTCCCGGTGTTCCCGTCGCATCTCAAGAGGAGGCGCTCTCCACAGGAAAGGCGAGAGGACTCCAGCGTCGTGCCACCATCCAAAGTGTCCCCCAGATATGTCAGTCCATTCCAAAGGAACCTGTTTTCCCTGCACTGCCTTGACGTTCAAGCCGAGGATCGACTCCCACCACGTGTGCACGTGGGACAGCCCTGTGGAAAGCCTCGTGGGAAAGCCTCGTGGGAGAGACTCGAGGGAAAACCATAGATCCTTTCATCCACGCGGCGGACTGCGTGACACTGCTGCTACCGCTCTGGAGGAAAGTGCAAGTGCATGCTCGCATTCGAGACGAAGACTGACTCCCCTGGGGAGACTCCAGAAGTACCCCAAGATCCATGTCAGCACTGGAGAGGAATCCTCAGGTTCCGGCCCCGACTCCACACAAGGTCTTAGGCCCCGTCATCGACGGATGAGGAATCCCCAGAGGCCCCAGAGGAACTCGCATGGGGACTGGCCTTTCCTGAGGCCACCAGAGCGGGTCCCTGAGGTCCCGGTCGTAAGTCGAGAGCACCTGCCGCAACTCGAGAAAATCCAGGAGGTTTTGCCCTCCAGGCGAGATGAGGCCCATTTCCGCTGAGGCTTCTCGAGGCTAATCACGTCTAACCACTGGAACTTCCAAAGGGTCCTTGACACCCTTGCTGCAACTCAAGAAGTTCCCCGACATACCCGTCTCCACTCGGGAGGAAGCACGAGGGTCCCGCACACATCCAGGGGAGCCCCGTTTCCGCCTCCTAGCTCGAGATGAGGGATCCTTTCCCTGTTTCGTAGGGAAAGAATTCCCGGTGTTCCCGTCGCATCTCAAGAGGAGGCGCTCTCCACAGGAAAGGCGAGAGGACTCCAGCGTCGTGCCACCATCCAAAGTGTCCCCCAGATATGTCAGTCCATTCCAGAGGAACCTGTTTTCCCTGCACTGCCTTCACGTTCAAGCCGAGGATCGACTCCCACCACGTGTGCACGTGGAACAGCCCTTGGGAAGGCCTCGTGGGAAAGCCTCGTGGGAAAGACTAGAGGGAAAACCATAGATACTTTGATGCACGCGGCGGAGTGCGTGACACTGCTGCTACCGCTCTGGAGGATAGCGCAAGTGCATGCCCGCATTCCAGACGAGGACTGACTCCCCTGGGGAGACTCCAGAAGTACCCCAAGATCCATGTCAGCACTGGAGAGGAATCCTCAGGTTCTGGCCCCGACTCCACACAAGGTCTTCGGCCCCGGCATCGACGGGAGAGGAATCCCGAGAGGCCCCCGAGGAACTCGCATGTGGACTGGCCTTTCCTGAGGCCACCAGAGCGGGTCCCTGAGGTCCCCGTCGTAAGTCGAGAGCACCTGCTGCAACTTGAGAAAATCCAGGAGGTTTTGCCCTCCAGGCGAGATGAGGCCCATTTCCGATGAGGCTTCTCGAGGCTAATCACATCTAACCACTGGAACTTCCAAAGGGTCCTTCACACCCTTGCTGCAACTCAAGAAGTTCCCCGACATACCCGTCTCCACTCGAGAGGAAGCACGTGGGTTCCCGCACACATCCAGGGGAGCCCCGTTTCCGCCTCCTAGCTCGAGATGAGGGATCCTTTCCCTGTTTCGTAGGGAAAGAATTCCCGGCGTTCCCGTCGCATCTCAAGACGAGGCGCTCTCCACAGGAAAGGCGAGAGGAACTCCAGGGTCGTGCCACCATTCCAAGAGTCCCCCAGGTGTGTCAGTCCATTCCAGAGGAACCTGTTTTCCCTGCACTGCCTTGACGTTCAAGCCGAGGATCGACTCCCACCACGTGTGCACGTGGGACAGCCCTGTGGGAAAGCCTCGTGGGAAAGCCTCGTGGGAAAGACTCGAGGGAAAACCATAGATCCTTTGATCCACGCGGCGGACTGCGTGACACTGCTGCTACCGCTCTGGAGGAAAGCGCAAGTGCATGCCCGCATTCGAGACGAGGACTAACTCCCCTGGGGAGACTCCAGAAGTACCCCAAGATCCATGTCAGCACTGGAGAGGAATCCTCAGGTTCCGGCCCCGACTCCACACAAGGTCTTAGGCTCCGGCATCGAAGGGAGAGGAATCCCGAGAGGCCCCCGAGGAACTCGCATGGGGACTGGCCTTTCCTGAGGCCACCAGAGCGGGTCCCTGAGGTCCCCGTCGTAAGTCGAGAGCACCTGCCGCAACTCGAGAAAATCCAGGAGGTTTTGCCCTCCAGACGAGATGAGGCCCATTTTCGCTGAGGCTTCTCGAGGCTAATCACGTCTAACCACTGGAACTTCCAAAGGGTCATTCACACCCTTGCTGCAACTCAAGAAGTTCCCCGACATACACGTCTCCACTCGAGAGGAAACACGTGGGGTCCCGCACACATCCAGGGGAGCCCCGTTTCCGCCTCCTAGCTCAAGATGAGGGATCCTTTCCCTGTTTCGTAGGGAAAGAATTCCCGGTGTTCCCGTCGCATCTCAAGAGGAGGCGCTCTCCACAGGAAAGGCGAGAGGAACTCCAGGGTCATGCCACCATTCCAAGAGTCCCCCAGATGTGTCAGTCCATTCCAGAGGAACCTGTTTTCCCTGCACTGCCTTGACGTTCAAGCCGAGGATCGACTCCCACCACGTGTGCACGTGGGACAGCCCTGTGGGAAAGAGTCGTGGGAAAGCCTCGTGGGAAAGACTCGAGGGAAAACCATAGATCCTTTGATCCACGCGGTGGACTGCGTGACACTGCTGCTACCGCTCTGGAGGAAAGCGCAGGTGCATGCCCGCATTCGAGACGAGGACTGACTCCCCTGGGGAGACTCCAGAAGTACCCCAAGATCCATGTCAGCACTGGAGAGGAATCCTCAGGTTCCGGCCCCGACTCCACACAAGGTCTTAGGCCCCGGCATCGAAGGGAGAGGAATCCCGAGAGGCCCCCGAGGAACTCGCATGGGGACTGGCCTTTCCTGAGGCCAGCAGAGCGGTTCCCTGAGGTCCCCTTCGTAAGTCGAGAGCACCTGCCGCAACTCGAGAAAATCCAGGAGGTTTTGCCCTCCAGGCGAGATGAGGCCCATTTCCGCTGAGGCTTCTCGAGGCCAATGACGTCTAACCACTGGAACTTCCAAAGGGTCCTTCACACCCTTGCTGCAACTCAAGAAGTTCCCCGACATACCCGTCTCCACTCGAGAGGAAGCACGTGGTGTCCCGCACACATCCAGGGGAGCCCCGTTTCCGCCTCCTAGCTCGAGATGAGGGATCCTTTCCCTGTTTCATAGGGAAAGAATTCCCGGCGTTCCCGTCGCATCTCAAGAGGAGGCGCTCTCCACAGGAAAGGCGAGAGGAACTCCAGGGTCGTGCCACCATTCCAAGAGTCCCCCAGATGTGTCAGTCCATTCCAGAGGAACCTGTTTTCCCTGCACTTCCTTGACGTTCAAGCCGAGGACCGACTCCCACCACGTGTGCACGTGGGACAGCCCTGTGGGAAAGCCTCGTGGGAAAGCCTCGTGGGAAAGACTCGAGGGAAAACCATAGATCCTTTGATCCACGCGGCGGACTGCGTGACACTGCTGCTACCGCTCTGGAGGAAAGCGCAAGTGCATGCCCGCATTCGAGACTAGGACTGACTCCCCTGGGGAGACTCCAGAAGTACCCCAAGACCATGTCAGCACTGGAGAGGAATCCTCAGGTTCCGGCCCCGACTCCACACAAGGTCTTAGGCTCCGGCATCGACGGGAGAGGAATCCCGAGAGGCCCCCGAGGAACTCGCATGGGGACTGGCCTTTCCTGAGGCCACCAGAGCGGGTCCCTGAGGTCCCCGTCGTAAGTCGAGAGCACCTGCCGCAACTCGAGAAAATCCAGGAGGTTTTGCCCTCCAGACGAGATGAGGCCCATTTCCGCTGAGGCTTCTCGAGGCTAATCACGTCTAACCACTGGAACTTCCAAAGGGTCATTCACACCCTTGCTGCAACTCAAGAAGTTCCCCGACATACACGTCTCCACTCGAGAGGAAACACGTGGGGTCCCGCACACATCCAGGGGAGACCCGTTCCCGCCTCCTAGCTCGAGATGAGGGATCCTTTCCCTGTTTCGTAGGGAAAGAATTCCCGGCGTTCCCGTCGCATCTCAAGAGGATGCGCTCTCCACAGGAAAGGCGAGAGGAACTCCAGGGTCATGCCACCATTCCAAGAGTCCCCCAGATGTGTCAGTCCATTCCAGAGGAACCTGTTTTCCCTGCACTGCCTTGACGTTCAAGCCGAGGATCGACTCCCACCACGTGTGCACGTGGGACAGCCCTGTGGGAAAGCCTCGTGGGAAACCCTCGTGGGAAAGACTCGAGGGAAAACCATAGATCCTTTGATCCACGCGGCGGACTGCGTGACACTGCTGCTACCGCTCTGGAGGAAAGCGCAAATGCATGCCCGCATTCGAGACGAGGACTGACTCCCCTGGGGAGACTCCAGAAGTACCCCAAGATCCATGTCAGCACTGGAGAGGAATCCTCAGGTTCCGGCCCCGACTCCACACAAGGTCTTAGGCTCCGGCATCGACGGGAGAGGAATGCCGAGAGGCCCCCGAGGAACTCGCATGGGGACTGGCCTTTCCTGAGGCCACCAGAGCGGGTCCCTGAGGTCCCCGTCGTAAGTCGAGAGCACCTGCCGCAACTCGAGAAAATCCAGGAGGTTTTGCCCTCCAGACGAGATGAGGCCCATTTCCGCTGAGGCTTCTCGAGGCTAATCACGTCTAACCACTGGAACTTCCAAAGGGTCATTCACACCCTTGCTGCAACTCAAGCAGTTCCGCGACATACCCGTCTCCACTCGAGAGGAAGCACGTGTGTCCCGCACACATCAAGGGGAGCCCCGTTTCCGCCTCCTAGCTCGAGATGAGGGATCCTTTCCCTGTTTCGTAGGGAAAGAATTCCCGGCGTTCCCGTCGCATCTCAAGAGGAGACGCTCTCCACAGGAAAGGCGAGAGGAACTCCAGGGTCATGACACCTTTCAAAGGGTCCCCCAGATGTGTCAGTCCATTCCAGAGGAACCTGTTTTCCCTGCACTGCCTTGACGTTCAAGCCGAGGATCGACTCCCACCACGTGTGCACGTGGGACAGCCCTGTGGGAAAGCCTCGTGGGAAAGCCTCGTGGGAAAGACTCGAGGGAAAACCATAGATCCTTTGATCCACGCGGCGGACTGCGTGACACTGCTGCTACCGCTCTGGAGGAAAGCGCAAGTGCATGCCCGCATTCGAGACGAGGACGACTCCCCTTGGGAGACTCCAGAAGTACCCCAAGATCCATGTCAGCACTGGAGAGGAATCCTCAGGTTCTGGCTCCGACTCCACACGAGGTCTTAGGCCCCGGCATCGACGGGAGAGGAATCCCGAGAGGCCCCCGAGGAACTCGCATGGGGACTGGCCTTTCCTGAGGCCACCAGAGCGGGTCCCTGAGGTCCCCGTCGTAAGTCGAGAGCACCTGCCGCAACTCGAGAAAATCCAGGAGGTTTTGCCCTCCAGGCGAGATGAGGCCCATTTCCGCTGAGGCTTCTCGTGGCTAATCATGTCTAACCACTGGAACTTCCAAAGGGTCCTTGACACCCTTGCTGCAACTCAAGAAGTTCCCCGACATACCCGTCTCCACTCGTGAGGAAGCACGTGGGTCCCGCACACATCCAGGGGAGCCCCGTTTCCGCCTCCTAGCTCGAGATGAGGGATCCTTTCCCTGTTTCGAAGGGAAAGAATTCCCGGCGTTCCCGTCGCATCTCAAGAGGAGGCGCTCTCCACAGGAAAGGCGAGAGGAACTCCAGGGTCGTGACACCATTCCAAGAGTCCCCCAGATGTGTCAGTCCATTCCAGAGGAACCTGTTTTCCCTGCACTGCCATGACGTTCAAGCCGAGGATCGACTCCCACCACGTGTGCACGTGGGACAGCCCTGTGGGAAAGCCTCGTGGGAAAGCCTCGTGGGAAAGACTCGAGGGAAAACCATAGATCCTTTGATCCACGCGGCGGACTGCGTGACACTGCTGCTACCGCTCTGGAGGAAAGCGCAAGTGCATGCCCGCATTCGAGACGAGGACTGACTCCCCTGGGGAGACTCCAGATATACCCCAAGATCCATGTCAGCACTGGAGAGGAATCCTCAGGTTCCAGCCCCGACTCCACACAAGGTCTTAGGCCCCGGCATCGACGGGAGAGGAATCCCGAGAGGCCCCCGAGGAACTCGCATGGGGACTGGCCTTTCCTGAGGCCACCAGAGCGGGTCCCTGAGGTCCCCGTCATAAGTCGAGAGCACCTGCCGCAACTCGAGAAAATCCAGGAGGTTTTGCCCTCCAGGCGAGATGAGGCCCATTTAAGCTGGGGCTTCTCGAGGCCAATCACATCTAACCACTGGAACTTCCAAAGGGTCCTTCACACCCTTGCTGCAACTCAAGAAGTTCCCCGACATACCCGTCTCCACTCGAGAGGAAGCACGTGGGGTCCCGCAAACATCCAGGGGAGTCCGATTTCCGCCTCCTAGCTCGAGATGAGGGATCCTTTCCCTGTTTCTTAGGGAAAGAATTCCCGGCGTTCCCGTCGCATCTCAAGAGGAGGCGCTCTCCACAGGAAAGGCGAGAGGAACTCCAGGGTCGTGCCACCATTCCAAGAGTCCCCCAGATGTGTCAGTCCATTCCAGAGGAACCTGTTTTCCCTGCACTGCCTTGACGTTCAAGCCGAGGATCGAGTCCCACCACGTGTGCACGTGGGACAGCCCTGTGGAAAGCCTCGTGGGAAAGCCTCGTGGGAAAGACTCGAGGGAAAACCATAGATCCTTTGATCCACGCGGCGGACTGCGTGACACTGCTGCTACCGCTCTGGAGGAAAGCGCAAGTGCATGCCCGCATTCGAGACGAGGACTGACTCCCCTGGGGAGACTCCAGAAGTACCCCAAGATCCATGTCAGCACTGGAGAGGAATCCTCAGGTTCCGGCCCCGACTCCACACAAGGTCTTAGGCCCCGGCATCGACGGGAGAGGAATCCCGAGAGGCCCCCGAGGAACTCGCATGGGGACTGGCTTTTCCTGAGGTCACCAGAGCGGGTCCCTGAGGTCCCCGTCGTAAGTCGAGAGCACCTGCCGCAACTCGAGAAAATCCAGGAGATTTTGCCCTCCAGGCGAGATGAAGCCCATTTCCGCAGAGGCTTCTCGAGGCTAATCACATCTAACCACTTGAACTTCCAAAGGGTCCTTCACACCCTTGCTGCAACTCTAGAAGTTCCCCGACATACCCGTCTCCACTCGAGAGGAAGCACGAGGGTCCCGCACACATCCAGGGTAGCCCCGTTTCCGCCTCCTAGCTCGAGATGAGGGATCCTTTCCCTGTTTCGTAGGGAAAGAATTCCCGGCATTCCCGTCGCATCTCAAGAGGAGGCGCTCTCCACAGGAAAGGCGAGAGGAACTCCAGGGTCGTGCCACCATTCCAAGAGACCCCCAGATGTGTCAGTCCATTCCAGAGGAACCTGTTTTCCCTGCCCTGCCTTGACGTTCAAGCCGAGGATCGACTCCCACCACGTGTGCACGTGGGACAACCCAGTGGGAAAGCCTCGTGGGAAAGCCTCGTGGGAAAGACTCGAGGGAAAACCATAGATCCTTTGATGAACGCCCCGGACTGCGTGACACTGCTGCTACCGCTCTGGAGGATAGCGCAAGTGCATGCCCGCATTCGAGACGAGGACTGACTCCCCTGGGGAGACTCCAGAAGTACCCCAAGATCCATGTCAGCACTGGAGAGGAATCCTCAGGTTCCGGCCCCGACTCCACACAAGGTCTTAGGCCCCGGTATCGACGGGAGTGGAATCCTGAGAGGCCCCCGAGGAACTCGCATGGGGACTGGCCTTTCCTGAGGCTACCAGAGCGGGTCCCTGAGGTCCCCGTCGTAAGTCGAGAGCACCTGCCGCAACTCGAGAAAATCCAGGAGGTTTTGCCCTCCAGGCGAGATGAGGCCCATTTCCGCTGAGGCTTTTCGTGGCTAATCATGTCTAACCACTGGAACTTCCAAAGGGTCCTTGACACCCTTGCTGCAACTCAAGAAGTTCCCCGACATACCCGTCTCCACTCGTGAGGAAGCACGTGGGTCCCGCACACATCCAGGGGAGCCCCGTTTCCGCCTCGTAGCTCGAGATGAGGGATCCTTTCCCTGTTTCGAAGGGAAAGAATTCCCGGCGTTCCCGTCGCATCTCAAGAGGAGGCGCTCTCCACAGGAAAGGCGAGAGGAACTCCAGGGTCGTGACACCATTCCAAGAGTCCCCCAGATGTGTCAGTCCATTCCAGAGGAACCTGTTTTCCCTGCACTGCCATGACGTTCAAGCCGAGGATCGACTCCCACCACGTGTGCACGTGGGACAGCCCTGTGGGAAAGCCTCGTGGGAAAGCCTCGTGGGAAAGACTCGAGGGAAAACCATAGATCCTTTGATCCACGCGGCGGACTGCGTGACACTGCTGCTACCGCTCTGGAGGAAAGCGCAAGTGCATGCCCGCATTCGAGACGAGGACTGACTCCCCTGGGGAGACTCCAGAAGTACCCCAAGATCCATGTCAGCACTGGAGAGGAATCCTCAGGTTCCAGCCCCGAATCCATACAAGGTCTTAGGCCCCGGCATCGACGGGAGAGGAATCCCGAGAGGCCCCCGAGGAACTCGCATGGGGACTGGCCTTTCCTGAGGCCACCAGAGCGGGTCCCTGAGGTCCCCGTCGTAAGTCGAGAGCACCTGCCGCAATTCGAGAAAATCCAGGAGGTTTTGCCCTCCAGGCGAGATGAGGCCCATTTCCGCTGAGGCTTCTCGTGGCTAATCATGTCTAACCACTGGAACTTCCAAAGGGTCCTTGACACCCTTGCTGCAACTCAAGAAGTTCCCCGACATACCCGTCTCCACTCGTGAGGAAGCACGTGGGTCCCGCACACATCCAGGGGAGCCCCGTTTCCGCCTCCTAGCTCGAGATGAGGGATCCTTTCCCTGTTTCGAAGGGAAAGAATTCCCGGCGTTCCCGTCGCATCTCAAGAGGAGGCGCTCTCCACAGGAAAGGCGAGAGGAATTGAAGGGTCGTGCCACCATTCCAAGAGTCCCCCAGATGTGTCAGTCCATTCCAGAGGAACCTGTTTTCCCTGCACTGCCATGACGTTCAAGCCGAGGATCGACTCCCACCACGTGTGCACGTGGGACAGCCCTGTGGGAAAGCCTCGTGGGAAAGCCTCGTGGGAAAGACTCGAGGGAAAACCATAGATCCTTTGATGCACGCGGCGGACTGCGTGACACTGCTGCTACCGCTCTGGAGGAAAGCGCAAGTGCATGCCCGCATTCGAGACGAGGACGACTCCCCTTGGGAGACTCCAGAAGTACCCCAAGATCCATGTCAGCACTGGAGAGGAATCCTCAGGTTCTGGCTCCGACTCCACACGAGGTCTTAGGCCCCGGCATCGACGGGAGAGGAATCCCGAGAGGCCCCCGAGGAACTCGCATGGGGACTGGCCTTTCCTGAGGCCACCAGAGCGGGTCCCTGAGGTCCCCGTCGTAAGTCGAGAGCACATGCCGCAACTCGAGAAAATCCAGGAGGTTTTGCCCTCCAGGCGAGTTGAGGCCCATTTCCGCTGAGGCTTCTCAAGGCTGATCACATCTAACCACTGGAACTTCCAAAGGGTCCTTCACACCCTTGCTGCAACTCAAGCAGTCCCGCGACATACCCGTCTCCACTCGAGAGGAAGCACGAGGTGTCCCGCACACATCCAGGGGAGCCCCGTTTCCGCCTCCTAACTCGAGATGAGTGATCCTTTCCCTGTTTCGTAGGGAAAGAATTCCCGGCGTTCCCGTCGCATCTCAAGAGGAGGCGCTCTCCACAGGAAAGGCGAGAGGAACTCCAGGGTCGTGCCACAATTCCAAGAGTCCCCCAGATGTGTCAGTCCATTCCAGAGGAACCTGTTTTCCCTGCACTGCCTTGATGTTCAAGCCGAGGATCGACTCCCACCACGTGTGCACGTGGGACAGCCCTGTGGGAAAGCCTCGTGGGAAAGCCTCATGGGAAAGACTCGAGGGAAAACCATAGATCCTTTGATCCACGCGGCGGACTGCGTGACACTGCTGCTACCGCTCTGGAGGAAAGCGCAAGTGCATGCCCGCATTCGAGACGAGGACTGACTCCCCTGGGGAGACTCCAGAAGTACCCCAAGATCCATGTCAGCACTGGAGAGGAATCCTCAGGTTCCAGCCCCGAATCCATACAAGGTCTTAGGCCCCGGCATCGACGGGAGAGGAATCCCGAGAGGCCCCCGAGGAACTCGCATGGGGACTGGCCTTTCCTGAGGCCACCAGAGCGGGTCCCTGAGGTCCCCGTCATAAGTCGAGAGCACCTGCCGCAACTCGAGAAAATCCAGGAGGTTTTGCCCTCCAGGCGAGATGAGGCCCATTTCCGCTGAGGCTTCTCGAGGCCAATCACATCTAACCACTGGAACTTCCAAAGGGTCCTTCACACCCTTGCTGCAACTCAAGAAGTTCCCCGACATACCCGTCTCCACTCGAGAGGAAGCACGTGGGGTCCCGCAAACATCCAGGGGAGTCCGATTTCCGCCTCCTAGCTCGAGATGAGGGATCCTTTCCCTGTTTCTTAGGGAAAGAATTCCCGGCGTTCCCGTCGCATCTCAAGAGGAGGCGCTCTCCACAGGAAAGGCGAGAGGAACTCCAGGGTCGTGCCACCATTCCAAGAGTCCCCCAGATGTGTCAGTCCATTCCAGAGGAACCTGTTTTCCCTGCACTGCCTTGACGTTCAAGCCGAGGATCGACTCCCACCACGTGTGCACGTGGGACAGCCCTGGGGAAAGCCTCGTGGGAAAGCCTCGTGGGAAAGACTCGAGGGAAAACCATAGATCCTTTGATCCACGCGGCGGACTGCGTGACACTGCTGCTACCGCTCTGGAGGAAAGCGCAAGTGCATGCCCGCATTCGAGACGAGGACTGACTCCCCTGGGGAGACTCCAGAAGTACCCCAAGATCCATGTCAGCACTGGAGAGGAATCCTCAGGTTCCGGCCCCGACTCCACACAAGGTCTTAGGCCCCGGCATCGACGGGAGAGGAATCCCGAGAGGCCCCCGAGGAACTCGCATGGGGACTGGCCTTTCCTGAGGCCACCAGAGCGGGTCCCTGAGGTCCCCGTCGTAAGTCGAGAGCACCTGCCGCAACTCGAGAAAATCCAGGAGGCTTCGCCCTCCAGGCGAGATGAGGCCCATTTCCGCTGAGGCTTCTCGAGGCCAATCACATCTAACCACTGGAACTTCCAAACGGTCCTTCACACCCTTGCTGCAACTCAAGAAGTTCCCCGACATACCCGTCTCCACTCGAGAGGAAGCACGAGGGTCCCGCACACATCCAGGGTAGCCCCGTTTCCGCCTCCTAGCTCGAGATGAGGGATCCTTTCCCTGTTTCGTAGGAAAGAATTCCCGGCATTCCCGTCGCATCTCAAGAGGAGGCGCTCTCCACAGGAAAGGCGAGAGGAACTCCAGGGTCGTGCCACCATTCCAAGAGACCCCCAGATGTGTCAGTCCATTCCAGAGGAACCTGTTTTCCCTGCACTGCCTTGACGTTCAAGCCGAGGATCGACTCCCACCACGTGTGCACGTGGGACAACCCAGTGGGAAAGCCTCGTGGGAAAGCCTCGTGGGAAAGACTCGAGGGAAAACCATAGATCCTTTGATGCACGCGGCGGACTGCGTGACACTGCTGCTACCGCTCTGGAGGATAGCGCAAGTGCATGCCCGCATTCGAGACGAGGACTGACTCCCCTGGGGAGACTCCAGAAGTACCCCAAGATCCATGTCAGCACTGGAGAGGAATCCTCAGGTTCCGGCCCCGACTCCACACAAGGTCTTAGGCCCTGGCATTGACGGGAGAGGAATCCCGAGAGGCCCCCGAGGAACTCGCATGGGGACTGGCCTTTCCTGAGGCCACCAGAGCGGGTCCCTGAGGTCCCCGTCGTAAGTCGAGAGCACCTGCCGCAACTCGAGAAAATCCAGGAGGCTTCGCCCTCCAGGCGAGATGAGGCCCATTTCCGCTGAGGCTTCTCGAGGCCAATCACATCTAACCACTGGAACTTCCAAACGGTCCTTCACACCCTTGCTGCAACTCAAGAAGTTCCCCGACATACCCGTCTCCACTCGAGAGGAAGCACGTGGGGTCCCGCACACATCCAGGGGAGCTCCATTTCCGACTCCTATCTCGAGATGAGGGATCCTTTCCCTGTTTCGTAGGGAAAGAATTCCCGGCGTTCCCGTCGCATCTCAAGAGGAGGCGCTCTCCACAGGAAAGGCGAGAGGAACTCCAGGGTCATGCCACCATTCCAAGAGTCCCCCAGATGTGTCAGTCCATTCCAGAGGAACCAGTTTTCCCTGCACTGCCTTGACGTTCAAGCCCAGGATCGACTCCCACCACGTGTGCTCGTGGGACAGCCCTGTGGGAAAGCCTCGTGGGAAAGCCTCGTGGGAAAGACTCGAGGGAAATCCATAGATCCTTTGATCCACGCGGCGGACTGCGTGACACTGCTGCTACCGCTCTGGAGGAAAGCGCAAGTGCCTGCCTGCATTCGAGACGAGGACGACTCCCCTTGGGAGACTCCAGAAGTACCCCAAGATCCATGTCAGCACTGGAGAGGAATCCTCAGGTTCTGGCTCCGACTCCACACGAGGTCTTAGGCCCCGGCATCGACGGGAGAGGAATCCCGAGAGGCCCCCGAGGAACTCGCATGGGGACTGGCCTTTCCTGAGGCCACCAGAGCGGGTCCCTGAGGTCCACGTCGTAAGTCGAGAGCACCTGCCGCAACTCGAGAAAATCCAGGAGGTTTTGCCCTCCAGGCGAGTTGAGGTCCATTTCCGCTGAGGCTTCTCGAGGCTGATCACATCTAACCACTGGAACTTCCAAAGGGTCCTTCACACCCTTGTTGCAACTCAAGCAGTCCCGCGACATACCCGTCTCCACTCGAGAGGAAGCACGAGGTGTCCCGCACACATCCAGGGGAGCCCCGTTTCCGCCTCCTAACTCGAGATGAGTGATCCTTTCCCTGTTTCGTAGGGAAAGAATTCCCGGCGTTCCCGTCGCATCTCAAGAGGAGGCGCTCTCCACAGGAAAGGCGAGAGGAACTCCAGGGTCGTGCCACCATTCCAAGAGTCCCCCAGATGTGTCAGTCCATTCCAGAGGAACCTGTTTTCCCTGCACTGCCTTGACGTTCAAGCCGAGGATCGACTCCCACCACGTGTGCACGAGGGACAGCCCTGTGGGAAAGCCTCGTGGGAAAGCCTCGTGGGAAAGACTCGAGGGAAAACCATAGATCCTTTGATCCACGCGGCGGACTGCGTGACACTGCTGCTACCGCTCTGGAGGAAAGCGCAAGTGCATGTCCGCATTCGAGACGAGGACTGACTCCCCTGGGGAGACTCCAGAAGTACCCCAAGATCCATGTCAGCACTGGAGAGGAATCCTCAGGTTCCGGCCCCGACTCCACACAAGGTCTTAGGCCCCGGCATCGACGGGAGAGGAATCCCGAGAGGCCCCCGAGGAACTCGCATGGGGACTGGCCTTTCATGAGGCCACCAGAGCGGGTCCCTGAGGTCCCCGTCGTAAGTCGAGAGCACCTGCTGCAACTCGAGAAAATCCAGGAGGTTTTGACCTCCAGGCGAGATGAGGCCCATTTCCGCTGAGGCTTCTCGAGGCCAATCACATCAAACCACTGGAACTTCCAAAGGGTCCTTCACACCCTTGCTGCAACTCAAGAAGTTCCCCCACATACCCGTCTGCACTCGAGAGGAAGCACGTGGTGTCCCGCACACATCCAGGGGAGCCCCGTTTCCGCCTCCTAGCTCGAGATGAGGGATCCTTTCCCTGTTTCATAGGGAAAGAATTCCCGGCGTTCCCGTCGTATCTCAAGAGGAGGCGCTCTCCACAGGAAAGGCGAGAGGAACTCCAGGGTCGTGACACCATTCCAAGAGTCCCCCAGATGTGTCAGTCCATTCCAGAGGAACATGTTTTCCCTGCACTGCCTTGACGTTCAAGCCGAGGATACACTCCCACCACGTGTGCACGTGGGACAGCCCTGTGGGAAAGCCTCGTGGGAAAGCCTCGTGGGAAAGACTCGAGGGAAAACCATAGATCCTTTGATCCACGTGGCGGACTGCGTGACACTGCTGCTACCGCTCTGGAGGAAAGCGCAAGAGCATGCCCGCATTCGAGACGAGGACTGACTCCCCTGGGGAGACTCCAGAAGTACCCCAAGATCCATGTCAGCACTGGAGAGGAATCCTCAGGTTCCGGCCCCGACTCCACACAAGGTCTTAGGCCCCGGCATCGACGGGAGAGGAATCCCGAGAGGCCCCCGAGGAACTCGCAAGGGGACTGGCCTTTCCTGAGGCCACCAGAGCGGGTCCCTGAGGTTCCCGTCGTAAGTCGAGAGCACCTGCCGCAACTCCAGAAAATCCAGGAGGTTTTGCCCTCCAGGCGAGATGAGGCCCATTTCCAAAGAGGCTTCTCGAGGCTAATCACATCTAACCACTGGAACTTCCAAAGGGTCCTTCACACCCTTGCTGCAACTCAAGAAGTTCCCCGACATACCCGTGTCCACTCGAGAGGAAGCACGTGGGTCCCGCACACATCCAGGGGAGCCCCGTTTCCGCCTCCTAGCTCGAGATGAGGGATCCTTTCCCTGTTTCGTAGGGAAAGAATTCCCGGCGTTCCCGTCGCATCTCAAGAGGAGGCGCTCTCCACAGGAAAGACGAGAGGAAGTCCAGGGTCGTGCCACCATTCCAAGAGTCCCCCAGATGTGTCAGTCCATTCCAGAGGAACCAGTTTTCCCTTCACTGCCTTGACGTTCAAGCCGAGGATCGACTCCCACCACGTGTGCACGTGGGACAGCCCTGTGGGAAAACCTCGTGGGAAAGCCTCGTGGGAAAGACTCGAGGGAAAACCATAGATCCTTTGATCCACGTGGCGGACTGCGTGACACTGCTGCTACCGCTCTGGAGGAAAGCGCAAGTGCATGCCCGCATTCGAGACGAGGACTGACTCGCCTGGGGAGACTCCAGAAGTACCCCAAGATCCATGTCAGCACTGGAGAGGAATCCTCAGGTTCCGGCCCCGACTCCACACAAGGTCTTAGGCCCTGGCATTGAAGGGAGAGGAAACCCGAGAGGCCCCCGAGGAACTCGCATGGGGACTGGCCTTTTCTGAGGCCACCAGAGCGGGTCCCTGAGGTCCCCGTCGTAAGTCGAGAGCACCTGCCACAACTCGAGAAAATCCAGGAGGTTTCGCCCTCCAGGCGAGATGAGGCCCATTTCCGCTGAGGCTTCTCGAGGCCAATCACATCTAACCACTGGAACTTCCAAACGGTCCTTCACACCCTTGCTGCAACTCAAGAAGTTCCCCGACATACCCGTCTCCACTCGAGAGGAAGCACGTGCGGTCCCGCACACATCCAGGGGAGCCCCGTTTCCGACTCCTAGCTCGAGATGAGGGATCCTTTCCCTGTTTCGTAGGGAAAGAATTCCCAGCGTTCCCGTCGCATCTCAAGACGAGGCGCTCTCCACAGGAAAGGAGAGAGGAACTCCAGGGTCATGCCACCATTCCAAGTGTCCCCCAGATGTGTCAGTCCATTCCAGAGGAACATGTTTTCCCTGCACTGCATTGACGTTCAAGCCCAGGATCGATCCCACCACGTGTGCTCGTGGGACAGCCCTGTGGGAAAGCTTCGTGGGAAAGCCTCGTGGGAAAGACTCGAGGGAAAAACATAGATCCTTTGATCCACGCGGCGGACTGCGTGACACTGCTGCTACCGCTCTGGAGGAAAGCGCAAGTGCATGCCCGCATTCGAGACGAGGACGACTCCCCTTGGGAGACTCCAGAAGTACCCCCAAGATCCATGTCAGCACTGGAGAGGATTCCTCAGGTTCCGGCCCCGACTCCACACAAGGTCTTAGGCCCTGGCATCGACGGGAGAGGAATCCCGAGAGGCCCCCGAGGAACTCGCATGGGGACTGGCCTTTCCTGAGGCCACCAGAGCGGGTCCCTGAGGTCCCCGTCGTAAGTCGAGAGCACCTGCCGCAACTCGAGAAAATCCAGGAGGTTTTGCCCTCCAGGCGAGATGAGGCCCATTTCCGCTGAGGCTTCTCGAGGCCAATCACATCTAACCACTGGAACTTCCAAAGGGTCCTTCACACCCTTGCTGCAACTTAAGAAGTTCCCCCACATACCCGTCTGCACTCGAGAGGAAGCACGTGGTGTCCCACACACATCCAGGGGAGCCCCGTTTCCGCCTCCTAGCTCGAGATGAGGGATCCTTTCCCTGTTTCGCAGGGAAAGAATTCCCGGCGTTCCCGTCGCATATCAAGAGGAGGCGCTCTCCACAGGAAAGGCGAGAGGAACTCCAGGGTCGTGCCACCATTCCAAGAGTCCCCCAGATGTGTCAGTCCATTCCAGAGGAACCTGTTTTCCCTGCACTGCCTTGACGTTCAAGCCGAGGATCGACTCCCACCACGTGTGCACGAGGGACAGCCCTGTGGGAAAGCCTCGTGGGAAAGCCTCGTGGGAAAGACTCGAGGGAAAACCATAGATCCTTTGATCCACGCGGCGGACTGCGTGACACTGCTGCTACCGCTCTGGAGAAAAGCGCAAGTGCATGCCCGCATTCGAGACGAGGACTGACTCCCCTGGGGAGACTCCAGAAGTACCCCAAGATCCATGTCAGCACTGGAGAGGAATCCTCAGTTTCCGGCCCCGACTCCACACAAGGTCTTAGGCCCCGGCATCGACGGGAGTGGAATCCTGAGCGGCCCCCGAGGAACTCGCATGGGGACTGGCCTTTCCTGAGGCCACCAGAGCCTGTCCCTGAGGTCCCCGTCGTAAGTCGAGAGCACCTGCCGCAACTCGAGAAAATCCAGGAGGTTTTGCCCTCCAGGCGAGATGAGGCCCATTTCCGCTGAGGCTTCTCGTGGCTAATCATGTCTAACCACTGGAACTTCCAAAGGGTCCTTGACACCCTTGCTGCAACTCAAGAAGTTCCCCGACATACCCGTCTCCACTCGAGAGGAAGCACGTGGGTCCCGCACACATCCAGGGGAGCCCCGTTTCCGCCTCCTAGCTCGAGATGAGGGATCCTTTCCCTGTTTCGAAGGGAAAGAATTCCCGGCGTTCCCGTCGCATCTCAAGAGGAGGCGCTCTCCACAGGAAAGGCGAGAGGAACTCCAGGGTCGTGACACCATTCCAAGAGTCCCCCAGATGTGTCAGTCCATTCCAGAGGAACCTGTTTTCCCTGCACTGCCTTGACGTTCAAGCCGAGGATCGACTCCCACCACGTGTGCACGTGGGACAGCCCTGTGGGAAAGCCTCGTGGGAAAGCCTCGTGGGAAAGACTCGAGGGAAAACCATAGATCCTTTGATCCACGCGGCGGACTGCGTGACACTGCTGCTACCGCTCTGGAGGAAAGCGCAAGTGCATGCCCGCATTCGAGACGAGGACTGACTCCCCTGGGGAGACTCCAGAAGTACCCCAAGATCCATGTCAGCACTGGAGAGGAATCCTCAGGTTCCAGCCCCGAATCCACACAAGGTCTTAGGCCCCGGCATCGACGGGAGAGGAATCCCGAGAGGCCCCCGAGGAACTCGCATGGGGACTGGCCTTTCCTGAGGCCACCAGAGCGGGTCCCTGAGGTCCCCGTCATAAGTCGAGAGCACCTGCCGCAACTCGAGAAAATCCAGGAGGTTTTGCCCTCCAGGCGAGATGAGGCCCATTTCCGCTGAGGCTTCTCGAGGCCAATCACATCTAACCACTGGAACTTCCAAAGGGTCCTTCACACCCTTGCTGCAACTCAAGAAGTTCCCCGACATACCCGTCTCCACTCGAGAGGAAGCACGTGGGGTCCCGCAAACATCCACGGGAGTCCGATTTCCGCCTCCTAGCTCGAGATGAGGGATCCTTTCCCTGTTTCTTAGGGAAAGAATTCCCGGCGTTCCCGTCGCATCTCAAGAGGAGGCGCTCTCCACAGGAAAGGCGAGAGGAACTCCAGGGTCGTGCCACCATTCCAAGAGTCCCCCAGATGTGTCAGTCCATTCCAGAGGAACCTGTTTTCCCTGCACTGCCTTGACGTTCAAGCCGAGGATCGAGTCCCACCACGTGTGCACGTGGGACAGCCCTGTGGAAAGCCTCGTGGGAAAGCCTCGTGGGAAAGACTCGAGGGAAAACCATAGATCCTTTGATCCACGCGGCGGACTGCGTGTCACTGCTGCTACCGCTCTGGAGGAAAGCGCAAGTGCATGCCCGCATTCGAGACGAGGACTGACTCCCCTGGGGAGACTCCAGAAGTACCCCAAGATCCATGTCAGCACTGGAGAGGAATCCTCAGGTTCCGGCCCCGACTCCACACAAGGTCTTAGGCCCCGGCATCGACGGGAGAGGAATCCCGAGAGGCCCCCGAGGAACTCGCATGGGGACTGGCCTTTCCTGAGGTCACCAGAGCGGGTCCCTGAGGTCCCCGTCGTAAGTCGAGAGCACCTGCCGCAACTCGAGAAAATCCAGGAGATTTTGCCCTCCAGGCGAGATGAAGCCCATTTCCGCTGAGGCTTCTCGAGTCTAATCACATCTAACCACTTGAACTTCCAAAGGGTCCTTCACACCCTTGCTGCAACTCTAGAAGTTCCCCGACATACCCGTCTCCACTCGAGAGGAAGCACGAGGGTCCCGCACACATCCAGGGTAGCCCCGTTTCTGCCTCCTAGCTCGAGATGAGGGATCCTTTCCCTGTTTCGTAGGAAAGAATTCCCGGCATTCCCGTCGCATCTCAAGAGGAGGCGCACTCCACAGGAAAGGCGAGAGGAACTCCAGGGTCGTGCCACCATTCCAAGAGACCCCCAGATGTGTCAGTCCATTCCAGAGGAACCTGTTTTCCCTGCACTGCCTTGACGTTCAAGCCGAGGATCGACTCCCACCACGTGTGCACGTGGGACAACCCAGTGGGAAAGCCTCGTGGGAAAGCCTCGTGGGAAAGACTCGAGGGAAAACCATAGATCCTTTGATGCACGCGGCGGACTGCGTGACACTGCTGCTACCGCTCTGGAGGATAGCGCAAGTGCATGCCCGCATTCGAGACGAGGACTGACTCCCCTGGGGAGACTCCAGAAGTACCCCAAGATCCATGTCAGCACTGGAGAGGAATCCTCAGGTTCCGGCCCCGACTCCACACAAGGTCTTAGGCCCTGGCATTGACGGGAGAGGAATCCCGAGAGGCCCCCGAGGAACTCGCATGGGGACTGGCCTTTCCTGAGGCCACCAGAGCGGGTCCCTGAGGTCCCCCTCGTAAGTCGAGAGCACCTGCCGCAACTCGAGAAAATCCAGTAGGCTTCGCCCTCCAGGCGAGATGAGGCCCATTTCCGCTGAGGCTTCTCGAGGCCAATCACATCTAACCACTGGAACTTCCAAACGGTCCTTCACACCCTTGCTGCAACTCAAGAAGTTCCCCGACATACCCGTCTCCACTCGAGAGGAAGCACGTGGGGTCCCGCACACATCCAGGGGAGCTCCGTTTCCGCCTCCTAGCTCGAGATGAGGGATCCTTTCCCTGTTTCGTAGGGAAAGAATTCCCGGCGTTCCCGTCGCATCTCAAGAGGAGGCGCTCTCCACAGGAAAGGCGAGAGGAACTCCAGGTTCGTGCCACCATTCCAAGAGTCCCCCAGATGTGTCAGTCCATTCCAGAGGAACCAGTTTTCCCTCACTGCCATGACGTTCAAGCCCAGGATCGACTCCCAGCACGTGTGCTCGTGGGACAGCCCTGTGGGAAAGCCTCGTGGGAAAGCCTCGTGGGAAAGACTCGAGGGAAAACCATAGATCCTTTGATCCACGCGGCGGACTGCGTGACACTGCTGCTACCGCTCTGGAGGAAAGTGCAAGTGCATGCCCGCATTCGAGACGAGGACGACTCCCCTTGGGAGACTCCAGAAGTACCCCAAGATCCATGTCAGCATTGGAGAGGAATCCTCAGGTTCTGGCTCCGACTCCACACGAGGTCTTAGGCCCCGGCATCGACGGGAGAGGAATCCCGAGAGGCCCCCGAGGAACTCGCATGGGGACTGGCCTTTCCTGAGGCCACCAGAGCGGGTCCCTGAGGTCCCCGTCGTAAGTCGAGAGCACCTGCCGCAACTCGAGAAAATCCAGGAGGTTTTGCCCTCCAGGCGAGATGAGGCCCATTTCCGCTGAGGCTTCTCGTGGCCAATCATGTCTAACCACTGGAACTTCCAAAGGGTCCTTGACACCCTTGCTGCAACTCAAGAAGTTCCCCGACATACCCGTCTCCACTCGTGAGGAAGCACGTGGGTCCCGCAAACATCCAGGGGAGTCCGATTTCCGCCTCCTAGCTCGAGATGAGGGATCCTTTCCCTGTTTCTTAGGGAAAGAATTCCCGGCGTTCCCGTCGCATCTCAAGAGGAGGCGTTCTCCACAGGAAAGGCGAGAGGAACTCCAGGGTCGTGCCACCATTCCAAGAGTCCCCCAGATGTGTCAGTCCATTCCAGAGGAACCTGTTTTCCCTGCACTGCCTTGACGTTCAAGCCGAGGATCGAGTCCCACCACGTGTGCACGTGGGACAGCCCTGTGGAAAGCCTCGTGGGAAAGCCTCGTGGGAAAGACTCGAGGGAAAACCATAGATCCTTTGATCCACGCGGCGGACTGCGTGACACTGCTGCTACCGCTCTGGAGGAAAGCGCAAGTGCATGCCCGCATTCGAGACGAGGACTGACTCCCCTGGGGAGACTCCAGAAGTACCCCAAGATCCATGTCAGCACTGGAGAGGAATCCTCAGGTTCCGGCCCCGACTCCACACAAGGTCTTAGGCCCTGGCATTGACGGGAGAGGAATCCCGAGAGGCCCCCGAGGAACTCGCATGGGGACTGGCCTTTCCTGAGGCCACCAGAGCGGGTCCCTGAGGTCCCCGTCGTAAGTCGAGAGCACCTGCCGCAACTCGAGAAAATCCAGGAGGCTTCGCCCTCCAGGCGAGATGAGGCCCATTTCCGCTGAGGCTTCTCGAGGCCAATCACATCTAACCACTGGAACTTCCAAACGGTCCTTCACACCCTTGCTGCAACTCAAGATGTTCCCCGACATACCCGTCTCCACTCGAGAGGAAGCACGTGGGGTCCCGCACACATCCAGGGGAGCTCCATTTCCGACTCCTAGCTCGAGATGAGGGATCCTTTCCCTGTTTCGTAGGGAAAGAATTCCCGGCGTTCCCGTCGCATCTCAAGAGGAGGCGCTCTCCACAGGAAAGGCGAGAGGAACTCCAGGGTCATGCCACCATTCCAAGAGTCCCCCAGATGTGTCAGTCCATTCCAGAGGAACCAGTTTTCCCTGCACTGCCTTGACGTTCAAGCCCAGGATCGACTCCCACCACGTGTGCTCGTGGGACAGCCCTGTGGGAAAGCCTCGTGGGAAAGCCTCGTGGGAAAGACTCGAGGGAAATCCATAGATCCTTTGATCCACGCGGCGGACTGCGTGACACTGCTGCTACCGCTCTGGAGGAAAGCGCAAGTGCATGCCTGCATTCGAGACGAGGACGACTCCCCTTGGGAGACTCCAGAAGTACCCCAAGATCCATGTCAGCACTGGAGAGGAATCCTCAGGTTCTGGCTCCGACTCCACACGAGGTCTTAGGCCCCGGCATCGACGGGAGAGGAATCCCGAGAGGCCCCCGAGGAACTCGCATGGGGACTGGCCTTTCCTGAGGCCACCAGAGCGGGTCCCTGAGGTCCACGTCGTAAGTCGAGAGCACCTGCCGCAACTCGAGAAAATCCAGGAGGTTTTGCCCTCCAGGCGAGTTGAGGTCCATTTCCGCTGAGGCTTCTCGAGTCTGATCACATCTAACCACTGGAACTTCCAAAGGGTCCTTCACACCCTTGTTGCAACTCAAGCAGTCCCGCGACATACCCGTCTCCACTCGAGAGGAAGCACGAGGTGTCCCGCACACATCCAGGGGAGCCCCGTTTCCGCCTCCTAACTCGAGATGAGTGATCCTTTCCCTGTTTCGTAGGGAAAGAATTCCCGGCGTTCCCGTCGCATCTCAAGAGGAGGCGCTCTCCACAGGAAAGGCGAGAGGAACTCCAGGGTCGTGCCACCATTCCAAGAGTCCCCCAGATGTGTCAGTCCATTCCAGAGGAACCTGTTTTCCCTGCACTGCCTTGACGTTCAAGCCGAGGATCGACTCCCACCACGTGTGCACGAGGGACAGCCCTGTGGGAAAGCCTAGTGGGAAAGCCTCGTGGGAAAGACTCGAGGGAAAACCATAGATCCTTTGATCCACGCGGCGGACTGCGTGACACTGCTGCTACCGCTCTGGAGGAAAGCGCAAGTGCATGTCCGCATTCGAGACGAGGACTGACTCCCCTGGGGAGACTCCAGAAGTACCCCAAGATCCATGTCAGCACTGGAGAGGAATCCTCAGGTTCCGGCCCCGACTCCACACAAGGTCTTAGGCCCCGGCATCGACGGGAGAGGAATCCCGAGAGGCCCCCGAGGAACTCGCATGGGGACTGGTCTTTCATGAGGCCACCAGAGCGGGTCCCTGAGGTCCCCGTCGTAAGTCGAGAGCACCTGCTGCACCTCGAGAAAATCCAGGAGGTTTTGACCTCCAGGCGAGATGAGGCCCATTTCCGCTGAGGCTTCTCGAGGCCAATCACATCAAACCACTGGAACTTCCAAAGGGTCCTTCACACCCTTGCTGCAACTCAAGAAGTTCCCCCACATACCCGTCTGCACTCGAGAGGAAGCACGTGGTGTCCCGCACACATCCAGGGGAGCCCCGTTTCCGCCTCCTAGCTCGAGATGAGGGATCCTTTCCCTGTTTCATAGGGAAAGAATTCCCGGCGTTCCCGTCGTATCTCAAGAGGAGGCGCTCTCCACAGGAAAGTCGAGAGGAACTCCAGGGTCGTGACAACATTCCAAGAGTCCCCCAGATGTGTCAGTCCATTCCAGAGGAACATGTTTTCCCTGCACTGCCTTGACGTTCAAGCCGAGGATCCACTCCCACCACGTGTGCACGTGGGACAGCCCTGTGGGAAAGCCTCGTGGGAAAGCCTCGTGGGAAAGACTCGAGGGAAAACCATAGATCCTTTGATCCACGTGCCGGACTGCGTGACACTGCTGCTACCGCTCTGGAGGAAAGCGCAAGAGCATGCCCGCATTCGAGACGAGGACTGACTCCCCTGGGGAGACTCCAGAAGTACCCCAAGATCCATGTCAGCACTGGAGAGGAATCCTCAGGTTCCGGCCCCGACTCCACACAAGGTCTTAGGCCCCGGCATCGACGGGAGAGGAATCCCGAGAGGCCCCCGAGGAACTCGCAAGGGGACTGGCCTTTCCTGAGGCCACCAGAGCGGGTCCCTGAGGTTCCCGTCGTAAGTCGAGAGCACCTGCCGCAACTCCAGAAAATCCAGGAGGTTTTGCCCTCCAGGCGAGATGAGGCCCATTTCCAAAGAGGCTTCTCGAGGCTAATCACATCTAACCACTGGAACTTCCAAACTGTCCTTCACACCCTTGCTGCAACTCAAGAAGTTCCCCGACATACCCGTGTCCACTCGAGAGGAAGCACGTGGGTCCCGCACACATCCAGGGGAGCCCCGTTTCCGCCTCCTAGCTCGAGATGAGGGATCCTTTCCCTGTTTCGTAGGGAAAGAATTCCCGGCGTTCCCGTCGCATCTCAAGAGGAGGCGCTCTCCACAGGAAACGCGAGAGGAACTCCAGGGTCGTGACACCATTCCAAGAGTCCCCCAGATGTGTCAGTCCATTCCAGAGGAACCTGTTTTCCCTTCACTGCCTTGACGTTCAAGCCGAGGATCGACTCCCACCACGTGTGCACGTGGGACAGCCCTGTGGGAAAGCCTCGTGGGAAAGCCTCGTGGGAAAGACTCGAGGGAAAACGATAGATCCTTTGATCCACGTGGCGGACTGCGTGACACTGCTGCTACCGCTCTGGAGGAAAGCGCAAGTGCATGCCCGCATTCGAGACGAGGACTGACTCGCCTGGGGAGACTCCAGAAGTACCCCAAGATCCATGTCAGCACTGGAGAGGAATCCTCAGGTTCCGGCCCCGACTCCACACAAGGTCTTAGGCCCTGGCATTGACGGGAGAGGAATCCCGAGAGGCCCCCGAGGAACTCGCATGGGGACTGGCCTTTTCTGAGGCCACCAGAGCGGGTCCCTGAGGTCCCCGTCGTAAGTCGAGAGCACCTGCCACAACTCGAGAAAATCCAGGAGGTTTCGCCCTCCAGGCGAGATGAGGCCCATTTCCGCTGAGGCTTCTCGAGGCCAATCACATCTAACCACTGGAACTTCCAAACGGTCCTTCACACCCTTGCTGCAACTCAAGAAGTTCCCCGACATACCCGTCTCCACTCGAGAGGAAGCACGTGCGGTCCCGCACACATCCAGGGGAGCCCCGTTTCCGACTCCTAGCTCGAGATGAGGGATCCTTTCCCTGTTTCGTAGGGAAAGAATTCCCAGCGTTCCCGTCGCATCTCAAGACGAGGCGCTCTCCACAGGAAAGGAGAGAGGAACTCCAGGGTCATGCCACCATTCCAAGTGTCCCCCAGATGTGTCAGTCCATTCCAGAGGAACATGTTTTCCCTGCACTGCATTGACGTTCAAGCCCAGGATCGATCCCACCACGTGTGCTCGTGGGACAGCCCTGTGGGAAAGCTTCGTGGGAAAGCCTCGTGGGAAAGACTCGAGGGAAAAACATAGATCCTTTGATCCACGCGGCGGACTGCGTGACACTGCTGCTACCGCTCTGGAGGAAAGCGCAAGTGCATGCCCGCATTCGAGACGAGGACGACTCCCCTTGGGAGACTCCAGAAGTACCCCCAAGATCCATGTCAGCACTGGAGAGGATTCCTCAGGTTCCGGCCCCGACTCCACACAAGGTCTTAGGCCCCGGCATCGACGGGAGAGGAATCCCGAGAGGCCCCCGAGGAACTCGCTTGGGGACTGGCCTTTCCTGAGGCCACCAGAGCGGGTCCCTGAGGTCCCCGTCGTAAGTCGAGAGCACCTGCCGCAACTCGAGAAAATCCAGGAGGTTTTGCCCTCCAGGCGAGATGAGGCCCATTTCCGCTGAGGCTTCTCGAGGCCAATCACATCTAACCACTGGAACTTCCAAAGGGTCCTTGACACCCTTGCTGCAACTCAAGAAGTTCCCCGACATACCCGTCTCCACTCGAGAGGAAGCACGTGGGTCCCGCACACATCCAGGGGAGCCCCGTTTCCGCCTCCTAGCTCGAGATGAGGGATCCTTTCACTGTTTCGAAGGGAAAGAATTCCCGGCGTTCCCGTCGCATCTCAAGAGGAGGCGCTCTCCACAGGAAAGGCGAGAGGAACTCCAGGGTCGTGACACCATTCCAAGAGTCCCCCAGATGTGTCAGTCCATTCCAGAGGAACCTGTTTTCCCTGCACTGCCTTGACGTTCAAGCCGAGGATCGACTCCCACCACGTGTGCACGTGGGACAGCCCTGTGGGAAAGCCTCGTGGGAAAGCCTCGTGGGAAAGACTCGAGGGAAAACCATAGATCCTTTGATGCACGCGGCGGACTGCGTGACACTGCTGCTACCGCTCTGGAGGATAGCGCAAGTGCATGCCCGCATTCGAGACGAGGACTGACTCCCCTGGGGAGACTCCAGAAGTACCCCAAGATCCATGTCAGCACTGGAGAGGAATCCTCAGGTTCCGGCCCCGACTCCACACAAGGTCTTAGGCCCTGGCATTGACGGGAGAGGAATCCCGAGAGGCCCCCGAGGAACTCGCCTGGGGACTGGCCTTTCCTGAGGCCACCAGAGCGGGTCCCTGAGGTCCCCGTCGTAAGTCGAGAGCACCTGCCGCAACTCGAGAAAATCCAGGAGGCTTCGCCCTCCAGGCGAGATGAGGCCCATTTCCGCTGAGGCTTCTCAAGGCCAATCACATCTAACCACTGGAACTTCCAAACGGTCCTTCACACCCTTGCTGCAACTCAAGAAGTTCCCCGACATACCCGTCTCCACTCGAGAGGAAGCACGTGGGGTCCCGCACACATCCAGGGGAGCTCCGTTTCCGACTCCTAGCTCGAGATGAGGGATCCTTTCCCTGTTTCGTAGGGAAAGAATTCCCGGCTTTCCCGTCGCATCTCAAGAGGAGGCGCTCTCCACAGGAAAGGCGAGAGGAACTCCAGGGTCGTGCCACCATTCCAAGAGTCCCCCAGATGTGTCAGTCCATTCCAGAGGAACCAGTTTTCCCTCACTGCCATGACGTTCAAGCCCAGGATCGACTCCCAGCACGTGTGCTCGTGGGACAGCCCTGTGGGAAAGCCTCGTGGGAAAGCCTCGTGGGAAAGACTCGAGGGAAAACCATAGATCCTTTGATCCACGCGGCGGACTGCGTAACACTGCTGCTACCGCTCTGGAGGAAAGCGCAAGTGCATGCCCGCATTCGAGACGAGGACGACTCCCCTTGGGAGACTCCAGAAGTACCCCAAGATCCATGTTAGCACTGGAGAGGAATCCTCAGGTTCTGGCTCCGACTCCACACGAGGTCTTAGGCCCCGGCATCGACGGGAGAGGAATCCCGAGAGGCCCCCGAGGAACTCGCATGGGGACTGGCCTTTCCTGAGGCCACCAGAGCGGGTCCCTGAGGTCCCCGTCGTAAGTCGAGAGCACCTGCCGCAACTCGAGAAAATCCAGGAGGTTTTGCCCTCCAGGCGAGATGAGGCCCATTTCCGCTGAGGCTTCTCGTGGCTAATCATGTCTAACCACTGGAACTTCCAAAGGGTCCTTGACACCCTTGCTGCAACTCAAGAAGTTCCCCGACATACCCGTCTCCACTCGTGAGGAAGCACGTGGGTCCCGCACACATCCAGGGGAGCCCCGTTTCCGCCTCGTAGCTCGAGATGAGGGATCCTTTCCCTGTTTCGAAGGGAAAGAATTCCCGGCGTTCCCGTCGCATCTCAAGAGGAGGCGCTCTCCACAGGAAAGGCGAGAGGAACTCCAGGGTCGTGACACCATTCCAAGAGTCCCCCAGATGTGTCAGTCCATTCCAGAGGAACCTGTTTTCCCTGCACTGCCTTGACGTTCAAGCCGAGGATCGACTCCCACCACGTGTGCACGTGGGACAGCCCTGTGGGAAAGCCTCGTGGGAAAGCCTCGTGGGAAAGACTCGAGGGAAAACCATAAATCCTTTGATCCACGCGGCGGACTGCGTGACACTGCGGCTACCGCTCTGGAGGAAAGCGCAAGTGCATGCCCGCATTCGAGACGAGGACTGACTCCCCTGGGGAGACTCCAGAAGTACCCCAAGATCCATGTCAGCACTGGAGAGGAATCCTCAGGTTCCAGCCCCGAATCCACACAAGGTCTTAGGCCCCGGCATCGACGGGAGAGGAATCCCGAGAGGCCCCCGAGGAACTCGCATGGGGACTGGCCTTTCCTGAGGCCACCAGAGCGGGTCCCTGAGGTCCCCGTCATAAGTCGAGAGCACCTGCCCCAACTCGAGAAAATCCAGGAGGTTTTGCCCTCCAGGCGAGATGAGGCCCATTTCCGCTGAGGCTTCTCGAGGCCAATCACATCTAACCACTGGAACTTCCAAAGGGTCCTTCACACCCTTGCTGCAACTCAAGAAGTTCCCCGACATACCCGTCTCCACTCGAGAGGAAGCACGTGGGGTCCCGCAAACATCCAGGGGAGTCCGATTTCCGCCTCCTAGCTCGAGATGAGGGATCCTTTCCCTGTTTCTTAGGGAAAGAATTCCCGGCGTTCCCGTCGCATCTCAAGAGGAGGCGCTCTCCACAGGAAAGGCGAGAGGAACTCCAGGGTCGTGCCACCATTCCAAGAGTCCCCCAGATGTGTCAGTCCATTCCAGAGGAACCTGTTTTCCCTGCACTGCCTTGACGTTCAAGCCGAGGATCGAGTCCCACCACGTGTGCACGTGGGACAGCCCTGTGGAAAGCCTCGTGGGAAAGCCTCGTGGGAAAGACTCGAGGGAAAACCATAGATCCTTTGATCCACGCGGCGGACTGCGTGACACTGCTGCTACCGCTCTGGAGGAAAGCGCAAGTGCATGCCCGCATTCGAGACGAGGACGACTCCCCTTGGGAGACTCCAGAAGTACCCCAAGATCCATGTCAGCACTGGAGAGGAATCCTCAGGTTCTGGCTCCGACTCCACACGAGGTCTTAGGCCCCGGCATCGACGGGAGAGGAATCCCGAGAGGCCCCCGAAGAACTCGCATGGGGACTGGCCTTTCCTGAGGCCACCAGAGCGGGTCCCTGAGGTCCACTTCGTAAGTCGAGAGCACCTGCCGCAACTCGAGAAAATCCAGGAGGTTTTGCCCTCCAGGCGAGTTGAGGCCCATTTCCGCTGAGGCTTCTCGAGGCTGATCACATCTAACCACTGGAACTTCCAAAGGGTCCTTCACACCCTTGCTGCAACTCAAGCAGTCCCGCGACATACCCGTCTCCACTCGAGAGGAAGCACGAGGTGTCCCGCACACATCCAGGGGAGCCCCGTTTCCGCCTCCTAACTCGAGATGAGTGATCCTTTCCCTGTTTCGTAGGGAAAGAATTCCCGGCGTTCCCGTCGCATCTCAAGAGGAGGCACTCTCCACAGGAAAGGCGAGAGGAACTCCAGGGTCGTGCCACCATTCCAAGAGTCCCCCAGATGTGTCAGTCCATTCCAGAGGAACCTGTTTTCCCTGCACTGCCTTGACGTTCAAGCCGAGGATCGACTCCCACCACGTGTGCACGAGGGACAGCCCTGTGGGAAAGCCTCGTGGGAAAGCCTCGTGGGAAAGACTCGAGGGAAAACCATAGATCCTTTGATCCACGCGGCGGACTGCGTGACACTGCTGCTACCTCTCTGGAGGAAAGCGCAAGTGCATGTCCGCATTCGAGACGAGGACTGACTCCCCTGGGGAGACTCCAGAAGTACCCCAAGATCCATGTCAGCACTGGAGAGGAATCCTCAGGTTCCGGCCCCGACTCCACACAAGGTCTTAGGCCCCGGCATCGACGGGAAGGAATCCCGAGAGGCCCCCGAGGAACTCGCATGGGGACTGGCCTTTCATGAGGCCACCAGAGCGGGTCCCTGAGATCCCCGTCGTAAGTCGAGAGCACCTGCTGCAACTCGAGAAAATCCAGGAGGTTTTGCCCTCCAGGCGTGATGAGGCCCATTTCCGCTGAGGCTTCTCGAGGCCAATCACATCTAACCACTGGAACTTCCAAAGTGTCCTTCACACCCTTGCTGCAACTCAAGAAGTTCCCCGACATACCCGTGTCCACTCGAGAGGAAGCACGTGGGTCCCGCACACATCCAGGGGAGCCCCGTTTCCGCCTCCTAGCTCGAGATGAGTGATCCTTTCCCTGTTTCGTAGGGAAAGAATTCCCGGCGTTCCCGTCGCATCTCAAGAGGAGGCGCTCTCCACAGGAAAGACGAGAGGAACTCCAGGGTCGTGCCACCATTCCAAGAGTCCCCCAGATGTGTCAGTCCATTCCAGAGGAACCAGTTTTCCCTTCACTGCCTTGACGTTCAAGCCGAGGATCGACTCCCACCACGTGTGCACGTGGGACAGCCCTGTGGGAAAGCCTCGTGGGAAAGCCTCGTGGGAAAGACTCGAGGGAAAACCATAGATCCTTTGATCCACGTGGCGGACTGCGTGACACTGCTGCTACCGCTCTGGAGGAAAGCGCAAGTGCATGCCCGCATTCGAGACGAGGACTGACTCCCCTGGGGAGACTCCAGAAGTACCCCAAGATACATGTCAGCACTGGAGAGGAATCCTCAGGTTCCGGCCCCGACTCCACACAAGGTCTTAGGCCCCGGCATCGACGGGAGAGGAATCCCGAGAGGCCCCCGAGGAACTCGCATGGGGACTGGCCTTTCCTGAGGCCACCAGAGCGGGTCCCTGAGGTCCCCGTCGTAAGTCGAGAGCACCTGCCGCAACTCGAGAAAATCCAGGAGGTTTTGCCCTCCAGGCGAGATGAGGCCCATTTCCGCTGAGGCTTCTCGAGGCCAATCACATCTAACCACTGGAACTTCCAAAGGGTCCTTCACACCCTTGCTGCAACTTAAGAAGTTCCCCCACATACCCGTCTGCACTCGAGAGGAAGCACGTGGTGTCCCGCACACATCCAGGGGAGCCCCGTTTCCGCCTCCTAGCTCGAGATGAGGGATCCTTTCCCTGTTTCGCAGGGAAAGAATTCCCGGCGTTCCCGTCGCATATCAAGAGGAGGCGCTCTCCACAGGAAAGGCGAGAGGAACTCCAGGGTCGTGCCACCATTCCAAGAGTCCCCCAGATGTGTCAGTCCATTCCAGAGGAACCTGTTTTCCCTGCACTGCCTTGACGTTCAAGCCGAGGATCGACTCCCACCACGTGTGCACGTGGGACAGCCCTGTGGGAAAGCCTCGTGGGAAAGCCTCGTGGGAAAGACTCGAGGGAAAACCATAGATCCTTTGATCCACGCGGCGGACTGCCTGACACTGCTGCTACCGCTCTGGAGGAAAGCGCAAGTGCATGCCCGCATTCGAGACGAGGACTGACTCCCCTGGGGAGACTCCAGAAGTACCCCAAGATCCATGTCAGCACTGGAGAGGAATCCTCAGGTTCCGGCCCTGACTCCACACAAGGTCTTAGGCCCCGGCATCGACGGGAGACGAATCCCGAGAGGCCCCCGAGGAACTCGCATGGGGACTGGCCTTTCCTGAGGCCACCAGAGCGGTTCCCTGAGATCCCCGTCGTAAGTCGAGAGCACCTGCCGGAACTCGAGAAAATCCAGGAGGTTTTGCCCTCCAGGCGAGATGAGGCCCATTTCCGCTGAGGCTTCTCGAGGCCAATCACATCTAACCACTGGAACTTCCAAAGGGTCCTTCACACCCTTGCTGCAACTCAAGAAGTTCCCCGACATACCCGTCTCCACTCGAGAGGAAGCACGTGGTGTCCCGCACACATCCAGGAGAGCCCCGTTTCCGCCTCCTAGCTCGAGATGAGGGATCCTTTCCCTGTTTCGTAGGGAAAGAATTCCCGGCGTTCCCGTCGCATCTCAAGAGGAGGCGCTCTCCACAGGAAAGTCGAGAGGAACTCCAGGGTCGTGCCACCATTCCAAGAGTCGCCCAGATGTGTCAGTCCATTCCAGAGGAACCTGTTTTCCCTGCACTGCCTTGACGTTCAAGCCGAGGATCGAGTCCCACCACGTGTGCACGTGGGACAGCCCTGTGGGAAAGCCTCGTGGGAAAGCCTCGTGGGAAAGACTCGAGGGAAAACCATAGATCCTTTGATCCACGCGGGGACTGCGTGACACTGCTGCTACCGCTCTGGAGGAAAGCGCAAGTGCATGGCCGCATTCGAGACGAGGACTGACTCCCCTGGGGACACTCCAGAAGTACCCCAAGATCCAGGTCAGCACTGGAGAGGAATCCTCAGGTTCCGGCCCCGACTCCACACAAGGTCTTAGGCCCTGGCATCGACGGGAGAGGAATCCCGAGAGGCCCCCGAGGAACTCGCATGGGGACTGGCCTTTCCTGAGGCCACCAGAGCGGTTCCCTGAGATCCTCGTCGTAAGTCGAGAGCACCTGCCGCAACTCGAGAAAATCCAGGAGGTTTTGCCCTCCAGGCGAGATGAGGCCCATTTCCGCTGAGGCTTCTCGAGGCCAATCACATCTAACCACTGGAACTTCCAAAGGGTCCTTCACACCCTTGCTGCAACTCAAGAAGTTCCCCGACATACCCGTCTCCACTCGAGAGGAAGCACGTGGGGTCCCGCACACATCCAGGGGAGCCCCGTTTCCGCCTCCTAGCTCGAGATGAGGGATCCTTTCCCTGTTTCGTAGGGAAAGAATTCCCGGCGTTCCCGTCGCATCTCAAGAGGAGGCGCTCTCCACAGGAAAGGCGAGAGGAACTCCAGGGTCGTGCCACCATTCCAAGAGTCCCCCAGATGTGTCAGTCCATTCCAGAGGAACCTGTTTTCCCTGCACTGCCTTGACGTTCAAGCCGAGGATCGACTCCCACCACGTGTGCACGTGGGACAGCCCTGTGGGAAAGCCTCGTGGGAAAGCCTCGTGGGAAAGACTCGAGGGAAAACCATAGATCCTTTGATCCACGCGGCGGACTGCGTGACACTGCGGCTACCGCTCTGGAGGAAAGCGCAAGTGCATGCCCGCATTCGAGACGAGGACTGACTCCCCTGGGGAGACTCCAGAAGTACCCCAAGATCCATGTCAGCACTGGAGAGGAATCCTCAGGTTCCGGCCCCGACTCCACACAAGGTCTTAGGCCCCAGCATAGACGGGAGAGGAATCCAGAGACGCCCCCGAGGAACTCGCATGGGGACTGGCCTTTCCTGAGGCAACCAGAGCGGGTCCCTGAGGTCCCCGTCGTAAGCCGAGAGCACCTGCCGCAACTCGAGAAAATCCAGGAGGTTTTGCCCTCCAGGCGAGATGAGGCCCATTTCCGCTGAGGCTTCTCGAGGCCAATCACGTCTAACCACTGGAACTTCCAAAGGGTCCTTCACACCCTTGCTGCAACTCAAGAAGTTCCCCGACATACCCGTCTCCACTCGAGAGGAAGCATGTGGTGTCCCGCACACATCCAGGGGAGCCCCGTTTCCGCCTCCAACTCGAGATGAGGGATCCTTTCCCTGTTTCGTAGGGAAAGAATTCCCGGCATTCCCGTCGCATCTCAAGAGGAGGCGCTCTCCACAGGAAAGGCGAGAGGAACTCCAGGGTCGTGCCACCATTCCAAGAGTCCCCCAGATGTGTCAGTCCATTCCAGAGGAACCTGTTTTCCCTGCACTGCCTTGACGTTCAAGCCGAGGATCGACTCCCACCACGTGTGCACGTGGGACAGCCCTGTGGGAAAGCCTCGTGGGAAAGCCTCGTGGGAAAGACTCGAGGGAAAACCATAGATCCTTTGATCCACGCGGCGGACTGCGTGACATTCCTGCTACCGCTCTGGAGGAAAGCGCAAGTGCATGCCCGCATTCGAGACGAGGACTGACTCCCCTGGGGAGACTCCAGAAATACCCCAAGATCCATGTCAGCACTGGAGAGGAATCCTCAGGTTCCGCCCCCGACTCCACACAAGGTCTTAGGCCCCGGCATAGACGGGAGAGGAATCCCGAGAGGCCCCCGAGGAACTCGCATGGGGACTGGCCTTTCCTGAGGCCACCAGAGAGGGTCCCTGAGGTCCCCGTCGTAAGTCGAGAGCACCTTCCGCAACTCGAGAAAATCCAGGAGGTTTTGCCCTCCAAGCGAGATGAGGCCCATTTCCGCTGAGGCTTCTCGAGTCCAATCACGTCTAACCACTGGAACTTCCAAAGGGTCCTTCACACCCTTGCTGCAACTCAAGAAGTTCCCCGACATACCCGTCTCCAATCGAGAGGAAGCACGTGGGGTCCCGCACACCTCCAGGGGAGCCCCGTTTCCGCCTCCTAGCTCGAGATGAGGGATCCTTTCCCTGTTTCGTAGGGAAAGAATTCCCGGCGATCCCGTCGCATCTCAAGAGGAGGCGCTCTCCACAGGAAAGGCGAGAGGAACTCCAGGGTCGTGCCACCATTCCAAGAGTCCCCCAGATGTGTCAGTCCATTCCAGAGGAACCTGTTTTCCCTGCACTGCCTTGACGTTCAAGCCGAGGATCGACTCCCACCACGTGTGCACGTGGGACAGCCCTGTGGGAAAGCCTCGTGGGAAAGCCTCGTGGGAAAGACTCGAGGGAAAACCATAGAACCTTTGATCCACGCGGCGGACTGCGTGACACTGCTGCTACCGCTCTGGAGGAAAGCGCAAGTGCATGCCCGCATTCGAGACGAGGACTGACTCCCCTGGGGAGACTCCAGAAGTACCCCAAGATCCATGTCAGCACTGGAGAGGAATCCTCAGGTTCCGGCCCCGACTAAACACAAGGTCTTAGGCCCCAGCATCGACGGGAGAGGAATCCCGAGAGGCCCCCGAGGAACTCGCATGGGGACTGGCCTTTCCTGAGGCCACCAGAGAGGGTCCCTGAGGTCCCCGTCGTAAGTCGAGAGCACCTGCCGCAACTCGAGAAAATCCAGGAGGTTTTGCCCTCTAGGCGAGATGAGGCCCATTTCCGCTGAGGCTTCTCGAGGCCAATCACGTCTAAACACTGGAACTTCCAAAGGGTCCTTCACACCCTTGCTGCAACTCAAGAAGTTCCCCGACATACCCGTCTCCACTCGAGAGGAAGCATGTGGTGTCCCGCACACATCCAGGGGAGCCCCGTTTCTGCCTCCTAGCTCGAGATGAGGGATCCTTTTCCTGTTTCGTAGGGAAAGAATTCCCGGCGTTCCTGTCGCATCTCAAGAGGAGGCGCTCTCCACAGGAAAGGCGAGAGGAACTCCAGGGTCGTGCCACCATTCCAAGAGTCCCCCAGATGTGTCAGTCCATTCCAGAGGAACCTGTTTTCCCTGCACTGCCTTGACGTTCAAGCCGAGGATCGACTCCCACCACGTGTGCACGTGGGACAGCCCTGTGGGAAAGTCTCGTGGGAAAGACTCGAGGGAAAACCATAGATCCTTTGATCCACGCGGCGGACTGCGTGACACTGCTGCTACCGCTCTGGAGGAAAGCGCAAGTGCATGCCCGCATTCGAGACGAGGACTGACTCCCCTGGGGAGACTCCAGAAGTACCCCAAGATACATGTCAGCACTGGAGAGGAATACTCAGTTTCCGGCCCCGACTCCACACAAGGTCTTAGGACCCGGCATCGTCGGGAGAGTAATCCCGAGAGGCCCCCGAGGAACTCGCATGGGGACTCGCCTTTCCTGAGGCCACCAGAGCGGGTCCCTGAGGTCCCCGTCGTAAGTCGAGAGCACCTGCCGCAACTCGAGAAAATCCAGGCGGTTTTGCACTCCAGGCGAGATGAGGCCCATTTCCGCTGAGGCTTCTCGAGGCTAATCACGTCTAACCACTGGAAATTCCAAAGGGTCCTTCACACCCTTGCTGCAACTCAAGAAGTTCCCCGACATACCCGTCTCCACTCGAGAGGAAGCACGTGGGTCCCGCACACATCCAGGGGAGCCCCGTTTCCGCCTCCTAGCTCGAGATGAGGGATCCTTTCCCTGTTTCGTAGGGAAAGAATTCCCGGCATTCCCGTCGCATCTCAAGACGAGGCGCTCTCCACAGGAAAGGCGAGAGGAACTCCAGGGTCGTGCCACCATTCCAAGAGTCCCCCAGATGTGTCAGTCCATTCCAGAGGAACCATTTTCCCTGCACTGCCTTGACGTTCAAGCCAAGTATCCACTCCCACCACGTGTGCACGTGGGACAGCCCTGTGGGAAAGCCTCGTGGGAAAGCCTCGTGGAAAAGACTCGAGGGAAAACCATAGATCCTTTGATCCACGCGGCGGACTGCGTGACACTGCTGCTACCGCTCTGGAGGAAAGCGCAAGTGCATGCCCGCATTCGAGACGAAGACTGACTCCCCTGGGGAGACTCCAGAAGTACCCCAAGATCCATGTCAGCACTGGAGAGGAATCCTCAGGTTCCGACCCCGACTCCACACAAGGACTTAGGCCCCGGCATCGACGGGAGAGGAATCCCCAGAGGCCCCCGAGGAACTCGCATGGGGACTGGCCTTTCCTGAGGCCACCAGAGCGGGTCCCTGAGGTCCCCGTCGTAAGTCGAGAGCACCTGCCGCAACTCGAGAAAATCCAGGAGGTTTTGCCCTCCAGGCGAGATGAGGCCCATTTCCGCTGAGGCTTCTCGAGGCCAATCACATCTAACCACTGGAACTTCCAAAGGGTCCTTCACACCCTTGCTGCAACTCAAGAACTTCCCCGACATACCCGTCTGCACTCGAGAGGAAGCACGTGGTGTCCCGCACACATCCAGGGGAGCCCCGTTTCCGCCTCCTAGCTCGAGATGAGGGATCCTTTCCCTGTTTCGTATGGAAAGAATTCCCGGCGTTCCCGTCGCATCTCAAGACGAGGCGCTCTCGACAGGAAAGGCGAGAGGAACTCCAGGGTCATGCCACCATTCCAAGAGTCCCCCAGATGTGTCAGTCCATTCCAGAGGAACCTGTTTTCCCTGCACTGCCTTGACGTTCAAGCCGAGGATCGACTCCCACCACGTGTGCACGTGGGAAAGCCCTGTGGGAAAGCCTCGTGGGAAAGCCTCGTGGGAAAGACTCGAGGGAAAACCATAGATCCTTTGATCCACGCGGCGGACTGCGTGACACTGCTGCTACCGCTCTGGAGGAAAGCGCAAGTGCATGCCCGCATTCGAGACGAGGACTGACTCCCCTGGGGAGACTCCAGACGTACCCCAAGATCCATGTCAGCACTGGAGAGGAATCCTCAGGTTCCGGCCCCGACTCCACACAAGGTCTTAGGCCCCGACATCGACGGGAGAGGAATCCCGAGACGCCCCCGAGGAACTCGCATGGGGACTGGCCTTTCCTGAGGCCACCAGAGCGGGTCCCTGAGGTCCCCGTCGTAAGTCGAGAGCACCTGCCGCAACTCGAGAAAATCCAGGAGGTTTTGCCCTCCAGGCGAGATGAGGCCCATTTCCGCTGAGGCTTCTCGAGGCTAATCACGTCTAACCACTGGAACTTCCAAAGGGTCCTTCACACCATTGCTGCAACTCAAGAAGTTCCCCGACATACCCGTCTCCACTCGAGAGGAAGCACGTGGTGTCCCGCCCACATCCAGGGGAGCTCCGTTTCCGACTCCTAGCTCGAGATGAGGGATCCTTTCCCTGTTTCGTAGGGAAAGAATTCCCGGCGTTCCCGTCGCATCTCAAGAGGAGGCGCTCTCCACAGGAAAGGCGAGAGGAACTCCAGGGTCGTGCCACCATTCCAAGAGTCCCCCAGATGTGTCAGTCCATTCCAGAGGAACCTGATTTCCCTGCACTGCCTTGACGTTCAAGCCAAGGATCGACTCCCACCACGTGTGCACTTGGGACAGCCCTGTGGGAAAGCCTCTGGGAAAGCCTCGGGGAAAAGACTCGAGGGAAAACCATAGATCCTTTGATCCACGCGGCGGACTGCGTGACACTGCTGCTACCGCTCTGGAAGAAAGCGCAAGTGCATGCCCGCATTCGAGACGAAGACTGACTCCCCTGGGGAGACTCCAGAAGTACCCCAAGATCCATGTCAGCACTGGAGAGGAATCCTCAAGTTCCGACCCCGACTCCACACAAGGACTTAGGCCCCGGCATCGACGGGAGAGGAATCCCCAGAGGCCCCCGAGGAACTCGCATGGGGACTGGCCTTTCCTGAGGCCACCAGAGCGGGTCCCTGAGGTCCCCGTCGTAAGTCGAGAGCACCTGCCGGAACTCGAGAAAATCCAGGAGGTTTTGCCCTCCAGGCGAGATGAGGCCCATTTCCGCTGAGGCTTCTCGAGGCCAATCACATCTAACCACTGGAACTTCCAAAGGATCCTTCACACCATTGCTGCAACTCAAGAAGTTCCCCGACATACCCGTCTCCACTCGAGAGGAAGCACGTGGTGTCCCGCACACATCCAGGAGAGCCCCGTTTCCGCCTCCTAGCTCGAGATGAGGGATCCTTTCCCTGTTTCGTAGGGAAAGAATTCCCGGCGTTCCCGTCGCATCTCAAGAGGAGGCGCTCTCCACAGGAAAGTCGAGAGGAACTCCAGGGTCGTGCCACCATTCCAAGAGTCGCCCAGATGTGTCAGTCCATTCCAGAGGAACCTGTTTTCCCTGCACTGCCTTGACGTTCAAGCCGAGGATCGAGTCCCACCACGTGTGCACGTGGGACAGCCCTGTGGGAAAGCCTCGTGGGAAAGCCTCGTGGGAAAGACTCGAGGGAAAACCATAGATCCTTTGATCCACGCGGGGACTGCGTGACACTGCTGCTACCGCTCTGGAGGAAAGCGCAAGTGCATGGCCGCATTCGAGACGAGGACTGACTCCCCTGGGGAGACTCCAGAAGTACCCCAAGATCCAGGTCAGCACTGGAGAGGAATCCTCAGGTTCCGGCCCCGACTCCACACAAGGTCTTAGGCCCTGGCATCGACGGGAGAGGAATCCCGAGACGCCCCCGAGGAACTCGCATGGGGACTGGCCTTTCCTGAGGCCACCAGAGCGGTTCCCTGAGATCCTCGTCGTAAGTCGAGAGCACCTGCCGCAACTCGAGAAAATCCAGGAGGTTTTGCCCTCCAGGCGAGATGAGGCCCATTTCCACTGAGGCTTCTCGAGGCCAATCACATCTAACCACTGGAACTTCCAAAGGGTCCTTCACACCCTTGCTGCAACTCAAGAAGTTCCCCGACATACCCGTCTCCACTCGAGAGGAAGCACGTGGGGTCCCGCACACATCCAGGGGAGCCCCGTTTCCGCCTCCTAGCTCGAGATGAGGGATCCTTTCCCTGTTTCGTAGGGAAAGAATTCCCGGCGTTCCCGTCGCATCTCAAGAGGAGGCGCTCTCCACAGGAAAGGCGAGAGGAACTCCAGGGTCGTGCCACCATTCCAAGAGTCCCCCAGATGTGTCAGTCCATTCCAGAGGAACCTGTTTTCCCTGCACTGCCTTGACGTTCAAGCCGAGGATCGACTCCCACCACGTGTGCACGTGGGACAGCCCTGTGGGAAAGCCTCGTGGGAAAGCCTCGTGGGAAAGACTCGAGGGAAAACCATAGATCCTTTGATCCACGCGGCGGACTGCGTGACACTGCGGCTACCGCTCTGGAGGAAAGCGCAAGTGCATGCCCGCATTCGAGACGAGGACTGACTCCCCTGGGGAGACTCCAGAAGTACCCCAAGATCCATGTCAGCACTGGAGAGGAATCCTCAGGTTCCGGCCCCGACTCCACACAAGGTCTTAGGCCCCAGCATAGACGGGAGAGGAATCCAGAGACGCCCCCGAGGAACTCGCATGGGGACTGGCCTTTCCTGATGCCACCAGAGCGGGTCCCTGAGGTCCCCGTCGTAAGCCGAGAGCACCTGCCGCAACTCGAGAAAATCCAGGAGGTTTTGCCCTCCAGGCGAGATGAGGCCCATTTCCGCTGAGGCTTCTCGAGGCCAATCACGTCTAACCACTGGAACTTCCAAAGGGTCCTTCACACCCTTGCTGCAACTCAAGAAGTTCCCCGACATACCCGTCTCCACTCGAGAGGAAGCATGTGGTGTCCCGCACACATCCAGGGGAGCCCCGTTTCCGCCTCCTAGCTCGAGATGAGGGATCCTTTCCCTGTTTCGTAGGGAAAGAATTCCCGGCATTCCCGTCGCATCTCAAGAGGAGGCGCTCTCCACAGGAAAGGCGAGAGGAACTCCAGGGTCGTGCCACCATTCCAAGAGTCCCCCAGATGTGTCAGTCCATTCCAGAGGAACCTGTTTTCCCTGCACTGCCTTGACGTTCAAGCCGAGGATCGACTCCCACCACGTGTGCACGTGGGACAGCCCTGTGGGAAAGCCTCGTGGGAAAGCCTCGTGGGAAAGACTCGAGGGAAAACCATAGATCCTTTGATCCACGCGGCGGACTGCGTGACATTCCTGCTACCGCTCTGGAGGAAAGCGCAAGTGCATGCCCGCATTCGAGACGAGGACTGACTCCCCTGGGGAGACTCCAGAAATACCCCAAGATCCATGTCAGCACTGGAGAGGAATCCTCAGGTTCCGCCCCCGACTCCACACAAGGTCTTAGGCCCCGGCATAGACGGGAGAGGAATCCCGAGAGGCCCCCGAGGAACTCGCATGGGGACTGGCCTTTCCTGAGGCCACCAGAGAGGGTCCCTGAGGTCCCCGTCGTAAGTCGAGAGCACCTTCCGCAACTCGAGAAAATCCAGGAGGTTTTGCCCTCCAAGCGAGATGAGGCCCATTTCCGCTGAGGCTTCTCGAGTCCAATCACGTCTAACCACTGGAACTTCCAAAGGGTCCTTCACACCCTTGCTGCAACTCAAGAAGTTCCCCGACATACCCGTCTCCAATCGAGAGGAAGCACGTGGGGTCCCGCACACCTCCAGGGGAGCCCCGTTTCCGCCTCCTAGCTCGAGATGAGGGATCCTTTCCCTGTTTCGTAGGGAAAGAATTCCCGGCGATCCCGTCGCATCTCAAGAGGAGGCGCTCTCCACAGGAAAGGCGAGAGGAACTCCAGGGTCGTGCCACCATTCCAAGAGTCCCCCAGATGTGTCAGTCCATTCCAGAGGAACCTGTTTTCCCTGCACTGCCTTGACGTTCAAGCCGAGGATCGACTCCCACCACGTGTGCACGTGGGACAGCCCTGTGGGAAAGCCTCGTGGGAAAGCCTCGTGGGAAAGACTCGAGGGAAAACCATAGAACCTTTGATCCACGCGGCGGACTGCGTGACACTGCTGCTACCGCTCTGGAGGAAAGCGCAAGTGCATGCCCGCATTCGAGACGAGGACTGACTCCCCTGGGGAGACTCCAGAAGTACCCCAAGATCCATGTCAGCACTGGAGAGGAATCCTCAGGTTCCGGCCCCGACTAAACACAAGGTCTTAGGCCCCAGCATCGACGGGAGAGGAATCCCGAGAGGCCCCCGAGGAACTCGCATGGGGACTGGCCTTTCCTGAGGCCACCAGAGAGGGTCCCTGAGGTCCCCGTCGTAAGTCGAGAGCACCTGCCGCAACTCGAGAAAATCCAGGAGGTTTTGCCCTCCAGGCGAGATGAGGCCCATTTCCGCTGAGGCTTCTCGAGGCCAATCACGTCTAAACACTGGAACTTCCAAAAGGTCCTTCACACCCTTGCTGCAACTCAAGAAGTTCCCCGACATACCCGTCTCCACTAGAGAGGAAGCATGTGGTGTCCCGCACACATCCAGGGGAGCCCCGTTTCTGCCTCCTAGCTCGAGATGAGGGATCCTTTTCCTGTTTCGTAGGGAAAGAATTCCCGGCGTTCCTGTCGCATCTCAAGAGGAGGCGCTCTCCACAGGAAAGGCGAGAGGAACTCCAGGGTCGTGCCACCATTCCAAGAGTCCCCCAGATGTGTCAGTCCATTCCAGAGGAACCTGTTTTCCCTGCACTGCCTTGACGTTCAAGCCGAGGATCGACTCCCACCACGTGTGCACGTGGGACAGCCCTGTGGGAAAGCCTCGTGGGAAAGCCTCGTGGGAAAGACTCGAGGGAAAACCATAGATCCTTTGATCCACGCGGCGGACTGCGTGACACTGCTGCTACCGCTCTGGAGGAAAGCGCAAGTGCATGCCCGCATTCGAGACGAGGACTGACTCCCCTGGGGAGACTCCAGAAGTACCCCAAGATCCATGTCAGCACTGGAGAGGAATCCTCAGGTTCCGGCCCCGACTCCACACAAGGTCTTAGGCCCCGGCATCGACCGGAGAGGAATCCCGAGACGCCCCCGAGGAACTCGCATGGGGACTGGCCTTTCCTGAGGCCACCAGAGCGGGTCCCTGAGGTCCCCGTCGTAAGTCGAGAGCACCTGCTGCAACTCGATAAAATCCAGGAGGTTTTGCCCTCCAGGCGAGATGAAGCCCATTTCCGCTGAGGCTTCTCGAGGCCAATCACATCTAACCACTGGAACTTCCAAAGGGTCCTTCACACCCTTGCTGCAACTCAAGAACTTCCCCGACATACCCGTCTCCACTCGAGAGGAAGCACGTGGGGTCCCGCACACATCCAGGGGAGCCCCGTTTCCGCCTCCCAGCTCGAGATGAGGGATCCTTTCCCTGTTTCGTAGGGAAAGAATTCCCGACGTTCCCGTCGCATCTCAAGAGGAGCGCTCTCCACAGGAAAGGAGAGAGGAACTCCAGGGTCGTGACACCATTCCAAGAGTCCCCCAGATGTGTCAGTCCATTCCAGAGGAACCTGTTTTCCCTGCACTGCCTTGACGTTCAAGCCGAGGATCGACTCCCACCACGTGTGCACGTGGGACAGCCCTGTGGGAAAGTCTCGTGGGAAAGACTCGAGGGAAAACCATAGATCCTTTGATCCACGCGGCGGACTGCGTGACACTGCTGCTACCGCTCTGGAGGAAAGCGCAAGTGCATGCCCGCATTCGAGACGAGGACTGACTCCCCTGGGGAGACTCCAGAAGTACCCCAAGATCCATGTCAGCACTGGAGAGGAATACTCAGTTTCCGGCCCCGACTCCACACAAGGTCTTAGGACCCGGCATCGTCGGGAGAGTAATCCCGAGAGGCCCCCGAGGAACTCGCATGGGGACTCGCCTTTCCTGAGGCCACCAGAGCGGGTCCCTGAGGTCCCCGTCGTAAGTCGAGAGCACCTGCCGCAACTCGAGAAAATCCAGGCGGTTTTGCACTCCAGGCGAGATGAGGCCCATTTCCGCTGAGGCTTCTCGAGGCTAATCACGTCTAACCACTGGAAATTCCAAAGGGTCCTTCACACCCTTGCTGCAACTCAAGAAGTTCCCCGACATACCCGTCTCCACTCGAGAGGAAGCACGTGGGTCCCGCACACATCCAGGGGAGCCCCGTTTCCGCCTCCTAGCTCGAGATGAGGGATCTTTCCCTGTTTCGTAGGGAAAGAATTCCCGGCATTCCCGTCGCATCTCAAGACGAGGCGCTCTCCACAGGAAAGGCGAGAGGAACTCCAGGGTCGTGCCACCATTCCAAGAGTCCCCCAGATGTGTCAGTCCATTCCAGAGGAACCATTTTCCCTGCACTGCCTTGACGTTCAAGCCAAGTATCCACTCCCACCACGTGTGCACGTGGGACAGCCCTGTGGGAAAGCCTCGTGGGAAAGCCTCGTGGAAAAGACTCGAGGGAAAACCATAGATCCTTTGATCCACGCGGCGGACTGCGTGACACTGCTGCTACCGCTCTGGAGGAAAGCGCAAGTGCATGCCCGCATTCGAGACGAAGACTGACTCCCCTGGGGAGACTCCAGAAGTACCCCAAGATCCATGTCAGCACTGGAGAGGAATCCTCAGGTTCCGACCCCGACTCCACACAAGGACTTAGGCCCCGGCATCGACGGGAGAGGAATCCCCAGAGGCCCCCGAGGAACTCGCATGGGGACTGGCCTTTCCTGAGGCCACCAGAGCGGGTCCCTGAGGTCCCCGTCGTAAGTCGAGAGCACCTGCCGCAACTCGAGAAAATCCAGGAGGTTTTGCCCTCCAGGCGAGATGAGGCCCATTTCCGCTGAGGCTTCTCGAGGCCAATCACATCTAACCACTGGAACTTCCAAAGGGTCCTTCACACCCTTGCTGCAACTCAAGAACTTCCCCGACATACCCGTCTGCACTCGAGAGGAAGCACGTGGTGTCCCGCACACATCCAGGGGAGCCCCGTTTCCGCCTCCTAGCTCGAGATGAGGGATCCTTTCCCTGTTTCGTAGGGAAAGAATTCCCGGCGTTCCCGTCGCATCTCAAGAGGAGGCGCTCTCCACAGGAAAGGCGAGAGGAACTCCAGGGTCGTGCCACCATTCCAACAGTCCCCCAGATGTGTCAGTCCATTCCAGAGGAACCTGTTTTCCCTGCACTGAATTGACGTTCAAGCCGAGGATCGACTCCCACCACGTGTGCACGTGGGACAGCCCTGTGGGAAAGCCTCGTGGGAAAGACTCGAGGGAAAACCATAGATCCTTTGATCCACGCGGCGGACTGCGTGACACTGCTGCTACCGCTCTGGAGGAAAGCGCAAGTGCATGCCCGCATTCGAGACGAGGACTGACTCCCCTGGGGAGACTCCAGAAGTACCACAAGATCCATGTCAGCACTGGAGAGGAATCCTCAGGTTCCGGCCCCGACTCCACACAAGGTCTTAGGCCCCGGCATCGACGGGAGAGGAATCCCGAGACGCCCCCGAGGAACTCGCATGGGGACTGGCTTTTCCTGAGGCTACCAGATCGGGTCCCTGAGATCCCCGTCGTAAGTCGAGAGCACCTGCCGCAACTCGAGAAAATTCAGGAGGTTTTGCCCTCCAGGCGAGATGAGGCCCATTTCCTATGAGGCTTCTCGAGGCTAATCACGTCTAACCACTGGAACTTCCAAAGGGTCCTTCACACCCTTGCTGCAACTCAAGAAGTTCCCCGACATACCCGTCTCCACTCGAGAGGAAGCACGTGGGTCCCGCACACATCGAGGGGAGCCCCGTTTCCGCCTCCAAGCTCGAGATGAGGGATCCTTTCCCTGTTTCGTAGGGAAAGAATTCCCGGCGTTCCCGTCGCATCTCAAGAGGAGGCGCTCTCCACAGGAAAGGCGAGAGGAACTCCAGGGTCGTGCCACCATTTCAAGAGTCCCCCAGATGTGTCAGTCCATTCCAGAGGAACCTGTTTTCCCTGCACTGCCTTGACGTTCACGCCGAGGATCGACTCCCACCACCTGTGCACGTGGGACAGCCCTGTGGGAAAGCCTCGTGGGAAAGCCTCGTGGGAAAGACTCGAGGGAAAACCATAGATCCTTTGATCCACGCGGCGGACTGCGTGACACTGCTGCTACCGCTCTGGAGGAAAGCGCAAGTGCATGCCCGCATTCGAGACGAGGACTGACTCCCCTGGGGAGACTCCAGAAGTACCCCAAGATCCATGTCAGCACTGGAGAGGAATCCTCAGGTTCCGGCCCGATTCCACACAAGGTCTTAGGCCCCGGCATCGACGGGAGAGGAATCCCGAGAGGCCCCAGAGGAACTCGCATGGGGACTGGCCTTTCCTGAGGCCACCAGAGCGGGTCCCTGAGGTTCCCGTCGTAAGTCGAGAGCACCTGTCGCAACTCGAGAAAATCCAGGCGGTTTTGCCCTCCAGGCGAGATGAGGCCCATTTCCTATGAGGCTTCTCGAGGCTAATCATGTCTAACCACTGGAACTTCCAAAGGGTCCTTCACACCCTTGCTGCAACTCAAGAAGTTCCCCGACATACCCGTCTCCACTCGAGAGGAAGCACGTGGGTCCCGCACACATCCAGGGGAGCCCCGTTTCCGCCTCCTAGCTCGAGATGAGGGATCCTTTCCCTGTTTCGTAGGGAAAGAATTCCCGGCGTTCCCGTCGCATCTCAAGAGGAGGCGCTCTCCACAGGAAAGGCGAGAGGAACTCCAGGGTCGTGCCACCATTCCAAGAGTCCCCCAGATGTGTCAGTCCATTCCAGAGGAACCTGTTTTCCCTGCACTGCCTTGACGTTCAAGCCGAGGATCGACTCCCACCACGTGTGCACGTGGGACAGCCCTGTGGGAAAGCCTCGTGGGAAAGCCTCGTGGGAAAGACTCGAGGGAAAACCATAGATCCTTTGATCCACGCGGCGGACTGCGTGACACTGCTGCTACCGCTCTGGAGGAAAGCGCAAGTGCATGCCCGCATTCGAGACGAGGACTGACTCCCCTGGGGAGACTCCAGAAATACCCCAAGATCCATGTCAGCACTGGAGAGGAATCCTCAGTTTCCGGCCCCGACTGCACACAAGGTCTTAGGACCCGGCATCGTCGGGAGAGTAATCCCGAGAGGCCCCCGAGGAACTCGCATGGGGACTGGCCTTTCCTGAGGCCACCAGAGCGGGTCCCTGAGGTCCCCGTCGTAAGTCGAGAGCACCTGCCGCAACTCGAGAAAATCCAGGAGGTTTTGCCCTCCAGGCGAGATGAGGCCCATTTCCGCTGAGGCTTCTCGAGGCCAATCACATCTAACCACTGGAACTTCCAAAGGGTCCTTCACACCCTTGCTGCAACTCAAGAAGTTCCCCGGCATACCCGTCTCCACTCGAGAGGAAGCACGTGGGGTCCCGCACACATCCAGGGGAGCCCCGTTTCCGCCTCCTACCTCGAGATGAGGGATCCTTTCCCTGTTTCGTAGGGAAAGAATTCCCGGCGTTCCCGTCGCATCTCAAGAGGAGGCGCTCTCCACAGGAAAGGCGAGAGGAACTCCAGGGTCTTGCCACCATTCCAAGAGTCCCCCAGATGTGTCAGTCCATTCCAGAGGAACCTGTTTTCCCTGCACTGCCTTGACGTTCAAGCCGAGGTTCGACTCCCACCACGTGTGCACGTGGGACAGCCCTGTGGGAAAGCCTCGTGGGAAAGCATCCTGGGAAAGACTCGAGGGAATACCATAGATCCTTTGATCCACGCGGCGGACTGCGTGACACTGCTGCTACCGCTCTGGAGGAAAGCGCAAGTGCATGCCCGCATTCGAGACGAGGACTGACTCCCCTGGGGAGACTCCAGAAGTACCCCATGATCCATGTCAGCACTGGAGAGGAATCCTCAGGTTCCGGCCCCGACTCCACACAAGGTCTTAGGCCCCGGCATCGACGGGAGAGGAATCCCGAGAGGCCCCCGAGGAACTCGCATGGGGACTGGCCTTTCCTGAGGCCACCAGAGCGGGTCCCTGAGGTCCCCGTCGTAAGTCGAGAGCACCTGCCGCAACTCGAGAAAATCCAGGAGGTTTTGCCCTCCAGGCGAGATGAGGCCCATTTCCGCTGAGGCTTCTCGAGGCCAATCACGTCTAACCACTGGAACTTCCAAAGGGTCCTTCACACCCTTGCTGCAACTCAAGAAGGTCCCCGACATACCCGTCTCCACTCGAGAGGAAGCACGTGGGGTCCCGCACACATCCAGGGGAGCCCCGTTTCCGCCTCCTAGCTCGAGATGAGGGATCCTTTCCCTGTTTCGTAGGGAAAGAATTCCCGGCGTTCCCGTCGCATCTCAAGAGGAGGCGCTCTCCACAGGAAAGGCGAGAGGAACTCCAGGGTCGTGCCACCATTCCAACAGTCCCCCAGATGTGTCAGTCCATTCCAGAGGAACCTGTTTTCCCTGCACTGAATTGACGTTCAAGCCGAGGATCGACTCCCACCACGTGTGCACGTGGGACAGCCCTGTGGGAAAGCCTCGTGGGAAAGACTCAAGGGAAAACCATAGATCCTTTGATCCACGCGGCGGACTGCGTGACACTGCTGCTACCGCTCTGGAGGAAAGCGCAAGTGCATGCCCGCATTCGAGACGAGGACTGACTCCCCTGGGGAGACTGCAGAAGTACCCCAAGATCCATGTCAGCACTGGAGAGAAATCCTCAGGTTCCGGCCCCGACTCCACACAAGGTCTTAGGCCCCGGCATCGACGGGAGAGGAATCCCGAGAGGCCCCCGAGGAACTCACATGGGGACTGGCTTTTCCTGAGGCTACCAGATCGGGTCCCTGAGGTCCCCGTCGTAAGTCGAGAGCACCTGCCGCAACTCGAGAAAATCCAGGAGATTTTGCCCTCCAGGCGAGATGAGGCCCATTTCCGATGAGGCTTCTCGAGGCTAATCACGTCTAACCACTGGAACTTCCAAAGGGTCCTTCACACCCTTGCTGCAACTCAAGAAGTTCCCCGACATACCCGTCTCCACTCGAGAGGAGGCACGTGGGTCCCGCACACATCCAGGGGAGCCCCGTTTCCGCCTCCTAGCTTGAGATGAGGGATCCTTTCCCTGTTTCGTAGGGAAAGAATTCCCGGCGTTCCCGTCGCATCTCAAGAGGAGGCGCTCTCCACAGGAAAGGCGAGAGGAACTCCAGGGTCGTGCCACCATTCCAAGAGTCCCTCAGATGTGTCAGTCCATTCCAGAGGAACCTGTTTTCCCTGCACTGCCTTGACGTTCAAGCCGAGGATCGACTCCCACCACGTGTGCACGTGGGATAGCCCTGTGGGAAAGCCTCGTGGGAAAGCCTCGTGGGAAAGACTCGAGGGAAAACCATAGATCCTTTGATCCACGCGGCAGACTGCGTGACACTGCTGCTACCGCTCCGGAGGAAAGCACAAGTGCATGCCCGGATTCGAGACGAGGACTGACTCCCCTGGGGAGACTCCAGAAGTACCCCAAGATCCATGTCAGCACTGGAGAGGAATCCTCAGGTTCCGGCCCCGACTCCACACAAGGTCTTTGGCCCCGGCATCGACGGGAGAGGAATCCCGAGAGGCCCCCGAGGAACTCGCATGGGGACTGGCCTTTCCTGAGGCCACCAGAGCGGGTCCCTGAGGTCCCCGTCGTAAGTCGAGAGCACCTGCCGCAACTCGAGAAAATCCAGGAGGTTTTGCCCTCCAGGCGAGATGAGGCCCATTTCCGCTGAGGCTTCTCGAGGCCAATCACATCTAACCACTGGAACTTCCAAAGGGTCCTTCACACCCTTGCTGCAACTCAAGAAGTTCCCCGACATACCCGTCTGCACTCGAGAGGAAGCACGTGGTGTCCCGCACACATCCAGGGGAGCCCCGTTTCCGCCTCCTAGCTTGAGATGAGGGATCCTTTCCCTGTTTCGTAGGGAAAGAATTCCCGGCGTTCCCGTCGCATCTCAAGAGGAGGCGCTCTCCACAGGAAAGGCGAGAGGAATTGAAGGGTCGTGCCACCATTCCAAGAGTCCCCCAGATGTGTCAGTCCATTCCAGAGGAACCTGTTTTCCCTGAACTGCCTTGATGTTCAAGCCGAGGATCGACTCCCACCACGTGTGCACGTGGGACAGCCCTGTGGGAAAGCCTCGTGGGAAAGCCTCGTGGGAAAGACTCGAGGGAAAACCATACATCCTTTGATCCACGCGGCGGACTGCGTGACACTGCTGCTACCGCTCTGGAGGAAAGCGCAAGTGCATGCCCGCATTCGAGACAAGGACTGACTCCCCTGGGGAGACTCCAGAATTACCCCAAGATCCATGCCAGCACTGGAGAGGAATCCTCAGGTTCCGGCTCCGACTCCACACAAGGTCTTAGGCCCCGGCATCGACGGGAGAGGAATCCCGAGATGCCCCCGAGGAACTCGCATGGGGACTGGCCTTTCCTGAGGCCACCAGAGCGGGTCCCTGAGGTCCCCGTCGTAAGTCGAGAGCACCTGCCGCAACTCGAGAAAATCCAGGAGGTTTTGCCGTCCAGGCGAGATGAGGCCCTTTTCCGCTGAGGCTTCTCGAGGCCAATCACATCTAACCACTGGAACTTCCAAAGGGTCCTTCACACCATTGCTGTAACTCAAGAAGTTCCCCGACATACCCGTCTCCACTCGAGAGGAAGCACGTGGGGTCCCTCACACATCCAGGGGAGCCCCGTTTCCGCCTCCTAGCTCGAGATGAGGGATCCTTCCCTTTTTCGTAGGGAAAGAATTCCCGGCGTTCCAGTCGCATCTCAGGAGGCGCTCTCCACAGGAAAGGCGAGAGGAACTCCAGGGTCGTGACACCATTCCAAGAGTCGCCCAGATGTGTCAGTCCCTTCCAGAGGAACCTGTTTTCCCTGCACTGCCTTGACGTTCAAGCCGAGGATCGACTCCCACCACGTGTGCACGTGGGACAGCCCTGTGGGAAAGCCTCGTGGGAAAGCCTCGTGGGAAAGACTCGAGGGAAAACCATAGATCCTTTGATCCACGCGGCGGAATGCGTGACACTGCTGCTACCGCTCTGGAGGAAAGCGCAAGTGCATGCCCGCATTCGAGACGAGGACTGACTCCCCTGGGGAGACTCCAGAAGTACCCCAAGATCCATGTCAGCACTGGAGAGGAATCCTCAGTTTCCGGCCCCGACTCCACACAAGGTCTTAGGCCCCGGCATCGACGGGAGAGGAATCCCGAGAGGCCCCCGAGGAACTCGCATGGGGACTGGCCTTTCCTGAGGCCACCAGAGCGGGTCCCTGAGGTCCCCGTGGTAAGTCGAGAGCACCTGCCGCAACTCGAGAAAATCCAGGAGGTTTTGCCCTCCAGGCGAGATGAGGCCCATTTCCGCTGAGGCTTCTCGAGGCCAATCACATCTAACCACTGGAACTTCCAAAGGGTCCTTCACACCCTTGCTGCAACTTAAGAACTTCCCCGACATACCCGTCTGCACTCGAGAGGAAGCACGTGGTGTCCCGCACACATCCAGGGGAGCCCCGTTTCCGCCTCCTAGCTCGAGATGAGGGATCCTTTCCCTGTTTCGTAGGGAAAGAATTCCCGGCGTTCCCGTCGCATCTCAAGAGGAGGCGCTCTCCACAGGAAAGGCGAGAGGAACTCCAGGGTCATGCCACCATTCCAAGAGTCCCCCAGATGTGTCAGTCCATTCCAGAGGAACCTGTTTTCCCTGCACTGCCTTGACGTTCAAGCCGAGGATCGACTCCCACCACGTGTGCACGTGGGACAGCCCTGTGGGAAAGCCTCGTGGGAAAGCCTCGTGGGAAAGACTCGAGGGAAAACCATAGATCCTTTGATCCATTGGGCGGACTGCGTCACACTGCTGCTACCGCTCTGGAGGAAAGCGCAAGTGCATGCCCGCATTCGAGACGAGGACTGACTCCCCTGGGGAGACTCCAGAAGTACCCCAAGATCCATGTCAGCACTGGAGAGGAATCCTCAGGTTCCGGCCCCGACTCCACACAAGGTCTTAGGCCCCGGCATCGACGGGAGAGGAATCCCGAGAGGCCCGCGAGGAACTCGCATGGGGACTGGCCTTTCCTGAGGCCACCAGAGCGGGTCCCTGAGGTCCCCGTCGTAAGTCGAGAGCACCTGCCGCAAGTCGAGAAAATCCAGGCGATTTTTGCCCTCCAGGCGAGATGAGGCCCATTTCCGCTGAGGCTTCTCGAGGCTAATCACGTCTAACCACTGGAACTTCCAAAGGGTCCTTCACACCCTTGCTGCAACTCAAGAAGTTCCCCGACATACCAGTCTCCACTCGAGAGGAAGCACGTGGGTCCCGCACACATCCAGGGGAGCCCCGTTTCCGCCTCCTAGCTCGAGATGAGGGATCCTTTCCCTGTTTCGTAGGGAAAGAATTCCCGGCGTTCCTGTCGCATCTCAAGAGGAGGCGCTCTCCACAGGAAAGGCGAGAGGAACTCCAGGGTCGTGCCACCATTCCAAGAGTCCCCCAGATGTGTCAGTCCATTCCAGAGGAACCTGTTTTCCCTGCACTGCCTTGACGTTCAAGCCGAGGATCGACTCCCACCACGTGTGCACGTGGGACAGCCCTGTGGGAAAGCCTCGTGGGAAAGCCTCGTGGGAAAGACTCGAGGGAAAACCATAGATTCTTTGATCCACGCGGCAGACTGCGTGACACTGCTGCTACCGCTCCGGAGGAAAGCACAAGTGCATGCCCGCATTCGAGACGAGGACTGACTCCCCTGGGGAGACTCCAGAAGTACCCCAAGATCCATGTCAGCACTGGAGAGGAATCCTCAGGTTCCGGCCCCGACTCCACACAAGGTCTTAGGCCCCGGCATCGACGGGAGAGGAATCCCGAGAGGCCCCCGAGGAACTCGCATGGGGACTGGCCTTTCCTGAGGCCAACAGAGCGGGTCCCTGAGGTCCCCGTCGTAAGTCGAGAGCACCTGCCGTAACTCGAGAAAATCCAGGAGGTTTTGCCCTCCAGGCGAGATGAGGCCCATTTCCGCTGAGGCTTCTCGAGGCCAATCACATCTAACCACTGGAACTTCCAAAGGGTCCTTCACACCCTTGCTGCAACTCAAGAAGTTCCCCGACATACCCGTCTGCACTCGAGAGGAAGCACGTGGTGTCCCGCACACATCCAGGGGAGCCCCGTTTCCGCCTCCTAGCTTGAGATGAGGGATCCTTTCCCTGTTTCGTAGGGAAAGAATTCCCGGCGTTCCCGTCGCATCTCAAGAGGAGGCGCTCTCCACAGGAAAGGCGAGAGGAATTGAAGGGTCGTGCCACCATTCCAAGAGTCCCCCAGATGTGTCAGTCCATTCCAGAGGAACCTGTTTTCCCTGAACTGCCTTGATGTTCAAGCCGAGGATCGACTCCCACCACGTGTGCACGTGGGACAGCCCTGTGGGAAAGCCTCGTGGGAAAGCCTCGTGGGAAAGACTCGAGGGAAAACCATACATCCCTTGATCCACGCGGCGGACTGCGTGACACTGCTGCTACCGCTCTGGAGGAAAGCGCAAGTGCATGCCCGCATTCGAGACAAGGACTGACTCCCCTGGGGAGACTCCAGAATTACCCCAAGATCCATGCCAGCACTGGAGAGGAATCCTCAGGTTCCGGCTCCGACTCCACACAAGGTCTTAGGCCCCGGCATCGACGGGAGAGGAATCCCGAGATGCCCCCGAGGAACTCGCATGGGGACTGGCCTTTCCTGAGGCCACCAGAGCGGGTCCCTGAGGTCCCCGTCGTAAGTCGAGAGCACCTGCCGCAACTCGAGAAAATCCAGGAGGTTTTGCCCTCCAGGCGAGATGAGGCCCATTTCCGCTGAGGCTTCTCGAGGCCAATCACATCTAACCACTGGAACTTCCAAAGGGTCCTTCACACCATTGCTGTAACTCAAGAAGTTCCCCGACATACCCGTCTCCACTCGAGAGGAAGCACGTGGGGTCCCTCACACATCCAGGGGAGCCCCGTTTCCGCCTCCTAGCTCGAGATGAGGGATCCTTCCCTTTTTCGTAGGGAAAGAATTCCCGGCGTTCCAGTCGCATCTCAGGAGGCGCTCTCCACAGGAAAGGCGAGAGGAACTCCAGGGTCGTGACACCATTCCAAGAGTCGCCCAGATGTGTCAGTCCCTTCCAGAGGAACCTGTTTTCCCTGCACTGCCTTGACGTTCAAGCCGAGGATCGACTCCCACCACGTGTGCACGTGGGACAGCCCTGTGGGAAAGCCTCGTGGGAAAGCCTCGTGGGAAAGACTCGAGGGAAAACCATAGATATTTTAATCCACGCGGCGGACTGCGTGACACTGCTGCTACCGCTCTGGAGGAAAGCGCAAGTGCATGCCCGCATTCGAGACGAGGACTGACTCCCCTGGGGAGACTCCAGAAGTACCCCAAGATCCATGTCAGCACTGGAGAGGAATCCTCAGGTTCCGGCCCCGACTCCACACAAGGTCTTAGGCCCCGGCATCGACGGGAGAGGAATCCCGAGAGGCCCCCGAGGAACTCGCATGGGGACTGGCCTTTCCTGAGGCCACCAGAGCGGGTCCCTGAGGTCCCCGTCGTAAGTCGAGAGCACCTGCCGCAACTCGAGAAAATCCAGGAGGTTTTGCCCTCCAGGCGAGATGAGGCCCATTTCCGCTGAGGCTTCTCGAGGCCAATCACATCTAACCACTGGAACTTCCAAAGGGTCCTTCACACCCTTGCTGCAACTTAAGAACTTCCCCGACATACTCGTCTGCACTCGAGAGGAATCACGTGGTGTCCCGCACACATCCAGGGGAGCCCCGTTTCCGCCTCCTAGCTCGAGATGAGGGATCCTTTCCCTGTTTCGTAGGGAAAGAATTCCCGGCGTTCCCGTCGCATCTCAAGACGAGGCGCTCTCCACAGGAAAGGCGAGAGGAACTCCAGGGTCATGCCACCATTCCAAGAGTCCCCCAGATGTGTCAGTCCATTCCAGAGGAACCTGTTTTCCCTGCACTGCCTTGACGTTCAAGCCGAGGATCGACTCCCACCACGTGTGCACGTGGGACAGCCCTGTGGGAAAGCCTCGTGGGAAAGCCTCGTGGGAAAGACTCGTGGGAAAAACATAGATCCTTTGATCCACGCGGCGGACTGCGTGACACTATTGCTACCGCTCTGGAGGAAAGCGCAAGTGCATGCCCGCATTCGAGACAAGGACTGACTCCCCTGGGGAGACTCCAGAAGTACCCCAAGATCCATGTCAGCACTGGAGAGGAATCCTCAGGTTCCGGCCCCGACTCCACACAAGGTCTTAGGCCCCGGCATCGACGGGAGAGGAATCCCGAGAGGCCCCCGAGGAACTCGCATGGGGACTGGCCTTTCCTGAGGCCACCAGAGCGGGTCCCTGAGGTCCCCGTCGTAAGTCGAGAGCACCTGCCGCAACTCGAGAAAATCCAGGAGGTTTTGCCCTCCAGGCGAGATGAGGCCCATTTCCGCTGAGGCTTCTCGAAGCTAATCACATCTAACCACTGGAGCTTCCAAAGGGTCCTTCACACCCTTGCTGCAACTCAAGAAGGTCCCCGACATACCCGTCTCCACTCGAGAGGAAGCACGTGGGGTCCCGCACACATCCAGGGGAGCCCCATTTCCGCCTCCTAGCTCGAGAAGAGGGATCCTTTCCCTGTTTCGTAGGGAAAGAATTCCCGGCGTTCCCGTCGCATCTCAAGAGGAGGCGCTCTCCACAGGAAAGGCGAGAGGAACTCCAGGGTCGTGCCACCATTCCAAGAGTCCCCCAGATGTGTCAGTCCATTCCAGAGGAACCTGTTTTCCCTGCACTGCCTTGACGTTCAAGCCGAGGATCGACTCCCACCACGTGTGCACGTGGGACAGCCCTGTGGGAAAGCCTCGTGGGAAAGCCTCGTGGGAAAGACTCGAGGGAAAACCATAGATCCTTTGATCCATTGGGCGGACTGCGTGACACTGCTGCTACCGCTCTGGAGGAAAGCGCAAGTGCATGCCCGCATTCGAGACGGGGACTGACTCCCCTGGGGAGACTCCAGAAGTACCCCAAGATCCATGTCAGCACTGGAGAGGAATCCTCAGGTTCCGGCCCCGACTCCACACAAGGTCTTAGGCCCCGGCATCGACGGGAGAGGAATCCCGAGAGGCCCCCGAGGAACTCGCATGGGGACTGGCCTTTCCTGAGGCCTCCAGAGCGGGTCCCTGAGGTCCCCATCGTAAGTCGAGAGCACCTGCCGCAACTCGAGAAAATCCAGGAGGTTTTGCCCTCCAGGCGAGATGAGGCCCATTTCCGCTGAGGCTTCTCGAGGCCAATCACATCTAACCACTGGAACTTCCAAAGGGTCCTTCACACCATTGCTGCAACTCAAGAAGTTCCCCGACATACCCGTCTCCACTCGAGAGGAAGCACGTGGGTTCCCGCACACATCCAGGGGAGCCCCGTTTCCGCCTCCTAGCTCGAGATGAGGGATCCTTTCTCTGTTTCTTAGGGAAAGAATTCCCGGCGTTCCCGTCGCATCTCAAGAGGAGGCGCTCTCCACAGGAAAGGCGAGAGGAACTCCAGGGTCGAGCCACCATTCCAAGAGTACCCCGGATGTGTCAGTCCATTCCAGAGGAACCTGTTTTCCCTGCACTGCCTTGACGTTCAAGCCGAGGATCGACTCCCACCACGTGTGCACGTGGGACAGCCCTGTGGGAAAGCCTCGTGGGAAAGCCTCGTGGGAAAGACTCGAGGGAAAACCATAGATCCTTTGATCCACGCGGCGGACTGCGTGACACTGCTGCTACCGCTCTGGAGGAAAGCGCAAGTGCATGCCCGCATTCGAGACGAGGACTGACTCCCCTGGGGAGACTCCAGAAGTACCCCAAGATCCATGTCAGCACTGGAGGGGAATCCTCAGGTTCGGGCCCCGACTCCACACAAGGACTTAGGCCCAGGCATCGACGGGAGAGGAATCCCGAGACGCCCCTGAGGAACTCGCATGGGGACTGGCCTTTCCTGAGGCCACCAGAGCGGGTCCCTGAGGTCCCCGTCGTAAGTCGAGAGCACCTGCCGCAACTCGAGAAAATCCAGGAGGTTTTGCCCTCCAGGCGAGATGAGGCCCATTTCCGCTGAGGTTTCTCGAGGCCAATCACATCTAACCACTGGAACTTCCAAAGTGTCCTTCACACCATTGCTGCAACTCAAGAAGTTCCCCGACATACCCGTCTCCACTCGAGAGGAAGCACGTGGGGTCCCGCACACATCCAGGGGAGCCCCGTTTCCGCCTCCTAGCTCGAGATGAGGGATCCTTTCCCTGTTTCGTACGGAAAGAAATCCCGGCGTTCCCATCGCATCTCAAGAGGAGGCGCTCTCCACAGGAAAGGCGAGAGGAACTGAAGGGTCGTGCCACCATTCCAAGAGTCCCCCAGATGTGTCAGTCCATTCCAGAGGAACCTGTTTTCCCTGCACTGCCTTGACGTTCAAGCCGAGGATCGACTCCCACCACAGGTGCACGTGGGACAGCCCTGTGGGAAAGCCTCGTGGGAAAGCCTCGTGGGAAAGACTCGAGGGAAAAACATAGATCCTTTGATCCACGCGGCGGACTGCGTGACACTGCTGCTACCGCTCTGGAGGAAAGCGCAAGTGCATGCCCGCATTCGAGACGAGGACTGACTCCCCTGGGGAGACTCCAGAAGTACCCCAAGATCCATGTCAGCACTGGAGAGGAATCCTCAGTTTCCGGCCCCGACTCCACACAAGGTCTTAGGCCCCGGCATCGACGGGAGAGGAATCCCGAGAGGCCCCCGAGGAACTCGCATGGGGACTGGCCTTTCCTGAGGCCACCAGAGCGGGTCCCTGAGGTCCCCGTGGTAAGTCGAGAGCACCTGCCGCAACTCGAGAAAATCCAGGAGGTTTTGCCCTCCAGGCGAGATGAGGCCCATTTCCGCTGAGGCTTCTCGAGGCCAATCACATCTAACCACTGGAACTTCCAAAGGGTCCTTCACACCCTTGCTGCAACTTAAGAACTTCCCCGACATACCCGTCTGCACTCGAGAGGAAGCACGTGGTGTCCCGCACACATCCAGGGGAGCCCCGTTTCCGCCTCCTAGCTCGAGATGAGGGATCCTTTCCCTGTTTCGTAGGGAAAGAATTCCCGGCGTTCCCGTCGCATCTCAAGAGGAGGCGCTCTCCACAGGAAAGGCGAGAGGAACTCCAGGGTCATGCCACCATTCCAAGAGTCCCCCAGATGTGTCAGTCCATTCCAGAGGAACCTGTTTTCCCTGCACTGCCTTGACGTTCAAGCCGAGGATCGACTCCCACCACGTGTGCACGTGGGACAGCCCTGTGGGAAAGCCTCGTGGGAAAGCCTCGTGGGAAAGACTCGAGGGAAAACCATAGATCCTTTGATCCATTGGGCGGACTGCGTCACACTGCTGCTACCGCTCTGGAGGAAAGCGCAAGTGCATGCCCGCATTCGAGACGAGGACTGACTCCCCTGGGGAGACTCCAGAAGTACCCCAAGATCCATGTCAGCACTGGAGAGGAATCCTCAGGTTCCGGCCCCGACTCCACACAAGGTCTTAGGCCCCGGCATCGACGGGAGAGGAATCCCGAGAGGCCCGCGAGGAACTCGCATGGGGACTGGCCTTTCCTGAGGCCACCAGAGCGGGTCCCTGAGGTCCCCGTCGTAAGTCGAGAGCACCTGCCGCAAGTCGAGAAAATCCAGGCGATTTTTGCCCTCCAGGCGAGATGAGGCCCATTTCCGCTGAGGCTTCTCGAGGCTAATCACGTCTAACCACTGGAACTTCCAAAGGGTCCTTCACACCCTTGCTGCAACTCAAGAAGTTCCCCGACATACCAGTCTCCACTCGAGAGGAAGCACGTGGGTCCCGCACACATCCAGGGGAGCCCCGTTTCCGCCTCCTAGCTCGAGATGAGGGATCCTTTCCCTGTTTCGTAGGGAAAGAATTCCCGGCGTTCCTGTCGCATCTCAAGAGGAGGCGCTCTCCACAGGAAAGGCGAGAGGAACTCCAGGGTCGTGCCACCATTCCAAGAGTCCCCCAGATGTGTCAGTCCATTCCAGAGGAACCTGTTTTCCCTGCACTGCCTTGACGTTCAAGCCGAGGATCGACTCCCACCACGTGTGCACGTGGGACAGCCCTGTGGGAAAGCCTCGTGGGAAAGCCTCGTGGGAAAGACTCGAGGGAAAACCATAGATTCTTTGATCCACGCGGCAGACTGCGTGACACTGCTGCTACCGCTCCGGAGGAAAGCACAAGTGCATGCCCGCATTCGAGACGAGGACTGACTCCCCTGGGGAGACTCCAGAAGTACCCCAAGATCCATGTCAGCACTGGAGAGGAATCCTCAGGTTCCGGCCCCGACTCCACACAAGGTCTTAGGCCCCGGCATCGACGGGAGAGGAATCCCGAGAGGCCCCCGAGGAACTCGCATGGGGACTGGCCTTTCCTGAGGCCAACAGAGCGGGTCCCTGAGGTCCCCGTCGTAAGTCGAGAGCACCTGCCGTAACTCGAGAAAATCCAGGAGGTTTTGCCCTCCAGGCGAGATGAGGCCCATTTCCGCTGAGGCTTCTCGAGGCCAATCACATCTAACCACTGGAACTTCCAAAGGGTCCTTCACACCCTTGCTGCAACTCAAGAAGTTCCCCGACATACCCGTCTGCACTCGAGAGGAAGCACGTGGTGTCCCGCACACATCCAGGGGAGCCCCGTTTCCGCCTCCTAGCTTGAGATGAGGGATCCTTTCCCTGTTTCGTAGGGAAAGAATTCCCGGCGTTCCCGTCGCATCTCAAGAGGAGGCGCTCTCCACAGGAAAGGCGAGAGGAATTGAAGGGTCGTGCCACCATTCCAAGAGTCCCCCAGATGTGTCAGTCCATTCCAGAGGAACCTGTTTTCCCTGAACTGCCTTGATGTTCAAGCCGAGGATCGACTCCCACCACGTGTGCACGTGGGACAGCCCTGTGGGAAAGCCTCGTGGGAAAGCCTCGTGGGAAAGACTCGAGGGAAAACCATACATCCCTTGATCCACGCGGCGGACTGCGTGACACTGCTGCTACCGCTCTGGAGGAAAGCGCAAGTGCATGCCCGCATTCGAGACAAGGACTGACTCCCCTGGGGAGACTCCAGAATTACCCCAAGATCCATGCCAGCACTGGAGAGGAATCCTCAGGTTCCGGCTCCGACTCCACACAAGGTCTTAGGCCCCGGCATCGACGGGAGAGGAATCCCGAGATGCCCCCGAGGAACTCGCATGGGGACTGGCCTTTCCTGAGGCCACCAGAGCGGGTCCCTGAGGTCCCCGTCGTAAGTCGAGAGCACCTGCCGCAACTCGAGAAAATCCAGGAGGTTTTGCCCTCCAGGCGAGATGAGGCCCATTTCCGCTGAGGCTTCTCGAGGCCAATCACATCTAACCACTGGAACTTCCAAAGGGTCCTTCACACCATTGCTGTAACTCAAGAAGTTCCCCGACATACCCGTCTCCACTCGAGAGGAAGCACGTGGGGTCCCTCACACATCCAGGGGAGCCCCGTTTCCGCCTCCTAGCTCGAGATGAGGGATCCTTCCCTTTTTCGTAGGGAAAGAATTCCCGGCGTTCCAGTCGCATCTCAGGAGGCGCTCTCCACAGGAAAGGCGAGAGGAACTCCAGGGTCGTGACACCATTCCAAGAGTCGCCCAGATGTGTCAGTCCCTTCCAGAGGAACCTGTTTTCCCTGCACTGCCTTGACGTTCAAGCCGAGGATCGACTCCCACCACGTGTGCACGTGGGACAGCCCTGTGGGAAAGCCTCGTGGGAAAGCCTCGTGGGAAAGACTCGAGGGAAAACCATAGATATTTTAATCCACGCGGCGGACTGCGTGACACTGCTGCTACCGCTCTGGAGGAAAGCGCAAGTGCATGCCCGCATTCGAGACGAGGACTGACTCCCCTGGGGAGACTCCAGAAGTACCCCAAGATCCATGTCAGCACTGGAGAGGAATCCTCAGGTTCCGGCCCCGACTCCACACAAGGTCTTAGGCCCCGGCATCGACGGGAGAGGAATCCCGAGAGGCCCCCGAGGAACTCGCATGGGGACTGGCCTTTCCTGAGGCCACCAGAGCGGGTCCCTGAGGTCCCCGTCGTAAGTCGAGAGCACCTGCCGCAACTCGAGAAAATCCAGGAGGTTTTGCCCTCCAGGCGAGATGAGGCCCATTTCCGCTGAGGCTTCTCGAGGCCAATCACATCTAACCACTGGAACTTCCAAAGGGTCCTTCACACCCTTGCTGCAACTTAAGAACTTCCCCGACATACTCGTCTGCACTCGAGAGGAATCACGTGGTGTCCCGCACACATCCAGGGGAGCCCCGTTTCCGCCTCCTAGCTCGAGATGAGGGATCCTTTCCCTGTTTCGTAGGGAAAGAATTCCCGGCGTTCCCGTCGCATCTCAAGACGAGGCGCTCTCCACAGGAAAGGCGAGAGGAACTCCAGGGTCATGCCACCATTCCAAGAGTCCCCCAGATGTGTCAGTCCATTCCAGAGGAACCTGTTTTCCCTGCACTGCCTTGACGTTCAAGCCGAGGATCGACTCCCACCACGTGTGCACGTGGGACAGCCCTGTGGGAAAGCCTCGTGGGAAAGCCTCGTGGGAAAGACTCGTGGGAAAAACATAGATCCTTTGATCCACGCGGCGGACTGCGTGACACTATTGCTACCGCTCTGGAGGAAAGCGCAAGTGCATGCCCGCATTCGAGACAAGGACTGACTCCCCTGGGGAGACTCCAGAAGTACCCCAAGATCCATGTCAGCACTGGAGAGGAATCCTCAGGTTCCGGCCCCGACTCCACACAAGGTCTTAGGCCCCGGCATCGACGGGAGAGGAATCCCGAGAGGCCCCCGAGGAACTCGCATGGGGACTGGCCTTTCCTGAGGCCACCAGAGCGGGTCCCTGAGGTCCCCGTCGTAAGTCGAGAGCACCTGCCGCAACTCGAGAAAATCCAGGAGGTTTTGCCCTCCAGGCGAGATGAGGCCCATTTCCGCTGAGGCTTCTCGAAGCTAATCACATCTAACCACTGGAGCTTCCAAAGGGTCCTTCACACCCTTGCTGCAACTCAAGAAGGTCCCCGACATACCCGTCTCCACTCGAGAGGAAGCACGTGGGGTCCCGCACACATCCAGGGGAGCCCCATTTCCGCCTCCTAGCTCGAGAAGAGGGATCCTTTCCCTGTTTCGTAGGGAAAGAATTCCCGGCGTTCCCGTCGCATCTCAAGAGGAGGCGCTCTCCACAGGAAAGGCGAGAGGAACTCCAGGGTCGTGCCACCATTCCAAGAGTCCCCCAGATGTGTCAGTCCATTCCAGAGGAACCTGTTTTCCCTGCACTGCCTTGACGTTCAAGCCGAGGATCGACTCCCACCACGTGTGCACGTGGGACAGCCCTGTGGGAAAGCCTCGTGGGAAAGCCTCGTGGGAAAGACTCGAGGGAAAACCATAGATCCTTTGATCCATTGGGCGGACTGCGTGACACTGCTGCTACCGCTCTGGAGGAAAGCGCAAGTGCATGCCCGCATTCGAGACGGGGACTGACTCCCCTGGGGAGACTCCAGAAGTACCCCAAGATCCATGTCAGCACTGGAGAGGAATCCTCAGGTTCCGGCCCCGACTCCACACAAGGTCTTAGGCCCCGGCATCGACGGGAGAGGAATCCCGAGAGGCCCCCGAGGAACTCGCATGGGGACTGGCCTTTCCTGAGGCCTCCAGAGCGGGTCCCTGAGGTCCCCATCGTAAGTCGAGAGCACCTGCCGCAACTCGAGAAAATCCAGGAGGTTTTGCCCTCCAGGCGAGATGAGGCCCATTTCCGCTGAGGCTTCTCGAGGCCAATCACATCTAACCACTGGAACTTCCAAAGGGTCCTTCACACCATTGCTGCAACTCAAGAAGTTCCCCGACATACCCGTCTCCACTCGAGAGGAAGCACGTGGGTTCCCGCACACATCCAGGGGAGCCCCGTTTCCGCCTCCTAGCTCGAGATGAGGGATCCTTTCTCTGTTTCTTAGGGAAAGAATTCCCGGCGTTCCCGTCGCATCTCAAGAGGAGGCGCTCTCCACAGGAAAGGCGAGAGGAACTCCAGGGTCGAGCCACCATTCCAAGAGTACCCCGGATGTGTCAGTCCATTCCAGAGGAACCTGTTTTCCCTGCACTGCCTTGACGTTCAAGCCGAGGATCGACTCCCACCACGTGTGCACGTGGGACAGCCCTGTGGGAAAGCCTCGTGGGAAAGCCTCGTGGGAAAGACTCGAGGGAAAACCATAGATCCTTTGATCCACGCGGCGGACTGCGTGACACTGCTGCTACCGCTCTGGAGGAAAGCGCAAGTGCATGCCCGCATTCGAGACGAGGACTGACTCCCCTGGGGAGACTCCAGAAGTACCCCAAGATCCATGTCAGCACTGGAGGGGAATCCTCAGGTTCGGGCCCCGACTCCACACAAGGACTTAGGCCCAGGCATCGACGGGAGAGGAATCCCGAGACGCCCCTGAGGAACTCGCATGGGGACTGGCCTTTCCTGAGGCCACCAGAGCGGGTCCCTGAGGTCCCCGTCGTAAGTCGAGAGCACCTGCCGCAACTCGAGAAAATCCAGGAGGTTTTGCCCTCCAGGCGAGATGAGGCCCATTTCCGCTGAGGTTTCTCGAGGCCAATCACATCTAACCACTGGAACTTCCAAAGTGTCCTTCACACCATTGCTGCAACTCAAGAAGTTCCCCGACATACCCGTCTCCACTCGAGAGGAAGCACGTGGGGTCCCGCACACATCCAGGGGAGCCCCGTTTCCGCCTCCTAGCTCGAGATGAGGGATCCTTTCCCTGTTTCGTAGGGAAAGAAATCCCGGCGTTCCCATCGCATCTCAAGAGGAGGCGCTCTCCACAGGAAAGGCGAGAGGAACTGAAGGGTCGTGCCACCATTCCAAGAGTCCCCCAGATGTGTCAGTCCATTCCAGAGGAACCTGTTTTCCCTGCACTGCCTTGACGTTCAAGCCGAGGATCGACTCCCACCACAGGTGCACGTGGGACAGCCCTGTGGGAAAGCCTCGTGGGAAAGCCTCGTGGGAAAGACTCGAGGGAAAAACATAGATCCTTTGATCCACGCGGCGGACTGCGTGACACTGCTGCTACCGCTCTGGAGGAAAGCGCAAGTGCATGCCCGCATTCGAGACGAGGACTGACTCCCCTGGGGAGACTCCAGAAATACCCCAAGATCCATGTCAGCACTGGAGAGGAATCTTCAGGTTCCGGCCCCGACTCCACACAAGGTCTTAGGCCCCGGCATCGACGGGAGAGGAATCCCGAGAGGCCCCCGAGGAACTCGCATGGGGACTGGCCTTTCCTGAGGCCACCAGAGCGGGTCCCTGAGGTCCCCGTCGTAAGTCGAGAGCACCTGCCGCAACTCGAGAAAATCCAGGAGGTTTTGCCCTCCAGGCGAGATGAGGCCCATTTCCGCTGAGGCTTCTCGAGGCCAATCACATCTAACCACTGGAACTTCCAAAGGGTCCTTCACACCCTTGCTGCAACTCAAGAAGTTCCCCGACATACCCGTCTGCACTCGAGAGGAAGCACGTGGTGTCCCGCACACATCCAGGGGAGCCCCGTTTCCGCCTTCTAGCTTGAGATGAGGGATCCTTTCCCTGTTTCGTAGGGAAAGAATTCCCGTCGTTCCCGTCGCATCTCAAGAGGAGGCGCTCTCCACAGGAAAGGCGAGAGGAACTGAAGGGTCGTGCCACCATTCCAAGAGTCCCCCAGATGTGTCAGTCCATTCCAGAGGAACCTGTTTTCCCTGAACTGCCTTGATGTTCAAGCCGAGGATCGACTCCCACCACGTGTGCTCGTGGGACAGCCCTGTGGGAAAGCCTCGTGGGAAAGCCTCGTGGGAAAGACTCGTGGGAAAGACTCGAGGGAAAACCATAGATCCTTTGATCCACGCGGCGGACTGCGTGACACTGCTGCTACCGCTCTGGAGGAAAGCGCAAGTGCATGCCCGCAATCGAGACGAGGACTGACTCCCCTGGGGAGACTCCAGAAGTACCCCAAGATCCATGTCAGCACTGGAGAGGAATCCTCAGGTTCCGGCCCCGACTCCACACAAGGTCTTAGGCCCCGGCATCGACGGGAGAGGAATCCCGAGGCGCCCCCGAGGAACTCGCATGGGGACTGGCCTTTCCTGAGGCCACCAGAGCGGGTCCCTGAGGTCCCCGTCGTAAGTCGAGAGCACCTGCCGCAACTCGAGAAAATCCAGGAGGTTTTGCCCTCCAGGCGAGATGAGGCACATTTCCGCTGAGGCTTCTCGAGGCCAATCACATCTAACCACTGGAACTTCCAAAGGGTCCTTCACACCCTTGCTGCAACTTAAGTACTTCCCCGACATACCATTCTGCACTCGAGAGGAAGCACGTGGTGTCCCGCACACATCCAGGGGAGCCCCGTTTCCGCCTCCTAGCTCGAGATGAGGGATCCTTTCCCTGTTTCGTAGGGAAAGAATTCCCGGCGTTCCCGTCGCATCTCAAGACGAGGCGCTCTCCACAGGAAAGGCGAGAGGAACTCCAGGGTCATGCCACCATTCCAAGAGTCCCCCAGATGTGTCAGTCCATTCCAGAGGAACCTGTTTTCCCTGCACTGCCTTGACGTTCAAGCCGAGGATCGACTCCCACCACGTGTGCACGTGGGACATCCCTGTGGGAAAGCCTCGTGGGAAAGCCTCGTGGGAAAGACTCGAGGGAAAACCATAGATCCTTTGATCCACGCGGCGGACTGCGTGACACTGCTGCTACCGCTCTGGCGGAAAGCACAAGTGCATGCCCGCATTCGAGACAAGGACTGACTCCCCTGGGGAGACTCCAGAAGTACCCCAAGATCCATGTCAGCACTGGAGAGGAATCCTCAGGTTCCGGCCCCGACTCCACACAAGGTCTTAGGCCCCGGCATCGACGGGAGAGGAATCCCGAGAGGCCCCCGAGGAACTCGCATGGGGACTGGCCTTTCCTGAGGCCACCAGAGCGGGTCCCTGAGGTCCCCGTCGTAAGTCGAGAGCACCTGCCGCAACACGAGAAAATCCAGGAGGTTTTGCCCTCCAGGCGAGATGAGGCCCATTTCCGCTGAGGCTTCTCGAGGCTAATCACATCTAACCACTGGAGCTTCCAAAGGGTCCTTCACACCCTTGCTGCAACTCAAGAAGGTCCCCGACATACCCGTCTCCACTCGAGAGGAAGCACGTGGGGTCCCGCACACATCAAGGGGAGCCCCATTTCCGCCTCCTAGCTCGAGAAGAGGGATCCTTTCCCTGTTTCGTAAGGAAAGAATTCCCGGCGTTCCCGTCGCATCTCAAGAGGAGGCGCTCTCCACAGGAAAGGCGAGAGGAACTCCAGGGTCGTGCCACCATTCCAAGAGTCCCCCAGATGTGTCAGTCCATTCCAGAGGAACCTGTTTTCCCTGCACTGCCTTGACGTTCAAGCAGAGGATCGACTCCCACCACGTGTGCACGTGGGACAGCCCTGTGGGAAAGCCTCGTGGGAAAGCCTCGTGGGAAAGACTCGAGGGAAAACCATAGATCCTTTGATCCATGCGGCGGACTGCGTGACACTGCTGCTACCGCTCTGGAGGAAAGCGCAAGTGCATGCCCGCATTCGAGACGAGGACTGACTCCCCTGGGGAGACTCCAGAAGTACCCCAAGATCCATGTCAGCACTGGAGAGGAATCCTCAGGTTCCGGCCCCGACTCCACACAAGGTCTTAGGCCCCGGCATCGACGGGAGAGGAATCCCGAGAGGCCCCCGAGGAACTCGCATGGGGACTGGCCTTTCCTGAGGCCACCAGAGCGGGTCCCTGAGGTCCCCGTCGTAAGTCGAGAGCACCTGCCGCAACTCGAGAAAATCCAGGAGGTTTTGCCCTCCAGGCTAGATGAGGCCCATTTCCGCTGAGGCTTCTCGAGGCCAATCACATCTAACCACTGGAACTTCCAAAGGGTCCTTCGCACCATTGCTGCAACTCAAGAAGTTCACCGACATACCCGTCTCCACTCGAGAGGAAGCACGTGGGGTCCCGCACACATCCAGGGGAGCCCCATTTCTGCCTCCTAGCTCGAGATGAGGGATCCTTTCCCTGTTTGGTAGGGAAAGAATTCCCGGCGTTCCCGTCGCATCTCAAGAGGAGGCGCTCTTCACAGGAAAGGCGAGAGGAACTCCAGGGTCGTGCCACCATTCCAAGAGTCCCCCAGATGTGTCAGTCCATTCCAGAGGAACCTGTTTTCCCTGCACTGCCTTGACGTTCAAGCCGAGGATCGACTCCCACCACGTGTGCACGTGGGACAGCCCTGTGGGAAAGCCTCGTGGGAAAGCCTCGTGGGAAAGACTCGAGGGAAAACCATAGATCCTTTGATCCATTGGGCGGACTGCGTGACACTGCTGCTACCGCTCTGGAGGAAAGCGCAAGTGCATGCCCGCATTCGAGACGAGGACTGACTCCCCTGGGGAGACTCCAGAAGTACCCCAAGATCCATGTCAGCACTGGAGAGGAATCCTCAGGTTCCGGCCCCGACTCCACACAAGGTCTTAGGCCCCGGCATCGACGGGAGAGGGATCCCGAGAGGCCCCCGAGGAACTCGCATGGGGACTGGCCTTTCCTGAGGCCACCAGAGCGGGTCCCTGAGGTCCCCGTCGTAAGTCGAGAGCACCTGCCGAAACTCGAGAAAATCCAGGAGGTTTTGCCCTCCAGGCGAGATGAGGCCCATTTCCGCTGAGGCTTCTCGAGGCCAATCACATCTAACCACTGGAACTTCCAAAGGGTCCTTCACACCCTTGCTGCAACTCAAGAAGTTCCCCGACATACCCGTCTCCACTCGAGAGGAAGCACGTGGTGTCCCGCACACATCCAGGGGAGCCCCGTTTCCGCCTCCTAGCTTGAGATGAGGGATCCTTTCCCTGTTTCGTAGGGAAAGAATTCCCGGCGTTCCCGTCGCATCTCAAGAGGAGGCGCTCTCCACAGGAAAGGCGAGAGGAACTGAAGGGTCGTGCCACCATTCCAAGAGTCCCCCAGATGTGTCAGTCCATTCCAGAGGAACCTGTTTTCCCTGAACTGCCTTGATGTTCAAGCCGAGGATCGACTCCCACCACGTGTGCACGTGGGACAGCCCTGTGGGAAAGCCTCGTGGGAAAGCCTCGTGGGAAAGACTCGAGGGAAAGCCATACATCCTTTGATCCACGCGGCGGACTGCGTGACACTCCTGCTACCGCTCTGGAGGAAAGCGCAAGCGCATGCCCGCATTCGAGACAAGGACTGACTCCCCTGGGGAGACTCCAGAATTACCCCAAGATCCATGTCAGCACTGGAGAGGAATCCTCAGTTTCCGGCCCCGACTCCACACAAGGTCTTAGGCCCCGGCATCGACGGGAGAGGAATCCCGAGAGGCCCCCGAGGAACTCGCATGGGGACTGGCCTTTCCTGAGGCCACCAGAGCGGGTCCCTGAGGTCCCCGTCGTAAGTCGAGAGCACCTGCCTCAACTCGAGAAAATCCAGGAGGTTTTGCCCTCCAGGCGAGATGAGGCCCATTTCCACTGAGGCTTCTCGAGGCCAATCACATCTAACCACTGGAACTTCCAAAGGGTCCTTCACACCATTGCTGCAACTCAAGAAGTTCCCCGACATACCCGTCTCCACTCGAGAGGAAGCACGTGGGGTCCCTCACACATCCAGGGGAGCCCCGTTTCCGCCTCCTAGCTCGAGATGAGGGATCCTTCCGTTTTTCGTAGGGAAAGAATTCCCGGCGTTCCAGTCGCATCTCAGGAGTCGCTCTCCACAGGAAAGGCGAGAGGAACTCCAGGGTCGTGACACCATTCCAAGAGTCCCCCAGATGTGTCAGTCCATTCCAGAGGAACCTGTTTTCCCTGCACTGCCTTGACGTTCAAGCCGAGGATCGACTCCCACCACGTGTGCACGTGGGACAGCCCTGTGGGAAAGCCTCGTGGGAAAGCCTCGTGGGAAAGACTCGAGGGAAAACAATAGATCCTTTGATCCACGCGGCGGACTGCGTGACACTATTGCTACCGCTCTGGAGGAAAGCGCAAGTGCATGCCCGCATTCGAGACGAGGACTGACTCCCCTGGGGAGACTCCAGAAGTACCCCAAGATCCATGTCAGCACTGGAGAGGAATCCTCAGGTTCCGGCCCCGACTCCACACAAGGTCTTAGGCCCCGGCATCGACGGGAGAGGAATCCCGAGAGGCCCCCGAGGAACTCGCATGGGGACTGGCCTTTCCTGAGGCCACCATAGTGGGTCCCTGAGGTCCCCGTCGTAAGTCGAGAGCACCTGCCGCAACTCGAGAAAATCCAGGAGGTTTTGCCCTCCAGGCGAGATGAGGCCCATTTCCACTGAGGCTTCTCGAGGCCAATCACATCTAACCACGGGAACTTCCAAAGGGTCCTTCGCACCATTGCTGCAACTCATGAAGTTCCCCGACATACCCGTCTCCACTCGAGAGGAAGCACGTGGGGTCCCGCACACATCCAGGGGAGCCCCGTTTCCGCCTCCTAGCTCGAGATGAGGGATCCTTTCCCTGTTTGGTAGGGAAAGAATTCCCGGCGTTCCCGTCGCATCTCAAGAGGAGGCGCTCTCCACAGGAAAGGCGAGAGGAACTCCAGGGTCGTGCCACCATTCCAAGAGTCCCCCAGATGTGTCAGTCCATTCCAGAGGAACCTGTTTTCCCTGCACTGCCTTGACGTTCAAGCCGAGGATCGACTCCCACCACGTGTGCACGTGGGACAGCCCTGTGGGAAAGCCTCGTGGGAAAGCCTCGTGGGAAAGACTCGAGGGAAAACCATAGATCCTTTGATCCACGCGGCGGACTGCGTGACACTGCTGCTACCGCTCTGGAGGAAAGCGCAAGTGCATGCCCGCATTCGAGACGAGGACTGACTCCCCTGGGGAGACTCAAGAAGTACCCCAAGATCCATGTCAGCACTGGAGAGGAATCCTCAGGTTCCGGCCCCGACTCCACACAAGGTCTTAGGCCCCGGCATCGACGGGAGAGGAATCCCGAGAGGCCCCCGAGGAACTCGCATGGGGACTGGCCTTTCCTGAGGCCACCAGAGCGGGTCCCTGAGGTCCCCGTCGTAAGTCGAGAGCACCTGCCGCAACTCGAGAAAATCCAGGAGGTTTTGCCCTCCAGGCGAGATGAGGCCCATTTCCGCTGAGGCTTCTCGAGGCTAATCACGTCTAACCACTGGAACTTCCAAAGGGTGCTTCACACCCTTGCTGCAACTCAAGAAGTTCCCCGACATACCCGTCTCCACTCGAGAGGAAGCACGTGGGGTCCCGCACACATCCAGGGGAGCCCCGTTTCCGCCTCCTAGCTCGAGATGAGGGATCCTTTCCCTGTTTCGTAGGGAAAGAATTCCCGGCGTTCCCGTCGCAACTCAAGAGGAGGCGCTCTCCACAGGAAAGGCGAGAGGACCTCCAGGGTCGTGCCACCATTCCAAGAGTCCCCCAGATGTGTCAGTCCATTCCAGAGGAACCTGTTTTCCCTGCACTGCCTTGACGTTCAAGCTGAGGATCCACTCCCACCACGTGTGCACGTGGGACAGCCCTGTGGGAAAGCCTCGTGGGAAAGCCTCATGGGAAAGACTCGAGGGAAAACCATAGATCCTTTGATCCACGCGGCGGACTGCGTGACACTCCTGCTACCGCTCTGGAGGAAAACGCAAGTGCATGTCCGCATTCGAGACGAGGACTGACTCCCCTGGGGAGACTCCAGAATTACCCGAAGATCCATGTCAGCACTGGAGAGGAATCCTCAGGTTCCGGCCCCGACTCCACACAAGGTCTTAGGCCCCATCATCGATGGGAGAGTAATCCCGAGAGGCCCCCGAGGAACTCGCATGGGGACTGGCCTTTCCTGAGGCCACCAGAGCGGGTCCCTGAGGTCCCCGTCGTAAGTCGAGAGCACCTGCCGCAACTCGAGAAAATCCAGGAGGTTTTGCCCTCCAGGCGAGATGAGGCCCATTTCCACTGAGGCTTCTCGAGGCTAATCACGTCTAACCACTGGAACTTCCAAAGGGTCCTTCACACCCTTGCTGCAACTCAAGAAGTTCCCCGACATACCCGTCTCCACTCGAGAGGAAGCACGTGGGGTCCCGCACACATCCAGGGGAGCCCCGTTTCCGCCTCCTAGCTCGAGATGAGGGATCCTTTCCCTGTTTCGTAGGGAAAGAATTCCCGGCATTCCCGTCGCATCTCAAGAGGAGGCGCTCTCCACAGGAAAGGCGAGAGGAACTCCAGGGTCGTGCCACCATTCCAAGAGTCCCCCAGATGTGTCAGTCCATTGCAGAGGAACCTGTTTTCCCTGCCCTGCCTTGACGTTCAAGCCGTGGATCCACTCCCACCACGTGTGCACGTGGGACAGCCCTGTGGGAAAGCCTCGTGGGAAAGCCTCGTGGGAAAGACTCGAGGGAAAACCATAGATCCTTTGATCCACGCGGCGGACTGCGTGACACTGCTGCTACCGCTCTGGAGGAAAGCACAAGTGCATGCCCGCATTCGAGACGAGGACTGACTCCCCTGGGGAGACTCCAGAAGTACCCCAAGATCCATGTCAGCACTGGAGAGGAATCCTCAGGTTCCGGCCCCGACTCCACACAAGGTCTTAGGCCCCGGCATCGACGGGAGAGGAATCCCGAGAGGCCCCCGAGGAACTCGCATGGGGACTGGCCTTTCCTCTGGCCACCAGAGCGGGTCCCTGAGGTCCCCGTCGTAAGTCGAGAGCACCTGCCGCAACTCGAGAAAATCCAGGAGGTTTTGCCCTCCAGGCGAGATGAGGCCCATTTCCGCTGAGGCTTCTCGAGGCTAATCACGTCTAACCACTGGAACTTCCAAAGGGTCCTTCACACCCTTGCTGCATCTCAAGAAATTCCCCGACATACCCGTCTCCACTCGAGAGGAAGCACGTGGGGTCCCGCACACATCCAGGGGAGCCCCGTTTCCGCCTCCTAGCTCGAGATGAGGGATCCTTTCCCTGTTTCGTAGGGAAAAAATTCCCGGCGTTCCCGTCGCATCTCAAGAGGAGGCGCTCTCCACAGGAAAGGCGAGAGGAACTCCAGGGTCGTGCCACCATTCCAAGAGTCCCCCAGATGTGTCAGTCCATTCCAGGGGAACCTGTTTTCCCTGCACTGCCTTGACGTTCAAGCCGTGGATCGACTCCCACCACGTGTGCACGTGGGACAGCCCTGTGGGAAAGCCTCGGGGGAAAGCCTCGTGGGAAAGACTCGAGGGAAAACCATAGATCCTTTCATCCACGCGGCGGACTGCGTGACACTGCTGCTACCGCTCTGGAGGAAAGCGCAAGTGCATGCCCGCATTCGAGACGAGGACTGACTCCCCTGGGGAGACTCCAGAATTACCCCAAGATCCATGTCAGCACTGGAGAGGAATCCTCATGTTCCGGCCCCGACTCCACACAAGGTCTTAGGCCCCGGCATCGACGGGAGAGGAATGCCGAGAGGCCCCCGAGGAACTCGCATGGGGACTGGCCTTTCCTGAGGCCACCATAGCGGGTCCCTGAGGTCCCCGTCGTAAGTCGAGAGCACCTGCCGCAACTCGAGAAAATCCAGGAGGTTTTGCCCTCCAGGCGAGATGAGGCCCATTTCCGCTGAGGCTTCTCGAGGCTAATCACGTCTAACCACTGGAACTTCCAAAGGGTCCTTCACACCCTTGCTGCAACTCAAGAAGTTCCCCGACATACCCGTCTCCACTCGAGAGGAAGCACGTGGTATCCCGCACACATCCAGGGGAGCCCCGTTTCCGCCTCCTAGCTCGAGATGAGGGATCCTTTCCCTGTTTCGTAGGGAAAGAATTCCCGGCGTTCCCGTCGCATCTCAAGAGGAGGCGCTCTCCACAGGAAAGGCGAGAGGAACTCCAGGGTCGTGCCAACATTCCAAGAGTCCCCCAGATGTGTCAGTCCATTCCAGAGGAACCTGTTTTCCCTGCACTGCCTTGACGTTCAAGCCGAGGATCGACTCCCACCACGTGTGCACGTGGGACAGCCCTGTGGGAAAGCCTCGTGGGAAAGCCTCGTGGGAAAGACTCGAGGGAAAACCATAGATCCTTTGATCCACGCGGCGGACTGCGTGACACTGCTGCTACCGCTCTGGAGGAAAGTGCAAGTGCATGCCCGCATTCGAGACGAGGACTGACTCCCCTGGGGAGACTCCAGAAGTACCCCAAGATCCATGTCAGCACTGGAGAGGAATCCTCAGGTTCCGGCCCCGACTCCACACAAGGTCTTAGGCCCCGGCATCGACGGGAGAGGAATGCCGAGAGGCCTCCGAGGAACTCGCATGGGGACTGGCCTTTCCTGAGGCCACCAGAGAGGGTCCCTGAGGTCCCCGTCGTAAGTCGAGAGCACCTGCCGCAACTCGAGAAAATCCAGGAGGTTTTGCCCTCCAGGCGAGATGAGGCCCATTTCCGCTGAGGCTTCTCGAGGCTAATCACGTCTAACCACTGGAACTTCCAAAGGGTCCTTCACACCCTTGCTGCAACTCAAGAAGTTCCCCGACATACCCGTCTCCACTCGAGAGGAAGCACGTGGGGTCCCGCACACATCAAGGGGAGCCCCGTTTCCGCCTCCTAGCTCGAGATGAGGGATCCTTTCCCTGTTTCGTAGGGAAAGAATTCCCGGCGTTCCCGTCGCATCTCAAGAGGAGGCGCTCTCCACAGGAAAGGCGAGAGGAACTCCAGGGTCGTGCCACCATTCCAAGAGTCCCCCAGATGTGTCAGTCCATTCCAGAGGAACCTTTTTTCCCTGCACTGCCTTGACGTTCAAGCCGAGGATCCACTCCCACCACGTGTGCACGTGGGACAGCCCTGTGGGAAAGCCTCGTGGGAAAGCCTCGTGGGAAAGACTCGAGGGAAAACCATAGATCCTTTGATCCACGCGGCGGACTGCGTGACACTGCTGCTACCGCTCTGGAGGAAAGCGCAAGTGCATGCCCGCATTCGAGACGAGGACTGACTCCCCTGGGGAGACTCCAGAAGTACCCCAAGATCCATGTCAGCACTGGAGAGGAATCCTCAGGTTCCGGCCCCGACTCCACACAAGGTCTTAGGCCCCGGCATCGACGGGAGCGGAATCCCGAGAGGCCCCCGAGGAACTCGCATGGGGACGGGCCTTTCCTGAGGCCACCAGAGCGGGTCCCTGAGGTCCCCGTCGTAAGTCGAGAGCACCTGCCGCAACTCGAGAAAATCCAGGAGGTTTTGCCCTCCAGGCGAGATGAGGCCCATTTCCGCTGAGGCTTCTCGAGGCTAATCACGTCTAACCACTGGAACTTCCAAAGGGTCCTTCACACCCTTGCTGCAACTCAAGAAGTTCCCCGACATACCCGTCTCCACTCGAGAGGAAGCACGTGGGGTCCCGCACACATCCAGGGGAGCCACGTTTCCGCCTCCTAGCTCGAGATGAGGGATCCTTTCCCTGTTTCGTAGGGAAAGAATTCCCGGCGTTCCCGTCGCATCTCAAGAGGAGGCGCTCTCCACAGGAAAGGCGAGAGGAACTCCAGGGTCGTGCCACCATTCCAAGAGTCCCCCAGATGTGTCAGTCCATTCCAGAGGAACCTGTTTTCCCTGCACTTCCTTGACGTTCAAGCCGAGGATCCACTCCCACCACGTGTGCACGTGGGACAGCCCTGTGGGAAAGCCTCGTGGGAAAGCCTCGTGGGAAAGACTCGAGGGAAAACCATAGATCCTTTGATCCACGCGGCGGACTGCGTGACACTGCTGCTACCTCTCTGGAGGAAAGCGCAAGTGCATGCCCGCATTCGAGACGAGGACTGACTCCCCTGGGGAGACTCCAGAAGTACCCCAAGATCCATGTCAGCACTGGAGAGGAATCCTCAGGTTCCGGCCCCGACTCCACACAAGGTCTTAGGCCCCGGCATCGACGGGAGAGGAATCCCGAGAGGCCCCCGAGGAACTCGCATGGGGACTGGCCTTTCCTGAGGCCACCAGAGCGGGTCCCTGAGGTCCCCGTCGTAAGTCGAGAGCACCTGCCGCAACTCGAGAAAATCCAGGAGGTTTTGCCCTCCAGGCGAGATGAGGCCCATTTCCGCTGAGGCTTCTCGAGGCTAATCACGTCTAACCACTGGAACTTCCAAAGGGTCCTTCACACCCTTGCTGCAACTCAAGAAGTTCCCCGACATTCCCGTCTCCACTCGAGAGGAAGCACGTGGGGTCCCGCACACATCCAAGGGAGCCCCGTTTCCGCCTCCTAGCTCGAGATGAGGGATCCTTTCCCTGTTTCGTAGGGAAAGAATTCCCGGCGTTCCCGTCGCATCTCAAGAGGAGGCGCTCTCCACAGGAAAGGCGAGAGGAACTCCAGGGTCGTGCCACCATTCCAAGAGTCCCCCAGATGTGTCAGTCCATTCCAGAGGAACCTGTTTTCCCTGCACTGCCTTGACGTTCAAGCCGAGGATCGACTCCCACCACGTGTGCACGTGGGACAGCCCTGTGGGAAAGCCTCGTGGGAAAGCCTCGTGGGAAAGACTCGAGGGAAAACCATAGATCCTTTGATCCACGCGGCGGACTGCGTGACACTGCTGCTACCGCTCTGGAGGAAAGCGCAAGTGCATGCCCGCATTCGAGACGAGGACTGACTCCCCTGGGGAGACTCCAGAAGTACCCCAAGATCCATGTCAGCACTGGAGAGGAATCCTCAGGTTCCGGCCCCGACTCCACACAAGGTCTTAGGCAACGGCATCCACGGGAGAGGAATCCCGAGAGGCCCCCGAGGAACTCGCATGGGACTGGCCTTTCCTGAGGCCACCAGAGCGGGTCCCTGAGGTCCCCGTCGTAAGTCGAGAGCACCTGCCGCAACTCGAGAAAATCCAGGAGGTTTTGCCCTCCAGGCGAGATGAGGCCCATTTCCGCTGAGGCTTCTCGAGGCTAATCACGTCTAACCACTGGAACTTCCAAAGGGTCCTTCACACCCTTGCTGCAACTCAAGAAGTTCCCCGACATACCCGTCTCCACTCGAGAGGAAGCACGTGGGGTCCCGCACACATCCAGGGGAGCCACGTTTCCGCCTCCTAGCTCGAGATGAGGGATCCTTTCCCTGTTTCGTAGGGAAAGAATTCCCGGCGTTCCCGTCGCATCTCCAGAGGAGGCGCTCTCCACAGGAAAGGCGAGAGGAACTCCAGGGTCGTGCCACCATTCCAAGAGTCCCCCAGGTGTGTCAGTCCATTCCAGAGGAACCTGTTTTCCCTGCACTGCCTTGACGTTCAAGCCGAGGATCCACTCCCACCACGTGTGCACGTGGGACAGCCCTGTGGGAAAGCCTCGTGGGAAAGCCTCGTGGGAAAGACTCGAGGGAAAACCATAGATCCTTTGATCCACGCGGCGGACTGCGTGACACTGCTGCTACCGCTCTGGAGGAAAGCGCAAGTGCATGCCCGCATTCGAGACGAGGACTGACTCCCCTGGGGAGACTCCAGAAGTACCCCAAGTTCCATGTCAGCACTGGAGAGGAATCCTCAGGTTCCGGCCCCGACTCCACACAAGGTCTTAGGCCCCGGCATCGACGGGAGAGGAATCCCGAGAGGCCCCCGAGGAACTCGCATGGGGACTGGCCTTTCCTGAGGCCACCAGAGCGGGTCCCTGAGGTCCCCGTCGTAAGTCGACAGCACCTGCCGCAACTCGAGAAAATCCAGGAGGTTTTGCCCTCCAGGCGAGATGAGGCCCATTTCCGCTGAGGCTTCTCGAGGCTAATCACGTCTAACCACTGGAACTTCCAAAGGGTAATTCACACCCTTGCTGCAACTCAAGAAGTTCCCCGACATACCCGTCTCCACTCGAGAGGAAGCACGTGGGGTCCCGCACACATCCAGGGGAGCCCCGTTTCCGCCTCCTAGCTCGAGATGAGGGATCCTTTCCCTGTTTCGTAGGGAAAGAATTCCCGGCGTTCCCGTCGCATCTCAAGAGGAGGCCCTCTCCACAGGAAAGGCGAGAGGAACTCCAGGGTCGTGCCACCATTCCAAGAGTCCCCCAGATGTGTCAGTCCATTCCAGAGGAACCTGTTTTCCCTGCACTGCCTTGACGTTCAAGCCGAGGATCCACTCCCACCACGTGTGCACGTGGGACAGCCCTGTGGGAAAGCCTCGTGGGAAAGCCTCGTGGGAAAGACTCGAGGGAAAACCATAGATCCTTTGATCCACGCGGCGGACTGCGTGACACTGCTGCTACCGCTCTGGAGGAAAGCGCAAGTGCATGCCCGCATTCGAGACGAGGACTGACTCCCCTGGGGAGACTCCAGAAGTACCCCAAGATCCATGTCAGCACTGGAGAGGAATCCTCAGGTTCCGGCCCCGACTCCACACAAGGTCTTAGGCCCCGGCATCGACGGGAGAGGAATCCCGAGAGGCCCCCGAAGAACTCGCATGGGGACTGGCCTTTCCTGAGGCCACCAGAGCGGGTCCCTGAGGTCCCCGTCGTAAGTCGAGAGCACCTGCCGCAACTCGAGAAAATCCAGGAGGTTTTGCCCTCCAGGCGAGATGAGGCCCATTTCCGCTGAGGCTTCTCGAGGCTAATCACGTCTAACCACTGGAACTTCCAAAGGGTCCTTCACACCCTTGCTGCAACTCAAGAAGTTCCCCGACATTCCCGTCTCCACTCGAGAGGAAGCACGTGGGGTCCCGCACACATCCAAGGGAGCCCCGTTTCCGCCTCCTAGCTCGAGATGAGGGATCCTTTCCCTGTTTCGTAGGGAAAGAATTCCCGGCGTTCCCGTCGCATCTCCAGAGGAGGCGCTCTCCACAGGAAAGGCGAGAGGAACTCCAGGTTCGTGCCACCATTCCAAGAGTCCCCCAGATGTGTCAGTCCATTCCAGAGGAACCTGTTTTCCCTGCACTGCCTTGACGTTCAAGCCGAGGATCGACTCCCACCACGTGTGCACGTGGGACAGCCCTGTGGGAAAGCCTCGTGGGAAAGCCTCGTGGGAAAGACTCGAGGGAAAACCATAGATCCTTTGATCCACGCGGCGGACTGTGTGACACTGCTGCTACCGCTCTGGAGGAAAGCGCAAGTGCATGCCCGCATTCGAGACGAGGACTGACTCCCCTGGGGAGACTCCAGAGGTACCCCAAGATCCATGTCAGCACTGGAGAGGAATCCTCAGGTTCCGGCCCCGACTCCACACAAGGTCTTAGGCCCCGGCATCGACGGGAGAGGAATCCCGAGAGGCCCCCAAGGAATTCGCATAGGGACTGGCCTTTCCTGAGGCCACCAGAGCGGGTCCCTGAGGTCCCCGTCGTAAGTCGAGAGCACCTGCCGCAACTCAGGAAAATCCAGGAGGTTTTGCCATCCAGGCGAGATGAGGCCCATTTCCGCTGAGGCTTCTCGAGGCTAATCACGTCTAACCACTGGAACTTCCAAAGGGTCCTTCACACCCTAGCTGCAACTCAAGAAGTTCCCCGACATACCCGTCTCCACTCGAGAGGAAGCACGTGGGGTCCCGCACACATCCAGGGGAGCCCCGTTTCCGCCTCCTAGCTCAAGATGAGGGATCCTTTCCCTGTTTCGTAGGGAAAGAATTCCCGGCGTTCCCGTCGCATCTCAAGAGGAGGCGCTCTCCACAGGAAAGGCGAGAGGAACTCCAGGGTCGTGTCACCATTCCAAGAGTCCCCCAGATGTGTCAGTCCATTCCAGAGGAACCTGTTTTCCCTGCACTGCCTTGACGTTCAAGCCGAGGATCCACTCCCACCACGTGTGCACGTGGGACAGCCCTGTGGGAAAGCCTCGTGGGAAAGCCTCGTGGGAAAAACTCGAGGGAAAACCATAGATCCTTTGATCCACGCGGCGGAATGCGTGACACTGCTGCTACAGCTCTGGAGGAAAGCGCAAGTGCATGCCCGCATTCGAGACGAGGACTGACTCCCCTGGGGAGACTCCAGAAGTACCCCAAGATCCATGTCAGCACTGGAGAGGAATCCTCAGGTTCCGGCCCCGACTCCACACAAGGTCTTAGGCCCCGGCATCGACGGGAGAGGAATCCCGAGAGGCCCCCGAGGAACTCGCATGGGGACTGGCCTTTCCTGAGGCCACCAGAGCGGGTCCCTGAGGTCCCCGTCATAAGTCGAGAGCACCTGCCGCAACTCGAGAAAATCCAGGAGGTTTTGCCCTCCAGGCGAGATGAGGCCCATTTCCGCTGAGGCTTCTCGAGGCTAAATACGTCTAACCACTAGAACTTCCAAAGGGTCCTTCACACCCTTGCTGCAACTCAAGAAGTTCCCCGACATACCCGTCTCCACTCGAGAGGAAGCACGTGGGGTCCCGCACACATCCAGGGGAGCCCCGTTTCCGCCTCCTAGCTCGAGATGAGGGATCCTTTCCCTGTTTGGTAGGGAAAGAATTCCCGGCGTTCCCGTCGCATCTCAAGAGGAGGCGCTCTCCACAGGAAAGGCGAGAGGAACTCCAGGGTCGTGCCACCATTCCAAGAGTCCCCCAGATGTGTCAGTCCATTCCAGAGGAACCTGTTTTCCCTGCACTGCCTTGACGTTCAAGCCGAGGATCCACTCCCACCACGTGTGCACGTGGGACAGCCCTGTGGGAAAGCCTCGTGGGAAAGCCTCGTGGGAAAGACTCGAGGGAAAACCATAGATCCTTTGATCCACGCGGCGGACTGCGTGACATTGCTGCTACCGCTCTGGAGGAAAGCGCAAGTGCATGCCCGCATTCGAGACGAGGACTGACTCCCCTGGGGAGACTCCAGAAGTACCCCAAGATCCATGTCAGCACTGGAGAGGAATCCTCAGGTTCCGGCCCCGACTCAACACAAGGTCTTAGGCCCCGGCATCGACGGGAGAGGAATCCCGAGAGGCCCCCGAGGAACTCGCATGGGGACTGGCATTTCCTGAGGCCACCAGAGCGGGTCCCTGAGGTCCCCGTCGTAAGTCGAGAGCACCTGCCGCAACTCGAGAAAATCCAGGAGGTTTTGCCCTCCAGGCGAGATGAGGCCCATTTCCGCTGAGGCTTCTCGAGGCTAATCACGTCTAACCACTGGAACTTCCAAAGGGTCCTTCACACCCTTGCTGCAACTCAAGAAGTTCCCCGACATACCCGTCTCCACTCGAGAGGAAGCACGTGGGGTCCCGCACACATCCAGGGGAGCCCTGTTTCCGCCTCCTAGCTCGAGATGAGGGATCCTTTCCCTGTTTCGTAGGGAAAGAATTCCCGGCGTTCCCGTCGCATCTCAAGAGGAGGCGCTCTCCACAGGAAAGGCGAGAGGAACTCCAGGGTCGTGCCACCATTCCAAGAATCCCAGATGTGTCAGTCCATTCCAGAGGAACCTTTTTTCCCTGCACTGCCTTGACGTTCAAGCCGAGGATCGACTCCCACCACGTGTGCACGTGGGACAGCCCTGTGGGAAAGCCTCGTGGGAAAGCTTCGTGGGAAAGACTCGAGGGAAAACCATAGATCCTTTGATCCACGCGGCGGACTGCGTGACACTGCTGCTACCGCTCTGGAGGAAAGCGCAAGTGCATGCCCGCATTCGAGACGAGGACTGACTCCCCTGGGGAGACTCCAGAAGTACCCCAAGATCCATGTCAGCACTGGAGAGGAATCCTCAGGTTCCGGCCCCGACTCCACACAACGTCTTAGGACCCGGCATCGACGGGAGAGGAATCCCGAGTGGCCCCCGAGGAACTCGCATGGGGACTGGCCTTTCCTGAGGCCACCAGAGCGGGTTCCTGAGGTCCCCGTCGTAAGTCGAGAGCACCTGCCGCAACTCGAGAAAATCCAGGAGGTTTTGCCCTCCAGGCGAGATGAGGCCCATTTCCGATGAGGCTTCTCGAAGCTAATCACGTCTAACCACTGGAACTTCCAAAGGGTCCTTCACACCCTTGCTGCAACTCAAGAAGTTCCCCGACATACCCGTCTCCACTGGAGAGGAAGCACGTGGGGTCCCGCACACATCCAGAGGAGCCCCGTTTCCGCCTCCTAGCTCGAGATGAGGGATCCTTTCCCTGTTTCGTAGGGAAAGAATTCCCGGCGTTCCCGTCGCATCTCAAGAGGAGGCGCTCTCCACAGGAAAGGCGAGAGGAACTCCAGGGTCGTGCCACCATTCCAAGAGTCCCCAGATGTGTCAGTCCATTCCAGAGGAACCTTTTTTCCCTGCACTGCCTTGACGTTCAAGCCGAGGATCCACTCCCACCACGTGTGCACGTGGGACAGCCCTGTGGGAAAGCCTCGTGGGAAAGCTTCGTGGGAAAGACTCGAGGGAAAACCATAGATCCTTTGATCCACGCGGCGGAATGCGTGACACTGCTGCTACCGCTCTGGAGGAAAGCGCAAGTGCATGCCCGCATTCGAGACGAGGACTGACTCCCCTGGGGAGACTCCAGAAGTACCCCAAGATCCATGTCAGCACTGGAGAGGAATCCTCAGGTTCCGGCCCCGACTCCACACAAGGTCTTAAGCCCCGGCATCGACGGGAGAGGAATGCCGAGAGGCCCCCGAGGAACTCGCATGGGGACTGGCCTTTCCTGAGGCCACCAGAACAGGTCCCTGATGTCCCCGTCGTAAGTCGAGAGCACCTGCCACACTCGAGAAAATCCAGGAGGTTTTGCCCTCCAGGCGAGATGAGGCCCATTTCCGCTGAGGCTTCTCGAGGCCAATCACATCTAACCACTGGAACTTCCAAAGGGTCTTTCACACCCTTGCTGCAACTCAAGCAGTTCCGCGACATACCCGTCTCCACTCGAGAGGAAGCACGTGGGGTCCCGCACACATCCAGGGGAGCCCCGTTTCCGCCTCCTAGCTCGAGATGAGTGATCCTTTCCCTGTTTCGTAGGGAAAGAATTCCCTGCGTTCCCGTCGCATCTCAAGAGGAGGCGCTCTCCACAGGAAAGGCGAGAGGAACTCCAGGGTCGTGGCACCATTCCAAGAGACCCCCAGATGTGTCAGTCCATTCCAGAGGAACCTGTTTTCCCTGCACTGCCTTGACGTTCAAGCCGAGGATAGACTCCCACCACGTGTGCACGTGGAACAGCCCTGTGGGAAAGCCTCGTGGGAATGCCTCGTGGGAAAGACTCTAGGGAAAACCATAGATCCTTTGATCCACGCGGCGGACTGCGTGACACTGCTGCTACCGCTCTGGAGGGAAGCGCAAGTGCATGCCCGCATTCGAGACGAGGACTGACTCTCCTGGGGAGACTCCAGAAGTACCCCAAGATCCATGTCAGCACTGGAGAGGAATCCTCAGGTTCCGGCCCCGACTCCACACAAGGTCTTAGGCCCCGGCAAGGACGGGAGAGGAATCCCGAGAGGCCCCCGAGGAACTCGCCTGGGGACTGGCCTTTCCTGAGGCCCCCAGAGCGGGTCCCTGATGTCCCCGACGTAAGTCGAGAGCACCTGCCGCAACTCGAGAAAATCCAGGAGGTTTTGCCCTCCAGGCGAGATGAGGCCCATTTCCGCTGAGGCTTCTTGAGGCTAATCACGTCTAACCACTGGAACTTCCAAAGGGTCCTTCACACCCTTGCTGCAACTCAAGAAGTTCCCCGACATACCCGTCTCCCCTCGAGAAGAATCACGTTTGGTCCCGCACACATCCAGGGGAGCCCCGTTTCCGCCTCCTAGCTCGAGATGAGGGATCCTTTCCCTGTTTCGTAGGGAAAGAATTCCCGGCGTTCCCGTCGCATCTCAAGAGGAGGCGCTCTCCACAGGAAAGGCAAGAGGAACTCCAGGGTCGTGCCACCATTCCAAGAGTCCCCCAGATGTGTCAGTCCATTCCAGAGGAACCTGTTTTCCCTGCACTGCCTTGACGTTCAAGCCGAGGATCGACTCCCACCACGTGTGCACGTGGGAGAGCCCTGTGGGAAAGCCTCGTGGGAAAGCCTCGTGGGAAAGACTCGAGGGAAAACCATAGATCCTTTGATCCACGCGGCGGACTGCGTGACACTGCTGCCACCGCTCTGGAGGGAAGCGCAAGTGCATGCCCGCATTCGAGACGAGGACTGACTCCCCTGGGGAGACTCCAGAAGTACCCCAAGATCCATGTCAGCACTGGAGAGGAATCCTCAGGTTCCGGCCCCGACTCCACACAAGGTCTTAGGCCCCGGCATCGACGGGAGAGGAATCCCGAGAGGCCCCCGAGGAACTCGCATGGGGACTGGCCTTTCCTGAGGCCACCAGAGCGGGTCCCTGAGGTCCCCATCGTTAGTCGAGAGCACCTGCCGCAACTCGAGAAAATCCAGGAGGTTTTGCCCTCCAGGCGAGATGAGGCCCATTTCCGCTGAGGCTTCTTGAGGCTAATCACGTCTAACCACTGGAACTTCCAAAGGGTCCTTCACACCCTTGCTGCAACTCAAGAAGTTCCCCGACATACCCGTCTCCACTCGAGAGGAAGCACGTGGGGTCCCGCACACATCCAGGGGAGCCCCGTTTCCGCCTCCTAGCTCGAGATGAGGGATCCTTTCCCTGTTTCGTAGGGAAAGAATTCCGGGCGTTCCCGTCGCATCTCAAGAGGAGGCGCTCTCCACAGGAAAGGCGAGAGGAACTCCAGGGTCGTGCCACCATTCCAAGAGTCCCCAGATGTGTCAGTCCATTCCAGAGGAACCTTTTTTCCCTGCACTGCCTTGACGTTCAAGCCGAGGATCTACTCCCACCACGTGTGCACGTGGGACAGCCCTGTGGGAAAGCCTCGTGGGAAAGCTTCGTGGGAAAGACTCGAGGGAAAACCATAGATCCTTTGATCCACGCGGCGGACTGCGTGACACTGCTGCTACCGCTCTGGAGGAACGCGCAAGTGCATGCCCGCATTCGAGACGAGGACTGACTCCCCTGGGGAGACTCCAGAAGTACCCCAAGATCCATGTCAGCACTGGAGAGGAATCCTCAGGTTCCGGCCCCGACTCCACACAAGGTCTTAGGCCCCGGCATCGACGGGAGAGGAATGCCGAGAGGCCCCCGAGGAACTCGCATGGGGACTGGCCTTTCCTGAGGCCACCAGAGCGGGTCCCTGACGTCCCCGTCGTAAGTCGAGAGCACCTGCCGCAACTCGAGAAAATCCAGGAGGTTTTGCCCTCCAGGCGAGATGAGGCCCATTTCCGCTGAGGCTTCTCGAGGCTAATCACGTCTAACCACTGGAACTTCCAAAGGGTCCTTCACACCCTTGCTGCAACTCAAGAAGTTCCCCGACATACCCGTCTCCACTCGAGAGGAAGCACGTGGGGTCCCGCACACATCCAGGGGAGCCCCGTTTCCGCCTCCTAGCTCGAGATGAGGGATCCTTTCCCTGTTTCGTAGGGAAAGAATTCCCGGCGTTCCCGTCGCATCTCAAGAGGAGGCGCTCTCCACAGGAAAGGCGAGAGGAACTCCAGGGTCGTGCCACCATTCCAAGAGTCCCCAGATGTGTCAGTCCATTCCAGAGGAACCTTTTTTCCCTGCACTGCCTTGACGTTCAAGCCGAGCATCCACTCCCACCACGTGTGCACGTGGGACAGCCCTGTGGGAAAGCCTCGTGGGAAAGCTTCGTGGGAAAGACTCGAGGGAAAACCATAGATCCTTTGATCCACGCGGCGGAATGCGTGACACTGCTGCTACCGCTCTGGAGGAAAGCGCAAGTGCATGCCCGCATTCGAGACGAGGACTGACTCCCCTGGGGAGACTCCAGAAGTACCCCAAGATCCATGTCAGCACTGGAGAGGAATCCTCAGGTTCCGGCCCCGACTCCACACAAGGTCTTAGGCCCCGGCATCGACGGGAGAGGAATGCCAAGAGGCCCCCGAGGAACTCGCATGGGGACTGGCTTTCCTGAGGCCACCAGAACAGGTCCCTGATGTCCCCGTCGTAAGTCGAGAGCACCTGCCACACTCGAGAAAATCCAGGAGGTTTTGCCCTCCAGGCGAGATGAGGCCCATTTCCGCTGAGGCTTCTCGAGGCCAATCACATCTAACCACTGGAACTTCCAAAGGGTCTTTCACACCCTTGCTGCAACTCAAGCAGTTCCGCGACATACCCGTCTCCACTCGAGAGGAAGCACGTGGGGTCCCGCACACATCCAGGGGAGCCCCGTTTCCGCCTCCTAGCTCGAGATGAGTGATCCTTTCCCTGTTTCGTAGGGAAAGAATTCCCGGCGTTCCCGTCGCATCTCAAGAGGAGGCGCTCTCCACATGATAGGCGAGAGGAACTCCAGGGTCGTGGCACCATTCCAAGAGACCCCCAGATGTGTCAGTCCATTCCAGAGGAACCTGTTTTCCCTGCACTGCCTTGACGTTCAAGCCGAGGATAGACTCCCACCACGTGTGCACGTGGGACAGCCCTGTGGGAAAGCCTCGTGGGAAAGCCTCGTGGGAAAGACTCGAGGGAAAACCATAGATCCTTTGTTCCACGCGGCGGACTGCGTGACACTGCTGCTACCGCTCTGGAGGGAAGCGCAAGTGCATGCCCGCATTCGAGACGAGGACTGACTCTCCTGGGGAGACTCCAGAAGTACCCCAAGATCCATGTCAGCACTGGAGAGGAATCCTCAGGTTCCGGCCCCGACTCCACACAAGGTCTTAGGCCCCGGCATGGACGGGAGAGGAATCCCGAGAGGCCCCCGAGGAACTCGCATGGGGACTGGCCTTTCCTGAGGCCACCAGAGCGGGTCCCTGAGGTCCCCGACGTAAGTCGAGAGCACCTGCCGCAACTCGAGAAAATCCAGGAGGTTTTGCCCTCCAGGCGAGATGAGGCCCATTTCCGCTGAGGCTTCTTGAGGCTAATCACGTCTAACCACTGGAACTTCCAAAGGGTCCTTCACACCCTTGCTGCAACTCAAGAAGTTCCCCGACATACCCGTCTCCCCTCGAGAGGAATCACGTTGGGTCCCGCACACATCCAGGGGAGCCCCGTTTCCGCCTCCTAGCTCGAGATGAGGGATCCTTTTCCTGTTTCGTAGGGAAAGAATTCCCGGCGTTCCCGTCGCATCTCAAGAGGAGGCGCTCTCCACAGGAAAGGCGAGAGGAACTCCAGGGTCGTGCCACCATTCCAAGAGTCCCCCAGATGTGTCAGTCCATTCCAGAGGAAACTGTTTTCCCTGCACTGCCTTGACGTTCAAGCCGAGGATCCACTCCCACCACGTATGCACTTGGGACAGCCCTGTGGGAAAGCCTCGTGGGAAAGCCTCGTGGGAAAAACTCGAGGGAAAACCATAGATCCTTTGATCCACGCGGCGGACTGCGTGACACTGCTGCTACCGCTCTGGAGGAAAGCGCAAGTGCATGCCCGCATTCGAGACGAGGACTGACTCCCCTGGGGAGACTCCAGAAGTACCCCAAGATCCATTTCAGCACTGCAGAGGAATCCTCAGGTTCCGGCCCCGACTCCACACAAGGTCTTAGGCCCCGGCATCGACGGGAGAGGAATCCCGAGAGGCCCCCGAGGAACTCGCATGGGGACTGGCCTTTCCTGAGGCCACCAGAGCGGGTCCCTGAGGTCCCCGTCGTAAGTCGAGAGCACCTGCCGCAACTCGAGAAAATCCAGGAGGTTTTGCCCTCCAGGCGAGATGAGGCCCATTTCCGCTGAGGCTTCTCGAGGCTAATCACGTCTAACCACTGGAACTTCCAAAGGGTCCTTCACACCCTTGCTGCAACTCAAGAAGTTCCCCGACATACACGTCTCCACTCGAGAGGAAGCACGTGGGGTCCCGCACACATCCAGGGGAGCCCCGTTTCCGCCTCCTAGCTCGAGATGAGGGATCCTTTCCCTGTTTCGTAGGGAAAGAATTCCCGGCGTTCCCGTCGCATCTCAAGAGGAGGCGCTCTCCACAGGAAAGGCGAGAGGAACTCCAGGGTCGTGCCACCATTCCAAGAGTCCCCCAGATGTGTCAGTCCATTCCAGAGGAACCTGTTTTCCCTGCACTGCCTTGACGTTCAAGCCGAGGATCGACTCCCACCACGTGTGCACGTGGGACAGCCCTGTGGGAAAGCCTCGTGGGAAAGCCTCGTGGGAAAGACTCGAGGGAAAACCATAGATCCTTTGATCCACGCGGCGGACTGCGTGACACTGCTGCTACCGCTCTGGAGGGAAGCGCAAGTGCATGCCCGCATTCGAGACGAGGACTGACTCCCCTGGGGAGACTCCAGAAGTACCCCAAGATCCATGTCAGCACTGGAGAGGAATCCTCAGGTTCCGGCCCCGACTCCACACAAGGTCTTAGGCCCCGGCATCGACGGGAGAGGAATCCCGAGAGGCCCCCGAGGAACTCGCATGGGGACTGGCCTTTCCTGAGGCCACCAGAGCGGGTCCCTGAGGTCCCCATCGTAAGTCGAGAGCACCTGCCGCAACTCGAGAAAATCCAGGAGGTTTTGCCCTCCAGGCGAGATGAGGCCCATTTCCGCTGAGGCTTCTCGAGGCTAATCACGTCTAACCACTGGAACTTCCAAAGGGTCCTTCACACCCTTGCTGCAACTCAAGAAGTTCCCCGACATACCCGTCTCCACTCGAGAGGAAGCACGTGGGGTCCCGCACACATCCAGGGGAGCCCCGTTTCCGCCTCCTAGCTCGAGATGAGGGATCCTTTCCCTGTTTCGTAGGGAAAGAATTCCCGGCGTTGCCGTCGCATCTCAAGAGGAGGCGCTCTCCTCAGGAAAGGCGAGAGGAACTCCAGGGTCGTGCCACCATTCCAAGAGTCCCCAGATGTGTCAGTCCATTCCAGAGGAACCTTTTTTCCCTGCACTGCCTTGACGTTCAAGCCGAGGATCCACTCCCACCACGTGTGCACGTGGGACAGCCCTGTGGGAAAGCCTCGTGGGAAAGCTTCGTGGGAAAGACTCGAGGGAAAACCATAGATCCTTTGATCCACGCGGCGGAATGCGTGACACTGCTGCTACCGCTCTGGAGGAAAGCGCAAGTGCATGCCTGCATTCGAGACGAGGACTGACTCCCCTGGGGAGACTCCAGAAGTACCCCAAGATCCATGTCAGCACTGGAGAGGAATCCTCAGGTTCCGGCCCCGACTCCACACAAGGTCTTAGGCCCCGGCATCGACGGGAGAGGAATGCCGAGAGGCCCCCGAGGAACTCGCATGGGGACTGGCCTTTCCTGAGGCCACCATAACAGGTCCCTGATGTCCCCGTCGTAAGTCGAGAGCACCTGCCACACTCGAGAAAATCCAGGAGGTTTTGCCCTCCAGGCGAGATGAGGCCCATTTCCGCTGAGGCTTCTCGAGGCCAATCACATCTAACCACTGGAACTTCCAAAGGGTCTTTCACACCCTTGCTGCAACTCAAGCAGTTCCGCGACATACCCGTCTCCACTCGAGAGGAAGCACGTGGGGTCCCGCACACATCCAGGGGAGCCCCGTTTCCGCCTCCTAGCTCGAGATGAGTGATCCTTTCCCTGTTTCGTAGGGAAAGAATTCCCGGCGTTCCCGTCGCATCTCAAGAGGAGGCGCTCTCCACAGGAAAGGCGAGAGGAACTCCAGGGTCGTGGCACCATTCCAAGAGACCCCCAGATGTGTCAGTCCATTCCAGAGGAACCTGTTTTCCCTGCACTGCCTTGACGTTCAAGCCGAGGATAGACTCCCACCACGTGTGCACGTGGGACAGCCCTGTGGGAAAGCCTCGTGGGAAAGCCTCGTGGGAAAGACTCGCGGGAAAACCATAGATCCTTTGTTCCACGCGGCGGACTGCGTGACACTGCTGCTACCGCTCTGGAGGGAAGCGCAAGTGCATGCCCGCATTCGAGACGAGGACTGACTCTCCTGGGGAGACTCCAGAAGTACCCCAAGATCCATGTCAGCACTGGAGAGGAATCCTCAGGTTCCGGCCCCGACTCCACACAAGGTCTTAGGCCCCGGCATGGACGGGAGAGGAATCCCGAGAGGCCCCCGAGGAACTCGCCTGGGGACTGGCCTTTCCTGAGTCCACCAGAGCGGGTCCCTGAGGTCCCCGACGTAAGTCGAGAGCACCTGCCGCAACTCGAGAAAATCCAGGAGGTTTTGCCCTCCAGGCGAGATGAGGCCCATTTCCGCTGAGGCTTCTTGAGGCTAATCACGTCTAACCACTGGAACTTCAAAAGAGTCCTTCACACCCTTGCTGCAACTCAAGAAGTTCCCCGACAACCCGTCTCCACTCGAGAGGAAGCACGTGGGGTCCCGCACACATCCAGGGGAGCCCCGTTTCCGCCTCCTAGCTCGAGATGAGGGATCCTTTTCCTGTTTCGTAGGGAAAGAATTCCCGGCGTTCCCGTCGCATCTCAAGAGGAGGCGCTCTCCACAGGAAAGGCGAGAGGAACTCCAGGGTCGTGCCACCATTCCAAGAGTCCCCCAGATGTGTCAGTCCATTCCAGAGGAACCTGTTTTCCCTGCACTGCCTTGACGTTCAAGCCGAGGATCCACTCCCACCACGTGTGCACTTGGGACAGCCCTGTGGGAAAGCCTCGTGGGAAAGCCTCGTGGGAAAGACTCGAGGGAAAACCATAGATCCTTTGATCCACGCGGCGGACTGCGTGACACTGCTGCTACCGCTCTGGAGGAAAGCGCAAGTGCATGCCCGCATTCGAGACGAGGACTGACTCCCCTGGGGAGACTCCAGAAGTACCCCAAGATCCATGTCAGCACTGCAGAGGAATCCTCAGGTTCCGGCCGCGACTCCACACAAGGTCTTAGGCCCCGGCATCGACGGGAGAGGAATCCCGAGAGGCCCCCGAGGAACTCGCATGGGGACTGGCCTTTCCTGAGGCCACCAGAGCGGGTCCCTGAGGTCCCCGTCGTAAGTCGAGAGCACCTGCCCCAACTCGAGAAAATCCAGGAGGTTTTGCCCTCCAGGCGAGATGAGGCCCATTTCCGCTGAGGCTTCTCGAGGCTAATCACGTCTAACCACTGGAACTTCCAAAGGGTCCTTCACACCCTTGCTGCAACTCAAGAAGTTCCCCGACATACCCGTCTCCACTCGAGAGGAAGCACGTGGGGTCCCGCACACATCCAGGGGAGCCCCGTTTCCGCCTCCTAGCTCGAGATGAGGGATCCTTTCCCTGTTTCGTAGGGAAAGAATTCCCGGCGTTCCCGTCGCATCTCAAGAGGAGGCGCTCTCCACAGGAAAGGCGAGAGGAACTCCAGGGTCGTGCCACCAATCCAAGAGTCCCCCAGATGTGTCAGTCCATTCCAGAGGAACCTGTTTTCCCTGCACTGCCTTGACGTTCAAGCCGAGGATCGACTCCCACCACGTGTGCACGTGGGACAGCCCTGTGGGAAAGCCTCGTGGGAAAGCCTCGTGGGAAAGACTCGAGGGAAAACCATAGATCCTTTGATCCACGCGGCGGACTGCGTGACACTGCTGCTACCGCTCTGGAGGAAAGCGCAAGTGCATGCCCGCATTCGAGACGAGGACTGACTCCCCTGGGGAGACTCCAGAAGTACCCCAAGATCCATGTCAGCACTGGAGAGGAATCCACAGGTTCCGGCCCCGACTCCACACAAGTTCTTAGGCCCCGGCATCGACGGGAGAGGAATCCCGAGAGGCCCCCGAGGAACTCGCATGGGGACTGGCCTTTCCTGAGGCCACCAGAGCGGGTCCCTGAGGTCCCCGTCGTAAGTCGAGAGCACCTGCCGCAACTCGAGAAAATTCAGGAGGTTTTGCCCTCCAGGCGAGATGAGGCCCATTTCCGCTGAGGCTTCTCGAGGCTAATCACGTCTAACCACTGGAACTTCCAAAGGGTCCTTCACACCCTTGCTGCAACTCAAGAAGTTCCCCGACATACCCGTCTCCACTCGAGAGGAAGCACGTGGGGTCCCGCACACATCCAGGGGAGCCCCGTTTCCGCCTCCTAGCTCGAGATGAGGGATCCTTTCCCTGTTTCGTAGGGAAAGAATTCCCGGCGTTCCCGTCGCATCTCAAGAGGAGGCGCTCTCCACAGGAAAGGCGAGAGGAACTCCAGGGTCGTGCCACCATTCCAAGAGTCCCCCAGATGTGTCAGTCCATTCAAGAGGAACCTGTTTTCCCTGCACTGCCTTGACGTTCAAGCCGAGGATCGACTCCCACCACGTGTGCACGTGGGACAGCCCTGTGGGAAAGCCTCGTGGGAAAGCCTCGTGGGAAAGACTCGAGGGAAAACCATAGATCCTTTGATCCACGCGGCAGACTGCGTGACACTGCTGCTACCGCTATGGAGGAAAGCGCAAGTGCATGCCCGCATTCGAGACGAGGACTGACTCCCCTGGGGAGACTCCAGAAGTACCCCAAGATCCATGTCAGCACTGGAGAGGAATCCTCAGGTTCCGGCCCCGACTCCACACAAGGACTTAGGGCCCGGCATCGAAGGGAGAGGTATCCCGAGAGGCCCCCGAGGAACTCGCATGGGGACTGGCCTGTCCTGAGGCCACCAGAGCGGGTCCCTGAGGTCCCCGTCGTAAGTCGAGAGCACCTGCCGCAACTCGAGAAAATCCAGGAGGTTTTGCCCTCCAGGCGAGATGAGGCCCATTTCCGCTGAGGCTTCTCGAGGCCAATCACATCTAACCACTGGAACTTCCAAAGGGTCCTTCACACCCTTGCTGCAACTCAAGAAGTTCCCCGATATACCCGTCTGCACTCGAGAGGAAGCACGTGGTGTCCCGCACACATCCAGGGGAGCCCCGTTTCAGCCTCCTAGCTCGAGATGAGGGATCCTTTCCCTGTTTCGTAGGGAAAGAATTCCCGGCGTTCCCGTCGCATCTCAAGATGTGGCGCTCTCCACAGGAAAGGCGAGAGGAACTCCAGGGTCATGCCACCATTCCAAGAGTCGCCCAGATGTGTCAGTCCATTCCAGAGGAACCTGTTTTCCCTGCACTGCCTTGACGTTCAAGCCGAGGATCGACTCCCACCACGTGTGCACGTGGGACAGCCCTGTGGGAAAGCCTCGTGGGAAAACCTCTTGGGAAAGACTCGAGGGAAAACCATAGATCCTTTGATCCATGCCGCGGACTGCGTGACACTGCTGCTACCGCTCTGGAGGAAAGCGCAAGTGCATGCCCGCATTCGAGACGAGGACTGACTCCCCTGGGGAGACTCCAGAAGTACCCCAAGATCCATGTCAGCACTGGAGAGGAATCCTCAGGTTCCGGCCCCGACTCCACACAAGGTCTTAGGCCCCGGAATCGACGGGAGAGGAATCCCGAGAGGCCCCCGAGGAACTCGCCTGGGGACTGGCCTTTCCTGAGGCCACCAGAGCGGGTCCCTGAGGTCCCCGTCGTAAGTCGAGAGCACCTGCCGCAACTCGAGAAAATCCAGGAGGTTTTGCCCTCCAGGCGAGATGAGGCCCATTTCTGCTGAGGCTTCTCGAGGCCAATCACATCTAACCACTGGAACTTCCAAAGGGTCCTTCACACCATTGCTGCAACTCAAGAAGTTCCCCACATTCCCGTCTCCACTCGAGAGGAAGCACGTGGTGTCCCGCAAACAACCAGGGGAGCCCCGTTTCGCCTCCTAGCTCGAGATGAGGGATCCTTTCCCTGTTTCGTAGGGAAAGAATTCCCGGCATTCCCGTCGCATCTCAAGAGGAGGCGCTCTCCACAGGAAAGGCGAGAGGAACTCCATGGTCGTGCCACCATTCCAAGAGACCCCCAGATGTGTCAGCCCATTCCAGAGGAACCTGTTTTCCCTGCACTGCCTTGACGTTCAAGCCGAGGATCGACTCCCACCACGTGTGCACGTGGAACAGCCCTGTGTGAAAGCCTCGTGGGAAAGCCTCATGGGAAAGACTCGAGGGAAAACCATAGATCCTTTGATCCACGCGGCGGACTGCGTGACACTGCTGCTACCGCTCTGGAGGAAAGCGAAGTGCATGCCCGCATTCGAGACGAGGACTGACTCCCCTGGGGAGACTCCAGAAGTACCCCAAGATCCATGTCAGCACTGGAGAGGAATCCTCAGGTTCCGGCCCCGACTCCACACAAGTTCTTAGGCCCCGGCATCGACGGGAGAGGAATCCCGAGAGGTCCCCGAGGAACTCGCATGGGGACTGGCCTTTCCTGAGGCCACCAGAGCGGTTCCCTGAGGTCCCCGTCGTAAGTCGAGAGCACCTGCCGCAACTCGAGAAAATCCAGGAGGTTTTGCCCTCCAGGCGAGATGAGGCCCATTTCCGCTGAGGCTTCTCGAGGCCAATCACATCTAACCACTGGAACTTCCAAAGGGTCCTTCACACCATTGCTGCAACTCAAGAAGTTCCCCGACATACCCGTCTCCACTCGAGAGGAAGCACGTGGGGTCCCGCACACATCCAGGGCAGCCCCGTTTCCGCCTCCTAGCTCGAGATGAGGGATCCTTTCCCTGTTTCATAGGGAAAGAATTCCCGGCGTTCCCGTCGCATCTCAAGAGGAGGCGCTCTCCACAGGAAAGGCGAGAGGAACTCCAGGGTCGAGACACCATTCCAAGAGTCCCCCAGATGTGTCAGTCCATTCCAGAGGAACCTGTTTTCCCTGCACTGCCTTGACGTTCAAGCCGAGGATCGACTCCAACCACGTGTGCACGTGGGACAGCCCTGTGGGAAAGCCTCGTGGGAAAGCCTCATGGGAAAGACTCGAGGGAAAACCATAGATCCTTTGATCCACGCGGCGGACTGCGTGACACTGCTGCTACCGCTCTGGAGGAAAGCGCAAGTGCATGCCCGCATTCGAGACGAGGACTGACTCCCCTGGGGAGACTCCAGAAGTACCCCAAGATCCATGTCAGCACTGGAGAGGAATCCTCAGGTTCCGGCCCCGACTCCACACAAGGTCTTAGGCCCCGGCATCGACGGGAGAGGAATCCCGAGAGGCCCCCGAGGAACTCGCATGGGGACTGGCCTTTCCTGAGGCCACCAGAGCGGGTCCCTGAGGTCCCCGTCGTAAGTCAAGAGCACCTGCCGCAACTCGAGAAAATCCAGGAGGTTTTGCCCTCCAGGCGAGATGAGGCCCATTTCCAATGAGGCTTCTCGAGGCCAATCACATTTAACCACTGGAACTTCCAAGGGGTCCTTCACACCATTGCTGCAACTCAAGAAGTTCCCCGACATACCCGTCTCCACTCGAGAGGAAGCACGTGGTGTCCCGCACACATCCAGGGGAGCCCCGTTTCCGCCTCCTAGCTCGAGATGAGGGATCCTTTCCCTGTTTCGTAGGGAAAGAATTCCCGGCGTTCCCGTCGCATCTCAAGAGGAGGCGCTCTCCACAGGAAAGGCGAGAGGAACTCCAGGGTCGAGACACCATTCCAAGAGTCCCCCAGATGTGTCAGTCCATTCCAGAGGAACCTGTTTTCCCTGCACTGCCTTGACGTTCAAGCCGAGGATCGACTCCCACCACGTGTGCACGTGGGACAGCCCTGTGGGACAGCCCTGTGGAAAGCCTCGTGGGAAAGACTCGAGGGAAAACCATAGATCCTTTGATCCACGCGGCGGACTGCGTGACACTGCTGCTACCGCTCTGGAGGAAAGCGCAAGTGCATGCCCGCATTCGAGACGAGGACTGACTCCCCTGGGGAGACTCCAGAAGTACCCCAAGATCCACGTCAGCACTGAAGAGGAATCCTCAGGTTCCGGCCCCGACTCCACACAAGGTCTTAGCCCCGGCATCGACGGGAGAGGAATCCCGAGAGGCCCCCGAGGAACTCGCATGGGGACTGGCCTTTCCTGAGGCCACCAGAGCGGGTTCCTGAGGTCCCCATCGTAAGTTGAGAGCACCTGCCGCAACTCGAGAAAATCCAGGAGGTTTTGCCCTCCAGGCGAGATGAGGCCCATTTCCGCTGAGGCTTCTCGAGGCCGATCACATCTAACCACTGGAACTTCCAAAGGGTCCTTCACATCCTTTCTGCAACTCAAGAAGTTCCCCGACATACCCGTCTCCACTCGAGAGGAAGCACGTGGTGTCCCGCACACATCCAGGGGAGCCCCGTTTCCGCCTCCTAGCTCGAGATGAGGGATCCTTTCCCTGTTTCGTAGGGAAAGAATTCCCGGCGTTCCCGTCGCATCTCAAGAGGAGGCGCTCTCCACAGGAAAGGCGAGAGGAACTCCAGGGTCGTGCCACCATTCCAAGAGACCCCCAGATGTGTCAGCCCATTCCAGAGGAACCTGTTTTCCCTGCACTGCCTTGACGTTCAAGCCGAGGATCGACTCCCACCACGTGTGCACGTGGGACAGCCCTGTGGGAAAGCCTCGTGGGAAAGCCTCGTGGGAAAGACTCGAGGGAAAACCATAGATCCTTTGATCCACGCGGCGGACTGCGTGACACTGCTGCTACCGCTCTGGAGGAAAGCGAAGTGCATGCCCGCATTCGAGACGAGGACTGACTCCCCTGGGGAGACTCCAGAAGTACCCCAAGATCCATGTCAGCACTGGAGAGGAATCCTCAGGTTCCGGCCCCGACTCCACACAAGGTCTTAGGCCCCGGCATCGACGGGAGAGGAATCCCGAGAGGCCCCCGAGGAACTCGCATGGGGACTGGCCTTTCCTGAGGCCACCAGAGCGGTTCCCTGAGGTCCCCGTCGTAAGTCGAGAGCACCTGCGGCAACTCGAGAAAATCCAGGAGGTTTTGCCCTCCAGGCCAGATGAGGCCCATTTCCGCTGAGGCTTCTCGAGGCCAATCACATCTAACCACTGGAACTTCCAAAGGGTCCTTCACACCATTGCTGCAACTCAAGAAGTTCCCCGACATACCCGTCTCCACTCGAGAGGAAGCACGTGGGGTCCCGCACACATTCAGGGGAGCCCCGTTTCCGCCTCCTAGCTCGAGATGAGGGATCCTTCCCTGTTTCGTAGGGAAAGAATTCCCGGCGTTCCAGTCGCATCTCAAGAGGAGGCGCTCTCCACAGGAAAGGCGAGAGGAACTCCAGGGTCGTGACACCATTCCAAGAGTTCCCCAGATGTGTCAGTCCATTCCAGAGGAACCTGTTTTCCCTGCACTGCCTTGACGTTCAAGCCGAGGATCGACTCCCACCACGTGTGCACGTGGGACAGCCCTGTGGAAAGCCTCGTGGGAAAGACTCGAGGGAAAACCATAGATCCTTTGATCCACGCGGCGGACTGCGTGACACTGCTGCTACCGCTCTGGAGGAAAGCGCAAGTGCATGCCCGCATTCGAGACGAGGACTGACTCCCCTGGGGAGACTCCAGAAGTACCCCAAGATCCACGTCAGCACTGAAGAGGAATCCTCAGGTTCCGGCCCCGACTCCACACAAGGTCTTAGCCCCGGCATCGACGGGAGAGGAATCCCGAGAGGCCCCCGAGGAACTCGCATGGGGACTGGCCTTTCCTGAGGCCACCAGAGCGTGTCCCTGAGGTCCCCGTCGTAAGTCAAGAGCACCTGCCGCAACTCGAGAAAATCCAGGAGGTTTTGCCCTCCAGGCGAGATGAGGCCCATTTCCGCTGAGGCTTCTCGAGGCCAATCACATCTAACCACTGGAACTTCCAAAGGGTCCTTCACACCATTGCTGCAACTCAAGAAGTTCCCCGACATTACCGTCTCCACTCGAGAGGAAGCACGTGGGGTCCCGCACACATCCAGGGGAGCCCCGTTTCCGCCTCCTAGCTCGAGATGAGGGATCCTTTCCCTGTTTCGTAGGGAAAGAATTCCCGGCGTTCCCGTCGCATCTCAAGAGGAGGCGCTCTCCACAGGAAAGGCGAGAGGAACTCCAGGGTCGTGCCACCATTCCAAGAGTCCCCCAGATGTGTCAGTCCATTCCAGAGGAACCTGTTTTCCCTGCACTGCCTTGACGTTCAAGCCGAGGATCGACTCCCACCACGTGTGCACGTGGGACACCCCTGTGGAAAGCCTCGTGGGAAAGCCTCGTGGGAAAGACTCGAGGGAAAACCATAGATCCTTTGATCCACGCGGCGGACTGCGTGACACTGCTGCTACCGCTCTGGAGGAAAGCGCAAGTGCATGCCCGCATTCGAGACGAGGACTGACTCCCCTGGGGAGACTCCAGAAGTACCCCAAGATCCATGTCAGCACTGGAGAGGAATCCTCAGGTTCCGGCCCCGACTCCACACAAGGTCTTAGGCCCCGGCATCGACGGGAGAGGAATCCCGAGAGGCCTCCGAGGAACTCGCATGGGGACTGGCCTTTCCTGAGGCCACCAGAGCGGGTCCCTGAGGTCCCCGTCATAAGTCGAGAGCACCTGCCGCAACTCGAGAAAATCCAGGAGGTTTTGCCCTCCAGGCGAGATGAGGCCCATTTTCGCTGAGGCTTCTCGAGGAAAATCACATCTAACCACTGAAACTTCCAAAGGGTCTTTCACACCATTGCTGCAACTCAAGAAGTTCCCCGACATACCCGTCTCCACTCGAGAGCAAGCACGTGGGGTCCCGCACACATCCAGGGGAGCCCCGTTTCCGCCTCCTAGCTCGAGATGAGGGATCCTTTCCCTGTTTCGTAGGGAAAGAATTCCCGGCGTTCCCGTCGCATCTCAAGAGGAGGCGCTCTCCACAGGAAAGGCGAGAGGAACTCCAGGGTCGTGCCACCATTCCAAGAGTCCCCCAGATGTGTCAGTCCATTCCAGAGGAACCTGTTTTCCCTGCACTGCCTTGACGTTCAAGCCGAGGATCGACTCCCACCACGTGTGCACGTGGGACAGCCCTGTGGGAAAGCCTCGTGGGAAAGCCTCGTGGGAAAGACTCGAGGGAAAACCATAGATCCTTTGATCCACGCGGCGGACTGCGTGACACTGCTGCTACCGCTCTGGAGGAAAGCGCAAGTGCGTGCCCGCATTCGAGACGAGGACTGACTCCCCTGGGGAGACTCCAGAAGTACCCCAAGATCCATGTCAGCACTGGAGAGGAATCCTCAGGTTCCGGCCCCGACTCCACACAAGGTCTTAGGCCCCGGCATCGACGGGAGAGGAATCCCGAGAGGCCCCCGAGGAACTCGCATGGGGACTGGCCTTTCCTGAGGCCACCAGAGCGGTTCCCTGAGGTCCCCGTCGTAAGTCGAGAGCACCTGCCGCAACTCGAGAAAATCCAGGAGGTTTTGCCCTCCAGGCGAGATGAGGCCCATTTCCACTGAGGCTTCTCGAGGCCAATCACATCTAACCACTGGAACTTCCAAAGGGTCCTTCACACCATTGCTGCAACTCAAGAAGTTCCCCGACATACCCGTCTCCACTCGAGAGGAAGCACGTGGGGTCCCGCACACATCCAGGGGAGCCCCATTTCCGCCTCCTAGCTCGAGATGAGGGATCCTTTCCCTGTTTCGTAGGGAAAGAATTCCCGGCGTTCCCGTCGCATCTCAAGAGGAGGCGCTCTCCACAGGAAAGGCGAGAGGAACTCCAGGGTCGTGCCACCATTCCAAGAGTCCCCCAGATGTGTCAGTCCATTCCAGAGGAACCTCTTTTCCCTGCACTGCCTTGACGTTCAAGCCGAGGATCGACTCCCACCACGTGTGCACGTGGGACAGCCCTGTGGGAAAGCCTCGTGGGAAAGCCTCGTGGAAAAGACTCGAGGGAAAACCATAGATCCTTTGATCCACGCGGCGGACTGCGTGACACTGCTGCTACCGCTCTGGAGGAAAGCGCAAGTGCATGCCCGCATTCGAGACGAGGACTGACTCCCCTGGGGAGACTCCAGAAGTACCCCAAGATCCATGTCAGCACTGGAGAGGAATCCTCAGGTTCCGGCCCCGACTCCACACAAGGTCTTAGGCCCCGGCATCGACGGGAGAGGAATCCCGAGAGGCCCCCGAGGAACTCGCATGGGGACTGGCCTTTCCTGAGGCCACCAGAGCGGGTCCCTGAGGTCCCCGTCGTAAGTCAAGAGCACCTGCCGCAACTCGAGAAAATCCAGGAGGTTTTGCCCTCCAGGCGAGATAAGGCCCATTTCCGCTGAGGCTTCTCGAGGCCAATCACATCTAACCACTGGAACTTCCAAAGGGTCCTTCACACCCTTGCTGCAACTCAAGAAGTTCCCCGACATACCCGTCCCCACTCGAGAGGAAGCACGTGGGTCCCGCACACATCCAGGGGAGCCCCGTTTCCGACTCCTAGCTCGAGATGAGGGATCCTTTCCCTGTTTCGTAGGGAAAGAATTCCCGGCGTTCCCGTCGCATCTCAAGAGGAGGCGCTCTCCACAGGAAAGGCGAGAGGAACTCCAGGGTCGTGCCACCATTCCAAGAGTCCCCCAGATGTGTCAGTCCATTCCAGAGGAACCTGTTTTCCCTGCACTGCCTTGACGTTCAAGCCGAGGATCGACTCCCACCACGTGTGCACGTGGGACAGCCCTGTGGGAAAGCCTCGTGGGAAAGCCTCGTGGAAAAGACTCGAGGGAAAACCATAGATCCTTTGATCCACGCGGCGGACTGCGTGACACTGCTGCTACCGCTCTGGAGGAAAGCGCAAGTGCATGCCCGCATTCGAGACGAGGACTGACTCCCCTAGGGAGACTCCAGAAGTACCCCAAGATCCATGTCAGCACTGGAGAGGAATCCTCAGGTTCCGGCCCCGACTCCACACAAGGTCTTAGGCCCCGGCATCGACGGGAGAGGAATCCCGAGAGACCCTGAGGAATTCGCATGGGGACTGGCCTTTCCTGAGGCCACCGGAGCGGGTCCCTGAGGTCCCCGTCGTAAGTCGAGAGCATCTGCCGCAACTCGAGAAAATCCAGGAGGTTTTGCCCTCCAGGCGAGATGAGGCCCATTTCCGCTGAGGCTTCTCGAGGCCAATCACATCTAACCACTGGAACTTCCAAAGGGTCCTTCACACCCTTGCTGCAACTCAAGAAGTTCCCCGACATACCCGTCTCCACTCGAGAGGAAGCACGTGGGTCCCGCACACATCCAGGGGAGCCCCGTTTCCGCCTACTAGCTCGAGATGAGGGATCCTTTCCCTGTTTCGTAGGGAAAGAATTCCCGGCGTTCCCGTCGCATCTCAAGAGGAGGCGCTCTCCACAGGAAAGGCGAGAGGAACTCCAGGGTCGTGCCACCATTCCAAGAGTCCCCCAGATGTGTCAGTCCATTCCAGAGGAACCTGTTTTCCCTGCACTGCCTTGACGTTCAAGCCGAGGATCGACTCCCACCACGTGTGCACGTGGGACAGCCCTGTGGGAAAGCCTCTGGGAAAGCCTCGTGGGAAAGACTCGAGGGAAAACCATAGATCCTTTGATCCACGCGGAGGACTGCGAGACACTGCTGCTACCGCTCTGGAGGAAAGCGCAAGTGCATGCCCGCATTCGAGACGAGGACTGACTCCCCTAGGGAGACTCCAGAAGTACCCCAAGATCCATGTCAGCACTGGAGAGGAATCCTCAGGTTCCGGCCCCGACTCCACACAAGGTCTTAGGCCCCGGCATCGACGGGAGAGGAATCCCGAGAGGCCCCTGAGGAATTCGCATTGGGACTGGCCTTTCCTGAGGCCACCAGAGCGGGTCCCTGAGGTCCCCGTCGTAAGTCGAGAGCATCTGCCGCAACTCGAGAAAATCCAGGAGGTTTTGCCCTCCAGGCGAGATGAGGCCCATTTCCGCTGAGGCTTCTCGAGGCCAATCACATCTAACCACTGGAACTTCCAAAGGGTCCTTCACACCCTTGCTGCAACTCAAGAAGTTCCCCGACATACCCGTCTCCACTCGAGAGGAAGCACGTGGGTCCCGCACACATCCAGGGGAGCCCCGTTTCCGCCTCCTAGCTCGAGATGAGGGATCCTTTCCCTGTTTCGTAGGGAAAGAATTCCCGGCGTTCCCGTCGCATCTCAAGAGGAGGCGCTCTCCACAGGAAAGGCGAGAGGAACTCCAGGGTCGTGCCACCATTCCAAGAGTCCCCCAGATGTGTCAGTCCATTCCAGAGGAACCTGTTTTCCCTGCACTGCCTTGACGTTCAAGCCGAGGATCGACTCCCACCACGTGTGCACGTAGGACAGCCCTGTGGGAAAGCCTCGTGGGAAAGCCTCGTGGGAAAGACTCGAGGGAAAACCATAGATCCTTTGATCCACGCGGCGGACTGCGTGACACTGCTGCTACCGCTCTGGAGGAAAGCGCAAGTGCATGCCCGCATTCGAGACGAGGACTGACTCCCCTGGGGAGACTCCAGAAGTACCCCAAGATCCATGTCAGCACTGGAGAGGAATCCTCAGGTTCCGGCTCCGACTCCACACAAGGTCTTAGGCCCCGGCATCGACGGGAGAGGAATCCCGAGAGGCCCCCGAGGAACTCGCATGGGGACTGGCCTTTCCTGAGGCCACCAGAGCGGGTCCCTGAGGTCCCCGTCGTAAGTCGAGAGCACCTGCCGTAACTCGAGAAAATCCAGGAGGTTTTGCCCTCCAGGCGAGATGAGGCCCATTTCCGCTGAGGCTTCTCGAGGCCAATCACATCTAACCACTGGAACTTCCAAAGGGTCCTTCACACCATTGCTGCAACTCAAGAAGTTCCCCGACATACCCGTCTCCACTCGAGAGGAAGCACGTGGGGTCCCGCACACATCCAGGGGAGCCCCATTTCCGCCTCCTAGCTCGAGATGAGGGATCCTTTCCCTGTTTCGTAGGGAAAGAATTCCCGGCGTTCCCGTCGCATCTCAAGAGGAGGCGCTCTCCACAGGAAAGGCGAGAGGAACACCAGGGTCGTGACACCATTCCAAGAGTCCCCCAGATGTGTCAGTCCATTCCAGAGGAACCTGTTTTCCCTGCACTGCCTTGACGTTCAAGCCGAGGATCGACTCCCACCACGTGTGCACGTGGGACAGCCCTGTGGGAAAGCCTCGTGGGAAAGCCTCGTGGAAAAGACTCGAGGGAAAACCATAGATCCTTTGATCCACGCGGCGGACTGTGTGACACTGCTGCTACCGCTCTGGAGGAAAGCGCAAGTGCATGCCCGCATTCGAGACGAGGACTGACTCCCCTGGGGAGACTCCAGAAGTACCCCAAGATCCATGTCAGCACTGGAGAGGAATCCTCAGGTTTCGGCCCCGACTCCACACAAGGTCTTAGGCCCCGGCATCGACGGGAGAGGAATCCCGAGAGGCCCCCGAGGAACTCGCATGGGGACTGGCCTTTCCTGAGGCCACCAGAGCGGGTCCCTGAGGTCCCCGTCGTAAGTCGAGAGCACCTGCCGCAACTCGAGAAAATCCAGGAGGTTTTGCCCTCCAGGCGAGATGAGGCCCATTTCCGCTGAGGCTTCTCGAGGCCAATCATATCTAACCACTGGAACTTCCAAAGGGTCCTTCACACCCTTGCTGCAACTCAAGAAGTTCCCCGACATACCCGTCTCCACTCGAGAGGAAGCACGTGGGGTCCCGCACACATCCAGGGGAGCCCCGTTTCCGCCTCCTAGCTCGAGATGAGGGATCCTTTCCCTGTTTCGTAGGGAAAGAATTCCCGGCGTTCCCGTCGCATCTCAAGAGGAGGCGCTCTCCACAGGAAAGGCGAGTGGAACTCCAGTGTCGTGACACCATTCCAAGAGTCCACCAGATGTGTCAGTCCATTCCAGAGGAACCTGTTTTCCCTGCACTGCCTTGACGTTCAAGCCGAGGATCGACTCCCACCACGTGTGCACGTGGGACAGCCCTGTGGGAAAGCCTCGTGGGAAAGCCTCGTGGGAAAGACTCGAGGGAAAACCATAGATCCTTTGATCCACGCGGCGGACTGTGTGACACTGCTGCTACCGCTCTGGAGGAAAGCGCAAGTGCATGCCCGCATTCGAGACGAGGACTGACTCCCCTGGGGAGACTCCAGAAGTACCCCAAGATCCATGTCAGCACTGGAGAGGAATCCTCAGGTTCCGGCCCCGACTCCACACAAGGTCTTAGGCCCCGGCATCGACGGGAGAGGAATCCCGAGAGGCCCCCGAGGAACTCGCATGGGGACTGGCCTTTCCTGAGGCCACCAGAGCGGGTCCCTGAGGTCCCCGTCGTAAGTCGAGAGCACCTGCCGCAACTCGAGTAAATCCAGGAGGTTTTGCCCTCCAGGCGAGATGAGGCCCATTTCCGCTGAGGCTTCTCGAGGCCAATCACATCTAACCACTGGAACTTCCAAAGGGTCCTTCACACCCTTGCTGCAACTCAAGAAGTTCCCGGACATACCCGTCTCCACTCGAGAGGAAGCACGTGGTGTCCCGCACACATCCAGGGGAGCCCCGTTTCCGCCTCCTAGCTCGAGATGAGGGATCCTTTCCCTGTTTCGTAGGGAAAGAATTCCCGGCATTCCCGTCGCATCTCAAGAGGAGGCGCTCTCCACAGGAAAGGCGAGAGGAACTCCAGGGTCGTGCCACCATTCCAAGAGTCCCCCAGATGTGTCAGTCCATTCCAGAGGAATCTGTTTTCCCTGCACTGCCTTGACGTTCAAGCCGAGGATCGACTCCCACCACGTGTGCACGTGGGACAGCCCTGTGGGAAAGCCTCATGGGAAAGCCTCGTGGGAAAGACTCGAGGGAAAACCATAGATCCTTTGATCCACGCGGCGGACTGCGTGACACTGCTGCTACCGCTCTGGAGGAAAGCGCAAGTGCATGCCCGCATTCCAGACGAGGACTGACTCCCCTGGGGAGACTCCAGAAGTACCCCAAGATCCATGTCAGCACTGGAGAGGAATCCTCAGGTTCCGGCCCCGACTCCACACAAGGTCTTAGGCCCCGGCATCGACGGGAGAGGAATCCCGAGAGGCCCCCGAGGAACTCGCATGGGGACTGGCCTTTCCTGAGGCCACCAGAGCGGGTCCCTGAGGTCCCCGTCGTAAGTCGAGAGCACCTGCCGCAACTCGAGAAAATCCAGGAGGTTTTGCCCTCCAGGCGAGATGAGGCCCATTTCCGCTGAGGCTTCTCGAGGCCAATCACATCTAACCACTGGAACTTCCAAAGGGTCCTTCACACCCTTGCTGCAACTCAAGAAGTTCCCGGACATACCCGTCTCCACTCGAGAGGAAGCACGTGGTGTCCCGCACACATCCAGGGGAGCCCCGTTTCCGCCTCCTAGCTCGAGATGAGGGATCCTTTCCCTGTTTCGTAGGGAAAGAATTCCCGGCGTTCCCGTCGCATCTCAAGAGGAGGCGCTCTCCACAGGAAAGGCGAGAGGAACTCCAGGGTCGTGCCACCATTCCAAGAGTCCCCCAGATGTGTCAGTCCATTCCAGAGGAACCTGTTTTCCCTGCACTGCCTTGACGTTCAAGCCGAGGATCCACTCCCACCACGTGTGCACGTGGGACAGCCCTGTGGGAAAGCCTCGTGGGAAAGCCTCGTGGGAAAGACTCGAGGGAAAACCATAGATCCTTTGATCCACGCGGCGGACTGCGTGACACTGCTGCTACCGCTCTGGAGGAAAGCGCAAGTGCATGCCCGCATTCGAGACGAGGACTGACTCCCCTGGGGAGACTCCAGAAGTACCCCAAGATCCATGTCAGCACTGGAGAGGAATCCTCAGGTTCCGGCCCCGACTCCACACAAGGTCTTAGGCCCCGGCATCGACGGGAGAGGAATCCCGAGAGGCCCCTGAGGAACTCGCATGGGGACTGGCCTTTCCTGAGGCCACCAGAGCGGGTCCCTGAGGTCCCCGTCGTAAGTCGAGAGCACCTGCCGCAACTCGAGAAAATCCAGGAGGTTTTGCCCTCCAGGCGAGATGAGGCCCATTTCCGCTGAGGCTTCTCGAGGCCAATCACATCTAACCACTGGAACTTCCAAAGGGTCCTTCACACCCTTGCTGCAACTCAAGAAGTTCCCCGACATACCCGTCTCCACTCGAGAGGAAGCACGTGGGGTCCCGCACACATCCAGGGGAGCCCCGTTTCGTCTCCTAGCTCGAGATGAGGGATCCTTTCCCTGTTTCGTAGGGAAAGAATTCCCGGCGTTCCCGTCGCATCTCAAGAGGAGGCGCTCTCCACAGGAAAGGCGAGAGGAACTCCAGGGTCGTGCCACCATTCCAAGAGTCCCCCAGATGTGTCAGTCCATTCCAGAGGAACCTGTTTTCCCTGCACTGCCTTGACGTTCAAGCCGAGGATCGACTCCCACCACGTGTGCACGTGGGACAGCCCTGTGGGAAAGCCTCGTGGGAAAGCCTCGTGGGAAAGCCTCGAGGGAAAACCATAGATCCTTTGATCCACGCGGCGGACTGTGTGACACTGCTGCTACCGCTCTGGAGGAAAGCGCAAGTGCATGCCCGCATTCGAGACGAGGACTGACTCCCCTGGGGAGACTCCAGAAGTACCCCAAGATCCATGTCAGCACTGGAGAGGAATCCTCAGGTTCCGGCCCCGACTCCACACAAGGTCTTAGGCCCCGGCATCGACGGGAGAGGAATCCCGAGAGGCCCCCGAGGAACTCGCATGGGGACTGGCCTTTCCTGAGGCCACCAGAGCGGTTCCCTGAGGTCCCCGTCGTAAGTCGAGAGCACCTGCCGCAACTCGAGAAAATCCAGGAGGTTTTGCCCTCCAGGCGAGATGAGGCCCATTTCCGCTGAGGCTTCTCGAGGCCAATCACATCTAACCACTGGAACTTCCAAAGGGTCCTTCACACCATTGCTGCAACTCAAGAAGTTCCCCGACATACCCGTCTCCACTCGAGAGGAAGCACGTGGGGTCCCGCACACATCCAGGGGAGCCCCGTTTCCGCCTCCTAGCTCGAGATGAGGGATCCTTTCCCTGTTTCGTAGGGAAAGAATTCCCGGCGTTCCCGTCGCATCTCAAGAGGAGGCGCTCTCCACAGGAAAGGCGAGAGGAACTCCAGGGTCGTGACACCATTCCAAGAGTCCCCCAGATGTGTCAGTCCATTCCAGAGGAACCTGTTTTCCCTGCACTGCCTTGACGTTCAAGCCGAGGTTCGACTCCCACCACGTGTGCACGTGGGACAGCCCTGTGGGAAAGCCTCGTGGGAAAGCCTCGTGGGAAAGACTCGAGGGAAAACCATAGATCCTTTGATCCACGCGGCGGACTGCGTGACACTGCTGCTACCGCTCTGGAGGAAAGCGCAAGTGCATGCCCGCATTCGAGACGAGGACTGACTCCCCTGGGGAGACTCCAGAAGTACCCCAAGATCCATGTCAGCACTGGAGAGGAATCCTCAGGTTCCGGCCCCGACTCCACACAAGGTCTTAGGCCCCGGCATCGACGGGAGAGGAATCCCGAGAGGCCCCTGAGGAACTCGCATGGGGACTGGCCTTTCCTGAGGCCACCAGAGCGGGTCCCTGAGGTCCCCGTCGTAAGTCGAGAGCACCTGCCGCAACTCGAGAAAATCCAGGAGGTTTTGCCCTCCAGGCGAGATGAGGCCCATTTCCGCTGAGGCTTCTCGAGGCCAATCACATCTAACCACTGGAACTTCCAAAGGGTCCTTCACACCCTTGCTGCAACTCAAAAAGTTCCCCGACATACCCGTCTCCACTCGAGAGGAAGCACGTGGGGTCCCGCACACATCCAGGGGAGCCCCGTTTCGCCTCCTAGCTCGAGATGAGGGATCCTTTCCCTGTTTCGTAGGGAAAGAATTCCCGGCGTTCCCGTCGCATCTCAAGAGGAGGCGCTCTCCACAGGAAAGGCGAGAGGAACTCCAGGGTCGTGCCACCATTCCAAGAGTCCCCCAGATGTGTCAGTCCATTCCAGAGGAACCTTTTTTCCCTGCACTGCCTTGACGTTCAAGCCGTGGATCCACTCCCACCACGTGTGCACGTGGGACAGCCCTGTGGGAAAGCCTCGTGGGAAAGCCTCGTGGGAAAGACTCGAGGGAAAACCATAGATCCTTTGATCCACGCGGCGGACTGCGTGACACTGCTGCTACCGCTCTGGAGGAAAGCGCAAGTGCATGCCCGCATTCGAGACGAGGACTGACTCCCCTGGGGAGACTCCAGAAGTACCCCAAGATCCATGTCAGCACTGGAGAGGAATCCTCAGGTTCCGGCCCCGACTCCACACAAGGTCTTAGGCCCCGGCATCGACGGGAGAGGAATCCCGAGAGGCCCCCGAGGAACTCGCATGGGGACTGGCCTTTCCTGAGGCCACCAGAGCGGGTCCCTGAGGTCCCCGTCGTAAGTCGAGAGCACCTGCCGCAACTCGAGAAAATCCAGGAGGTTTTGCCCTCCAGGCGAGATGAGGCCCATTTCCGCTGAGGCTTCTAGAGGCTAATCACGTCTAACCACTGGAACTTCCAAAGGGTCCTTCACACCCTTGCTGCAACTCAAGAAGTTCCCCGACAGACCCGTCTCCACTCGAGAGGAAGCACGTGGTGTCCCGCCCACATCCAGGGGAGCTCCGTTTCCGACTCCTAGCTCGAGATGAGGGATCCTTTCCCTGTTTCGTAGGGAAAGAATTCCCGGCGTTCCCGTCGCATCTCAAGAGGAGGCGCTCTCCACAGGAAAGGCGAGAGGAACTCCAGGGTCGTGCCACCATTCCAAGAGTCCCCCAGATGTGTCAGTCCATTCCAGAGGAATCTGTTTTCCCTGCACTGCCTTGACGTTCAAGCGGAGGATCGACTCCCACCACGTGTGCACGTGGGACAGCCCTGTGGGAAAGCCTCGTGGAAAAGCCTCGTGGAAAAGACTCGAGGGAAAACCATAGATCCTTTGATCCACGCGGCGGACTGCGTGACACTGCTGCTACCGCTCTGGAGGAAAGCGTAAGTGCATGCCCGCATTCGAGACGAGGACTGACTCCCCTGGGGAGACTCCAGAAGTACCCCAAGATCCATGTCAGCACTGGAGAGGAATCCTCAGGTTCCGGCCCCGACTCCACACAAGGTCTTAGGCCCCGGCATCGACGGGAGAGGAATCCACAGAGGAACTCGCATGGGGACTGGCCTTTCCTGAGGCCACCAGAGCGGGTCCCTGAGGTCCTCGTCGTAAGTCGAGAGCACCTGCCGCAACTCGAGAAAATCCAGGCGGTTTTGCCCTCCAGGCGAGATGAGGCCCATTTCCGCTGAGGCTTCTCGAGGCCAATCACATCTAACCACTGGAACTTCCAAAGGGTCCTTCACACCCTTGCTGCAACTCAAGAAGTTCCCCGACATACCCGTCTACACTCGAGAGGAAGCACGTGTGGTCCCGCACACATCCAGGGGAGCCCCGTTTCCGCCTCCTAGCTCGAGATGAGGGATCCTTTCCCTGTTTCGTAGGGAAAGAATTCCCGGCGTTCCCGTCGCATCTCAAGGGGAGGCGCTCTCCACAGGAAAGGCGAGAGGAACTCCAGGGTCGTGCCACCATTCCAAGAGTCCCCCAGATGTGTCAGTCCATTGCAGAGGAACCTGTTTTCCCTGCACTGCCTTGACGTTCAAGCCGAGGATCGACTCCCACCACGTGTGCACGTGGGACAGCCCTGTGGGAAAGCCTCGTGGGAAAGCCTCGTGGGAAAGACTCGAGGGAAAACCATAGATCCTTTGATCCACGCGGCGGACTGCGTGACACTGCTGCTACCGCTCTGGAGGAAAGCGCAAGTGCATGCCCGCATTCGAGACGAGGACTGACTCCCCTGGGGAGACTCCAGAAGTACCCCAAGATCCATGTCAGCACTGGAGAGGAATCCTCAGGTTCCGGCCCCGACTCCACACAAGGTCTTAGGCCCCGGCATCGACGGGAGAGGAATCCCGAGAGGCCCCCGAGGAACTCGCATGGGGACTGGCCTTTCCTGAGGCCACCAGAGCGGTTCCCTGAGGTCCCCGTCGTAAGTCGAGAGCACCTGCCGCAACTCGAGAAAATCCAGGAGGTTTTGCCCTCCAGGCGAGATGAGGCCCATTTCCCCTGAGGCTTCTCGAGGCTAATCACGTCTAACCAGTGGAACTTCCAAAGGGTCCTTCACACCCTTGCTGCAACTCAAGAAGTTCCCCGACATACCCGTCTCCACTCGAGAGGAAGCACGTGGGTCCCGCACACATCCAGGGGAGCCCCGTTTCCGCCTCCTAGCTCGAGATGAGGGATCCTTTCCCTGTTTCGTAGGGAAAGAATTCCCGGCGTTCCCGTCGCATCTCAAGAGGAGGCGCTCTCCACAGGAAATGCGAGAGGAACTCCAGGGTCGTGCCACCATTCCAAGAGTCCCCCAGATGTGTCAGTCCATTCCAGAGGAACCTGTTTTCCCTGCACTGCCTTGACGTTGAAGCCGAGGATCGACTCCCACCACGTGTGCACGTGGGACAGCCCTGTGGGAAAGCCTCGTGGGAAAGCCTCGTGGGAAAGACTCGAGGGAAAACCATAGATCCTTTGATCCACGCGGCGGACTGCGTGACACTGCTGCTACCGCTCTGGAGGAAAGCGCAAGTGCATGCCCGCATTCGAGACGAGGACTGACTCCCCTGGGGAGACTCCAGAAGTACCCCAAGATCCATGTCAGCACTGGAGAGGAATCCTCAGGTTCCGGCCCCGACTCCACACAAGGTCTTAGGCGCCGGCATCGACGGGAGAGGAATCCCGAGAGGCCCCCGAGGAACTCGCATGGGGACTGGCCTTTCCTGAGGCCATCAGAGCGGTTCCCTGAGGTCCCCGTCGTAAGTCGAGAGCACCTGCCGCAACTCGAGAAAATCCAGGAGGTTTTGCCCTCCAGGCGAGGTGAGGCCCATTTCCGCTGAGGCTTCTCGAGGCCAATCACATCTAACCACTGGAACTTCCAAAGGGTCCTTCACACCCTTGCTGCAACTCAAGAAGTTCCCCGACATACCCGTCTCCACTCGAGAGGAAGCACGTGGGGTCCCGCACACATCCAGGGGAGCCCCGTTTCGTCTCCTAGCTCGAGATGAGGGATCCTTTCCCTGTTTCGTAGGGAAAGAATTCCCGGCGTTCCCGTCGCATCTCAAGAGGAGGCGCTCTCCACAGGAAAGGCGAGAGGAACTCCAGGGTCGTGCCACCATTCCAAGAGTCCCCCAGATGTGTCAGTCCATTCCAGAGGAACCTGTTTTCCCTGCACTGCCTTGACGTTCAAGCCGAGGATCGACTCCCACCACGTGTGCACGTGGGACAGCCCTGTGGGAAAGCCTCGTGGGAAAGCCTCGTGGAAAAGACTCGAGGGAAAACCATAGATCCTTTGATCCACGCGGCGGACTGCGTGACACTGCTGCTACCGCTCTGGAGGAAAGCGCAAGTGCATGCCCGCATTCGAGACGAGGACTGACTCCCCTGGGGAGACTCCAGAAGTACCCCAAGATCCATGTCAGCACTGGAGAGGAATCCTCAGGTTTCGGCCCCGACTCCACACAAGGTCTTAGGCCCCGGCATCGACGGGAGAGGAATCCCGAGAGGCCCCCGAGGAACTCGCATGGGAACTGGCCTTTCCTGAGGCCACCAGAGCGGGTCCCTGAGGTCCCCGTCGTAAGTCGAGAGCACCTGCCGCAACTCGAGAAAATCCAGGAGGATTTGCCCTCCAGGCGAGATGAGGCCCATTTCCGCTGAGGCTTCTCGAGGCCAATCACATCTAACCACTGGAACTTCCAAAGGGTCCTTCACACCCTTGCTGCAACTCAAGAAGTTCCCGGACATACCCGTCTCCACTCGAGAGGAAGCACGTGGGGTCCCGCACACATCCAGGGGAGCCCCGTTTCCGCCTCCTAGCTCGAGATGAGGGATCCTTTCCCTGTTTCGTAGGGAAAGAATTCCCGGCGTTCCCGTCGCATCTCAAGAGGAGGCGCTCTCCACAGGAAAGGCGAGAGGAACTCCAGTGTCGTGACACCATTCCAAGAGTCCCCCAGATGTGTCAGTCCATTCCAGAGGAACCTGTTTTCCCTGCACTGCCTTGACGTTCAAGCCGAGGATCGACTCCCACCACGTGTGCACGTGGGACAGCCCTGTGGGAAAGCCTCGTGGGAAAGCCTCGTGGGAAAGCCTCGAGGGAAAACCATAGATCCTTTGATCCACGCGGCGGACTGTGTGACACTGCTGCTACCGCTCTGAAGGAAAGCGCAAGTGCATGCCCGCATTCGAGACGAGGACTGACTCCCCTGGGGAGACTCCAGAAGTACCCCAAGATCCATGTCAGCACTGGAGAGGAATCCTCAGGTTCCGGCCCCGACTCCACACAAGGTCTTAGGCCCCGGCATCGACGGGAGAGGAATCCCGAGAGGCCCCCGAGGAACTCGCATGGGGACTGGCCTTTCCTGAGGCCACCAGAGCGGGTCCCTGAGGTCCCCGTCGTAAGTCGAGAGCACCTGCCGCAACTCGAGAAAATCCAGGAGGTTTTGCCCTCCAGGCGAGATGAGGCCCATTTCCGCTGAGGCTTCTAGAGGCCAATCACGTCTAACCACTGGAACTTCCAAAGGGTCCTTCACACCCTTGCTGCAACTCAAGAAGTTCCCCGACATACCCGTCTCCACTCGAGAGGAAGCACGTGGTGTCCCGCCCACATCCAGGGGAGCTCCGTTTCCGACTCCTAGCTCGAGATGAGGGATCCTTTCCCTGTTTCGTAGGGAAAGAATTCCCGGCGTTCCCGTCGCATCTCAAGAGGAGGCGCTCTCCACAGGAAAGGCGAGAGGAACTCCAGGGTCGTGCCACCATTCCAAGAGTCCCCCAGATGTGTCAGTCCATTCCAGAGGAATCTGTTTTCCCTGCACTGCCTTGACGTTCAAGCCGAGGATCGACTCCCACCACGTGTGCACGTGGGACAGCCCTGTGGGAAAGCCTCGTGGGAAAGCCTCGTGGAAAAGACTCGAGGGAAAACCATAGATCCTTTGATCCACGCGGCGGACTGCGTGACACTGCTGCTACCGCTCTGGAGGAAAGCGCAAGTGCATGCCCGCATTCGAGACGAGGACTGACTCCCCTGGGGAGACTCCAGAAGTACCCCAAGATCCATGTCAGCACTGGAGAGGAATCCTCAGGTTCCGGCCCCGACTCCACACAAGGTCTTAGGCCCAGGCATCGACGGGAGAGGAATCCACAGAGGAACTCGCATGGGGACTGGCCTTTCCTGAGGCCACCAGAGCGGGTCCCTGAGGTCCTCGTCGTAAGTCGAGAGCACCTGCCGCAAGTCGAGAAAATCCAGGCGGTTTTGCCCTCCAGGCGAGATGAGGCCCATTTCCGCTGAGGCTTCTCGAGGCCAATCACATCTAACCACTGGAACTTCCAAAGGGTCCTTCACACCCTTGCTGCAACTCAAGAAGTTCCCCGACATACCCGTCTACACTCGAGAGGAAGCACGTGGGGTCCCGCACACATCCAGGGGAGCCCCGTTTCCGCCTCCTAGCTCGAGATGAGGGATCCTTTCCCTGTTTCGTAGGGAAAGAATTCCCGGCGTTCCCGTCGCATCTCAAGGGGAGGCGCTCTCCACAGGAAAGGCGAGAGGAACTCCAGGGACGTGACACCATTCCAAGAGTCCCCCAGATGTGTCAGTCCATTGCAGAGGAACCTGTTTTCCCTGCACTGCCTTGACGTTCAAGCCGAGGATCGAGTCCCACCACGTGTGCACGTGGGACAGCCCTGTGGGAAAGCCTCGTGGGAAAGACTCGAGGGAAAACCATAGATCCTTTGATCCACGCGGGGACTGCCTGACACTGCTGCTACCGCTCTGGAGGAAAGCGCAAGTGCATGCCCGCATTCGAGACGAGGACTGACTCCCCTGGGGAGACTCCAGAAGTACCCCAAGATCCAGGTCAGCACTGGAGAGGAATCCTCAGGTTCCGGCCCCGACTCCACACAAGGTCTTAGGCCCCGGCATCGACTGGAGAGGAATCCCGAGACGCCCCCGAGGAACTCGCATGGGGACTGGCCTTTCCTGAGGCCACCAGAGCGGTTCCCTGAGATCCCCGTCGTAAGTCGAGAGCACCTGCCGCAACTCGAGAAAATCCAGGAGGTTTTGCCCTCCAGGCGAGATGAGGCCCATTTCCGCTGAGGCTTCTCGAGGCCAATCACATCTAACCACTGGAACTTCCAAAGGGTCCTTCACACCCTTGCTGCAACTCAAGAAGTTCCCCGACATACCCGTCTCCACTCGAGAGGAAGCACGTGGGGTCCCGCACACATCCAGGGGAGCCCCGTTTCCGCCTCCTAGCTCGAGATGAGGGATCCTTTCCCTGTTTCGTAGGGAAAGAATTCCCGGCGTTCCCGTCGCATCTCAAGAGGAGGCGCTCTCCACAGGAAAGGCGAGAGGAACTCCAGGGTCGAGACACCATTCCAGAGTCCCCCAGATGTGTCAGTCCATTCCAGAGGAACCTGTTTTCCCTGCACTGCCTTGACGTTCAAGCCGAGGATCGACTCCCACCACGTGTGCACGTGGGACAGCCCTGTGGGAAAGCCTCGTGGGAAAGCCTCGTGGGAAAGACTCGAGGGAAAACCATAGATCCTTTGATCCACGCGGCGGACTGCGTGACACTGCTGCTACCGCTCTGGAGGAAAGCGCAAGTGCATGCCCGCATTCGAGACGAGGACTGACTCCCCTGGGGAGACTCCAGAAGTACCCCAAGATCCATGTCAGCACTGGAGAGGAATCCTCAGGTTCCGGCCCCGACTCCACACAAGGTCTTAGGCCCCGGCATTGACGGGAGAGGAATCCCGAGACGCCCCCGAAGAACTCGCATGGGGACTGGCCTTTCCTGAGGCCACCAGAGCGGTTCCCTGAGGTCCCTGTCGTAAGTCGAGAGCACCTGCCGCAACTCGAGAAAATCCAGGAGGTTTTGCCCTCCAGGCGAGATGAGGCCCATTTCCGCTGAGGCTTCTCGAGGCCAATCACATCTAACCACTCGAACTTCCAAAGGGTCCTTCACACCATTGCTGCAACTCAAGAAGTTCCCCGACATACCCGTCTCCACTCGAGAGGAAGCACGTGGGGTCCCGCACACATCCAGGGGAGCCCCGTTTCCGCCTCCTAGCTCGAGATGAGGGATCCTTTCCCTGTTTCGTAGGGAAAGAATTCCCGGCGTTCCCGTCGCATCTCAAGAGGAGGCGCTCTCCACAGGAGAGGCGAGAGGAACTCCAGGGTCGTGCCACCATTCCAAGAGACGCCCAGATGTGTCAGTCCATTACAGAGAAACCTGTTTTCCCTGCATTGCCTTGACGTTCAAGCCGAGGATCGACTCCCTCCACCTGTCCCCGTGGGACAGCCCTGTGGGAAAGCCTCGTGGGAAAGCCTCGTGTGAAAGACTCGAGGGAAAACCATAGATCCTTTGATCCACACGGCGGACTGCGTGACACTGCTGCTACCGCTCTGGAGGAAAGCGCAAGTGCATGCCCGCATTCGAGACGAGGACTGACTCCCCTGGGGAGACTCCAGAAGTACCCCAAGATCCATGTCAGCACTGGAGAGGAATACTCAGTTTCCGGCCCCGACTCCACACAAGGTCTTAGGACCCGGCATCGACGGGAGAGGAATCCCGAGAGGCCCCCGAGGAACTCGCATGGGGACTCGCCTTTCCTGAGGCCACCAGAGCGGGTCCCTGAGGTCCCCGTCGTAAGTCGAGAGCACCTGCCGGAACTCGAGAAAATCCAGGCGGTTTTGCACTCCAGGCGAGATGAGGCCCATTTCCGCTGAGGCTTCTCGAGGCTAATCACGTCTAACCACTGGAAATTCCAAAGGGTCCTTCACACCCTTGCTGCAACTCAAGAAGTTCCCCGACATACCCGTCTCCACTCGAGAGGAAGCACGTGGGTCCCGCACACATCCAGGGGAGCCCCGTTTCCGCCTCCTAGCTCGAGATGAGGGATCCTTTCCCTGTTTCGTAGGGAAAGAATTCCCGGCATTCCCGTCGCATCTGAAGAGGAGGCGCTATCCACAGGAACGGCGAGAGGAACTCCAGGGTCGTGCCACCATTCCAAGAGTCCCCCAGATGTGTCAGTCCATTGCAGAGGAACCTGTTTTCCCTGCACTGCCTTGACGTTCAAGCCGAGGATCCACTCCCACCACGTGTGCACGTGGGACAGCCCTGTGGGAAAGCCTCGTGGGAAAGCCTCGTGGCAAAGACTCGAGGGGAAACCATAGATCCTTTGATCCACGGGGCGGACTGCGTGACACTGCTGCTACCGCTCTGGAGGAAAGCGCAAGTGCATGCCCGCATTCGAGACGAGGACTGACTCCCCTGGGGAGACTCCAGAAGTACCCCAAGATCCATGTCAGCACTGGAGAGGAATCCTCAGGTTCCGGCCCCGACTCCACACAAGGTCTTAGGCCCCGGCATCGACGGGAGAGGAATCCCGAGAGGCCCCCGAGGAACTCGCATGGGGACTGGCCTTTCCTGAGGCCACCAGAGCGGGTCCCTGAGGTCCCCGTCGTAAGTCGAGAGCACCTGCCGCAACTCGAGAAAATCCAGGAGGTTTTGCCCTCCAGGCGAGATGAGGCCCATTTCCGCTGAGGCTTCTAGAGGCTAATCACGTCTAACCACTGGAACTTCCAAAGGGTCATTCACACCCTTGCTGCAACTCAAGAAGTTCCCCGACATACCCGTCTCCACTCGAGAGGAAGCACGTGGTGTCCCGCCCACATCCAGGGGAGCTCCGTTTCCGACTCCTAGCTCGAGATGAGGGATCCTTTCCCTGTTTCGTAGGGAAAGAATTCCCCACGTTCCCGTCGCATCTCAAGAGGAGGCGCTCTCCACAGGAAAGGCGAGAGGAACTCCAGGGTCGTGCCACCATTCCAAGAGTCCCCCAGATGTGTCAGTCCATTCCAGAGGAATCTGTTTTCCCTGCACTGCCTTGACGTTCAAGCCGAGGATCGACTCCCACCACGTGTGCACGTGGGACAGCCCTGTGGGAAAGCCTCGTGGGAAAGCCTCGTGGAAAAGACTCGAGGGAAAACCATAGATCCTTTGATCCACGCGGCGGACTGCGTGACACTGCTGCTACCGCTCTGGAGGAAAGCGCAAGTGCATGCCCGCCTTCGAGAGGAGGACTGACTCCCCTGGGGAGACTCCAGAAATACCGCAAGATCCATGTCAGCACTGGAGAGGAATCCTCAGGTTCCGGCCCCGACTCCACACAAGGTCTTAGGCCCCGGCATCGACGGGAGAGGAATCCCGAGAGGCCCCCGAGGAACTCGCATGGGGACTGGCCTTTCCTGAGGCCACCAGAGCGGGTCCCTGAGGTCCCCGTCTTAAGTCGAGAGCACCTGCCGCAACTCGAGAAAATCCAGGAGGTTTTGCCCTCCAGGCGAGATGAGGCCCATTTCCGCTGAGGCTTCTCGAGGCCAATCACATCTAACCACTGGAACTTCCAAAGGGTCCTTCACACCCTTGCTGCAACTCAAGAAGTTCCCCGACATACCCGTCTCCACTCGAGAGGAAGCACGTGGGTCCCGCACACATCCAGGGGAGCCCCGTTTCCGCCTCCTAGCTCGAGATGAGGGATCCTTTCCCTGTTTCGTAGGGAAAGAATTCCCGGCGTTCCCGTCGCATCTCAAGAGGAGGCGCTCTCCACAGGAAAGGCGAGAGGAACTCCAGGGTCGTGCCACCATTCCAAGAGTCCCCGAGATGTGTCAGTCCATTCCAGAGGAACCTGTTTTCCCTGCACTGCCTTGACGTTCAAGCCGAGGATCGACTCTCACCACGTGTGCACGTGGGACAGCCCTGTGGGAAAGCCTCGTGGGAAAGCCTCGTGGGAAAGACTCGAGGGAAAACCATAGATCCTTTGATCCACGCGGCAGACTGCGTGACACTGCTGCTACCGCGCTGGAGGAAAGCACAAGTGCATGCCCGCCTTCGAGACGAAGACTGACTCCCCTGGGGAGACTCCAGAAGTACCGCAAGATCCATGTCAGCACTGGAGAGGAATCGTCAGGTTCCGGCCCCGACTCCACACAAGGTCTTAGGCCCCGGCATCGACGGGAGAGGAATCCCGAGAGGCCCCCGAGGAACTCACATGGGGACTGGCCTTTCCTGAGGCCACCAGAACGGGTCCCTGAGGTCCCCGTCGTAAGTGGAGAGCACCTGCCGCAACTGGAATAAATCCAGGAGGTTTTGCCCTCCAGGCGAGATGAGGCCCATTTCCGCTGAGGCTTCTCGAGGCCAATCACATCTAACCACTGGAACTTCCAAAGGGTACTTCACACCCTTGCTGCAACTCAAGAAGTTCCCCGACATACCCGTCTCCATTCGAGAGGAAGCACGTGGTGTCCCGCACACATCCAGGGGAGCCCCGTTTCCGCCTCCTAGCTCGAGATGAGGGATCCTTTCCCTGTTTCGTAGGGAAAGAATTCCCGGCGTTCCCGTCGCATCTCAAGAGGATGCGCTCTCCACAGGAAAGGCGAGAGGAACTCCAGGGTCGTGCCACCATTCCAAGAGTCCCCCAGATGTGTCAGTCCATTCCAGAGGAACCTGTTTTCCCTGCACTGCCTTGACGTTCAAGCCGAGGATCGACTCCCACCACGTGTGCACGTGGGACAGCCCTGTGGGAAAGCCTCGTGGGAAAGCCTCGTGGGAAAGACTCGAGGGAAAACCATAGATCCTTTGATCCACGCGGCGGACTGCGTGACACTGCTGCTACCGCTCTGGAGGAAAGCGCAAGTGCATGCCCACATTCGAGACGAGGACTGACTCCCCTGGGGAGACTCCAGAAGTACCCCAAGATCCATGTCAGCACTGGAGAGGAATCCTCAGGTTCCGGCCCCGACTCCACACAAGGTCTTAGGCCCCGGCATCGACGGGAGAGGAATCCCGAGAGGCCCCCGAGGAACTCGCATGGGGACTGGCCTTTCCTGAGGCCACCAGAGCGGGTCCCTGAGGTCCCCGTCGTAAGTCGAGAGCACCTGCCGCAACTCGAGAAAATCCAGGAGGTTTTGCCCTCCAGGCGAGATGAGGCCCATTTCCGCTGAGGCTTCTCGAGGCCAATCACATCTAACCACTGGAACTTCCAAAGGGTCCTTCACACCATTGCTGCAACTCAAGAAGTTCCCCGACATACCCGTCTCCATTCGAGAGGAAGCACGTGGGGTCCCGAACACATCCAGGGGAGCCCCGTTTCCGCCTCCTAGCTCGAGATGAGGGATCCTTTCCCTGTTTCGTAGGGAAAGAATTCCCGGCGTTCCCGTCGCATCTCAAGAGGATGCGCTCTCCACAGGAAAGGCGAGAGGAACTCCAGGGTCGTGCCACCATTCCAAGAGTCCCCCAGATGTGTCAGTCCATTCCAGAGGAACCTGTTTTCCCTGCACTGCCTTGACGTTCAAGCCGAGGATCGACTCCCACCACGTGTGCACGTGGGAAAGCCCTGTGGGAAAGCCTCGTGGGAAAGCCTCGTGGGAAAGACTCGAGGGAAAACCATAGATCCTTTGATCCACGCGGCGGACTGCGTGACACTGCTGCCACCGCTCTGGAGGAAAGCGCAAGTGCATGCCCGCATTCGAGACGAGGACTGACTCCCCTGGGGAGACTCCAGAAGTACCCCAAGGTCCATGTCAGCACTGGAGAGGAATCCTCAGGTTCCGGCCCCGACTCCACACAAGGTCTTAGGCCCCGGCATCGACGGGAGAGGAATCCCGAGAGGCCCCCGAGGAACTCGCATGGGGACTGGCCTTTCCTGAGGCCACCAGAGCGGGTCCCTGAGGTCCCCGTCGTAAGTCGAGAGCACCTGCCGCAACTCGAGAAAATCCAGGAGGTTTTGCCCTCCAGGCGAGATGAGGCCCATTTCCGCTGAGGCTTCTCGAGGCCAATCACATCTAACCACTGGAACTTCCAAAGGGTCCTTCACACTCTTGCTGCAACTCAAGAAGTTCCCGGACATACCCGTCTGCACTCGAGAGGAAGCACGTGGTGTCCCGCACACATCCAGGGGAGCCCCGTTTCCGCCTCCTAGCTCGAGATGAGGGATCCTTTCCCTGTTTCGTAGGGAAAGAATTCCCGGCGTTCCCGTCGCATCTCAAGAGGAGGCGCTCTCCACAGGAAAGGCGAGAGGAACTCCAGGGTCGTGCCACCATTCCAAGAGTCCCCCAGATGTGTCAGTCCATTCCAGAGGAACCTGTTTTCCCTGCACTGCCTTGACGTTCAAGCCGAGGATCGACTCCCACCACGTGTGCACGTGGGACAGCCCTGTGGGAAAGCCTCGTGGGAAAGCCTCGTGGGAAAGCCTCGTGGGAAAGACTCGAGGGAAAACCATAGATCCTTTGATCCACCCGGCGGACTGCGTGACACTGCTGCCACCGCTCTGGAGGAAAGCGCAAGTGCATGCCCGCATTCGAGACGAGGACTGACTCCCCTGGGGAGACTCCAGAAGTACCCCAAGGTCCATGTCAGCACTGGAGAGGAATCCTCAGGTTCCGGCCCCGACTCCACACAAGGTCTTAGGCCCCGGCATCGACGGGAGAGGAATCCCGAGAGGCCCCCGAGGAACTCGCATGGGTACTGGCCTTTCCTGAGGCCACCAGAGCGGGTCCCTGGGTTCCCCGTCGTAAGTCGAGAGCACCTGCCGTAACTCGAGAAAATCCAGGAGGTTTTGCCCTCCAGGCGAGATGAGGCCCATTTCCGCTGAGGCTTCTGGAGGCTAATCACGTCTAACCACTGGAACTTCCAAAGGGTCCTTCACACACTTGCTGCAACTCAAGAAGTTCCCCGACATACCCGTCTCCACTCGAGAGGAAGGACGTGGGGTCCCGCCCACATCCAGGGGAGCCCCGTTTCCGACTCCTAGCTCGAGATGAGGGATCCTTTCCCTGTTTCGTAGGGAAAGAATTCCCGGCGTTCCCGTCGCATCTCAAGAGGAGGCGCTCTCCACAGGAAAGGCGAGAGGAACTCCAGGGTCGTGCCACCATTCCAAGAGTCCCCCAGATATGTCAGTCCATTCCAGAGGAACCTGTTTTCCCTGCACTGCCTTGACGTTCAAGCCAAGGATCGACTCCCACCACGTGTGCACGTGGGACAGCCCTGTGGGAAATCCTCGTGGGAAAGCCTCGTGGGAAAGCCTCGTGGGAAAGACTCGAGGGTAAACCATAGATCCTTTGATCCACGCGGCGGACTGCGTGACACTGCTGCTACTGCTCTGGAGGAAAGCGCAAGTGCATGCCCGCATTCGAGACGAGGACTGACTCCCCTGGGGAGACTCCAGAAGTACCCCAAGATCCATGTCAGCACTGGAGAGGAATCCTCAGGTTCCGGCCCCGACTCCAGAGAAGGACTTAGGCCCCGGCATCGACGGGAGAGGGATCCCGAGAGGCCCCCGAGGAACTCGCCTGGGGACTGGCTTTTCCTAAGGCCACCAGAGCGGGTCCCTGAGGTCCCCGTCGTAAGTCGAGATCACCTGCGCAACTCGAGAAAATACAGGAGGTTTTGCCCACCAGGCGAGATGAGGCTCATTTCCAATGAGGCTTCTCGAGGCTAATCACGTCTAAACACTGGAACTTCCAAAGCGTCCTTCACACCCTTGCTGCAACTCAAGATGTTCCCCGACATACCCGTCTCCACTCGAAAGGAAGCACGTGGGGTCCCGCACACATCCAGGGGAGCCCTGTTTCCGCCTCCTAGTTCGAGATGAGTGATCCTTTCCCTGTTTCGTAGGGAAAGAATTCCCGGCGTTCCCGTCACATCTCAAGAGGAGGCGCTCTCCACAGGAAAGGCGAGAGGAACTCCAGGGTCGTGCCACCATTCCAAGAGTCCCCCAGATGTGTCAGTCCATTCCAGAGGAACCTGTTTTCCCTGCACTGCCTTGACGTTCAAGCCAAGGATCGACTCCCACCACGTGTGCACTTGGGACAGCCCTGTGGGAAAGCCTCGTGGGAAAGACTCGTGGGAAAGACTCGAGGGAAAACCATAGATCCTTTGATCCATGCGGCGGACTGCGTGACACTGCTGCTACCGCTCTGGAGGAAAGCGCAAGTGCATGCCCGCATTCGAGACGAGGACTGACTCCCCTGGGGAGACTCCAGAAGTACCCCAAGATCCATGTCAGCACTGGAGAGGAATCCTCAGGTTCCGGCCCCGACTCCACACAAGGTCTTAGGCCCCGGCATCGACGGGAAAGGAATCCCCAGAGGAACTCGCATGGGGACTGGCCTTTCCTGAGGCCACCAGAGCGGGTCCCTGAGGTCCCCGTCGTAAGTCGAGAGCACCTGGGGCAACTCGAAAAAATCCAGGAGGTTTTGCCCTCCAGGCGAGATGAGGCCCATTTCCGCTGAGGCTTCTCGAGGCCAATCACATCTAACCACTGGAACTTCCAAAGGGTCCTTCACACCCTTGCTGCAACTCAAGAAGTTCCCCGACATAGCCGTCTCCACTCGAGAGGAAGCACGAGGGTCCCGAACACATCCAGGGGAGCCCCGTTTACGCCTCCAAGCTCGAGATGAGGGATCTTTTCCCTGTTTCGTAGGGAAAGAATTCCCGGCGTTTCCGTCGCATCTCAAGAGAAGGCGCTCTCCACAGGAAAGGCGGGAGGAACTTCAGGGTCGTGCCACCATTCCTAGAGTCCCCCAGATGTGTCAGTCCATTCCAGAGGAACCTGTTTTCCCTGCACAACTTTGACGTTCAAGCCGAGGATCGACTCCCACCACGTGTGCAGGTGGGACAGCCCTGTGGGAAAGCCTCATGGGAAAGCCTCGTGGGAAATCCTCGTGGGAAAGACTCGAGGGAAAACCATAGATCCTTTGATCCACGCATCGGACTGCATGACACTGCTGCTACCGATCTGGAGGAATGCGCAAGTGCATGCCCGCATTCGAGACGAGGACTGACTCCCCTGGGGAGACTCCAGAAGTACCCCAAGATGCATGTCAGCACTGGAGAGGAATCCGCAGGTTCCGGCCCCGACTCCACACAAGGTCTTAGGCCACGGCATGGACTGGAGCGGAATCCTGAGAGGCCCCCGAGGAACTCGCATGCTGACTTGCCTTTCCTGAGGCCACCAGAGCGGGTCCCTGAGGTCCCCGTCGTAAGTCGAGAGCACCTGCCGCAACTCGAGAAAATCCAGGAGGTTTTGCCCTCCAGGCGAGATGAGGCCCATTTCCGCTGAGGCTTCTCGAGGCTAATCACATCTAACCACTGGAACTTCCAAAGGGTCCTTCACACCCTTGCTGCAACTCAAGAAGTTCCCCGACATAGCCGTCTCCACTCGAGAGGAAGCACGAGGGACCCGCACACATCCAGGGGAGCCCCGTTTCCGACTCCTAGCTCGAGATGAGGGATCCTTTCCCTGTTTCGTAGGGAAAGAATTCCCCGCGTTCCCGTCGCATCTCAAGAGGAGGCGCTCTCCACAGGAAAGGCGAGAGGAACTCCAGGGTCGTGCCACCGTTCCAAGAGTCCCCCAGATGTGTCAGTCCATTCCAGAGGAACCTGTTTTCCCTTCACTGCCTTGACGTTCAAGCCGAGGATCGACTCCCACCACGTGTGCACGTGGGACAGCCCTGTGGGAAAGCCTCGTGGGAAAGCCTCGTGGGAAAGACTCGAGGGAAAACCATAGATCCTTTGATCCACGCGGCGGACTGCGTGACACTGCTGCTACCGCTCTGGAGGAAAGCGCAAGTGCATGCCCGCATTCGAGACGAGGACTGACTCCCCTGGGGAGACTCCAGAAGTACCCCAAGATCCATGTCAGCACTGGAGAGGAATCCTCAGGTTCCGGCCCCGACTCCACACAAGGTCTTATGCCCCGGCATCGAAGGGAGAGGAATCCCGAGAGGACCCCGAGGAACTCGCATGGCGACTGGCCTTTCCTGAGGCCACCAGAGCGGGTCCCTGAGGTCCCCGTCGTAAGTCGAGAGCACCTGCGGCAACTCGAGAAAATCCAGGAGGTTTGCCCTCCAGGCGAGATGAGGCCCATTTCCACTGAGGCTTCTCGAGGCTAATCACACCTAACCTCTGGAACTTCCAAAAGGTCCTTCACAACCTTGCCGCAACTCAAGAAGTTCCTCGACATCCTGGTCTCCACTGTAGAGGAAGCACGAGGGTCCCGCCCACATCCAGAAGAGCCCCGTTTCTGCTTCGTTGCTCGAGATGTGGAATCCTTTCCCTGCTTCGTCGGGCAAGAATTCCCGGCGTTCCCTTCGCATCTCAAGTGGAGGCGCTCTCCATAGGGAAGGCGAGAGGAACTCCAGCGTCGTGCCACCATTCCAAGAGTCGGCTAGATGTCTTAGTCCATTCCAGAGGAATCTGTTTTCCCTGCACTACCTCGACATTCAAGCCGAGGATCGACTCACAACTCGGTGGCACGTGGGACAGCCCTGTGGGAAGGACTGGTGGGAACACCTCGTGGGAAATCCTCAAGGGAAAGGCACAGATCACTTGATGTAGGCGATGGGAACAATGACTCTGCTGCTACAGCTGTTGAGGAAAGCGCACGTGCATGCCCCCATTCGAGACGAGGACTTACTCCAATGGGGAGACTCCAGACGTACCCGAAAATCCATGTCAGCACTGCAGAGGAATACTCAGGTCCTGGGCCCGACTCCACACAAGGACTTAGGCCCCGGCATCAACGGGAAAGTAATCCCGAGAGGCCCCCGAGCAACTCGATTGGGGACTGGCCAGTCCTGAGTCCACCAGAGCAGGTCCCTGATGTCCCCGCCTTAAGTCGAGAGCGCCTGCCACAACTCGAGAAAATCCAAGCGGTTTTGCCCTCCAGGCGAGATGAGGCCCATTTCTGCTGAGGCTTCTCGAGGCTAATCACACCTAACCTCTGGAACTTCCAAAAGGTACTTCACACCCTTGCTGCAACTCAAGAAGTTCCCCGACATCTCCGTCTCCACTGTAGAGGAAGCACGACGGTCCCGCCCACATCCAGAGGAGCCCCCGTTTACGCCTTGTAGCTCGAGATGAGGGATCCTTCCCATGCTTCCTCGGGAAAGAATTCCCAGGGTTCCCATCGCATCTCAAGAGGAGGCGCTCTCGACAGCAAAAGCGAGAGGAAATCGAGGGCCGTGCCGCTATCCCAAAGTCCCCCAGATATCACAGTCCATTCAAGAGGAACATGTTTTCCTTGCACTGCCACGACTTTCACGCTGAGGATCTACTCACACAATGGTCGCACGTGGGACAGCCCTGTTGGATCGCCTCGTGAGAACACCTCGGGGGAAAGCCTCGAGGGAAAGATACAGATCCCTTGATCCAGGCGATGGGAAGCGTGACACTGCTGGTACAGTCTTGAGGAAAGCGCTCGTGCATGCCGCCATTCGAGACGAGGACTTACTCCCCTGGGGAGACTCCAGAAGTACCCCAAGATCCATGTCAGCACTGGAGAGGAATCCTCAGGTTCCAGCCCCAACTCCACACAATGTCTTAGGCCCCGTTATAGAAGGTAGAGGAATCATGAGAGGTCCCCTTTCAACTCGCATGGGGACTGGCCTTTCCTGAGGCCACCAGAGTGTGTCCCTGAGGTCCCCGTCGTAAGTCGAGAGCACCTGCCGCAACTCGAGTAAATCCAGGAGGTTTTGCCCTCCAGGAGAGATGGGGCCGATTTCCTCGGAGGTTTCTCAAGGCTAATCACATCTAAGCTCTGGAACTTCCAAAAGTTCCTTCACACCCTTGCTGCAACTCAAGAAGTTCCCCGACATACCCGTCTCCCTTCGAGCGGAAGCACGAGGGTCCTGCCCACATCCAGAGGAGCCCCGTTTCCGCCTCGTAGCTCGAGATGAGGGATCCTTTCACTGCTTTGTCGGGAAAGAATTCTGGGCATTCCCGTCCAATCTCAAGAGGAGGCGGTCTCCACAGGAAACGTGGGAGGAACTACAGCATCGTTCCACCATTCCAAGAGTCCTCCAGAAGTCTCAGTCCATTCCAGAGGAACCTGTTTTCCCTACACTGCCTCGACTTTCAAGCCGAGGTTCGACTCCCACCTCGGTGATACGTGGGAGAGCACTGTGGGAGAGCCTGTTGGGAAAGCCTCGTGGGAAATCCTCAAAGGAAAACCAGAGTCCCATGATCAACGCGACAGGAAACGTGACACTGCTGGTACTGCTCGGGAGGACAGCACACGTGAATACCCCCTCTGGAGACAATGACTGACTCCCCTGGGGAGACTCCAGAAGTACCCCAAGATCCATGTCAGCACTGGGGAGGAATCCGCAGGTTCCGGCCCCAACTCCACACAAGGTCTTGAGTCCCGGCATCGATGGTACAGGAATCCCGAGAGGCCCCTGAGCAACTCGCATACGGACTGGCCTTTCCTGAGGCCACTAGAGAGGGTCCCTGAGATCGCCGTGGTAAGTCCAGAGCAGCTGCCACAACTGGATAAAATCCAGGAAGTTTTGCCCTCCAGGCGAGGTGATGCCCATTTCCACTGAGGCTTCTCGAAGCTAATGACACCTAAACTCTGGAACTTCATAAAGGTCCTTCACACCCTTGCTTCAACTCACGAGGTTCCCTGACATAACCGTTTACACTAGAGAGGAAGCACGAGGGTCCTGGCCACATCCAGAAGAGCCCCGTTTCCGCCTCGTAGCTCGAGATGAGGGATCCTTTCCCTGCTTGGTCGAGAAAGAATTCGGGGCATTCCCGTCGCATCTTAAGAGGAGAAGCTCTCCACAGGAAAGGAGAGAAGAACTCCAGTGTCGTGCGACCATTCCCAGAGTCCCCCAGATGTCTTCGCCCATTCCAGAGGAACCTGTTTTCCCTGCACTGCCTTGACTTTCACGCCGAGGATCGACTCCCACCACAGTGGCACTTGGGACCGCCCTGTGGGAAAGCCTCGTGGAAAATCCTCGTTGGAAAACCTCGAGGGAAAGCCACAGATCTCATGATCCATGCTCCTGGAACCAGACACTGCTGCTACCGTTCTGGAGGAAAGCGCACGTGCATGACCCCCTCTCGAGACGAGGACTTACTCCCCTGGGGAGACTCCAGAAGTTCCCCCAAGATCCATGTCAGCACTGAAGAGGAATCCTCATGTTCCGCCCCGACGCCACACAAGGTCTCAGGCCCCGGCATCGAAGCGAGAGGAATCCCGAGAGGCACCCGAGCAACTCGCATGAGGACTGGCATTGCCTGAGGCCACCAGAGCGAGTCCCTGAGGTCCCCGTCGTAACTCGAGAGCACCTGCCGCAACTCGAAAAAATCTAGGAGGTATTGCCCTCCAGGCGAGAAGAGCCCATTTCCGCTGAGGCTTCTCGAAGCTAATCAAACCTAACCTCTGTAACTTCCAAAAGTTCCTTCACACCCTTGCTGTAACTCAAGAAGTTGCCTGACATACCCGTCTCCACTCTATAGGAAGCACAAGGGTCCCGGCCACATCCAGAGGAGACCCGTTTCCGCCTCGAGATGAGGGACATTTCGCTGCTTTGTCGGGAAAGAATTCCCGGCGTTCCACTCTCACCTCAAGAGGAGGTGCTCTCCACAGGAAAGGCGAGAGGAACTCCAGCGTCGTGCCACCATTCCAAGAGTTCCCCAGAAGTCTCAGTCCATTCCAGTAGAACCTGTTTTACCTGCACTGCCTCGACTTTCACGCCGAGGATTGACTCCCATCACAGTGGCACGTGTGACAGCCCTGTGGGAAAGCCTCATGGGAAAGCCTCGAGGGAAAGCCACAGATCCCTTGTTCCAGGCGATGGAAAGCATGACACTGCTGCTACTGCTCTGGAGGAAAGCACACGTGCATGCCCCCATTTGAGACGAGGACTTACTCCCCTGGGGAGACTCCAGAATTACCCCATTATCCATGTCAGCACTGGAGAGGAATCCTCCGATTCCGGCCCCGCCTCCACACAAGGTATTAGGCGCAGGCATCGAAGGGAGAGGTATCCCGAGAGGCCCACGTGCAACTCGCATGGGGACTGGCCTTTCCTGAGGCCACCAGAGCGGTTCCCAGAGGTCCCCGTCGTATGTCGAGAGCACCTGCGGCAACTTCAGAAAATCCAGGAGGATTTGCCCTCCAGGCGAGATGAGGACCATTTCCGCTGAGGCTTCTCAAGGCTAATCACACCTAAGCTCTGGAACTTTCAAAGGGTCCTTGACACCCTTGCTGCAACTCAAGAAGTTCCCCGAGATACCCCTCTCCACTCGAGAGGAAGCACGTGGGTCCCACCCACATCCAGAAGAGCTCCATTTCTGCCTCGTAGGTCGAGATGAGGAATCCTTTCGCTGCTTGTTCAGGAGAGATTCCTGGGCGTTCCCGTCGCATCTCAAGAGTAGGGGCTCTCCACAGGAAAGCTGAGAGCAACTCCAGCGTAGTGCCACCATTCCAAGAGTCCCCCAGATGTCTCAGAACATTCCTGAGGAAACTGTTTTCCCTGCACTGCCTTGACTTTCACGAGGAGGATCGACTCCAACCACGGTCTCACGTGGGACAGCCCTGTGGGAAAGCCTCGTGGGAAAGCCTCGAGGGAAAGCCACAGATCCCTTGATCCACGCGACAGGAATCGTGACGCTGGTGCTACAGCTCGGAGGAAAGCGCACGTGCATGACCCCATTCGAGACGAGGACTTACTCCCTTGGGGAGACTCCAAAAGTACTCCAAGATCCATGCCAGTACTGGAGAGGAATCCTCATGTTCCGGCCCCGACTCCACACAAGGACTTAGGCCCTGGCATCTACGGAAGAGGAAACCCGAGAGGACCCCGAGCAATTCGGATGGGGACGGGCCAGTCTTGAGGCCACCAGAGCTGGTCCCTAAAGTCCCCGTCGTAAGTCGAGAGCACCTGCGGCAACTCGGGAAAATCAAGGAGGTTTGGCACTCCAGGCGAGATGACGCCCATTTCCGCTGAGGCTTCTGGAAGGTAATCACATCTAACCTCTGGAACTTCTAAAAGGTCCTTCACACCCTTGCTGCAACTCAAGAAGTTCCCTAACATACCCATCTCCACTCGAGAGGAAGCACGACGGTCCCGCCCACATCCAGAGGAGCCCCGTGTCCGCCTCGTAGCTCAAGATGAGGGATCCTTTCGCAGCTTTTTCGGGAAATAATTCTGGGAGTTCCTGTTGCATCTCAAGTGGAGGCGCTCCCCACAGGAAAGGCGAGAGGAACTCCAGCGTCGTGCCACCATTCCCAGAGTCCCCCAGATATCTCAGTCCATTCCAGAGGAACCTGTTTTCCCTGCATTGCCTCGAGTTTCACACCGAGCATCGACTCACACCACGGTGGCACGTGGGACAGCCCTGTGGGAAAGCCTCATGGGAAAGCCTCGTGGGTAAGCCACAGATCCCATGATCGGCGTGCCGGGAGGCGTGACACTGTTGTTACACCTCGGGATGAAAGCGAACGTGCATGCCCCCTCTAAGGACGAGTACTGCCTCCCCTCGGGGGACTTCAGAAGAACCCCAAGATCCATGTCAGCACTGGAGTGGAATCTTCACTTTCCGGCCCCGACTCCACACAAGGTCTTAGACCCCGGCAAGGACGGGAGAGGAATCCCGAGAGGCCCCCGAGCAACTCGCATGGGGACTGGCCTTTCCTGAAGTCACCAGAGCGGGTCCCTGAGGTCCCCATCGTAAGTCGAGAGCACCTGCCCCAACTCGAGAAAATCCAGGAGGTTTTGCCCTCCAGGCGAGATGAGGCCCATTTCCTCTGAGGCTTCTCAAGGCTAATCACACCTAATTTGTGGAAATTCTAAAAGGTCCTTCACACACTTGCCGCAACTCAAGAAGGACCCCGACATACCTGTATCCACTCTAGAGGGAGCACGAGGCTCCCTCGCACATCCAGGGGAGCCCCGTTTCTGCCTCATAGCTCGAGATGAGGGATCCTTTCCCTGCTTGGTTGGGAAAGAATTCCCGTCGTTCCCGTTGCATCTCAAGAGGAGGCCGTCTCCACAGGAAAGGCAAGAGGAACTCCAGGGCCGCGCCACCATTCCGAGTGCCCCAGATTTCTCAGTTCATTTCAGAGGAACCTGTTTTCCCTGCACTGCCTCGACTTTCTCGCCGAGGATCGACAGCCACAACGGTGGCACGTGAAGCAGCCCTGTGGGAAAGCCTAGTGGAAAGCCTCGTGGGAAAGCCTCGAGGGAAAGCCACAGATCCCTTGATCCACGGGACGGGAAGAGTGACACTGCAGCTACAGCTCTGGAGGAAAGCACACGTGCATGCACCCATTCGAGACGAGGACTGACTCTCCTGGGCAGACTCCAGAAGTACCGCAAGATCCATGTCAGCACTGGAGAGGAATCCTCAGGTTCCGCCTCCGACTCCACACAAGGTCTTTGGCCCCGGCATCGAAGGGAGAGGAATCCCGAGCGGCCCCCGAGCAAGTCGAATGGGGACTGGCCAGTCCTGAGGCCACCAGAGCGGGTGCCTTAAGTCACCGTCGTAAGACGAGAGCACCTGCCGCAACTCGAGAAAATCCAGGAGGTACTCGCCTCCAGGCGAAATGAGGCCCATTTCCGCCGATGCTTCTCGACACTAATCACAACTAACCACTGGAACTTCCAAAAGGTCCTTCACACCCTTGCTGCAACTCAAGAAGTTCCCCGACTACCCCTGTCCACTCTAGAGGAAGCACAATGGTCCCGCCCACATCAAGAGGAGCCCCGTTTCCGCATTGTAGTTCCAGATGAGGGATCCTTTCCCTGCTTGGTCGGGAAAGAATTCTGGGCGTTCCTGTCGCATCTCAAGAGGAGGCGCTCTCCACAGGAAAGGCGAGAGGAACTCCAGGGTCGTGCCACCATTCTCAGAGTCCCCCAGATGTCCCAGTCCATTCCAGAGGAAGGTGTTTTCCCTCCACTGCCTCGACTTTCACACCGCAGATCGACTCACACCACGGTGGCACATGGGACAGCCCTGTGGGAAAGCCTCATGGGAAAGCCTTGTGGGAAAACCTCGAGGGAAAGCCACAGATACCATGATGCAGTTGATAGGAAGCGTGACACTGCTGCTACAGCTCTGGAGGAAAGGGCACGTGCATGCCCCCATTCGAAACGAGGACTTACTTCCCTGGGGAGACTCCAGAAGTACCCCAAGATCCATGTCAGCACTGGAGAGGAATCCTCAGGTTCCGGGCCCGACTCCACACAAGGTCTTAGGCTCCAGCATCCAAGGGAGAGGAATCCCGAGAGGCCCGCGACCAACTCACATGGGGACTGGCCTTTCCTGAGGCCACCAGAGCGGGTCCCTGAGGTCCCTGTCATAAGTAGAGAGCACCTGCCGCAACTCGAGAAAATCCAGGAGGTTTTGCCCTCCAGGCAAGATGAGGCCCATTTCCGCTGTTCCTTTTGAAGGCTAGTCACACCTAACCTCTGGAACTTCCAAAAGGTCCTTCACACCCTTGCTGCAACTCAAGAAGCTCCCCGACATACCCGTCTCCACTCGAGAGGAAGCATGCGGGTCCTGCACACATCCAGAGGAGTCCCGTTTCCGCCTCGTAGCTCGAGATGAGGGATCCTTTCGCTGCTTGCCCGGGAAAGATTTCTGGGCGTTCCTGGCGCATCTCAAGAGGAGGCGCTCTCCACAGGAAAGGCGAGAGGAACTCCAGGGTCTTTGCGCCATTCCCAGAGTCCCCCAGATGTCTCAGTCCATTCCAGCGGAACCTGTTTTCCCTGCACTGCCTCGAGTTTCACGCCGAGGATCGACTCCCACCACGGTGGCACGTGGGACAGCCCTGTGGGAAAGCCTCGTGGGAAAGCCACAGATTCCTTGATCCACGCGACAGGAAGGGTGACACTGCTGCTACTGCTCTGGAGGAAAGCGCACGTGCATGCCCCCATTCGAGACGAGGACTTACTCCCCTGGGGAGACTCCAGAAGTACCCCAAGATCCATGTCAGCCCTGGAGAGGAATCCTCAGGTTCTGGCCCCGACTCCACACAAGGTCTTAGGCCCCGGCATCGAAAGGAGAGGAATGCCTAGAGGCCCCCGAGCAACTCGCATGGGGATTGGCCTTTCCTGAGGCCACCAGAGAGGGTCCCTGAGGTCCCCGTCGTAAGTCGAGAGCACCTGCCGCAACTCGAGAAAATCCAGGAGGTTTTGCCCTCCAGGCGAGATGAGGCCCATTTCCGTTGAGGCTTCTCGAAGCTAATCAAACCTACAGTCTGTAACTTCCAAAAGGCCCTTCACACCCTTGCTGCAACTCAAGAAGTTGCCTGACATACCCGTCTCCACTCGAGAGGAAGCACGAGGGTCCGGCCCACATCCAGAAGAGCCCCATTTCCGCTCGTAGCTCGTGATGAGGGATCCTTTCGCTGGTGGCCGGGAAAGAATTCTGGGCGTTCCCGTCGCATCTCAAGAGGAGGCGCTCTCCACAGGAAAGGTGAGAGGTACGCCAGCGTCGTTCCACCATTCCAAGAGTCCCCCAGATGTCTCAGTCCATTCCAGAGGAACCTGTTTTCCCTGCACTGCCTCGACTTTCACGCCGAGGATCGACTGCCACCAAGGTGGCACGTGAGACAGCCCTGTGCGAAAGCCTCGTGGGACAGCCCTGTGGGAAAGCCTCGTGGGAAAGACTCGTGGAAAATCCTGGAGGGAAAGCCACAGATCCCATGACTCACGAGATGGGAAGCGTGACACTGCTGCTACAGATCAGGAGGAAAGCGCACCTGCATGCCCCCTCTCGAGACGAGGACTGACTCCCCTGGGGAGACTCCATAATTACCCCAAGATCCATGTCGGCATTGGTGAGGAATCCTCAGGTTCCGGCCCCGACTCCACACAACGTCTTAGGCCCCGGCACCGACGGGAGAGGAATCACGAGAGGCCCCCTAGCAACACGCATGATGACTGGCCTTTCCTGAGGCCGCCAGAGCGGGTCCCTGAAGTCCCCGTGGTAACTTGAGAGCACCTGCTGAAACTGGGGAATATCTAGAAGCCTCTCCATTCCAGGCGCCATGAGGCCCATTTCTGCTGAGGCATCTCGAGACTAACCACACCTAACCTCTGGAACTTCGAAAGGGTCCTTCACACCTTTGCTGCAACTCAAGAAGTTCCCCGACATACGCGTTCCTCTTCCCATTCTGCCATAATGGTGGTGACATCTGCATATCTAAGTTTATTGCTATTTCTTCCGGCAATCTTGATTCCAGCTCAGGTATCTTCCATCCCAGCATTTTTCATGATGTAGTCTGCATATAAGCTAAATAAACAGGGTGACAATATACAGCCTTGACATACTCCTTTTCCTTTTTGGAACCAGTATGTTGTTCCATGTCCTGCTCTAACTGTTGCTTCCTGACCGTCATACAGATTTCTCAAGAGGCAGGTTAGGTGGTCTAGTATTCCCTTCTCTTTCAGAATTGTGGCTAAAACAACAGTATAAGGACCTTTCCGATGTCAGGCCAAGGAATTGTGTTTCCAGTCATTGAGCCACACCTGATCACTGAGCACAAATTCATGAATCTGTTCCTCAAGGGGGAATGATATTTTTTTTTACACAAACTTAGTTACCTGATTTATTACCTTACCTAATTGTTCCAGCTGCTGTGAAATCCCACCTCCTTACTTGTGGCAAATCTGCTAACACCTGCCTCATTTGGGGTGGGGGGTTCTCCCATAGAAAATTTCATAAGGACAACAACAATGGGAACGTGCAGTTACCCGTAATATGAGTAAGTCTGCCAGAAGCAAGCCCATCCATGTACAGTCAGTCTCTATGATCCATTTTGAAAGAGTCTCTTCAAGAGTTTGGTTGTTTCTTTCCACCATTCCAGAACACTGGGGCCTATATGCTGTATGTAATTTCCACTGATATTTAGAGCTTCACATACCTGTTAATTAACGCGGCTACAAAGACAGGGCCATTGTCGGATTCTATACTGGTTGGAAACCCAAGTCTGGGAATTATTTCTCAAATCAGCGAGCTACTTCATTTTCTTTTTCAGATCAGGTAGGGAAGGCCTCTGCCCAACCAGAGAAGGTACCTACTATTCTAGTAAGTAATGATAACAGGTGACTGCCTTTGCTTCCCCGAAGGGACACTCGCTTTCCCTGCATCCTGAGAACTCCACGTCTCAGCCAGTTGGAAAAGCGCTTCTTGGAGGTCATTATTCAGGGGCAATTTCCCCTGGAGCCCGGGGCCATAGGGAGTGGCTCCACACTCCCAGGGAAAGGCAGAGCCACAGCCACACATCTGTCCCATCCCCTTTGCTCTGTAGGAGAGCTCTAGTGAGCCTAGGTCTGTCAGGAAAATTCTTGGCTCCTATGGGGACACATTCTATGTGTGAAACTGCATACAGGACCGAGGGGCCACAGGGCGCCTGTTTCTCTCGGGGCCGGAGGGGTGGGGGGCCTGAAGCAGTGCGGCCCAGCAACAGCTTCCACATCCATCCAATTGCTCTTTTCTTACCTCTGATAGAACTAGCTTTGTTCCAGCCTTTGGCAATTTGGAGGCAAGCGGGCCCCACTTCCTCCCCAAGGAGGCATGGGACCTACTTTGAGTGGAAAGGCCCCTCACGGAGCTGAACCCAGGAAGGCACCCAGTCATGTCTGACACATTCCTGCATCCTGCTTCTTCATGAGCAATACCGCTATAAGCTAGGAATGTCTTTCCAAGGCTCAGAAAGGACAGGGGAGATGCATGGTGCTGCCTCTGGAATTTCGGTCCTCTGAGCAGACCTGGAGGTCTCCCCTTGAAGAAGCAAACCAGTTTCTTCCAAATACAGGCTTGCAAACACACACTGGGTGGCTGCCTCTTCTTCCCTGAAGGACGATCACTTTCCCCACATCCTGTGAACTCTGCATCCCAGCCTGCTGGAAAAGCGCTTCTTGGAGGTCATTTTTCAGGGACAATTTTCCCTGGAGCCCGGGGCCGTAGGGAGGGCCCCATGCTCGCTGGGAAAGGCAGAGTCACATCCACAGTCTGTTCTATCCCTTTTGCCCTGTAGGAGAGCTCTAGTGAGCCTAGGTCTGTCAGGAAAATTCTTGGCTCCTATGGGGACACATCCTGTGTGTTAACCTGCATATGGGACCGAGGGGCCACAGGGCGCCTGCTCCTCTCGGGGGGTAACCTGAAGTGGTGCGGCCCAGCAACAGCCTGAACATCCATCTAATTGCTCTTTTCTTCCTTCTGATAGAGCTAGCTTTGCTTCTCGCTTTGGCATTTCGGAAGCCAGGGGGAGCCCCACCGCTGTTGTCCTGGGGTCTATTGGAGGTACCAGGTCTACTGGACCCCAGCATGGCACCCGACCCCCTCAGACACACTCCCGCAGCCTCCTTCCCCATGGGCAGGACTGTTCTGACCTAGGAATGTGTTCCCAAGGCTCAGAAAATGCAGGGAGACACACGGCCCTGACTCTGGAACTGAGGCCGTTGGAGCAGGCCTGGAGGTCTGACGTCTGAGACGGCAAACGCTTGCTGCGAGATACAGGTGTGAAAACACACTCTCTGGGGCTGCCTTTCCTTCCTCCAAGGAAGATAGCTTTTCCAGTCTCCTCCGTGCTGAGTCATACAAGGCTGGAAAGGTCTGGCTTAGAGGGCATTTCTCAGCGGCAATGGCCCCTGAGGCCCTGCACCCAGGGAGGGATCCTACCCTCCCAGGGGAAGTCAAAGCAACCTCCAAACAGCTGTTCTATCATGTTTCCTCTGCAGGAGGGAGCTAGTGAGCCCAGGTCTGTCTGGAACGTTCTTGGATCCTGCGGGGAAATCATCCTGGGAGCCCACCTGGATACCAGTCGTAGGGGCTAACATCTGCATTTTTCTTCCTTGGAGCCCTAACGCAGTACAGCCTAGCAACTGCTTGAAAATCCATCCTGTTGCTGTTTTCTTCCCTCTGACAGAGCGAGCTTTGCTCCCCACTTTGGGATTTCAGAAGCAAGGTGGTGGCCTGCAACTCCTTGCCTGGGGTCCATTGGAGGTGCAAGGTGCCCTCGACCAGGTGACCCCAGCATGGCACCTGGCCCCCTCAGACACACTCCCGCAGCCTGCTTCCCCATGGGCAGGACTGCTCTCCCCTAGGAATGTGTTTGCGAGGCCAGGAAACTGCAGGGAGACACAAGGCCCTGATTCTGGAATGGAGTCTGTTGGAGCAGGCCTGCAGGTCTTATGTCTAACAAGCCAAACACTTGCTGCAAGATACAGGCCTGAAAACACACTCTTGGGCTGCCTTTCCTTCCTCCAAGGAAGAGAGTTTTCTCAGCCTCCTGTGGGCTGAGAGTCACACAGGGCTGAAAAGCACTTACTGGGAGATTAGTTTTCATTGGCCATGGCCCCTGAGGCCCTGTGCTCAGGGAGGGCTCCCTCCCTCCCAGGGAAAGTCAAAGGAAGCTCCAAACGGCTGTTCAATCATGTTTCGGAGAGAGTCATTGCCAAGGCAGGTTTATAAGAAGTTCGAGGGTCCCCAAGGAGAGAGGGGTCTAGAATTCTCAAGGAGGAAGAAAGGGCACACTTTTTTCCCTCTACATTCCTTCGGATTACATAACAATCATGCATCCTTCTTGAGGACGGTCTCTGGAAAAACCTTCTGGCTAATCCTGTTATCTTAAAATGTAAATGATGGGAGTAGGTCTAGTGAGTCTTTACAACCTCCAGACATTCTTTTGTTCGTTGTAATAACTTATTGGAGAGTATATAACTCCATTACTAACACTAGCAAGGGGGTACACTTTCTGCCCCTTGTGATGTCTCTGTCAGAAGCTTTCTCTATCTCCTTTCTACTTGAATAAGACTCGATTGCACAAAAGCTCTGAGCAATCAAGCCTCGTCTTGGGCCCTGGATTGAATTCTTCTCCTCCATAAGCCAAGAATCCCAGCATCTTTTCGTGGTTCAGCAACAATATTTCATTTCCTCTGCAGGAGAGAGCTAGTGAGCTTAGGTCTGTCTGGAACATTCTTGGATCCTGTGGGGAAAATATCCTGTGCACACATCTGGATACTGGGCCTAGAGGCCAAAATTCGCATTTCTTTCCCGCGGAGCCCTCACGTGGTGTGACTGAGCAACTGCTTGAAAATCCATCCCATTGCTGTTTTCCTCCTTCTGACAGACAGAGCTAGCTTTGTTCCCTGCTTTGGGATATCTCAACCGAGGGGCCGGTCCATAGCTACTCGCCTGGGGCCCATTGGATGTGCAAGGTGCCCTCGACTAGGTGACCCTAGCATGGCACTCAGCCCGCTCAGACACACTCCCGAGGCTTCTTTCTCATGGGAAGCACTGCTCCAACCTAGGAATGTGTCTGCAATGCTTGGAAAGTGCAGTGAGACACACAGCCCTGACTCTGGAATTGAGGCCCTCAGAGCAAGCCTGCAGCTCTGATGTCTGAGAAGCAAAACACTTGCTGCAAAGAGAGGCCTGAAAACACACTCTCTGTGGATGACTTTCCTTCCTCTAAGGAAGACAGATGTCCCAGTCTCCTGCTTCCTGCATGTCACACAGCTGGAATGCGCTTGCTTGGATGTCATGATTCAGTGGCAATGACCCCTGAGGCCCTTTGCCCAGGGAGGGCTCCCACACTCATAGGCAAATCAAAGCAACTTCCAAGTGAGTCAGCTCTTCACATCAAGTGGCCAAAGTATTGGAGTTTCAGGTTCAGTATTAGTCCTTCCAATGGATATTCAGACCTGATTTCCTTTAGGATGGAGTGGTTGCGTCTCCTTGTAGTCTAAGCGACCTACAAGCATCTTCTCCAACACCACAGTTCAAAAGCATCAAATTTTCAGCTGTCACTTTCTTTATAGTGCATCTTTCATATCCATCCATGACATATGGAAAAACCATAGCCTTGACCGGATGGATCTTTGTTGGCAAAGCAACGTCTCGGCTTTTTAATATGCTGTCTAGTTTGGTCATCACTTTTCTTCCAAGTCATAAATATGTTTTAAGTTCATGGAGGCAGCCATCACCTGCAGTGATTTCCAAGCCCCCCAAAATAGTCTGCTGCTGTTTCCAATGTTTTCCCATCTATTTGCCATGAAGTGATGAGACTGGATGCAATGATTGTAGTTTTCTGAATGCTGAGCTTTAAGCTAACTTTTTCACTCTCCTCTTTCACTTTCATCAGGAGACTCTTTAGCTCTTCTTCACTTTCTGCCATAAGGGTGGTGTCATCTGAATATCTGAGATTATTGATATTTCTCCCAGCAACCTTGATTCCAGCGTGTGCTTCCTCCAGCCCAGTGTTTCTCATGCTGTACTCTGCATATAAGTTAAATAAGCAGGGTGACAATATACAGCCTTGACATGTTCCTTTTCCTATGTAGAACCAGTCTGTTGTTCCATGTCCAGTTCGAACTGTTTCTTCCTGACCTGCATACAGGTTTCTCAAGAGACAGGTCAGGTGGTCTGGTATTCCCATCTTTTTCAGAATTTTTCCCAGTTTCTTGTGATCCACACAGTCAAAGGCTTTGGCATTGTCAATAAAGCAGAAATAGATGGTTTTTTTTTCCGGAACTCTCTTGCTTTTTCAATGATCCAGTGGATGTTGGCAATTTGATCTCTGGTTTCTCTGCATTTTTTAAATCCCTCTTGAACATCTGGAAGTTCACAGTTCATGTGAACTTGGAGAATTTTGAGCATTACTTTACTAGTGTGTGAGATGAGTGCAATTGTGCAGCAGCTTGAATAATCTTTGTCATTGCCTTTCTTTGGGATTGGAATGAAAACTGACCTAATGACTAGATGTTTTCAATTGCATATGCTGAAAGAACTGGGTGTGCAGTTTTGAAGGAAAAAAAAATCATTTTAACCCATTTTCTCTGAAGTGCAAGGCATATCATGGCCATCCCTGAATCATAAAGTCACCTTTTCTTTATGTAGTCATAGTTTCATGCCTAAATTATAGGCCAACTCGTGCTCAACTTGACTCTGATGTCAGGGGCAGATCAACTGATAAAAAGCTTGGATTGTCCCTCTGGAGGAAAGTGAGATCTTGGTCCCACGAGAAGAATCTGAAGGGTTAAGGGAACTTGCAAGAGTGGGGAAAGCTTAGTCCATCCTACATGTACCAAAATCTTAAATAAGGCTTATTTACTTTACCGAAGTAAAAAAACAGATGATGAAAACAATTATAAATCAATGAAAGGTAGAGAAACTCATAGTCTGTGATCAAAAATTGCATTCTATGAAAACTTAGTTCTCTTAACCTAGAGAGGAGACTAAATTCCATCTGGTAGCAGCTTACCAGAAGACAAGCAAACAAACAAACAAATTATCAGTAAGCTTAAAAAAAGTATTTTCCATATATCTTGAAGTAGCAGTATTTCTGCAAAGGCATCAGTGTGAAACCACAGAGGACATGGTTAAAACCTGATGAAATAGAAATTGACAATGTCATCTGGTCACTGCTGCGACTTGAAATGCTTTAATATGATAACTAGAATGATAACTGACAGCATTTGACCAGGACATATCAGATTTTCACGGATGTCATATCATTTCTAGGATATCTATATTAGGAACTGAAGGAATCTTTGAACCTAGGAAAGAAAACAACAGTCTCAAAGGCCCTTGCTGAGTCATCTAGCAGCAAGGAATGTCTTTGCAAGGATCGCAAAGTGAAGGGAAGATACACCGACCTGCCTCTGCAACTTCGGTCCTCTGAGCAGATCTGGAGGTCTCCCTTTGTATAAGCTAACCTGTTCCTTCCAAATAGAGGTTTGCAACACAAAACAAGTGGCCGCCTATTCTTCCCCGAAGGAGGCTCTCTTTCCCCACATCCTGCAAACTCCCTTTCCCAGCCTCCTGGAAAAGTGCTTCTTGCAGTTCCTTTCAGAAAATCCTATGGACAGAGAAGCCTGGTAGGCTGCAGTCCATGGGGTCGCTGAGGGTCGGACACGACTGAGTGACTGCACTTTCATTTTCACTTTCATGCATTGGAGAAGGCAATGGCAACCCACTTACTGTTCTTGCCTGGAGAATCCCAGGGACGGGGGAGCCTAGTGGGCTACCGTCTATGGCGTCGCACAGAGTCGAACACGACTGAACCAACTTAGCAGCAGCAGCAGCAGCAGCAGCAGCAGCAGCAGCAGCAGCAGCAGCAGCAGCAGCAGCAGCAGTTCCTTTCTTAGGGGCAGTTATCCCTGAGATTGGGACCTGGAAAGGCAGAGCCACCTCCACACACACATCTTTTCTGTCCCCTTTCCTCTGGAGGAGAGCTCTAGTGAGCCTAGGTCTGTCAGGAAAATTCTTGGCTTTGACGGGATCACACCCGGTGTGTGAACCTGCATACCCGACCTAGGGGCCACAGGGCACCTGTTTTGCTCGAGTGGGTCCTGGAGGGGTGCAGCATAGCAAGAGCTTAAAGATCCATCCAATTTGTCTTTCTTTTACCTCGGAGAGAACGAGTTTGCTCCACCTCCACCCTTTGGCAGTGTGGAGGGAAGAGGGCACAACCCTCTCCCAAAGGGGACATAGGGCCTACCAGGAGAGAAAGGCCCCTTGAGGAGCTGAGCCCAGGTAGGCAGCCAGTGATGTCAAGCACACTCCCGCTGCTTGCTTCTTCATGGGCACTCCGACAATCTGCTAGGAATGTCTTGGCAAGGATCTCAAAGGGAAGGGGAGATACATGGCCCTGTCTCTGGAACTTCAGTCCTCTGAGCAGATCTGGAGGTCTTGAGTTGTATAAGCAAACGTGTTCCTTCCAAATAGAGGCTTGCGAACACACCCCCGGTGGTTGCCTCTTCTTCCCCGAAGAAGTCTTTCTTTCCCCACATGCTGCGAACTCCCTGTCCCAACCTCCAAGATTAGCGCTTCTTGCCATTCCTTTCTTAGAGGCAGTTATCCCTGAGCTTGGGGCCGTAGGGAGTAGCCCCACACTCACAGGGAAAGGCAAAGACTCCTCCATACATCTCCTCTATCCCCTTTGCTCTGGAGGAGCAAAGACCTAGTGAGCCTAGATCTTTCAGGAAAATTGTTGGCTTGGACAGGATCTCACCCTGTTTGTGAACCTGCATACCCAACCGGGGGCCACAGAGCACCTGTTTCAGTAAAGTGGGCCCTGAAAGGGTGCAGCCTAGCAAGAGCTTGAAAATCCATTCAATTGCTGTTTTTGTACCTCTGACAGAGCGAGCTTTGCTCCACCCTTTGGCACAAAGTCAAGTTCAAGTTCAAGTTCAAGTTCAAGGTCAAGTTCAAGGTCAAAGTCAAGGACAAGTTCAAGTTCAAGTTCAAGTTCAAGTTCAAGGTCAAGGTGAAGTTCAAGTTCAAGTTCAAGTTCAAAGTCAAGGTCAAAGTCAAGGTCAAGTTCAAGGTCAAGTTCAAGTTCAAGGTCAAGTTCAAGGTCAAGTTCAAGTTCAAGTTCAAGTTCAAGTTCAAGGTCAAGGTCAAAGTCAAGTTCAAGTTCAAGTTCAAGTTCAAGGTCAAGTTCAAGTTCAAGTTCAAGGTCAAAGTCAAGGTCAAGTTCAAGTTCAAGTTCAAGGTCAAGGTGAAGTTCAAGTTCAAGGTCAAAGTCAAGGTCAAGTTCAAGGTCAAGGTGAAGGTCAAGTTCAAGTTCAAGGTCAAAGTCAAGGTCAAGTTCAAGTTCAAGTTCAAGGTCAAAGTCAAGGTCAAGTTCAAGTTCAAGGTCAAAGTCAAGGTCAAGTTCAAGTTCAAGTTCAAGTTCAAGTTCAAGGTCAAGGTCAAGTTCAAGTTCAAGTTCAAGTTCAAGTTCAAGTTCAAGGTCAAGGTCAAGTTCAAGTTCAAGGTCAAGGTCAAAGTCAAGGTCAAGTTCAAGTTCAAGTTCAAGGTCAAAGTCAAGGTCAAGTTCAAGTTCAAGTTCAAGGTCAAAGTCAAGGTCAAGTTCAAGTTCAAGTTCAAATTCAAGGTCAAGTTCAAGTTCAAGTTCAAGTTCAAGTTCAAGGTCAAAGTCAAGGTCAAGTTCAAGTTCAAGTTCAAGTTCAAGGTCAAGTTCAAGTTCAAGTTCAAGTTCAAGTTCAAGGTCAAAGTCAAGGTCAAGGTCAAGTTCAAGTTCAAGTTCAAGGTCAAAGTCAAGGTCAAGTTCAAGTTCAAGTTCAAGGTCAAGTTCAAGTTCAAGTTCAAGTTCATGTTCAAGGTCAAAGTCAAGGTCAAGTTCAAGTTCAAGTTCAAGTTCAAAGTCAAGGTCAAGGTCAAGTTCAAGTTCAAGTTCAAGTTCAAGTTCAAGGTCAAAGTCAATGCCCACAGGAAGATGTGAGGATAAAGGGCCTCATCCCAGCACAGCACCCGCTCCCACCGGCCCCTGACTCCCGCAGCACGCCCCCTAAAACAACACTGTCTTCCCAGAAAAGAGAACGGAGAAGCCATGTGTGTGCCAAAGGAGCAAGATGAACGAACGATGCAACGCCCTCCAACTTTGGGCACACCTGACGCCTGGGAACCCCGGGCCCGGCCGATGGGTCCCCGCCGTTCTCGGGCGGGAGGGGGGGTCGACACGTGGGCCGAGAGCCCTTGCCCGGGCCACCCGCAAATCCCCTGAGACGTGATCCGACCCCAGGGACCGAGGGCAAACGTACCGCTTGAGGTGCTGGAGGAGCTGGACGAAGCCATGGTGGGAGAGGCACACAGGAGCGCTGCAGACTGCTGGCCGAGTGGGCGGGGACCCAGCAGCCCAGGACTCTGGAGAGCGGGAGGCGTCTCCACCCCCATTGACGTCAATAGGGTTTGGGTGCGTAGATGGAGGGGGCCGCCCCTGGCCTCTTTCCAAGCAGAGACCCTGGACGGAGTCCCGTGGAGTGAGTGGGCTTTTCCCGGGCACAGCTGTGCCCCGGACCGCCAAGATCCCGGTTGGGGTGGGTGGGCAGTTCGGGGGCTTTGGTTTTTGGCCCTCCCTCGCAGCGGATGGTGGGATCAACCCCGGGTGGATCAATCAGGGGCCCTCAGCAGTGCCAAGGGAGCTCACCGCCCAGGAAACGCCCCCTAGGTCCCTTTGAATTGGCCGCCCACGCCCCCTTTCCCAGCCTGCCTTGTTCTGGGGTTTCCCACCTTTTCACATACCACAGGTCCCTGGGCCTGGACTGTCCCCCGCTGGCTCCTCCGAGGCATTCCGGGACAATGGACGCTCTCTCCAGCGCCTCCACCTAGATCCCACGCTGTCCTCGCCTCCATATGCCACCTGCGCCTCCCCAACTCCTCCGTGGGCTCCTGGCGTCCTTTCCCTACAGCAGTCCCAGAGCACCAGCCCCGAGGGCTTTGAGTTGCCTGGAGCCCAAGGCTGCGGCCAGAGACCTGAGGGGCCAGCGTCTGGACCGGCAGCTAATGCCATTAGGGGCTTTTCTCATGTGGAGCCTGAGGCCAACATCCGTGGCAACCCCCAAGCGCGAATGCCCCGGAGATACACGCCCAAGGGGACAGTGTACCCCCTATGTGGGGAAGGAGGTTCCTTTTTTCCCAGCACTGCATGGTGGCACGTGGAATAGCCCTGTGGGAAAGCCCATGGAAAAGCCTCGAGGGAAAGACACAGATCCCTTGATCCACAAGACGGGAAGCGAGACACTGCTGCTACTGCTCAGGAGGAAAGCACACCTGCATGACCCCACTCGAGACGAGGACTGACGCCCCTTGGGAGACTCCAGAAGTACGCCAAGATCCATGTGAGCACGGGAGAGGAATCCTCAGGTTCTGGTCCGACTCCACACAAGGTCTTAGGCGCCGGCATCGACGGGCGAGGAATCCTGAGAGGCCACCGAGCAACTCGCATGGGGAATGACCTTTCCTGAGGCCAACAGAGCGGGTCCATGAGGTCCCCGTCGTAAGTCGAGAGCACAAGCCGCAACTCGAGAAAACCAGGAGGTTCCCCCCTCCGGGCGAGATGTGGCCCATTTTGGCTGAGGCGTCTCGAGGCTAATCACATCTAACCTCTGGAACTTCCAAAGGGTCCTTGACACCCTTACTGCAACTCAAGAAGTTCCCCGACATACCCGTCTCCAGTCGAAAGAAAGCACGGCGTTCGGCCCACATCCAGAGGAGCCCCGTTTCCACCTCGTAGCTCGAGATGAGGGATCCTTTCCCTGCTTGGTCGGGAAAGAATTCCCGGCGTTCCCGTCGCATCTCAAGAGCAGGCACTCTCCAAAGGAAAGGCGAGAGGAACTCCAGGGTCGTGCCACCATTCCCAGAGTCCCCCAGATGTCCCAGTCCATTCCTGAGGAACCTCCTTTCCCTGCACTGCCTCGACTTTCACGCCGAGGATCGACTCACACCAGGGTGGCACGTGAGACAGCCCTGTGGGAAAGCCTCGTGGGAAAGCCTCATGGGAAAGCCTCGAGGGAAAGCCACAGATCCCATGATCGACACGACGGGAAGCGTGACACTGCTACTACAGCTCGGGAGGAAAGCGCACGTGCATGCCCCCTCTCGAGACGAGGACTGACTCTCCTGGGCAGACTCCAGAAGTACCGCAAGATCCATGTCAGCACTGGAGAGGAATCCTCAGGTTCCGCCTCCGACTCCACACAAGGTCTTAGGCCCCGGCATCGAAGGGAGAGGAATCCCGAGCGGCCACCGAGCAACTCGAATGGGGACTGGCCAGTCCTGAGGCCACCAGAGCGGGTGCCTTAAGTCACCGTCGTAAGACGAGAGCACCTGCCGCAACTCGAGAAAATCCAGGAGGTACTCCCCTCCAGGCGAAATGAGGCCCATTTCCGCCGATGCTTCTCGACACTAATCACAACTAACCTCTGGAACTTCCAAAAGGTCCTTCACACCCTTGCTGCAACTCAAGAAGTTCCCCGACTACCCCTGTCCACTCTAGAGGAAGCACAATGGTCCCGCCCACATCAAGAGGAGCCCCGTTTCCGCATTGTAGTTCCAGATGAGGGATCCTTTCCCTGCTTGGTCGGGAAAGAATTCTGGGCGTTCCTGTCGCATCTCAAGAGGAGGCGCTCTCCACAGGAAAGGCGAGAGGAACTCCAGGGTCGTGCCACCATTCTCAGAGTCCCCCAGATGTCCCAGTCCATTCCAGAGGAAGGTGTTTTCCCTCCACTGCCTCGACTTTCACGCCGCAGATCGACTCACACCACGGTGGCACATGGGACAGCCCTGTGGGAAAGCCTCATGGGAAAGCTTTGTGGGAAAACCTCGAGGGAAAGCCACAGATACCATGATGCAGTTGATAGGAAGCGTGACACTGCTGCTACAGCTCTGGAGGAAAGGGCACGTGCATGCCCCCATTTGAAACGAGGACTTACTTCCCTGGGGAGACTCCAGAAGTACCCCAAGATCCATGTCAGCACTGGAGAGGAATCCTCAGGTTCCGGGCCCGACTCCACACAAGGTCTTAGGCTCCAGCATCCAAGGGAGAGGAATCCCGAGAGGCCCGCGACCAACTCACATGGGGACAGGCCTTTCCTGAGGCCACCAGAGCGGGTCCCTGAGGTCCCTGTCATAAGTAGAGAGCACCTGCCGCAACTCGAGAAAATCCAGGAGGTTTTGCCCTCCAGGCAAGATGAGGCCCATTTCCGCTGTTCCTTTTGAAGGCTAGTCACACCTAACCTCTGGAACTTCCAAAAGGTCCTTCACACCCTTGCTGCAACTCAAGAAGCTCCCCGACATACCCGTCTCCACTCGAGAGGAAGCACGCGGGTCCTGCACACATCCAGAGGAGTCCCGTTTCCGCCTCGTAGCTCGAGATGAGGGATCCTTTCGCTGCTTGCCCGGGAAAGATTTCTGGGCGTTCCTGGCGCATGTCAAGAGGAGGCGCTCGCCACAGGAAAGGCGAGAGGAACTCCAGGGTCTTTGCGCCATTCCCAGAGTCCCCCAGATGTCTCAGTCCATTCCAGCGGAACCTGTTTTCCCTGCACTGCCTCGAGTTTCACGCCGAGGATCGACTCCCACCACGGTGGCACGTGGGACAGCCCTGTGGGAAAGCCTCGTGGGAAAGCCACAGATTCCTTGATCCACGCGACAGGAAGGGTGACACTGCTGCTACTGCTCTGGAGGAAAGCGCACGTGCATGCCCCCATTCGAGACGAGGACTTACTCCCCTGGGGAGACTCCAGAAGTACCCCAAGTTCCATGTCAGCCCTGGAGAGGAATCCTCAGGTTCTGGCCCCGACTCCACACAAGGTCTCAGGCCCCGGCATCAAAGGGAGAAGAATCCCAAGAGGCCCCCGAGCAACTCGCCTGGGGACTGGCCTTTCCTGAGACCACCAGAGCGGGTCTCTGAGGTCCCCGTCATAAGTCGAGAGCACCTGCCACAACTCGAGATAATCCACGAGGTTTTGCCCTCCAGGCGGGATGAGGCCCATTTCCGCTGAGGCTTCTCGAGGCTAATCACACCTAACATCTGGAACTTCCAAAAGGTCCTTCACACCCTTGCTGCAACTCAAGAAGTTCCCCGACATCCCTGTCTCCGCTTTAGAGGAAGCACGAGGGTCCCGCCCACATCCAAAGTAGCGCCGTTTCCGCCTCGTAGCTCAAGATGAGGATTCCTTTCGCTGCTTTGTCGGGAAAGAATTCTGGGCATTCCCGTCCCATCTCAAGAGAAGCCGCTCTCGACAGGAAAGTCGAGAGGAACTCAGGCGTCATGCCACCATGCCAAGAGTCCCCCAGATATCTCACTCTATTCCAAAAGAACCTGTTTTCCCTGCACTGTCTCGACTTTCGCGCCGAGGATCCACTCCCATCAAGGTGGCACGTGGGACAGCCCTGTGGGAAAGCCGCGTGGGAAAGCAGCGAGGGAAAGCCACAGATCCCTTGATCCACGCGACAGGAAGTGTGACACTGCTGCTACAGATCGGGAGGAAAGTGCACGTGCATGCCCCCATTCGAGACGAGGACTTACTCCCCTGGGGATACTCCAGAAGTACCCCAAGATCCATGTCAGCACTGGAGAGGAATCCTCAGTTTCCGGCGCCGCCTCCACTCAAGTTCTTTGGCGCCGGCATCGAAGGAAGAGGAATCCCGAGAGGCCCGGAGGAACTCACATGGGAACTGGCCTTGCCTGAGGCCACCAGAGCGTGTCCCTGAGTTCCCCGTCGTAAGTCGAGAGCACCTTCCAAAACTCGAGAAGATCCAGGAGGTTTTGCCCTCCAGGCGAGATGAGGCCCATTTTCGCAGAGGCTTCACAATGCTAATCACATCTAAGCTCTGGAATTCCAAAAGGTCCATCACACCCTTGCTGCAAATCAAGAAGTTCCCTGACATACCCGTCTCCACTATAGAGGAAGCACGAGGGTCCCGCCCACATCGAGAGGAGCCCCGTTTCCGCCTCGTAGCTCGAGATGAGGGATTCTTTCCCTGCTTGGTCGGGAAAGAATTCTGGGCATTCCCCTCGCATCTCAAGAGGAGGCGCTCTCCACAGGAAAGGCGAGAGGAACTCCAGGGTCGTGCCACCATTCCAAGAGTCCCCCAGAAGTCTCAGTCCATTGCAGAGGAACCTGTTTTCCCTGCACTGCCTCGACTTTCACGGTGAGGATCGACTCCCACCATGGTGGCACGTGGGACAGCCCTGTGGGTAAGCCTCGTGGGAAAGTCTCGAGGGAAAGCCACAGATCCCTTGATCAAGGCGAAGGGAAGCATGACACGGCTGCTGCCGATCTGGAGGAAAGCACACGTGCATGCCCCCATTCGAAACGAGGACTTACTCCCCTGGGGAGACTCCAGAAGTACCCCAAGATCAATGTGAGCACTGGAGAGGAACCCTCAGGTCCCGGACCTGACTCCACACAAGGACTTAGGCCCTGGCATCGAAGGTAGAGGAACCCCGAGAGGCCCCCGAGCAACTCGCATGGGGACTGGCCTTTCCTGAGGCCACCAGAGCGGGTCCCTGAGGTCCCCGTCGTGAGTCGAGAGCACCTGCCGCAACTCGAGAAAATCCAGGAGGTTTTGCCCTCCAGGTCAGATGAGGCCCATTTCCACTGAGGCTTCTCAAGGCTAATCACATCTAATCTCTGGAACTTCCAAAAGGTCCTTCATACCCTTGCTGCAACTCAAGAAGTTCCCGGACATCCCGGTCTCCACTCTAGTGGAAGCATGAGGGTCCCACTCACATCCAGAGGAGCCCCGTATCCACCTCGTAGCTCGAGATGCGGGATCCTTTCCCTTCTTTGTCGCGAAAGAATTCCCGGCGTTCCCGTCACTTCTCAAGAGAAGGCGTTCTCCACAGGGAAGGCGAGAGGAACTCCAGCGTCCTGCCACCATTCCAAGAGTCCCCCGGATGTCTCAGTCCGTTCCAGAGGAACCTGTTTTCCCTGCACTGCCTCGAATTTCATGCCGAGGATCGACTCCCACCACGGTGGCACGTGGGACATCCCTGTGTGAAAGCCTCGTCAGAAAGCCTCGTGGGAAAGCCTCGAGGGAAAGCCTCGAAGGAAAGCCAGAGATCCCTTAATCCAGGTGATGGGAAGCGTGACACTGCTGCTACCGCTCTGGAGGAAAGTGCACGTGCATGCCCCTATTCGAGACGAGGAGTTACTCCCCAGGGGAGACTCCAGAAGTACACCAAGATCCATGTCAGCACTGGAGAGGAATCCTCAGGTACCGGCCCCGACTCAACACAAGGTCTTAGGCCCGGGCATCGAAGGGAGAGGAATCCCGAGAGGCCCGCGAGCCACTTGCATGGGGACTGGCATTTCGTGAGGCCACCAGAGCAGGTCCCTGAGGTCCCCGTCGTAAGTCGAGAGCACCTGCCAAAACTCGAGAAAATCCACGAGGTTTTGCCCTGCAGGCGAGATGAGTCCCATTTCCGCTGAGGCTTCTCGAGGCTAATCACATCTAACCTCTGGATCTTCCAAAAGGTCCTTCACACCCTTGCTGCAATTCAAGAAGTTCTCCTACATCCCCGTCTCCACTCGAGAGGAAGCAAGAGGGTCCCGCCCACATCCAGAGGAGCCCAGTTTCCGCCTTGTAACTGGACATGGGGGATCCTTTCCCTGCTTGGTCGGGAAATAATTCCTGGGTTTCCCGGCGTATCTCAAGAGGAGGCACTCTCCACAGGAAAGGCGACAGGAACTCCAAGGTCGTGCCACCATTCCCAGAGTCCCCCAGATGTCTCAGTCCATTCCAGAGGAACCTGTTTTCCCTGCACTGCCTTTACTTTCACGCCGAGGATCGACTCACACCACAGTGGCACGTGGGACAGCCCTGTGGGAAAGCCTCGTGGGAAAGCTTCGTGGAAAATCCTTGAGGAAAAGACACAGATCCCATGACTGACGCGACGGAAAGCATGATACTGGTGCTACAGCTCGGGAGGAAAGCACACGTGCATGCACCCTCTCGAAACGAGAACTTACTCTCCTGGGGAGACTCCCGAAGTACCGCAAGTTCCATGAGAGCACTGGAGAGGAATCCTCAGGTTCGGGCCCCGACTCCACACAAAGTCTTAGGCTCTGGCATCGAAGGGAGAGGAATCCCGAGAGGCCCGCGAACAACTCGCAATGGGACTGGCCTTTCCTGAGGCCACCAGAGCGGGTCCCTGAAGTCCCCGACCAAAGTCTAGAGCACCTACCGCAACACGAGAAATTCCGGAGGATTTGCCCTCCAGGCCAGATGAGGCCCATTTCCGCTGAGGCTTCTCGAGTCTAATCACGCCTAACCTCTGGAATCTCCAAAAAGTCCTTCACACCCTTGCTGCCACTCAAGAGTTCCCCGACATACAGTCTCCATTCGAGAGGAAGCACGATGGTCCCGCGAACATCCAGAGGAGCCCCGTTGCCGCCTCGCAGCTCGAGATGAGGGATCCTTTCCCTGCGTGGTCGGGAAAGATTTCCCGGCGTTCCCGTCGCATCTCAAGTGGAGGTGCTCTCCACAGGAAATGGGAGAGGAACTCCAGGGTCGTGCCAACATTCCCAGAGTCCCCTAGATGTCTCAGTTCGTTCCAACGGAACCTGTTTTCCCTGCACTGCCTCGACTTTCATGCAGAGGATCGACTCACACCAAGGTGGCACGTGGGACAGCCCTGTGGGAAAGCCCTGTGGGAAAGCCTCGTGGGAAAGTCTCGAGGGAAAGCTACAGATCCCTTGATCCAGGCGATGGGAAACGTGACACTGCTGCTACAGTCTTGAGGAAAGATCACGTGCATGCGCCCATTCCAGACGAGGACTTACTCCCCTGGGGAGACTCAAGAAGTACCCCAAGATCCATGGCAGTACTGGAGAGGAATCCTCAGGTGCCGGGCCCGACTCCACACAAGGTCTTAGGCCCCGGCATCGACGGGAAAGGAATCCCGAGAGGCCCCCGAGCAACTCGCATGCGGACTGTCCTTTCCTGAGGCCACCAGAGTGGGTCCCTGCGGTCTCCGTCGGAAGTCGAGTGCACCTGCCGCAACTCGAGAAAATCCAGGAGGTTTTACTCTCCAGGCGAGATCAGGCCCATTTCCAGTGAGGCTTCTCGAGGCTAATCACACCTAACCTCTGGAATTTCCAAAAGGTTCTTCACACCCTTGCTGCAACTCAAGAAGTTCCCTCACATACCCGTCTCCACTCTAGAGGAAGCACGAGGGTCCCGCACACATCCATGGGAGCCCCGTTTCCGCCTCGTAGCTCGAGATGAGGGATCCTTTCGCTGCTTGCCCGGGAAAGATTTCTGGGCGTTCCTGGCGCATCTCAAGAGGAGGCGCTCTCCACAGGAAAGGTGAGAGGAACTCCAGGGTCGTTGCGCCATTCCGGAGTCCCCCAGATGTCTCAGTCCATTCCAGCGGAACCTGTTTTCCCTGCACTGCCTCGACTTTCACGCCGAGGATCGACTCCCACCACGGTGGCACGTGGGACAGACCTGTGGGAAAGCCTCGTGGGAAAGCCTCGAGGCAAAGCCACAGATCCCTTGATCCACGCGACGGGAAGCGTGACATTGCTGCTGCCACTCTGGAGGAAAGCGCACGTGCATGCCCCCATTCGAGATGAGGACTTACTCCCCTGGGGAGACTCCAGAAGTATCCCCAAGGTCCATGTCAGCACTGGAGAGGAATCCTCAGGTTCCAGTCCCGCCTGCACACAAGGTCTTAGGCCCCGGCATCAAAGGGAGATGAATCCCAAGAGGCCCCCGAGCAACTCGCCTGGGGACTGGCCTTTCCTGAGACCACCAGAGCGGGTCTCTGAGGTCCCCGTCATAAGTCGAGAGCACCTGCCACAACTCGAGATAATCCACGAGGTTTTGCCCTCCAGGCGGGATGAGGCCCATTTCCGCTGAGGCTTCTCGAGGCTAATCACACCTAACATCTGGAACTTCCAAAAGGTCCTTCACACCCTTGCTGCAACTCAAGAAGTTCCCCGACATCCCTGTCTCCGCTTTAGAGGAAGCACGAGGGTCCCGCCCACATCCAAAGTAGCGCCGTTTCCGCCTCGTAGCTCAAGATGAGGATTCCTTTCGCTGCTTTGTCGGGAAAGAATTCTGGGCATTCCCGTCCCATCTCAAGAGAAGCCGCTCTCGACAGGAAAGTCGAGAGGAACTCAGGCGTCATGCCACCATGCCAAGAGTCCCCCAGATATCTCACTCTATTCCAAAAGAACCTGTTTTCAATGCACTGTCTCGACTTTCGCGCCGAGGATCCACTCCCATCAAGGTGGCACGTGGGACAGCCCTGTGGGAAAGCCGCGTGGGAAAGCAGCGAGGGAAAGCCACAGATCCCTTGATCCTCGCGACAGGAAGTGTGACACTGCTGCTACAGATCGGGAGGAAAGTGCACGTGCATGCCCCCATTCGAGACGAGGACTTACTCCCCTGGGGATACTCCAGAAGTACCCCAAGATCCATGTCTGCACTGGAGAGGAATCCTCAGTTTCCGGCGCCGCCTCCACTCAAGTTCTTTGGCGCCGGCATCGAAGGAAGAGGAATCCCGAGAGGCCCGGAGGAACTCACATGGGAACTGGCCTTGCCTGAGGCCACCAGAGCGTGTCCCTGAGTTCCCCGTCGTAAGTCGAGAGCACCTTCCAAAACTCGAGAAGATCCAGGAGGTTTTGCCCTCCAGGCGAGATGAGGCCCATTTTCGCAGAGGCTTCACAATGCTAATCACATCTAAGCTCTGGAATTCCAAAAGGTCCATCACACCCTTGCTGCAAATCAAGAAGTTCCCTGACATACCCGTCTCCACTATAGAGGAAGCACGAGGGTCCCGCCCACATCGAGAGGAGCCCCGTTTCCGCCTCGTAGCTTGAGATGAGGGATTCATTCCCTGCTTGGTCGGGAAAGAATTCTGGGCATTCCCCTCGCATCTCAAGAGGAGGCGCTCTCCACAGGAAAGGCGAGAGGAACTCCAGGGTCGTGCCACCATTCCAAGAGTCCCCCAGAAGTCTCAGTCCATTGCAGAGGAACCTGTTTTCCCTGCACTGCCTCGACTTTCACGGTGAGGATCGACTCCCACCATGGTGGCACGTGGGACAGCCCTGTGGGTAAGCCTCGTGGGAAAGTCTCGAGGGAAAGCCACAGATCCCTTGATCAAGGCGAAGGGAAGCATGACACGGCTGCTGCCGATCTGGAGGAAAGCACACGTGCATGCCCCCATTCGAAACGAGGACTTACTCCCCTGGGGAGACTCCAGAAGTACCCCAAGATCAATGTGAGCACTGGAGAGGAACCCTCAGGTCCCGGACCTGACTCCACACAAGGACTTAGGCCCTGGCATCGAAGGTAGAGGAACCCCGAGAGGCCCCCGAGCAACTCGCATGGGGACTGGCCTTTCCTGAGGCCACCAGAGCGGGTCCCTGAGGTCCCCGTCGTGAGTCGAGAGCACCTGCCGCAACTCGAGAAAATCCAGGAGGTTTTGCCCTCCAGGTCAGATGAGGCCCATTTCCACTGAGGCTTCTCAAGGCTAATCACATCTAATCTCTGGAACTTCCAAAAGGTCCTTCACACCCTTGCTGCAACTCAAGAAGTTCCCGGACATCCCGGTCTCCACTCTAGTGGAAGCATGAGGGTCCCACTCACATCCAGAGGAGCCCCGTATCCACCTCGTAGCTCGAGATGCGGGATCCTTTCCCTTCTTGGTCGCGAAAGAATTCCCGGCGTTCCCGTCGCTTCTCAAGAGAAGGCGTTCTCCACAGGGAAGGCGAGAGGAACTCCAGCGTCCTGCCACCATTCCAAGAGTCCCCCGGATGTCTCAGTCCATTCCAGAGGAACCTGTTTTCCCTGCACTGCCTCGAATTTCATGCCGAGGATCGACTCCCACCACGGTGGCACGTGGGACATCCCTGTGTGAAAGCCTCGTCAGAAAGCCTCGTGGGAAAGCCTCGAGGGAAAGCCTCGAAGGAAAGCCAGAGATCCCTTAATCCAGGTGATGGGAAGCGTGACACTGCTGCTACCGCTCTGGAGGAAAGCGCACGTGCATGCCCCTATTCGAGACGAGGACTTACTCCCCAGGGGAGACTCCAGAAGTACACCAAGATCCATGTCAGCACTGGAGAGGAATCCTCAGGTACCGGCCCCGACTCAACACAAGGTCTTAGGCCCGGGCATCGAAGGGAGAGGAATCCCGAGAGGCCCGCGAGCCACTTGCATGGGGACTGGCATTTCGTGAGGCCACCAGAGCAGGTCCCTGAGGTCCCCGTCGTAAGTCGAGAGCACCTGCCAAAACTCGAGAAAATCCACGAGGTTTTGCCCTGCAGGCGAGATGAGTCCCATTTCCGCTGAGGCTTCTCGAGGCTAATCACATCTAACCTCTGGATCTTCCAAAAGGCCCTTCACACCCTTGCTGCAACTCAAGAAGTTCCCCGACATACCCGTCTCCACTCGAGAGGAAGCAAGAGGGTCCCGCCCACATCCAGAGGAGCCCAGTTTCCGCCTTGTAACTGGACATGGGGGATCCTTTCCCTGCTTGGTCGGGAAATAATTCCTGGGTTTCCCGGCGTATCTCAAGAGGAGGCACTCTCCACAGGAAAGGCGACAGGAACTCCAAGGTCGTGCCACCATTCCCAGAGTCCCCCAGATGTCTCAGTCCATTCCAGAGGAACCTGTTTTCCCTGCACTGCCTTTACTTTCACGCCGAGGATCAACTCACACCACAGTGGCACGTAGGACAGCCCTGTGGGAAAGCCTCGTGGGAAAGCTTCGTGGAAAATCCTTGAGGAAAAGACACAGATCCCATGACTGACGCGACGGAAAGCATGATACTGGTGCTACAGCTCGGGAGGAAAGCACACGTGCATGCACCCTCTCGAAACGAGAACTTACTCTCCTGGGGAGACTCCCGAAGTACCGCAAGTTCCATGAGAGCACTGGAGAGGAATCCTCAGGTTCGGGCCCCGACTCCACACAAAGTCTTAGGCTCTGGCATCGAAGGGAGAGGAATCCCGAGAGGCCCGCGAACAACTCGCAATGGGACTGGCCTTTCCTGAGGCCACCAGAGCGGGTCCCTGAAGTCCCCGACCAAAGTCTAGAGCACCTACCGCAACACGAGAAATTCCGGAGGATTTGCCCTCCATGCCAGATGATGCCCATTTCCGCTGAGGCTTCTCGAGTCTAATCACGCCTAACCTCTGGAATCTCCAAAAAGTCCTTCACACCCTTGCTGCCACTCAAGAGTTCCCCGACATACAGTCTCCATTCGAGAGGAAGCACGATGGTCCCGCGAACATCCAGAGGAGCCCCGTTGCCGCCTCGCAGCTCGAGATGAGGGATCCTTTCCCTGCGTGGTCGGGAAAGATTTCCCGGCGTTCCCGTCGCATCTCAAGTGGAGGTGCTCTCCACAGGAAATGGGAGAGGAACTCCAGGGTCGTGCCAACATTCCCAGAGTCCCCTAGATGTCTCAGTTCGTTCCAACGGAACCTGTTTTCCCTGCACTGCCTCGACTTTCATGCAGAGGATCGACTCACACCAAGGTGGCACGTGGGACAGCCCTGTGGGAAAGCCCTGTGGGAAAGCCTCGTGGGAAAGTCTCGAGGGAAAGCTACAGATCCCTTGATCCAGGCGATGGGAAGCGTGACACGGCTGCTACCGCTCTGGAGAAAAGCTCACGTGCATGCCCCCATTCGAGACGAGGACTTACTCCCCTGGGGAAACCCCAGAAGTACCCCAAGATTCATGTCAGCACTGGAGAGGAATCCTGAGGTTCCGGCCCCGATTCCACACAAGGTCTTAGGCCCCGGCTTCGAAGGGAAAGGAATCCTGAGAGGCCCCCGTGCAACTCGCATAGGGACTGGCCTTTCCTGAGGCAACCAAAGCGGGTCCATGAGGTCCCCGTCGGAAGTTGAGAGCACCTGCCGCAACTCGACACAATCCAGGAGATTTTGCCCTCCAGGAGAGATGAGGCCCATTTCCACTGAGGCTTTCCGAAGCTAATCACACCTAACCTCTGGAATTTCCAAAAGGTCCTTCACACCCTTGCTGCAACTCAAGAAGTTGCCTGACATACCCGTCTCCCATCTAGAGGAAACACGAGGGTCCCGGCCAAATCCAGAGGAGCCCCGTTTCCACTACGTAGCTCGAGATGAGGGATCCTTTCGCTGCGTGTTCGGGAAAGAATTCTGTGCATTCCTGTCGCATCTCAATTAGGAGGTGCTCTCCACAGGAAAGGCTAGAACTCCACGGTCGTGCCACCATTCCCAGAAACCCCCAGATGTTTCATTCCATTCTAGAGGAACCTGTTTTCCCTGCACTGCCTCGACTTTCACGCCGAGGATCGACTCCCACCACGGTGGCACGTGTGACAGCCCTGTGGGAAAGCCTCGTGGAAAAGCCTCGTGGGAAAGCCTCTAGGGAAAGCCACAGATCCCTTGATCGAGGCGATGGGAAGCATGACACTGCTGCTACCGCTCTGGAGGAAAGCGCACGTGCATGCCCCCATTCGAGACGAGGACTTACTCCCCTGGGGAGACTCCAGAAGCACCCCAAGATCCATGTCAGCACTGGAGAGGAATCCTCAGGTTCCAGCCCCGCCTCCACTCAAGGTCTTAGGCCCCGGCATCGACGGGAGAGGAATCCCGAGAGGCCCCCGAGCAACTCGCATTGGGAATGGCCTTTCCTGAGGACACAAGAGCGGGTCCCTGAGGTCCCTGTCATAAGTCGAGAGCACCTGCCACAACTCGAGAAAATCCAGGAGGTTTTGCCTTCCAGGCGAGATGAGGCCCATTTTCGCTGAGGCTTCTCAAGGCTAATCACATCTAAGCCCTGGAACTTCCAAAAGGTCCTTCACACCCTTGCTGCAACTCAAGACGTTCCCCGACTTCCCCGTCTCCACTCTAGAGGAAGCACGAGGGTCCCGCCCACATCCAGAGGAGCACCGTTTCTTCCTCAGTGCTCAAGATGAGGGATACTTTCCCTGCTTGGTCGGGAAAGAATTCTAGGCATTCCTGTCGCATTTCAAGAGGAGGCGCTCTCCACAGAAAAGGGGAGAGGAACTCCAGCATTGTGCCGCCATTCCGAGTCCCCCAAATATCTCAGTCCATTTCAGAGGAACCTGTTTTCCCTGCACTGTCTCGACTTTCACGCCAAGGATCGATTCAAACCAAGGTGGCACGTGGGACCCCTGTGGGGAAGCCTCGTGGAAAAGCCTCCTGGGAAAGCCTGGAGTGAAAGCCACAGATCCCTTGATCCAGGCGATGGAAAGCGTGACACTGCTGCTAGGGCTCTGGGGGAAAGCGCAGGTGCATGTCCCCATTCGAGATGTGGACTTACTCCCCTGGGGAGACTCCAGAAGTACCCCAAGATTCATGTCAACACAGGAGAGGAATCCTCAGGTTCCGGCCCCGCTTCCTCACAAGGTCTTAGGCCCTGGCATCGAAGGGAGAGGAATCCCCAGAGGCCCGCGAGCAACTCGCATGGGGACTGGCCTTTCCTGAGGCCATGAGAGCGGGTCCCTGAGGTTCCCGCCGTAAGTCGAGAGCACCTGCCGCAACCGAGAAAATCCAAAAGGTTTTGCCCTCCAGGCGAGATGAGGCCCATTTCCGCTGAGGCTTCTGAAGGCTAATCACATCTAAACCCTGGAAATTCCAAAAGGTCCTTCACACCCTTGCTGGAACTCAAGAAGTTCCCCGACATCCCTGTCTCCACTCTAGAGGAAGCACGAGGGTCCCGCCCACATCCAGAGGAGCCCCGATTCTGCCTCGTAGCTCGAGATGAGGGATCCTTTCCCTGCTCTTCGGGAAAGCATTCCTGGCGTTCCCGTCGCATCTGAAGTGGAGGTGCTCTCCACAGGAAAGGTGAGAGTAACTCCAGGGTCGTGTCCCCATTCCAAGAGTCCCGCAGATGTCTCAGACCATTCCAGAGGAACCTGTTTTGCTCCGCTGCCTCGACTTTCACGCCGAGGATGGACTCCCACCACGGTGGCACGTGGGACAGCCCTGTTGGAAATCCTCGCGGGAAAGCCTCGGGGGAAAGGCTCGAGGGAAACCCACACATCCCATGATCGACCCGACGGGAGGCGTGACATAGCTGCTCCAGAGCGGGAGGAAAGCCCATTTGCATGTCCCCTCTGAAGACGAGGACTGACTCCCCTGAGGAGACTCCAGAAGTATGCAAAGTTATATGTCAGCACTGGAGAGGAATCCTCAGGTTCCGGCCCCGACTCCACACAAGGTCTTAGGCCCCGGCATCGACGGGAGAGGAATCCCGAGAGGCCCCGAGGAACTCGCTTGGGGACTGTCTTTTCCTGAGGCCACCAGAGCGGGTCCCTGAGGTCCCCGTCGTACGTCGAGAGTACCTGCTGCAACTTCAGAAAATCCAGGAGGTTTTGCCCTCCAGGCGAGATGAGGCCCATTTCCGCTGAGGCTTCTCGAGGCTAATCACGTCTAACCACTGGAACTTCCAAAGGGTCCTTCACACCCTTGCTGCAACTCAAGAAGTTCCCAGACATACCCGTCTCCACTCGAGAGGAAGCACGAGGGTCCCGCACACATCCAGGGGAGCCCCGTTTCCGCCTCCTAGCTCGAGATGAGGGATCCTTTCCCTGTTTCGTAGGGAAAGAATTCCCGGCGTTCCCGTCGCATCCCAAGAGGAGGCGCTCTCCACAGGAAAGGCGAGAGGAACTCCAGGGTCGTGCCACCATTCCAAGAGTGCCCCAGATGTGTCAGTCCATTCCAGAGGAACATGTTTTCCCTGCACTGCCTTGACCTTCAAGCCGAGGATCGACTCCCACCACGTGTGCACGTGGGACAGCCCTGTGGGAAAGCCTCGTGGGAAAGCCTCGTGGGAAAGACTCGAGGGAAAACCATAGATCCTTTGATCTACGCGGCGGACTGCGTGACACTGCTGCTACCGCTCTGGAGGAAAGCGCAAGTGCATGCCCGCATTCGAGACGAGGACTGACTCCCCTGGGGAGACTCCAGAAATACCCCAAGTTCCATGTCAGCACTGGAGAGGAATCCTCAGGTTCCGGCCCCGACTCCACACAAGGTCTTAGGCCCCGGCATCGAAGGGAGAGCAATCCCGAGAGGCCCCCGAGGAACTCGCATGGGGACTGGCCTTTCCTGAGGCCACCAGAGCGGGTCCCTGAGGTCCCCGTCATAAGTCGAGAGCACCTGCCGCAACTCGAGAAAATCCAGGAGGTTTTGCCCTCCAGGCGAGATGAGGCCCATTTGCGCTGAGGCTTCTCGAGGCTAATCACATCTAACCACTGGAACTTCCAAAGGGTCCTTCACACCCTTGCTGCAACTCCAGAAGTTCCCCGACATACCCGTCTCCACTCGAGAGGAAACACAAAAGTCCCGCACACATCCAGGGGAGCCCCGATTCTGCCTCCTAGCTCGAGATGAGGGATCCTTTCCCTGTTTCATAGGGAAAGAATTCCCGGCGTTCCCGTCGCATCTCAAGAGGAGGCGCTCTCCACAGGAAAGGCGAGAGGAACTCCAGGGTCGTGCCACCATTCCAAGAGTCGCCCAGATGTGTCAGTCCATTCCAGAGGAAACTGTTTTCCCTGCACTGCCTTGATGTTCAAGCCGAGGATCGACTCCCACCAGTGTGCACGTGGGATGCCCTGTGGGAAAGCCTCGTGGGAAAGCCTCGTGGGAAAGACTCGAGGGAAAAACATAGATCCTTTGATCCAGGCGGCGGACTGCGTGACACTGCTGCTACCGCTCTGGAGTAAAGCGCACGTGCATGCCCCCTCTCGAGACGAGGACTTACTCCCCTGGAGAGACTCCAGAAGTTCCCCCAAGATCCATGTCAGCACTGGGGAGGAATCCTCATGTTCCGCCCCGACTCCACACAAGATCTCAGGCCCCAGCATCGAAGGGAGAGGAATCCCGAGAGGCACCCGAGCAACTCGCATGGGGACTGGCATTGCCTGAGGCCACCAGAGCGAGTCCCTGAGGTCCCCGTCGTAAATCGAGAGCACCTGCCGCAACTCGAAAAAATCCAGGAGGTTTTGCCCTCCAGGCGAGAAGAGCCCATTTCCGCTGAGGCTTCTCGAAGCTAATCAAACCTAACTTCTGGAACTTCCAAAAGTTCCTTCACACCCTTGCTGTAACTCAAGAAGTTGCCTGACATACCCGTCTCCACTCTAGAGGAAGCACAAGGGTCCCGGCCACATCCAGAGGAGACCCGTTTCCGCCTCGCAGCTCGAGATGAGGGACATTTCGCTGCTTTGTGGGGAAAGAATTCCCGGCGTTCCACTCTCACCTCAAGAGGAGGTGCTCTCCACAGGAAAGGCAAGAGGAACTCCAGCGTCGTGCCACCATTCCAAGAGTCCCCCAGAAGTCTCAGTCCATTCCAGAGGAACCTGTTTTCCCTGCACTGCCTCGACTTTCACACCGATGATTGACTCCCACCACAGTGGCACGTGTGACAGCCCTGTGGGACAGCCTCGTAGGAAAGCCTCGAGAGAAAGCCACAGATCCCTTGTTCCAGGTGATGGAAAGCATGACACTGCTGCTACTGCTCTGGAGGAAAGCGCACGTGCATGCCCCCATTTGAGACGAGGACTTACTCCCCTGGGGAGACTCCAGAATTACCCCAAGATCTATGTCAGCACTGGAGAGGAATCCTCAGGTTCCGGCCCCGCCTCCACACAAGGTATTAGGCCCTGGCATCGAAGGGAGAGGTATTCCGAGAGGCCCACGTGCAACTCGCATGGGGACTGGCCTTTCCTGAGGCAACCAGAGCGGGTCCCAGAGGTCCCCGTCGTATGTCGAGAGCACCTGCCGCAACTCGAGAAAATCCATTAGGATTTGCCCTCCAGGCGAGATGAGGACCATTTCCGCTGAGGCTTCTCAAGGCTAATCACACCTAAGCTCTGGAACTTCCAAAGGGTCCTTGACACCCTTGCTGCAACTCAAGAAGTTCCCCTATATACCCCTCTCCACTCGAGAGGAAGCACGCATGTCCCACCCACATCCAGAAGAGCTCCGTTTCCGCCTCGTAGGTCGAGATGAGGGATCCGTTCGCTGCTTGTTCAGGAGAGATTCCTTGGCGTTCCCATCGCATCTCAAGTGTAGGGGCTCTCCACAGGAAAGGTGAGAGCAACTCCAGCGTCGTGCCACCATTCCAAGAGTCCCCCAGATGTCTCAGTCCATTCCTGAGGATACTGTTTTCCCTGCACTGCCTTGACTTTAACGAGGAGGATCGACTCCCACCACGGTCTCACGTGGGACAGCCCTGTGGGAAAGCCTCGTGGGAAAGCCTCGAGGGAAAGCCACAGATCCCTTGATCCACGCGACAGGAATCGTGACGCTGGTGCTACAGCTCGGAGGAAAGCGCACGTGCATGCCCCCATTCGAGACGAAGACTGACTCCCCTGGGGAGACTCCAAAAGTACTCCAAGATCCATGTCAGTACTGGAGAGGAATCCTCAGGTTCCGGCCCCGACTCCACACAAGGACTTAGGCCCCGGCATCGACGGAAGATGAATCCCGAGAGGACCCCGAGCAATTCGAATGGGGACGGGCCAGTATTGAGGCCACCAGAGCGGGTCCCTAAAGTCCCCGTCGTAAGTCAAGAGCACCTGCCGCAACTCGAGAAAATCAAGGAGGTTTTGCACTCCAGCTGAGTGAGGCCCATTTCCGCTGAGGCTTCTGGAAGCTAATCACACCTAACCTCTGGAACTTCTAAAAGGTCCTTCACACCCTTGCTGCAACTCAAGAAGTTCCCTAACATACCCGTCTCCACTCGAGAGGAAGCACGAGGGTCCCACCCACATCCAGGGGAGCCCCGTGTTCGCCTCGTAGCTCAAGATGAGGGATCCTTTCACAGCTTTTTCGGGAAATAATTCTGGGAGTTCCCGTTGCATCTCAAGTGGAGGCGCTCCTCACAGGAAAGGCGAGAGGAACTCCAGGGTCGTGCCACCGTTCCCAGAGTCCCCCAGATATCTCAGTCCATTCCAGAGGAACCTGTTATCCCTGCACTGCCTCGAGTTTCACGCCGAGCATCGACTCACACCACGGTGACACGTGGGACAGTCCTGTGGGAAAGCCTCGTGGGAAAGCCTCGTGGGAAAGCCACAGATCCCATGATCGGCGCGCCGGGAGGCATGACAGTGTTGTTACAGCTCTGGAGGAAAGCGCACGTGCATGCCCCCATTCGAGACGGGGACTTACTCCCCTGGGGAAACACCAGAAGTACTCCATGATCCATGTCAGCACTGGAGAGGAAACCTCATGTTCCAGACACGACTCCACACAAGGTCTTAGGCTCTGGCATCGAAGGGAGCGGAATCCCGAGAGGCTCCCGAGCCACTGGAATGGGGACTGGCCAGTCCTGAGGCCACCAGAGCGCGTCCCTTAGGTCACCGTCGTAAGTCGAGAGCACCTGCCGGTACTCGAGAAAATCCAGGAGGTTTTTCCCTCCAGGCGAGATGAGGCCCATTTCCGCTGAGGCTTCTCCAGGCTAATCACGTCTAGCCTCTGGAACTTCCAAAAGGTACTTCACACCCTTGCTGCAACTCAAGAAGTTGCCTGACATACCCGTCTCCACTCTAGAAGAAGCACGAGGATCCCATCCACATCCAGAGGAGCCCCGTTTCCGCCTCGTAGCTCGAGATGAGGGACATTTCGCTGCTTTGTCCGGAAAGAAATCCCGACGTTTCCCTCTCACCTCAAGAGGAGGCGCTCTCCACAGGAAAGGCGAGAGGAACTCCAGCATCGTGCCACCATTCCAAGAGTCCCCCAGATGTCTCAGTCCATTCAGAGGAACCTGTTTGCCCTGCACTACCTCGGCTTTCACGCCGAGGATCGAATCCCACGCCGAGGATCGACTCCCACCACGCTGGCACGTGGGACAGCCCTGTGGGAAAGCCTCGTGGGAAAGCCTCATGGGATAGACTCGAGGGAAAACCATAGATCCTTTCATCCACGTGGCGGACTGCGTGACACTGCTGCTACCGCTGTTTAGGAAAGCTCAAGTGCATGCCCGCATTCGAGACGAGGACTGACTCCCCTGGGGAGACTCCAGAAGTACCCCAAGATCCATGTCAGCACTGGAGAGGAATCCTCAGGTTCCATTCCCGACTCCACACAACGTCTTAGGCCCCGGCATGGACGGGAGAGGAATCCCGAGAGGACCCCGGGGAACTCGCATGGGGACTGGCCTTTCCTGAGGCCACCAGAGCGGGTCCCTGAGGTCCCCGTCGTAAGTCGAGAGCACCTGACGCAACTCGAGAAAATCCAGGAGGTTTTGCACTCCAGGCGAGATGAGGCCCATTTCCGCTGAGGCTTCTCGAGGCTAATCACATCTAACCACTGGAACTTCCAAAGGGTCCTTCACATCCTTGCTGCAACTCAAGAAGTTCCCCCACATACCCGTCTCCACTCGAGAGGAAGCACGAGGGTCCCGCACACATCCAGGGGACCCCGTTTCCGCCTCCTAGCTCGAGATGAGGGATCCTTTCCCTGTTTCGTAGGGAAAGAATTTGCGGCGTTCCCGTCGCATCTCAAGAGGAGGCACTCTCCACAGGAAAGGCGAGAGGAACTCCAGGGTCGTGCCACCATTCCAAGAGTCCCCCAGATGTGTCAGTCCATTCCAGAGGAACCTGTTTTCCCTGCACTGCCTTGACGTTCAAGCCGAGGATCGACTCCCACCACGTGTGCACGTGGGACAGACCTGTGGGAAAGCCTCGTGGGAAAGACTCGAGGGAAAACCATAGATCCTTTGATCTACGAGGCGGACTGCGTGACACTGCTGCTACGGCTCTGGAGGAAAGAGCAAGTGCATGCCAGCATTCGAGACGAGGAATGACTCCCCTGGGATGACTCCAGACGTACCCCAAGATCCATGTCAGCACTGGAGAGGAATCCCCAGGTTCCGGCCCCGACTCCACACAAGATCTCAGGCCCCAGCATCGAAGGGAGAGGAATCCCGAGAGGCACCCGAGCAACTCGCATGGGGACTGGCATTGCCTGAGGCCACCAGAGCGAGTCCCTGAGGTCCCCGTCGTAAGTCGAGAGCACCTGCCGCAACTCGAAAAAATCCAGGAGGTTTTGCCCTCCAGGCGAGAAGAGCCCATTTCCGCTGAGGCTTCTCGAAGCTAATCAAACCTAACTTCTGGAACTTCCAAAAGTTCCTTCACACCCTTGCTGTAACTCAAGAAGTTGCCTGACATACCCGTCTCCACTCTATAGGAAGCACAAGGATCCCGGCCACATCCAGAGGAGACCCGTTTCCGCCTCGCAGCTCGAGATAAGGGACATTTCGCTGCTTTGTGGGGAAAGAATTCCCGGCGTTCCACTCTCACCTCAAGAGGAGGTGCTCTCCACAGGAAAGGCAAGAGGAACTCCAGCGTCGTGCCACCATTCCAAGAGTCCCCCAGAAGTCTCAGTCCATTCCAGAGGAACCTGTTTTCCCTGCACTGCCTCGACTTTCACACCGATGATTGACTCCCACCACAGTGGCACGTGTGACAGCCCTGTGGGACAGCCTCGTAGGAAAGCCTCGAGGGAAAGCCACAGATCCCTTGTTCCAGGTGATGGAAAGCATGACACTGCTGCTACTGCTCTGGAGGAAAGCGCACGTGCATGCCCCCATTTGAGACGAGGACTTACTCCCCTGGGGAGACTCCAGAATTACCCCAAGATCTATGTCAGCACTGGAGAGGAATCCTCAGGTTCCGGCCCCGCCTCCACACAAGGTATTAGGCCCTGGCATCGAAGGGAGAGGTATTCCGAGAGGCCCACGTGCAACTCGCATGGGGACTGGCCTTTCCTGAGGCAACCAGAGCGGGTCCCAGAGGTCCCCGTCGTATGTCGAGAGCACCTGCCGCAACTAGAGAAAATCCATTAGGATTTGCCCTCCAGGCGAGATGAGGACCATTTCCGCTGAGGCTTCTCAAGGCTAATCACACCTAAGCTCTGGAACTTCCAAAGGGTCCTTGACACCCTTGCTGCAACTCAAGAAGTTCCCCTATATACCCCTCTCCACTCGAGAGGAAGCACGCATGTCCCACCCACATCCAGAAGAGCTCCGTTTCCGCCTCGTAGGTCGAGATGAGGGATCCGTTCGCTGCTTGTTCAGGAGAGATTCCTTGGCGTTCCCATCGCATCTCAAGTGTAGGGGCTCTCCACAGGAAAGGTGAGAGCAACTCCAGCGTCGTGCCACCATTCCAAGAGTCCCCCAGATGTCTCAGTCCATTCCTGAGGATACTGTTTTCCCTGCACTGCCTTGACTTTAACGAGGAGGATCGACTCCCACCACGGTCTCACGTGGGACAGCCCTGTGGGAAAGCCTCGTGGGAAAGCCTCGAGGGAAAGCCACAGATCCCTTGATCCACGTGACAGGAATCGTGACGCTGGTGCTACAGCTCGGAGGAAAGCGCACGTGCATGCCCCCATTCGAGACGAAGACTGACTCCCCTGGGGAGACTCCAAAAGTACTCCAAGATCCATGTCAGTACTGGAGAGGAATCCTCAGGTTCCGGCCCCGACTCCACACAAGGACTTAGGCCCCGGCATCGACGGAAGATGAATCCCGAGAGGACCCCGAGCAATTCGAATGGGGACGGGCCAGTATTGAGGCCACCAGAGCGGGTCCCTAAAGTCCCCGTCGTAAGTCAAGAGCACCTGCCGCAACTCGAGAAAATCAAGGAGGTTTTGCACTCCAGCTGAGTGAGGCCCATTTCCGCTGAGGCTTCTGGAAGCTAATCACACCTAACCTCTGGAACTTCTAAAAGGTCCTTCACACCCTTGCTGCAACTCAAGAAGTTCCCGAACATACCCGTCTCCACTCGAGAGGAAGCACGAGGGTCCCGCCCACATCCAGGGGAGCCCCGTGTCCGCCTCGTAGCTCAAGATGAGGGATCCTTTCACAGCTTTTTCGGGAAATAATTCTGGGAGTTCCCGTTGCATCTCAAGTGGAGGCGCTCCTCACAGGAAAGGCGAGAGGAACGCCAGGGTCGTGCCACCGTTCCCAGAGTCCCCCAGATATCTCAGTCCATTCCAGAGGGACCTGTTTTCCCTGCACTGCCTCGAGTTTCACGCCGAGCATCGACTCACACCACGGTGACACGTGGGACAGTCCTGTGGGAAAGCCTCGTGGGAAAGCCTCGTGGGAAAGCCACAGATCCCATGATCGGCGCGCCGGGAGGCATGACAGTGTTGTTACAGCTCTGGAGGAAAGCGCACGTGCATGCCCCCATTCGAGACGGGGACTTACTCCCCTGGGGAAACACCAGAAGTACTCCACGATCCATGTCAGCACTGGAGAGGAAACCTCATGTTCCAGACACGACTCCACACAAGGTCTTAGGCTCTGGCATCGAAGGGAGCGGAATCCCGAGAGGCTCCCGAGCCACTGGAATGGGGACTGGCCAGTCCTGAGGCCACCAGAGCGCGTCCCTTAGGTCACCGTCGTAAGTCGAGAGCACCTGCCGCAACTCGAGAAAATCCAGGAGGTTTTTCCCTCCAGGCGAGATGAGGCCCATTTCCGCTGAGGCTTCTCCAGGCTAATCACGTCTAGCCTCTGGAACTTCCAAAAGGTCCTTCACACCCTTGCTGCAACTCAAGAAGTTGCCTGACATACCCGTCTCCACTCTAGAAGAAGCACGAGGATCCCATCCACATCCAGAGGAGCCCCGTTTCCGCCTCGTAGCTCGAGATGAGGGACATTTCGCTGCTTTGTCCGGAAAGAAATCCCGACGTTTCCCTCTCACCTCAAGAGGAGGCGCTCTCCACAGGAAAGGCGAGAGGAACTCCAGCATCATGCCACCATTCCAAGAGTCCCCCAGATGTCTCAGTCCATTCAGAGGAACCTGTTTGCCCTGCACTACCTCGGCTTTCACGCCGAGGATCGACTCCCACGCCGAGGATTGACTCCCACCACGCTGGCACGTGGGACAGCCCTGTGGGACAGCCCTGTGGGAAAGCCTCGTGGGAAAGCCTCATGGGATAGACTCGAGGGAAAACCATAGATCCTTTGATCCACGCGGCGGACAGCGTGACACTGCTGCTACCGCTCTGGAGGAAAGCGCAAGTGCATGCCCGCATTCGAGACGAGGACTGACTCCCCTGGGGAGACTCCAGAAGTACCCCAAGATCCATATCAGCACTGGAGAGGAATCCTCAGGTTCCGTTCCCGACTCCACACAAAGTCTTAGGCCCCGGCATGGACGGGAGAGGAATCCCGAGAGGCCCCCGAGGAACTCGCATGGGGACTGGCCTTTCCTGAGGCCACCAGAGCGGGTCCCTGAGGTCCCCGTCGTAAGTCGAGAGCACCTGCCGCAACTCGAGAAAATCCAGGAGGTTTTGCACTCCAGGCGAGATGAGGCCCATTTCCGCTGAGGCTTCTCGAGGCTAATCACACCTAAGCTCTGGAACTTCCAAAGGGTCATTCACACCCTTGCTGCAACTCAAGAAGTTCCCCCACATACCCATCTCCACTCGAGAGAAAGCACAAGGGTCCCGCACACATCCAGGGGACTCCGTTTCCGCCTCCTAGCTCGAGATGAGGGATCCTTTCCCTGTTTCGTAGGGAAAGAATTCGCGGCGTTCCCGTCGCATCTCAAGAGGAGGCGCTCTCCACAGGAAAGGCGAGAGGAACTCCAGGGTCGTGCCACCATTCCAAGAGTCCCCCAGATGTGTCAGTCCATTCCAGAGGAACCTGTTTTCCCTGAACTGCCTTGACGTTCAAGCCGAGGATCTACTCCCACCACGTGTGCACGTGGGACAGACCTGTGGGAAAGCCTCGTGGGAAAGACTCGAGGGAAAACCATAGATCCTTTGATCCAAGCGGCAGACTGCTTGACACTGCTGATACCGCTCTGGAGGAAAGCGCAACTGCATGCCCGCATTCGAGACGAGGACTGACTCCCCTGGGGAGACTCCAGAGTACCACAAGATCCATGTCAGCACTGGAGAGGAAACCACAGGTTCTGGCCCCGACTCCACACAAGGTCTTAGGCCCCGGCATCGACGGGAGAGGAATGCCGAGAGGCCCCCGTGGAGCTCAAATGGGGACTGGCGTTTCCTGAGGCCACCTTAGCGGGTCCCTGAGGTCCCCGTCGTAAGTCGAGAGCACCTGCCGCAACTCGAGAAAATCCAGGAGGTTTTGCCATCCAGGCGAGATGAGGCCCATTTCCGCTGAGGCTTCTCGAGGCTAATCACATTTAACCACTGGAAATTCCAAAGGGTCCTTCACACCCTTGCTGCAACTCAAGAAGTTCCCCGACATACCCGTGTCCACTCGAGAGGAAGCACGAGTGTCCCGCACACATCCAGGGGAGACCCGTTTCCGCCTCCTAGCTCGAGATGAGGGATCCTTTCCCTGTTTCGTAGGGAAAGATTTCCCGGCGTTCCCGTCGCATCTCAAGAGGAGGCGCTCTCCACAGGAAAGGCGAGAGGAACTCCAGGGTCGTGCCACCATTCCAAGAGTCGCCCAGATGTGTCAGTCCATTCCAGAGGAACCTGTTTTCCCTGCACTGCCTTGACGTTCAAGCCGAGGATCGACTCCCACCACGTGTGCACGTGGGACAGCGCTGTGGGAAAGCCTCGTGGGAAAGCCTCGTGGGAAGGACTCGAGGGAAAACCATAGATCCTTTGATCCACGCGGCGGACTGCGTGACACTGCTGCTACCGCTCTGGTGGAAAGCGCAAGTGCATCCCAGCATTCGAGACGAGGACTGACTCCCCTGGGAGACTCCAGAAGTACCCCAAGATCCATGTCAGCACTGGAGAGGAATCCTCAGGTTCCGGCCCCGACTCCACACAAGGACTTAGCCCCGGCATCGACGGGAGAGGAATCCCGAGAGGCCCCCGAGGAACTCGCATGGGGACTGGCCTTTCCTTAGGCCACCAGAGCGGGCCCCGAGGTCCCCGTCGTAAGTCGAGAGCACCTGCCGCAACTCGAGAAAATCCAGGAGGTTTTGGCCTCCAGGCGAGATGAGGCCCATTTCCACTGAGGCTTCTCGAGGCTAATCACATCTAACCACTGGAACTTCCAAAGGGTCCTTCACACCCTTGCTTCAACTCAAGAAGTTCCCCGACTTACCCGTCTCCACTAGAGAGGAAGCACGAGGGTCCCGCACACATCAAGGGGAGCCCCTTTCCGCCTCCTAGCTCGAGATGAGGGATCCTTTCCCTGTTTCATAGGGAAAGAATTCAAGGCGTTCCCGTCACATCTCAAGAGGAGGCGCTCTCCACAGGAAAGGCGAGAGGAACTCCAGGGTCGTGCCAACATTCCAAGAGTCCCCCAGAAGTGTCAGTCCATTCCAGAGGAACCTCTTTTTCCTGCACTGCCTTGACGTAGAAGCCGAGGATCGACTCCCACCACGTGTGCACGTGGGACAGCCCTGTGGGAAAGCCTCGTGGGAAAGCCTCGTGGGAAAGACTCGAGGGAAAACCATAGATCCTTTGATGACGCGGCGGACTGCGTGACACTGCTGCTACCGCTCTGGAGGAAAGCGCAAGTGCATGCCCGCATTCGAGACGAAGACTGACTCCCCTGGGGAGACTCCAGAAGTACCCCAAGATCCATGTCAGCACTGGAGAGGAATCCTCAGGTTCCGGCCCCGACTCCACACAAGGTCTTAGGCCCCGGCATCGACGGGAGAGGAATCCCGAGAGGCCCCCGAGGAACTCGCATGGGGACTGGCCTTTCCTGAGGCCACCAGAGCGGGTCCCTGAGGTCCCCGTCGTAAGTCGAGAGCACCTGCCGCAACTCGAGAATATCCAGGAGGTTTTGCCCTCCAGGCGAGATGAGGCCCATTTCCGCTGAGGCTTCTCGAGGCTAATCACATCTAACCACTGGAACTTCCAAAGGGTCCTTCACACCTTTGCTGCAACTCAAGAAGTTCCCCGACATACCCGTCTCCACTCGAGAGGAAGCAGGAGGGTCCCGCACACATCCAGGGGAGCCCCGTTTCCGCCTCCTAGCTCGAGATGAGGGATCCTTTCCCTGTTTCCTAGGGAATGAATTCCCGGCGTTCCCGTCGCATCTCAAGAGGATGCGCTCTCCACAGGAAAGGCGAGAGGAACTCCAGGGTCGTGCCTCCATTCCAAGAGTCGCCCAGATGTTTCAGTCCATTCCAGAGGAACCTGTTTTCCCTGCACTGCCTTGACGTTCAAGCTGAGGATCGACTCCCACCACGTGTGCACGTGGGACAGCCCTGTGGGAAAGCCTCGTGGGAAAGCCTAGTGGGATAGACTCGAAGGAAAAACATAGATCCTTTGATCCACGCGGCGGACTGCGTGATACTGCTGCTACCGCTCTGGAGGAAAGCGCAAGTGCATGCCCGCATTCGAGACGAGAACTGACTCCCCTGGGGAAACTCCAGAAGTACCCCAAGATCCATGTCAGCACTTGGAGAGGAATCCTCAGGTTCCGGCCCCGACTCCACACAAGGTCTTAGGCCCCGGCATGGACGGGAGAGGAATCGCGAGAGGACCCCGAGGAACTCGCATGGGGACTGGCCTTTCCTGAGGCCACCAGAGCGGGTCCCTGAGGTCCCCGTCGTAAGTCGAGAGCACCTGCCCCAACTCGAGAAAATCCAGGAGGTTTTGCCCTCCAGGCGAGATGAGGCCCATTTCCGCTGAGGCTTCTCGAGGCTAATCACATCTAACCACTGGAATTTTCAAAGGGTCCTTCACACACTTGCTGCAACTCAAGAAGTTCCGCGACATACCCGTCTCCACTCGAGAGGGAGCAAGAGGGTCCCGCACACATCCAGGGGAGCCCCTTTTCCGCCTCCTAGCTCGAGATGAGGGATCCTTTCCCTTTTTCGTAGGGAAAGAATTCCCGGCGTTCCCGTCGCATCTCAAGAGGAGGCGCTCTCCACAGGAAGGCGAGAGGAACTCCAGGGTCGTGCCACCATTCCAAGAGTCCCCCAGATGTGTCAGTCCATTCCAGACGAACCTGTTTTCCCTGCACTGCCTCGACGTTCAAGCCGAGGATCGACTACCACCACGTGTGCACGTGGGACAGACCTGTGGGAAAGCCGCGTGGGAAAGCCTCGTGGGAAAGACTCGAGGGAAAACCATAGATCCTTTGATCCACGCAGCGGACTGCGTGACTCTGTTGTTACCGCTCTGGAGGAAAGCGCAAGTGCATGCCCGCATTCGAGACGACGACTGACTCCCCTTTGGAGGCTCCAGAAGTACCCCAAGTTCCATGTCAGCACTGGAGAGGAATCCTCAGGTTCCGGCCCCGACTCCACACAAGGTCTTAGGCCCCGACATCAACGGGAGAGGAATCCCGAGAAGCCCCCGAGGAACTGGCATGAGGACTGGCCTTTCCTGAGGCCACCAGAGCGGGTCCCTGAGGTCCCCGTCGTAAGTCGAAAGCACCTGCCTCAACTCGAGAAAATCCAGGAGGTTTTGCCCTCCAGGCGAGATGAGGCCCATTTCTGCTGAGGCTTCTCGAGGCTAATCACATCTAACCCCTGGAACTTCCAAAGGGTCCTTCACACCCTTGCTGCAAGTCGAAAGTTCCCCGACATACCCGTCTCCACTCGAGAGGAAGCACGAGGGTCCCGCACACATCCAGGGGAGCCCCGTTTCCGCCTCCTAGCTCGAGATGAGGGATCCTTTCCCTGTTTCGTAGGGAAAGAATTCCCGGCGTTCCCGTCGCATCTCAAGAGGAGGCGCTCTCCACAGGAAAGGCGAGAGGAACTCCAGGGTCGTGCCACCATTCCAAGAGTCCCCCAGATGTGTCAGTCAATTGCAGAGGAACCTGTTTTTCCTGCACTACCTTCACGTTCAGCCGAGGATCGACTTCCACAATGTGTGCATGATGGACAGCCCTGTGGGAAAGCCTCGTGGGAAAGCCTCGTGGGAAAGACTCGAGGGAAAACCATAGATCCTTTGATCCACCCGGCGGACTGCGTGACACTGCTGCTACCGCTCTGGAGGAAAGCGCAAGTGCATGCCCGCATTCGAGACGAGGACTGACTCCCCTGGGGAGACTCCAGAAGTACCCCAAGATCCATGTCAGCACTGGAGAGGAATCCTCAGGTTCCGGCCCCGACTCCACACAAGGTCTTAGGCCCCGGCATCGACGGGAGAGGAATCCCGAGAGGCCCCTGAGGAACTCGCATGGGGACTGGCCTTTCCTGAGGCCACCAGAGCGGGTCCCTGATGTCCCAGAGGTCCCCGTCGTAAGTCGAGAGCACCTGCCGCATCTCGAGAAAATCCAGCAGGTTTTGCCCTCCAGGCGAGATGAGGCCCATTTCCGCTGAGGCTTCTCCAGGCTAATCACATCTAACCACTGGAACTTCCAAAGGGTCCTTCATACCCTTGCTGCAAGTCCAGAAGTTCCCCGACATACCCGTCTCCACTCGAGAGGAAACACGATGGTCCCGCACACATCCAGGGGAGCCCAGTTTCCGCCTCCTAGCTCGAGATGAGGGATCTTTTCCCTGTTTTGTAGGGAAAGAATTCCCGGCGTTCCCGTCTCATCTCAAGAGGAGGCGCACTCCACAGGAAAGGCGAGAGGAACTCCAGGGTCATGCCACCATTCCAAAAGTCCCCCAGATGTGTCAGTCCTTTCCAGAGGAACCTGTTTTCCCTGCACTACCTTCACGTTCAAGCCGAGAATCGACTTCCACAATGTGTGCATGATGGACAGCCCTGTGGGAAAGCCTCCTGGGAAAGACTCGTGGGATAGCCTCGTGGGAAAGACTCGAGGGAAAACCATAGATCCTTTGATCCAAGCGGCAGACTGCTTGACACTGCTGATACCGCTCTGGAGGAAAGCGCAAGTGCATGCCCGCATTCGAGACGAGGACTGACTCCCCTGGGGAGACTCCAGAGTACCACAAGATCCATGTCAGCAATGGAGAGGAAACCTCAGGTTCTGGCCCCGACTCCACACAAGGTCTTAGGCCCCGGCATCGACGGGAGAGGAATCCCGAGAGGCCCCCGTGGAGCTCAAATGGGGACTGGCCTTTCCTGAGGCCACCATAGCGGATCCCTGAGGTCCCCGTCGTAAGTCGAGAGCAACTGCCGCAACTCGAGAAAATCCAGGAGGTTTTGCCCTCCAGGCGAGATGAGGCCCATTTCCGCTGAGGCTTCTCGAGGCTAATCACATCTAACCACTGGAATTTTCAAAGGGTCCTTCACACACTTGCTGCAACTCAAGAAGTTCCGCGACATACCCGTCTCCACTCGAGAGGGAGCAATAGGGTCCCGCACACATCCAGGGGAGCCCCGTTTCCGCCTCCTAGCTCGAGATGAGGGATCCTTTCCCTTTTTCGTAGGGAAAGAATTCCCGGCGTTCCCGTCGCATCTCAAGAGGATGCGCTCTCCACAGGAAGGCGAGAGGAACTCCAGGGTCGTGCCACCATTCCAAGAGTCCCCCAGATGTGTCAGTCCATTCCAGAGGAACCTGTTTTCCCTGCACTGCCTCGACGTTCAAGCCGAGGATCGACTACCACGACGTGTGCACGTGGGACAGACCTGTGGAAAGCCGCGTGGGAAAGCCTCGTGGGAAAGACTCGAGGGAAAACCATAGATCCTTTGATCCACGCGGCGGACTGCGTGACTCTGCTGTTACCGCTCTGGAGGAAAGCGCAAGTGCATGCCCGCATTCGAGACGACGACTGACTCCCCTTTGGAGACTCCAGAAGTACCCCAAGTTCCATGTCAGCACTGGAGAGGAATCCTCAGGTTCCGGCCCCGACTCCACACAAGGTCTTAGGCCCCGACATCAACGGGAGAGGAATCCCGAGAAGCCCCCGAGGAACTGGCATGAGGACTGGCCTTTCCTGAGGCCACCAGAGCGGGTCCCTGAGGTCCCCGTCGTAAGTCGAAAGCACCTGCCTCAACTCGAGAAAATCCAGGAGGTTTTGCCCTCCAGGCGAGATGAGGCCCTTTTCCGCTGAGGCTTCTCGAGGCTAATCACATCTAACCCCTGGAACTTCCAAAGGGTCCTTCACACCCTTGCTGCAAGTCCAGAAGTTCCCCGACATACCCGTCTCCACTCGAGAGGAAGCACGAGGGTCCCGCACACATCCAGGGGAGCCCCGTTTCCGCCTCCTAGCTCGAGATGAGGGATCCTTTCCCTGTTTCGTAGGGAAAGAATTCCCGGCGTTCCCGTCGTATCTCAAGAGGAGGCGCTCTCCACAGGAAAGGCGAGAGGAACTCCAGGGTCGTGCCACCATTCCAAGAGTCCCCCAGATGTGTCAGTCCATTCCAGAGGAACCTCTTTTCCCTGCACTGCCTTGACGTTCAAGCCGAGGATCGACTCCCACCACGTATGCACGTGGGACAGCCCTGTGGGAAAGCCTCGTGGGAAAGCCTCGTGGGAAAGACTCGAGGGAAAACCATAGATCCTTTGATCCACGCAGCGGACTGCGTGACACTGCTGCTACCGCTCTGGAGGAAAGCACAAGTGCATGCCCGCATTCGAGACGAGGACTGACTCCCCTGGGGAGACTCGAGAAGTACCCCAAGATCCATGGCAGCACTGGAGAGGAATCCTCAGGTTCCGGCCCCGACTCCACAGAAGGTCTTAGGCCCCGGCATCGACGGGAGAGGAATCCCGAGAGGCCCCCGAGGAACTCGCATGGGGACTGGCCTTTCCTGAGGCCACCAGAGCGGGTCCCTGATGTCCCCGAGGTCCCCGTCGTAAGTCGAGAGCACCTGCCGCATCTCGAGAAAATCCAACAGGTTTTGCCCTCCAGGCGAGATGAGGCCCATTTCCGCTGAGGCTTCTCCATTCTAATCACATCTAACCACTGGAACTTCCAAAGGGTCCTTCATACCCTTGCTGCAAGTCCAGAAGTTCCCCGACATACCCGTCTCCACTCGAGAGGAAACACGAGGGTCCCGCACACATCCAGGGGAGCCCAGTTTCCGCCTCCTAGCTCGAGATGAGGGATCCTTTCCCTGTTTCGTAGGGAAAGAATTCCCGGCGTTCCCGTCTCATCTCAAGAGGAGGCGCACTCCACAGGAAAGGCGCGAGGAACTCCAGGGTCATGCCACCATTCCAAAAGTCCCCCAGATGTGTCAGTCCTTTCCAGAGGAACCTGTTTTCCCTGCACTACCTTCACGTTCAAGCCGAGGATCGACTTCCACAATGTGTGCATGATGGACAGCCCTGTGGGAAAGCCTCCTGGGAAAGACTCGTGGGATAGCCTCGTGGGAAAGACTCGAGGGAAAAGCATAGATCCTTTGATCCAAGCGGCAGACTGCTTGACACTGCTGATACCGCTCTGGAGGAAAGCGCAAGTGCATGCCCGCATTCGAGACGAGGACTGACTCCCCTGGGGAGACTCCAGAGTACCACAAGATCCATGTCAGCAATGGAGAGGAAACCTCAGGTTCTGGCCCCGACTCCACACAAGGACTTAGGCCCCGGCATCGACGGGAGAGGAATCCCGAGAGGCCCCCGTGGAGCTCAAATGGGGACTGGCGTTTCCTGAGGCCACCATAGCGGATCCCTGAGGTCCCCGTCGTAAGTCGAGAGCACCTGCCGCAACTCGAGAAAATCCAGGAGGTTTTGCCCTCCAGGCGAGATGAGGCCCATTTCCGCTGAGGCTTCTCGAGGCTAATCACATTTAACCACTGGAAATTCCAAAGGGTCCTTCACACCCTTGCTGCAACTCAAGAAGTTCCCCGACATAGCCGTGTCCAATCGAGAGGAAGCACGAGTGTCCCGCACACATCCAGGGGAGACCCGTTTCCGCCTCCTAGCTCGAGATGAGGGATCCTTTCCCTGTTTCGTAGGGAAAGATTTCCCGGCGTTCCTGTCGCATCTCAAGAGGAGGCGTTCTCCACAGGAAAGGCGAGAGGAACTCCAGGGTCGTGCCACCATTCCAAGAGTCCCCCAGATGTGTCAGTCCGTTCCAGAGGAACCTGTTTTCCCTGCACTGCCTTGACGTTCAAGCCGAGGATCGACTCCCACCACGTGTGCACGTGGGACAGCCCTGTGGGAAAGCCTCGTGGGAAAGCCTCGTGGGAAGGACTCGAGGGAAAACCATAGATCCTTTGATCCACGCGGCGGACTGCGTGACACTGCTGCTACCGCTCTGGAGGAAAGCGCAAGTGCATGCCTGCATTAGAGGCGAGGACTGACTCCCCTGGGGAGACTCCAGAAGTACCCCAAGATCCATGTCAGCACTGGAGAGGAATCCTCAGGTTCCGGCCCCGACTCCACAGAAGGTCTTAGGCCCCGGCATCGACGGGAGAGGAATCCCGAGAGGCCCCCGAGGAACTCGCATGGGGACTGGCCTTTCCTGAGGCCACCAGAGCGGGTCCCTGATGTCCCCGAGGTCCCCGTCGTAAGTCGAGAGCACCTGCCGCATCTCGAGAAAATCCAACAGGTTTTGCCCTCCAGGCGAGATGAGGCCCATTTCCGCTGAGGCTTCTCCATTCTAATCACATCTAACCACTGGAACTTCCAAAGGGTCCTTCATACCCTTGCTGCAAGTCCAGAAGTTCCCCGACATACCCGTCTCCACTCGAGAGGAAACACGAGGGTCCCGCACACATCCAGGGGAGCCCAGTTTCCGCCTCCTAGCTCGAGATGAGGGATCCTTTCCCTGTTTCGTAGGGAAAGAATTCCCGGCGTTCCCGTCTCATCTCAAGAGGAGGCGCACTCCACAGGAAAGGCGAGAGGAACTCCAGGGTCATGCCACCATTCCAAAAGTCCCCCAGATGTGTCAGTCCTTTCCAGAGGAACCTGTTTTCCCTGCACTACCTTCACGTTCAAGCCGAGGATCGACTTCCACAATGTGTGCATGATGGACAGCCCTGTGGGAAAGCCTCCTGGGAAAGACTCGTGGGATAGCCTCGTGGGAAAGACTCGAGGGAAAAGCATAGATCCTTTGATCCAAGCGGCAGACTGCTTGACACTGCTGATACCGCTCTGGAGGAAAGCGCAAGTGCATGCCCGCATTCGAGACGAGGACTGACTCCCCTGGGGAGACTCCAGAGTACCACAAGATCCATGTCAGCAATGGAGAGGAAACCTCAGGTTCTGGCCCCGACTCCACACAAGGTCTTAGGCCCCGGCATCGACGGGAGAGGAATCCCGAGAGGCCCCCGTGGAGCTCAAATGGGGACTGGCGTTTCCTGAGGCCACCATAGCGGATCCCTGAGGTCCCCGTCGTAAGTCGAGAGCACCTGCCGCAACTCGAGAAAATCCAGGAGGTTTTGCCCTCCAGGCGAGATCAGGCCCATTTCCGCTGAGGCTTCTCGAGGCTAATCACATTTAACCACTGGAAATTCCAAAGGGTCCTTCACACCCTTGCTGCAACTCAAGAAGTTCCCCGACATAGCCGTGTCCAATCGAGAGGAAGCACGAGTGTCCCGCACACATCCAGGGGAGACCCGTTTCCGCCTCCTAGCTCGAGATGAGGGATCCTTTCCCTGTTTCGTAGGGAAAGATTTCCCGGCGTTCCTGTCGCATCTCAAGAGGAGGCGTTCTCCACAGGAAAGGCGAGAGGAACTCCAGGGTCGTGCCACCATTCCAAGAGTCCCCCAGATGTGTCAGTCCGTTCCAGAGGAACCTGTTTTCCCTGCACTGCCTTGACGTTCAAGCCGAGGATCGACTCCCACCACGTGTGCACGTGGGACAGCCCTGTGGGAAAGCCTCGTGGGAAAGCCTCGTCGGAAGGACTCGAGGGAAAACCATAGATCCTTTGATCCACGCGGCAGACTGCGTGACACTGCTGCTACCGATCTGGAGGAAAGCGCAAGTGCATGCCCGCATTAGAGGCGAGGACTGACTCCCCTGGGGAGACTCCAGAAGTACCCCAAGATCCATGTCAGCACTGGAGAGGAATCCTCAGGTTCCGGCCCCCACTCCACACAAGGTCTTAGGCCCCGGCATCGACGGGAGAGAAATCCCGAGAGGCCCATGAGGTACTCGCATGGGGACTGGCCTTTCCGGTTGCCACCAGAGCGGATCCCTGAGGTCCCCGTCGTAAGTGGAGAGCACCTGCCGCAACTCGAGAAAATCCAGGAGGTTTTGCCCTCCAGGCGAGATGAGGCCCATTTCCGCTGAGGCTTCTAGAGGCTCATCACATCTAACCACTGGAACTTCCAAAGGGTCCTTCACACCCTTGCTGCAACTCAAGAAGTTCCCCGAAATACCCGTCTTCCCTCGAGAGGAAGCACGAGGGTCCCGCACACATCCAGGTGAGCCCCGTTTCCGCTTCCTAGCTCGAGATGAGGGATCCTTTCCCTGTTTCGTAGGGAAAGATTTCCCGGCGTTCCCGTCGCATCTCAAGGGGAGACGATCTCTACAGGAAAGAGTAGAGGAACTCCAAGGTCGTGCCACCATTTCAAGAGTCGGCCAGATGTGTCAGTCCATTCCAGAGGAACCTGTTTTCCCTGCACTGCCTTGACCTTCAAGCCGAGGATCGACTCCCACCACGTGTTCCCCCTTGGACAGCCCTGTGGGAAAGCCTCGTGGGAAAGCCTAGTGGGAAAGACTCGAGGGAAAACCATAGATCCTTTGATCCACGCGGCGGACTGCGTGACACTGCTGCTACCGCTCTGGAGGAAAGCGCAAGTGCATGCCCGCATTCGAGACGAGGACTGACTCCCCTGGGACACTCCAGAAGTACCCCATGATCCATGTCAGCACTGGAGAGGAATCCTCAGGTTCCAGCCCCGACTCCACACAAGGACTTAGGCCCCGGTATCGACGGGAGAGGAATCCCGAGAGGCCCCCGAGGAACTCGCATGGGGACTGGCCTTTCCTGAGGCCACGAGAGCGGGCGCCGAGTTCCCCCTCGTAAGTCGAGAGCACCTGTCGCAACTCGAGAAAATCTAGGAGGCTGTGGCCTCCAGGCGAGATGAGGGCCATTTCCGCTGAGGCTTCTCGAGGCTAATCACATCTAACCACTGGAACTTCCAAAGGGTCCTTCATACCCTTGCTGCAAGTCAAGAAGGTCCCCGACATACCCGTCTCCACTCGAGAGGAAGCACGAGGGTCCCGCACACATCCAGGGGAGCCCTGTTTCCGCCTCCTAGCTCGAGATGAGGGATCCTTTCCCTGTTTCGTAGGGAAAGAATTCCCGGCGTTCCCGTCTCATCTCAAGAGGAGGCTCTCTCCACAGGAAAGGCGAGAGGAACTCCAGGGTCGTGCCACCATTCCAAGAGTCCCCCAGATGTGTCAGTCCATTCCAGAGGAATGTATTTTCCCTGCACTGCCTCGACGTTCATTCCGAGGATCGACTCCCACCACGGTGGCACGTGGGACAGCCCTGTGGGAAAGCCTCGGGGGAAAGCCTCGAGGGAAAGCCATAGATTCCTTGATCCACGCGGCGGAATGCCTGACACTGCTGCTACCTCTCTGAAGGAAAGCGCACGTGCATGCCCGCATTCGAGACGAGGACTGACTCCCCTGGGGAGACTCCAGAACTACCCCAAGATCCATGTCAGCACTGGAGAGGAATCCTCAGGTTCCGGCCCCGACTCTACACAAGGTCTTAGGCCCTGGCATCGACGGGAGAGGAACCCCGAGAGGCCCCCGAGGAACTCGCATGGGGACTGGCCTTTCCTGAGGCCACCAGAGCGGGTCCCTGAGGTCCCCGTCGTAAGTCGAGAGCACCTGCCGCAACTCCAGAAAATCAAGGAGGTTTTGCCCTCCAGGCGAGATGAGGCCCATTTCCGCTGAGGCTTCTCGAGGCTAATCACATCTAATGACTGGAACTTCCAAAGGGTCCTTCGCACCTTGCTGCAAGTCAAGAAGGTCCCCGACATACCCGTCTCCACTCGAGAGGAAGCACGAGGGTCCCGCACACATCCAGGGGAGCCCCGTTTCCGCCTCCTAGCTCGAGATGAGGGATCCTTTCCCTGTTTCGTAGGGAAAGAATTCCCGGCGTTCCGGTCGCATCTCAAGAGGAGGCGCTCTTCACAGGAAAGGCGAGAGGAACTCCAGGGTCGTGCCACCATTCCAAGAGTCCCCCAGATGTGTCAGTCCATTCCAGAGGAACCTGTTTTCCCTGCACTGCCTTGACGTTCAAGCCGAGGATCGACTCCCACCACGTGTGCACGTGGGACAGCCCTGTGGGAAAGCCTCTTGGGAAAGCCTCGTGGGAAAGCCTCGTGGGAAAGACTCGAGGAAAAACCATAGATCCCTTGATCCACGCATCGGAATGCGTGACAATGCTGCTACCGCTCTGGAGGAAAGCGCAAGTGCAAGCCCGCATTCGAGACGAGCACTGACTCCCCTGGGGAGACTCCAGAAGTACCCGAAGATCCATGTCAGCACTGGAGAGGAATCCTCAGGTTCCGACCCCGAGTCCACACAAGGCCTTAGGCCCCGGAATCGACGGGAGAGGAATCCCGAGAGGCCCCCGAGGAACTCGCATGGGGAATGGCCTTTCCTGAGGCCACCAGAGCGGGTCCCTGAGGTCCCCGTCGTAAGTCGAAAGCACCTGCCGCAACTCGAGAAAATACAGGAGGTTTTGCCCTCCAGGCGAGATGAGGCCCATTTCCGCTGAGGCTTCTCGAGGCTAATCACATCTAACCACTGGAACTTCCAAAGGGTCCTTCACACCCTTGCTGCAAGTCAAGAAGGTCCCCGACATAGCCGTCTCCACTCGAGAGGAAGCACGAGGGTCCCGCACACATCCAGGAGAGCCCCGTTTCCGCCTCCTACCTCGAGATGAGGGATCCTTTCCCTGTTTCATAGGGAAAGAATTCCCGGCATTCCCGTCGTATCTTAAGAGGAGGCGCTCTCCACAGGAAAGGCGAGAGGAACTCCAGGGTCGTGCCACCATTCCAAGAGTCCCCCAGATGTGTCAGTCCATTCCAGAGGAAACTTTTTTCCCTGCACTGCCTTGACGTTCAAGCCGAGGATCGACTCCCACCATGTGTTCACGTGGGACAGCCCTGTGGGAAAGCCTCGTGGGAAAGACTCGAGGGAAAGCCATAGATCCCTTGATCCACGCATCGGAATGCGTGACAATGCTGCTACCGCTCTGGAGGAAAGCGCACGTGCATGCCCGCATTCGAGACGAGGACTGACTCCCCTGGGGAGACTCCAGAACTACCCCAAGATCCGTGTCAGCACTGGAGAGGAATACTCAGGTTCCGGCCCCGACTCCACACAGGTCTTAGGCCCCGGAATCGACGGGAGAGGAATCCCGAGAGGACCCTGAGGAACTAGCATGGGGACTGGCCTTTCCTGAGGCCACCAGAGAGGGTCCCTGAGGTCCCCGTCTTAAGTCGAGAGCACCTGCCGCAACTCGAGAAAATCCAGGAGGTTTTGCCCTCCAGGCGAGATGAGGCCCATTTCCGCCGAGGCTTCTCGAGGCTAATCACATCTAACCACTGGAACTTCCAAAGGGTCCTTCACACCCTTGCTGCAAGTCCAGAAGTTCCCCGACAGACCCGTCTCCACTCGAGAGGAAAAACGAGGGTCCCGCACACATCCAGGGGAGCCCCGTTTCCGCTTCCTAGCTCGAGATGAGGGATCCTTTCCCTGTTTCGTAGGTAAAGAATTCCCGGCGTTCCCGTCGCATCTCAAGAGGAGGCGCTCTCCACAGGAAAGGTGAGAGGTATGCCAGGGTCGTGCCACCATTCCAAGAGTCCCTCAGATGCGTCAGTCCATTCCAGAAGAACGTATTTTCCCTGCACTGCCTCGACGTTCATTCCGAGGATCGACTCCCACCACGGTGGCACGTGGGACAGCCCTGTGGGAAAGCCTCGTGGGAAAGCCTCGAGGAAAAGCCATAGATCCCTTGATCCACGCGGCGGAATGCCTGACACTGCTGCTACCGCTCTGGAGGAAAGCGCACGTGCATGCCCGCATTCGAGACGAGGACTGACTCCCCTGGGGAGACTCCAGAACTACCCAAAGATCCATGTCAGCACTGGAGAGGATTCCTCAGGTTCTGGCCCCGACTCCACACAAGGTCTTAGGCCCTGGCATCGACGGGAGAAGAATCCGGAGAGGCCCCCGAGGAACTCGCATGGGGACTGGCCTTTCCTGAGGCCACCAGAGCGGGTCCCTGAGGTCCCCGTCGTAAGTTGAGAGCACCTACCGCAACTGGAGAAAATCCAGGAGGTTTTGCCCTGCAGGCGAGATAAGGCCCATTTCCGCTGAGGCTTCTCGAGGCTAATCACATCTAACGACTGGAACTTCCAAAGGGTCCTTCACACCCTTGCTGCAACTCAAGAAGTTCCCCGACATACCCGTCTCCACTCGGGAGGAAGCACGAGGGTCCCGCACACATCCAGGGGAGCCCCGATTCCGCCTCCTAGCTCGAGATGAGGGATCCTTTCCCTGTTTCGTAGGGAAAGAATTCCCGGCGTTCCCGTCACATCTCAAGAGGAGGCGCTCTCCACAGGAAAGGCGAGATGAACTCCAGGGTCGTGCCACCATTCCAAGAGTCCCCCAGATGTGTCAGTCCATTCCAGAGGAACCTGTTTTCCTTGCACTGCCTTGACGTTCAAGCAGAGGATCGACTCCCACCACTTGTGCACTTGGGACAGCCCTGTGGGAAAGCCTCGTGGGGAAACCTCGAGGGAAAGCCATAGATCCCTTGATCCACGCGGCGGACTGCGTGACACTGCTGCTACTGCTCTAGAGGAAAGCGCAAGTGCATGCCCCCATTCGAGACGAGGACTGACTCCCCTGGGGAGCCTCCAGAAGTACCCCAAGATCCATGTCAGCACTGGAGAGGAATCCTCAGGTTCCGGCCCCGACTCCACACAAGGTCTTAGGCCCCGGCATCGACGGGAGAGGAATCCCGAGAGGCCCCCGAGGAACTGGCATGGGGACTGGCCTTTCCTGAGGCCACCAGAGCGGGTCCCTGATGTCCCCGTCGTTAGTCGAGAGCACTTGCCGCAACTCGAGAAACTCCAGGAGGTTTTGCCCTCCAGGCGAAATGAGGCCCATTTCCCCTGAGGCTTCTCGAGGCTAATCACATCAAACCACTGGAACTTCCAAAGGGTCCTTCACACCCTTGTTGCAACTCAAAAAGTTCCCCGACATAGCCGTCTCCACTCGAGAGGAAGCACGAGGTTCCCGCACACATCCAGGGGAACCCCGTTTCCGCCTCCTAGCTCGAGATGAGGGATCCTTTCCCTGTTTCGTAAGGAAAGAATTCCCGGGGTTCCCGACGCATCTCAAGAGGAGACGCTCTCCACAGGAAAAGCGAGAGGAACTCCAGGGTCGTGCCACCAATCCAAGAGTCCCCCAGATGTGTCAGTCCATTCCAGAGGAACCTGTTTTCCCTTCACTGCCTTGACGTTCAAGCCGAGGATCGACTCCCAACACGTGTGCACGTGGGACAGCCCTGTGGGAAAGCCTCGTGGGAAAGCCTCGTGGGAAAGACTCGAGGGAAAACCATAGATCCTTTGATCCACGCGGCGGACTGCGTGACACTGCTACTACCGCTCTGGAGGAAAGCGCAAGTGCATGCCCGCATTCGAGACGAGGACTGACTCCCCTGGGGAGACTCCAGAGTACCACAAGATCCATGTCAGCAATGGAGAGGAAACCTCAGGTTCTGGCCCCGACTCCACACAAGGTCTTAGGCCCCGGCATCGACGGGAGAGGAATCCCGAGAGGCCCCCGTGGAGCTCAAATGGGGACTGGCGTTTCCTGAGGCCACCATAGCGGATCCCTGAGGTCCCCGTCGTAAGTCGAGAGCACCTGCCGCAACTCGAGAAAATCCAGGAGGTTTTGCCCTCCAGGCGAGATCAGGCCCATTTCCGCTGAGGCTTCTCGAGGCTAATCACATTTAACCACTGGAAATTCCAAAGGGTCCTTCACACCCTTGCTGCAACTCAAGAAGTTCCCCGACATAGCCGTGTCCAATCGAGAGGAAGCACGAGTGTCCCGCACACATCCAGGGGAGACCCGTTTCCGCCTCCTAGCTCGAGATGAGGGATCCTTTCCCTGTTTCGTAGGGAAAGATTTCCCGGCGTTCCTGTCGCATCTCAAGAGGAGGCGTTCTCCACAGGAAAGGCGAGAGGAACTCCAGGGTCGTGCCACCATTCCAAGAGTCCCCCAGATGTGTCAGTCCGTTCCAGAGGAACCTGTTTTCCCTGCACTGCCTTGACGTTCAAGCCGAGGATCGACTCCCACCACGTGTGCACGTGGGACAGCCCTGTGGGAAAGCCTCGTGGGAAAGCCTCGTGGGAAACTCACGAGGGAAAACCATAGATCCTTTGATCCACCCGGCGGACTGCGTGACACTGCTGCTACCGCTCTGGAGGAAAGCGCAAGTGCATGCCCGCATTGGAGGCGAGGACTGACTCCCCTGGGGAGACTCCAGAGGAACCCCAGGATCCATGTCAGCACTGGAGAGGAATCCTCAGGTTCCGGCCCCTACTCCACACAAGGTCTTAGGCCCCGGCATCGACGGGAGAGGAATCCCGAGAGGACCCCGAGGAATCGCATGGGGACTGGCCTTTCCAGAGGCCACCAGAGCGGGTCCCTGAGGTCCCCGTCGTAAGTCGAGAGCACCTGCCGCAACTCGAGAAAATCCAGGAGGTTTTGCCCTCCAGGCGAGATGAGGCCCATTTCCGCTGAGGCTTCTCGAGGCTAATCACATTTAACCACTGGAACTTACAAAGGGTCCTTCACACCCTTGCTGCAACTCAAGAAGTTCCCCGACATACCCGTCTCCACTCGACAGGAAGCACGAGGATCCCGCACACATCCAGGGGAGCCCCGTTTCCGCCTCCTAGCTCGAGATGAGGGGCCTTTCCCTGTTTCGTAGGGAAAGAATTCCCGGCTTTCCCGTCGCATCTCAAGACGAGGCGCTCTCCACAGGAAAGGCGAGAGGAACTCCAGGGTGTTACCACCATTCCAAGAGTCCCCCAGATGTGTCAGTCCATTCCAGAGGAACCTGTTTTCCCTGCACTGCCTTGACGTTCAAGCCGAGGATCGACTCCCACCACGTGTGCACGTGGGACAGCCCTGTGGGAAAGCCTCGTGGGAAAGCCTCGTGGGAAGGACTCGAGGGAAAACCATAGATCCTTTGATCCACGCGGCGGACTGCGTGACACTGCTGCTACCGGTCTGGAGGAAAGCGCAAGTGCATGCCTGCATTAGAGGCGAGGACTGACTCCCCTGGGGAGACTCCAGAAGTACCCCAAGATCTATGTCAGCACTGGAGAGGAATCCTCAGGTTCCGGCCCTGACTTCACACAAGGTCTTAGGCCCCGGCATCGACGGGAGAGAAATCCCGAGAGGCCCCTGAGGAACTCGCATGGGACTGGCCTTTCCTGAGGCCACCAGAGCGGGTCCCTGAGGTCCCCGTCGTAAGTCGAGAGCACCTGCCGCAACTCGAGAAAATCCAGGAGGTTTTGCCCTCCAGGCGAGATGAGGCCCATTTCCGCTGAGGCTTCTCGAGGCTAATCGCATTTAACGACTGGAACTTACAAAGGGTCCTTCACACCCTTGCTGCAACTCAAGAAGTTCCCCGACATACCCGTCTCCACTCGACAGGAAGCACGAGGATCCCGCACACATCCAGGGGAGCCCCGTTTCCGCCTCCTAGCTCGAGATGAGGGATCCTTTCCCTGTTTCGTAGGGAAAGAATTCCCGGCATTCCCGTCGCATCTCAAGAGGAGGCGCTCTCCATAGGAAAGGCGAGAGGAACTCCAGGGTCGTGCCACCATTCCAAGAGTCCCCCAGATGTGTCAGTCCATTCCAGAGGAACCTGTTTTCCCTGCACTGCCTTGACGTTCAAGCCGAGGATCGACTCCCACCACGTGTGCACGTGGGACAGCCCTGTGGGAAAGCCTCGTGGGAAAGCCTCGTCGGAAGGACTCGAGGGAAAACCATAGATCCTTTGATCCACGCGGCAGACTGCGTGACACTGCTGCTACCGATCTGGAGGAAAGCGCAAGTGCATGCCCGCATTAGAGGCGAGGACTGACTCCCCTGGGGAGACTCCAGAAGTACCCCAAGATCCATGTCAGCACTGGAGAGGAATCCTCAGGTTCCGGCCCCCACTCCACACAAGGTCTTAGGCCCCGGCATCGACGGGAGAGAAATCCCGAGAGGCCCATGAGGTACTCGCATGGGGACTGGCCTTTCCGGTTGCCACCAGAGCGGATCCCTGAGGTCCCCGTCGTAAGTGGAGAGCACCTGCCGCAACTCGAGAAAATCCAGGAGGTTTTGCCCTCCAGGCGAGATGAGGCCCATTTCCGCTGAGGCTTCTAGAGGCTCATCACATCTAACCACTGGAACTTCCAAAGGGTCCTTCACACCCTTGCTGCAACTCAAGAAGTTCCCCGAAATACCCGTCTTCCCTCGAGAGGAAGCACGAGGGTCCCGCACACATCCAGGTGAGCCCCGTTTCCGCTTCCTAGCTCGAGATGAGGGATCCTTTCCCTGTTTCGTAGGGAAAGATTTCCCGGCGTTCCCGTCGCATCTCAAGGGGAGACGATCTCTACAGGAAAGAGTAGAGGAACTCCAAGGTCGTGCCACCATTTCAAGAGTCGGCCAGATGTGTCAGTCCATTCCAGAGGAACCTGTTTTCCCTGCACTGCCTTGACGTTCAAGCCGAGGATCGACTCCCACCACGTGTTCCCCCTTGGACAGCCCTGTGGGAAAGCCTCGTGGGAAAGCCTAGTGGGAAAGACTCGAGGGAAAACCATAGATCCTTTGATCCACGCGGCGGACTGCGTGACACTGCTGCTACCGCTCTGGAGGAAAGCGCAAGTGCATGCCCGCATTCGAGACGAGGACTGACTCCCCTGGGACACTCCAGAAGTACCCCATGATCCATGTCAGCACTGGAGAGGAATCCTCAGGTTCCAGCCCCGACTCCACACAAGGACTTAGGCCCCGGTATCGACGGGAGAGGAATCCCGAGAGGCCCCCGAGGAACTCGCATGGGGACTGGCCTTTCCTGAGGCCACGAGAGCGGGCGCCGAGTTCCCCCTCGTAAGTCGAGAGCACCTGTCGCAACTCGAGAAAATCTAGGAGGCTGTGGCCTCCAGGCGAGATGAGGGCCATTTCCGCTGAGGCTTCTCGAGGCTAATCACATCTAACCACTGGAACTTCCAAAGGGTCCTTCATACCCTTGCTGCAAGTCAAGAAGGTCCCCGACATACCCGTCTCCACTCGAGAGGAAGCACGAGGGTCCCGCACACATCCAGGGGAGCCCCGTTTCCGCCTCCTAGCTCGAGATGAGGGATCCTTTCCCTGTTTCTTAGGGAAAGAATTCCCGGCGTTCCCGTCGTATCTCAAGAGGAGGCGCTCTCCACAGGAAAGGCGAGAGGAACTCCAGGGTCGTGCCACCATTCCAAGAGTCCCCCAGATGTGTCAGTCCATTCCAGAGGAATGTATTTTCCCTGCACTGCCTCGACGTTCATTCCGAGGATCGACTCCCACCACGGTGGCACGTGGGACAGCCCTGTGGGAAAGCCTCGGGGGAAAGCCTCGAGGGAAAGCCATAGATTCCTTGATCCACGCGGCGGAATGCCTGACACTGCTGCTACCTCTCTGAAGGAAAGCGCACGTGCATGCCCGCATTCGAGACGAGGACTGACTCCCCTGGGGAGACTCCAGAACTACCCCAAGATCCATGTCAGCACTGGAGAGGAATCCTCAGGTTCCGGCCCCGACTCTACACAAGGTCTTAGGCCCTGGCATCGACGGGAGAGGAACCCCGAGAGGCCCCCGAGGAACTCGCATGGGGACTGGCCTTTCCTGAGGCCACCAGAGCGGGTCCCTGAGGTCCCCGTCGTAAGTCGAGAGCACCTGCCGCAACTCCAGAAAATCAAGGAGGTTTTGCCCTCCAGGCGAGATGAGGCCCATTTCCGCTGAGGCTTCTCGAGGCTAATCACATCTAACGACTGGAACTTCCAAAGGGTCCTTCGCACCTTGCTGCAAGTCAAGAAGGTCCCCGACATACCCGTCTCCACTCGAGAGGAAGCACGAGGGTCCCGCACACATCCAGGGGAGCCCCGTTTCCGCCTCCTAGCTCGAGATGAGGGATCCTTTCCCTGTTTCGTAGGGAAAGAATTCCCGGCGTTCCGGTCGCATCTCAAGAGGAGGCGCTCTTCACAGGAAAGGCGAGAGGAACTCCAGGGTCGTGCCACCATTCCAAGAGTCCCCCAGATGTGTCAGTCCATTCCAGAGGAACCTGTTTTCCCTGCACTGCCTTGACGTTCAAGCCGAGGATCGACTCCCACCACGTGTGCACGTGGGACAGCCCTGTGGGAAAGCCTCTTGGGAAAGCCTCGTGGGAAAGCCTCGTGGGAAAGACTCGAGGAAAAACCATAGATCCCTTGATCCACGCATCGGAATGCGTGACAATGCTGCTACCGCTCTGGAGGAAAGCGCAAGTGCAAGCCCGCATTCGAGACGAGCACTGACTCCCCTGGGGAGACTCCAGAAGTACCCGAAGATCCATGTCAGCACTGGAGAGGAATCCTCAGGTTCCGACCCCGAGTCCACACAAGGCCTTAGGCCCCGGAATCGACGGGAGAGGAATCCCGAGAGGCCCCCGAGGAACTCGCATGGGGAATGGCCTTTCCTGAGGCCACCAGAGCGGGTCCCTGAGGTCCCCGTCGTAAGTCGAAAGCACCTGCCGCAACTCGAGAAAATACAGGAGGTTTTGCCCTCCAGGCGAGATGAGGCCCATTTCCGCTGAGGCTTCTCGAGGCTAATCACATCTAACCACTGGAACTTCCAAAGGGTCCTTCACACCCTTGCTGCAAGTCAAGAAGGTCCCCGACATAGCCGTCTCCACTCGAGAGGAAGCACGAGGGTCCCGCACACATCCAGGAGAGCCCCGTTTCCGCCTCCTACCTCGAGATGAGGGATCCTTTCCCTGTTTCATAGGGAAAGAATTCCCGGCATTCCCGTCGTATCTTAAGAGGAGGCGCTCTCCACAGGAAAGGCGAGAGGAACTCCAGGGTCGTGCCACCATTCCAAGAGTCCCCCAGATGTGTCAGTCCATTCCAGAGGAAACTTTTTTCCCTGCACTGCCTTGACGTTCAAGCCGAGGATCGACTCCCACCATGTGTTCACGTGGGACAGCCCTGTGGGAAAGCCTCGTGGGAAAGACTCGAGGGAAAGCCATAGATCCCTTGATCCACGCATCGGAATGCGTGACAATGCTGCTACCGCTCTGGAGGAAAGCGCACGTGCATGCCCGCATTCGAGACGAGGACTGACTCCCCTGGGGAGACTCCAGAACTACCCCAAGATCCGTGTCAGCACTGGAGAGGAATACTCAGGTTCCGGCCCCGACTCCACACAGGTCTTAGGCCCCGGAATCGACGGGAGAGGAATCCCGAGAGGACCCTGAGGAACTAGCATGGGGACTGGCCTTTCCTGAGGCCACCAGAGAGGGTCCCTGAGGTCCCCGTCTTAAGTCGAGAGCACCTGCCGCAACTCGAGAAAATCCAGGAGGTTTTGCCCTCCAGGCGAGATGAGGCCCATTTCCGCCGAGGCTTCTCGAGGCTAATCACATCTAACCACTGGAACTTCCAAAGGGTCCTTCACACCCTTGCTGCAAGTCCAGAAGTTCCCCGACATACCCGTCTCCACTCGAGAGGAAAAACGAGGGTCCCGCACACATCCAGGGGAGCCCCGTTTCCGCTTCCTAGCTCGAGATGAGGGATCCTTTCCCTGTTTCGTAGGTAAAGAATTCCCGGCGTTCCCGTCGCATCTCAAGAGGAGGCGCTCTCCACAGGAAAGGTGAGAGGTATGCCAGGGTCGTGCCACCATTCCAAGAGTCCCTCAGATGCGTCAGTCCATTCCAGAAGAACGTATTTTCCCTGCACTGCCTCGACGTTCATTCCGAGGATCGACTCCCACCACGGTGGCACGTGGGACAGCCCTGTGGGAAAGCCTCGTGGGAAAGCCTCGAGGACAAGCCATAGATCCCTTGATCCACGCGGCGGAATGCCTGACACTGCTGCTACCGCTCTGGAGGAAAGCGCACGTGCATGCCCGCATTCGAGACGAGGACTGACTCCCCTGGGGAGACTCCAGAACTACCCAAAGATCCATGTCAGCACTGGAGAGGATTCCTCAGGTTCTGGCCCCGACTCCACACAAGGTCTTAGGCCCCGGCATCGACGGGATAAGAATCCGGAGAGGCCCCCGAGGAACTCGCATGGGGACTGGCCTTTCCTGAGGCCACCAGAGCGGGTCCCTGAGGTCCCCGTCGTAAGTTGAGAGCACCTACCGCAACTGGAGAAAATCCAGGAGGTTTTGCCCTGCAGGCGAGATAAGGCCCATTTCCGCTGAGGCTTCTCGAGGCTAATCACATCTAACGACTGGAACTTCCAAAGGGTCCTTCACACCCTTGCTGCAACTCAAGAAGTTCCCCGACATACCCGTCTCCACTCGGGAGGAAGCACGAGGGTCCCGCACACATCCAGGGGAGCCCCGATTCCGCCTCCTAGCTCGAGATGAGGGATCCTTTCCCTGTTTCGTAGGGAAAGAATTCCCGGCGTTCCCGTCACATCTCAAGAGGAGGCGCTCTCCACAGGAAAGGCGAGATGAACTCCAGGGTCGTGCCACCATTCCAAGAGTCCCCCAGATGTGTCAGTCCATTCCAGAGGAACCTGTTTTCCTTGCACTGCCTTGACGTTCAAGCAGAGGATCGACTCCCACCACTTGTGCACTTGGGACAGCCCTGTGGGAAAGCCTCGTGGGGAAACCTCGAGGGAAAGCCATAGATCCCTTGATCCACGCGGCGGACTGCGTGACACTGCTGCTACTGCTCTAGAGGAAAGCGCAAGTGCATGCCCCCATTCGAGACGAGGACTGACTCCCCTGGGGAGCCTCCAGAAGTACCCCAAGATCCATGTCAGCACTGGAGAGGAATCCTCAGGTTCCGGCCCCGACTCCACACAAGGTCTTAGGCCCCGGCATCGACGGGAGAGGAATCCCGAGAGGCCCCCGAGGAACTGGCATGGGGACTGGCCTTTCCTGAGGCCACCAGAGCGGGTCCCTGATGTCCCCGTCGTTAGTCGAGAGCACTTGCCGCAACTCGAGAAACTCCAGGAGGTTTTGCCCTCCAGGCGAAATGAGGCCCATTTCCCCTGAGGCTTCTCGAGGCTAATCACATCAAACCACTGGAACTTCCAAAGGGTCCTTCACACCCTTGTTGCAACTCAAAAAGTTCCCCGACATAGCCGTATCCACTCGAGAGGAAGCACGAGGTTCCCGCACACATCCAGGGGAACCCCGTTTCCGCCTCCTAGCTCGAGATGAGGGATCCTTTCCCTGTTTCGTAAGGAAAGAATTCCCGGGGTTCCCGACGCATCTCAAGAGGAGACGCTCTCCACAGGAAAAGCGAGAGGAACTCCAGGGTCGTGCCACCAATCCAAGAGTCCCCCAGATGTGTCAGTCCATTCCAGAGGAACCTGTTTTCCCTTCACTGCCTTGACGTTCAAGCCGAGGATCGACTCCCAACACGTGTGCACGTGGGACAGCCCTGTGGGAAAGCCTCGTGGGAAAGCCTCGTGGGAAAGACTCGAGGGAAAACCATAGATCCTTTGATCCACGCGGCGGACTGCGTGACACTGCCTCTACCGCTCTTGACTAAAGCGCAAGTGCATGCCCCATTCGAGACGAGGACTGACTCCACTGGGGAGACTCCAGAAGTACCCCAAGATCCATGTCAGCACTGGAGAGGAATCCTCAGGTTCCGGCCCCGAATCCACACAAGGTCTTAGGCCCCGGCATCGACGGGAGAGCAATCCCGAGAGGCCCCCGTGGAACTCGCATGGAGACTGGGCTTTTCTGAGGCCACCAGAGCGGGTCCCTGAGGTCCCCGTCGTAAGTCGAGAGCACCTGCCGCAACTCGAGAAAATCCAGGAGGTTTTGCCCTCCAGGCGAGATGAGGCCCATTTCCGCTGAGGCTTCTTGAGGCTAATCATATCTAACCACTGGAACTTCCAAAGGGTCCTTCACACCCTTGCTGCAACTCAAGAAGTTCCCCGACATACCCATCTCCACTCGAGAGGAAGCACGAGGATCCCGCACACATCCAGGGGAGCCCCTTTTCCGCCTCCTAGCTCGAGATGAGGGATCCTTTTCCTGATTCGTAGGGAAAGAATTCCCGGCGTTCCCGTCGCATCTCAAGAGGAGGCGCTCTCCACAGGAAAGGCGAGAGGAACTCCAGGGTCCTGCCACCATTCCAAGAGTCCCCCAGATGTGTCAGTCCATTCCAGAGGAACCTGTATTCCCTGCACTGCCTTGACGTTCAAGCCGAGGATCGACTCCCACCACGTGTGCACGTGGGACAGCCCTGTGGGAAAGCCTCGTGGGAAAGCCTCGTGGGAAAGACTCGAGGGAAAACCATAGATCCTTTGATCCACGCAGTGAACTGCGTGACTCTGCTGCTACCGCTCTGGAGGAAAGCGCAAGTGCATGCCCGCATTCGAGACGAGGACTGACTCCCCTGGGGAGACTCCAGAAGTACCCCAAGATCCATGTCAGCACTGGAGAGGAATCCTCAGGTTCCGGCCCCGACTCCACACAATGCCTTAGGCCCCGGCATTGACAGGAGAGGAATCCCGAGAGGCCCCCGAGGAACTCGCATGGGGACTGGCCTTTCCTGAGGCCACCAGAGCGGGTCCCTGATGTCCCCATCGTAAGTCGAGAGCACCTACCGCAACTCGAGAAATCCAGGAGGTTTTGCCCTCCAGGCGAGATGAGGCCCATTTCCGCTGAGGCTTCTCGAGGCTAATCACATCTAACCACTGGAACTTCCAAAGGGTCCTTCACACACTTGCTGCAACTCAAGAAGTTCCCCGACACACCCGTCTCCAATCGAGAGGAAGCACGAGGGCCCGCACACATCCAGGTGAGCCCCGTTTCCACCTCCTAGCTCGAGATGAGGGATCCTTTCCCTGTTACGTAGGGAAAGAATTTCCGGCGTTCCTGTCGCATCTCAAGAGGAGGCGCTCTCCACAGGAAAGGCGAGAGGAACTCCAGGGTCGTGCCACCATTCCAAGAGTCCCCCAGATGTGTCAGTCCATTCCAGAGGAACCTGTTTTCCCTGCCCTGCCTTGACGTTCAAGCCGAGGATCGACTCCCACCACGTGTGCACGTGGGACAGCCCTGTGGGAAAGCCTCGTGGGAAAGCCTCGAGGGAAAGACTCGAGGGAAAACCATAGATCCTTTGATCCACGCGGCGGACTGGGTGACACTGCTGCTACCGCTCTGGAGGAAAGCGCAAGTGCATGCCCGCATTCGAGACGAGGACTGACTCCCCTGGGGAGACTCCAGAAGTACCCCAAGATCCATGTCAGCACTGGAGAGGAATCCTCAGGTTCCGGCCTCGACTCCACACAAGGTCTTAGGCCCCGGCATCGATGGGAGAGGAATCCCGAGAGGCCCCCGAGGAACTCGCATGGGGACTGGCCTTTCCTGAAGCCACCAGAGCGGGTCCTTGATGTCCCCGTCGTAAGTCGAGAGCACCTGCCGCAACTCGAGAAATCCAGGAAGTTTTGCCCTCCAGGCGAGATGAGGCCCATTTCCGCTGAGGCTTCTCGAGGCTAATCACATCTAACCACTGGAACTTCCAAAGGGTCCTTCACACCCTTGCTGCAAGTCCAGAAGTTCCCCGACATAGCCGTCTCCACTCGAGAGGAAGCACAAGGGTCCCGCACACATCCAGGGTAGCCCGGTTTCCACCTCCTAGCTCGAGATGAGGGATCCTTTACCTGTTTCGTAGGGAAAGAATTCCCGGCGTTCCCGTCGCATCTCAAGAGGAGGCGCTCTCCACAGGAAAGGCGAGAGGAACTCCAGGGTCGTGCCACCATTCCAAGAGTCCCCCAGATGTGTCAGTCCATTCCAGAGGAACCTGTTTTCCCTGCACTGCCTTCACGTTCAAGCCGAGGATCGACTCCCGCCAAGTGTGCACGTGGGACAGCCCTGTGGGAAAGCCTCGTGGGAAAGCCTCGTGGGAAAGACTCGAGAGAAAACCATATATCCTTTCATCCACGTGGCGGACTGCGTGACACTGCTGCTACCGCTGTTTAGGAAAGCTCAAGTGCATGCCCGCATTCGAGACGAGGACTGACTCCGCTGGGGAGACTCCAGAAGTACCCCAAATCCATGTCAGCACTGGAGAGGAATCATCAGGTTCCGGACCCGACTCCACACAAGGTATTAGGCCCCGGCATCGACGGGAGAGGAATCCCGAGAGGCCCCCGAGGAACTCGCATGGGGACTGGCCTTTCCTGAGGCCACCAGAGCGGGTCCCTGAGGTCCCCGTCGTAAGTCGAGAGCACCTGCCGCAACTCGAGAAAATCCAGGAGGTTTTGCCCTCCAGGCGAGATGAGGCCCATTTCCGCTGAGGCTTCTCGAGGCTAATCACATCTAACCACTGGAACTTCCAAAGGGTCCTTCACACCCTTGCTGCAAGTCCAGAAGTTCCCCGACATAGCCGTTTCCACTCGAGAGGAAGCACGAGGGTCCCGCACACATCCAGGTGAGCCCCGTTTCCGCCTCCTAGCTCGAGATGAGGGATCCTTTTCCTCTTTCGTAGGGAAAGATTTCCCGGCGTTCCCGTCGCATCTCCAGAGGAGGCGCTCTCCACAGGAAAGGCGAGAGGAACTCCAGGGTCGTGCCACCATTCCAAGAGTCCCCCAGATGTGTCAGTCCATTCCAGAGGAACCTCTTTTCCCTGCACTGCCTTGACGTTCAAGCCGAGCATCGACTCAATCGACATGTGCACGTGGGACAGCCCTGTGGGAAAGCCTCGTGGGAAAGCCTCGTGGGAAAGACTCGAGGGAAAACCATAGATCCTTTGATCCACGCGTCGGACTGCGTGACACTGCTGCTACCGCTCTGGAGGAAAGCGCAAGTGCATGCCCGCATTCGAGACGAGGACTGATTCCCCTGGGGAGACTCCAGAAGTACCCCAAGATCCATGTCAGCACTGGAGAGGAATCCTCAGGTTCTGGCCCCGACTCCACACTAGGTCTTAGGCCCCGGCATCGACGGGAGAGGAATCCCGAGAGGCCCCCGAGGAACTCGCATGGGGACTGGCCTTTTCTGAGGCCACCAGAGCGGGTCCCTGTGGTCCCCGTCGTAAGTTGAGAGCACCTGCCGCAACTCGAGAAAATCCAGGAGGTTTTGCCCTCCAGGCGAGATGAGGCCCATTTCCGCTGAGGCTTCTCGAGGCCAATCACATCTAACGACTGGAACTTCCAAAGGGTCCTTCACACCCTTACTGCAAGTCCAGAAGTTCCCCGACATAGCTGTCTCCACTCGAGAGGAAGCACGAGGGTCCCGCACACATCCAGGGTAGCCCGGTTTCCACCTCCTAGCTCGAGATGAGGGATCCTTTCCCTGTTTCGTAGGGAAAGAATTCCCAGCGTTCCCGTCGCATCTCAAGAGGAGGCGCTCTCCAAAGGAAAGGCGAGAGGAACTGCAGGGTCGTGCCACCATTCCAAGAGTCCCCCAGATGTGTCAGTCCATTCCAGAGGAACCTGTTTTCCCTGCACTGCCTTCACGTTCAAGCCGAGGATCGACTCCCGCCACATATGCACGTGGGACAGCCCTGTGGGAAAGCCTCGTGGGAAAGCCTCGTGGGAAAGACTCGAGAGAAAACCATAGATCCTTTCATCCACGTGGCGGACTGCGTGACACTGCTGCTACCGCTGTTTAGGAAAGCTCAAGTGCATGCTCCCATTCGAGACGAGGACTGACTCCGCTGGGGAGACTCCAGAAGTACCCCAAATCCATGTCAGCACTGGAGAGGAATCATCAGGTTCTGGACCCGACTCCACACAAGGTATTAGGCCCCGGCATCGACGGGAGAGGAATCCCGAGAGGCCCCCGAGGAACTCGCATGGGGACTGGCCTTTCCTGAGGCCACCAGAGCGGGTCCCTGACGTCCCCGTCGTAAGTCGAGAGCACATGCCGCAACTCGAGAAAATCCAGGAGGTTTTGCCCTCCAGGCGAGATGAGGCCCATTTCCGATGAGGCTTCTCGTGGCTAATCACATCTAACCACTGGAACTTTCAAAGGGTCCTTCACACCCTTGCTGCAACTCAAGAAGTTCCCCGACATACCCGCCTCCACTCGAGAGGAAGCACGAGGGTCCCGCACACATCCAAGGGAGCCCCGTTTCCGCCTCCTAGCTCGAGATGAGGGATCCTTTCCCTGTTTCGTAGGGAAAGAATTCCCGGCGTTCCCGTCGCAACTCAAGAGGAGGTGCTCTCCACAGGAAAGGCGAGAGGAACTCCAGGGTCGTGCCACCATTCCAAGAGTCCCACAGATGTGTCAGTCCATTCCAGAGGAACCTGTTTTCCCTGAACTGCCTTGACGGTCAAGCAGAGGATCGACTACCTCCACGTGTACACGTGGGAGAGCCCTGTGGGAAAGCCTCGTGGGAAAGCCTCGTGAAAAGACTCGAGGGAAAACCATAGATCCTTTGATCCAAGCGGCGGACTGCGTGACACTGCTGCTACCGCTCTGGGGGAAAGCGCAAGTGCATGCCCGTATTCGAGACGAGGACTGACTCTCCTGGGGAGACTCCAGATGTACCCCAAGATCCATGTCAGCACTGGAGAGGAATCCTCAGGTTCCGGCCCCGACACCACACATGGTCTTAGGCCCCGGCATCGACGGGAGAGAAATCCCGAGAGGCCCCCGTGGAACTCGCATGGGGACTGGCCTTTCCTGTGGCCACCAGAGCGTGTCCCTGAGGTCCCCGTCATAAGTCGAGAGCACCTGGTGCAACTCGAGAAAATCCAGGAGGTTTTGCCCTCCAGGCGAGATGAGGCCCATTTCCACTGAGGCTTCTCGAGGCTAATCACATCTAACCACTGGAACTTCCAAAGGGTCCTTCACACCCTTGCTGCAACTCAAGAAGTTCCCCGACACACCCGTCTCCACTCGAGAGGAAGCACGAGGGTCCCGCACACATCCAGGGGAGCCCCGTTTCTGCCTCCTAGCTCGAGATGAGGGATCCTTTCCCTGTTTCGTAGGGAAAGAATTCCCGGCGTTCCCGTCGCATCTCAAGAGGAGGTGCTCTCCACATGAAAGGCGAGAGGAACTCCAGGGTCGTGCCACCATTCCAAGAGTCACCCAGATGTGTCAGTCCATTCCAGAGGAACCTGTTTTCCCTGCACTGCCTTGACGTTCAAGCCGAGGATCGACTCCCTCCACGTGTGCACGTGGGACAGCCCTGTGGGAAAGCCTCGTGGGAAAGCCTCGTGGGAAAGACACGAGAGAAAACCATATATCCTTTCATCCACGTGGCGGACTGCGTGACACTGCTGCTACCGCTGTTTAGGAAAGCTCAAGTGCATACCCGCATTCGAGACGAGGACTGACTCCGCTGGGGAGACTCCAGAAGTACCCCAAATCCATGTCAGCACTGGAGAGGAATCATCAGGTTCCGGACCCGACTCCACACAAGGTATTAGGCCCCGGCATCGACGGGAGAGGAATCCCGAGAGGCCTCCGAGGAACTCGCATGGGGACTGGCCTTTCCTGAGGCCACCAGAGTGGGTCCCCGAGGTCCCCATCGTAAGTCGAGAGCACCTGCCGCAACTCGAGAAAATCCAGGAGGTTTTGCCCTCCAGGCGAGATGAGGCCCATTTCCGCTGAGGCTTCTCGAGGCTAATCACATCTAACCACTGGAACTTCCAAAGGGTCCTTCACACCCTTGCTGCAACTCAAGAAGTTCCCCGACATACCCGTCTCCACTCGAGAGGAAGCAAGAAGGTCCCGCACACATCCAGGGGAGACCCGTTTCCGCCTCCTATCTCGAGATGAGGGATCCTTTCCCTGTTTCGTAGGGAAAGAATTCCCGGCGTCCCCGTCGAATCTCAAGAGGAGGCGCTCTCCACAGGAAAGACGAGAGGAACTCCAGGGTCGTGCCACCATTCCAAGAGTCTCCCAGATTTGTCAGTCCATTCCAGAGGAACCTGTTTTCCCTGCACTGCCTCGACGTTCATGCCGGGTATCGACTTCCACCACGGTGGCACGTGGGACAGCCCTGAGGGAAAGCCTCGTGAGAAAGCCTCGAGGGAAAGCTATAGATCCGGTGATCCAAGCGGAGGAATGCGTGACACTGCTGCTACCGCTCTGGTGGAAAGCGAAATTGCATGCCCGCATTCGAGACGAGGACTGACTCCCCTGGGGAGACTCCAGAAGTACCCCAAGATCCATGTCAGCACTGGAGAGGAATCCTCAGGTTCCGGCCCCGACTCCACACAATGTCTTAGGCCCCGGCATCGACGGGAGAGGAATTCCGAGAAGCCCCCGAGGAACTTGCATGGGAACTGGCCTTTCCTGAGGCCACCAGAGAGGGTCCCTGAAGTCCCCGTCTTAAGTCGACAGCATCTGCCCCAACTCGAGAAAATCCAGGAGGTTTTGCCCTCCAGGCGAGATGAGGCCCATTTCCGCTGAGGCTTCTCGAGGCCAATCACATCTAACCACTGGAACTTCCAAAGGGTCCTTCACACCTTTGCTGCAACTCAAGAAGTTCCCTGACATACCCGTCTCCACTCGAGAGGAATCACGAGGGTCCCGCACAGATCCAGGGGAGCCCCGTTTCCACCTCCTAGCTCGAGATGAGGGATCCTTTCCCTGTTTCGTAGGGAAAGAATTCCCGGCGTTCCCGTCGCATCTCAGAGGAGGTGCTCTCCACAGGAAAGCGAGAGGAACTCCAGGGTCGTGCCACCATTCCAAGAGTCCTCCAGATGTGTCAGTCCATTCCAGAGGAACGGATTTTCCCTGCACTGCCTCGACGTTCATGCCGAGGATCGACTCCCACCACGGTGGCACGTGGGACAGCCCTGTGGGAAAGCCTCGTGGGAAAGCCTCGTGGGAAAGACTCGAGGGAAAACAATAGATCCTTTGATCCACGCGGCGGTCTGCGTGACACTGCTCCTACCGCTCTGGAGGAAAGCGCAGGTGCATGCCCGCATTCGAGACGAGGACTGACTCCCCTGGGGAGACTCCAGAAGTACCCCAAGATCCATGTCAGCACTGGAGAGGAATCCTCAGGTTCCGGCCCCGACTCCCCACAAGGTCTTAGGCCCCGGCATCGACGGGAGAGGAATCCCGAGAGGCCCCCGAGGAACTCGCATGGGGACTGGCCTTTCCTGAGGCCACCAAAGCGGGTCCACGAGGTCCCCATCGTAAGTCGAGAGCACCTGCCGCAACTCGAGAAAATCCAGGAGGTTTTGCCCTCTAGGCGAGATGAGGCCCATTTCCGCGGAGGCTTCTCGAGGCTAATCACGTCTAACCACTGGAACTTCCAAATGGTCCTTCACACCCTTGCTGCAACTCAAGAAGTTCCCCGACATACCCGTCTCCACTCGAGAGGAAGCAAGAGGGTCCCGCACACATCCAGGGGAGCCCCGTTTCCGCCTCCTAGCTCGAGATGAGGGATCCTTTCCCTGTTTCGTAGGGAAAGAATTCCCGGCGTTTCCGTCGCATCTCAAGAGGAGGCGCTCTCCACAGGAAAGGCGAGAGGAACTCCAGGGTCGTGCCACCATTCCAAGAGTCCCCCAGATGTGTCAGTCCATTCCAGAGGAACCTGTTTTCTCTGCACTGCCTTGACGTTCAAGCCGAGGATCGACTGCCCCCACGGTGGCACGTGGGACAGCCCTGTGGGAAAACCTCGTGGGAAAGCCTCGAGGGAAAGCCATAGATCCCTTGATCCACGCGGAGGACTGCGTGACACTGCTGCTACCGCTCTGGAGGAAAGCGCAAGTGCATGCCCGCATTCGAGACGAGGACTGACTCCGCTGGGGAGCCTCCAGAAGTACCCCAAGATCCATGTCAGCACTGGAGAGGAATCCTCAGGTTCCGGCCCCGACTCCACACAAGGTCTTAGGCCCCGGCTTCGACGGGATAGGAATCCCGAGAGGCCCCCGAGGAACTCGCATGGGGATTGGCCTTTTCTGAGGCCACCAGAGCGTGTCACTCTTGTCCCCGTCGTAAGTCGAGAGCACCTGCCGCAACTCGAGAAAATCCAGGAGGTTTTGCCCTCCAGGCGAGATGAGGCCCATTTCCGCTGAGGCTTCTCGAGGCTAATCACATCTAACCACTGAAACTTCCAAAGGGTACTTCACACCCTTGCTGCAACTCAAGAAGTTCCCCGACATACCCGTATCCACTCGAGAGGAAGCACAAGGGTCCCGCACACATCCAGGGGAGCCCCGTTTCCGCCTCCTAGCTCGAGATGAGGGATCCTTTCCCTGTTTCGTTGGGAAAGAATTCCCGGCGTTCCCGTCGCATCTCAAGAGGAGACGCTCTCCACAGGAAAGGCGAGACGAACTCCAGGGTCGTGCCACCATTCCTAGAGTCTCCCAGATGTGTCAATCCATTCCAGAGGAACCTGTTTTCCCTGCACTGCCTTGACGTTCAAGCCGAGGATCAACTCCCACCACGTGTGCTCGTGGGACAGCCCTGTGGGAAAGCCTCGTGGGAAAGACTCCAGGGAAAACCATAGATCCTTTGATCCACCTGGCGGACTGCGTGACACTGCTGCTACCGCTCTGGAGGAAAGCGCAAGTGCATGCCCGCATTCGAGACGAGGACTGACTCCGCTGGGGAGCCTCCAGAAGTACCCCAAGATCCATGTCAGCACTGGAGAGGAATCCTCAGGTTCCGGCCCCGACTCCACACATGTTTTAGGCCCCGGTTTCGAAGGGATAGGAATCCCGAGAGGCCCCCGAGGAACTCGCATGGGGACTGGCCTTTTCTGAGGCCACCAGAGCGGGTCCCTGAGGTCCCCGTCGTAAGTCGAGAGCACCTGCCGCAACTCGAGAAAATCCAGGAGGTTTTGCCCTCCAGGCGAGATGAGGCCCATTTCCGCTGAGAATTCTCGAGGCTAATCACATCTAACCACTGGAACTTCCAAAATGTCCTTCACACCCTTGCTGCTACTCAAGAAGTTCCCCGACATACCCGTCCCCACTCGAGAGGAAGCACGAGGGTCCCGCACACCTCCAGGGGAGCCCCGTTTCCGCCTCCTAGCTCGAAATGAGGGATCCTTTCCCTGTTTCGTAGGGAAAGAATTCCCGGCGTTCCCGTCGCATCTCAAGAGGAGGCGCTCTCCACAGGAAAGGCGAGAGGAAATCCAGGGTCGTGCCGCCATTGCAAGAGTCCCCCAGATGTGTCAGTCCATTCCAGAGGAACCTTTTTTCCCTGTACTGCCTTGACGTTCAAGCCGAGGATCGACTCCCGCCACGTGTGCACGTGGGACAGCCCTGTGGGAAAGCCTCGTGGGAAAGACTCTAGGGAAAACCATAGAATCTTTGATCCACGCGGCGGACTGCGTGACACTGCTGCTACCGCTGTGGAGGAAAGCGCAAGTGCATGCCCGCATTCGAGACGAGGACTGACTCCCCTGGGGAGACTACAGAAGTATCCCAAAATCCATGTCAGCACTGGAGAGGAATCCTCAGGTTCCGGCCCCGGCTCCACACAAGGTCTTAGGCCCCGGCATCGACGGGAGAGGAATCCCGAGAGGCCCCCGAGGAACTCGCATGGGGACTGGCCTTTCCTGAGGCCACCAGAGCGGGTCCCTGAGGTCCCCGTCGTAAGTCGAGAGCACCTGCCGCAACTCGAGAAAATCCAGGAGGTTTTGCCCTCCAGGCGAGATGAGGCCCATTTCCGCTGCGGCTTCTCGAGGCTAATCACATCTAACCACTGGAACTTCCAAAGGGTCCTTCACACCCTTGCTGCAACTCAAGAAGTTCCCCGACATACCCGTCTCCACTCGATAGGAAGCACGAGGGTCCCGCACACATCCAGGGGAGCCCCGTTTCCACCTCCTAGCTCGAGATGAGGGATCCTTTGCCTGTTTCATAGGGAAAGAATTCCCGGCGTTCCCGTCACATCTCAAGAGGAGGCGCTCTCCACAAGAAATGCGATAGGAACTCCAGAGTCGTGCCACCATTCCAAGAGTCTCCCAGATGTGTCAGTCCATTCCAGAGGAACCTGTTTTCCCTTCACTGCCTTGACGTTCAAGCCGAGGATCGACTGCCCCCACGGTGGCACGTGGCACAGCCCTGTGGGAAAACCTCGTTGGAAAGCCTCGAGGGAAAGCCGTAGATCCCTTGATCCACGCTGCGGAATTCGTGACACTGCTGCTACCGCTCTGGAGGAAAGCGCAAGTGCATGCCCGCATTCGAGACGAGGACTGACTCCCCTGGGGAGCCTCCAGAAGTACCCCAAGATCCATGTCAGCACTGGAGAGGAATCCTCAGGTTCCGGCCCCGACTCCACACAAGGTCTTAGGCCCCGGCTTCGACGGGATAGGAATCCCGAGAGGCCCCCGAGGAACTCGCATGGGGATTGGCCTTTTCTGAGGCCACCAGAGCGTGTCACTCTTGTCCCCGTCGTAAGTCGAGAGCACCTGCCGCAACTCGAGAAAATCCAGGAGGTTTTGCCCTCCAGGCGAGATGAGGCCCATTTCCGCTGAGGCTTCTCGAGGCTAATCACATCTAACCACTGAAACATCCAAAGGGTACTTCACACCCTTGCTGCAACTCAAGAAGTTCCCCGACATACCCGTATCCACTCGAGAGGAAGCACAAGGGTCCCGCACACATCCAGGGGAGCCCCGTTTCCGCCTCCTAGCTCGAGATGAGGGATCCTTTCCCTGTTTCGTTGGGAAAGAATTCCCGGCGTTCCCGTCGCATCTCAAGAGGAGGCGCTCTCCACAGGAAAGGCGAGACGAACTCCAGGGTCGTGCCACCATTCCTAGAGTCTCCCAGATGTGTCAATCCATTCCAGAGGAACCTGTTTTCCCTGCACTGCCTTGACGTTCAAGCCGAGGATCAACTCCCACCACGTGTGCTCGTGGGACAGCCCTGTGGGAAAGCCTCGTGGGAAAGACTCCAGGGAAAACCATAGATCCTTTGATCCACCTGGCGGACTGCGTGACACTGCTGCTACCGCTCTGGAGGAAAGCGCAAGTGCATGCCCGCATTCGAGACGAGGACTGACTCCCCTGGGGAGACTCCAGAAGTACCCCAAGATCCATGTCAGCACTGGAGAGGAATCCTCAGGTTCCGGCCCCGACTCCACACAAGGTTTTAGGCCCCGGCATCGACGGGAGAGGAATCCCGAGAGGCCCCCGAGGAACTCGCATGGGGACTGGCCTTTCCTGAGGCCACCAGAGCGGGTCCCTGAGGTCCTCGTCGTAAGTCGAGAGCACCTGCCGCAACTCGAGAAAATCCAGGAGGTTTTGCCCTCCAGGCGAGATGAGGCCCATTTCCGCGGAGGCTTCTCGAGGCTAATCACGTCTAACCACTGGAACTTCCAAAATGTCCTTCACACCCTTGCTGCAACACAAGAAGTTCCCCGACATACCCGTCCCCACTCGAGAGGAAGCACGAGGGTCCCGCACACCTCCAGGGGAGCCCCGTTTCCGCCTCCTAGCTCGAGATGAGGGATCCTTTCCCTGTTTCGTAGGGAAAGAATTCCCGGCGTTCCCGTCGCATCTCAAGAGGAGGCGCTCTCCACAGGAAAGGCGAGAGGAAATCCAGGGTCGTGCCGCCATTGCAAGAGTCCCCCAGATGTGTCAGTCCATTCCAGAGGAACCTGTTTTCCCTGTACTGCCTTGACGTTCAAGCCGAGGATCGACTCCCACCACGTGTGCACGTGGGACAGCCCTGTGGGAAAGCCTCGTGGGAAAGACTCGAGGGAAAACCATAGAATCTTTGATCCACGCGGCGGAATGCGTGACACTGCTGCTACCGCTGTGGAGGAAAGCGCAAGTGCATGCCCGCATTCGAGACGAGGACTGACTCCCCTGGCGTGACTCCAGAAGTATCCCAAAATCCATGTCAGCACTGGAGAGGAATCCTCAGGTTCCGGCCCCGGCTCCACACAAGGTCTTAGGCCCCGGCATCGACGGGAGAGGAATCCCGAGAGGCCCCCGAGGAACTCGCATGGGGACTGGCCTTTTCTGAGGCCACCAGAGCGGGTCCCTGAGGTCCCCATCGTAAGTCGAGAGCACCTGCCGCAACTCGAGAAAATCCAGGAGGTTTTGCCCTCCAGGCGAGATGAGGCCCATTTCCGCTGCGGCTTCTCGAGGCTAATCACATCTAACCACTGGAACTTCCAAAGGGTCCTTCACACCCTTGCTGCAACTCAAGAAGTTCCCCGACATACCCGTCTCCACTCGATAGGAAGCACGAGGGTCCCGCACACATCCAGGGGAGCCCCGTTTCCGCCTCCTAGCTCGAGATGAGGGATCCTTTCCCTGTTTCGTAGGGAAAGAATTCCCGGCGTTCCCGTCGCATCTCAAGAGGAGGCGCTCTCCACAGGAAGGCGAGACGAACTCCAGGGTCGTGCCACCATTCCTAGAGTCTCCCAGATGTGTCAATCCATTCCAGAGGAACCTGTTTTCCCTGCACTGCCTTGACGTTCAAGCCGAGGATCGACTCCCACCACGTGTGCTCGTGGGACAGCCCTGTGGGAAAGCCTCGTGGGAAAGACTCGAGGGAAAACCATAGATCCTTTGATCCACCCGGCGGACTGCGTGACACGGCTGCTACCGCTCAGGAGGAAAGCGCAAGTGCATGCCCGCATTCGAGACGAGGACTGACTCCCCTGGGGAGACTCCAGAAGTACCCCAAGATCCATGTCAGCACTGGAGAGGAATCCTCAGGTTCCGGCCCCGACTCCAGACAAGGTCTTAGGCCCCGGCATCGACGGGAGAGGAATCCCGAGAGGCCCCCGAGGAACTCGCATGGGGACTGGCCTTTCCTGAGGCCACCAGAGCGGGTCCCGGAGGTCCCCGTCGTAAGTCGATGGCACCTGCCGCAACTCGAGAAAATCCACGAGGTTTTGCCCTCCAGGCGAGATGAGGCCCATTTCCGCTGAGGCTTATCGAGGCTAATCACATCTAACCACTGGAACTTCCAAAGGGTCCTTCACACCCTTGCTGCAACTCAAGCAGTTCCGCGACATACCCGTCTCCACTCGAGAGGAAGCACGTGGGGTCCCGCACACATCCAGGGGAGCCCCATTTCCGCCTCCTAGCTCGAGATGAGGGATCCTTTCCCTGTTTCGTAGGGAAAGAATTCCCGGCGTTGCCGTCGCATCTCAAGAGGAGGCGCTCTCCACAGGAAAGGCGAGAGGAACTCCAGGGTCATGCCACCATTCCAAGAGACCCCCAGATGTGTCAGTCCATTCCAGAGGAACCTGTTTTCCCTGCACTGCCTTGACGTTCAAGCCGAGGATCGACTCCCACCACGTGTGCACATGGAACAGCCCTGTGGGAAAGCCTCGTGGGAAAGCCTCGTGGGAAAGACTCGATTGAAAACCATAGATCCTTTGCTCCACGCGGCGGACTGCGTGACACTGCTGCTACCGCTCTGGAGGAAAGCGCAAGTGCATGCCCGCATTCGAGACGAGGACTGACTCCCCTGGGGAGACTCCAGAAGTACCCCAAGATCCATGTCAGCACTGGAGAGGAATCCTCAGGTTCCGGCCCCGACTCCACACAAGGTCTTAGGCCCCGGCATCGACGGGAGAGGAATCCCGAGAGGCCCCCGAGGAACTCGCATGGGGACTGGCCTTTCCTGAGGCCACCAGAGCGGGTCCCTGATGTCCCCGTCGTAAGTCGAGAGCACCTGCCGCAACTCGAGAAAATCCAGGAGGTTTTGCCCTCCAGGCGAGATGAGGCCCATTTCCGCTGAGGCTCCTCTAGGCTAAACACATCTAACCACTGGAACTTCCAAAGGGTCCTTCACACCCTTGCTGCAACTCAAGAAGTTCCCCGACATACCCGTCTCCACTCGAGAGGAAGCACGAGGGTCCCGCACACATCCAGGGGAGCCCCGTTTCCGCCTCCTAGCGCGAGATGAGGGATCATTTCCCTGTTTCGTAGGGAAATAATTCCCGGCGTTCCCGTCGCATCTCAAGAGGAGGCGCTCTCCACAGGAAAGGAGAGAGGAACTCCAGGGTAGTGCCACCTTTGCAAGAGTCCCCCAGATGTCTCAGTCCATTCCAGAGGAACCTGTTTTCCCTGCACTGCCTTTACGATCAAGCCGAGGATCGAATCCCACCACCTGTGCACGTGGAACAGCCCTGTGGGAAAGCCTCGTGGGAAAGCCTCGTGGGAAAGACTCGAGGGAAAATCATAGATCCTTTGGTCTACGCAGCGGAGTGCATGACACTGCTTCTACCGCTCTGGAGAAGAGCGCAAGTGCATACCCGCGTTCGAGACGAGGACTGACTCCCCTGGGGAGACTCCAGAAGTACCCCAAGATCCATGTTAGCACTGGAGAGGAATCCTCAGGTTCCGGCCCCGACTCCACCCAAGGTCTTAGGCCCCGGCATCGACGGGAGAGGAAACCCCAGAGGCCCCCGAGGAACTTGCATGGGGACTGGCCTTTCCTGAGACCACCACAGCGGGTCCCTGAGGTCCCCGTCGTAAGTCGAGAGCACCTGCCGCAACTCGAGAAAATCCAGGAGGTTTAGCCCTCCAGGCGAGATGAGGCCCATTTCCGCGGAGGCTTCTCGAGGCTAATCACGTCTAACCACTGGAACTTCCAAAATGTCCTTCACACCCTTGCTGCAACACAAGAAGTTCCCCGACATACCCGTCCCCACTCGAGAGGAAGCACGAGGGTCCCGCACACCTCCAGGGGAGCCCCGTTTCCGCCTCCTAGCTCGAGATGAGGGATCCTTTCCCTGTTTCGTAGGGAAAGAATTCCCGGCGTTCCCGTCGCATCTCAAGAGGAGGCGCTCTCCACAGGAAAGGCGAGAGGAAATCCAGGGTCGTGCCGCCATTGCAAGAGTCCCCCAGATGTGTCAGTCCATTCCAGAGGAACCTGTTTTCCCTGTACTGCCTTGACGTTCAAGCCGAGGATCGACTCCCACCACGTGTGCACGTGGGACAGCCCTGTGGGAAAGCCTCGTGGGAAAGACTCTAGGGAAAACCATAGAATCTTTGATCCACGCGGCGGAATGCGTGACACTGCTGCTACCGCTGTGGAGGAAAGCGCAAGTGCATGCCCGCATTCGAGACGAGGACTGACTCCCCTGGCGTGACTCCAGAAGTATCCCAAAATCCATGTCAGCACTGGAGAGGAATCCTCAGGTTCCGGCCCCGGCTCCACACAAGGTCTTAGGCCCCGGCATCGACGGGAGAGGAATCCCGAGAGGCCCCCGAGGAATTCGCATGGGGACTGGCCTTTTCTGAGGCCACCAGAGCGGGTCCCTGAGGTCCCCATCGTAAGTCGAGAGCACCTGCCGCAACTCGAGAAAATCCAGGAGGTTTTGCCCTCCAGGCGAGATGAGGCCCATTTCCGCCGAGGCTTCTCGAGGCTAATCACATCTAACCACTGGAACTTCCAAAGGGTCCTTCACACCCTTGCTGCAACTCAAGAAGTTTCCCGACATACCCGTCTCCACTCGATAGGAAGCACGAGGGTCCCGCACACATCCAGGGGAGCCCCGTTTCCGCCTCCTAGCTCGAGATGAGGGATCCTTTCCCTGTTTCGTAGGGAAAGAATTCCCGGCGTTCCCGTTGCATCTCAAGAGGAGGCGCTCTCCACAGGAAGGCGAGACGAACTCCAGGGTCGTGCCACCATTCCTAGAGTCTCCCAGATGTGTCAGTCCATTCCAGAGGAACCTGTTTTCCCTTCACTGCCTTGACGTTCAAGCCGAGGATCGACTGCCCCCACGGTGGCACGTGGCACAGCCCTGTGGGAAAACCTCGTTGGAAAGCCTCGAGGGAAAGCCGTAGATCCCTTGATCCACGCTGCGGAATTCGTGACACTGCTGCTACCGCTCTGGAGGAAAGCGCAAGTGCATGCCCGCATTCGAGACGAGGACTGACTCCCCTGGGGAGCCTCCAGAAGTACCCCAAGATCCATGTCAGCACTGGAGAGGAATCCTCAGGTTCCGGCCCCGACTCCACACAAGGTCTTAGGCCCCGGCTTCGACGGGATAGGAATCCCGAGAGGCCCCCGAGGAACTCGCATGGGGATTGGCCTTTTCTGAGGCCACCAGAGCGTGTCACTCTTGTCCCCGTCGTAAGTCGAGAGCACCTGCCGCAACTCGAGAAAATCCAGGAGGTTTTGCCCTCCAGGCGAGATGAGGCCCATTTCCGCTGAGGCTTCTCGAGGCTAATCACATCTAACCACTGAAACTTCCAAAGGGTACTTCACACCCTTGCTGCAACTCAAGAAGTTCCCCGACATACACGTATCCACTCGAGAGGAAGCACAAGGGTCCCGCACACATCCAGGGGAGCGCCGTTTCCGCCTCCTAGCTCGAGATGAGGGATCCTTTCCCTGTTTCGTTGGGAAAGAATTCTCGGCGTTCCCGTCGCATCTCAAGAGGAGGCGCTCTCCACAGGAAAGGCGAGACGAACTCCAGGGTCGTGCCACCATTCCTAGAGTCTCCCAGATGTGTCAATCCATTCCAGAGGAACCTGTTTTCCCTGCACTGCCTTGACGTTCAAGCCGAGGATCAACTCCCACCACGTGTGCTCGTGGGACAGCCCTGTGGGAAAGCCTCGTGGGAAAGACTCCAGGGAAAACCATAGATCCTTTGATCCACCTGGCGGACTGCGTGACACTGCTGCTACCGCTCTGGAGGAAAGCGCAAGTGCATGCCCGCATTCGAGACGAGGACTGACTCCCCTGGGGAGACTCCAGAAGTACCCCAAGATCCATGTCAGCACTGGAGAGGAATCCTCAGGTTCCGGCCCCGACTCCACACAAGGTTTTAGGCCCCGGCATCGACGGGAGAGGAATCCCGAGAGGCCCCCGAGGAACTCGCATGGGGACTGGCCTTTCCTGAGGCCACCAGAGCGGGTCCCTGAGGTCCTCGTCGTAAGTCGAGAGCACCTGCCGCAACTCGAGAAAATCCAGGAGGTTTTGCCCTCCAGGCGAGATGAGGCCCATTTCCGCGGAGGCTTCTCGAGGCTAATCACGTCTAACCACTGGAACTTCCAAAATGTCCTTCACACCCTTGCTGCAACACAAGAAGTTCCCCGACATACCCGTCCCCACTCGAGAGGAAGCACGAGGGTCCCGCACACCTCCAGGGGAGCCCCGTTTCCGCCTCCTAGCTCGAGATGAGGGATCCTTTCCCTGTTTCGTAGGGAAAGAATTCCCGGCGTTCCCGTCGCATCTCAAGAGGAGGCGCTCTCCACAGGAAAGGCGAGAGGAAATCCAGGGTCGTGCCGCCATTGCAAGAGTCCCCCAGATGTGTCAGTCCATTCCAGAGGAACCTGTTTTCCCTGTACTGCCTTGACGTTCAAGCCGAGGATCGACTCCCACCACGTGTGCACGTGGGACAGCCCTGTGGGAAAGCCTCGTGGGAAAGACTCGAGGGAAAACCATAGAATCTTTGATCCACGCGGCGGAATGCGTGACACTGCTGCTACCGCTGTGGAGGAAAGCGCAAGTGCATGCCCGCATTCGAGACGAGGACTGACTCCCCTGGCGTGACTCCAGAAGTATCCCAAAATCCATGTCAGCACTGGAGAGGAATCCTCAGGTTCCGGCCCCGGCTCCACACAAGGTCTTAGGCCCCGGCATCGACGGGAGAGGAATCCCGAGAGGCCCCCGAGGAACTCGCATGGGGACTGGCCTTTTCTGAGGCCACCAGAGCGGGTCCCTGAGGTCCCCATCGTAAGTCGAGAGCACCTGCCGCAACTCGAGAAAATCCAGGAGGTTTTGCCCTCCAGGCGAGATGAGGCCCATTTCCGCTGCGGCTTCTCGAGGCTAATCACATCTAACCACTGGAACTTCCAAAGGGTCCTTCACACCCTTGCTGCAACTCAAGAAGTTCCCCGACATACCCGTCTCCACTCGATAGGAAGCACGAGGGTCCCGCACACATCCAGGGGAGCCCCGTTTCCGCCTCCTAGCTCGAGATGAGGGATCCTTTCCCTGTTTCGTAGGGAAAGAATTCCCGGCGTTCCCGTTGCATCTCAAGAGGAGGCGCTCTCCACAGGAAGGCGAGACGAACTCCAGGGTCGTGCCACCATTCCTAGAGTCTCCCAGATGTGTCAATCCATTCCAGAGGAACCTGTTTTCCCTGCACTGCCTTGACGTTCAAGCCGAGGATCGACTCCCACCACGTGTGCTCGTGGGACAGCCCTTTGGGAAAGCCTCGTGGGAAAGACTCGAGGGAAAACCATAGATCCTTTGATCCACCCGGCGGACTGCGTGACACGGCTGCTACCGCTCAGGAGGAAAGCGCAAGTGCATGCCCGCATTCGAGACGAGGACTGACTCCCCTGGGGAGACTCCAGAAGTACCCCAAGATCCATGTCAGCACTGGAGAGGAATCCTCAGGTTCCGGCCCCGACTCCACACAAGGTCTTAGGCCCCGGCATCGACGGGAGAGGAATCCCGAGAGGCCCCCGAGGAACTCGCATGGGGACTGGCCTTTCCTGAGGCCACCAGAGCGGGTCCCGGAGGTCCCCGTCGTAAGTCGATGGCACCTGCCGCAACTCGAGAAAATCCACGAGGTTTTGCCCTCCAGGCGAGATGAGGCCCATTTCCGCTGAGGCTTATCGAGGCTAATCACATCTAACCACTGGAACTTCCAAAGGGTCCTTCACACCCTTGCTGCAACTCAAGCAGTTCCGCGACATACCCGTCTCCACTCGAGAGGAAGCACGTGGGGTCCCGCACACATCCAGGGGAGCCCCATTTCCGCCTCCTAGCTCGAGATGAGGGATCCTTTCCCTGTTTCGTAGGGAAAGAATTCCCGGCGTTGCCGTCGCATCTCAAGAGGAGGCGCTCTCCACAGGAAAGGCGAGAGGAACTCCAGGGTCATGCCACCATTCCAAGAGACCCCCAGATGTGTCAGTCCATTCCAGAGGAACCTGTTTTCCCTGCACTGCCTTGACGTTCAAGCAGAGGATCGACTCCCACCACGTGTGCACATGGAACAGCCCTGTGGGAAAGCCTCGTGGGAAAGCCTCGTGGGAAAGACTCGATTGAAAACCATAGATCCTTTGCTCCACGCGGCGGACTGCGTGACACTGCTGCTACCGCTCTGGAGGAAAGCGCAAGTGCATGCCCGCATTCGAGACGAGGACTGACTCCCCTGGGGAGACTCCAGAAGTACCCCAAGATCCATGTCAGCACTGGAGAGGAATCCTCAGGTTCCGGCCCCGACTCCACACAAGGTCTTAGGCCCCGGCATCGACGGGAGAGGAATCCCGAGAGGCCCCCGAGGAACTCGCATGGGGACTGGCCTTTCCTGAGGCCACCAGAGCGGGTCCCTGATGTCCCCGTCGTAAGTCGAGAGCACCTGCCGTAACTCGAGAAAATCCAGGAGGTTTTGCCCTCCAGGCGAGATGAGGCCCATTTCCGCTGAGGCTCCTCTAGGCTAAACACATCTAACCACTGGAACTTCCAAAGGGTCCTTCACACCCTTGCTGCAACTCAAGAAGTTCCCCGACATACCCGTCTCCACTCGAGAGGAAGCACGAGGGTCCCGCACACATCAGGGGAGCCCCGTTTCCGCCTCCTAGCGCGAGATGAGGGATCATTTCCCTGTTTCGTAGGGAAATAATTCCCGGCGTTCCCGTCGCATCTCAAGAGGAGGCGCTCTCCACAGGAAAGGAGAGAGGAACTCCAGGGTAGTGCCACCTTTGCAAGAGTCCCCCAGATGTCTCAGTCCATTCCAGAGGAACCTGTTTTCCCTGCACTGCCTTTACGATCAAGCCGAGGATCGAATCCCACCACCTGTGCACGTGGAACAGCCCTGTGGGAAAGCCTCGTGGGAAAGCCTCGTGGGAAAGACTCGAGGGAAAATCATAGATCCTTTGGTCTACGCAGCGGAGTGCATGACACTGCTTCTACCGCTCTGGAGAAGAGCGCAAGTGCATACCCGCGTTCGAGACGAGGACTGACTCCCCTGGGGAGACTCCAGAAGTACCCCAAGATCCATGTTAGCACTGGAGAGGAATCCTCAGGTTCCGGCCCCGACTCCACCCAAGGTCTTAGGCCCCGGCATCGACGGGAGAGGAAACCCCAGAGGCCCCCGAGGAACTTGCATGGGGACTGGCCTTTCCTGAGACCACCACAGCGGGTCCCTGAGGTCCCCGTCATAAGTCGAGACCACCTGCCGCAACTCGAGAAAATCCAGGAGGTTTTGCCCTTCAGGCGAGATGAGGCCCATTTTCGCTGAGTCTTCTAGAGGCTAATCACATTTAACCACTGGAACTTCCAAAGGGTCCTTCACACCCTTGCTGCAACACAAGAAGTTCCCCGACACAGCCGTCTCCACTCGAGAGGAAGCACGAGGGTCCCGCACACATCCAGCGGAGACCCGTTTCCGCCTCCTAGCTCGAGATGAGGGATCCTTTCCCTGTTTCGTAGGGAAAGAATTCCCGGCGTTCCCGTCGCATCTCAAGAGGAGGCGCTCTCCACAGGAAAGGCGAGAGGAACTCCAGGGTCGTGCCACCATTCCAAGAGTCCCCCAGATGTGTCAGTCCATTCCAGAGGAACCTGTTTTCCCTGCACTGCCTTGACGTTCAAGCCGAGGATCGACTCCCACCACGTGTGCACGTGGCACAGCCCTGTGGGAAAGCCTCGTGGGAAAGCCTCGTGGGAAAGACTCGAGGGAAAACCATACATCCTTTGATCCACGTGGCGGACTGCGTGACACTGCTGCTACCGCTCTGGAGGAAAGCGCAAGTGCATGCCCGCATTCGAGACGAGGACTGACTCCCCTGGGGAGACTCCAGAAGTACCCCAAGATCCATGTCAGCACTGGAGAGGAATCCTCAGGTTCCGGCCCCGACTCCACACAAGGTCTTAGGCCCCGGCATCGACGGGAGAGGAATCCCGAGAGGCCCCCGAGGAACTCGCATGGGGACTGGCCTTTCCTGAGGCCACCAGAGCGGGTCCCTGAGGTCCCCGTCGTAAGTCGAGAGCACCTGCCGCAACTCGAGAAAATCCAGGAGGTTTTGCCCTCCAGGCGAGATGAGGCCCATTTCCGCTGAGGCTTCTCCAGGCCAATCACATCTAACCACTGGAACTTCCAAAGGGTCCTTCACACCCTTGCTGCAACTCAAGAAGTTCCCCGACATGCCCGTCTCCACTCGAGAGGAAGCACGTGGTGTCCCGCACACATTCAGGGGAGCCCCGTTTCCGCCTCCGTTTCAGCCTCCTATCTCGAGATGAGGGATCCTTTCCCTGTTTCGTAGGGAAAGAATTCCCGGCGTTCCCGTCGCATCTCAAGAGGAGGCGCTCTCCACAGGAAAGATGAGAGGAACTCCAGGGTCGTGCCACCATTCCAAGAGTCCCCCAGATGTGTCAGTCCATTCCAGAGGAACCTGTTTTCCCTGCACTGCCTTGACGTTCAAGCCGAGGATCGACTCCCACCACGTGTGCACGTGGGACAGCCCTGTGGGAAAGCCTCGTGGGAAAGCCTCGTGGGAAAGACTCGAGGGAAAACCATAGATCCTTTGATCCACGCGGCGGACTGCGTGACATTGCTGCTACCGCTCTGGAGGAAAGCGCAAGTGCATTCCCGCATTCGAGACGAGGACTGACTCCCCTGGGGAGACTCCAGAAGTACCCCAAGATCCATGTCAGCACTGGAGAGGAAACCTCAGGTTCCGGCCCCGACTCCACACAAGGTCTTAGGCCCCGGCATCGACGGGAGAGGAATCCCGAGAGGCCCCCGAGGAACTCGCATGGGGACTGGCCTTTCCTGAGGCCACCAGAGCGGGTCCCTGAGGTCCCCGTCGTAAGTCGAGAGCACCTGCCGCAACTCGAGAAAATCCAGGAGGTTTTGCCCTCCAGGGGAGATGAGGCCCATTTCCGCTGAGGCTTCTCGAGGCCAATCACATCTAACCACTGGAACTTCCAAAGGGTCCTTCACACCCTTGCTGCAACTCAAGAAGTTCATCGACATACCCGTCTCCACTCGCGAGGAAGCACGTGGGTCCCGCACACATCCAGGGGAGCCCCGTTTCCGCCTCCTAGCCCGAGATGAGGGATCCTTTCCCTGTTTCGTAGGGAAAGAATTCCCGGCGTTCCCGTCGCATCTCAAGAGGAGGCGCTCTCCACAGGAAAGGCGAGAGGAACTCCACGGTCGTGCCACCATTCCAAGAGTCCCCCAGATGTGTCAATCCATTCCAGAGGAACCTGTTTTCCCTGCACTGCCTTGACGTTCAAGCCGAGGATCGACTCCCACCACGTGTGCACGTGGGACAGCCCTGTGGGAAAGCCTCGTGGGAAAGCCTCGTGGGAAAGACTCGAGGGAAAACCATAGATCCTTTGATCCACGCGGCGGACTGCGTGACACTGCTGCTACCGCTCTGGAGGAAAGCGCAAGTGCATGCCCGCATTCGAGACGAGGACTGACTCCCCTGGGGAGACTCCAGAAGTACCCCAAGATCCATGTCAGCACTGGAGAGGAAACCTCAGGTTCCGGCCCCGACTCCACACAAGGTCTTAGGCCCCGGCATCGACGGGAGAGGAATCCCGAGAGGCCCCCGAGGAACTCGCATGGGGACTGGCCTTTCCTGAGGCCACCAGAGCGGGTCCCTGAGGTCCCCGTCGTAAGTCGAGAGCACCTGCCGCAACTCGAGAAAATCCAGGAGGTTTTGCCCTCCAGGGGAGATGAGGCCCATTTCCGCTGAGGCTTCTCGAGGCCAATCACATCTAACCACTGGAACTTCCAAAGGGTCCTTCACACCCTTGCTGCAACTCAAGAAGTTCCCCGACATACCCGTCTCCACTCGAGAGGAAGCACGTGGTGTCCCGCACACATCCAGGGGAGCCCCGTTTCCGCCTCCTAGCTCGAGATGAGGGATCCTTTCCCTGTTTCGTAGGGAAAGAATTCCCGGCGTTCCCGTCGCATCTCAAGAGGAGGCGCTCTCCACAGGAAAGGTGAGAGGAACTCCAGGGTCGTGCCACCATTCCAAGAGCCCCCAGATGCGTCAGTCCATTCCAGAGGAACCTGTTTTCCCTGCACTGCCTTGACGTTCAAGCCGAGGATCGACTCCCACCACGTGTGCACGTGGGACAGCCCTGTGGGAAAGCCTCGTGGGAAAGCCTCGTGGGAAAGACTCGAGGGAAAACCATAGATCCTTTGATCCACGCGGCGGACTGCGTGACACTGCTGCTACCGCTCTGGAGGAAAGCGCAAGTGCATGCCCGCATTCGAGACGAGGACTGACTCCCCTGGGGAGACTCCAGAAGTACCCCAAGATCCATGTCAGCACTGGAGAGGAATCCTCAGGTTCCGGCCCCGACTCCACACAAGGTCTTAGGCCCCGGCATCGACGGGAGAGGAATCCCGAGAGGCCCCCGAGGAACTCGCATGGGGACTGGCCTTTCCTGAGGCCACCAGAGCGGGTCCCTGAGGTCCCCGTCGTAAGTCAAGAGCACCTGCCGCAACTCGAGAAAATCCAGGAGGTTTTGCCCTCCAGGCGAGATGAGGCCCATTTCCGCTGAGGCTTCTCGAGGCCAATCACATCTAACCACTGGAACTTCCAAAGGGTCCTTCACACCATTGCTTCAACTCAAGAAGTTCCCCGACATACCCGTCTCCACTCGAGAGGAAGCACGTGGGGTCCCGCACACATCCAGCGGAGACCCGTTTCCGCCTCCTAGCTCGAGATGAGGGATCCTTTCCCTGTTTCGTAGGGAAAGAATTCCCGGCGTTCCCGTCGCATCTCAAGAGGAGGCGCTCTCCACAGGAAAGGCGAGAGGAACTCCAGCGTCGTGCCACCATTCCAAGAGTCCCCCAGATGTGTCAGTCCATTCCAGAGGAACCTGTTTTCCCTGCACTGCCTTGACGTTCAAGCCGAGGATCGACTCCCACCACGTGTGCACGTGGGACAGCCCTGTGGGAAAGCCTCGTGGGAAAGCCTCGTGGGAAAGACTCGAGGGAAAACCATAGATCCTTTGATCCACGCGGCGGACTGCGTGACACTGCTGCTACCGCTCTGGAGGAAAGCGCAAGTGCATGCCCGCATTCGAGACGAGGAATGACTCCCCTGGGGAGACTCCAGAAGTACCCCAAGATCCATGTCAGCACTGGAGAGGAATCCTCAGGTTCCGGCCCCGACTCCACACAAGGTCTTAGGCCCCGGCATCGACGGGAGAGGAATCCTGAGAGGCCCCCGAGGAACTCGCATGGGCACTGGCCTTTCCTGAGGCCACCAGAGCGGGTCCCTGAGGTCCCCGTCGTAAGTCGAGAGCACCTGCCGCAACTCGAGAAAATCCAGGAGGTTTTGCCCTCCAGGCGAGACGAGGCCCATTTCCGCTGAGGCTTCTCGAGGCCAATACGTCTAACCACTGGAACTTCCAAAGGGTCCTTCACACCCTTGCTGCAACTCAAGAAGTTCCCCGACATACCCGTCTCCACTCGAGAGGAAGCACGTGGGGTCCCGCACACATCCAGGGGAGCCCCGTTTCCGCCTCCTAGCTCGAGATGAGGGATCCTTTCCCTGTTTCGTAGGGAAAGAATTCCAGGCGTTCCCGTCGCATCTCAAGAGGAGGCGCTCTCCACAGGAAAGGCGAGAGGAACTCCAGGGTCGTGCCACCATTCCAAGAGTCCCCCAGATGTGTCAGTCCTATCCAGAGGAACCTGTTTTCCCTGCACTGCCTTGACGTTCAAGCCGAGGATCGACTCCCACCACGTGTGCACGTGGGACAGCCCTGTGGGAAAGCCTGGTGGGAAAGCCTCGTGGGAAAGACTCGAGGGAAAACCATAGATCCTTTGATCCACGCGGCGGACTGCGTGACACTGCTGCTACCGCTCTGGAGGAAAGCGCAAGTGCATGCCCGCATTCGAGACGAGGACTGACTCCCCTGGGGAGACTCCAGAAGTACCCCAAGATCCATGTCAGCACTGGAGAGGAAACCTAAGGTTCCGGCCCCGACTCCACACAAGGTCTTAGGCCCCGGCATCGACGGGAGAGGAATCCCGAGAGGCCCCCGAGGAACTCGCATGGGGACTGACCTTTCCTGAGGCCACCAGAGCGGGTCCCTGAGGTCCCCGTCGTAAGTCGAGAGCACCTGCCGCAACTTGAGAAAATCCAGGAGGTTTTGCCCTCCAGGCGAGATGAGGCCCATTTCCGCTGAGGCTTCTCGAGGCCAATCACATCTAACCACTGGAACTTCCAAAGGGTCCTTCACACCATTGCTGCAACTCAAGAAGTTCCCCGACATACCCGTCTCCACTCGAGAGGAAGCACGTGGGGTCCCGCACACATCCAGGGGAGCCCCGTTTCCGCCTCCTAGCTCGAGATGAGGGATCCTTTCCCTGTTTCGTAGGGAAAGAATTCCCGGCGTTCCCGTCGCATCTCAAGAGGAGGCGCTCTCCACAGCAAAGGCGAGATGAATTCCAGGGTCGTGCCACCATTCCAAGAGTCCCCCAGATGTGTCAGTCCATTCCAGAGGAACCTGTTTTCCCTGCACTGCCTTGACGTTCAAGCCGAGGATCGACTCCCACCACGTGTGCACGTGGCACAGCCCTGTGGGAAAGCCTCGTGGGAAAGCCTCGTGGGAAAGACTCGAGGGAAAACCATAGATCCTTTGATCCACGCGGCGGACTGTGTGACACTGCTGCTACCGCTCTGGAGGAAAGCGCAAGTGCATGCCCGCATTCGAGACGAGGACTGACTCCCCTGGGGAGACTCCAGAAGTACCCCAAGATCCATGTCAGCACTGGAGAGGAATCCTCAGGTTCCGGCCCCGACTCCACACAAGGTCTTAGGCCCCGGCATCGACGGGAGAGGAAACCCGAGAGGCCCCCGAGGAACTCGCATGGGGACGGGCCTTTCCTGAGGCCACCAGAGCGGGTCCCTGAGGTCCCCGTCGTAAGTCGAGAGCACCTGCCGAAACTCGAGAAAATCCAGGAGGTTTTGCCCTCCAGGCGAGACGAGGCCCATTTCCGCTGAGGCTTCCCGAGGCCAAAACGTCTAACCACTGGAACTTCCAAAGGGTCCTTCACACCCTTGCTGCAACTCAAGAAGTTCCCTGACATACCCGTCTCCACTCGAGAGGAAGCACGTGGGGTCCTGCACACATCCAGGGGAGCCCCGTTTCCGCCTCCTAGCTCGAGATGAGGGATCCTTTCCCGGTTTCGTAGGGAAAGAATTCCCGGCGTTCCCGTCGCATCTCAAGAGGAGGCGCTCTCCACAGGAAAGGCGAGACGAACTCCAGGGTCGTGCCACCATTCCAAGAGTCCCCCAGATGTGTCAGTCCATTCCAGAGGAACCTGTTTTCCCTGCACTGCCTTGACGTTCAAGCCGAGGATCGACTCCCACCACGTGTGCACGTGGGACAGCCCTGTGGGAAAGCCTCGTGGGAAAGCCTCGTGGGAAAGACTCGAGGGAAAACCATAGATCCTTTGATCCACGCGTCGGACTGCGTGACACTGCTGCTACCGCTCTGGAGGAAAGCGCAAGTGCATGCCCGCATTCGAGACGAGGACTGACTCCCCTGGGGAGACTCCAGAAGTACCCCAAGATCCATGTCAGCACTGGAGAGGAATCCTCAGGTTCCGGCCCCGACTCCACACAAGGTCTTAGCCCCCGGCATCGACGGGAGAGGAATCCCGAGAGGCCCCCGAGGAACTCGCATGGGGACTGGCCTTTCCTGAGGCCACCAGAGCGTGTCCCTGAGGTCCCCGTCGTAAGTCGAGAGCACCTGCCGCAACTCGAGAAAATCCAGGAGGTTTTGCCCTCCAGGCGAGATGAGGCCCATTTCCGCTGAGGCTTCTCGAGGCCAATCACATCTAACCACTGGAACTTCCAAAGGGTCCTTCACACCCTTGCTGCAACTCAAGAAGTTCCCCGACATACCCGTCTCCACTCGAGAGGAAGCACGTGGTGTCCCGCACACATCCAGGGGAGCCCCGTTTCCGCCTCCTAGCTCGAGATGAGGGATCCTTTCCCTGTTTCGTTGGGAAAGAATTCCCGGCGTTCCCGTCGCATCTCAAGAGGAGGCGCTCTCCACAGGAAAGGCGAGAGGAACTCCAGGGTCGTGCCACCATACCAAGAGTCCCCCAGATGTGTCAGTCCATTCCAGAGGAACCTGTTTTCCCTGCACTGCCTTGACGTTCAAGCCGAGGATCGACTCCCACCACGTGTGCACGTGGGACAGCCCTGTGGGAAAGCCTCGTGGGAAAGCCTCGTGGGAAAGACTCGAGGGAAAACCATAGATCCTTTGATCCACGCGGCGGACTGCGTGACACTGCTGCTACCGCTCTGGAGGAAAGCGCAAGTGCATGCCCGCATTCGAGACGAGGACTGACTCCCCTGGGGAGACTCCAGAAGTACCCCAAGATCCATGTCAGCACTGGAGAGGAAAACTCAGGTTCCGGCCCCGACTCCACACAAGGTCTTAGGCCCCGGCATCGACGGGAGAGGAATCCCGAGAGGCCCCCGAGGAACTCGCATGGGGACTGGCCTTTCCTGAGGCCACCAGAGCGGGTCCCTGAGGTCCCCGTCGTAAGTCGAGAGCACCTGCCGCAACTCGAGAAAATCCAGGAGGTTTTGCCCTCCAGGCGAGATGAGGCCCATTTCCGCTGAGGCTTCTCGAGGCCAATCACATCTAACCACTGGAACTTCCAAAGCGTCCTTCACACCCTTGCTGCAACTCAAGAAGTTCCCCGACATACCCGTCTCCACTCAATAGGAAGCACGTGGGTCCCGCACACATCCAGGGGAGCCCCGTTTCCGCCTCCTAGCTCGAGATGAGGGATCCTTTCCCTGTTTCGTAGGGAAAGAATTCCCGGCGTTCCCGTCGCATCTCAAGAGGAGGCGCTCTCCACAGGAAAGGCGAGAGGAACTCCAGGGTCGTGCCACCATTCCAAGAGTTCCCCAGATGTGTCAGTCCATTCCAGAGGAACCTGTTTTCCCTGCACTGCCTTGACGTTCAAGCCGAGGATCGATTCCCACCACGTGTGCACGTGGGACAGCCCTGTGGGAAAGCCTCGTGGGAAAGCCTCGTGGGAAAGACTCGAGGGAAAACCATACATCCTTTGATCCACGCGGCGGACTGCGTGACACTGCTGCTACCGCTCTGGAGGAAAGCGCAAGTGCATTCCCGCATTCGAGACGAGGACTGACTCCCCTGGGGAGACTCCAGAAGTACCCCAAGATCCATGTCAGCACTGGACAGGAAAACTCAGGTTCCGGACCCGACTCCACACAAGGTCTTAGGCCCCGGCATCGACGGGAGAGGAATCCCGAGAGGCCCCCGAGGAACTCGCTTGGGGACTGGCCATTCCTGAGGCCACCAGATCGGGTCCCTGAGGTCCCCGTCGTAAGTCGAGAGCACCTGCCGCAACTCGAGAAAATCCAGGAGGTTTTGCCCTCCAGGCGAGATGAGGCCCCTTTCCGCTGAGGCTTCTCGAGGCCAATCACATCTAACCACTGGAACTTCCAAAGGGTCCTTCACACCCTTGCTGCAACTCAAGAAGTTCCCCGACATACCAGTCTCCACTCGAGAGGAAGCACGTGGTGTCCCGCACACATCCAGGGGAGCCCCGTTTCCGCCTCCTAGCTCGAGATGAGGTATCCTTTCCCTGTTTCGTAAGGAAAGAATTCCCGGCGTTCCCGTCGCATCTCAAGAGGAGGCGCTCTCCACAGGAAAGGCGAGAGGAACTCCAGGGTCGTGCCACCATTCCAAGAGTCCCCCAGATGTGTCAGTCCATTCCAGAGGAACCTGTTTTCCCTGCACTGCCTTGACGTTCAAGCCGAGGATCGACTCCTACCACGTGTGCACGTGGAACAGCCCTGTGGGAAAGCCTCGTGGGAAAGCCTCGTGGGAAAGACTCGAGGGAAAACCATAGATCCTTTGATCCACGCGGCGGACTGCGTGACACTGCTGCTACCGCTCTGGAGGAAAGCGCAAGTGCATGCCCGCATTCGAGACGAGGACTGACTCCCCTGGGGAGACTCCAGAAGTACCCCAAGATCCATGTCAGCACTGGAGAGGAATCCTCAGGTTCCGGCCCCGACTCCACACAAGGTCTTAGGCCCCGGCATCGACGGGAGAGGAATCCCGAGAGGCCCCCGAGGAACTCGCATGGGGACTGGCCTTTCCTGAGGCCACCAGAGCGGGTCCCTGAGGTCCCCGTCGTAAGTCGAGAGCACCTGCCGCAACTCGAGAAAATCCAGGAGGTTTTGCCCTCCAGGCGAGACGAGGCCCATTTCCACTGAGGCTTCTCGAGGCCAATCACATCTAACCACTGGAAGTTCCAAAGGGTCCTTCACACCATTGCTGCAACTCAAGAAGTTCCCCGACATACCCCTCTCCACTCGAGAGGAAGCACGTGGGGTCCCGCACACATCCAGGGGAGCCCCGTTTCAGCCTCCTAGCTCGAGTTTAGGGATCCTTTTCCTGTTTCGTAGGGAAAGAATTCCCGGCGTTCCCGTCGCATCTCAAGAGGAGGCGCTCTCCACAGGAAATGCGAGAGGAACTCCAGGGTCGTGCCACCATTCCAAGAGTCCCCCAGATGTGTCAGTCCATTCCAGAGGAACCTGTTTTCCCTGCACTGCCTTGACGTTCAAGCTGAGGATCGACTCCCACCACGTGTGCACGTGGGACAGCCCTGTGGGAAAGCCTCGTGGGAAAGCCTCGTGGGAAAGACTCGAGGGAAAACCATAGATCCTTTGATCCACGCGTCGGACTGCGTGACACTGCTGCTACCGCTCTGGAGGAAAGCGCAAGTGCATGCCCGCATTCGAGACGAGGACTGACTCCCCTGGAGAGACTCCAGAAGTACCCCAAGATCCATGTCAGCACTGGAGAGGAATCCTCAGGTTCCGGCCCTGACTCCACACAAGGTCTTAGGCCCCGGCATCGACGGGAGAGGAATCCCCAGAGGCCCCCGAGGAACTCGCATGGGGACTGGCCTTTCCTGAGGCCACCAGAGCGGGTCCCTGAGGTCCCCGTCGTAAGTCGAGAGCACCTGCCGCAACTCGAGAAAATCCAGGAGGTTTTGCCCTCCAGGCGAGATGAGGCCCATTTCCGCTGAGGCTTCTCGAGGCCAATCACATCTAACCACTGGAACTTCCAAAGGGTCCTTCACACCCTTGCTTCAACTCAAGAAGTTCCCCGACATACCCGTCTCCACTCGAGAGGAAGCACGTGGTGTCCCGCACACATCCAGGGGAGCCCCATTTCCGCCTCCTAGCTCGAGATGAGGGATCCTTTCCCTGTTTCGTTGGGAAAGAATTCCCGGCGTTCCCGTCGCATCTCAAGAGGAGGCGCTCTCCACAGGAAAGGGGAGAGGAACTCCAGGGTCGTGCCACCATTCCAAGAGTCCCCCAGATGTGTCAGTCCATTCCAGAGGAACCTGTTTTCCCTGCACTGCCTTGACGTTCAAGCCGAGGATCGACTCCCACCACGTGTGCACGTGGGACAGCCCTGTGGGAAAGCCTCGTGGGAAAGCCTCGTGGGAAAGACTCGAGGGAAAACCATAGATCCTTTGATCCACGCGGCGGACTGCGTGACACTGCTGCTACCGCTCTGGAGGAAAGCGCAAGTGCATGCCCGCATTCGAGACGAGGACTGACTCCCCTGGGGAGACTCCAGAAGTACCCCAAGATCCATGTCAGCACTGGAGAGGAATCCTCAGGTTCCGGCCCCGACTCCACACAAGGTCTTAGGCCCCGGCATTGACGGGAGAGGAATCCCGAGAGGCCCCCGAGGAACTCGCATGGGGACTGGCCTTTCCTGAGGCCACCAGAGCGTGTCCCTGAGGTCCCCGTCGTAAGTCGAGAGCACCTGCCGCAACTCGAGAAAATGGAGGAGGTTTTGCCCTCCAGGCGAGATGAGGCCCATTTCCGCTGAGGCTTCTCGAGGCCAATCACATTTAACCACTGGAACTTCCAAAGGGTCCTTCACACCATTGCTGCAACTCAAGAAGTTCCCCGACATACCCGTCTCCACTCGAGAGGAAGCACGTGGGGTCCCGCACACATCCAGGGGAGCCCCGTTTCCGCCTCCTAGCTCGAGATGAGGGATCCTTTCCCTGTTTCGTAGGGAAAGAATTCCCGGCGTTCCCGTCGCATCTCAAGAGGAGGCGCTCTCCACAGGAAAGGCGAGAGGAACTCCAGGGTCGTGCCACCATTCCAAGAGTCCCCCAGATGTGTCAGTCCATTCGAGAGGAACCAGTTTTCCCTGCAGTGCCTTGACGTTGAAGCCGAGGATCGACTCCCACCACGTGTGCAGGTGGGACAGCCCTGTGGGAAAGCCTCGTGGGAAAGCCTCGTGGGAAAGACTCGAGCGAAAACCATAGATCCTTTGATCCACGCGGCGGACTGCGTGACACTGCTGCTACCGCTCTGGAGGAAAGCGCAAGTGCATGCCCGCATTCGAGACGAGGACTGACTCCCCTGGGGAGACTCCAGAAGTACCCCAAGATCCATGTCAGCACTGGAGAGGAAAACTCAGGTTCCGGCCCCGACTCCACACAAGGTCTTAGGCCCCGGCATCGACGGGAGAGGAATCCCGAGAGGCCCCCGAGGAACTCGCATGGGGACTGGCCTTTCCTGAGGCCACCAGAGCGGGTCCCTGAGGTCCCCGTCGTAAGTCGAGAGCACCTGCCGCAACTTGAGAAAATCCAGGAGGTTTTGCCCTCCAGGCGAGATGAGGCCCCTTTCCGCTGAGGCTTCTCGAGGCCAATCACATCTAACCACTGGAACTTCCAAAGGGTCCTTCACACCCTTGCTGCAACTCAAGAAGTTCCCCGACATACCCGTCTCCACTCGAGAGGAAGCACGTGGGGTCCCGCACACATCCAGGGGAGCCCCGTTTCCGCCTCCTAGCTCGAGATGAGGGATCCTTTCCCTGTTTCGTAGGGAAAGAATTCCCTGCGTTTTCGTCGCATCTCAAGAGGAGGCGCTCTCCACAGGAAAGGCGAGAGGAACTCCAGGGTCGTGCCACCATTCCAAGAGTCCCCCAGATGTGTCAGTCAATTCCAGAGGAACCTGTTTTCCCTGCACTGCCTTGACGTTCAAGCCGAGGATCGACTCCCACCACGTGTGCACGTGGGACAGCCCTGTGGGAAAGCCTCGTGGGAAAGCCTCGTGGGAAAGACTCGAGGGAAAACCATAGATCCTTTGATCCACGCGTCGGACTGCGTGACACTGCTGCTACCGCTCTGGAGGAAAGCGCAAGTGCATGCCCGCATTCGAGACGAAGACTGACTCCCCTGGGGAGACTCCAGAAGTACCCCAAGATCCATGTCAGCACTGGAGAGGAATCCTCAGGTTCCGGCCCCGACTCCACACAAGGTCTTAGACCCCGGCATCGACGGGAGAGGAATCCCGAGAGGCCCCCGAGGAACTCGCATGAGGACTGGCCTTTCCTGAGGCCACCAGAGCGTGTCCCTGAGGTCCCCGTCGTAAGTCGAGAGCACCTGCCGCAACTCGAGAAAATGGAGGAGGTTTTGCCCTCCAGGCGAGATGAGGCCCATTTCCGCTGAGGCTTCTCGAGGCCAATCACATTTAACCACTGGAACTTCCAAAGGGTCCTTCACACCATTGCTGCAACTCAAGAAGTTCCCCGACATACCCGTCTCCACTCGAGAGGAAGCACGTGGGGTCCCGCACACATCCAGGGGAGCCCCGTTTCCGCCTCCTAGCTCGAGATGAGGGATCCTTTCCCTGTTTCGTAGGGAAAGAATTCCCGGCGTTCCCGTCGCATCTCAAGAGGAGGCGCTCTCCACAGGAAAGGCGAGAGGAACTCCAGGGTCGTGCCACCATTCCAAGAGTCCCCCAGATGTGTCAGTCCATTCGAGAGGAACCAGTTTTCCCTGCAGTGCCTTGACGTTGAAGCCGAGGATCGACTCCCACCACGTGTGCAGGTGGGACAGCCCTGTGGGAAAGCCTCGTGGGAAAGCCTCGTGGGAAAGACTCGAGCGAAAACCATAGATCCTTTGATCCACGCGGCGGACTGCGTGACACTGCTGCTACCGCTCTGGAGGAAAGCGCAAGTGCATGCCCGCATTCGAGACGAGGACTGACTCCCCTGGGGAGACTCCAGAAGTACCCCAAGATCCATGTCAGCACTGGAGAGGAAAACTCAGGTTCCGGCCCCGACTCCACACAAGGTCTTAGGCCCCGGCATCGACGGGAGAGGAATCCCGAGAGGCCCCCGAGGAACTCGCATGGGGACTGGCCTTTCCTGAGGCCACCAGAGCGGGTCCCTGAGGTCCCCGTCGTAAGTCGAGAGCACCTGCCGCAACTTGAGAAAATCCAGGAGGTTTTGCCCTCCAGGCGAGATGAGGCCCCTTTCCGCTGAGGCTTCTCGAGGCCAATCACATCTAACCACTGGAACTTCCAAAGGGTCCTTCACACCCTTGCTGCAACTCAAGAAGTTCCCCGACATACCCGTCTCCACTCGAGAGGAAGCACGTGGGGTCCCGCACACATCCAGGGGAGCCCCGTTTCCGCCTCCTAGCTCGAGATGAGGGATCCTTTCCCTGTTTCGTAGGGAAAGAATTCCCTGCGTTTTCGTCGCATCTCAAGAGGAGGCGCTCTCCACAGGAAAGGCGAGAGGAACTCCAGGGTCGTGCCACCATTCCAAGAGTCCCCCAGATGTGTCAGTCAATTCCAGAGGAACCTGTTTTCCCTGCACTGCCTTGACGTTCAAGCCGAGGATCGACTCCCACCACGTGTGCACGTGGGACAGCCCTGTGGGAAAGCCTCGTGGGAAAGCCTCGTGGGAAAGACTCGAGGGAAAACCATAGATCCTTTGATCCACGCGTCGGACTGCGTGACACTGCTGCTACCGCTCTGGAGGAAAGCGCAAGTGCATGCCCGCATTCGAGACGAAGACTGACTCCCCTGGGGAGACTCCAGAAGTACCCCAAGATCCATGTCAGCACTGGAGAGGAATCCTCAGGTTCCGGCCCCGACTCCACACAAGGTCTTAGACCCCGGCATCGACGGGAGAGGAATCCCGAGAGGCCCCCGAGGAACTCGCATGAGGACTGGCCTTTCCTCAGGCCACCAGAGCGGGTCCCTGAAGTCCCTGTCGTAAGTCGAGAGCACCTGCCGCAACTCGAGAAAATCCAGGAGGTTTTGCCCTCCAGGCGAAATGAGGCCCATTTCCGCTGAGGCTTCTCGAGGCCAATCACATCTAACCACTGGAACTTCCAAAGGGTCCTTCACACCCTTGCTGCAACTCAAGAAGTTCCAGGACATACCCGTCTCCACTCGAGAGGAAGCACGTGGGGTCCCGCACACATCCAGGGGAGCCCCGTTTCCGCCTCCTAGCTCGAGATGAGGGATCCTTTCCCTGTTTCGTAGGGAAAGAATTCCCGGCGTTCCCGTCGCATCTCAAGAGGAGGCGCTCTCCACAGGAAAGGCGAGAGGAACTCCAGGGTCGTGCCACCATTCCAAGAGTCCCCCAGATGTGTCAGTCCATTCCAGAGGAACCTGTTTTCCCTGCACTGCCTTGACGTTCAAGCCGAGGATCGACTCCCACCACGTGTGCACGTGGGACAGCCCTGTGGGAAAGCCTCGTGGGAAAGCCTCGTAGGAAAGACTCGAGGGAAAACCATAGATCCTTTGATCCACGCGGCGGACTGCGTGACACTGCTGCTACCGCTCTGGAGGAAAGCGCAAGTGCATGCCCGCATTCGAGACGAGGACTGACTCCCCTGGGGAGACTCCAGAAGTACCCCAAGATCCATGTCAGCACTGGAGAGGAAACCTCAGGTTCCGGCCCCGACTCCACACAAGGTCTTAGGCCCCGGCATCGACGGGAGAGGAATCCCAAGAGGCCCCCGAGGAACTCGCATGGGGACTGGCCTTTCCTGAGGCCACCAGAGCGGGTCCCTGAGGTCCCCGTCGTAAGTCGAGAGCACCTGCCGCAACTAGAGAAAATCCAGGAGGTTTTGCCCTCCAGGCGAGATGAGGCCCATTTCCGCTGAGGCTTCTCGAGGCCAATCACGTCTAACCACTGGAACTTCCAAAGGGTCCTTCACACCCTTGCTGCAACTCAAGAAGTTCCCGACATTCCTGTCTCCACTCGAGAGGAAGCACGTGGGGTCCCGCACACATCCAGGGGAGCCCCGTTTCCGCCTCCTACCTCGAGATGAGGGATCCTTTCCCTGTTTCGTAGGGAAAGAATTCCCGGCGTTCCCGTCGCATCTCAAGAGGAGGCGCTCTCCACAGGAAAGGCGAGAGGAACTCCAGGGTCGTGACACCATTCCAAGAGTCCCCCAGATGTGTCAGTCCATTCCAGAGGAACCTGTTTTCCCTGCACTGCCTTGACGTTCAAGCCGAGGATCGACTCCCACCACGTGTGCACGTGGGACAGCCCTGTGGGAAAGCCTCGTGGGAAAGCCTCGTGGGAAAGACTCGAGGGAAAACCAAATATCCTTTGATCCACGCGGCGGACTGTGTGACACTGCTGCTACCGCTCTGGAGGAAAGCGCAAGTGCATGCCCGCATTCGAGACGGGGACTGACCACCCTGGGGAGACTCCAGAAGTACCCCAAGATCCATGTCAGCACTGGAGAGGAATCCTCAGGTTCCGGCCCCGACTCTACACAAGGTCTTAGGCTCCGGCATCGACGGGAGAGGAATCCCGAGAGGCCCCCGAGGAACCCGCATGGGGACTGGCCTTTCCTGAGGCCACCAGAGCGGGTCCCTGAGGTTCCCGTCGTCAGTCGAGAGCACCTGCCGCAACTCGAGAAAATCCAGGAGGTTTTGCCCTCCAGGCGAGATGAGGCCCATTTCCGCTGAGGCTTCTCGAGGCCAATCACATCTAACCACTGGAACTTCCAAAGGGTCCTTCACACCATTGCTGCAACTCAAGATGTTCCCCGACATACCCGTCTGCACTCGAGAGGAAGCACGTGGTGTCCCGCACACATCCAGGGGAGCCCCGTTTCCGCCTCCTAGCTCGAGATGAGGGATCCTTTCCCTGTTTCATAGGGAAAGAATTCCCGGCGTTCCCGTCGCATCTCAAGAGGAGGCGCTCTCCACAGGAAAGGCGAGAGGAACTCCAGGGTCGTGCCACCATTCCAAGAGTCCCCCAGATGTGTCAGTCCATTCCAGAGGAACCTGTTTTCCCTGCACTGCCTTGACGTTCAAGCCGAGGATCGACTCCCACCACGTGTGCACGTGGGACAGCCCTGTGGGAAAGCCTGGTGGGAAAGCCTCGTGGGAAAGACTCGAGGGAAAACCATAGATCCTTTGATCCACGCGTCGGACTGCGTGACACTGCTGCTACCGCTCTGGAGGAAAGCGCAAGTGCATGCCCGCATTCGAGACGAAGACTGACTCCCCTGGGGAGACTCCAGAAGTACCCCAAGATCCATGTCAGCACTGGAGAGGAATCCTCTGGTGCCGGCCCCGACTCCACACAAGGTCTTAGACCCCGGCATCGACGGGAGAGGAATCCCGAGAGGCCCCCGAGGAACTCGCATGAGGACTGGCCTTTCCTCAGGCCACCAGAGCGGGTCCCTGAAGTCCCTGTCGTAAGTCGAGAGCACCTGCCGCAACTCGAGAAAATCCAGGAGGTTTTGTCCTCCAGGCGAAATGAGGCCCATTTCCGCTGAGGCTTCTCGAGGCCAATCACATCTAACCACTGGAACTTCCAAAGGGTCCTTCACACCCTTGCTGCAACTCAAGAAGTTCCAGGACATACCCGTCTCCACTCGAGAGGAAGCACGTGGGGTCCCGCACACATCCAGGGGAGCCCCGTTTCCGCCTCCTAGCTCGAGATGAGGGATCCTTTCCCTGTTTCGTAGGGAAAGAATTCCCGGCGTTCCCGTCGCATCTCAAGAGGAGGCGCTCTCCACAGGAAAGGCGAGAGGAACTCCAGGGTCGTGCCACCATTCCAAGAGTCCCCCAGATGTGTCAGTCCATTCCAGAGGAACCTGTTTTCCCTGCACTGCCTTGACGTTCAAGCCGAGGATCGACTCCCACCACGTGTGCACGTGGGACAGCCCTGTGGGAAAGCCTCGTGGGAAAGCCTCGTAGGAAAGACTCGAGGGAAAACCATAGATCCTTTGATCCACGCGGCGGACTGCGTGACACTGCTGCTACCGCTCTGGAGGAAAGCGCAAGTGCATGCCCGCATTCGAGACGAGGACTGACTCCCCTGGGGAGACTCCAGAAGTACCCCAAGATCCATGTCAGCACTGGAGAGGAAACCTCAGGTTCCGGCCCCGACTCCACACAAGGTCTTAGGCCCCGGCATCGACGGGAGAGGAATCCCGAGAGGCCCCCGAGGAACTCGCATGGGGACTGGCCTTTCCTGAGGCCACCAGAGCGGGTCCCTGAGGTCCCCGTCGTAAGTCGAGAGCACCTGCCGCAACTAGAGAAAATCCAGGAGGTTTTGCCCTCCAGGCGAGATGAGGCCCATTTCCGCTGAGGCTTCTCGAGGCCAATCACGTCTAACCACTGGAACTTCCAAAGGGTCCTTCACACCCTTGCTGCAACTCAAGAAGTTCCCGACATTCCTGTCTCCACTCGAGAGGAAGCACGTGGGGTCCCGCACACATCCAGGGGAGCCCCGTTTCCGCCTCCTACCTCGAGATGAGGGATCCTTTCCCTGTTTCGTAGGGAAAGAATTCCCGGCGTTCCCGTCGCATCTCAAGAGGAGGCGCTCTCCACAGGAAAGGCGAGAGGAACTCCAGGGTCGTGACACCATTCCAAGAGTCCCCCAGATGTGTCAGTCCATTCCAGAGGAACCTGTTTTCCCTGCACTTCCTTGACGTTCAAGCCGAGGATCGACTCCCACCACGTGTGCACGTGGGACAGCCCTGTGGGAAAGCCTCGTGGGAAAGCCTCGTGGGAAAGACTCGAGGGAAAACCAAATATCCTTTGATCCACGCGGCGGACTGTGTGACACTGCTGCTACCGCTCTGGAGGAAAGCGCACGTGCATGCCCGCATTCGAGACGGGGACTGACCACCCTGGGGAGACTCCAGAAGTACCCCAAGATCCATGTCAGCACTGGAGAGGAATCCTCAGGTTCCGGCCCCGACTCTACACAAGGTCTTAGGCTCCGGCATCGACGGGAGAGGAATCCCGAGAGGCCCCCGAGGAACCCGCATGGGGACTGGCCTTTCCTGAGGCCACCAGAGCGGGTCCCTGAGGTTCCCGTCGTAAGTCGAGAGCACCTGCCGCAACTCGAGAAAATCCAGGAGGTTTTGCCCTCCAGGCGAGATGAGGCCCATTTCCGCTGAGGCTTCTCGAGGCAAATCACATCTAACCACTGGAACTTCCAAAGGGTCCTTCACACCATTGCTGCAACTCAAGATGTTCCCCGACATACCCGTCTGCACTCGAGAGGAAGCACGTGGTGTCCCGCACACATCCAGGGGAGCCCCGTTTCCGCCTCCTAGCTCGAGATGAGGGATCCTTTCCCTGTTTCATAGGGAACGAATTCCCGGCGTTCCCGTCGCATCTCAAGAGGAGGCGCTCTCCACAGGAAAGGCGAGAGGAACTCCAGGGTCGTGCCACCATTCCAAGAGTCCCCCAGATGTGTCAGTCCATTCCAGAGGAACCTGTTTTCCCTGCACTGCCTTGACGTTCAAGCCGAGGATCGACTCCCACCACGTGTGCACGTGGGACAGCCCTGTGGGAAAGCCTCGTGGGAAAGCCTCGTGGGAAAGACTCGAGGGAAAACCATACATCCTTTGATCCACGCGGCGGACTGCGTGACACTGCTGCTACCGCTCTGGAGGAAAGCGCAAGTGCATGCCCGCATTCGAGACGAGGACTGACTCAACTGGGGAGACTCCAGAAGTACCCCAAGATCCATGTCAGCACTGGAGAGGATTCCTCAGGTTCCGGCCCCGACTCCACACAAGGTCTTAGACCCCGGCATCGACGGGAGAGGAATCCCGAGAGGCCCCCGAGGAACTCGCATGGGGACTGGCCTTTCCTGAGGCCACCAGAGCGGGTCCCTGAGGTCCCCGTCGTAAGTCGAGAGCACATGCCGCAACTCGAGAAAATCCAGGAGGTTTTGCCCTCTAGGCGAGATGAGGCCCATTTCCGCTGAGGCTTCTCGAGGCCAATCACATCTAACCACTGGAACTTCCAAAGGGTCCTTCACACCCTTGCTGCAACTCAAGAAGTTCCCCGACATACCCATCTCCACTCGAGAGGAAGCACGTGGGGTCCCGCACACATCCAGGGGAGCCCCGTTTCCGCCTCCTAGCTCGAGATGAGGGATCCTTTCCCTGTTTCGTAGGGAAAGAATTCCCGGCGTTCCCGTCGCATCTCAAGAGGAGGCGCTCTCCACAGGAAAGGCGAGAGGAACTCCAGGGTCGTGCCACCATTCCAAGAGTCCCCCAGATGTGTCAGTCCATTCCAGAGGAACCTGTTTTCCCTGCACTGCCTTGACGTTCAAGCCGAGGATCGACTCCCACCACGTGTGCACGTGGGACAGCCCTGTGGGAAAGCCTCGTGGGAAAGCCTCGTGGGAAAGACTCGAGGGAAAACCATAGATCCTTTGATCCACGCGTCGGACTGCGTGACACTGCTGCTACCGCTCTGGAGGAAAGCGCAAGTGCATGCCCGCATTCGAGACGAAGACTGACTCCCCTGGGGAGACTCCAGAAGTACCCCAAGATCCATGTCAGCACTGGAGAGGAATCCTCTGGTTCCGGCCCCGACTCCACACAAGGTCTTAGACCCCGGCATCGACGGGAGAGGAATCCCGAGAGGCCCCCGAGGAACTCGCATGAGGACTGGCCTTTCCTCAGGCCACCAGAGCGGGTCCCTGAAGTCCCTGTCGTAAGTCGAGAGCACCTGCCGCAACTCGAGAAAATCCAGGAGGTTTTGCCCTCCAGGCGAAATGAGGCCCATTTCCGCTGAGGCTTCTCGAGGCCAATCACATCTAACCACTGGAACTTCCAAAGGGTCCTTCACACCCTTGCTGCAACTCAAGAAGTTCCAGGACATACCCGTCTCCACTCGAGAGGAAGCACGTGGGGTCCCGCACACATCCAGGGGAGCCCCGTTTCCGCCTCCTAGCTCGAGATGAGGGATCCTTTCCCTGTTTCGTAGGGAAAGAATTCCCGGCGTTCCCGTCGCATCTCAAGAGGAGGCGCTCTCCACAGGAAAGGCGAGAGGAACTCCAGGGTCGTGCCACCATTCCAAGAGTCCCCCAGATGTGTCAGTCCATTCCAGAGGAACCTGTTTTCCCTGCACTGCCTTGACGTTCAAGCCGAGGATCGACTCCCACCACGTGTGCACGTGGGACAGCCCTGTGGGAAAGCCTCGTGGGAAAGCCTCGTAGGAAAGACTCGAGGGAAAACCATAGATCCTTTGATCCACGCGGCGGACTGCGTGACACTGCTGCTACCGCTCTGGAGGAAAGCGCAAGTGCATGCCCGCATTCGAGACGAGGACTGACTCCCCTGGGGAGACTCCAGAAGTACCCCAAGATCCATGTCAGCACTGGAGAGGAAACCTCAGGTTCCGGCCCCGACTCCACACAAGGTCTTAGGCCCCGGCATCGACGGGAGAGGAATCCCGAGAGGCCCCCGAGGAACTCGCATGGGGACTGGCCTTTCCTGAGGCCACCAGAGCGGGTCCCTGAGGTCCCCGTCTTAAGTCGAGAGCACCTGCCGCAACTCGAGAAAATCCAGGAGGTTTTGCCCTCCAGGCCAGATGAGGCCCATTTCCGCTGAGGCTTCTCGAGGCCAATCACATCTAACCACTGGAACTTCCAAAGGGTCCTTCACACCATTGCTGCAACTCAAGAAGTTCCCCGACGTACCCGTCTCCACTCGAGAGGAAGCACGTGGGGTCCCGCACACACCCAGGGGAGCCCCGTTTCCGCCTCCTAGCTCGAGATGAGGGATCCTTTCCCTGTTTCGTAGGGAAAGAATTCCCGGCGTTCCCGTCGCATCTCAAGAGGAGGCGCTCTCCACAGGAAAGGCAAGAGGAACTCCAGGGTCGTGACACCATTCCAAGAGTCCCCCAGATGTGACAGTCCATTCCAGAGGAACTTGTTTTCCCTGCACTGCCTTGACGTTCAAGCCGAGGATCGACTCCCACCACGTGTGCACGTGGGACAGCCCTGTGGGAAAGCCTCGTGGGAAAGCCTCGTGGGAAAGACTCGAGGGAAAACCATAGATCCTTTGATCCACGCGGCGGACTGCGTGACACTGCTGCTACCGCTCTGGAGGAAAGCCCAAGTGCATGCCCGCAATCGAGACGAGGACTGACTCCCCTGGGGAGACTCCAGAAGTACCCCAAGATCCATGTCAGCACTGGAGAGGAATCCTCAGGTTCCGGCCACGAATCCACACAAGGTCTTAGGCCCCGGCATCGACGGGAGAGGAATCCCGAGACGCCCCCGAGGAACTCGCATGGGGACTGGCCTTTCCTGAGGCCAACTGAGCGGGTCCCTGAGGTCCCCGTCGTACGTCGAGAGCACCTGCCGCAACTCGAGAAAATCCAGGAGGTTTTGCCCTCCAGGCGAGATGAGGCCCATTTCCGCTGAGGCTTCTCGAGGCCAATCACATCTAACCACTGGAACTTCCAAAGGGTCCTTCACACCATTGCTGCAACTCAAGAAGTTCCCCGACATACCCGTCTGCACTCGAGAGGAAGCACGTGGTGTCCCGCACACATCCAGGGGAGCCCCGTTTCCGCCTCCTAGCTCGAGATGAGGGATCCTTTCCCTGTTTCGTAGGGAAAGAATTCCCGGCGTTCCCGTCGCATCTCAAGAGGAGGCGCTCTCCACAGGAAAGGCGAGAGGAACTCCAGGGTCGAGACACCATTCCAAGAGTCCCCCAGATGTGTCAGTCCATTCCAGAGGAACCTGTTTTCCCTGCACTGCCTTGACGTTCAAGCCGAGGATCGAGTCCCACCACGTGTGCACGTGGGACAGCCCTGTGGGAAAGCCTCGTGGGAAAGCCTCGTGGGAAAGACTCGAGGGAAAAACATAGATCCTTTGATCCACGCGGCGGACTGCGTGACACTGCTGCTACCGCTCTGGAGGAAAGCGCAAGTGCATGCCCGCATTCGAGACGAGGACTGACTCCCCTGGGGAGACTCCAGAAGTACCCCAAGATCCATGTCAGCACTGGAGAGGAATCCTCAGGTTCCGGCCCCGACTCCACACAAGGTCTTAGGCCCCAGCATCGACGGGAGAGGAATCCCGAGGGGCCCCCGAGGAACTCGCATGGGGACTGGCCTTTCCTGAGGCCACCAGAGAGGTTCCCTGAGGTCCCCGTCGTAAGTCGAGAGCACCTGCCGCAACTCGAGAAAATCCAGGAGGTTTTGCCCTCCAGGCGAGATGAGGCCCATTTCCGCTGAGGCTTCTCGAGGCCAATCACATCTAACCACTGGAACTTCCAAAGGGTCCTTCACACCATTGCTGCAACTCAAGAAGTTCCCCGACATACCCGTCTCCACTCGAGAGGAAGCAAGTGGGGTCCCTCACACATCCAGGGGAGCCCCGTTTCCGCCTCCTAGCTCGAGATGAGGGATCCTTTCCCTGTTTCGTAGGGAAAGAATTCCCGGCGTTCCAGTCGCATCTCAAGAGGAGGCGCTCTCCACAGGAAAGGCGAGAGGAACTCCAGGGTCGTGACACGATTCCAAGAGTCCCCCAGATGTGTCAGTCCATTCCAGAGGAACCTGTTTTCCCTGCACTGCCTTGACGTTCAAGCCGAGGATCGAGTCCCACCACGTGTGCACGTGGGACAGCCCTGTGGGAAAGCCTCGTGGGAAAGCCTCGTGGGAAAGACTCGAGGGAAACCCATAGATCCTTTGATCCACGCGGCGGACTGCGTGACACTGCTGCTACCGCTCTGGAGGAAAGCGCAAGTGCATGCCCGCATTCGAGACGAGGACTGACTCCCCTGGGGAGACTCCAGAAGTACCCCAAGATCCATGTCAGCACTGGAGAGGAATCCTCAGGTTCCGGCCCCGACTCCACACAAGGTCTTAGGCCCCGGCATCGACGGGAGAGGAATCCCGAGAGGCCCCCGAGGAACTCGCATGGGGACTGGCCTTTCCTGAGGCCACCAGAGCGGGTCCCTGAGGTCCCCGTCGTAAGTCGAGAGCACCTGCCGCAACTCGAGAAAATCCAGGAGGTTTTGCCCTCCAGGCGAGATGAGGCCCATTTCCGCTGAGGCTTCTCGAGGCCAATCACATCTAACCACTGGAACTTCCAAAGGGTCCTTCACACCCTTGCTGCAACTCAAGAAGTTCCCCGACATACACGTCTCCACTCGAGAGGAAGCACGTGGTGTCCCGCACACATCCAGGGGAGCCCCGTTTCGCCTCCTAGCTCGAGATGAGGGATCCTTTCCCTGTTTCGTAGGGAAAGAATTCCCGGCGTTCCCGTCGCATCTCAAGAGGAGGCGCTCTCCACAGGAACGGCGAGAGGAACTCCAGGGTCGTGCCACCATTCCAAGAGTCCCCCAGATGTGTCAGCCCATTCCAGAGGAACCTTTTTCCCTGCACTGCCTTGACGTTCAAGCCGAGGATCGACTCCCACCACGTGTGCACGTGGGACATCCCTGTGGGAAAGCCTCGTGGGAAAGCCTCGTGGAAAAGACTCGAGGGAAAACCATAGATCCTTTGATCCACGCGGCGGACTGCGTGACACTGCTGCTACCGCTCTGGAGGAAAGCGCAAGTGCATGCCCACATTCGAGACGAGTACTGACTCCCCTGGGGAGACTCCAGAAGTACCCCAAGATCCATGTCAGCACTGGAGAGGAATCCTCAGGTTCCGGCCCCGACTCCACACAAGGTCTTAGGCCCCGGCATCGACGGGAGAGGAATCCCGAGAGGCCCCAGAGGAACTCGCATGGGGACTGGCCTTTCCTGAGGCCACCAGAGCTGGTCCCTGAGGTCCCCGTCGTAAGTCGAGAGCACCTGCCGCAACTCGAGAAAATCCAGGAGGTTTTGCCCTCCAGGCGAGATGAGGCCCATTTCCGCTGAGGCTTCTCGAGGCCAATCACATCTAACCACTGGAACTTCCAAAGGGTCCTTCACACCATTGCTGCAACTCAAGAAGTTCCCCGACATACCCGTCTCCACTCGAGAGGAAGCAAGTGGGGTCCCTCACACATCCAGGGGAGCCCCGTTTCCGCCTCCTAGCTCGAGATGAGGGATCCTTTCCCTGTTTCGTAGGGAAAGATTTCCCGGCGTTCCCGTCGCATCTCAAGAGGAGGCGCTCTCCACAGGAAAGGCGAGAGGAACTCCAGGGTCGTGCCACCATTCCAAGAGTCCCCCAGATATGTCAGCCCATTCCAGAGGAACCTGTTTTCCCTGCACTGCCTTGACGTTCAAGCCGAGGATCGACTCCCACCACGTTTGCACGTGGGACAGCCTTGTGGGAAAGCCTGGTGGGAAAGCCTCGTGGGAAAGACTCGAGGGAAAACCATAGATCCTTTGATCCACGCGGCGGACTGCGTGACACTGCTGCTACCGCTCTGGAGGAAAGCGCAAGTGCATGCCCACATTCGAGACGAGTACTGACTCCCCTGGGGAGAATCCAGAAGTACCCCAAGATCCATGTCAGCACTGGAGAGGAATCCTCAGGTTCCGGCCCCGACTCCACACAAGGTCTTAGGCCCCGGCATCGACGGGAGAGGAATCCCGAGAGGCCCCCGAGGAACTCGCATGGGGACTGGCCTTTCCTGAGGCCACCAGAGCGGTTCCCTGAGGTCCCCGTCGTAAGTCGAGAGCACCTGCCGCAACTCGAGAAAATCCAGGAGGTTTTGCCCTCCAGGCGAGATGAGGCCCATTTCCGCTGAGGCTTCTCGAGGCCAATCACATCTAACCACTGGAACTTCCAAAGGGTCCTTCACACCATTGCTGCAACTCAAGAAGTTCCCCGACATACCCGTCTCCACTCGAGAGGAAGCAAGTGGGGTCCCTCACACATCCAGGGGAGCCCCGTTTCCGCCTCCTAGCTCGAGATGAGGGATCCTTTCCCTGTTTCGTAGGGAAAGAATTCCCGGCGTTCCAGTCGCATCTCAAGAGGAGGCGCTCTCCACAGGAAAGGCGAGAGGAACTCCAGGGTCGTGACACGATTCCAAGAGTCCCCCAGATGTGTCAGTCCATTCCAGAGGAACCTGTTTTCCCTGCACTGCCTTGACGTTCAAGCCGAGGATCGAGTCCCACCACGTGTGCACGTGGGACAGCCCTGTGGGAAAGCCTCGTGGGAAAGCCTCGTGGGAAAGACTCGAGGGAAACCCATAGATCCTTTGATCCACGCGGCGGACTGCGTGACACTGCTGCTACCGCTCTGGAGGAAAGCGCAAGTGCATGCCCGCATTCGAGACGAGGACTGACTCCCCTGGGGAGACTCTAGAAGTACCCCAAGATCCATGTCAGCACTGGAGAGGAATCCTCACTTTCGGAACCCGAATCCACACAAGGTCTTAGGCCCCGGCATCGACGGGAGAGGAATCCCTATGGGCCCACTAGGAACTCGCATGGGGACTGGCCTTTCGTGAGGCCACCAGAGCGGGTCCCTGAGGTCCCCGTCGTAAGTCGAGAGCACCTGCCGCAACTCGAGAAAATCCAGGAGGTTTTGCCCTCCAGGCGAGATGAGGCCCATTTCCGCTGAGGCTTCTCGAGGCTAATCACATCTAACCACTGGAACTTCCAAAGTGTCCTTCACACCCTTGCTGCAACTCAAGAAGTTCCCCGACATACCCGTCTCCACTCGAGAGGAAGCACGAGGGTCCCGCACACATCCAGGGAAGCCCGTTTTCCGCCTCCTAGCTCGAGATGAGGGATCCTTTCCCTGTTTCGTAGGGAAAGAATTCCCGGCGTTCCCGTCGCTTCTCAAGAGGAGGCGCTCTCCACAGGAAAGGCGACAGGAACTCCAGGGTCGTGCCAACATTCCAAGAGTCCCCCAGATGTGTCAGTCCAACCAGAGGAACCTGTTTCCCTGCACTGCCTTGACGTTCAAGCTGAGGATCGACTCCCACGACGTGTGCACGTGGGACAGCCCTGTGGGAAAGCCTCGTGGGAAAGCCTCGTGGGAAAGATTCGAGGGAAAAATCAGAGATCCTGTGATCCACGCGGCAGACTGCGTGACACTGCTGCTACCGATCTGGAGGAATGCGCAAGTGCATGCCCGCATTCGAGACGAGGACTGACTCCCCTGGGGAGACTCCAGAAGTACCCCAAGATCCATGTCAGCACTGGAGAGGAATCCTCAGGTTCCGGCCCCGACTCCACACAAGGTCTTAGGCCCCGGCATCGACGGGAGAGGAATCCCCAGAGGCCCCCGAGGAACTCGCATGGGGACTGGCCTTTCCTGAGGCCACCAGAGCGGGTTCCTGAGGTCCCCGTCGTAAGTCGAGAGCACCTGCCGCAACTCGAGAAAATCCAGGAGGTTTTGCCCTCCAGGCGAAATGAGGCCCATTTCCGCTGAGGCTTCTCGAAGCCAATAACATCTAACCACTGGAACTTCCAAAGGGTCCTTCACACCCTTGCTGCAACTCAAGAAGTTCCCCGACATACCCGTCTCCAATCGAGAGGAAGCACGTGGTGTCCCGCACACATCCAGGGGAGCCCCGTTTCCGCCTCCTAGCTCGAGATGAGGGATCCTTTCCCTGTTTCGTAGGGAAAGAATTCCCGGCGTTCCCGTCGCATCTCAAGAGGAGGCGCTCTCCACAGGAAAGGCGAGAGGAACTCCAGGGTCGAGACACCATTCCAAGAGTCCCCCAGATGTGTCAGTCCATTCCAGAGGAACCTGTTTTCCCTGCACTGCCTTGACGTTCAAGCCGAGGATCGAGTCCCACCACGTGTGCACGTGGGACAGCCCTGTGGGAAAGCCTCGTGGGAAAGCCTCGTGGGAAAGACTCGAGGGAAAAACATAGATCCTTTGATCCACGCGGCGGACTGCGTGACACTGCTGCTACCGCTCTGGAGGAAAGCGCAAGTGCATGCCCGCATTCGAGACGAGGACTGACTCCCCTGGGGAGACTCCAGAAGTACCCCAAGATCCATGTCAGCACTGGAGAGGAATCCTCAGGTTCCGGCCCCGACTCCACACAAGGTCTTAGGCCCCAGCATCGACGGGAGAGGAATCCCGAGGGGCCCCCGAGGAACTCGCATGGGGACTGGCCTTTCCTGAGGCCACCAGAGAGGTTCCCTGAGGTCCCCGTCGTAAGTCGAGAGCACCTGCCGCAACTGGAGAAAATCCAGGAGGTTTTGCCCTCCAGGCGAGATGAGGCCCATTTCCGCTGAGGCTTCTCGAGGCCAATCACATCTAACCACTGGAACTTCCAAAGGGTCCTTCACACCATTGCTGCAACTCAAGAAGTTCCCCGACATACCCGTCTCCACTCGAGAGGAAGCAAGTGGGGTCCCTCACACATCCAGGGGAGCCCCGTTTCCGCCTCCTAGCTCGAGATGAGGGATCCTTTCCCTGTTTCGTAGGGAAAGAATTCCCGGCGTTCCAGTCGCATCTCAAGAGGAGGCGCTCTCCACAGGAAAGGCGAGAGGAACTCCAGGGTCGTGACACGATTCCAAGAGTCCCCCAGATGTGTCAGTCCATTCCAGAGGAACCTGTTTTCCCTGCACTGCCTTGACGTTCAAGCCGAGGATCGAGTCCCACCACGTGTGCACGTGGGACAGCCCTGTGGGAAAGCCTCGTGGGAAAGCCTCGTGGGAAAGCCTCGTGGGAAAGACTCCAGGGAAAACCATAGATCCTTTGATCCACGCGGTGGACTGCGTGACACTGCTGCTACCGCTCTGGAGGAAAGCGCAAGTGCATGCCCGCATTCGAGACGAGGACTGACTCCCCTGGGGAGACTCCAGAAGTACCCCAAGATCCATGTCAGCACTGGAGAGGAATCCTCACGTTCCGGCCCCGACTCCACACAATGGCTTAGGCCCCAGCATCGACGGGAGAGGAATCCCGAGAGGACCCGAGGAACTCGCATGGGGACTGGCCTTTCCTGAGGCCACCAGAGCGGGTCCATGAGGTCCCCGTCGTAAGTCGAGAGCACCTGCCGCAACTCGAGAAAATCCAGGAGGTTTCGCCCTCCAGGTGAGATGAGGCCCATTTCCGCTGAGGCTTCTCGAGGCCAATCACATCTAATCACTGGAACTTCCAAAGGGTCCTTCACACCCTTGCTGCAACTCAAGAAGTTCCCCGACATACCCGTCTCCACTCGAGAGGAAGCACGTGGTGTCCCGCACACATCCAGGGGAGCCCCGTTTCTGCCTCCTAGCTCGAGATGAGGGATCCTTTCCCTGTTTCGTAGGGAAAGAATTCCCGGCGTTCCCGTCGAATCTCAAGAGGAGGCGCTCTCCACAGGAAAGGCGAAAGGAACTCCAGGGTCTTGCCACCATTCCAAGAGTGCCCCAGATGTGTCAGTCCATTCTAGAGGAAACTTTTTTCCCTGCACTGCCTTGACGTTCAAGCCGAGAATCCACTCCCAACACGTGTGCACGTGGGACAGCCCTGTGGGAAAGCCTCGTGGGAAAGCCTCGTGGGAAAGACTCGAGGGAAAATCATAGATCCTTTGATTCACGCGGCGGACTGCGTGACACTGCTGCTACCGCTCTGGAGGAAAGCGCAAGTGCATGCCCGCATTCGAGACGAGGACTGACTCCCCTGGGGAAACTCCAGAATTACCCCAAGATCCATGTCAGCACTGGAGAGGAATCCTCAGGTTCCGGCCCCGACTCCACACAAGGTCTTAGGCCCCGGCATCGACGGGAGAGGAATCCCGAGAGGCCCCCGAGGAACTCGCTTGGGGACTGGCCTTTCCTGAGGCCACCAGAGCGGTTCCCTGAGGTCCCCGTCGTAAGTCGAGAGCACCTGCCGCAACTCGAGAAAATCCAGGAGGTTTTGCCCTCCAGGTGAGATGAGGCTCATTTCCGCTGAGGCTTCTCGAGGCTAATCACGTCTAACCACTGGAACTTCCAAAGGGTCCTTCACACCCTTGCTGCATCTCTAGAAGTTCCCCGACATACCCGTCTCCACTCGAGAGGAAGCACGAGGGTCCCGCACACATCCAGGGTAGCCCCGTTTCCGCCTCCTAGCTCGAGATGAGGGATCCTTTCCCTGTTTCGTAGGGAAAGAATTCCCGGCGTTCCCGTCGCATCTCAAGAGGAGGCGCTCTCCACAGGAAAGGCGAGAGGAACTCCAGGGTCGTGCCACCATTCCAAGAGTCCCCCAGATGTGTCAGTCCATTCCAGAGGAACCTGTTTTCCCTGCACTGCCTTGACGTTCAAGCCGAGGATCGACTCCCACCACGTGTGCACGTGGGACAGCCCTGTGGGAAAGCCTCGTGGGAAAGCCTCGTGGGAAAGCCTCGTGGGAAAGACTCCAGGGAAAACCATAGATCCTTTGATCCACGCGGTGGACTGCGTGACACTGCTGCTACCGCTCTGGAGGAAAGCGCAAGTGCATGCCCGCATTCGAGACGAGGACTGACTCCCCTGGGGAGACTCCAGAAGTACCCCAAGATCCATGTCAGCACTGGAGAGGAATCCTCACGTTCCGGCCCCGACTCCACACAAGGGCTTAGGCCCCAGCATCGACGGGAGAGGAATCCCGAGAGGACCCGAGGAACTCGCATGGGGACTGGCCTTTCCTGAGGCCACCAGAGCGGGTCCCTGAGGTCCCCGTCGTAAGTCGAGAGCACCTGCCGCAACTCGAGAAAATCCAGGAGGTTTTGCCCTCCAGGCGAGATGAGGCCCATTTCCGCTGAGGCTTCTCGAGGCTAATCACATCTAACCACTGGAACTTCCAAAGGGTCCTTCACACCCAGGCTGCAACTCAAGAAGTTCCCCGACATACCCGTCTCCACTCGAGAGGAAGCACGTGGTGTCCCGCACACATCCAGGGGAGCCCCGTTTCCGCCTCCTAGCTCGAGATGAGGGATCCTTTCCCTGTTTCGTAGGGAAAGAATTCCCGGCGTTCCCGTCGAATCTCAAGAGGAGGCGCTCTCCACAGGAAAGGCGAGAGGAACTCCAGGGTCTTGCCACCATTCCAAGAGTGCCCCAGATGTGTCAGTCCATTCTAGAGGAAACTTTTTTCCCTGCACTGCCTTGACGTTCAAGCCGAGAATCCACTCCCAACACGTATGCACATGGGACAGCCCTGTGGGAAAGCCTCGTGGGAAAGCCTCGTGGGAAAGACTCGAGGGAAAATCATAGATCCTTTGATCCACGCGGCGGACTGCGTGACACTGCTGCTACCGCTCTGGAGGAAAGCGCAAGTGCATGCCCGCATTCGAGACGAGGACTGACTCCCCTGGGGAGACTCCAGAAGTACCCCAAGATCCATGCCAGCACTGGAGAGGAATCCTCAGGTTCCGGCCCCGACTCCACACAAGATCTTAGGCCCCGGCATCGACGGGAGAGGAATCCCGAGAGGCCCCCGAATAACTCGCATGGGGACTGGCCTTTCCTGAGGCCACAAGAGCGGTTCCCTGAGGTCCCCGTCGTAAGTCGAGAGCACCTGCCGCAACTCGAGAAAATCCAGGAGGTTTTGCCCTCCAGGTGAGATGAGGCCCATTTCCGCTGAGGCTTCTCGAGGCTAATCACGTCTAACCACTGGAACTTCCAAAGGGTCCTTCACACCCTTGCTGCAACTCTAGAAGTTCCCCGACATACCCGTCTCCACTCGAGAGGAAGCACGAGGGTCCCGCACACATCCAGGGTAGCCCCGTTTCCGCCTCCTAGCTCGAGATGAGGGATCCTTTCCCTGTTTCGTAGGGAAAGAATTCCCGGCGTTCCCGTCGCATCTCAAGAGGAGGCGCTCTCCACAGGAAAGGCGAGAGGAACTCCAGGGTCGTGACACGATTCCAAGAGTCCCCCAGATGTGTCAGTCCATTCCAGAGGAACCTGTTTTCCCTGCACTGCCTTGACGTTCAAGCCGAGGATCGAGTCCCACCACGTGTGCACGTGGGACAGCCCTGTGGGAAAGCCTCGTGGGAAAGCCTCGTGGGAAAGACTCGAGGGAAACCCATAGATCCTTTGATCCACGCGGCGGACTGCGTGACACTGCTGCTACCGCTCTGGAGGAAAGCGCAAGTGCATGCCCGCATTCGAGACGAGGACTGACTCCCCTGGGGAGACTCCAGAAGTACCCCAAGATCCATGTCAGCACTGGAGAGGAATCCTCAGGTTCCGGCCCCGACTCCACACAAGGTCTTAGGCCCCGGCATCGACGGGAGAGGAATCCCGAGAGGCCCCCGAGGAACTCGCATGGGGACTGGCCTTTCCTGAGGCCACCAGAGCGGGTCCCTGAGGTCCCCGTCGTAAGTCGAGAGCACCTGCCGCAACTCGAGAAAATCCAGGAGGTTTTGCCCTCCAGGCGAGATGAGGCCCATTTCCGCTGAGGCTTCTCGAGGCCAATCACATCTAACCACTGGAACTTCCAAAGGGTCCTTCACACCCTTGCTGCAACTCAAGAAGTTCCCCGACATACACGTCTCCACTCGAGAGGAAGCACGTGGTGTCCCGCACACATCCAGGGGAGCCCCGTTTCGCCTCCTAGCTCGAGATGAGGGATCCTTTCCCTGTTTCGTAGGGAAAGAATTCCCGGCGTTCCCGTCGCATCTCAAGAGGAGGCGCTCTCCACAGGAAAGGCGAGAGGAACTCCAGGGTCGTGCCACCATTCCAAGAGTCCCCCAGATGTGTCAGCCCATTCCAGAGGAACCTTTTTCCCTGCACTGCCTTGACGTTCAAGCCGAGGATCGACTCCCACCACGTGTGCACGTGGGACATCCCTGTGGGAAAGCCTCGTGGGAAAGCCTCGTGGAAAAGACTCGAGGGAAAACCATAGATCCTTTGATCCACGCGGCGGACTGCGTGACACTGCTGCTACCGCTCTGGAGGAAAGCGCAAGTGCATGCCCACATTCGAGACGAGTACTGACTCCCCTGGGGAGACTCCAGAAGTACCCCAAGATCCATGTCAGCACTGGAGAGGAATCCTCAGGTTCCGGCCCCGACTCCACACAAGGTCTTAGGCCCCGGCATCGACGGGAGAGGAATCCCGAGAGGCCCCAGAGGAACTCGCATGGGGACTGGCCTTTCCTGAGGCCACCAGAGCTGGTCCCTGAGGTCCCCGTCGTAAGTCGAGAGCACCTGCCGCAACTCGAGAAAATCCAGGAGGTTTTGCCCTCCAGGCGAGATGAGGCCCATTTCCGCTGAGGCTTCTCGAGGCCAATCACATCTAACCACTGGAACTTCCAAAGGGTCCTTCACACCATTGCTGCAACTCAAGAAGTTCCCCGACATACCCGTCTCCACTCGAGAGGAAGCAAGTGGGGTCCCTCACACATCCAGGGGAGCCCCGTTTCCGCCTCCTAGCTCGAGATGAGGGATCCTTTCCCTGTTTCGTAGGGAAAGATTTCCCGGCGTTCCAGTCGCATCTCAAGAGGAGGCGCTCTCCACAGGAAAGGCGAGAGGAACTCCAGGGTCGTGCCACCATTCCAAGAGTCCCCCAGATGTGTCAGCCCATTCCAGAGGAACCTTTTTCCCTGCACTGCCTTGACGTTCAAGCCGAGGATCGACTCCCACCACGTGTGCACGTGGGACATCCCTGTGGGAAAGCCTCGTGGGAAAGCCTCGTGGAAAAGACTCGAGGGAAAACCATAGATCCTTTGATCCACGCGGCGGACTGCGTGACACTGCTGCTACCGCTCTGGAGGAAAGCGCAAGTGCATGCCCACATTCGAGACGAGTACTGACTCCCCTGGGGAGACTCCAGAAGTACCCCAAGATCCATGTCAGCACTGGAGAGGAATCCTCAGGTTCCGGCCCCGACTCCACACAAGGTCTTAGGCCCCGGCATCGACGGGAGAGGAATCCCGAGAGGCCCCAGAGGAACTCGCATGGGGACTGGCCTTTCCTGAGGCCACCAGAGCTGGTCCCTGAGGTCCCCGTCGTAAGTCGAGAGCACCTGCCGCAACTCGAGAAAATCCAGGAGGTTTTGCCCTCCAGGCGAGATGAGGCCCATTTCCGCTGAGGCTTCTCGAGGCCAATCACATCTAACCACTGGAACTTCCAAAGGGTCCTTCACACCATTGCTGCAACTCAAGAAGTTCCCCGACATACCCGTCTCCACTCGAGAGGAAGCAAGTGGGGTCCCTCACACATCCAGGGGAGCCCCGTTTCCGCCTCCTAGCTCGAGATGAGGGATCCTTTCCCTGTTTCGTAGGGAAAGAATTCCCGGCGTTCCAGTCGCATCTCAAGAGGAGGCGCTCTCCACAGGAAAGGCGAGAGGAACTCCAGGGTCGTGACACGATTCCAAGAGTCCCCCAGATGTGTCAGTCCATTCCAGAGGAACCTGTTTTCCCTGCACTGCCTTGACGTTCAAGCCGAGGATCGAGTCCCACCACGTGTGCACGTGGGACAGCCCTGTGGGAAAGCCTCGTGGGAAAGCCTCGTGGGAAAGACTCGAGGGAAACCCATAGATCCTTTGATCCACGCGGCGGACTGCGTGACACTGCTGCTACCGCTCTGGAGGAAAGCGCAAGTGCATGCCCGCATTCGAGACGAGGACTGACTCCCCTGGGGAGACTCCAGAAGTACCCCAAGATCCATGTCAGCACTGGAGAGGAATCCTCAGGTTCCGGCCCCGACTCCAAACAAGGTCTTAGGCCCCGGCATCGACGGGAGAGGAATCCCGAGACGCCCCCGAGGAACTCGCATGGGGACTGGCCTTTCCTGAGGCCACCAGAGCGGGTCCCTGAGGTCCCCATCGTAAGTCGAGAGCACCTGCCGCAACTCGAGAAAATCCAGGAGGTTTTGCCCTCCAGGCGAGATGAGGCCCATTTCCGCTGAGGCTTCTCGAGGCCAATCACATCTAACCACTGGAACTTCCAAAGGGTCCTTCACACCCTTGCTGCAACTCAAGAAGTTCCCCGACATACCCGTCTCCACTCGAGAGGAAGCACGTGGTGTCCCGCACACATCCAGGGGAGCCCCGTTTCGCCTCCTAGCTCGAGATGAGGGATCCTTTCCCTGTTTCGTAGGGAAAGAATTCCCGGCGTTCCCGTCGCATCTCAAGAGGAGGCGCTCTCCACAGGAAAGGCGAGAGGAACTCCAGGGTCGTGCCACCATTCCAAGAGTCCCCCAGATGTGTCAGCCCATTCCAGAGGAACCTTTTTCCCTGCACTGCCTTGACGTTCAAGCCAAGGATCGACTCCCACCACGTGTGCACGTGGGACAGCCCTGTGGGAAAGCCTCGTGGGAAAGCCACGTGGGAAAGACTCGAGGGAAAACCATAGATCCTTTGATCCACGCGGCGGACTGCGTGACACTGTTGCTACCGCTCTGGAGGAAAGCGCAAGTGCATGCCCGCATTCGAGACGAGGACTGACTCCCCTGGGGAGACTCCAGAAGTACCCCAAGATCCATGTCAGCACTGGAGAGGAATCCTCAGGTTCCGGCCCCGACTCCACACAAGGTCTTAGGCCCCGGCATCGACGGGAGAGGAATCCCGAGAGGCCCCCGAGGAACTCGCATGGGGACTGGCCATTCCTGAGGCCACCAGAGCGGGTCCCTGAGTTCCCCGTCGTAAGTCGAGAGCACCTGCTGCAACTCGAGAAAATCCAGGAGGTTTTGCCCTCCAGGCGTGATGAGGCCCATTTCCGCTGAGGCTTCTCGAGTCCAATCACATCTAACCACTGGAACTTCCAAAGGGTCCTTCACACCCTTGCTGCAACTCAAGAAGTTCCCCGACATACCCGTCTCCACTCGAGAGGAAGCACGTGGTGTCCCGCACACATCCAGGGGAGCCCCGTTTCCGCCTCCTAGCTCGAGATGAGGGATCCTTTCCCTGTTTCGTAGGGAAAGAATTCCCGGCGTTCCCGTCGCATCTCAAGAGGAGGCACTCTCCACAGGAAAGGCGAGAGGAACTCCAGGGTCGTGCCACCATTCCGAGAGTCCCCCAGATGTATCAGCCCATTCCAGAGGAACCTGTTTTCCCTGCACTGCCTTGACGTTCAAGCCGAGGATCGACTCCCACCACGTGTGCCCGTGGGACAGCCCTGTGGGAAAGCCTCGTGGGAAAGCCTCGTGGGAAAGACTCGAGGGAAAACCATAGATCCTTTGATCCACGCGGCGGACTGCGTGACACTGCTGCTACCGCTCTGGAGGAAAGCGCAAGTGCATGCCCGCATTCGAGACGAGGACTGACTCCCCTGGGGAGACTCCAGAAGTACCCCAAGATCCATTTCAGCACTGGAGAGGAATCCTCAGGTTCCGGCCCCGACTCCACACAAGGTCTTAGGCCCCGGCATCGACGGGAGAGGAATCCCGAGAGGCCCCCGAGGAACTCGCATGGGGACTGGCCTTTCCTGAGGCCACCAGAGCGGGTCCCTGAGGTCCCCGTCGTAAGTCGAGAGCACCTGCCGCAACTAGAGAAAATCCAGGAGGTTTTGCCCTCCAGGCGAGATGAGGCCCATTTCCGCTGAGGCTTCTCAAGGCCAATCACATCTAACCACTGAAACTTCCAAAGGGTCTTTCACACCATTGCTACAACTCAAGAAGTTCCCCGACTTACCCGTCTCTACTCGAGAGGAAGCACGTGGGGTCCCGCACACATCCAGGGGAGCCCCGTTTCCGCCTCCTAGCTCGAGATGAGGGATCCTTTCCCTGTTTCGTAGGGAAAGAATTCCCGGCGTTCCCGTCGCATCTCAAGAGGAGGCGCTCTCCACAAGAAAGGCGAGAGGAACTCCAGGGTCGTGACACCATTCCAAGAGTCCCCCAGATGTGTCAGTCCATTCCAGAGGAACCTGTTTTCCCTGCACTGCCTTGACGTTCAAGCCGAGGATCGACTCCCACCACGTGTGCACGTGGGACAGCCCTGTGGGAAAGCCTCGTGGGAAAGCCTCGTGGGAAAGACTCGAGGGAAAACCATAGATCCTTTGATCCACGCGGCGGACTGCGTGACACTGCTGCTACCGCTCTGGAGGAAAGCGCAAGTGCATGCCCGCATTCGAGACGAGGACTGACTCCCCTGGGGAGACTCCAGAAGTACCCCAAGATCCATGTCAGCACTGGAGAGGAATCCTCAGGTTCCGGCCCCGACTCCACACAAGGTCTTAGGCCCCGGCATCGACGGGAGAGGAATCCCGAGAGGCCCCCGAGGAACTCGCATGGGGACTGGCCTTTCCTGAGGCCACCAGAGCGGGTCCCTGAGGTCCCCGTCGTAAGTCGAGAGCACCTGCCGCAACTCGAGAAAATCCAGGAGGTTTTGCCCTCCAGGCGAGATGAGGCCCATTTCCGCTGAGGCTTCTCGAGGCCAATCACATCTAACCACTGGAACTTCCAAAGGGTCCTTCACACCCTTGCTGCAACTCAAGAAGTTCCCCGACATACCCGTCTCCACTCGAGAGGAAGCACGTGGTGTCCCGCACACATCCAGGGGAGCCCCGTTTCACCTCCTAGCTCGAGATGAGGGATCCTTTCCCTGTTTCGTAGGGAAAGAATTCCCGGCGTTCCCGTCGCATCTCAAGAGGAGGCGCTCTCCACAGGAAAGGCGAGAGGAACTCCAGGGTCGTGCCACCATTCCAAGAGTCCCCCAGATGTGTCAGCCCATTCCAGAGGAACCTGTTTTCCCTGCACAGCCTTGACGTTCAAGCCGAGGATCGACTCCCACCACGTGTGCACGTGGGACAGCCCTGTGGGAAAGCCTCGTGGGAAAGCCTCGTGGGATAGACTCGAGGGAAAACCATAGATCCTTTGATCCACGCGGCGGACTGCGTGACACTGCTGCTACCGCTCTGTAGGAGAGCGCAAGTGCATGCCCGCATTCGAGACGAGGACTGACTCCCCTGGGGAGACTCCAGAAGTACCCCAAGATCCATGTCAGCACTGGAGAGGAATCCTCAGGTTCCGGCCCCGACTCCACACAAGGTCTTAGGCCCCGGCATCGACGGGAGAGGAATCCCGAGACGCCCCCGAGGAACTCGCATGGGGACTGGCCTTTCCTGAGGCCACCAGAGCGGGTCCCTGAGTTCCCATCGTAAGTCGAGAGCACCTGCCGCAACTCGAGAAAATCCAGGAGGTTTTGCCCTCCAGGCGAGATGAGGCCCATTTCCGCTGAGGCTTCTCGAGGCCAATCACATCTAACCACTGGAACTTCCAAAGGGTCCTTCACACCCTTGCTGCAACTCAAGAAGTTCCCCGACATACCCGTCTCCACTCGAGAGGAAGCACGTGGGGTCCCGCACACATCCAGGGGAGCCCCGTTTCCGCCTCCTAGCTCGAGATGAGGGATCCTTTCCCTGTTTCGTAGGGAAAGAATTCCCGGCGTTCCCGTCGCATCTCAAGAGGAGGCGCTCTCCACAGGAAAGGCGAGAGGAACTCCAGGGTCGTGACACCATTCCAAGAGTCCCCCAGATGTGTCAGTCCATTCCAGAGGAACCTGTTTTCCCTGCACTGCCTTGACGTTCAAGCCGAGGATCGACTCCCACCACGTGTGCACGTCGGACAGCCCTGTGGGAAAGCCTGGTGGGAAAGCCTCGTGGGAAAGACTCGAGGGAAAACCATAGATCCTTTGATCCACACGGCGGACTGCGTGACACTGCTGCTACCGCTCTGGAGGAAAGCGCAAGTGCATGCCCGCATTCGAGACGAGGACTGACTCCCCTGGGGAGCCTCCAGAAGTATCCCAAGATCCATGTCAGCACTGGAGAGGAATCCTCATGTTCCGGCCCCGACTCCACACAAGGTCTTAGGCCCCGGCATCGACGGGAGAGGAATCCCGAGAGGCCCCCGAGGAACTCGCATGGGGACTGGCCTTTCCTGAGGCCACCAGAGCGGGTCCCTGAGGTCCCCGTCGTAAGTCGAGAGCACCTGCCGCAACTCGAGAAAATCCAGGAGGTTTTGCCCTCCAGGCGAGATTAGGCCCATTTCCGCTGAGGCTTCTCGAGGCCAATCACATCTAACCACTGGAACTTCCAAAGGGTCCTTCAAACCATTGCTGCAACTCAAGAAGTTCCCGACATACCCGTCTCCACTCGAGAGGAAGCACGTGGGTTCCCGCACACATCCAGGGGGGCCCCGTTTACGCCTCCTAGCTCGAGATGAGGGATCCTTTCCCTGTTTCGTAGGGAAAGAATTCCCGGCGTTCCCGTCGCATCTCAAGAGGAGGCGTTCTCTACAGGTAAGGCGAGAGGAACTCCAGGGTCGAGACACCATTCCAAGAGTCCCCCAGATGTGTCAGTCCATTCCAGAGGAACCTGTTTTCCCTGCACTGCCTTGACGTTCAAGCCGAGGATCGACTCCCACCACGTGTGCACGTCGGACAGCCCTGTGGGAAAGCCTGGTGGGAAAGCCTCGTGGGAAAGACTCGAGGGAAAACCATAGATCCTTTGATCCACACGGCGGACTGCGTGACACTGCTGCTACCGCTCTAGAGGAAAGCGCAAGTGCATGCCCGCATTCGAGACGAGGACTGACTCCCCTGGGGAGCCTCCAGAAGTATCCCAAGATCCATGTCAGCACTGGAGAGGAATCCTCATGTTCCGGCCCCGACTCCACACAAGGTCTTAGGCCCCGGCATCGACGGGAGAGGAATCCCGAGAGGCCCCCGAGGAACTCGCATGGGGACTGGCCTTTCCTGAGGCCACCAGAGCGGGTCCCTGAGGTCCCCGTCGTAAGTCGAGAGCACCTGCCGCAACTCGAGAAAATCCAGGAGGTTTTGCCCTCCAGGCGAGATGAGGCCCATTTCCGCTGAGGCTTCTCGAGGCCAATCACATCTAACCACTGGAACTTCCAAAGGGTCCTTCAAACCATTGCTGCAACTCAAGAAGTTCCCCGACATACCCGTCTCCACTCGAGAGGAAGCACGTGGGTTCCCGCACACATCCAGGGGGGCCCCGTTTACGCCTCCTAGCTCGAGATGAGGGATCCTTTACCTGTTTCGTAGGGAAAGAATTCCCGGCGTTCCCGTCGCATCTCAAGAGGAGGCGTTCTCTACAGGTAAGGCGAGAGGAACTCCAGGGTCGAGACACCATTCCAAGAGTCCCCCAGATGTGTCAGTCCATTCCAGAGGAACCTGTTTTCCCTGCACTGCCTTGACGTTCAAGCCGAGGATCGACTCCCACCACGTGTGCACGTGGGACAGCCCTGTGGGAAAGCCCTGTGGGAAAGCCTCGTGGGAAAGACTCTAGGGAAAACCATAGATCCTTTGATCCACGCGGTGGACTGCGTGACACTGCTGCTACCGCTCTGGAGGAAAGCGCAAGTGCATGCCCGCATTCGAGACGAGGACTGACTCCCCTGGGGAGACTCCAGAAGTACCCCAAGATCCATTTCAGCACTGGAGAGGAATCCTCAGGTTCCGGCCCCGACTCCACACAAGGTCTTAGGCCCCGGCATCGATGGGAGAGGAATCCCGAAACGCCCCCGAGGAACTCGCATGGGGACTGGCCTTTCCTGAGGCCACCAGAGCGGGTCCCTGAGGTCCCCGTCGTAAGTCGAGAGCACCTGCCGCAACTAGAGAAAATCCAGGAGGTTTTGCCCTCCAGGCGAGATGAGGCCCATTTCCGCTGAGGCTTCTCAAGGCCAATCACATCTAACCACTGAAACTTCCAAAGGGTCCTTCACACCATTGCTGCAACTCAAGAAGTTCCCCGACATACCCGTCTCTACTCGAGAGGAAGCACGTGGGGTCCCGCACACATCCAGGGGAGCCCCGTTTCCGCCTCCTAGCTCGAGATGAGGGATCCTTTCCCTGTTTCGTAGGGAAAGAATTCCCGGCGTTCCCGTCGCATCTCAAGAGGAGGCACTCTCCACAGGAAAGGCGAGAGGAACTCCAGGGTCGTGCCACCATTCCAAGAGTCCCCCAGATGTGTCAGTCCATTCCAGAGGAACCTGTTTTCCCTGCACTGCCTTGACGTTCAAGCCGAGGATCGACTCCCACCACGTGTGCACGTGGGACAGCCCTGTGGGAAAGCCTCGTGGGAAAGCCTCATGGGAAAGACTCGAGGGAAAACCATAGATCCTTTGATCCACGCGGCGGACTGCGTGACACTGCTGCTACCGCTCTGGAGGAAAGCGCAAGTGCATGCCCGCATTCGAGACGAGGACTGACTCCCCTGGGGAGACTCCAGAAGTACCCCAAGATCCATGTCAGCACTGGAGAGGAATCCTCAGGTTCCGGCCCCGACTCCACACAAGGTCTTAGGCCCCGGCATCGACGGGAGAGGAATCCCGAGAGGCCCCCGAGGAACTCGCATGGGGACTGGCCTTTCCTGAGGCCACCAGAGCGGGTCCCTGAGGTCCCCGTCGTAAGTCGAGAGCACCTGCCGCAACTCGAGAAAATCCAGGAGGTTTTGCCCTCCAGGCGTGATGAGGCCCATTTCCGCTGAGGCTTCTCGAGTCCAATCACATCTAACCACTGGAACTTCCAAAGGGTCCTTCACACCCTTGCTGCAACTCAAGAAGTTCCCCGACATACCCGTCTCCACTCGAGAGGAAGCACGTGGGGTCCCGCACACATCCAGGGGAGCCCCGTTTCCGCCTCCTAGCTCGAGATGAGGGATCCTTTCCCTGTTTCGTAGGGAAAGAATTCCCGGCGTTCCCGTCGCATCTCAAGAGGAGGCGCTCTCCACAGGAAAGGCGAGAGGAACTCCAGGGTCGTGCCACCATTCCAAGAGTCCCCCAGATGTGTCAGTCCATGCCAGAGGAACCTGTTTTCCCTGCACTGCCTTGACGTTCAAGCGGAGGATCGACTCCCACCACGTGTGCACGTGGGAAAGCCCTGTGGGAAAGCCTCGGGGGAAAGCCTCGTGGGAAAGACTCGAGGGAAAACCATAGATCCTTTGATCCACGCGGCGGACTGCGTGACACTGCTGCTACCGCTCTGGAGGAAAGCGCAAGTGCATGCCCGCATTCGAGACGAGGACTGACTTCCTTGGGGAGACTCCAGAAGTACCCCAAGATCCATGTCAGCACTGGAGAGGAATCCTCAGGTTCCGGCCTCGACTCCTCACAAGGTCTTAGGCCCCGGCATCGACGGGAGAGGAATCCCGAGAGGCCCCCGAGGAACTCGCATGGGGACTGGCCTTTCCTGAGGCCACCAGAGCGGGTCCCTGAGGTCTCCGTCATAAGTCGAGAGCACCTGCCGCAACTCGAGAAAATCCAGGAGGTTTTGCCCTCCAGGCGAGATGAGGCCCATTTCCGCTGAGGCTTCTCGAGGCCAATCACATCTAACCACTGGAACTTTCAGAGGGTCCTTCACACCCTTGCTGCAACTCAAGTAGTTCCCCGACATACCCGTCTCCACTCGAGAGGAAGCACGTGGTGTCCCGCACACATCCAGGGGAGCCCCGTTTCCGCCTCCTAGCTCGAGATGAGGGATCCTTTCCCTGTTTCGTAGGGAAAGAATTCCCGGCGTTCCCGTCGCATCTCAAGAGGAGGCGCTCTCCACAGGAAAGGCGAGAGGAACTCCAGGGTCGTGACACCATTCCAAGAGTCCCCCAGATGTGTCAGTCCATTCCAGAGGAACCTGTTTTCCCTGCACTGCCTTGACGTTCAAGCGGAGGATCGACTCCCACCACGTGTGCACGTGGGACAGCCCTGTGGGAAAGCCTCGTGGGAAAGCCTCGTGGGAAAGACTCGAGGGAAAACCATAGATCCTTTGATCCACGCGGCGGACTGCGTGACACGGCTGCTACCGCTCTGGAGGAAAGCGCAAGTGCATGCCCGCATTCGAGACGAGGACTGACTTCCTTGGGGAGACTCCAGAAGTACCCCAAGATCCATGTCAGCACTGGAGAGGAATCCTCAGGTTCCGGCCCCGACTCCACACAAGGTCTTAGGCCCCGGCATCGACGGGAGAGGAATCCCGAGAGGCCCCCGAGGAACTCGCATGGGGACTGGCCTTTCCTGAGGCCACCAGAGCGGGTCCCTGAGGTCCCCGTCGTAAGTCGAGAGCACCTGCCGCAACTCGAGAAAATCCAGGAGGTTTTGCCCTCCAGGCGAGATGAGGCCCATTTCCGCTGAGGCTTCTCGAGGCCAATCACATCTAACCACTGGAACTTCCAAAGGGTCCTTCACACCCTTGCTGCAACTCAAGAAGTTCCCCGACATACCCGTCTCCACTCGAGAGGAAGCACGTGGTGTCCCGCACACATAAAGGGGAGCCCCGTTTCCGCCTCCTAGCTCGAGATGAGGGATCCTTTCCCTGTTTCGTAGGGAAAGAATTCCCGGCATTCCCGTCGCATCTCAAGAGGAGGCGCTCTCCACAGGAAAGGCGAGAGGAACTCCAGGGTCGTGCCACCATTCCAAGAGTCCCCCAGATGTGTCAGTCCATTCCAGAGGAACCTGTTTTCCCTGCACTGCCTTGACGTTCAAGCCGAGGATCCACTCCCACCACGTGTGCACGTGGGACAGCCCTGTGGGAAAGCCTCGTGGGAAAGAGTCGAGGGAAAACCATAGATCCTTTGATCCACGCGACGGACTGCGTGACACTGCTGCTACCGCTCTGGAGGAAAGCGCAAGTGCATGCCCGCATTCGAGACGAGGACTGACTCCCCTGGGGAGACTCCAGAAGTACCCCAATATCCATGTCAGTACTGGAGAGGAATCCTCAGGTTCCGGCCCCGACTCCACACAAGGTCTTAGGCCCCGGCATCGACGGGAGAGGAATCCCGAGAGGCCCCCGAGGAACTCGCATGGGGACTGGCCTTTCCTGAGGCCACCAGAGCGGGTCCCTGAGGTCCCCGTCGTAAGTCGAGAGCACCTGCCGCAACTGGAGAAAATCCAGGAGGTTTTGCCCTCCAGGCGAGATGAGGCCCATTTCCGCTGAGGCTTCTCGAGGCTAATCACGTCTAACCACTGGAACTTCCAAAGGGTCCTTCACACCCTTGCTGCAACTCAAGAAGTTCCCCGACATACCCGTCTCCACTCGAGAGGAAGCACGTGGGGTCCCGCACACATCCAGGGGAGCCCCGTTTCCGCCTCCTAGCTCGAGATGAGGGATCCTTTCCCTGTTTCGTAGGGAAAGAATTCCCGGCGTTCCCGGCGCATCTCAAGAGGAGGCGCTCTCCACAGGAAAGGCGAGAGGAACTCCAGGGTCGTGCCACCATTCCAAGAGTCCCCCAGATGTGTCAGTCCATTCCAGAGGAACCTGTTTTCCCTGCACTGCCTTGACGTTCAAGCCGAGGATCGACTCCCACCACGTGTGCACGTGGGACAGCCCTGTGGGAAAGCCTGGTGGGAAAGCCTCGTGGGAAAGACTCGAGGGAAAACCATAGATCTTTTGATCCAGGCGACGGACTGCGTGACACTGCTGCTACCGCTCTGGAGGAAAGCGCAAGTGCATGCCCGCATTCGAGACGAGGACTGACTCCCCTGGGGAGACTCCAGAAGTACCCCAAGATCCATGTCAGCACTGGAGAGGAATCCTCAGGTTCCGGCCCCGACTCCACACAAGGTCTTAGGCCCCGGCATCGACGGGAGAGGAATCCCGAGAGGCCCCCGAGGAACTCGCATGGGGACTGGCCTTTCCTGAGGCCACCAGAGCGGGTCCCTGACGTCCCCGTCGTAAGTCGAGAGCACCTGCCGCAACTCGAGAAAATCCAGGAGGTTTTGCCCTCCAGGCGAGATGAGGCACATTTCCGCTGAGGCTTCTCGAGGCCAATCACATCTAACCACTGGAACTTCCAAAGGGTCCTTCACACCCTTGCTGCAACTCAAGAAGTTCCCCGACATACCCGTCTCCACTCGAGAGGAAGCACGTGGTGTCCCGCACACATCCAGGGGAGCCCCGTTTCCGCCTCCTAGCTCGAGATGAGGGATCCTTTCCCTGTTTCGTAGGGAAAGAATTCCCGGCGTTCCCGTCGCATCTCAAGAGGAGGCGCTCTCCACAGGAAAGGCGAGAGGAACTCCAGGGACGTGACACCATTCCAAGAGTACCCCAGATGTGTCAGTCCATTCCAGAGGAACCTGTTTTCCCTGCACTGCCTTGACGTTCAAGCCGAGGATCGACTCCCACCACGTGTGCACGTGGGACAGCCCTGTGGGAAAGCCTCGTGGGAAAGCCTCGTGGGAAAGACTCGAGGGAAAACCATAGATCCTTTGATCCACGCGGCGGACTGCGTGACACGGCTGCTACCGCTCTGGAGGAAAGCGCAAGTGCATGCCTGCATTCGAGACGAGGACTGACTTCCTTGGGGAGACTCCAGAAGTACCCCAAGATCCATGTCAGCACTGGAGTGGAATCCTCAGGTTCCGGCCCCGACTCCACCCAAGGTCTTAGGCCCCGGCATCGACGGGAGAGGAATCCCGAGAGGCCCCCGAGGAACTCGCATGGGGACTGGCCTTTCCTGAGGCCACCAGAGCGGGTCCCTGAGGTCCCCGTCGTAAGTCGAGAGCACCTGCCGCAACTCGAGAAAATCCAGGAGGTTTTACCCTCCAGGCGAGATGAGGCCCATTTCCGCTGAGGCTTCTCGAGGCTAATCACGTCTAACCACTGGAACTTCCAAAGGGTCCTTCACACCCTTGCTGCAACTCAAGAAGTTCCCCGACATACCCGTCTCCACTCGAGAGGAAGCACGTGGGTCCCGCAAACATCCAGGGGAGCCCCGTTTCCGCCACCTAGCTCGAGATGAGGGATCCTTTCCCTGTTTCGTAGGGAAAGAATTCTCGGCGTTCCCGTCGCATCTCAACAGGAGGCGCTCTCCACAGGAAAGGCAAGAGAAACTCCAGGGTCGTGACACCATTCCAAGAGTCCCCCAGATGTGTCAGTCCATTCCAGAGGAACCTGTTTTCCCTGCACTGCCTTGACGTTCAAGCCGAGGATCGACTCCCACCACGTGTGAACGTGGGACAGCCCTGTGGGAAAGCCTCGTGGGAAAGCCTCGTGGGAAAGACTCGAGGGAAAACCATAGATCCTTTGATCCACGCGGCGGACTGCGTGACACTGCTGCTACCGCTCTGGAGGAAAGCGCAAGTGCATGCCCGCATTCGAGACGAGGACTGACTCCCCTGGGGAGACTCCAGAAGTACCCCAAGATCCATGTCAGCACTGGAGAGGAATCCTCAGGTTCCGGCCCCGACTCCACACAAGGTCTTAGGCCACGGCATCGATGGGAGAGGAATCCCGAGAGGCCCCCGAGGAACTCGCATGGGGACTGGCCTTTCCTGAGGCCACCAGAGCGGGTCCCTGAGGTCCCCATCGTAAGTCGAGAGCACCTGCTGCAACTCGAGAAAATCCAGGAGGTTTTGCCCTCCAGGCGAGATGAGGCACATTTCCGCTGAGGCTTCTCGAGGCCAATCACATCTAACCACTGGAACTTCCAAAGTGTCCTTCACACCATTGCTGCAACTCAAGAAGTTCCCCGACATACCCGTCTCCACTCGAGAGGAAGCACGTGGGGTCCCGCACACATCCAGGGGAGCCCCGTTTACGCCTCCTAGCTCGAGATGAGGGATCCTTTCCCTGTTTCGTAGGGAAAGAATTCCCGGCGTTCCCGTCGCATCTCAAGAGGAGGGGTTCTCTACAGGTAAGGCGAGAGGAACTCCAGGGTCGAGACACCATTCCAAGAGTCCCCCAGATGTGTCAGTCCATTCCAGAGGAAACTGTTTTCCCTGCACTGCCTTGACGTTCAAGCCGAGGATCGACTCCCACCACGTGTGCACGTCGGACAGCCCTGTGGGAAAGCCCTGTGGGAAAGCCTCGTGGGAAAGACTAGAGGGAAAACCATAGATCCTTTGATCCACGCAGTGGACTGCGTGACACTGCTGCTACCGCTCTGGAAGAAAGCGCAAGTGCATGCCCGCATTCGAGACGAGGACTGACTCCCCTGGGGAGACTCCAGAAGTACCCCAAGATCCATGTCAGCACTGGAGAGGAATCCTCAGGTTCCGGCCCCGACTCCACACAAGGTCTTAGGCCCCGGCATCGACAGGAGAGGAATCCCGAGAGGCCCCCGAGGAACTCGCATGGGGACTGGCCTTTCCTGAGGCCACCAGAACGGGTCCCTGAGGTCTCCGTCGTAAGTCGAGAGCACCTGCCGCAACTCGAGAAAATCCAGGAGGTTTTGCCCTCCAGGCGAGATGAGGCCCATTTCCGCTGAGGCTTCTCGAGGCCAATCACATCTAACCACTGGAACTTCCAAAGGGTCCTTCACACCCTTGCTGCAACTCAAGAAGTTCCCCGACATACCCGTCTCCACTCGAGAGGAAGCACGTGGTGTCCCGCACACATCCAGGGGAGCCCCGTTTCCGCCTCCTAGCTCGAGATGAGGGATCCTTTCCCTGTTTCGTAGGGAAAGAATTCCCGGCGTTCCCGTCGCATCTCAAGAGGAGGCGCTCTCCACAGGAAAGGCGAGAGGAACTCCAGGGTCGTTTCACCATTCCAAGAGTCCCCCAGATGTGTCAGCCCATTCCAGAGGAACCTGTTTTCCCTGCACTGCCTTGACGTTCAAGCCGAGGATCGACTCCCACCACGTGTGCACGTGGGACAGCCCTGTGGGAAAGCCTCGTGGGAAAGCCTCGTGGGAAAGACTCGAGGGAAAACCATAGATCCTTTGATCCACGCGGCGGACTGCGTGACACTGCTGCTACCGCTCTGGAGGAAAGCGCAATGCATGCCCGCATTCGAGACGAGGACTGACTCCCCTGGGGAGACTCCAGAAGTACCCCAAGATCCATGTCAGCACTGGAGAGGAATCCTCAGGTTCCGGCCCCGACTCCACACAAGGGCTTAGGCCCCGGCATCGACGGGAGAGGAATCCCTATCCGCCCCCGAGGAACTCGCATGGGGACTGGCCTTTCCTGAGGCCACCAGAGCGGGTCCCTGAGGTCCCCGTCGTAAGTCGAGAGCACCTGCCGCAACTCGAGAAAATCCAGGAGGTTTTACCCTCCAGGCGAGATGAGGCCCATTTCCGCTGAGGCTTCTCGAGGCTAATCACGTCTAACCACTGGAACTTCCAAAGGGTCCTTCACACCCTTGCTGCAACTCAAGAAGTTCCCCGACATACCCGTCTCCACTCGAGAGGACGCACGTGGGTCCCGCACACATCCAGGGGAGCCCCGTTTCCGCCTCCTAGCTCGAGATGAGGGATCCTTTCCCTGTTTCGTAGGGAAAGAATTCTCGGCGTTCCCGTCGCATCTCAACAGGAGGCGCTCTCCACAGGAAAGGCAAGAGGAACTCCAGGGTCGTGACACCATTCCAAGAGTCCCCCAGATGTGTCAGTCCATTCCAGAGGAACCTGTTTTCCCTGCACTGCCTTGACGTTCAAGCCGAGGATCGACTCCCACCACGTGTGAACGTGGGACAGCCCTGTGGGAAAGCCTCGTGGGAAAGCCTCGTGGGAAAGACTCGAGGGAAAACCATAGATCCTTTGATCCACGCGGCGGACTGCGTGACACTGCTGCTACCGCTCTGGAGGAAAGCGCAAGTGCATGCCCGCATTCGAGATGAGGACTGACTCCCCTGGGGAGACTCCAGAAGTACCCCAAGATCCATGTCAGCACTGGAGAGGAATCCTCAGGTTCCGGCCCCGACTCCACACAAGGTCTTAGGCCACGGCATCGACGGGAGAGGAATCCCGAGAGGCCCCCGAGGAACTCGCATGGGGACTGGCCTTTCCTGAGGCCACCAGAGCGGGTCCCTGAGGTCCCCATCGTAAGTCGAGAGCACCTGCTGCAACTCGAGAAAATCCAGGAGGTTTTGCCCTCCAGGCGAGATGAGGCACATTTCTGCTGAGGCTTCTCGAGGCCAATCACATCTAACCACTGGAACTTCCAAAGGGTCCTTCACACCATTGCTGCAACTCAAGAAGTTCCCCGACATACCCGTCTCCACTCGAGAGGAAGCACGTGGGGTCCCGCACACATCCAGGGGAGCCCCGTTTCCGCCTCCTAGCTCGAGATGAGGGATCCTTTCCCTGTTTCGTAGGGAAAGAATTCCCGGCGTTCCCGTCGCATCTCAAGAGGAGGGGTTCTCTACAGGTAAGGCGAGAGGAACTCCAGGGTCGAGACACCATTCCAAGAGTCCCCCAGATGTGTCAGTCCATTCCAGAGGAAATTGTTTTCCCTGCACTGCCTTGACGTTCAAGCCGAGGATCGACTCCCACCACGTGTGCACGTCGGACAGCCCTGTGGGAAAGCCCTGTGGGAAAGCCTCGTGGGAAAGACTCGAGGGAAAACCATAGATCCTTTGATCCACACAGTGGACTGCGTGACACTGCTGCTACCGCTCTGGAAGAAAGCACAAGTGCATGCCCGCATTCGAGACGAGGACTGACTCCCCTGGGGAGACTCCAGAAGTACCCCAAGATCCATGTCAGCACTGGAGAGGAATCCTCAGGTTCCGGCCCCGACTCCACACAAGGTCTTAGGCCCCGGCATCGACGGGAGAGGAATCCCGAGAGGCCCCCGAGGAACTCGCATGGGGACTGGCCTTTCCTGAGGCCACCAGAACGGGTCCCTGAGGTCTCCGTCGTAAGTCGAGAGCACCTGCCGCAACTCGAGAAAATCCAGGAGGTTTTGCCGTCCAGGCGAGATGAGGCCCATTTCCGCTGAGGCTTCTCGAGGCCAATCACATCTAACCACTGGAACTTCCAAAGGGTCCTTCACACCCTTGCTGCAACTCAAGAAGTTCCCCGACATACCCGTCTCCACTCGAGAGGAAGCACGTGGGGTCCCGCACACATCCAGGGGAGCCCCGTTTCCGCCTCCTAGCTCGAGATGAGGGATCCTTTCCCTGTTTCGTAGGGAAAGAATTCCCGGCGTTCCCGTCGCATCTCAAGAGGAGGCGCTCTCCACAGGAAAGGCGAGAGGAACTCCAGGGTCGTTTCACCATTCCAAGAGTCCCCCAGATGTGTCAGCCCATTCCAGAGGAACCTGTTTTCCCTGCACTGCCTTGACGTTCAAGCCGAGGATCGACTCCCACCACGTGTGCACGTGGGACAGCCCTGTGGGAAAGCCTCGTGGGAAAGCCTCGTGGGAAAGACTCGAGGGAAAACCATAGATCCTTTGATCCACGCGGCGGACTGCGTGACACTGCTGCTACCGCTCTGGAGGAAAGCGCAATGCATGCCCGCATTCGAGACGAGGACTGACTCCCCTGGGGAGACTCCAGAAGTACCCCAAGATCCATGTCAGCACTGGAGAGGAATCCTCAGGTTCCGGCCCCGACTCCACACAAGGGCTTAGGCCCCGGCATCGACGGGAGAGGAATCCCTATCCGCCCCCGAGGAACTCGCATGGGGACTGGCCTTTCCTGAGGCCACCAGAGCGGGTCCCTGAGGTCCCCGTCGTAAGTCGAGAGCACCTGCTGCAACTCGAGAAAATCCAGGAGGTTTTGCCCTCCAGGCGAGATGAGGTCTATTTCCGCTGAGGCTTCTCGAGGCCAATCACATCTAACCACTGGAACTTCCAAAGGGTCCTTCACACCCTTGCTGCAACTCAAGAAGTTCCCAGACATACCCGTCTGCACTCGAGAGGAAGCACGTGGTGTCCCGCACACATCCAGGGGAGCCCCATTTCCGCCTCCTAGCTCGAGATGAGGGATCCTTTCCCTGTTTCGAAGGGAAAGAATTCCCGGCATTCCCGTCGCATCTCAAGAGGAGGCGCTCTCCACAGGAAAGGCGAGAGGAACTCCAGGGTCGTGCCACCATTCCAAGAGTCCCCCAGATGTGTCAGTCCATTCCAGAGGAACCTGTTTTCCCTGCACTGCCTTGACGTTCAAGCCGAGGATCGACTCCCACCACGTGTGCACGTGGGACAGCCCTGTGGGAAAGCCTCGTGGGAAAGCCACGTGGGAAAGACTCGAGGGAAAACCATAGATCCGTTGATCCACGCGGCGGACTGTGTGACACTGCTGCTACCGCTCTGGAGGAAAGCGCAAGTGCATGCCCGCATTCGAGACGAGGACTGACTCCCCTGGGGAGACTCCAGAAGTACCCCAAGATCCATGTCAGCACTGGAGAGGAATCCTCAGGTTCCGGCCCCGACTCCACACAAGGTCTTAGGCCCCGGCATCGACGGGAGAGGAATCCCGAGAGGCCCCCGAGGAACTCGCATGGGGACTGGCCTTTCCTGAGGCCACCAGAGCGGGTCCCTGAGGTCCCCGTCCTAAGTCGAGAGCACCTGCCGCAACTCGAGAAAATCCAGGAGGTTTTGCCCTCCAGGCGAGATGAGGCCCATTTCCGCTGAGGCTTCTCGAGGCCAATCACATCTAACCACTGGAACTTCCAAAGGGTCCTTCACACCCTTGCTGCAACTCAAGAAGTTCCCCGACATACCAGTCTGCACTCGAGAGGAAGCACGTGGTGTCCCGCACACATCCAGGGGAGCCCCGTTTCCGCCTCCTAGCTCGAGATGAGGGATCCTTTCCCTGTTTCGTAGGGAAAGAATTCCCGGCGTTCCCGTCGCATCTCAAGAGGTGGCGCTCTCCACAGGAAAGGCGAGAGGAACTCCAGGGTCATGCCACCATTCCAAGAGTCCCCCAGATGTGTCAGTCCATTCCAGAGGAACCTGTTTTCCCTGCACTGCCTTGACGTTCAAGCCGAGGATCGACTCCCACCACGTGTGCACGTGGGACAGCCCTGTGCGAAAGCCTCGTGGGAAAGCCTCGTGGGAAAGAGTCCAGGGAAAACCATAGATCCTTTGATCCACGCGGCGGACTGCGTGACACTGCTGCTACCGCTCTGGAGGAAAGCGCAAGTGCATGCCCGCATTCGAGACGAGGACTGACTCCCCTGGGGAGACTCCAGAAGTACCCCAAGATCCATGTCAGCACTGGAGAGGAATCCTCAGGTTCCGGCCCCGACTCCACACAAGGTCTTAGGCCCCGGCATCGACGGGAGAGGAATCCCGAGAGGCCCCCGAGGAACTCGCATGGGGACTGGCCTTTCCTGATTCCACCAGAGCGGGTCCCTGAGGTCCCCGTCGTAAGTCGAGAGCACCTGCCGCAACTCGAGAAAATCCAGGAGGTTTTGCCCTCCAGGCGAGATGAGGCCCATTTCCGCTGAGGCTTCTCGAGGCCAATCACATCTAACCACTGGAACTCCCAAAGGGTCCTTCACACCCTTGCTGCAACTCAAGAAGTTCCCCGACATACCCGTCTCCACTCGAGAGGAAGCACGTGGGTTCCCGCACACATCCACGGGAGCCCCGATTCCGCCTCCTAGCTCGAGATGAGGGATCCTTTCCCTGTTTCGTAGGGAAAGAATTCCCGGCGTTCCCGTCGCATCTCAAGAGGAGGCGCTCTCCACAGGAAAGGCGAGAGGAACTCCAGAGTCGTGACACCATTCCAAGAGTCCCCCAGATGTGTCAGTCCATTCCAGAGGAACCTGTTTTCCCTGCACTGCCTTGACGTGCAAGCCGAGGATCGACTCCCACCACGTGTGCACGTGGGACAGCCCTGTGGGAAAGCCTCGTGGGAAAGCCTCGTGGGAAAGACTCGAGGGAAAACCATAGATCCTTTGACCCACGCGGCGGACTGCGTGACACTGCTGCTACCGCTCTGGAGGAAAGCGCAAGTGCATGCCCGCATTCGAGACGAGGACTGACTCCCCTGGGGAGACTCCAGAAATACCCCAAGATCCATGTCAGCACTGGAGAGGAATCCTCAGGTTCCGGCCCCGACTCCACACAAGGTCTTAGGCCCCGGCATCGACGGGAGAGGAATCCCGAGAGGCCCCCGAGGAACTCGCATGGGGACTGGCCTTTCCTGAGGCCACCAGAGCGGGTCCCTGAGGTCCCCGTCGTAAGTCGAGAGCACCTGCCGCAACTCGGGAAAATCCAGGAGGTTTTGCCCTCCAGGCGAGATGAGGCCCATTTCCGCTGAGGCTTCTCGAGGCCAATCACATCTAACCACTGGAACTTCCAAAGGGTCCTTCACACCGTTGCTGCAACTCAAGAAGTTCCCCGACATACCCGTCTCCACTCGAGAGGAAGCACGTGGGGTCCCGCACACATCCAGGGGAGCTCCGTTTCCGCCTCCTAGCTCGAGATGAGGGATCCTTTCCCTGTTTCGTAGGGAAAGAATTCCCGGCGTTCCCGTCGCATCTCAAGAGGAGGCGCTCTCCACAGGAAAGGCGAGAGGAACTCCACGGTCGTGACACCATTCCCAGAGTTCCCCAGATGTGTCAGTCCATTCCAGAGGAACCTGTTTTCCCTGCACTGCCTTGACGTTCAAGCCGAGGATCGACTCCCACCACGTGTGCACGTGGGACAGCCCTGTGGGAAAGCCTCGTGGGAAAGCCTCGTGGGAAAGACTAGAGGGAAAACCATAGATCCTTTGATCCACGCGGCGGACTACGTGACACTGCTGCTACCGCTCTGGAGGAAAGCGCAAGTGCATGCCCGCATTCGAGACGAGGACTGACTCCCCTGGGGAGACTCCAGAAGTACCCCAAGATCCATGTCAGCACTGGAGAGGAATCCTCAGGTTCCGGCCCCGACTCCACACAAGGTCTTAGGCCCCGGCATCGACGGGAGAGGAATCCCGAGAGGCCCCCGAGGAACTCGCATGGGGACTGGCCTTTCCTGAGGCCACCAGAGCGGGTCCCTGAGGTCCCCGTCGTAAGTCGAGAGCACCTGCCGCAACTCGGGAAAATCCAGGAGGTTTTGCCCTCCAGGCGAGATGAGGCCCATTTCCGCTGAGGCTTCTCGAGGCCAATCACATCTAACCACTGGAACTTCCAAAGGGTCCTTCACACCCTTGCTGCAACTCAAGAAGTTCCCCGACATACCCATCTCCACTCGAGAGGAAGCACGTGGGGTCCCGCACACATCCAGGGGAGCCCGGTTTCCGCCTCCTAGCTCGAGATGAGGGATCCTTTCCCTGTTTCGTAGGGAAAGAATTCCCGGCGTTCCCGTCGCATCTCAAGAGGAGGCGCTCTCCACAGGACAGGCGAGAGGAACTCCAGGGTCATGCCACCATTCCAAGAGTTCCCCAGATGTGTCAGTCCATTCCAGAGGAACCTGTTTTCCCTGCACTGCCTTGACGTTCAAGCCGAGGATCGACTCCCACCACGTGTGCACGTGGGACAGCCCTGTGCGAAAGCCTCGTGGGAAAACCTCGTGGGAAAGACTCGAGGGAAAACCATAGATCCTTTGATCCACGCGGCGGACTGCGTGACACTGCTGCTACCGCTCTGGAGGAAAGCGCAAGTGCATGCACGCATTCGAGACGAGGACTGACTCCCCTGGGGAGACTCCAGAAGTACCCCAAGATCCATGTCAGCACTGGAGAGGAATCCTCAGGTTCCGGCCCCGACTCCACACAAGGTCTTAGGCCCCGGCATCGACGGGAGAGGAATCCCGAGAGGCCCCCGAGGAACTCGCATGGGGACTGGCCTTTCCTGAGGCCACCAGAGCGGTTCCCTGAGGTCCCCGTAGTAAGTCGAGAGCACCTGCCGCAACTCGAGAAAATCCAGGAGGTTTTGCCCTCCAGGCGAGATGAGGCCCATTTCCGCTGAGGCTTCTCGAGGCCAATCACATCTAACCACTGGAACTTCCAAAGGGTCCTTCACACCCTTGCTGCAACTCAAGAAGTTCCCCGACATACCCGTCTCCACTCGAGAGGAAGCACGTGGGGTCCCGCACACATCCAGGGGAGCTCCGTTTCCGCCTCCTAGCTCGAGATGAGGGATCCTTTCCCTGTTTCGTAGGGAAAGAATTCCCGGCGTTCCCGTCGCATCTCAAGAGGAGGCGCTCTCCACAGGAAAGGCGAGAGGAACTCCAGGGTCGTGCCACCATTCCAAGAGTCCCCCAGATGTGTCAGTCCATTCCAGAGGAACCTGTTTTCCCTGCACTGCCTTGACGTTCAAGCCGAGGATCGACTCCCACCACGTGTGCACGTGGGACAGCCCTGTGGGAAAGCCTCGTGGGAAAGCCTCGTGGGAAAGACTCGAGGGAAAACCATAGATCCTTTGATCCACGCGGCGGACTGCGTGACACTGCTGCTACCGCTCTGGAGGAAAGCGCAAGTGCATGCCCGCATTCGAGACGAGGACTGACTCCCCTGGGGAGACTCCAGAAGTACCCCAAGATCCATGTCAGCACTGGAGAGGAATCCTCAGGTTCCGGCCCCGAATCCACACAAGGTCTTAGGCCCCGGCATCGACGGGAGAGGAATCCCGAGAGGCCCCAGAGGAACTCGCATGGGGAATGGCCTTTCCTGAGGCCACCAGAGCGGGTCCCTGAGGTCCCCGTCGTAAGTCGAGAGCACCTCCCGCAACTCGAGAAAATCCAGGAGGTTTTGCCCTCCAGGCGAGATGAGGCCCATTTCCGCTGAGGCTTCTCGAGGCCAATCACATCTAACCACTGGAACTTCCAAAGGGTCCTTCACACCGTTGCTGCAACTCAAGAAGTTCCCCGACATACCCGTCTCCACTCGAGAGGAAGCACGTGGGGTCCCGCACACATCCAGGGGAGCTCCGTTTCCGCCTCCTAGCTCGAGATGAGGGATCCTTTCCCTGTTTCGTAGGGAAAGAATTCCCGGCGTTCCCGTCGCATCTCAAGAGGAGGCGCTCTCCACAGGAAAGGCGAGAGGAACTCCACGGTCGTGACACCATTCCCAGAGTTCCCCAGATGTGTCAGTCCATTCCATAGGAACCTGTTTTCCCTGCACTGCCTTGACGTTCAAGCCGAGGATCGACTCCCACCACGTGTGCACGTGGGACAGCCCTGTGGGAAAGCCTCGTGGGAAAGCCTCGTGGGAAAGACTCGAAGGAAAACCATAGATCCTTTGATCCACGCGGCGGACTACGTGACACTGCTGCTACCGCTCTGGAGGAAAGCGCAAGTGCATGCCCGCATTCGAGACGAGGACTGACTCCCCTGGGGAGACTCCAGAAGTACCCCAAGATCCATGTCAGCACTGGAGAGGAATCCTCAGGTTCCGGCCCCGACTCCACACAAGGTCTTAGGCCCCGGCATCGACGGGAAAGTTATCCCGAGACGCCCCCGAGGAACTCGCATGGGGACTGGCCTTTCCTGAGGCCACCAGAGCGGGTCCCTGAGGTCCCCGTCGTAAGTCGAGAGCACCTGCCGCAACTCGAGAAAATCCAGGAGGTTTTGCCCTCCAGGCGAGATGAGGCCCATTTCCGCTGAGGCTTCTCGAGGCCAATCACATCTAACCACTGGAACTTCCAAAGGGTCCTTCACACCATTGCTGCAACTCAAGAAGTTCCCCGACATACCCGTCTCCACTCGAGAGGAAGCACGTGGGTTCCCGCACACATCCACGGGAGCCCCGTTTCCGCCTCCTAGCTCGAGATGAGGGATCCTTTCCCTGTTTCGTAGGGAAAGAATTCCCGGCGTTCCCGTCGCATCTCAAGAGGAGGCGCTCTCCACAGGAAAGGCGAGAGGAACTCCAGAGTCGTGACACCATTCCAAGAGTCCCCCAGATGTGTCAGTCCATTCCAGAGGAACCTGTTTTCCCTGCACTGCCTTGACGTGCAAGCCGAGGATCGACTCCCACCACGTGTGCACGTGGGACAGCCCTGTGGGAAAGCCTCGTGGGAAAGCCTCGTGGGAAAGACTCGAGGGAAAACCATAGATCCTTTGACCCACGCGGCGGACTGCGTGACACTGCTGCTACCGCTCTGGAGGAAAGCGCAAGTGCATGCCCGCATTCGAGACGAGGACTGACTCCCCTGGGGAGACTCCAGAAATACCCCAAGATCCATGTCAGCACTGGAGAGGAATCCTCAGGTTCCGGCCCCGACTCCACACAAGGTCTTAGGCCCCGGCATCGACGGGAGAGGAATCCCGAGAGGCCCCCGAGGAACTCGCATGGGGACTGGCCTTTCCTGAGGCCACCAGAGCGGGTCCCTGAGGTCCCCGTCGTAAGTCGAGAGCACCTGCCGCAACTCGGGAAAATCCAGGAGGTTTTGCCCTCCAGGCGAGATGAGGCCCATTTCCGCTGAGGCTTCTCGAGGCCAATCACATCTAACCACTGGAACTTCCAAAGGGTCCTTCACACCGTTGCTGCAACTCAAGAAGTTCCCCGACATACCCGTCTCCACTCGAGAGGAAGCACGTGGGGTCCCGCACACATCCAGGGGAGCTCCGTTTCCGCCTCCTAGCTCGAGATGAGGGATCCTTTCCCTGTTTCGTAGGGAAAGAATTCCCGGCGTTCCCGTCGCATCTCAAGAGGAGGCGCTCTCCACAGGAAAGGCGAGAGGAACTCCACGGTCGTGACACCATTCCCAGAGTTCCCCAGATGTGTCAGTCCATTCCAGAGGAACCTGTTTTCCCTGCACTGCCTTGACGTTCAAGCCGAGGATCGACTCCCACCACGTGTGCACGTGGGACAGCCCTGTGGGAAAGCCTCGTGGGAAAGCCTCGTGGGAAAGACTAGAGGGAAAACCATAGATCCTTTGATCCACGCGGCGGACTACGTGACACTGCTGCTACCGCTCTGGAGGAAAGCGCAAGTGCATGCCCGCATTCGAGACGAGGACTGACTCCCCTGGGGAGACTCCAGAAGTACCCCAAGATCCATGTCAGCACTGGAGAGGAATCCTCAGGTTCCGGCCCCGACTCCACACAAGGTCTTAGGCCCCGGCATCGACGGGAGAGGAATCCCGAGAGGCCCCCGAGGAACTTGCATGGGGACTGGCCTTTCCTGAGGCCACCAGAGCGGGTCCCTGAGGTCCCCGTCGTAAGTCGAGAGCACCTGCCGCAACTCGGGAAAATCCAGGAGGTTTTGCCCTCCAGGCGAGATGAGGCCCATTTCCGCTGAGGCTTCTCGAGGCCAATCACATCTAACCACTGGAACTTCCAAAGGGTCCTTCACACCCTTGCTGCAACTCAAGAAGTTCCCCGACATACCCATCTCCACTCGAGAGGAAGCACGTGGGGTCCCGCACACATCCAGGGGAGCCCGGTTTCCGCCTCCTAGCTCGAGATGAGGGATCCTTTCCCTGTTTCGTAGGGAAAGAATTCCCGGCGTTCCCGTCGCATCTCAAGAGGAGGCGCTCTCCACAGGACAGGCGAGAGGAACTCCAGGGTCATGCCACCATTCCAAGAGTTCCCCAGATGTGTCAGTCCATTCCAGAGGAACCTGTTTTCCCTGCACTGCCTTGACGTTCAAGCCGAGGATCGACTCCCACCACGTGTGCACGTGGGACAGCCCTGTGCGAAAGCCTCGTGGGAAAACCTCGTGGGAAAGACTCGAGGGAAAACCATAGATCCTTTGATCCACGCGGCGGACTGCGTGACACTGCTGCTACCGCTCTGGAGGAAAGCGCAAGTGCATGCACGCATTCGAGACGAGGACTGACTCCCCTGGGGAGACTCCAGAAGTACCCCAAGATCCATGTCAGCACTGGAGAGGAATCCTCAGGTTCCGGCCCCGACTCCACACAAGGTCTTAGGCCCCGGCATCGACGGGAGAGGAATCCCGAGAGGCCCCCGAGGAACTCGCATGGGGACTGGCCTTTCCTGAGGCCACCAGAGCGGTTCCCTGAGGTCCCCGTAGTAAGTCGAGAGCACCTGCCGCAACTCGAGAAAATCCAGGAGGTTTTGCCCTCCAGGCGAGATGAGGCCCATTTCCGCTGAGGCTTCTCGAGGCCAATCACATCTAACCACTGGAACTTCCAAAGGGTCCTTCACACCCTTGCTGCAACTCAAGAAGTTCCCCGACATACCCGTCTCCACTCGAGAGGAAGCACGTGGGGTCCCGCACACATCCAGGGGAGCTCAGTTTCCGCCTCCTAGCTCGAGATGAGGGATCCTTTCCCTGTTTCGTAGGGAAAGAATTCCCGGCGTTCCCGTCGCATCTCAAGAGGAGGCGCTCTCCACAGGAAAGGCGAGAGGAACTCCAGGGTCGTGCCACCATTCCAAGAGTCCCCCAGATGTGTCAGTCCATTCCAGAGGAACCTGTTTTCCCTGCACTGCCTTGACGTTCAAGCCGAGGATCGACTCCCACCACGTGTGCACGTGGGACAGCCCTGTGGGAAAGCCTCGTGGGAAAGCCTCGTGGGAAAGACTCGAGGGAAAACCATAGATCCTTTGATCCACGCGGCGGACTGCGTGACACTGCTGCTACCGCTCTGGAGGAAAGCGCAAGTGCATGCCCGCATTCGAGACGAGGACTGACTCCCCTGGGGAGACTCCAGAAGTACCCCAAGATCCATGTCAGCACTGGAGAGGAATCCTCAGGTTCCGGCCCCGACTCCACACAAGGTCTTAGGCCCCGGCATCGACGGGAGAGGAATCCCGAGAGGCCCCAGAGGAACTCGCATGGGGAATGGCCTTTCCTGAGGCCACCAGAGCGGGTCCCTGAGGTCCCCGTCGTAAGTCGAGAGCACCTGCCGCAACTCGAGAAAATCCAGGAGGTTTTGCCCTCCAGGCGAGATGAGGCCAATTTCCGCTAAGGCTTCTCGAGGCCAATCACATCTAACCACTGGAACTTCCAAAGGGTCCTTCACACCCTTGCTGCAACTCAAGAAGTTCCCCGACATACCCGTCTGCACTCGAGAGGAAGCACGTGGTGTCCCGCACACATCCAGGGGTGCCCCGTTTACGCCTCCTAGCTCGAGATGAGGGATCCTTTCCCTGTTTCGAAGGGAAAGAATTCCCGTCGTTCCCGTCGCATCTCAAGAGGAGGCGCTCTCCACAGGAAAGGCGAGAGGAACTCCAGGGTCGTGCCACCATTCCAAGAGTCCCCCAGATGTGTCAGTCCATTCCAGAGGAACCTGTTTTCCCTGCACTGCCTTGACGTTCAAGCCGAGGATCGACTCCCACCACGTGTGCACGTGGGACAGCCCTGTGGGAAAGCCTCGTGGGAAAGCCTCGTGGGAAAGACTCGAGGGAAAACCATAGATCCTTTGATCCACGCGGCGGACTGCGTGACACTGCTGCTACCGCTCTGGAGGAAAGCGCAAGTGCATGCCCGCATTCGAGACGAGGACTGACTCCCCTGGGGAGACTCCAGAAGTACCGCAAGATCCATGTCAGCACTGGAGAGGAATCCTCAGGTTCCGGCCCCGACTCCACACAAGGTCTTAGGCCCCGGCATCGACGGGAGAGGAATCCCGAGAGGCCCCCGAGGAACTCGCATGGGGACTGGCCTTTCCTGAGGCCACCAGAGCGGTTCCCTGAGGTCCCCGTCGTAAGTCGAGAGCACCTGCCGCAACTCGAGAAAATCCAGGAGGTTTTGCCCTCCAGGCGAGATGAGGCCCATTTCCGCTGAGGCTTCTCGAGGCCAATCACATCTAACCACTGGAACTTCCAAAGGGTCCTTCACACCGTTGCTGCAACTCAAGAAGTTCCCCGACATACCCGTCTCCACTCGAGAGGAAGCACGTGGGGTCCCGCACACATCCAGGGGAGCTCCGTTTCCGGCTCCTAGCTCGAGATGAGGGATCCTTTCCCTGTTTCGTAGGGAAAGAATTCCCGGCGTTCCCGTCGCATCTCAAGAGGAGGCGCTCTCCACAGGAAAGGCGAGAGGAACTTCAGGGTCGTGCCACCATTCCAAGAGTCCCCCAGATGTGTCAGTCCATTCCAGAGGAACCTGTTTTCCCTGCACTGCCTTGACGTTCAAGCCGAGGATCGACTCCCACCACGTGTGCACGTGGGACAGCCCTGTGGGAAAGCCTCGTGGGAAAGACTCGAGGGAAAACCATAGATCATTTGACCCACGCGGCGGAATGCGTGACACTGCTGCTACCGCTCTGGAGGAAAGCGCAAGTGCATGCCCGCATTCGAGACGAGGACTGACTCCCCTGGGGAGACTCCAGAAGTACCCCAAGATCCATGTCAGCACTGGAGAGGAATCCTCAGGTTCCGGCCCCGACTCCACACAAGGTCTTAGGCCCCGGCATCGACGGGAGAGGAATCCCGAGAGGCCCCCGAGGAACTCGCATGGGGACTGGCCTTTCCTGAGGCCACCAGAGCGGTTCCCTGAGGTCCCCGTCGTAAGTCGAGAGCACCTGCCGCAACTCGAGAAAATCCAGGAGGTTTTGCCCTCCAGGCGAGATGAGGCCCATTTCCGCTGAGGCTTCTCGAGGCCAATCACATCTAACCACTGGAACTTCCAAAGGGTCCTTCACACCGTTGCTGCAACTCAAGAAGTTCCCCGACATACCCGTCTCCACTCGAGAGGAAGCACGTGGGGTCCCGCACACATCCAGGGGAGCTCCGTTTCCGCCTCCTAGCTCGAGATGAGGGATCCTTTCCCTGTTTCGTAGGGAAAGAATTCCCGGCGTTCCCGTCGCATCTCAAGAGGAGGCGCTCTCCACAGGAAAGGCGAGAGGAACTCCAGGGTCGTGTCACCATTCCAAGAGTCCCCAAGATGTGTCAGTCCATTCCAGAGGAACCTGTTTTCCCTGCACTGCCTTGACGTTCAAGCCGAAGATCGACTCCCACCACGTGTGCACGTGGGACAGCCCTGTGGGAAAGCCTCGTGGGAAAGCCTCGTGGGAAAGACTCGAGGGAAAACCATAGATCCTTTGACCCACGCGGCGGACTGCGTGACACTGCTGCTACCGCTATGGAGGAAAGCGCAAGTGCATGCCCGCATTCGAGAGGAGGACTGACTCCCCTGGGGAGACTCCAGAAGTACCCCAAGATCCATGTCAGCACTGGAGAGGAATCCTCAGGTTCCGGCCCCGACTCCACACAAGGTCTTAGGCCCCGGAATCGACGGGAGAGGAATCCTGAGACGCCCCCGAGGAACTCGCATGGGGACTGGCCTTTCCTGAGGCCACCAGAGCGGATCCCTGAGATCCCCGTCGTAAGTCGAGAGCACGTGCCGCAACTCGAGAAAATCCAGGAGGTTTTCACCTCCAGGCGAGATGAGGCCCATTTCCGCTGAGGCTTCTCGAGGCTAATCTCGTCTAACCACTGGAACTTCCAAAGGGTCCTTCACACCATTGCTGCAACTCAAGAAGTTCCCCGACATACCCGTCTCCACTCGAGAGGAAGCACGTGGGTCCCGCACACATCCAGGGGAGCCCCGTTTCCGCCTCCTAGCTCGAGATGAGGGATCCTTTCCCTGTTTCGTAGGGAAAGAATTCCCGGCGTTCCCGTCCCATCTCAAGAGGAGGCGCTCTCCACAGGAAAGGCGAGAGGAACTCCAGGGTCGTGCCACCATTCCAAGAGTCCCCCAGATGTGTCAGTCCATTCCAGAGGAACCTGTTTTCCCTGCACTGCCTTGACGTTCAAGCCGAGGATCGACTCCCACCACGTGTGCACGTGGGACAGCCCTGTGGGAAAGCCTCGTGGGAAAGCCTCGTGGGAAAGACTCGAGGGAAAACCATAGATCCTTTGATCCACGCGGCGGACTGCGTGACACTGCTGCTACCGCTCTGGAGGAAAGCGCAAGTGCATGCCCGCATTCGAGACGAGGACTGACTCCCCTGGGGAGACTCCAGAAGTACCCCAAGATCCATGTCAGCACTGGAGAGGAATCCTCAGGTTCCGGCCCCGAATCCACACAAGGTCTTAGGCCCCGGCATCGACGGGAGAGGAATCCCGAGAGGCCCCAGAGGAACTCGCATGGGGAATGGCCTTTCCTGAGGCCACCAGAGCGGGTCCCTGAGGTCCCCGTCGTAAGTCGAGAGCACCTGCCGCAACTCGAGAAAATCCAGGAGGTTTTGCCCTCCAGGCGAGATGAGGCCAATTTCCGCTGAGGCTTCTCGAGGCCAATCACATCTAACCACTGGAACTTCCAAAGGGTCCTTCACACCCTTGCTGCAACTCAAGAAGTTCCCCGACATACCCGTCTGCACTCGAGAGGAAGCACGTGGTGTCCCGCACACATCCAGGGGTGCCCCGTTTACGCCTCCTAGCTCGAGATGAGGGATCCTTTCCCTGTTTCGAAGGGAAAGAATTCCCGGCGTTCCCGTCGCATCTCAAGAGGAGGCGCTCTCCACAGGAAAGGCGAGAGGAACTCCAGGGTCGTGCCACCATTCCAAGAGTCCCCCAGATGTGTCAGTCCATTCCAGAGGAACCTGTTTTCCCTGCACTGCCTTGACGTTCAAGCCGAGGATCGACTCCCACCACGTGTGCACGTGGGACAGCCCTGTGGGAAAGCCTCGTGGGAAAGCCTCGTGGGAAAGACTCGAGGGAAAACCATAGATCCTTTGATCCACGCGGCGGACTGCGTGACACTGCTGCTACCGCTCTGGAGGAAAGCGCAAGTGCATGCCCGCATTCGAGACGAGGACTGACTCCCCTGGGGAGACTCCAGAAGTACCCCAAGATCCATGTCAGCACTGGAGAGGAATCCTCAGGTTCCGGCCCCGACTCCACACAAGGTCTTAGGCCCCGGCATCGACGGGAGAGGAATCCCGAGAGGCCCCCGAGGAACTCGCATGGGGACTGGCCTTTCCTGAGGCCACCAGAGCGGTTCCCTGAGGTCCCCGTCGTAAGTCGAGAGCACCTGCCGCAACTCGAGAAAATCCAGGAGGTTTTGCCCTCCAGGCGAGATGAGGCCCATTTCCGCTGAGGCTTCTCGAGGCCAATCACATCTAACCACTGGAACTTCCAAAGGGTCCTTCACACCGTTGCTGCAACTCAAGAAGTTCCCCGACATACCCGTCTCCACTCGAGAGGAAGCACGTGGGGTCCCGCACACATCCAGGGGAGCTCCGTTTCCGGCTCCTAGCTCGAGATGAGGGATCCTTTCCCTGTTTCGTAGGGAAAGAATTCCCGGCGTTCCCGTCGCATCTCAAGAGGAGGCGCTCTCCACAGGAAAGGCGAGAGGAACTTCAGGGTCGTGCCACCATTCCAAGAGTCCCCCAGATGTGTCAGTCCATTCCAGAGGAACCTGTTTTCCCTGCACTGCCTTGACGTTCAAGCCGAGGATCGACTCCCACCACGTGTGCACGTGGGACAGCCCTGTGGGAAAGCCTCGTGGGAAAGACTCGAGGGAAAACCATAGATCCTTTGACCCACGCGGCGGAATGCGTGACACTGCTGCTACCGCTCTGGAGGAAAGCGCAAGTGCATGCCCGCATTCGAGACGAGGACTGACTCCCCTGGGGAGACTCCAGAAGTACCCCAAGATCCATGTCAGCACTGGAGAGGAATCCTCAGGTTCCGGCCCCGACTCCACACAAGGTCTTAGGCCCCGGCATCGACGGGAGAGGAATCCCGAGAGGCCCCCGAGGAACTCGCATGGGGACTGGCCTTTCCTGAGGCCACCAGAGCGGTTCCCTGAGGTCCCCGTCGTAAGTCGAGAGCACCTGCCGCAACTCGAGAAAATCCAGGAGGTTTTGCCCTCCAGGCGAGATGAGGCCCATTTCCGCTGAGGCTTCTCGAGGCCAATCACATCTAACCACTGGAACTTCCAAAGAGTCCTTCACACCGTTGCTGCAACTCAAGAAGTTCCCCGACATACCCGTCTCCACTCGAGAGGAAGCACGTGGGGTCCCGCACACATCCAGGGGAGCTCCGTTTCCGCCTCCTAGCTCGAGATGAGGGATCCTTTCCCTGTTTCGTAGGGAAAGAATTCCCGGCGTTCCCGTCGCATCTCAAGAGGAGGCGCTCTCCACAGGAAAGGCGAGAGGAACTCCAGGGTCGTGCCACCATTCCAAGAGTCCCCAAGATGTGTCAGTCCATTCCAGAGGAACCTGTTTTCCCTGCACTGCCTTGACGTTCAAGCCGAAGATCGACTCCCACCACGTGTGCACGTGGGACAGCCCTGTGGGAAAGCCTCGTGGGAAAGACTCGTGGGAAAGACTCGAGGGAAAACCATAGATCCTTTGACCCACGCGGCGGACTGCGTGACACTGCTGCTACCGCTATGGAGGAAAGCGCAAGTGCATGCCCGCATTCGAGAGGAGGACTGACTCCCCTGGGGAGACTCCAGAAGTACCCCAAGATCCATGTCAGCACTGGAGAGGAATCCTCAGGTTCCGGCCCCGACTCCACACAAGGTCTTAGGCCCCGGAATCGACGGGAGAGGAATCCTGAGACGCCCCCGAGGAACTCGCATGGGGACTGGCCTTTCCTGAGGCCACCAGAGCGGATCCCTGAGATCCCCGTCGTAAGTCGAGAGCACGTGCCGCAACTCGAGAAAATCCAGGAGGTTTTCACCTCCAGGCGAGATGAGGCCCATTTCCGCTGAGGCTTCTCGAGGCTAATCTCGTCTAACCACTGGAACTTCCAAAGGGTCCTTCACACCATTGCTGCAACTCAAGAAGTTCCCCGACATACCCGTCTCCACTCGAGAGGAAGCACGTGGGTCCCGCACACATCCAGGGGAGCCCCGTTTCCGCCTCCTAGCTCGAGATGAGGGATCCTTTCCCTGTTTCGTAGGGAAAGAATTCCCGGCGTTCCCGTCGCATCTCAAGAGGAGGCGCTCTCCACAGGAAAGGCGAGAGGAACTCCAGGGTCGTGCCACCATTCCAAGAGTCCCCCAGATGTGTCAGTCCATTCCAGAGGAACCTGTTTTCCCTGCACTGCCTTGACGTTCAAGCCGAGGATCGACTCCCACCACGTGTGCACGTGTTACAGCCCTGTGGGAAAGCCTCGTGGGAAAGCCTCGTGGGAAAGACTCGAGGGAAAAACATAGATCCGTTGATCCACGCGGCGGACTGCGTGACACTGCTGCTACCGCTCTGGAGGAAAGCGCAAGTGCATGCCCGCATTCGAGACGAGGACTGACTCCCCTGGGGAGACTCCAGAAGTACCCCAAGATCCATGTCAGCACTGGAGAGGAATCCTCAGGTTCCGGCCCCGACTCCACACAAGGTCTTAGGCCCCGGCATCGATGGGAGAGGAATCCCGAGAGGCCCCAGAGGAACTGGCATGGGGACTGGCCTTTCCTGAGGCCACCAGAGCGGGTCCCTGAGGTCCCCGTCGTAAGTCGAGAGCACCTGCCGCAACTCGAGAAAATCCAGGAGGTTTTGCCCTCCAGGCGAGATGAGGCCAATTTCCGCTGAGGCTTCTCGAGGCCAATCACATCTAACCACTGGAACTTCCAAAGGGTCCTTCACACCCTTGCTGCAACTCAAGAAGTTCCCCGAGATACCCGTCTGCACTCGAGAGGAAGCACGTGGTGTCCCGCACACATCCAGGGGAGCCCCGTTTCCGCCTCCTAGCTCGAGATGAGGGATCCTTTCCCTGTTTCGAAGGGAAAGAATTCCCGGCATTCCCGTCGCATCTCAAGAGGAGGCGCTCTCCACAGGAAAGGCGAGAGGAACTCCAGGGTCGTGACACCATTCCAAGAGTCCCCCAGATGTGTCAGTCCATTCCAGAGGAACCTGTTTTCCCTGCACTGCCTTGACGTTCAAGCCGAGGATCGACTCCCACCACGTGTGCACGTGGGACAGCCCTGTGGGAAAGCCTCGTGGGAAAGCCTCGTGGGAAAGACTCGAGGGAAAACCATAGATCCGTTGATCCACGCGGCGGACTGCGTGACACTGCTGCTACCGCTCTGGAGGAAAGCGCAAGTGCATGCCCGCATTCGAGACGAGGACTGACTCCCCTGGGGAGACTCCAGAAGTACCCCAAGATCCATGTCAGCACTGGAGCGGAATCCTCAGGTTCCGGCCCCGACTCCACACAAGGTCTTAGGCCCCGGCATCGACGGGAGAGGAATCCCGAGACGCCCCCGAGGAACTCGCATGGGGACTGGCCTTTCCTGAGGCCACCAGAGCGGGTCCCTGAGGTCCCCGTCGTAAGTCGAGAGCACCTGCCGCAACTCGAGAAAATCCAGGAGGTTTTGCCCTCCAGGCGAGATGAGGCCCATTTCCGCTGAGGCTTCTCGAGGCCAGTCACATCTAACCACTGGAACTTCCAAAGGGTCCTTCACACCCTTGCTGCAACTCAAGAAGTTCCCCGACATACCCGTCTCCACTCGAGAGGAAGCACGTGGTGTCCCGCACACATCCAGGGGAGCCCCGTTTCCGCCTCCTAGCTCGAGATGAGGGATCCTTTCCCTGTTTCGTAGGGAAAGAATTCCCGGCGTTCCCGTCGCAACTCAAGAGGAGGCGCTCTCCACAGGAAAGGCGAGAGGAACTCCAGGGTCATGCCACCATTCCAAGAGTCCCCCAGATGTGTCAGTCCATTCCAGAGGAACCTGTTTTCCCTGCACTGCCTTGACGTTAAAGCCGAGGATCGACTCCCACCACGTGTGCACGTGGGACAGCCCTGTGGGAAAGCTTCCTGGGAAAGCCTCGTGGGAAAGACTCGAGGGAAAACCATAGATCCTTTGATCCACGCGGCGGACTGCATGACACTGCTGCTACCGCTCTGGAGGAAAGCGCAAGTGCATGCCCGCATTCGAGACGAGGACTGACTCCCCTGGGGAGACTCCAGAATTACCCCAAGATCCATGTCAGCACTGGAGAGGAATCCTCAGGTTCCGGCCCCGACTCCACACAAGGTCTTAGGCCCCGGCATCGACGGGAGAGGAATCCCGAGAGGCCCCCGAGGAACTCGCATGGGGACTGGCCTTTCCTGAGGCCACCAGAGCGGGTCCCTGAGGTCCCCGTCGTAAGTCGAGAGCACCTGCCGCAACTCGAGAAAATCCAGGAGGTTTTGCCCTCCAGGCGAGATGAGGCCCATTTCCGCTGAGGCTTCTCGAGGCCAATCACATCTAACCACTGGAACTTCCAAAGGGTCCTTCACACCATTGCTGCAACTCAAGAAGTTCCCCGACATACCCGTCTCCACTCGAGAGGAAGCACGTGGGGTCCCTCACACATCCAGGGGAGCCCCGTTTCCGCCTCCTAGCTCGAGATGAGGGATCCTTTCCCTGTTTCGTAGGGAAAGAATTCCCGGCATTCCCGTCGCATCTCAAGAGGAGGCGCTCTCCACAGGAAAGGCGAGAGGAACTCCAGGGTCGTGACACCATTCCAAGAGTCCCCCAGATGTGTCAGTATATTCCAGAGGAACCTGTTTTCCCTGCACTGCCGTGACGTTCAAGCCGAGGATCGACTCCCACCACGTGTGCACGTGGGACAGCCCTGTGGGAAAGCCTCGTGGGAAAGCCTCGTGGGAAAGACTCGAGGGAAAACCATAGATCCTTTGATCCACGCGGCGGACTGCGTGACAATGCTGCTACCGCTCTGGAGGAAAGCACAAGTGCATGCCCGCATTCGAGACGAGGACTGACTCCCCTGGGGAGACACCAGAAGTACCCCAAGATCCATGTCAGCACTGGAGAGGAATCCTCAGGTTCCGGCCCCGACTCCACACAAGGTCTTAGGCCCCGGCATCGACGGGAGAGGAATCCCGAGAGGCCCCCGAGGAACTCGCATGGGGACTGGCCTTTCCTGAGGCCACCAGAGCGGGTCCCTGAGATCCCCATCGTAAGTCGAGAGCACCTGCCGCAACTCGAGAAAATCCAGGAGGTTTTGCCCTCCAGGCGCGATGAGGCCCATTTCCGCTGAGGCTTCTCGAGGCCAATCACATCTAACCACTGGAACTTCCAAAGGGTCCTTCACAACCTTGCTGCAATTCAAGAGGTTCCCCGACATACCCGTCTCCACTCGAGAGGAAGCACGTGGTGTCCCGCACACATCCAGGGGAGCCCCGTTTCCGTCTCGTAGCTGAAGATGAGGGATCCTTTCCCTGTTTCGTAGGCTAAGAATTCCCGGCGTTCCCGTCGCATCTCAAGAGGAGGCGCTCTCCACAGGAAAGGCGAGAGGAACTCCACGGTCGTGCCACCATTCCAAGAGTCCCCCAGATGTGTCAGTCCATTCCAGAGGAACCTGTTTTCCCTGCACTGCCTTGACGTTCAAGCCGAGGATCGACTCCCACCACGTGTGCACGTGGGACAGCCCTGTGGGAAAGCCTCGTGGGAAAGCCTCGTGGGAAAGACTCGAGGGAAAACCATAGATCCTTTGATCCACGCGGCGGACTGCGTGACACTGCTGCTACCGCTCTGGAGGAAAGCGCAAGTGCATGCCCGCATTCGAGACGAGGACTGACTCCCCTGGGGAGACTCCAGAAGTACCCCAAGATCCATGTCAGCACTGGAGAGGAATCCTCATGTTCCGGCCCCGACTCCACACAAGGTCTTAGGCCCCGGCATCGACGGGAGAGGAATCCCGAGAGGCCCCCGAGGAACTCGCATGGGGACTGGCCTTTCCTGAGGCCACCAGAGCGGGTCCCTGAGGTCCCCGTCGTAAGTCGAGAGCACCTGCCGCAACTCTATAAAATCCAGGAGGTTTTGCCCTCCAGGTGAGATGAGGCCCATTTCCGCTGAGGCTTCTCGAGGCCAATCACATCTAACCACTGGAACTTCCAAAGGGTCCTTCACACCTTTGCTGCAACTCAAGAAGTTCCCCGACATACCCGTCTCCACTCGAGAGGAAGCACGTGGGGTCCCGCACACATCCAGGGGAGCCCCGTTTCCGCCTCCTAGCTCGAGATGAGGGATCCTTTCCCTGTTTCGTAGGGAAAGAATTCCCGGCGTTCCCGTCGCATCTCAAGAGGAGGCGCTCTCCACAGGAAAGGCGAGAGGAACTCCAGGGTCGTGCCACGATTCCAAGAGTCCCCCAGATGTGTCAGTCCATTCCAGAGGAACCTGTTTTCCCTGCACTGCCTTGACGTTCAAGCCGAGGATCCACTCCCACCACGTGTGCACGTGGGACAGCCCTGTGGGAAAGCCTCCTGGGAAAGCCTCGTGGGAAAGACTCGAGGGAAAACCATAGATCCTTTGATCCACGCGGCGGACTGCGTGACACTGCTGCTACCGCTCTGGAGGAAAGCGCAAGTGCATGCCCGCATTCGAGACGAGGACTGACTCCCCTGGGGAGACTCCAGAAGTACCCCAAGATCCATGTCAGCACTGGAGAGGAATCCTCAGGTTCCGGCCCCGACTCCACACAAGGTCTTAGGCCCCGGCATCGACGGGAGAGAAATCCCGAGAGGCCCCCGAGGAACTCGCATGGGGACTGGCGTTTCCTGAGGCCACCAGACAGGGTCCCTGAGGTCCCCGTCGTAAGTCGAGAGCACCTGCCGCAACTCGAGAAAATCCAGGAGGTTTTGCCCTCCAGGCGAGATGAGGCCTATTTCCGCTGAGGCTTCTCGAGGCCAATCACATCTAACCACTGGAACTTCCAAAGGGTCCTTCACACCCTTGCTGCAACTCAAGAAGTTCCCCGACATACCCGTCTGCACTCGAGAGGAAGCACGTGGTGTCCCGCACACATCCAGGGGAGCCCCATTTCCGTCTCCTAGCTCGAGATGAGGGATCCTTTCCCTGTTTCGTAGGGAAAGAATTCCCGGCGTTCCCGTCGCATCTCAAGAGGAGGCGCTCTCCACAGGAAAGGCGAGAGGAACTCCAGGGTCGTGACACCATTCCAAGAGTCCCCCAGATGTGTCAGTCCATTCCAGAGGAACCTGTTTTCCCTGCACTGCCTTGACGTTCAAGCCGAGGATCGACTCCCACCACGTGTGCACGTGGGACAGCCCTGTGGGAAAGCCTCGTGGGAAAGCCTCGTGGGAAAGACTCGAGGGAAAACCATAGATCCTTTGATCCACGCGGCGGACTGCGTGACAATGCTGCTACCGCTCTGGAGGAAAGCGCAAGTGCATGCCCGCATTCGAGACGAGGACTGACTCCCCTGGGGAGACACCAGAAGTACCCCAAGATCCATGTCAGCACTGGAGAGGAATCCTCAGGTTCCGGCCCCGACTCCACACAAGGTCTTAGGCCCCGGCATCGACGGGAGAGGAATCCCGAGAGGCCCCCGAGGAACTCGCATGGGGACTGGCCTTTCCTGAGGCCACCAGAGCGGGTCCCTGAGATCCCCATCGTAAGTCGAGAGCACCTGCCGCAACTCGAGAAAATCCAGGAGGTTTTGCCCTCCAGGCGCGATGAGGCCCATTTCCGCTGAGGCTTCTCGAGGCCAATCACATCTAACCACTGGAACTTCCAAAGGGTCCTTCACACCCTTGCTGCAATTCAAGAGGTTCCCCGACATACCCGTCTCCACTCGAGAGGAAGCACGTGGTGTCCCGCACACATCCAGGGGTGCCCCGTTTCCGTCTCCTAGCTGAAGATGAGGGATCCTTTCCCTGTTTCGTAGGCTAAGAATTCCCGGCGTTCCCGTCGCATCTCAAGAGGAGGCGCTCTCCACAGGAAAGGCGAGAGGAACTCCAGGGTCGTGCCACCATTCCAAGAGTCCCCCAGATGTGTCAGTCCATTCCAGAGGAACCTGTTTTCCCTGCACTGCCTTGACGTTCAAGCCGAGGATCGACTCCCACCACGTGTGCACGTGGGACAGCCCTGTGGGAAAGCCTCGTGGGAAAGCCTCGTGGGAAAGACTCGAGGGAAAACCATAGATCCTTTGATCCACGCGGCGGACTGCGTGACACTGCTGCTACCGCTCTGGAGGAAAGCGCAAGTGCATGCCCGCATTCGAGACGAGGACTGACTCCCCTGGGGAGACTCCAGAAGTACCCCAAGATCCATGTCAGCACTGGAGAGGAATCCTCAGGTTCCGGCCCCGACTCCACACAAGGTCTTAGGCCCCGGCATCGACGGGAGAGGAATCCCGAGAGGCCCCCGAGGAACTCGCATGGGGACTGGCCTTTCCTGAGGCCACCAGAGCGGGTCCCTGAGGTCCCCGTCATAAGTCGAGAGCACCTGCCGCAACTCTATAAAATCCAGGAGGTTTTGCCCTCCAGGTGAGATGAGGCCCATTTCCGCTGAGGCTTCTCGAGGCCAATCACATCAAACCACTGGAACTTCCAAAGGGTCCTTCACACCTTTGCTGCAACTCAAGAAGTTCCCCGACATACCCGTCTCCACTCGAGAGGAAGCACGTGGTGTCCCGCACACATCCAGGGGAGCCCCATTTCCGCCTCCTAGCTCCAGATGAGGGATCCTTTCCCTGTTTCGTAGGGAAAGAATTCCCGGCGTTCCCGTCGCATCTCAAGAGGAGGCGCTCTCCACAGGAAAGGCGAGAGGAACTCCAGGGTCGTGACACCATTCCAAGAGTCCCCCAGATGTGTCAGTCCATTCCAGAGGAACCTGTTTTCCCTGCACTGCCTTGACGTTCAAGCCGAGGATCGACTCCCACCACGTGTGCACGTGGGACAGCCCTGTGGGAAAGCCTCGTGGGAAAACCTCGTGGGAAAGACTCGAGGGAAAACCATAGATCCTTTGATCCACGCGTCGGACTGCGTGACATTGCTGCTACCGCTCTGGAGGAAAGCGCAAGTGCATGCCCGCATTCGAGACGAGGACTGACTCCCCTGGGGAGACACCAGAAGTACCCCAAGATCCATGTCAGCACTGGAGAGGAATCCTCAGGTTCCGGCCCCGACTCCACACAAGGTCTTAGGCCCCGGCATCGACGGGAGAGGAATCCCGAGAGGCCCCCGAGGAACTCGCATGGGGACTGGCCTTTCCTGAGGCCACCAGAGCGGGTCCCTGAGATCCCCATCGTAAGTCGAGAGCACCTGCCGCAACTCGAGAAAATCCAGGAGGTTTTGCCCTCCAGGCGCGATGAGGCCCATTTCCGCTGAGGCTTCTCGAGGCCAATCACATCTAACCACTGGAACTTCCAAAGGGTCCTTCACACCCTTGCTGCAATTCAAGAGGTTCCCCGACATACCCGTCTCCACTCGAGAGGAAGCACGTGGTGTCCCGCACACATCCAGGGGAGCCCCGTTTCCGTCTCCTAGCTGAAGATGAGGGATCCTTTCCCTGTTTCGTAGGCTAAGAATTCCCGGCGTTCCCGTCGCATCTCAAGAGGAGGCGCTCTCCACAGGAAAGGCGAGAGGAACTCCAGGGTCGTGCCACCATTCCAAGAGTCCCCCAGATGTGTCAGTCCATTCCAGAGGAACCTGTTTTCCCTGCACTGCCTTGACGTTCAAGCCGAGGATCGACTCCCACCACGTGTGCACGTGGGACAGCCCTGTGGGAAAGCCTCGTGGGAAAGCCTCGTTGGAAAGACTCGAGGGAAAACCATAGATCCTTTGATCCACGCGGCGGACTGCGTGACACTGCTGCTACCGCTCTGGAGGAAAGCGCATGTGCATGCCCGCATTCGAGACGAGGACTGACTCCCCTGGGGAGACTCCAGAAGTACCCCAAGATCCATGTCAGCACTGGAGAGGAATCCTCAGGTTCCGGCCCCGACTCCACACAAGGTCTTAGGCCCCGGCATCGACGGGAGAGGAATCCCGAGAGGCCCCCGAGGAACTCGCATGGGGACTGGCCTTTCCTGAGGCCACCAGAGCGGTTCCCTGAGGTCCCCGTCGTAAGTCGAGAGCACCTGCCGCAACTCTATAAAATCCAGGAGGTTTTGCCCTCCAGGCGCGATGAGGCCCATTTCCGCTGAGGCTTCTCGAGGCCAATCACATCTAACCACTGGAACTTCCAAAGGGTCCTTCACACCTTTGCTGCAACTCAAGAAGTTCCCCGACATACCCGTCTCCACTCGAGAGGAAGCACGTGGGGTCCCGCACACATCCAGGGGAGCCCCGTTTCCGCCTCCTAGCTCGAGATGAGGGATCCTTTCCCTGTTTCGTAGGGAAAGAATTCCCGGCGTTCCCGTCGCATCTCAAGAGGAGGCGCTCTCCACAGGAAAGGCGAGAGGAACTCCAGGGTCGTGACACCATTCCAAGAGTCCCCCAGATGTGTCAGTCCATTCCAGAGGAACCTGTTTTCCCTGCACTGCCTTGACGTTCAAGCCGAGGATCGACTCCCACCACGTGTGCACGTGGGACAGCCCTGTGGGAAAGCCTCGTGGGAAAGCCTCGTGGGAAAGACTCGAGGGAAAACCATAGATCCTTTGATCCACGCGGCGGACTGCGTGACACTGCTGCTACCGCTCTGGAGGAAAGCGCAAGTGCATGCCCGCATTCGAGACGAGGACTGACTCCCCTGGGGAGACTCCAGAAGTACCCCAAGATACATGTCAGCACTGGAGAGGAATCCTCAGGTTCCGGCCCCGACTCCACACAAGGTCTTAGGCCCCGGCATCGACGGGAGAGAAATCCCGAGAGGCCCCCGAGGAACTCGCATGGGGACTGGCCTTTCCTGAGGCCACCAGAGCGGGTCCCTGAGGTCCCCGTCGTAAGTCGAGAGCACCTGCTGCAACTCGAGAAAATCCAGGAGGTTTTGCCCTCCAGGCGAGATGAGGCCTATTTCCGCTGAGGCTTCTCGAGGCCAATCACATCTAACCACTGGAACTTCCAAAGGGTCCTTCACACCATTGCTGCAACTCAAGAAGTTCCCCGACATACCCGTCTCCACTCGAGAGGAAGCACGTGGTGTCCCGCACACATCCAGGGGAGCCCCATTTCCGCCTCCTAGCTCGAGATGAGGGATCCTTTCCCTGTTTCGTAGGGAAAGAATTCCCGGCGTTCCCGTCGCATCTCAAGAGGAGGCGCTCTCCACAGGAAAGGCGAGAGGAACTCCAGGGTCCTGCCACCATTCCAAGAGTCCCCCAGATGTGTCAGTCCATTCCAGAGGAACCTGTTTTCCCTGCACTGCCTTGACGTTCAAGCCGAGGATCGACTCCCACCACGTGTGCACGTGGGACAGCCCTGTGGGAAAGCCTCGTGGGAAAGCCTCGTGGGAAAGACTCGAGGGAAAACCATAGATCCTTTGATCCACGCGGCGGACTGCGTGACACTGCTGCTACCGCTCTGGAGGAAAGCGCAAGTGCATGCCCGCATTCGAGACCAGGACTGACTCCCCTGGGGAGACACCAGAAGTACCCCAAGATCCATGTCAGCACTGGAGAGGAATCCTCAGGTTCCGGCCCCGACTCCACACAAGGTCTTAGGCCCCGGCATCGACGGGAGAGGAATCCCAAGAGGCCCCCGAGGAACTCGCATGGGGACTGGCCTTTCCTGAGGCCACCAGAGCGGGTCCCTGAGATCCCCATCGTAAGTCGAGAGCACCTGCCGCAACTAGAGAAAATCCAGGAGGTTTTGCCCTCCAGGCGCGATGAGGCCCATTTCCGCTGAGGCTTCTCGAGGCCAATCACATCTAACCACTGGAACTTCCAAAGGGACCTTCACACCCTTGCTGCAATTCAAGAGGTTCCCCGACATACCCGTCTCCACTCGAGAGGAAGCACGTGGTGTCCCGCACACATCCAGGGGAGCCCCGTTTCCGTCTCCTAGCTGAAGATGAGGGATCCTTTCCCTGTTTCGTAGGCTAAGAATTCCCGGCGTTCCCGTCGCATCTCAAGAGGAGGCGCTCTCCACAGGAAAGGCGAGAGGAACTCCAGGGTCGTGCCACCATTCCAAGAGTCCCCCAGATGTGTCAGTCCATTCCAGAGGAACCTGTTTTCCCTGCACTGCCTTGACGTTCAAGCCGAGGATCGACTCCCACCACGTGTGCACGTGGGACAGCCCTGTGGGAAAGCCTCGTGGGAAAGCCTCGTTGGAAAGACTCGAGGGAAAACCATAGATCCTTTGATCCACGCGGCGGACTGCGTGACACTGCTGCTACCGCTCTGGAGGAAAGCGCATGTGCATGCCCGCATTCGAGACGAGGACTGACTCCCCTGGGGAGACTCCAGAAGTACCCCAAGATCCATGTCAGCACTGGAGAGGAATCCTCAGGTTCCGGCCCCGACTCCACACAAGGTCTTAGGCCCCGGCATCGACGGGAGAGGAATCCCGAGAGGCCCCCGAGGAACTCGCATGGGGACTGGCCTTTCCTGAGGCCACCAGAGCGGTTCCCTGAGGTCCCCGTCGTAAGTCGAGAGCACCTGCCGCAACTCTATAAAATCCAGGAGGTTTTGCCCTCCAGGCGCGATGAGGCCCATTTCCGCTGAGGCTTCTCGAGGCCAATCACATCTAACCACTGGAACTTCCAAAGGGTCCTTCACACCTTTGCTGCAACTCAAGAAGTTCCCCGACATACCCGTCTCCACTCGAGAGGAAGCACGTGGGGTCCCGCACACATCCAGGGGAGCCCCGTTTCCGCCTCCTAGCTCGAGATGAGGGATCCTTTCCCTGTTTCGTAGGGAAAGAATTCCCGGCGTTCCCGTCGCATCTCAAGAGGAGGCGCTCTCCACAGGAAAGGCGAGAGGAACTCCAGGGTCGTGACACCATTCCAAGAGTCCCCCAGATGTGTCAGTCCATTCCAGAGGAACCTGTTTTCCCTGCACTGCCTTGACGTTCAAGCCGAGGATCGACTCCCACCACGTGTGCACGTGGGACAGCCCTGTGGGAAAGCCTCGTGGGAAAGCCTCGTGGGAAAGACTCGAGGGAAAACCATAGATCCTTTGATCCACGCGGCGGACTGCGTGACACTGCTGCTACCGCTCTGGAGGAAAGCGCAAGTGCATGCCCGCATTCGAGACGAGGACTGACTCCCCTGGGGAGACTCCAGAAGTACCCCAAGATACATGTCAGCACTGGAGAGGAATCCTCAGGTTCCGGCCCCGACTCCACACAAGGTCTTAGGCCCCGGCATCGACGGGAGAGAAATCCCGAGAGGCCCCCGAGGAACTCGCATGGGGACTGGCCTTTCCTGAGGCCACCAGAGCGGGTCCCTGAGGTCCCCGTCGTAAGTCGAGAGCACCTGCTGCAACTCGAGAAAATCCAGGAGGTTTTGCCCTCCAGGCGAGATGAGGCCTATTTCCGCTGAGGCTTCTCGAGGCCAATCACATCTAACCACTGGAACTTCCAAAGGGTCCTTCACACCATTGCTGCAACTCAAGAAGTTCCCCGACATACCCGTCTCCACTCGAGAGGAAGCACGTGGTGTCCCGCACACATCCAGGGGAGCCCCATTTCCGCCTCCTAGCTCCAGATGAGGGATCCTTTCCCTGTTTCGTAGGGAAAGAATTCCCGGCGTTCCCGTCGCATCTCAAGAGGAGGCGCTCTCCACAGGAAAGGCGAGAGGAACTCCAGGGTCCTGCCACCATTCCAAGAGTCCCCCAGATGTGTCAGTCCATTCCAGAGGAACCTGTTTTCCCTGCACTGCCTTGACGTTCAAGCCGAGGATCGACTCCCACCACGTGTGCACGTGGGACAGCCCTGTGGGAAAGCCTCGTGGGAAAGCCTCGTGGGAAAGACTCGAGGGAAAACCATAGATCCTTTGATCCACGCGGCGGACTGCGTGACAATGCTGCTACCGCTCTGGAGGAAAGCGCAAGTGCATGCCCGCATTCGAGACGAGGACTGACTCCCCTGGGGAGACACCAGAAGTACCCCAAGATCCATGTCAGCACTGGAGAGGAATCCTCAGGTTCCGGCCCCGACTCCACACAAGGTCTTAGGCCCCGGCATCGACGGGAGAGGAATCCCGAGAGGCCCCCGAGGAACTCGCATGGGGACTGGCCTTTCCTGAGGCCACCAGAGCGGGTCCCTGAGATCCCCATCGTAAGTCGAGAGCACCTGCCGCAACTCGAGAAAATCCAGGAGGTTTTGCCCTCCAGGCGCGATGAGGCCCATTTCCGCTGAGGCTTCTCGAGGCCAATCACATCTAACCACTGGAATTTCCAAAGGGTCCTTCACACCCTTGCTGCAATTCAAGAGGTTCCCCGACATACCCGTCTCCACTCGAGAGGAAGCACGTGGTGTCCCGCACACATCCAGGGGAGCCCCGTTTCCGTCTCCTAGCTGAAGATGAGGGATCCTTTCCCTGTTTCGTAGGCTAAGAATTCCCGGGGTTCCCGTCGCATCTCAAGAGGAGGCGCTCTCCACAGGAAAGGCGAGAGGAACTCCAGGGTCGTGCCACCATTCCAAGAGTCCCCCAGATGTGTCAGTCCATTCCAGAGGAACCTGTTTTCCCTGCACTGCCTTGACGTTCAAGCCGAGGATCGACTCCCACCACGTGTGCACGTGGGACAGCCCTGTGGGAAAGCCTCGTGGGAAAGCCTCGTGGGAAAGACTCGAGGGAAAACCATAGATCCTTTGATCCACGCGGCGGACTGCGTGACACTGCTGCTACCGCTCTGGAGGAAAGCGCAAGTGCATGCCCGCATTCGAGACGAGGACTGACTCCCCTGGGGAGACTCCAGAAGTACCCCAAGATCCATGTCAGCACTGGAGAGGAATCCTCAGGTTCCGGCCCCGACTCCACACAAGGTCTTAGGCCCCGGCATCGACGGGAGAGGAATCCCGAGAGGCCCCCGAGGAACTCGCATGGGGACTGGCCTTTCCTGAGGCCACCAGAGCGGGTCCCTGAGGTCCCCGTCGTAAGTCGAGAGCACCTGCCGCAACTCGAGAAAATCCAGGAGGTTTTGCCCTCCAGGCGAGATGAGGCCCATTTCCGCTGAGGCTTCTCGAGGCCAATCACATCTAACCACTGGAACTTCCAAAGGGTCCTTCACACCTTTGCTGCAACTCAAGAAGTTCCCCGACATACCCGTCTCCACTCGAGAGGAAGCACGTGGTGTCCCGCACACATCCAGGGGAGCCCCATTTCCGCCTCCTAGCTCGAGATGAGGGATCCTTTCCCTGTTTCGTAGGGAAAGAATTCCCGGCGTGCCCGTCGCATCTCAAGAGGAGGCGCTCTCCACAGGAAAGGAGAGGAACTCCAGGGTCGTGCCACCATTCCAAGAGTCCCCCAGATGTGTCAGTCCATTCCAGAGGAACCTGTTTTCTCTGCACTGCCTTGACGTTCAAGCCGAGGATCGACTCCCACCACGTGTGCAGGTGGGACAGCCCTGTGGGAAAGCCTCGTGGGAAAGACTCGAGGGAAAACCATAGATCCTTTGATCCACGCGGCGGACTGCGTGACACTGCTGCTACCGCTCTGGAGGAAAGCGCAAGTGCATGCCCGCATTCGAGACGAGGACTGACTCCCCTGGGGAGACTCCAGAAGTACCCCAAGATCCATGTCAGCACTGGAGAGGAATCCTCAGGTTCCGGCCCCGACTCCACACAAGGTCTTAGGCCCCGGCATCGACGGGAGAGGAATCCCGAGAGGCCCCCGAGGAACTCGCATGGGGACTGGCCTTTCCTGAGGCCACCAGAGCGGGTCCCTGAGGTCCCCGTCGTAAGTCGAGAGCACCTGCCGCAACTCTATAAAATCCAGGAGGTTTTGCCCTCCAGGTGAGATGAGGCCCATTTCCGCTGAGGCTTCTCGAGGCCAATCACATCTAACCACTGGAACTTCCAAAGGGTCCTTCACACCTTTGCTGCAACTCAAGAAGTTCCCCGACATACCGGTCTCCACTCGAGAGGAAGCACGTGGGGTCCCGCACACATCCAGGGGAGCCCCGTTTCCGCCTCCTAGCTCGAGATGAGGGATCCTTTCCCTGTTTCGTAGGGAAAGAATTCCCGGCGTTCCCGTCGCATCTCAAGAGGAGGCGCTCTCCACAGGAAAGGCGAGAGGAACTCCAGGGTCGTGACACCATTCCAAGAGTCCCCCAGATGTGTCAGTCCATTCCAGAGGAACCTGTTTTCCCTGCACTGCCTTGACGTTCAAGCCGAGGATCGAATCCCACCACGTGTGCACGTGGGACAGCCCTGTGGGAAAGCCTCCTGGGAAAGCCTCGTGGGAAAGACTCGAGGGAAAACCATAGATCCTTTGATCCACGCGGCAGACTGCGTGACACTGCTGCTACCGCTCTGGAGGAAAGCGCAAGTGCATGCCCGCATTCGAGACGAGGACTGACTCCCCTGGGGAGACTCCAGAAGTACCCCAAGATCCATGTCAGCACTGGAGAGGAATCCTCAGGTTCCGGCCCCGACTCCACACAAGGTCTTAGGCCCCGGCATCGACGGGAGAGAAATCCCGAGAGGCCCGCGAGGAACTCGCATGGGGACTGGCCTTTCCTGAGGCCACCAGAGCGGGTCCCTGAGGTCCCCGTCGTAAGTCGAGAGCACCTGCTGCAACTCGAGAAAATCCAGGAGGTTTTGCCCTCCAGGCGAGATGAGGCCTATTTCCGCTGAGGCTTCTCGAGGCCAATCACATCTAACCACTGGAACTTCCAAAGGGTCCTTCACACCCTTGCTGCAACTCAAGAAGTTCCCCGACATACCCGTCTGCACTCGAGAGGAAGCACGTGGTGTCCCGCACACATCCAGGGGAGCCCCGTTCCCGCTCCTAGCTCGAGATGAGGGATCCTTTACCTGTTTCGTAGGGAAAGAATTCCCGGCGTTCCCGTCGCATCTCAAGAGGAGGCGCTCTCCACAGGAAAGGCGAGAGGAACTTAAGGGTCGTGCCACCATTCCTAGAGTCCCCCAGATGTGTCAGTCCATTCCAGAGGAACCTGTTTTCCCTGCACTGCCTTGACGTTCAAGCCGAGGATCGACTCCCACCACGTGTGCACGTGGGACAGGCCTGTGGGAAAGCCTCGTGGGAAAGCCTCGTGGGAAAGACTCGAGGGAAAACCATAGATCCTTTGATCCACGCGGCGGACTGCGTGACACTGCTGCTACCGCTCTGGAGGAAAGCGCAAGTGCATGCCCGCATTCGAGACGAGGACTGACTCCCCTGGGGAGACTCCAGAAGTACCCCAAGATCCATGTCAGCACTGGAGAGGAATCCTCAGGTTCCGGCCCCGACTCCACACAAGGTCTTAGGCCCCGGCATCGACGGGAGAGGAATCCCGAGAGGCCCCCGAGGAACTCGCATGGGGACTGGCCTTTCCTGAGGCCACCAGAGCGGGTCCCTGAGGTCCCCGTCGTAAGTCGAGAGCACCTGCCGCAACTCGAGAAAATCCAGGAGGTTTTGCCCTCCAGGCGAGATGAGGCCCATTTCCGCTGAGGCTTCTCGAGGCCAATCACATCTAACCACTGGAACTTCCAAAGGGTCCTTCACACCTTTGCTGCAACTCAAGAAGTTCCCCGACATACCCGTCTCCACTCGAGAGGAAGCACGTGGTGTCCCGCACACATCCAGGGGAGCCCCATTTCCGCCTCCTAGCTCGAGATGAGGGATCCTTTCCCTGTTTCGTAGGGAAAGAATTCCCGGCGTGCCCGTCGCATCTCAAGAGGAGGCGCTCTCCACAGGAAAGGAGAGGAACTCCAGGGTCGTGCCACCATTCCAAGAGTCCCCCAGATGTGTCAGTCCATTCCAGAGGAACCTGTTTTCCCTGCACTGCCTTGACGTTCAAGCCGAGGATCGACTCCCACCACGTGTGCAGGTGGGACAGCCCTGTGGGAAAGCCTCGTGGGAAAGACTCGAGGGAAAACCATAGATCCTTTGATCCACGCGGCGGACTGCGTGACACTGCTGCTACCGCTCTGGAGGAAAGCGCATGTGCATGCCCGCATTCGAGACGAGGACTGACTCCCCTGGTGAGACTCCAGAAGTACCCCAAGATCCATGTCAGCACTGGAGAGGAATCCTCAGGTTCCGGCCCCGACTCCACACAAGGTCTTAGGCCCCGGCATCGACGGGAGAGGAATCCCGAGAGGCCCCCGAGGAACTCGCATGGGGACTGGCCTTTCCTGAGGCCACCAGAGCGGTTCCCTGAGGTCCCCGTCGTAAGTCGAGAGCACCTGCCGCAACTCTATAAAATCCAGGAGGTTTTGCCCTCCAGGTGAGATGAGGCCCATTTCCGCTGAGGCTTCTCGAGGCCAATCACATCTAACCACTGGAACTTCCAAAGGGTCCTTCATACCTTTGCTGCAACTCAAGAAGTTCCCCGACATACCCGTCTCCACTCGAGAGGAAGCACGTGGGGTCCCGCACACATCCAGGGGAGCCCCGTTTCCGCCTCCTAGCTCGAGATGAGGGATCCTTTCCCTGTTTCGTAGGGAAAGAATTCCCGGCGTTCCCGTCGCATCTCAAGAGGAGGCGCTCTCCACAGGAAAGGCGAGAGGAACTCCAGGGTCGTGACACCATTCCAAGAGTCCCCCAGATGTGTCAGTCCATTCCAGAGGAACCTGTTTTCCCTGCACTGCCTTGACGTTCAAGCCGAGGATCGACTCCCACCACGTGTGCACGTGGGACAGCCCTGTGGGAAAGCCTCGTGGGAAAGCCTCGTGGGAAAGACTCGAGGGAAAACCATAGATCCTTTGATCCACGCGGCGGACTGCGTGACACTGCTGCTACCGCTCTGGAGGAAAGCGCAAGTGCATGCCCGCATTCGAGACGAGGACTGACTCCCCTGGTGAGACTCCAGAAGTACCCCAAGATCCATGTCAGCACTGGAGAGGAATCCTCAGGTTCCGGCCCCGACTCCACACAAGGTCTTAGGCCCCGGCATCGACGGGAGAGAAATCCCGAGAGGCCCCCGAGGAACTCGCATGGGGACTGGCCTTTCCTGAGGCCACCAGAGCGGGTCCCTGAGGTCCCCGTCGTAAGTCGAGAGCACCTGCTGCAACTCGAGAAAATCCAGGAGGTTTTGCCCTCCAGGCGAGATGAGGCCTATTTCCGCTGAGGCTTCTCGAGGCCAATCACATCTAACCACTGGAACTTCCAAAGGGTCCTTCACACCCTTGCTGCAACTCAAGAAGTTCCCCGACATACCCGTCTGCACTCGAGAGGAAGCACGTGGTGTCCCGCACACATCCAGGGGAGCCCCATTTCCGCCTCCTAGCTCGAGATGAGGGATCCTTTCCCTGTTTCGTAGGGAAAGAATTCCCGGCGTTCCCGTCGCATCTCAAGAGGAGGCGCTCTCCACAGGAAAGGCGAGAGGAACTCCAGGGTCGTGCCACCATTCCAAGAGTCCCCCAGATGTGTCAGTCCATTCCAGAGGAACCTGTTTTCCCTGCACTGCCTTGACGTTCAAGACGAGGATCGACTCCCACCACGTGTGCACGTGGGACAGCCCTGTGGGAAAGCCTCGTGGGAAAGCCTCGTGGGAAAGACTCGAGGGAAAACCATAGATCCTTTGATCCACGCGGCGGACTGCGTGACACTGCTGCTACCGCTCTGGAGGAAAGCGCAAGTGCATGCCCGCATTCGAGACGAGGACTGACTCCCCTGGGGAGACTCCAGAAGTACCCCAAGATCCATGTCAGCACTGGAGAGGAATCCTCAGGTTCCGGCCCCGACTCCACACAAGGTCTTAGGCCCCGGCATCGACGGGAGAGGAATCCCGAGAGGCCCCCGAGGAACTCGCATGGGGACTGGCCTTTCCTGAGGCCACCAGAGCGGGTCCCTGAGGTCCCCGTCGTAAGTCGAGAGCACCTGCCGCAACTCTATAAAATCCAGGAGGTTTTGCCCTCCAGGTGAGATGAGGCCCATTTCCGCTGAGGCTTCTCGAGGCCAATCACATCTAACCACTGGAACTTCCAAAGGGTCCTTCACACCTTTGCTGCAACTCAAGAAGTTCCCCGACATACCCGTCTCCACTCGAGAGGAAGCACGTGGGGTCCCGCACACATCCAGGGGAGCCCCGTTTCCGCCTCCTAGCTCGAGATGAGGGATCCCTTCCCTGTTTCGTAGGGAAAGAATTCCCGGCGTTCCCGTCGCATCTCAAGAGGAGGCGCTCTCCACAGGAAAGGCGAGAGGAACTCCAGGGTCGTGACACCATTCCAAGAGTCCCCCAGATGTGTCAGTCCATTCCAGAGGAACCTGTTTTCCCTGCACTGCCTTGACGTTCAAGCCGAGGATCGACTCCCACCACGTGTGCACGTGGGACAGCCCTGTGGGAAAGCCTCCTGGGAAAGCCTCGTGGGAAAGACTCGAGGGAAAACCATAGATCCTTTGATCCACGCGGCAGACTGCGTGACACTGCTGCTACCGCTCTGGAGGAAAGCGCAAGTGCATGCCCGCATTCGAGACGAGGACTGACTCCCCTGGGGAGACTCCAGAAGTACCCCAAGATCCATGTCAGCACTGGAGAGGAATCCTCAGGTTCCGGCCCCGACTCCACACAAGGTCTTAGGCCCCGGCATCGACGGGAGAGAAATCCCGAGAGGCCCGCGAGGAACTCGCATGGGGACTGGCCTTTCCTGAGGCCACCAGAGCGGGTCCCTGAGGTCCCCGTCGTAAGTCGAGAGCACCTGCTGCAACTCGAGAAAATCCAGGAGGTTTTGCCCTCCAGGCGAGATGAGGCCTATTTCCGCTGAGGCTTCTCGAGGCCAATCACATCTAACCACTGGAACTTCCAAAGGGTCCTTCACACCCTTGCTGCAACTCAAGAAGTTCCCCGACATACCCGTCTGCACTCGAGAGGAAGCACGTGGTGTCCCGCACACATCCAGGGGAGCCCCGTTCCCGCTCCTAGCTCGAGATGAGGGATCCTTTCCCTGTTTCGTAGGGAAAGAATTCCCGGCGTGCCCGTCGCATCTCAAGAGGAGGCGCTCTCCACAGGAAAGGAGAGGAACTCCAGGGTCGTGCCACCATTCCAAGAGTCCCCCAGATGTGTCAGTCCATTCCAGAGGAACCTGTTTTCCCTGCACTGCCTTGACGTTCAAGCCGAGGATCGACTCCCACCACGTGTGCAGGTGGGACAGCCCTGTGGGAAAGCCTCGTGGGAAAGACTCGAGGGAAAACCATAGATCCTTTGATCCACGCGGCGGACTGCGTGACACTGCTGCTACCGCTCTGGAGGAAAGCGCATGTGCATGCCCGCATTCGAGACGAGGACTGACTCCCCTGGGGAGACTCCAGAAGTACCCCAAGATCCATGTCAGCACTGGAGAGGAATCCTCAGGTTCCGGCCCCGACTCCACACAAGGTCTTAGGCCCCGGCATCGACGGGAGAGGAATCCCGAGAGGCCCCCGAGGAACTCGCATGGGGACTGGCCTTTCCTGAGGCCACCAGAGCGGTTCCCTGAGGTCCCCGTCGTAAGTCGAGAGCACCTGCCGCAACTCTATAAAATCCAGGAGGTTTTGCCCTCCAGGTGAGATGAGGCCCATTTCCGCTGAGGCTTCTCGAGGCCAATCACATCTAACCACTGGAACTTCCAAAGGGTCCTTCATACCTTTGCTGCAACTCAAGAAGTTCCCCGACATACCCGTCTCCACTCGAGAGGAAGCACGTGGGGTCCCGCACACATCCAGGGGAGCCCCGTTTCCGCCTCCTAGCTCGAGATGCGGGATCCTTTCCCTGTTTCGTAGGGAAAGAATTCCCGGCGTTCCCGTCGCATCTCAAGAGGAGGCGCTCTCCACAGGAAAGGCGAGAGGAACTCCAGGGTCGTGACACCATTCCAAGAGTCCCCCAGATGTGTCAGTCCATTCCAGAGGAACCTGTTTTCCCTGCACTGCCTTGACGTTCAAGCCGAGGATCGACTCCCACCACGTGTGCACGTGGGACAGCCCTGTGGGAAAGCCTCCTGGGAAAGCCTCGTGGGAAAGACTCGAGGGAAAACCATAGATCCTTTGATCCACGCGGCGGACTGCGTGACAATGCTGCTACCACTCTGGAGGAAAGCGCAAGTGCATGCCCGCATTCGAGACGAGGACTGACTCCCCTGGGGAGACACCAGAAGTACCCCAAGATCCATGTCAGCACTGGAGAGGAATCCTCAGGTTCCGGCCCCGACTCCACACAAGGTCTTAGGCCCCGGCATCGACGGGAGAGGAATCCCGAGAGGCCCCCGAGGAACTCGCATGGGGACTGGCCTTTCCTGAGGCCACCAGAGCGGGTCCCTGAGATCCCCATCGTAAGTCGAGAGCACCTGCCGCAACTCGAGAAAATCCAGGAGGTTTTGCCCTCCAGGCGCGATGAGGCCCATTTCCGCTGAGGCTTCTCGAGGCCAATCACATCTAACCACTGGAACTTCCAAAGGGTCCTTCACACCCTTGCTGCAATTCAAGAGGTTCCCCGACATACCCGTCTCCACTCGAGAGGAAGCAAGTGGTGTCCCGCACACATCCAGGGGAGCCCCGTTTCCGTCTCCTAGCTGAAGATGAGGGATCCTTTCCCTGTTTCGTAGGCTAAGAATTCCCGGCGTTCCCGTCGCATCTCAAGAGGAGGCGCTCTCCACAGGAAAGGCGAGAGGAACTCCAGGGTCGTGCCACCATTCCAAGAGTCCCCCAGATGTGTCAGTCCATTCCAGAGGAACCTGTTTTCCCTGCACTGCCTTGACGTTCAAGCCGAGGATCCACTCCCACCACGTGTGCACGTGGGACAGCCCTGTGGGAAAGCCTCGTGGGAAAGCCTCGTGGGAAAGACTCGAGGGAAAACCATAGATCCTTTGATCCACGCGGCGGACTGCGTGACACTGCTGCTACCGCTCTGGAGGAAAGCGCAAGTGCATGCCCGCATTCGAGACGAGGACTGACTCCCCTGGGGAGACTCCAGAAGTACCCCAAGATCCATGTCAGCACTGGAGAGGAATCCTCATGTTCCGGCCCCGACTCCACACAAGGTCTTAGGCCCCGGCATCGACGGGAGAGGAATCCCGAGAGGCCCCCGAGGAACTCGCATGGGGACTGGCCTTTCCTGAGGCCACCAGAGCGGGTCCCTGAGGTCCCCGTCGTAAGTCGAGAGCACCTGCCGCAACTCTATAAAATCCAGGAGGTTTTGCCCTCCAGGTGAGATGAGGCCCATTTCCGCTGAGGCTTCTCGAGGCCAATCACATCTAACCACTGGAACTTCCAAAGGGTCCTTCACACCTTTGCTGCAACTCAAGAAGTTCCCCGACATACCCGTCTCCACTCGAGAGGAAGCACGTGGGGTCCCGCACACATCCAGTGGAGCCCCGTTTCCGCCTCCTAGCTCGAGATGAGGGATCCTTTCCCTGTTTCGTAGGGAAAGAATTCCCGGCGTTCCCGTCGCATCTCAAGAGGAGGCGCTCTCCACAGGAAAGGCGAGAGGAACTCCAGGGTCGTGCCACGATTCCAAGAGTCCCCCAGATGTGTCAGTCCATTCCAGAGGAACCTGTTTTCCCTGCACTGCCTTGACGTTCAAGCCGAGGATCGACTCCCACCACGTGTGCACGTGGGACAGCCCTGTGGGAAAGCCTCCTGGGAAAGCCTCGTGGGAAAGACTCGAGGGAAAACCATAGATCGTTTGATCCACGCGGCGGACTGCGTGACACTGCTGCTACCGCTCTGGAGGAAAGCGCAAGTGCATGCCCGCATTCGAGACGAGGACTGACTCCCCTGGGGAGACTCCAGAAGTACCCCAAGATCCATGTCAGCACTGGAGAGGAATCCTCAGGTTCCGGCCCCGACTCCACACAAGGTCTTAGGCCCCGGCATCGACGGGAGAGAAATCCCGAGAGGCCCCCGAGGAACTCGCATGGGGACTGGCCTTTCCTGAGGCCACCAGACCGGGTCCCTGAGGTCCCCGTCGTAAGTCGAGAGCACCTGCTGCAACTCGAGAAAATCCAGGAGGTTTTGCCCTCCAGGCGAGATGAGGCCTATTTCCGCTGAGGCTTCTCGAGGCCAATCACATCTAACCACTGGAACTTCCAAAGGGTCCTTCACACCCTTGGTGCAACTCAAGAAGTTCCCCGACATACCCGTCTGCACTCGAGAGGAAGCACGTGGTGTCCCGCACACATCCAGGGGAGCCCCATTTCCGCCTCCTAGCTCGAGATGAGGGATCCTTTCCCTGTTTCGTAGGGAAAGAATTCCCGGCGTTCCCGTCGCATCTCAAGAGGAGGCGCTCTCCACAGGAAAGGCGAGAGGAACTCCAGGGTCGTGCCACCATTCCAAGAGTCCCCCAGATGTGTCAGTCCATTCCAGAGGAACCTGTTTTCCCTGCACTGCCTTGACGTTCAAGCCGAGGATCGACTCCCACCACGTGTGCACGTGGGACAGCCCTGTGGGAAAGCCTCGTGGGAAAGCCTCGTGGGAAAGACTCGAGGGAAAACCATAGATCCTTTGATCCACGCGGCGGACTGCGTGACAATGCTGCTACCGCTCTGGAGGAAAGCGCAAGTGCATGCCCGCATTCGAGACGAGGACTGACTCCCCTGGGGAGACACCAGAAGTACCCCAATATCCATGTCAGCACTGGAGAGGAATCCTCAGGTTCCGGCCCCGACTCCACACAAGGTCTTAGGCCCCGGCATCGACGGGAGAGGAATCCCGAGAGGCCCCCGAGGAACTCGCATGGGGACTGGCCTTTCCTGAGGCCACCAGAGCGGGTCCCTGAGATCCCCATCGTAAGTCGAGAGCACCTGCCGCAACTCGAGAAAATCCAGGAGGTTTTGCCCTCCAGGCGCGATGAGGCCCATTTCCGCTGAGGCTTCTCGAGGCCAATCACATCTAACCACTGGAACTTCCAAAGGGTCCTTCACACCCTTGCTGCAATTCAAGAGGTTCCCCGACATACCCGTCTCCACTCGAGAGGAAGCACGTGGTGTCCCGCACACATCCAGGGGTGCCCCGTTTCCGTCTCCTAGCTGAAGATGAGGGATCCTTTCCCTGTTTCGTAGGCTAAGAATTCCCGGCGTTCCCGTCGCATCTCAAGAGGAGGCGCTCTCCACAGGAAAGGCGAGAGGAACTCCAGGGTCGTGCCACCATTCCAAGAGTCCCCCAGATGTGTCAGTCCATTCCAGAGGAACCTGTTTTCCCTGCACTGCCTTGACGTTCAAGCCGAGGATCGACTCCCACCACGTGTGCACGTGGGACAGCCCTGTGGGAAAGCCTCGTGGGAAAGCCTCGTGGGAAAGACTCGAGGGAAAACCATAGATCCTTTGATCCACGCGGCGGACTGCGTGACACTGCTGCTACCGCTCTGGAGGAAAGCGCAAGTGCATGCCCGCATTCGAGACGAGGACTGACTCCCCTGGGGAGACTCCAGAAGTACCCCAAGATCCATGTCAGCACTGGAGAGGAATCCTCAGGTTCCGGCCCCGACTCCACACAAGGTCTTAATCCCCGGCATCGACGGGAGAGGAATCCCGAGAGGCCCCCGAGGAACTCGCATGGGGACTGGCCTTTCCTGAGGCCACCAGAGCGGGTCCCTGAGGTCCCCGTCGTAAGTCGAGAGCACCTGCCGCAACTCTATAAAATCCAGGAGGTTTTGCCCTCCAGGTGAGATGAGGCCCATTTCCGCTGAGGCTTCTCGAGGCCAATCACATCTAACCACTGCAACTTCCAAAGGGTCTTTCACACCTTTGCTGCAACTCAAGAAGTTCCCCGACATACCCGTCTCCACTCGAGAGGAAGCACGTGGGGTCCCGCACACATCCAGGGGAGCCCCGTTTCCGCCTCCTAGCTCGAGATGAGGGATCCTTTCCCTGTTTCGTAGGGAAAGAATTCCCGGCGTTCCCGTCGCATCTCAAGAGGAGGCGCTCTCCACAGGAAAGGCGAGAGGAACTCCAGGGTCGTGACACCATTCCAAGAGTCCCCCAGATGTGTCAGTCCATTCCAGAGGAACCTGTTTTCCCTGCACTGCCTTGACGTTCAAGCCGAGGATCGACTCCCACCACGTGTGCACGTGGGACAGCATTGTGGGAAAGCCTCCTGGGAAAGCCTCGTGGGAAAGACTCGAGGGAAAACCATAGATCCTTTGATCCACGCGGCGGACTGCGTGACACTGCTGCTACCGCTCTGGAGGAAAGCGCAAGTGCATGCCCGCATTCGAGACGAGGACTGACTCCCCTGGGGAGACTCCAGAAGTACCCCAAGATCCATGTCAGCACTGGAGAGGAATCCTCAGGTTCCGGCCCCGACTCCACACAAGGTCTTAGGCCCCGGCATCGTGGGGGGGAAATCCCGAGAGGCCCCCGAGGAACTCGCATGGGGACTGGCCTTTCCTGAGGCCACCAGAGCGGGTCCCTGAGGTCCCCGTCGTAAGTCGAGAGCACCTGCCGCAACTCGAGAAAATCCAGGAGGTTTTGCCCTCCAGGCGAGATGAGGCCTATTTCCGCTGAGGCTTCTCGAGGCCAATCACATCTAACCACTGGAATTTCCAAAGGGTCCTTCACACCCTTGCTGCAACTCAAGAAGTTCCCCGACATACCCGTCTGCACTCGAGAGGAAGCACGTGGTGTCCCGCACACATCCAGGGGAGCCCCATTTCCGCCTCCTAGCTCGAGATGAGGGATCCTTTCCCTGTTTCGTAGGGAAAGAATTCCCGGCGTTCCCGTCGCATCTCAAGAGGAGGCGCTCTCCACAGGAAAGGCGAGAGGAACTCCAGGGTCGTGACACCATTCCAAGAGTCCCCCAGATGTGTCAGTCCATTCCAGAGGAACCTGTTTTCCCTGCACTGCCTTGACGTTCAAGCCGAGGATCGACTCCCACCACGTGTGCACGTGGGACAGCCCTGTGGGAAAGCCTCGTGGGAAAGCCTCGTGGGAAAGACTCGAGGGAAAACCATAGATCCTTTGATCCACGCGTCGGACTGCGTGACAATGCTGCTACCGCTCTGGAGGAAAGCGCAAGTGCATGCCCGCATTCGAGACGAGGACTGACTCCCCTGGGGAGACACCAGAAGTACCCCAAGATCCATGTCAGCACTGGAGAGGAATCCTCAGGTTCCGGCCCCGACTCCACACAAGGTCTTAGGCCCCGGCATCGACGGGAGAGGAATCCCGAGAGGCCCCCGAGGAACTCGCATGGGGACTGGCCTTTCCTAAGGCCACCAGAGCGGGTCCCTGAGATCCCCATCGTAAGTCGAGAGCACCTGCCGCAACTCGAGAAAATCCAGGAGGTTTTGCCCTCCAGGCGAGATGAGGCCCATTTCCGCTGAGGCTTCTCGAGGCCAATCACATCTAACCACTGGAACTTCCAAAGGGTCCTTCACACCCTTGCTGCAATTCAAGAGGTTCCCCGACATACCCGTCTCCACTCGAGAGGAAGCACGTGGTGTCCCGCACACATCCAGGGGAGCCCCGTTTCCGTCTCCTAGCTGAAGATGAGGGATCCTTTCCCTGTTTCGTAGGCTAAGAATTCCCGGCGTTCCCGTCGCATCTCAAGAGGAGGCGCTCTCCACAGGAAAGGCGAGAGGAACTCCAGGGTCGTGCCACCATTCCAAGAGTCCCCCAGATGTGTCAGTCCATTCCAGAGGAACCTGTTTTCCCTGCACTGCCTTGACGTTCAAGCCGAGGATCGACTCCCACCACGTGTGCACGTGGGACAGCCCTGTGGGAAAGCCTCGTGGGAAAGCCTCGTTGGAAAGACTCGAGGGAAAACCATAGATCCTTTGATCCACGCGGCGGACTGCGTGACACTGCTGCTACCGCTCTGGAGGAAAGCGCATGTGCATGCCCGCATTCGAGACGAGGACTGACTCCCCTGGGGAGACTCCAGAAGTACCCCAAGATCCATGTCAGCACTGGAGAGGAATCCTCAGGTTCCGGCCCCGACTCCACACAAGGTCTTAGGCCCCGGCATCGACGGGAGAGGAATCCCGAGAGGCCCCCGAGGAACTCGCATGGGGACTGGCCTTTCCTGAGGCCACCAGAGCGGTTCCCTGAGGTCCCCGTCGTAAGTCGAGAGCACCTGCCGCAACTCTATAAAATTCAGGAGGTTTTGCCCTCCAGGTGAGATGAGGCCCATTTCCGCTGAGGCTTCTCGAGGCCAATCACATCTAACCACTGGAACTTCCAAAGGGTCCTTCATACCTTTGCTGCAACTCAAGAAGTTCCCCGACATACCCGTCTCCACTCGAGAGGAAGAACGTGGGGTCCCGCACACATCCAGGGGAGCCCCGTTTCCGCCTCCTAGCTCGAGATGAGGGATCCTTTCCCTGTTTCGTAGCGAAAGAATTCCCGGCGTTCCCGTCGCATCTCAAGAGGAGGCGCTCTCCACAGGAAAGACGAGAGGAACTCCAGGGTCGTGACACCATTCCAAGAGTCCCCCAGATGTGTCAGTCCATTCCAGAGGAACCTGTTTTCCCTGCACTGCCTTGACGTTCAAGCCGAGGATCGACTCCCACCACGTGTGCACGTGGGACAGCCCTGTGGGAAAGCCTCCTGGGAAAGCCTCGTGGGAAAGACTCGAGGGAAAACCATAGATCCTTTGATCCACGCGGCGGACTGCGTGACACTGCTGCTACCGCTCTGGAGGAAAGCGCAAGTGCATGCCCGCATTCGAGACGAGGACTGACTCCCCTGGGGAGACTCCAGAAGTACCCCAAGATCCATGTCAGCACTGGAGAGGAATCCTCAGGTTCCGGCCCCGACTCCACACAAGGTCTTAGGCCCCGGCATCGACGGGAGAGAAATCCCGAGAGGCCCCCGAGGAACTCGCATGGGGACTGGCCTTTCCTGAGGCCACCAGAGCGGGTCCCTGAGGTCCCCGTCGTAAGTCGAGAGCACCTGCTGCAACTCGAGAAAATCCAGGAGGTTTTGCCCTCCAGGGGAGATGAGGCCAATTTCCGCTGAGGCTTCTCGAGGCCAATCACATCTAACCACTGGAACTTCCAAAGGGTCCTTCACACCCTTGCTGCAACTCAAGAAGTTCCCCGACATACCCGTCTGCACTCGAGAGGAAGCACGTGGTGTCCCGCACACATCCAGGGGAGCCCCATTTCCGCCTCCTAGCTCGAGATGAGGGATCCTTTCCCTGTTTCGTAGGGAAAGAATTCCCGGCGTTCCCGTCGCATCTCAAGAGGAGGCGCTCTCCACAGGAAAGGCGAGAGGAACTCCAGGGTCGTGACACCATTCCAAGAGTCCCCCAGATGTGTCAGTCCATTCCAGAGGAACCTGTTTTCCCTGCACTGCCTTGACGTTCAAGCCGAGGATCGACTCCCACCACGTGTGCACGTGTTACAGCCCTGTGGGAAAGCCTCGTGGGAAAGCCTCGTGGGAAAGACTCGAGGGAAAACCATAGATCCTTTGATCCACGCGGCGGACTGCGTGACAATGCTGCTACCGCTCTGGAGGAAAGCGCAAGTGCATGCCCGCATTCGAGACGAGGACTGACTCCCCTGGGGAGACACCAGAAGTACCCCAAGATCCATGTCAGCACTGGAGAGGAATCCTCAGGTTCCGGCCCCGACTCCACACAAGGTCTTAGGCCCCGGCATCGACGGGAGAGGAATCCCGAGAGGCCCCCGAGGAACTCGCATGGGGACTGGCCTTTCCTGAGGCCACCAGAGCGGGTCCCTGAGATCCCCATCGTAAGTCGAGAGCACCTGCCGCAACTCGAGAAAATCCAGGAGGTTTTGCCATCCAGGCGCGATGAGGCCCATTTCCGCTGAGGCTTCTCGAGGCCAATCACATCTAACCACTGGAACTTCCAAAGGATCCTTCACACCCTTGCTGCAATTCAAGAGGTTCCCCGACATACCCGTCTCCACTCGAGAGGAAGCACGTGGTGTCCCGCACACATCCAGGGGAGCCCCGTTTCCGTCTCCTAGCTGAAGATGAGGGATCCTTTCCCTGTTTCGTAGGCTAAGAATTCCCGGCGTTCCCGTCGCATCTCAAGAGGAGGCGCTCTCCACAGGAAAGGCGAGAGGAACTCCAGGGTCGTGCCACCATTCCAAGAGTCCCCCAGATATGTCTGTCCATTCCAGAGGAACCTGTTTTCCCTGCACTGCCTTGACGTTCAAGCCGAGGATCGACTCCCACCACGTGTGCACGTGGGACAGCCCTGTGGGAAAGCCTCGTGGGAAAGCCTCGTGGGAAAGACTCGAGGGAAAACCATAGATCCTTTGATCCACGCGGCGGACTGCGTGACACTGCTGCTACCGCTCTGGAGGAAAGCGCAAGTGCATGCCCGCATTCGAGACGAGGACTGACTCCCCTGGGGAGACTCCAGAAGTACCCCAAGATCCATGTCAGCACTGGAGAGGAATCCTCAGGTTCCGGCCCCGACTCCACACAAGGTCTTAGGCCCCGGCATCGACGGGAGAGGAATCCCGAGAGGCCCCCGAGGAACTCGCATGGGGACTGGCCTTTCCTGAGGCCACCAGAGTGGGTCCCTGAGGTCCCCGTCGTAAGTCGAGAGCACCTGCCGCAACTCTATAAAATCCAGGAGGTTTTGCCCTCCAGGCGCGATGAGGCCCATTTCCGCTGAGGCTTCTCGAGGCCAATCACATCTAACCACTGGAACTTCCAAAGGGTCCTTCACACCTTTGCTGCAACTCAAGAAGTTCCCCGACCTACCCGTGTCCACTCGAGAGGAAGCACGTGGGGTCCCGCACACATCCAGGGGAGCCCCGTTTCCGCCTCCTAGCTCGAGATGAGGGATCCTTTCCCTGTTTCGTAGGGAAAGATTTCCCGGCGTTCCCGTCGCATCTCAAGAGGAGGCGCTCTCCACAGGAAAGGCGAGAGGAACTCCAGGGTCGTGCCACGATTCCAAGAGTCCCCCAGATGTGTCAGTCCATTCCAGAGGAACCTGTTTTCCCTGTACTGCCTTGACGTTCAAGCCGAGGATCGACTCCCACCACGTGTGCACGTGGGACAGCCCTGTGGGAAAGCCTCCTGGGAAAGCCTCGTGGGAAAGACTCGAGGGAAAACCATAGATCCTTTGATCCACGCGGCGGACTGCGTGACACTGCTGCTACCGCTCTGGAGGAAAGCGCAAGTGCATGCCCGCATTCGAGACGAGGACTGACTCCCCTGGGGAGACTCCAGAAGTACCCCAAGATCCATGTCAGCACTGGAGAGGAATCCTCAGGTTCCGGCCCCGACTCCACACAAGGTCTTAGGCCCCGGCATCGACGGGAGAGAAATCCCGAGAGGCCCCCGAGGAACTCGCATGGGGACTGGCCTTTCCTGAGGCCACCAGAGCGGGTCCCTGAGGTCCCCGTCGTAAGTCGAGAGCACCTGCTGCAACTCGAGAAAATCCAGGAGGTTTTGCCCTCCAGGCGAGATGAGGCCTATTTCCGCTGAGGCTTCTCGAGGCCAATCACATCTAACCACTGGAACTTCCAAAGGGTCCTTCACACCCTTGCTGCAACTCAAGAAGTTCCCCGACATACCCGTCTGCACTCGAGAGGAAGCACGTGGTGTCCCGCACACATCCAGGGGAGCCCCATTTCCGCCTCCTAGCTCGAGATGAGGGATCCTTTCCCTGTTTCGTAGGGAAAGAATTCCCGGCGTTCCCGTCGCATCTCAAGAGGAGGCGCTCTCCACAGGAAAGGCGAGAGGAACTCCAGGGTCCTGCCACCATTCCAAGAGTCCCCCAGATGTGTCAGTCCATTCCAGAGGAACCTGTTTTCCCTGCACTGCCTTGACGTTCAAGCCGAGGATCGACTCCCACCACGTGTGCACGTGGGACAGCCCTGTGGGAAAGCCTCGTGGGAAAGCCTCGTGGGAAAGACTCGAGGGAAAACCATAGATCCTTTGATCCACGCGGCGGACTGCGTGACAATGCTGCTACCGCTCTGGAGGAAAGCGCAAGTGCATGCCCGCATTCGAGACGAGGACTGACTCCCCTGGGGAGACACCAGAAGTACCCCAAGATCCATGTCAGCACTGGAGAGGAATCCTCAGGTTCCGGCCCCGACTCCACACAAGGTCTTAGGCCCCGGCATCGACGGGAGAGGAATCCCGAGAGGCCCCCGAGGAACTCGCATGGGGACTGGCCTTTCCTGAGGCCACCAGAGCGGGTCCCTGAGATCCCCATCGTAAGTCGAGAGCACCTGCCGCAACTCGAGAAAATCCAGGAGGTTTTGCCCTCCAGGCGCGATGAGGCCCATTTCCGCTGAGGCTTCTCGAGGCCAATCACATCTAACCACTGGAACTTCCAAAGGGTCCTTCACACCCTTGCTGCAATTCAAGAGGTTCCCCGACATACCCGTCTCCACTCGAGAGGAAGCACGTGGTGTCCCGCACACATCCAGGGGAGCCCCGTTTCCGTCTCCTAGCTGAAGATGAGGGATCCTTTCCCTGTTTCGTAGGCTAAGAATTCCCGGCGTTCCCGTCGCATCTCAAGAGGAGGCGCTCTCCACAGGAAAGGCGAGAGGAACTCCAGGGTCGTGCCACCATTCCAAGAGTCCCCCAGATGTGTCAGTCCATTCCAGAGGAACCTGTTTTCCCTGCACTGCCTTGACGTTCAAGCCGAGGATCGACTCCCACCACGTGTGCACGTGGGACAGCCCTGTGGGAAAGCCTCGTGGGAAAGCCTCGTGGGAAAGCCTCGAGGGAAAACCATAGATCCTTTGATCCACGCGGTGGACTGCGTGACACTGCTGCTACCGCTCTGGAGGAAAGCGCAAGTGCATGCCCGCATTCGAGACGAGGACTGACTCCCCTGGGGAGACTCCAGAAGTACCCCAAGATCCATGTCAGCACTGGAGAGGAATCCTCACGTTCCGGCCCCGACTCCACACAAGGGCTTAGGCCCCAGCATCGACGGGAGAGGAATCCCGAGAGGACCCGAGGAACTCGCATGGGGACTGGCCTTTCCTGAGGCCACCAGAGCGGGTCCCTGAGGTCCCCGTCGTAAGTCGAGAGCACCTGCCGCAACTCGAGAAAATCCAGGAGGTTTTGCCCTCCAGGCGAGATGAGGCCCATTTCCGCTGAGGCTTCTCGAGGCCAATCACATCTAACCACTGGAACTTCCAAAGGGTCCTTCACACCCTTGCTGCAACTCAAGAAGTTCCCCGACATACCCGTCTCCACTCGAGAGGAAGCACGTGGTGTCCCGCACACATCCAGGGGAGCCCCGTTTCCGCCTCCTAGCTCGAGATGAGGGATCCTTTCCCTGTTTAGTAGGGAAAGAATTCCCGGCGTTCCCGTCGAATCTCAAGAGGAGGCGCTCTCCACAGGAAAGGCGAAAGGAACTCCAGGGTCTTGCCACCATTCCAAGAGTGCCCCAGATGTGTCAGTCCATTCTAGAGGAAACTTTTTTCCCTGCACTGCCTTGACGTTCAAGCCGAGAATCCACTCCCAACACGTGTGCACGTGGGACAGCCCTGTGGGAAAGCCTCGTGGGAAAGCCTCGTGGGAAAGACTCGAGGGAAAATCATAGATCCTTTGATCCACGCGGCGGACTGCGTGACACTGCTGCTACCGCTCTGGAGGAAAGCGCAAGTGCATGCCCGCATTCGAGACGAGGACTGACTCCCCTGGGGAGACTCCAGAAGTACCCCAAGATCCATGTCAGCACTGGAGAGGAATCCTCAGGTTCCGGCCCCGACTCCACACAAGGTCTTAGGCCCCGGCATCGACGGGAGAGGAATCCCGAGAGGCCCCCGAATAACTCGCATGGGGACTGGCCTTTCCTGAGGCCACCAGAGCGGTTCCCTGAGGTCCCCGTCGTAAGTCGAGAGCACCTGCCGCAACTCGAGAAAATCCAGGAGGTTTTGCCCTCCAGGTGAGATGAGGCCCATTTCCGCTGAGGCTTCTCGAGGCTAATCACGTCTAACCACTGGAACTTCCAAAGGGTCCTTCACACCCTTGCTGCAACTCTAGAAGTTCCCCGACATACCCGTCTCCACTCGAGAGGAAGCACGAGGGTCCCGCACACATCCAGGGTAGCCCCGTTTCCGCCTCCTAGCTCGAGATGAGGGATCCTTTCCCTGTTTCGTAGGGAAAGAATTCCCGGCGTTCCCGTCGCATCTCAAGAGGAGGCGCTCTCCACAGGAAAGGCGAGAGGAACTCCAGGGTCGTGCCACGATTCCAAGAGTCCCCCAGATGTGTCAGTCCATTCCAGAGGAACCTGTTTTCCCTGCACTGCCTTGACGTTCAAGCCGAGGATCGACTCCCACCACGTGTGCACGTGGGACAGCCCTGTGGGAAAGCCTCGTGGGAAAGCCTCGTGGGAAAGACTCGAGGGAAAACCATAGATCCTTTGATCCACGCGGCGGACTGCGTGACACTGCTGCTACCGCTCTGGGGGAAAGCGCAAGTGCATGCCCGCATTCGAGACGAGGACTGACTCCCCTGGGGAGACTCCAGAAGTACCCCAAGATCCATGTCAGCACTGGAGAGGAATCCTCAGGTTCCGGCCCCGACTCCACACAAGGTCTTAGGCCCCGGAATCGACGATAGAGGAATGCCGAGAGGACCCCGAGGAACTCGCATGGGGACTGGCCTTTCCTGAGGCCACCAGAGCGGGTCCCTGAGGTCCCCATCGTAAGTCGAGAGCACCTGCCGCAACTCGAGAAAATCCAGGAGGTTTTGCCCTCCAGGCGAGATGAGGCCCATTTCCGCTGAGGCTTCTCGAGGCTAATCACATCTAACCACTGGAACTTCCAAAGGGTCCTTCACACACTTGCTGCAACTCAAGCAGTTCCCCGACATACCCGTCTCCACTCGAGAGGAAGCACGTGGGGTCCCGCACACATCCAGGGGAGCCCCGTTTCGGCCTCCTAGCTCGAGATGAGGGATCCTTTCCCTGTTTTGTAGGGAAAGAATTCCCGGCGTTCCCGTCGCATCTCAAGAGGTGGCGCTCTCCACAGGAAAGGCGAGAGGAACTCCAGGGTCGTGGCACCATTCCAAGAGTCCCCCAGATGTGTCAGTCCATTCCAGAGGAATCTGTTTTCCCTGCACTGCCTTGACATTCAAGCCGATGATCGACTCCCACCACGTGTGCACGTGGGACAGCCCTGTGGGACAGCCCTGTGGGAAAGCCTCGAGGGAAAGCCTCGTGGGAAAGGCTCGAGGGAAAACCATAGATCCTTTGATCCACGCGGCGGACGGCGTGACACTGCTGCTACCGCTCTGGAGGAAAGAGCAAGTGCATGCCCGCATTCGAGACGAGGACTGACTCCGCTGGGGAGACTCCAGAAGTACCCCAAGATCCATGTCAGCACTGGAGAGGAATCCTCAGGTTCGGGCCCCGACTCCACACAAGGTCTTAGGCCCCGGCATCGATGGGAGAGGAATCCCGAGCGGCCCCAGAGGAACTCGCATGGGGACTGGCCTTTCCTGGGGCCACCAGAGCGGGTCCCCGAGGTCCCCGTCGTAAGTCGAGAGCACCTGCCGCAACTCGAGAAAATCCAGGAGGTTTTGCCCTCCAGGCGAGATGAGGCCCATTTCCGCTGAGGCTTCTCGAGGCTAATCCCGTCTAACCACTGGAACTTCCAAAGGGTCCTTCCCACCCTTGCTGCAACTCAAGAAGTTCCCCGACATACCCGTCTCCACTCGAGAGGAAGCACGTGGGGTCCCGCACACATCCAGGGGAGCCCCGTTTCGGCCTCCTAGCTCGAGATGAGGGATCCTTTCCCTGTTTCGTAGGGAAAGAATTCCCGGCGTTCCCGTCGCATCTCAAGAGAAGGCGCTCTCCACAGGAAAGGCGAGAGGAACTCCAGGGTCGTGCCACCATTCCAAGAGTCCCCCAGATGTGTCAGTCCATTCCAGAGGAACCTGTTTTCCCTGCACTGCCTTGACGTTCAAGCCGAGGATCGACTCCCACCACGTGTGCACGTGGGACAGCCCTGTGGGACAGCCCTGTGGGAAAGCTTCGAGGGAAAGCCTCGTTGGAAAGGCTCGAGGGAAAATCATAGATCCTTTGATCCACGCGGCGGACTGCGTGACACTGCTGCTACCGCTCTGGAGGAAAGAGCAAGTGCATGCCCGCATTCGAGACGAGGACTGACTCCGCTGGGGAGACTCCAGAAGTACCCCAAGATCCATGTCAGCACTGGAGAGGAATCCTCAGGTTCGGGCCCCGACTCCACACAAGGTCTTAGGCCCCGGCATCGATGGGAGAGGAATCCCGAGCGGCCCCAGAGGAACTCGCATGGGGACTGGCCTTTCCTGGGGCCACCAGAGCGGGTCCCCGAGGTCCCCGTCGTAAGTCGAGAGCACCTGCCGCAACTCGAGAAAATCCAGGAGGTTTTGCCCTCCAGGCGAGACGAGGCCCATTTCCGCTGAGGCTTCTCGAGGCCAATCATATCTAACCACTGGAACTTCCAAAGGGTCCTTCACACCCTGGCTGCAACTCAAAAAGTTCCCCGACATACCCGTCTCCACTCGAGAGGAAGCACGTGGGGTCCCGCACACATCCAGGGGAGCCCCGTTTCCGCCTCCTAGCTCGAGATGAGGGATCCTTTCCCTGTTTCGTAGGGAAAGAATTCCCGGCGTTCCCGTCGCATCTCAAGAGGAGGCGCTCTCCACAGGAGAGGAGAGAGGAACTCCAGGGTCGTGCCACCATTCCAAGAGTCCCCCAGATGTGTCAGTCCATTCCAGAGGGACCTGTTTTCCCTGCACTGCCTTGACGTTCAAGCTGAGGATCGACTCCCACCACGTGTGCACGTGGGACAGCCCTTTGGGAAAGCCTCGTGTGAAAGCCTCGTGGGAAAGACTCGAGGGAAAACGATATATCCTGTGATCCACGCGGCAGACTGCGTGACACTGCTGCTACCGATCTGGAGGAAAGCGCAAGTGCATGCCCGCATTCGAGACGAGGACTGACTCCCCTGGGGAGACTCCAGAAGTACCCCAAGATCCATGTCAGCACTGGAGAGGAATCCTCAGGTTCCGGCCCCGACTCCACACAAGGTCTTAGGCCACGGCATCGACGGGAGAGGAATCCCGAGAGGCCCCCGAGGAACTCGCATGGGGACTGGCCTTTCCTGAGGCCACCAGAGCGGGTCCCTGAGGTCCCCGTCGTAAGTCGAGAGCACCTGCCGCAACTTGAGAAAATCCAGGAGGTTTTGCCCTCCAGGCGAGATGAGGCCCATTTCCGCTGAGGCTTCTCGAGGCCAATAACATCTAACCACTGGAACTTCCAAAGGGTCCTTCACACCCTTGCTGCAACTCAAGAAGTTCCCCGACATACCCGTCTCCACTCGAGAGGAAGCACGTGGGGTCCCGCACACATCCATGGGAGCCCCGGTTCCGCCTCCTATCTCGAGATGAGGGATCCTTTCCCTGTTTCGTAGGGAAAGAATTCCAGGCGTTCCCGTCGCATCTCAAGAGGAGGCGCTCTCCACAGGAAAGGAGAGAGGAACTCCAGGGTCGTGGCACCATTCCAAGAGACCCCAAGATGTGTCAGTCCATTCCAGAGGAACCTGTTTTCCCTGCACTGCCTTGACGTTCAAGCCGAGGATCGACTCCCACCACGTGTGCACGTGGGACAGCCCTGTGGGAAAGCCTCGTGGGAAAGCCTCGTGGGAAAGCCTCGTGGGAAAGACTCGAGGGAAAACCATAGATCCTTTGAACCACGCGGTGGACTGCGTGACACTGCTGCTACCGCTCTGGAGGAAAGCGCAAATGCATGCCCGCATTCGAGACGAGGACTGACTCCCCTGGGGAGACTCCAGAAGTACCCCAAGATCCATGTCAGCACTGGAGAGGAATCCTCACGTTCCGGCCCCGACTCCACACAAGGGCTTAGGCCCCAGCATCGACGGGAGAGGAATCCCGAGAGGACCCGAGGAACTCGCATGGGGACTGGCCTTTCCTGAGGCCACCAGAGCGGGTCTCTGAGGTCCCCGTTGTAAGTCGAGAGCACCTGCCGCAACTCGAGAAAATCCAGGAGGTTTTGCTCTCCAGGCGAGATGAGGCCCATTTCCGCTGAGGCTTCTCGAGGCTAATCACTTCTAACCACTGGAACTTCCAAAGGGTCCTTCACACCCTTGCTGCAACTCAAGAAGTTCCCGGACATACCCGTCTCCACTCGAGAGGAAGCACGTGGGGTCCTGCACACATCCAGGGGAGCCCCGTTTCCGCCTCCTAGCTCGAGATGAGGGATCCTTTCCCTGTTTCGTAGGGAAAAAATTCCCGGTGTTCCCGTCGCATCTCAAGAGGAGGCGCTCTCCACAGGAAAGGCGAGAGGAACTCCAGGGTCGTGGCACCATTCCAAGAGACCCCCAGATGTGTCAGTCCATTCCAGAGAAACCTGTTTTCCCTGCACTGCCTTGACGTTCAAGCCGAGGATCGACTCCCACCACGTGTGCACGTGGGACAGTCCTGTGGGAAAGCCTCGGGGGAAAGCCTCGTGGGAAAGACTCGAGGGAAAACCATAGATCCTTTGATCCACGCGGTGGACTGCGTGACACTGCTGCTACCGCTCTGGAGGAAAGCGCAAGTGCATGCCCGCATTCGAGACGAGGACTGACTCCCCTGGGGAGACTCCAGAAGTACCCCAAGATCCATGTCAGCACTGGAGAGGAATCCTCAGGTTCCGGCCCCGACTCCACACAAGGGCTTAGGCCCCAGCATCGACGGGAGAGGAATCCCGAGAGGACCCGAGGAACTCGCATGGGGACTGGCCTTTCCTGAGGCCACCAGAGCGGGTCTCTGAGGTCCCCGTCGTAAGTCGAGAGCACCTGCCGCAACTCGAGAAAATCCAGGAGTTTTTGCTCTCCAGGCGAGATGAGGCCCATTTCAGCTGAGGCTTCTCGAGGCTAATCACTTCTAACCACTGGAACTTCCAAAGGGTCCTTCACACCCTTGCTGCAACTCAAGAAGTTCCCCGACATACCCGTCTCCATTTGAGAGGAAGCACGTGGGGTCCCGCACACATCCAGGGGAGCCCCGTTTCCGCATCCTAGCTCGAGATGAGGGATCCTTTCCCTGTTTCGTAGGGAAAGAATTCCCGGCGTTCCCGTCGCATCTCAAGAGGAGGCGCTCTCCACAGGAAAGGCGAGAGGAACTCCAAGGTCGTGCCACCATTCCAAGAGTCCCCCAGATGTGTCAGTCCATTCCAGAGGAACATGTTTTCCCTGCACTGCCTTGACGTTCAAGCCGAGGATCGACTCCCACCACGTGTGCACGTGGGACAGCCCTGTGGGAAAGCCTCGTGGGAAAGCCTCGTGGGAAAGACACGAGGGAAAACAATAGATCATTTGATCCACGCGGCGGACTGCGTGACACGGCTGCTACCGCTCTGGAGGAAAGCGCAAGTGCATGCCCGCATTCGAGACGAGGACTGACTCCCCTGGGGAGACTCCAGAAGTACCCCAAGATCCATGTCAGCACTGGAGAGGAATCCGCAGGTTCCGGCCCCGACTCCACACAAGGTCTTAGGCCCCGGCATCGAAGGGAGAGGAATCCCGAGAGGCCTCCGAGGAACTCGCATGGGGACTGGCCGTTCCTGAGGCCACCAGAGCGGGTCCCCGAGGTCCCCGTCGTAAGTCGAGAGCACCTGCCGCAACTCGAAAAAATCCAGAAGGTTTTGCCCTCCAGGCGAGATGAGGCCCATTTCCGCTGAGGCTGCTCGAGGCTAATCACATCTAACCACTGGAACTTCCAAAGGGTCCTTCACACCCTTGCTGCAACTCAAGAAGTTCCCCGGCATACCCGTCTCCCCTCGAGAGGAAGCACAAGGGTCCCGCACACATCCAGGGAAGCCCCGTTTCCGCCTCCCACCTAGAGATGAGGGATCCTTTCCCTGTTTCGAAAGGAAAGAATTCCCGGCGTTCCCGTCGCATCTCAAGAGGAGGCGCTCTCCACAGGAAAGGCGAGAGGAACTCCAGGGTCGTGTCACCATTCCAAGAGTCCCCCAGATGTGTCAGTCCATTCCAGAGAAACCTGTTTTCCCTGCACTGCCTTGACGTTCAAGCCGAGGATCGACTCCCACCACGTTTGCACGTTAGACAGCCCTGTGGGAAAGCCTCGTGGGAAAGCCTCGTGGGAAAGACTCGAGGGAAAACCATAGATCCTTTGATCCACGCGGCGGACTGCGTGACACTGCTGCTACCGCTCTGGAGGAAAGCGCAAGTGCATGCCCGCATTCGAGACGAGGACTGACTCCCTTGGGGAGACTCCAGAAGTACCCCAAGATCCATGTCAGCACTGGAGAGGAATCCTCAGGTTACGGCCCCGACTACACAAGGGTTAGGCCCCAGCATCGACGGGAGAGGAATCCCGAGAGGACCCGAGGAACTCGCATGGCGACTGGCCTTTCCTGAGGCCACCAGAGCGGGTCTCTGAGGTCCCCGTCGTAAGTCGAGAGCACCTGCCGCAACTCGAGAAAATCCAGGAGGTTTTGCTCTCCAGGCGAGATGAGGCCCATTTCCGCTGAGGCTTCTCGAGGCTAATCACTTCTAACCACTGGAACTTCCAAAGGGTCCTTCACACCCTTGCTGCAACTCAAGAAGTTCCCCGACATACCCGTCTCCACTCGAGAGGAAGCACGTGGGGTCCCGCACACATCCAGGGGAGCCCCGTTTCCGCCTCCTAGCTCGAGATGAGGGATCCTTTCCCTGTTTCATAGGGAAAGAATTCCCGGCGTTCCCGTCGCATCTCAAGAGGAGGCGCTCTCCACAGGAAAGGCGAGAGGAACTCCAGGGTCGTGCCACCATTCCAAGAGTCCCCCAGATGTGTCAGTCCATTCCAGAGGAACATGTTTTCCCTGCACTGCCTTGACGTTCAAGCCGAGGTTCGACTCCCACCACGTGTGCACGTGGGACAGCCCTGTGGGAAAGCCTCGTGGGAAAGCCTCGTGGGAAAGACACGAGGGAAAACAATAGATCCTTTGATCCACGCGGCGGACTGCGTGACACGGCTGCTACCGCTCGGGAGGAAAGCGCAAGTGCATGCCCGCATTCGAGACGAGGACTGACTCCCCTGGGGAGACTCCAGAAGTACCCCAAGATCCATGTCAGCACTGGAGAGGAATCCGCAGGTTCCGGCCCCGACTCCACACAAGGTCTTAGGCCCCGGCATCGACGGGAGAGAAATCCTGAGAGGCCCCCGAGGAACTCGCATGGGGACTGGCATTTCCTGAGGCCACCAGAACGGGTCCCTGAGGTCCCGATCGTAAGTCGAGAGCACCTGCCGCAACTCGAGAAAATCCAGGAGGTTTTGCCCTCCAGGCGAGATGAGGCCCATTTCCGCTGATGCTTCTCGAGGCTAATCACGTCTAACCACTGGAACTTCCAAAGGGTTCTTCACACCCTTGCTGCAACTCAAGAACTTCCCCGACATACCCGTCTCCACTCGAGAGGAAGCACGTGGGGTCCCGCACACATCCAGGGGAGCCCCGTTTCCGCCTCCTAGCTCGAGATGAGGGATCCTTTCCCTGTTTCGTAGGGAAAGAATTCCCGGGGTTCCCGTCGCATCTCAAGAGGAGGCGCTCTCCACAGGAAAGGCTAGAGGAACTCCAGGTTCGTGCCACCATTACAAGAGTCCCCCAGATGAGTCAGTCCATTCCAGAGGAACCTGTTTTCCCTGCACTGCCTTGACGTTCAAGCCGAGGATCCACTCCCACCACGTGTGCACGTGGGACAGCCCTGTGGGAAAGCCTCGTGGGAAAGCCTCGTGGGAAAGACTCGAGGGAAAACCATAGATCTTTTGATCCAAGCGGCGGACTGCGTGACACTGTTGCTACCGCTCTGGAGGAAAGCACAAGTGCATGCCCGCATTCGAGACGAGGACTGACTCCCCTGGGGAGACTCCAGAAATACCCCAAGATCCATGTCAGCACTGGAAGGAATCCTCAGGTTCCGGCCCCGACTCCACACAAGGTCTTAGGCCCCGGCATCGACGGGAGAGGAATCCGGAGAGGCACCCGAAGAACTCTCATGGGGACTGGCCTTTCCTGAGGCCACCAGAGCGTGTCGCCGAGGTCCCCATCGTAAGTCGAGAGCACATGCCGCAACTCGAGAAAATCCAGGAGGTTTTGCCCTCCAGGCGAGATGTGGCCCATTTCCGCTGAGGCTTCTGGAGGCTAATCACGTCTAACCACTGGAACTTCCAAAGGGTCCTTCACACCCTTACTGAAACTCAAGAAGTTCCCCGACATACCCGTCTCCACTCGAGAGGAAGCACGTGGGGTCCCGCACACATCCAGGGGAACCCCGTTTCCGCCTCCTAGCTCGAGATGAGGGATCCTTTCCCTGTTTCGTAGGGAAAGAATTCCCGGCGTTCCCGTCGCATCTCAAGAGGTGGCGCTCTCCACAGGAAAGGCGAGAGGAACTCCAGGGTCGTGCCACCATTCCAAGAGTCCCCCAGATGTGTCAGTCCATTCCAGAGGAACATGTTTTCCCTGCACTGCGTTGACGTTCAAGCCGAGGATCGACTTACACCACGTGTGCACGTGGGACAGCCCTGTGGGAAAGCCTCGTGGGAAAGCCTCGTGGGAAAGACACGAGGGAAAACAATAGATCCTCTGATCCACGCGGTGGACTGCGTGACACGGCTGCTACCGCTCTGGAGGAAAGCGCAAGTGCATGCCCGCATTCGAGACGAGGACTGACTCCCCTGGGGAGACTCCAGAAGTTCCCCAAGATCCATGTCTGCACTGGAGAGGAATCCGCAGGTTCCGACCCTGACTCCACACAAGGTCTTATGCCCCGGCATCGACGGGAGAGGAATCCTGAGAGGCCCCCGAGGAACTCGCATGGGGACTGGCCTTTCCTGAGGCCACCAGAGCGGGTCCCTGAGGTCCCGGTCGTAAGTCGAGAGCACCTGCCGCAACTCGAGAAAATCCAGGAGGTTTTGCCCTCCAGGCGAGATAAGGCCCAATTCACCTGAGGCTTCTCGAGGCTAATCACGTCTAACCACTGGAACTTCCAAAGGGTCCTTCCACCCTTGCTGCAACTCAAGAACTTCCCCGACATACCCGTCTCCACTCGAGAGGAAGCACCAGGGTCCCGCACACATCCAGGGGAGCCCCGTTTCCGCCTCCTAGCTCGAGATGAGGGATCCTTTCCCTGTTTTGTAGGGAAAGAATTCCCGGCGTTCCCGTCGCATCTCAAGAGGAGGCACTCTCCACAGGAAAGGCGAGAGGAACTCCAGGGTCGTGCCACCATTCCAAGAGTCCCCCAGATGTTTCAGTCCATTCCAGAGGAACCTGTTTTCCCTGAACTGCCTTGATGTTCAAGCCGAGGATCCACTCCCACCACGTGTGCACGTGGGACAGCCCTGTGGGAAAGCCTCGTGGGAAAGCCTCGTGGGAAAGACTCGAGGGAAAACCATAGATCCTTTGATCCACGCGGCGGACTGCGTGACACTGCTGCTACCGCTCTGGAGGAAAGCGCAAGTGCATGCCCGCATTCGAGACGAGGACTGACTCCCCTGGGGAGACTCCAGAAGTACCCCAAGATCCATGTCAGCACTGGAGAGGAATCCTCAGGTTCCGGCCCCGACTCCACACAAGGTCTTCGGCCCCAGCATCGACGGGAGAGGAATCCCGAGAGTCCCCCGAGGCACTCGCATGGGGACTGGCCTTTCCTGAGGCCACCAGAGCGGGTCCCTGACGTCCCCGTCGTTAGTCGAGAGCACCTGCCGCAACTCGAGAAAATCAAGGAAGTTTTGCCCTCCAGGCGAGATGAGGCCCATTTCCGCTGAGGTTTCTCGAGGCCAATCACATCTAACCACCGGAACTTCGAAAGGGTCCTTCACACCCTTGCTGCAACTCAAGAAGTTCCCCGACATACCTGTCTCCACTCGAGAGGAAGCACGAGGGTCCCGCACACATCCAGGGGAGCCCCGTTTCCGCCTCCCAGCTCGAGATGAGGGATCCTTTCACTGTTTTGTAGGGAAAGATTTCCCGGCGTTCCCTTCGCATCTCAAGAGGAGGCGCTCTCCACAGGAAGGGCGAAGGAACTCCAGGTCGTGCCACCATTCCAGGAGTCCCCCAGATATGTCAGTCCATTCCAGAGGAACCTGTTTTCCCTGCACTGCCTTGACGTTCAAGCCGAGGATCGTCTCCCACCACGTGTGCACGTGGGACAGCCCTGTGGGAAAGCCTCGTGGGAAAGCCTCATGGGAAAGACTCGAGGGAAAACGATAGATCCTTTGATCCAGGCGGCGGACTGCGTGACACTGCTGCTACTGCTCTGGAGGAAAGCTCAAGTGCATGCCCGCATTCCAGACGAGGACTGACTCCCCTGGGGAGACTCCAGAAGTACCCCAAGATCCATGTCAGCACTGGAGAGGAATCCTCAGGTTCCGGCCCCGACTCCACACAAGGTCTTAGGCCCCAGCATCGACGGGAGAGGAATCCCGAGAGGCCCCTGAGGAACTCGCATGGGGACTGGCCTTTCCTGAGGCCACCAGAGCGGGTCCCTGAGGTCCCCGTCGTAAGTCGAGAGCACCTGCCGCAACTCGAGAAAATCCAGGAGGTTTTGCCCTCCAGGCGAGATGAGGCCCATTTCCACTGAGGCTTCTCGAGGCTAATCACATCTAACCACTGGAACTTTCAAAGGGTCCTTCACACCCTTGCTGCAACTCAAGAAGTTCCCCGACATACCCGTCTCCACTCGAGAGGAAGCACGTCGGGTCCCGCACACATCCAGGGGAGCCCCGTTTCCGCCTCCTAACTCGAGATGAGGGATCCTTTCCCTGTTTCGTAGGGAAAGAATTCCCGGCGTTCCCGTCGCATCTCAAGAGGAGACGCTCTCCACAGGTGAGGCGAGAGGAACTCCTGGGTCGTGCCAACATTCTAAGAGACCCCCAGATGTGTCAGTCCATACCAGAGGAACCTGTTTTCCCTGCACTGCCTTGACGTTCAAGCCGAGGATCAACTCCCACCACGTGTGCGCGTGGGACAGCCCTGTGGGAAAGCCTCGTGGGAAAACCTCGTGGGAAAGACTCGAGGGAAAACCATAGATCCTTTGATCCACGCGGCGGACTGCGTGACACTGCTGATACCGCTCTGGAGGAAAGCGCAAATGCATGCCCGCATTCGAGACGAGGACTGACTCCCCTGGGGAGACTCCAGAAGTACCCCAAGATCCATGTCTCCACTGGAGAGGAATCCTCAGGTTCCGGCCCCGACTCCACACAAGGTCTTAGGCCCCGGCATCGACGGGAGAGGAATCCCGAGAGGACCCCGAGGAACTCGCATGGGGACTGGCCTTTCCAGAGGCCACCAGAGCGGGTCCCTGAGGTCCCCGTCGTAAGTCGAGAGCACCTGCCGCAACTCGAGAAAATCCAGGAGGTTATGCCCTCCAGGCGAGATGAGGCCCATTTCCGCTGAGGCTTCTCGAGGCTAATCACATCTAACCACTGGAACTTCCAAAGGGTCCTTCACACCCTTGCTGCAACTCAAGCAGTTCCGCGACATACCCGTCTCCACTCGAGAGGAAGCACGTGGTGTCCCGCACACATCCAGGGGAGCCCCGTTTCGCCTCCTAGCTCGAGATGAGGGATCCTTTCCCTGTTTCGTAGGGAAAGAATTCCCGGCGTTCCCGTCGCATCTCAAGAGGAGGCGCTCTCCACAGGAAAGGCGAGAGGAACTCCAGGGTCGTGCCACCATTCCAAGAGTCCCCCAGATGTGTCAGCCCATTCCAGAGGAACCTGTTTTCCCTGCACTGCCTTGACGTTCAAGCCGAGGATCGACTCCCACCACGTTTGCACGTGGGACAGCCTTGTGGGAAAGCCTGGTGGGAAAGCCTCGTGGGAAAGACTCGAGGGAAAACCATAGATCCTTTGATCCACGCGCCGGACTGCGTGACACTGCTGCTACCGCTCTGGAGGAAAGCGCAAGTGCATGCCCACATTCGAGACGAGTACTGACTCCCCTGGGGAGACTCCAGAAGTACCCCAAGATCCATGTCAGCACTGGAGAGGAATCCTCAGGTTCCGGCCCCGACTCCACACAAGGTCTTAGGCCCCGGCATCGACGGGAGAGGAATCCCGAGAGGCCCCCGAGGAACTCGCATGGGGACTGGCCTTTCCTGAGGCCACCAGAGCGGTTCCCTGAGGTCCCCGTCGTAAGTCGAGAGCACCTGGCGCAACTCGAGAAAATCCAGGAGGTTTTGCCCTCCAGGCGAGATGAGGCCCATTTCCGCTGAGGCTTCTCGAGGCCAATCACATCTAACCACTGGAACTTCCAAAGGGTCCTTCACACCATTGCTGCAACTCAAGAAGTTCCCCGACATACCCGTCTCCACTCGAGAGGAAGCAAGTGGGGTCTCTCACACATCCAGGGGAGCCCCGTTTCCGCCTCCTAGCTCGAGATGAGGGATCCTTTCCCTGTTTCGTAGGGAAAGAATTCCCGGCGTTCCAGTCGCATCTCAAGAGGAGGCGCTCTCCACAGGAAAGGCGAGAGGAACTCCAGGGTCGTGACACGATTCCAAGAGTCCCCCAGATGTGTCAGTCCATTCCAGAGGAACCTGTTTTCCCTGCACTGCCTTGACGTTCAAGCCGAGGATCGAGTCCCACCACGTGTGCACGTGGGACAGCCCTGTGGGAAAGCCTCGTGGGAAAGCCTCGTGGGAAAGACTCGAGGGAAACCCATAGATCCTTTGATCCACGCGGCGGACTGCGTGACACTGCTACTACCGCTCTGGAGGAAAGCGCAAGTGCATGCCCGCATTCGAGACGAGGACTGACTCCCCTGGGGAGACTCCAGAAGTACCCCAAGATCCATGTCAGCACTGGAGAGGAATCCTCAGGTTCCGGCCCCGACTCCACACAATGTCTTAGGCCCCGGCATCGACGGGAGAGGAATCCCGAGAGGCCCCCGAAGAACTCGCATGGGGACTGGCCTTTCCTGAGGCCACCAGAGCGGGTCCCTGAGGTCCCCGTCGTAAGTCGAGAGCACCTGCCGCAACTCGAGAAAATCCAGGAGGTTTTGCCCTCCAGGCGAGATGAGGCCCATTTCCGCTGAGGCTTCTCGAGGCCAATCACATCTAACCAATGGAACTTCCAAAGGGTCCTTCACACCACTGCTGCAACTCAAGAAGTTCCCCGACATACCCGTCTCCACTCGAGAGGAAGCAAGTGGGGTCCCTCACACATCCAGGGGAGCCCCGTTTCCGCCTCCTAGCTCGAGATGAGGGATCCTTTCCCTGTTTCGTAGGGAAAGATTTCCCGGCGTTCCAGTCGCATCTCAAGAGGAGGCGCTCTCCACAGGAAAGGCGAGAGGAACTCCAGGGTCGTGCCACCATTCCAAGAGTCCCCCAGATGTGTCAGCCCATTCCAGAGGAACCTGTTTTCCCTGCACTGCCTTGACGTTCAAGCCGAGGATCGACTCCCACCACGTTTGCACGTGGGACAGCCTTGTGGGAAAGCCTGGTGGGAAAGCCTCGTGGGAAAGACTCGAGGGAAAACCATAGATCCTTTGATCCACGCGGCGGACTGCGTGACACTGCTGCTACCGCTCTGGAGGAAAGCGCAAGTGCATGCCCACATTCGAGACGAGTACTGACTCCCCTGGGGAGACTCCAGAAGTACCCCAAGATCCATGTCAGCACTGGAGAGGAATCCTCAGGTTCCGGCCCCGACTCCACACAAGGTCTTAGGCCCCGGCATCGACGGGAGAGGAATCCCGAGAGGCCCCCGAGGAACTCGCATGGGGACTGGCCTTTCCTGAGGCCACCAGAGCGGGTCCCTGAGGTCCCCGTCGTAAGTCGGGAGCACCTGCCGCAACTCGAGAAAATCCAGGAGGTTTTGCCCTCCAGGCGAGATGAGGCCCATTTCCGCTGAGGCTTCTCAAGGCCAATCACATCTAACCACTGAAACTTCCAAAGGGTCTTTCACACCATTGCTACAACTCAAGAAGTTCCCCGACATACCCGTCTCTACTCGAGAGGAAGCACGTGGGGTCCCGCACACATCCAGGGGAGCCCCGTTTCCGCCTCCTAGCTCGAGATGAGGGATCCTTTCTCTGTTTCGTAGGGAAAGAATTCCCGGCGTTCCCGTCGCATCTCAAGAGGAGGCGCTCTCCACAGGAAAGGCGAGAGGAACTCCAGGGTCGTGACACCATTCCAAGAGTCCCCCAGATGTGTCAGTCCATTCCAGAGGAACCTGTTTTCCCTGCACTGCCTTGACGTTCAAGCCGAGGATCGACTCCCACCACGTGTGCACGTGGGACAGCCCTGTGGGAAAGCCCCGTGGGAAAGCCTCGTGGGAAAGACTCGAGGGAAAACCATAGATCCTTTGATCCACGCGGTGGACTGCGTGACACTGCTGCTACCGCTCTGGAGGAAAGCGCAAGTGCATGCCCGCATTCGAGACGAGGACTGACTCCCCTGGGGAGACTCCAGAAGTACCCCAAGATCCATTTCAGCACTGGAGAGGAATCCTCAGGTTCCGGCCCCGACTCCACACAAGGTCTTAGGCCCCGGCATCGACGGGAGAGGAATACCGAGACGCCCCCGAGGAACTCGCATGGGGACTGGCCTTTCCTGAGGCCACCAGAGCGGGTCCCTGAGGTCCCCGTCGTAAGTCGAAAGCACCTGCCGCAACTAGAGAAAATCCAGGAGGTTTTGCCCTCCAGGCGAGATGAGGCCCATTTCCGCTGAGGCTTCTCAAGGCCAATCACATCTAACCACTGAAACTTCCAAAGGGTCCTTCACACCATTGCTGCAACTCAAGAAGTTCCCCGACATACCCGTCTCTACTCGAGAGGAAGCACGTGGGGTCCCGCACACATCCAGGGGAGCCCCGTTTCCGCCTCCTAGCTCGAGATGAGGGATCCTTTCCCTGTTTCGTAGGGAAAGAATTCCCGGCGTTCCCGTCGCATCTCAAGAGGAGGCGCTCTCCACAGGAAAGGCGAGAGGAACTCCAGGGTCGTGACACCATTCCAAGAGTCCCCCAGATGTGTCAGTCCATTCCAGAGGAACCTGTTTTCCCTGCACTGCCTTGACGTTCAAGCCGAGGATCGACTCCCACCACGTGTGCACGTGGGACAGCCCTGTGGGAAAGCCTCGTGGGAAAGCCTCATGGGAAAGACTCGAGGGAAAACCATAGATCCTTTGATCCACGCGGCGGACTGCGTGACACTGCTGCTACCGCTCTGGAGGAAAGCGCAAGTGCATGCCCGCATTCGAGACGAGGACTGACTCCCCTGGGGAGACTCCAGAAGTACCCCAAGATCCATGTCAGCACTGGAGAGGAATCCTCAGGTTCCGGCCCCGACTCCACACAAGGTCTTAGGCCCCGGCATCGACGGGAGAGGAATCCCGAGAGGCCCCCGAGGAACTCGCATGGGGACTGGCCTTTCCTGAGGCCACCAGAGCGGGTCCCTGAGGTCCCCGTCGTAAGTCGAGAGCACCTGCCGCAACTCGAGAAAATCCAGGAGGTTTTGCCCTCCAGGCGTGATGAGGCCCATTTCCGCTGAGGCTTCTCGAGTCCAATCACATCTAACCACTGGAACTTCCAAAGGGTCCTTCACACCCTTGCTGCAACTCAAGAAGTTCCCCGACATACCCGTCTCCACTCGAGAGGAAGCACGTGGTGTCCCGCACACATCCAGGGGAGCCCCGTTTCCGCCTCCTAGCTCGAGATGAGGGATCCTTTCACTGTTTTGTAGGGAAAGAATTCCCGGCGTTCCCGTCGCATCTCAAGAGGAGGCGCTCTCCACAGGAAAGGCGAGAGGAACTCCAGGGTCGTACCACCATTCCGAGAGTCCCCCAGATGTATCAACCCATTCCAGAGGAACCTGTTTTCCCTGCACTGCCTTGACGTTCAAGCCGAGGATCGACTCCCACCACGTGTGCACGTGGGACAGCCCTGTGGGAAAGCCTCGGGGGAAAGCCTCGTGGGAAAGACTCGAGGGAAAACCATAGATCCTTTGATCCACGCGGCGGACTGCGTGACACTGCTGCTACCGCTCTGGAGGAAAGCGCATGTGCATGCCCGCATTCGAGACGAGGACTGACTTCCTTGGGGAGACTCCAGAAGTACCCCAAGATCCCTGTCAGCACTGGGGAGGAATCCTCAGGTTCAGGCCCCGACTCCACACAAGGTCTTAGGCCCCGGCATCGACGGGAGAGGAATCCCGAGAGGCCCCCGAGGAACTCGCATGGGGACTGGCCTTTCCTGAGGCCACCAGAGCGGGTCCCTGAGTTCCCATCGTAAGTCGAGAGCACCTGCCGCAACTCGAGAAAATCCAGGAGGTTTTGTCCTCCAGGCGAGATGAGGCCCATTTCCGCTGAGGCTTCTCGAGGCCAATCACATCTAACCACTGGAACATCCAAAGGGTCCTTCACACCCTTGCTGCAACTCAAGAAGTTCCCCGACATACCCGTCTCCACTCGAGAGGAAGCACGTGGTGTCCCGCACACATCCAGGGGAGCCCCGTTTCCGCCTCCTAGCTCGAGATGAGGGATCCTTTCCCTGTTTCGTAGGGAAAGAATTCCCGGCGTTCCCGTCGCATCTCAAGAGGAGGCGCTCTCCACAGGAAAGGCGAGAGGAACTCCAGGGTCGTGACACCATTCCAAGAGTCCCCCAGATGTGTCAGTCCATTCCAGAGGAACCTGTTTTCCCTGCACTGCCTTGACGTTCAAGCGGAGGATCGACTCCCACCACTTGTGCACGTGGGACAGCCCTGTGGGAAAGCCTCGTGGGAAAGCCTCGTGGGAAAGACTCGAGGGAAAACCATAGATCCTTTGATCCACGCGGCGGACTGCGTGACACTGCTGCTACCGCTCTGGAGGAAAGCGCAAGTGCATGCCCGCATTCGAGACGAGGACTGACTTCCCTGGGGAGACTCCAGAAGTACCCCAAGATCCATGTCAGCACTGGAGAGGAATCCTCAGGTTCCGGCCCCGACTCCACACAAGGTCTTAGGCCCCGGCATCGACGGGAGAGGAATCCCGAGAGGCCCCCAGGGAACTCGCATGGGGACTGGCCTTTCCTGAGGCCACCAGAGCGGGTCCCTGAGGTCCCCGTCGTAAGTCGAGAGCACCTGCCGCAACTCGAGAAAATCCAGGAGGTTTTGCCCTCCAGGCGAGATGAGGCCCATTTCCGCTGAGGCTTCTCGAGGCCAATCACATCTAACCACTGGAACTTCCAAAGGGTCCTTCACACCCTTGCTGCAACTCAAGAAGTTCCCCGACATACCCGTCTCCACTCGAGAGGAAGCACGTGGGGTCCAGCACACATCCAGGGGAGCCCCGTTTCCGCCTCCTAGCTCGAGATGAGCGATCCTTTCCCTGTTTCGTAGGGAAAGAATTCCCGGCATTCCCGTCGCATCTCAAGAGGAGGCGCTCTCCACAGGAAAGGCGAGAGGAACTCCAGGGTCGTGCCACCATTCCAAGAGTCCCCCAGATGTGTCAGTCCATTCCAGAGGAACCTGTTTTCCCTGCACTGCCTTGACGTTCAAGCCGAGGATCGACTCCCACCACGTGTGCACGTGGGACAGCCCTGTGGGAAAGCCTCCTGGGAAAGCCTCGTGGGAAAGACTCGAGGGAAAACCATAGATCCTTTGATCCACGCGGCGGACTGCGTGACACTGCTGCTACCGCTCTGGAGGAAAGCGCAAGTGCATGCCCGCATTCGAGACAAGGACTGACTCCCCTGGGGAGACTCCAGAAGTACCCCAAGATCCATGTCAGCACTGGAGAGGAATCCTCAGGTTCCGGCCCCGACTCCACACAAGGTCTTAGGCCCCGGCATCGACGGGAGAGGAATCCCGAGAGGCCCCCGAGGAACTCGCATGGGGACTGGCCTTTCCTGAGGCCACCAGAGCGGGTCCCTGAGGTCCCCGTCGTAAGTCGAGAGCACCTGCCGCAACTCGAGAAAATCCAGGAGGTTTTACCCTCCAGGCGAGATGAGGCCCATTTCCCCTGAGGCTTCTCGAGGCTAATCACGTCTAACCACTGGAACTTCCAAAGGGTCCTTCACACCCTTGCTGCAACTCAAGAAGTTCCCCGACATACCCGTCTCCACTCGAGAGGAAGCACGTGGGGTCCCGCACACATCCAGGGGAGCCCCGTTTCCGCCTCCTAGCTCGAGATGAGGGATCCTTTCCCTGTTTCGTAGGGAAAGAATTCCCGGCGTTCCCGTCGCATCTCAAGAGGAGGCGCTCTCCACAGGAAAGGCGAGAGGAACTCCAGGGTCGTGCCACCATTCCAAGAGTCCCCCAGATGTGTCAGTCCATTCCAGAGGAACCTGTTTTCCCTGCACTGCCTTGACGTTCAAGCCGAGGATCGACTCCCACCACGTGTGCACGTGGGACAGCCCTGTGGGAAAGCCTCGTGGGAAAGAATCGTGGGAAAGACTCGAGGGAAAACCATAGATCCTTTGATCCCGCGGCGGACTGCGTGACACTGCTGCTACCGCTCTGAAGGAAAGCGCAAGTGCATGCCCGCATTCGAGACGAGGACTGACTCCCCTGGGGAGACTCCAGAAGTACCCCAAGATCCATGTCAGCACTGGAGAGGAATCCTCAGGTTCCGGCCCCGACTCCACACAAGGTCTTAGGCCCCGGCATCGACGGGAGAGGAATCCCGAGAGGCCCCCGAGGAACTCGCATGGGGACTGGCCTTTCCTGAGGCCACCAGAGCGGGTCCCTGAGGTCCCCGTCGTAAGTCGAGAGCACCTGCCGCAACTCGAGAAAATCCAGGAGGTTTTGCCCTCCAGGCGAGATGAGGCCCATTTCCGCTGAGGCTTCTCGAGGCGAATCACGTCTAACCACTGGAACTTCCAAAGGGTCCTTCACACCCTTGCTGCAACTCAAGAAGTTCCCCGACATACCCGTCTCCACTCGAGAGGAAGCACGTGGGGTCCAGCACACATCCAGGGGAGCCCCGTTTCCGCTTCCTAGCTCGAGATGAGCGATCCTTTCCCTGTTTCGTAGGGAACGAATTCCCGGCATTCCCGTCGCATCTCAAGAGGAGGCGCTCTCCACAGGAAAGGCGAGAGGAACTCCAGGGTCGTGCCACCATTCCAAGAGTCCCCCAGATGTGTCAGTCCATTCCAGAGGAACCTGTTTTCCCTGCACTGCCTTGACGTTCAAGCCGAGGATCGACTCCCACCACGTGTGCACGTGGGACAGCCCTGTGGGAAAGCCTGGTGGGAAAGCCTCGTGGGAAAGACTCGAGGGAAAACCATAGATCGTTTGATCCAGGTGACGGACTGCGTGACACTGCTGCTACCGCTCTGGAGGAAAGCGCAAGTGCATGCCCGCATTCGAGACGAGGACTGACTCCCCTGGGGAGACTCCAGAAGTACCCCAAGATCCATGTCAGCACTGGAGAGGAATCCTCAGGTTCCGGCCCCGACTCCACACAAGGTCTTAGGCCCCGGCATCGACGGGAGAGGAATCCCGAGAGGCCCCCGAGGAACTCGCATGGGGACTGGCCTTTCCTGAGGCCACCAGAGCGGGTCCCTGACGTCCCCGTCGTAAGTCGAGAGCACCTGCCGCAACTCGAGAAAATCCATGAGGTTTTGCCCTCCAGGCGAGATGAGGCCCATTTCCGCTGAGGCTTCTCGAGGCGAATCACGTCTAACCACTGGAACTTCCAAAGGGTCCTTCACACCCTTGCTGCAACTCAAGAAGTTCCCCGACATACCCGTCTCCACTCGAGAGGAAGCACGTGGGGTCCCGCACACATCCAGGGAAGCCCCGTTTCCGCCTCCTAGCTCGAGATGAGGGATCCTTTCCCTGTTTCGTAGGGAAAGAATTCCCGGCGTTCCCGTCGCATCTCAAGAGGAGGCGCTCTCCACAGGAAAGGCGAGAGGAACTCCAGGGTCGTGCCACCATTCCAAGAGTCCCCCAGATGTGTCAGTCCATTCCAGAGGAACCTGTTTTCCCTGCACTGCCTTGACGTTCCAGCCGAGGATCCACTCCCACCACGTGTGCACGTGGGACAGCCCTGTGGGAAAGCCTCGTGGGAAAGCCTCGTGGGAAAGACTCGAGGGAAAACCATAGATCCTTTGATCCATTCGGCGGACTGCGTGACACTGCTGCTACCGCTCTGGAGGAAAGCGCAAGTGCATGCCCGCATTCGAGACGAGGACTGACGCCCCTGGGGAGACTCCAGAAGTACCCCAAGATCCATGTCAGCACTGGAGAGGAATCCTCAGGTTCCGGCCCCGACTCCACACAAGGTCTTAGGCCCCGGCATCGACGGGAGAGGAATCCCGAGAGGCCCCCGAGGAACTCGCATGCGGACTGGCCTTTCCTGAGGCCACCAGAGCGGGTCCCTGAGGTCCCCGTCGTAAGTCGAGAGCACCTGCCGCAACTCGAGAAAATCCAGGAGGTTTTGCCCTCCAGGCGAGATGAGGCCCATTTCCGCTGAGGCTTCTCGAGGCTAATCACGTCTAACCACTGGAACTTCCAAAGGGTCCTTCACACCCTTGCTGCAACTCAAGAAGTTCCCCGACATACCCGTCTCCACTCGAGAGGAAGCACGTGGGGTCCCGCACACATCCAGGGGAGCCCCGTTTCCGCCTCCTAGCTCGAGATGAGGGATCCTTTCCCTGTTTCGTAGGGAAAGCATTCCCGGCGTTCCCGTCGCATCTCAAGAGGAGGCGCTCTCCACAGTAAAGGCGAGAGGAACTCCAGGGTCGAGCCACCATTCCAACAGTCCCCCAGATGTGTCAGTCCATTCCAGAGGAACCTGTTTTCCCTGCACTGCCTTGACGTTCAAGCCGAGGATCCACTCCCACCACGTGTGCACGTGGGACAGCCCTGTGGGAAAGCCTGGTGGGAAAGCCTCGTGGGAAAGACTCGAGGGAAAACCATAGATCGTTTGATCCACGCGGCGGACTGCGTGACACTGCTGCTACCGCTCTGGAGGAAAGCGCAAGTGCATGCCCGCATTCGAGACGAGGACTGACTCCCCTGGGGAGACTCCAGAAGTACCCCAAGATCCATGTCAGCACTGGAGAAGAATCCTCAGGTTCCGGCCCCGACTCCACACAAGGTCTTAGGCCCCGGCATCGACGGGAGAGGAATCCCGAGACGCCCCCGAGGAACTCGCATGGGGACTGGCCTTTCCTGAGGCCACCAGAGCGGGTCCCCGATGTCCCCGTCGTAAGTGGAGAGCACCTGCCGCAACTCGAGAAAATCCAGGAGGTTTTGCCCTCCAGGCGAGATGAGGCACATTTCCGCTGAGGCTTCTCGAGGCTAATCACGTCTAACCACCTGAATTTCCAAAGGGTCCTTCACACCCTTGCTGCAACTCAAGAAGTTCCCCGACATACCCGTCTTCACTCGAGAGGAAGCACGTGGGGTCCCGCACACATCCAGGGGAGCCCCGTTTCCGCCTCCTAGCTCGAGATGAGGGATCCTTTCCCTGTTTCGTAGGGAAAGAATTCCCGGCGTTCCCGTCGCATCTCAAGAGGAGGCGCTCTCCACAGGAAAGGCGAGAGGAACTCCAGGGTCGTGCCACCATTCCAAGAGTCCCCCAGATGTGTCAGTCCATTCCAGAGGAACCTGTTTTCCCTGAACTGCCTTGACGTTCAAGCCGAGGATCCACTCCCACCATGTGTGCACGTGGGACAGCCCTGTGGGAAAGCCTCGTGGGAAAGCCTCGTGGGAAAGACTCGAGGGAAAACCATAGATCCTTTGATCCACGCGGCGGACTGCGTGACACTGCTGCTACCGCTCTGGAGGAAAGCGCAAGTGCATGCCCGCATTCGAGACGAGGACTGACTCCCCTGGGGAGACTCCAGAAGTACCCCAAGATCCATGTCAGCACTGGAGAGGAATCCTCAGGTTCCGGCCCCGACTCCACACAAGGTCTTAGGCCCCGGCATCGACGGGAGAGGCATCCCGAGAGGCCCCCGAGTAACTCGCATGGGGACTGGCCTTTCCTGAGGCCACCAGAGCGGGTCCCTGAGGTCCCCGTCGTAAGTCGAGAGCACCTGCCGCAACTCGAGAAAATCCAGGAGGTTTTGCCCTCCAGGCGAGATGAGGCCCATTTCCCCAGAGGCTTCTCGAGGCTAATCACGTCTAACCACTGGAACTTCCAAAGGGTCCTTCACACCCTTGCTGCAACTCAAGAAGTTCCCCGACATACCCGGCTCCACTGGAGAGGAAGCACGTGGGGTCACGCACACATCCAGGGGAGCCCCGTTTCCGCCTCCTAGCTCGAGATGAGGGATCCTTTCCCTGTTTCGTAGGGAAAGAATTCCCGGCGTTCCCGTCGCATCTCAAGAGGAGGCGCTCTCCACAGGAAAGGCGAGAGGAACTCCAGGGTCGTGCCACCATTCCAAGAGTCCCCCAGATGTGTCAATCCATTCCAGAGGAACCTGTTTTCCCTGCACTGCCTTGACGTTCAAGCCGAGGATCGACTCCCACCACGTGTGCACGTGGGACAGCCCTGTGGGAAAGCCTCGTGGGAAAGCCTCGTGGGAAAGACTCGAGGGAAAACCATAGATCCTTTGATCCACGCGGCGGACTGCGTGACACTGCTGCTACCGCTCTGGAGGAAAGCGCAAGTGCATGCCCGCATTCGAGACGAGGACTGACTCCCCTGGGGAGACTCCAGAAGTACCACAAGATCCATGTCAGCACTGGAGAGGAATCCTCAGGTTCCGGCCCCGACTCCACACAAGGTCTTAGGCCCCGGCATCGACCAGAGAGGAATCCCGAGACGCCCCCGAGGAACTCGCATGGGGACTGGCCTTTCCTGAGGCCACCAGAGCGGGTCCCTGAGGTCCGCGTCGTAAGTCGAGAGCACCTGCCGCAACTCGAGAAAATCCAGGAGGTTTTGCCCTCCAGGCGAGATGAGGCCCATTTCCGCTGAGGCTTCTCGAGGCTATTCACGTCTAAACACTGGAACTTCCAAAGGGTCCTTCACACCCTTGCTGCAACTCAAGAAGTTCCCCGACATACCCGTCTCCACTCGAGAGGAAGCACGTGGGGTCCCGCACACATCCAGGGGAGCCCCGTTTCCGCCTCCTAGCTCGAGATGAGGGATCCTTTCCCTGTTTCGTAGGGAAAGCATTCCCGGCGTTCCCGTCGCATCTCAAGAGGAGGCGCTCTCCACAGTAAAGGCGAGAGGAACTCCAGGGTCGAGCCACCATTCCAACAGTCCCCCAGATGTGTCAGTCCATTCCAGAGGAACCTGTTTTCCCTGCACTGCCTTGACGTTCAAGCCGAGGATCCACTCCCACCATGTGTGCACGTGGGACAGCCCTGTGGGAAAGCCTCGTGGGAAAGCCTCGTGGGAAAGACTCGAGGGAAAACCATAGATCCTTTGATCCACGCGGCGGACTGCGTGACACTGCTGCTACCGCTCTGGAGGAAAGCGCAAGTGCATGCCCGCATTCGAGACGAGGACTGACTCCCCTGGGGAGACTCCAGAAGTACCCCAAGATCCATGTCAGCACTGGAGAGGAATCCTCAGGTTCCGGCCCCGACTCCACACAAGGTCTTAGGCCCCGGCATCGACGGGAGAGGAATCCCGAGAGGCCCCCGAGGAACTCGCATGGGGACTGGCCTTTCCTGAGGCCACCAGAGGGGGTCCCTGAGGTCCCCGTCGTAAGTCGAGAGCACCTGCCGCAACTCGAGAAAATCCAGGAGGTTTTGCCCTCCAGGCGAGATGAGGCCCATTTCCGCAGAGGCTTCTCGAGGCTAATCACGTCTAACCACTGGAACTTCCAAAGGGTCCTTCACACCCTTGCTGCAACTCAAGAAGTTCCCCGACATACCCGGCTCCACTCGAGAGGAAGCACGTGGGGTCCCGCACACATCCAGGGGAGCCCCGTTTCCGCCTCCTAGCTCGAGATGAGGGATCCTTTCCCTGTTTCGTAGGGAAAGAATTCCCGGCGTTCCCGTCGCATCTCAAGAGGAGGCGCTCTCCACAGGAAAGGCGAGAGGAACTCCAGGGTCGTGCCACCATTCCAAGAGTCCCCCAGATGTGTCAGTCCATTCCAGAGGAACCTGTTTTCCCTGCACTGCCTTGACGTTCAAGCCGAGGATCCACTCCCACCACGTGTGCACGTGGGACAGCCCTGTGGGAAAGCCTCGTGGGAAAGCCTCGTGGGAAAGACTCGAGGGAAAACTATAGATCCTTTGATCCACGCGGCGGACTGCGTGACACTGCTGCTACCGCTCTGGAGGAAAGCGCAAGTGCATGCCCGCATTCGAGACGAGGCCTGACTCCCCTGGGGAGACTCCAGAAGTACCCCAAGATCCATGTCAGCACTGGAGAGGAATCCTCAGGTTCCGGCCCCGACTCCACACAAGGTCTTAGGCCCCGGCATCGACGGGAGAGGAATCCCGAGAGGCCCCCGAGGAACTCGCATGGGGACTGGTCTTTTCTGAGGCCACCAGAGCGGGTCCCTGAGGTCCGCGTCGTAAGTCGAGAGCACCTGCCGCAACTCGAGAAAATCCAGGAGGTTTTGCCCTCCAGGCGAGATGAGGCCCATTTCCGCTGAGGCTTCTCGAGGCTAATCACGTCTAACCACTGGAACTTCCAAAGGGTCCTTCACACCCTTGCTGCAACTCAAGAAGTTCCCCGACATACCCGTCTCCACTCGAGAGGAAGCACGTGGGGTCCCGCACACATACAGGGGAGCCCCGTTTCCGCCTCCTAGCTCGAGATGAGGGATCCTTTCCCTGTTTCGTAGGGAAAGAATTCCCGGCGTTCCCGTCGCATCTCAAGAGGAGGCGCTCTACACAGGAAAGGCGAGAGGAACTCCAGGGTCGTGCCACCATTCCAAGAGTCCCCCAGATGTGTCAGTCCATTCCAGAGGAACCTGTTTTCCCTGCACTGCCTTGACGTTCAAGCCGAGGATCCACTCCCACCACGTGTGCACGTGGGACAGCCCTGTGGGAAACCCTCGTGGGAAAGCCTCGTGGGAAAGACTCGAGGGAAAACCATAGATCCTTTGATCCACGCGGCGGACTGCGTGACACTGCTGCTACCGCTCTGGAGGAAAGCGCAAGTGCATGCCCGCATTCGAGACGAGGACTGACTCCCCTGGGAAGACTCCAGAAGTACCCCAAGATCCATATCAGCACTGGAGAGGAATCCTCAGGTTCCGGCCCCGACTCCACACAAGGTCTTAGGCCCCGGCATCGACGGGAGAGGAATCCCGAGAGGCCCCCGAGGAACTCGCATGGGGACTGGCCTTTCCTGAGGCCACCAGAGCGGGTCCCTGAGGTCCCCGTCGTAAGTCGAGAGCACCTGCCGCAACTCGAGAAAATCCAGGAGGTTTTGCCCTCCAGGCGAGATGAGGCCCATTTCCCCTGAGGCTTCTCGAGGCGAATCACGTCTAACCACTGGAACTTCCAAAGGGTCCTTCACACCCTTGCTGCAACTCAAGAAGTTCCCCGACATATCCGTCTCCACTCGAGAGGAAGCACGTGGGGTCCCGCACACATCCAGGGGAGCCCCGTTTCCGCCTCCTAGCTCGAGATGAGGGATCCTTTCCCTGTTTCGTAGGGAAAGAATTCCCGGCGTTCCCGTCGCATCTCAAGAGGAGGCGCTCTCCACAGGAAAGGCGAGAGGAACTCCAGGGTCGTGCCACCATTCCAAGAGTCCCCCAGATGTGTCAGTCCATTCCAGAGGAACCTGTTTTCCCTGCACTGCCTTGACGTTCAAGCCGAGGATCCACTCCCACCACGTGTGCACGTGGGACAGCCCTGTGGGAAAGCCTCGTGGGAAAGCCTCGTGGGAAAGACTCGAGGGAAAACCATAGATCCTTTGATCCACGCGGCGGACTGCGTGACACTGCTGCTACCGCTCTGGAGGAAAGCGCAAGTGCATGCCCGCATTCGAGACGAGGACTGACTCCCCTGGGGAGACTCCAGAAGTACCCCAAGTTCCATGTCAGCACTGGAGAGGAATCCTCAGGTTCCGGCCCCGACTCCACACAAGGTCTTAGGCCCCGGCATCGACGGGAGAGGAATCCCGAGAGGCCCCCGAGGAACTCGCATGGGTACTGGCCTTTCCTGAGGCCACCAGAGCGGGTCCCTGAGGTCCCCGTCGTAAGTCGAGAGCACCTGCCGCAACTCGAGAAAATCCAGGAGGTTTTGCCCTCCAGGCGAGATGAGGCCCATTTCCGCTGAGGCTTATCGAGGCGAATCACGTCTAACCACTGGAACTTCCAAAGGGTCCTTCACACCCTTGCTGCAAATCAAGAAGTTCCCCGACATACCCGTCTCCACTCGAGAGGAAGCAGGCGGGGTCCCGCACACATCCAGGGGAGCCCCGATTCCGCCTCCTAGCTCGAGATGACGGATCCTTTCCCTGTTTCGTAGGGAAAGAATTCCCGGCGTTCCCGTCGCATCTCAAGAGGAGGCGCTCTCCACAGGAGAGGCGAGAGGAACTCCAGGGTCGTGCCACCATTCCAAGAGTCCCCAAGATGTGTCAGTCTATTCCAGAGGAACCTGTTTTCCCTGCACTGCCTTGACGTTCAAGCCGAGGATCCACTCCCACCACGTGTGCACGTGGGACAGCCCTGTGGGAAAGCCTCGTGGGAAAGCCTCGTGGGAAAGACTCGAGGGAAAACTATAGATCCTTTGATCCACGCGGCGGACTGCGTGACACTGCTGCTACCGCTCTGGAGGAAAGCGCAAGTGCATGCCCGCATTCGAGACGAGGCCTGACTCCCCTGGGGAGACTCCAGAAGTACCCCAAGATCCATGTCAGCACTGGAGAGGAATCCTCAGGTTCCGGCCCCGACTCCACACAAGGTCTTAGGCCCCGGCATCGACGGGAGAGGAATCCCGAGAGGCCCCCGAGGAACTCGCATGGGGACTGGCCTTTCCTGAGGCCACCAGAGCGGGTCCCTGAGGTCCCCGTTGTAAGTCGAGAGCACCTGCCGCAACTCGAGAAAATCCAGGAGGTTTTGCCCTCCAGGCGAGATGAGGCCCATTTCCGCTGAGGCTTCTCGAGGCTAATCACGTCTAACCACTGGAACTTCCAAAGGGTCCTTCACACCCTTGCTGCAACTCAAGAAGTTCCCCGACATACCCGTCTCCACTCGAGAGGAAGCACGTGGGGTCCTGCACACATCCAGGGGAGCCCCGTTTCCGCCTCCTAGCTCGAGATGAGGGATCCTTTCCCTGTTTCGTAGGGAAAACATTCCCGGCGTTCCCGTCGCATCTCAAGAGGAGGCGCTCTCCACAGTAAAGGCGAGAGGAACTCCAGGGTCGAGCCACCATTCCAAGAGTCCCCCAGATGTGTCAGTCCATTCCAGAGGAACCTGTTTTCCCTGCACTGCCTTGACGTTAAAGCCGAGGATCCACTCCCACCAGGTGTGCACGTGGGACAGCCCTGTGGGAAAGCCTCGTGGGAAAGCCTCGTGGGAAAGACTCGAGGGAAAACCATAGATCCTTTGATCCACGCGGCGGACTGCGTGACACTGCTGCTACCGCTCTGGAGGAAAGCGCAAGTGCATGCCCGCATTCGAGACGAGGACTGACTCCCCTGGGGAGACTCCAGAAGTACCCCAAGATCCATGTCAGCACTGGAGAGGAATCCTCAGGTTCCGGCCCCGACTCCACACAAGGTCTTAGGCCCCGGCATCGACCAGAGAGGAATCCCGAGAGGCCCCCGAGGAACTCGCATGGGGACTGGCCTTTCCTGAGGCCACCAGAGGGGGTCCCTGAGGTCCCCGTCGTAAGTCGAGAGCACTTGCCGCAACTCGAGAAAATCCAGGAGGTTTTGCCCTCCAGGCGAGATGAGGCCCATTTCCGCTGAGGCTTCTCGAGGCTAATCACGTCTAACCACTGGAACTTCCAAAGGGTCCTTCACACCCTTGCTGCAACTCAAGAAGTTCCCCGACATACCCGTCTCCACTCGAGAGGAAGCACGTGGTGTCCCGCACACATCCAGGGGAGCCCCGTTTCCGCCTCCTAGCTCGAGATGAGGGATCCTTTCCCTGTTTCGTAGGGAAAGAATTCCCGGCATTCCCGTCGCATCTCAAGAGGAGGCGCTCTCCACAGGAAAGGCGAGAGGAACTCCAGGGTCGTGCCACCATTCCAAGAGTCCCCCAGATGTGTCAGTCCATTCCAGAGGAACCTGTTTTCCCTGCACTGCCTTGACGTTCAAGCCGAGGATCCACTCCCAACACGTGTGCACGTGGGACAGCCCTGTGGGAAAGCCTCGTGGGAAAGCCTCGTGGGAAAGACTCGAGGGAAAACCATAGATCCTTTGATCCAGGCGGCGGACTGCGTGACACTGCTGCTACCGCTCTGGAGGAAAGCGCAAGTGCATGCCCGCATTCGAGACGAGGACTGACGCCCCTGGGGAGACTCCAGAAGTACCCCAAGATCCATGTCAGCACTGGAGAGGAATCCTCAGGTTCCGGCCCCGACTCCACACAAGGTCTTAGGCCCCAGCATCGACGGGAGAGGAATCCCGAGAGGCCCCCGAGGAACTCGCATGGGGACTGGCCTTTCCTGAGGCCACCAGAGCGGGTCCCTGAGGTCCCCGTCGTAAGTCGAGAGCACCTGCCGCAACTCGAGAAAATCCAGGAGGTTTTGCCCTACAGGCGAGATGAGGCCCATTTCCGCTGAGGCTTCTCGAGGCTAATCACGTCTAACCACTGGAACTTCCAAATGGTCCTTCACACCCTTGCTGCAACTCAATAAGTTCCCCGACATACCCGTCTCCACTCGAGAGGAAGCACGTGGGGTCCCGCACACATCCAGGGGAGCCCCGTTTCCAACTCCTAGCTCGAGATGAGGGATCCTTTCCCTGTTTCCTAGGGAAAGAATTCCCGGCGTTCCCGTCGCATCTCAAGAGGAGGCGCTCTCCACAGGAAAGGCGAGAGGAACTCCAGGGTCGTGCCACCATTCCAAGAGTCCCCCAGATGTGTCAGTCCATTCCAGAGGAACCTGTTTTCCATGCACTGCCTTGACGTTCAAGCCGAGGATCCACTCCCACCACGTGTGCACGTGGGACAGCCCTGTGGGAAAGCCTCGTGGGAAAGCCTCGTGGGAAAGACTCGAAGGAAAACCATAGATCCTTTGATCCACGCGGCGGATTGCGTGACACTGCTGCTACCGCTCTGGAGGAAAGCGCAAGTGCATGCCCGCATTCGAGACGAGGACTGACTCCCCTGGGGAGACTCCAGAAGTACCCCAAGATCCATGTCAGCACTGGAGAGGAATCCTCAGGTTCTGGCCCCGACTCCACACAAGGTCTTAGGCCCCAGCATCGACGGGAGAGGAATCCCGAGAGGACCCGAGGAACTCGCATGGGGACTGGCCTTTCCTGAGGCCACCAGAGCGGGTCTCTGAGGTCCCCGTCGTAAGTCGAGAGCACCTGCCGCAACTCGAGAAAATCCAGGAGGTTTTGCTCTCCAGGCGAGATGAGGCCCATTTCCGCTGAGGCTTCTCGAGTCTAATCACGTCTAACCACTGGAAATTCCAAAGGGTCCTTCACACCCTTGCTGCAACTCAAGAACTTCCCCGACATACCCGTCTCCACTCGAGAGGAAGCACGTGGGGTCCCGCACACATCCAGGGGAGCCCCGTTTCCGCCTCCTAGCTCGAGATGAGGGATCCTTTCCCTGTTTCGTAGGGAAAGAATTCCCGGCGTTCCCGAAGAGGTGGCGCTCTCCACAGGAAAGGAGAGAGGAACTCCAGGGTCGTGGCACCATTCCAAGAGACCCCCAGATGTGTCAGTCCATTCCAGAGGAACCTGTTTTCCCTGCACTGCCTTGACGTTCAAGCCGAGGATCGACTCCCAGCACGTGTGCGCGTGGAACAGCCCTGTCGGAAAGCCTCGTGGGAAAGCCTCGTGGGAAAGACTCGAGGGAAAACCATAGATCCTTTGATCCACGCGGCGGACTGCGTGACACTGCTGCTACCGCTCTGGAGGAAAGCGCAAGTGCATGCCCGCATTCGAGACGAGGACTGACTCCCCTGGGGAGACTCCAGAAGTACCCCAAGATCCATGTCAGCACTGGAGAGAAATCCTCACGTTCGGACCCCGACTCCACACAAGGTCTTAGGCCCCGTCATCGACGGGAGAGGAATCCCGAGAGGCCCCCGAGGAACTCGCATGGGGACTGGCCTTTCCTTAGGCCACCAGAGCGGGTCCCTGAGGTCCCCGTCGTAAGTCGAGAGCACCTGCCGCAACTCGAGAAAATCCAGGAAGTTTTGCCCTCCAGGCGAGATGAGCCCCATTTCCGCTGAGGCTTCTCGAGGCCAATCACATCTAACCACTGGAACTTCCAAAGGGTCCTTCACACCCTTGCTGCAACTCAAGAAGTTCCCCCACATACCCGTCTCCACTCGAGAGGAAGCATCAGGGTCCCGCACACATCCAGGGGAGCCCCGTTTCCGCCTCCTAGCTCGAGATGAGGGATCCTTTCCCTGTTTTGTAGGGAAAGAATTCCCGGCGTTCCCGTCGCATCTCAAGAGGAGGCGCTCTCCACAGGAAAGGCGAGAGGAACTCCAGGGTCGTGCCACCATTCCAAGAGTCCCCCAGATGTGTCAGTCCATTCCAGAGGAACCTGTTTTCCCTGCACTGCCTTGACGTTCAAGCCGAGGATCGACTCCCACCACGTGTGCACGTGGGACAGCCCTGTGGGAAAGCCTCGTGGGAAAGCCTCGTGGGAAAGACTCGAGGGAAAACCATAGATCCTTTGATCCACGCGGCGGACTGCGTGACACTGCTGCTACCGCGCTCGAGGAAAGCGCAAGTGCATGCCCGCATTCGAGACGAGGACTGACTCCCCTGGGGAGACTCCAGAAGTACCCCAAGATCCATGTCAGCACTGGAGAGGAATCCTCAGGTTCTGGCCCCGACTCCACACAAGGTCTTAGGCCCCGGCATCGACGGGAGAGGAATCCCGAGACGCCCCCGAGGAACTCGCATGGGGACTGGCCTTTCCTGAGGCCACCAGAGCGGGTCCCTGAGGTCCCCGTCGTAAGTCGAGAGCACCTGCCGCAACTCGAGAAAATCCAGGAGGTTTTGCCCTCCAGGCGAGATGAGGCCCATTTCCGCTGAGGCTTCTCGAGGCCAATCACATCTAACCACTGGAACTTCCAAAGGGTCCTTCACACCCTTGCTGCAACTCAAGAAGTTCCCCGACCTACCCGTCTCCACTCGAGAGGAAGCACGTGGTGTCCCGTACACATACAGGGGAGCCCCGTTTCCGCCTCCTAGCTCGAGATGAGGGATCCTTTCCCTGTTTCGTAGGGAAAGAATTCCCGGCGTTCCCGTCGCATCTCAAGAGGGGGCGCTCTATACAGGAAAGGCGAGAGGAACTCCAGGGTCATGCCACCATTCCAAGAGTTCCCCAGATGTGTCAGTCCATTCCAGAGGAAACTGTTTTCCCTGCACTGCCTTGACGTTCAAGCCGAGGATCGACTCCCACCACGTGTGCACGTGGGACAGCCCTGTGGGAAAGCCTCGTGGGAAAGACTCGTGGGAAAGACTCGAGGGAAAACCATAGATCCTTTGATCCACGCGGCGGACTGCATGACACTTCTGCTACCGCTCTGGAGGAAAGCGCAAGTGCATGCCCGCATTCGAGACGAGGACTGACTCCCCTGGGGAGACTCCAGAAGTACCCCAAGATCCATGTCAGCACTGGGGAGGAATCCTCAGGTTCCGGCCCCGACTCCACACAAGGTCTTAGGCCCCGGCATCGACGGGAGAGGAATCCCCAGAGGCCCCCGAGGAACTCGCATGGGGACTGGCCTTTCCTGAGGCCACCAGAGCGGGTCCCTGAGGTCCCGGTCGTAAGTCGAGAGCACCTGCCGCAACTCGAGAAAATCCAGGAGGTTTTGCCCTCCAGGCCAGATGAGGCTCATTTCCGCTGAGACTTCTCGAGGCCAATCACATCTAACCACTGGAACTTCCAAAGGGTCCTTCACACCCTTGCTGCAACTCAAGAAGTTCCCCGACATACCCGTCTTCACTCGAGAGGAAGCACGTGGGGTCCCGCACACATCCAGGGGAGCCCCGTTTCCGCCTCCTAGCTCGAGATGAGGGATCCTTTCCCTGTTTCGTAGGGAAAGAATTCCCGGCGTTCCCGTCGCATCTCAAGACGAGGCGCTCTCCACAGGAAAGGCGAGAGGAACTCCAGGGTCGTGACACCATTCCAAGAGTCCCCCAGATGTGTCAGTCCATTCCAGAGGAACCTGTTTTCCCTGCACTGCCTTGACGTTCAAGCCGAGGATCGACTCCCACCACGTGTGCACGTGGGACAGCCCTGTGGGAAAGCCTCGTGGGAAAGCCTCGTGGGAAAGACTCGAGGGAAAACCATAGATCCTTTGATCCACGCGGCGGACTGCGTGACACTGCTGCTACCGCTCTGGAGGAAAGCGCAAGTGCATGCCCGCATTCGAGACGAGGACTGACTCCCCTGGGGAGACTCCAGAAGTACCCCAAGATCCATGTCAGCACTGGAGAGGAATCCTCAGCTTCCGGCCCCGACTCCACACAAGGTCCTAGGCCCCGGCATCGACGGGAGAGGAATCCCGAGAGGCCCCCGAGGAACTCGCATGGGGACTGGCCTTTCCTGAGGCCACCAGAGCGGGTCCCTGAGGTCCCCGTCGTAAGTCGAGAGCACCTGCCGCAACTCGAGAAAATCCAGGAGGTTTTGCCCTCCAGGCGAGATGAGGCCCATTTCCGCTGAGGCTTCTCGAGGCCAATCACATCAAACCACTGGAAAATCCAAAGGGTCCTTCACACCCTTGCTGCAACTCAAGAAGTTCCCCGACACACCCGTCTGCACTCGAGAGGAAGCACGTGGGTCCCGCACACATCCAGGGGAGCCCCGTTTCCGCCTCCAAGCTCGAGATGAGGGATCCTTTCCCCGTTTCGTAGGGAAAGAATTCCCGGCGTTCCCGTCGCATCTCAAGAGGAGGCGCTCTCCACAGGAAAGGCGAGAGGAACTCCAGGGTCGTGTCACCATTCCAAGAGCCCCCAGATGTGTCAGTCCATTCCAGAGGAACCTGTTTTCCCTGCACTGCCTTGACGTTCAAGCCGAGGATCGACTCCCACCACGTGTGCACGTGGGACAGCCCTGTGGGAAAGCCTCGTGGGAAAGCCTCGTGGGAAAGACTCGAGGGAAAACCATAGATCCTTTGATCCACGCGGCGGACTGCGTGACACTGCTGCTACCGCTCTGGAGGAAAGCGCAAGTGCATGCCCGCATTCGAGACGAGGACTGACTCCCCTGGGGAGACTCCAGAAGTACCCCAAGATCCATGTCAGCACTGGAGAGGAATCCTCAGGTTCCGGCCCCGACTCCACACAAGGTCTTAGGCCCCGGCATCGACGGGAGAGGAATCCCGAGAGGCCCCCGAAAACTCGCATGGGGACTGGCCTTTCCTGAGGCCACCAGAGCGGGTCCCTGAGGTCCCCGTCGTAAGTCGAGAGCACCTGCCGCAACTCGAGAAAATCCAGGAGGTTTTGCCCTCCAGGCGAGATGAGGCCCATTTCCGCTGAGGCTTCTCGAGGCCAATCACATCTAACCACTGGAACTTCCAAAGGGTCCTTCACACCATTGCTGCAACTCAAGAAGTTCCCCGACATACCCGTCTCCACTCGAGGGGAATCACGTGGGGTCCCGCACACACCCAGGGGAGCCCCGTTTCCGCCTCCTAGCTCGAGATGAGGGATCCTTTCCCTGTTTCGTAGGGAAAGAATTCCCGGCGTTCCCGTCGCATCTCAAGAGGAGGCGCTCTCCACAGGAAAGGCGAGAGGAACTCCAGGGTCGTGACACCATTCCAAGAGTCCCCCAGATGTGTCAGTCCATTCCAGAGGAACCTGTTTTCCCTGCACTGCCTTGACGTTCAAGCCGAGGATCGACTCCCACCACGTGTGCACCTAGGACAGCCCTGTGGGAAAGCCTCGTGGGAAAGCCTCGTGGGAAAGACTCGAGGGAAAACCATAGATCCTTTGATCCACGCCGCGGACTGCGTGACACTGCTGCTACCGCTCTGGAGGAAAGCGCAAGTGCATGCCCGCATTCGAGACGAGGACTGACTCCCCTGGGGAGACTCCAGAAGTACCCCAAGATCCATGTCAGCACTGGAGAGGAATCCTCAGGTTCCGGCCCCGACTCCACACAAGGTTTTAGGCCCCGGCATCGACGGGAGAGGAATCCCGAGAGGCCCCCGAGGAACTCGCATGGCGACTGGCCTTTCCTGAGGCCACCAGAGCGGGTCCCTGAGGTCCCCGTCGTAAGTCGAGAGCACCTGCCCCAACTCGAGAAAATCCAGGAGGTTTTGACCTCCAGGCGAGATGAGGCCCATTTCCGCTGAGGCTTCTCGAGGCCAATCACATCTAACCACTGGACCTTCCAAAGGGTCCTTCACACCCTTGCTGCAACTCAAGAGGTACCCCGACATACCCGTCTCCACTCGAGAGGAAGCACGTGGTGTCCCGCACACATACAGGGGAGCCCCGTTTCCGCCTCCTAGCTCGAGATGAGGGATCCTTTCCCTGTTTCGTAGGGAAAGAATTCCCGGCGTTCCCGTCGCATCTCAAGAGGGGGCGCTCTATACAGGAAAGGCGAGAGGAACTCCAGGGTCATGCCACCATTCCAAGAGTTCCCCAGATGTGTCAGTCCATTCCAGAGGAAACTGTTTTCTCTGCACTGCCTTGACGTTCAAGCCGAGGATCGACTCCCACCACGTGTGCACGTGGGACAGCCCTGTGGGAAAGCCTCGTGGGAAAGACTCGTGGGAAAGACTCGAGGGAAAACCATAGATCCTTTGATCCACGCGGCGGACTGCATGACACTTCTGCTACCGCTCTGGAGGAAAGCGCAAGTGCATGCCCGCATTCGAGACGAGGACTGACTCCCCTGGGGAGACTCCAGAAGTACCCCAAGATCCATGTCAGCACTGGGGAGGAATCCTCAGGTTCCGGCCCCGACTCCACACAAGGTCTTAGGCCCCGGCATCGACGGGAGAGGAATCCCCAGAGGCCCCCGAGGAACTCGCATGGGGACTGGCCTTTCCTGAGGCCACCAGAGCGGGTCCCTGAGGTCCCGGTCGTAAGTCGAGAGCACCTGCCGCAACTCGAGAAAATCCAGGAGGTTTTGCCCTCCAGGCGAGGTGAGGCCCATTTCCGCTGAGACTTCTCGAGGCCAATCACATCTAACCACTGGAACTTCCAAAGGGTCCTTCACACCCTTGCTGCAACTCAAGAAGTTCCCCGACATACCCGTCTTCACTCGAGAGGAAGCACGTGGGGTCCCGCACACATCCAGGGGAGCCCCGTTTCCGCCTCCTAGCTCGAGATTAGGGATCCTTTCCCTGTTTCGTAGGGAAAGAATTCCCGGCGTTCCCGTCGCATCTCAAGACGAGGCGCTCTCCACAGGAAAGGCGAGAGGAACTCCAGGGTCGTGACACCATTCCAAGAGTCCCCCAGATGTGTCAGTCCATTCCAGAGGAACCTGTTTTCCCTGCACTGCCTTGACGTTCAAGCCGAGGATCGACTCCCACCACGTGTGCACGTGGGACAGCCCTGTGGGAAAGCCTCGTGGGAAAGCCTCGTGGGAAAGACTCGAGGGAAAACCATAGATCCTTTGATCCACGCGGCGGACTGCGTGACACTGCTGCTACCTCTCTGGAGAAAAGCGCAAGTGCATGCCCGCATTCGAGACGAGGACTGACTCCCCTGGGGAGACTCCAGAAGTACCCCAAGATCCATGTCAGCACTGGAGAGGAATCCTCAGGTTCCGGCCCCGACTCCACACAAGGTCCTAGGCCCCGGCATCGACGGGAGAGGAATCCCGAGAGGCCCCCGAGGAACTCGCATGGGGACTGGCCTTTCCTGAGGCCACCAGAGCGGGTCCCTGAGGTCCCCGTCGTAAGTCGAGAGCAGATGCCGCAACTCGAGAAAATCCAGGAGGTTTTGCCCTCCAGGCGAGATGAGGCCCATTTCCGCTGAGGCTTCTCGAGGCCAATCACATCTAACCACTGGAACTTCCAAAGAGTCCTTCACACCCTTGCTGCAACTCAAGAAGTTCCCCGACACACCCGTCTGCACTCGAGAGGAAGCACGTGGTGTCCCGCACACATCCAGGGGAGCCCCATTTCCGCCTCCTAGCTCGAGATGAGGGATCCTTTCCCTGTTTCGTAGGGAAAGAATTCCCGCCGTTCCCGTCGCATCTCAAGAGGAGGCGCTCTCCACAGGAAAGGCGAGAGGAACTCCAGGGTCATGCCACCATTCCAAGAGTCCCCCAGATGTGTCAGTCCACTCCCGAGGAACCTGTTTTCCCTGCACTGCCTTGACGTTCAAGCCGAGGATCGACTCCCACCACGTGTGCACGTGGGACAGCCCTGTGGGAAAGCCTCGTGGGAAAGACTCGTGGGAAAGACTCGAGGGAAAACCATAGATCCTTTGATCCACGCGGCGGACTGCGTGACACTGCTGCTACCGCTCTGGAGGAAAGCGCAAGTGCATGCCCGCATTCGAGACGAGGACTGACTCCCCTGGGGAGACTCCAGAAGTACCCCAAGATCCATGTCAGCACTGGAGAGGAATCCTCAGGTTCCGGCCCCGACTCCACACAAGGTCCTAGGCCCCGGCATCGACGGGAGAGGAATCCCGAGAGGCCCCCGAGGAACTCGCATGGGGACTGGCCTTTCCTGAGGCCACCAGAGCGGGTCCCTGAGGTCCCCGTCGTAAGTCGAGAGCACCTGCCGCAACTCGAGAAAATCCAGGAGGTTTTGCCCTACAGGCGAGATGAGGCCCATTTCCGCTGAGGCTTCTCGAGGCTAATCACGTCTAACCACTGGAACTTCCAAAGGGTCCTTCACACCCTTGCTGCAACTCAAGAAGTTCCCCGACATACCCGTCTCCACTCGAGAGGAAGCACGTGGGGTCCCGCACACATCCAGGGGAGCCCCGTTTCCGCCTCCTAGCTCGAGATGAGGGATCCTTTCCCTGTTTCTTAGGGAAAGAATTCCCGGCGTTCCCGTCGCATCTCAAGAGGAGGCGCTCTCCACAGGAAAGGCGAGAGGAACTCCAGGGTCGTGCCACCATTCCAAGAGTCCCCCAGATGTGTCAGTCCATTCCAGAGGAACCTGTTTTCCCTGCACTGCCTTGACGTTCAAGCCTAGGATCCACTCCCACCACGTGTGCACGTGGGACAGCCCTGTGGGAAAGCCTCGTGGGAAAGCCTCGTGGGAAAGACTCGAGGGAAAACCATAGATCCTTTGATCCACGCGGCGGACTGCGTGACACTGCTGCTACCGCTCTGGAGGAAAGCGCATGTGCATGCCCGCATTCGAGACGAGGACTGACTCCCCTGGGGAGACTCCAGAAGTACCCCAAGATCCATGTCAGCACTGGAGAGGAATCCTTAGGTTCCGGCCCAGACTCCACACAAGGTCTTAGGCCCCGGCATCGACGGGAGAGGAATCCCGAGAGGCCCCCGAGGAACTCGCATGGGGACTGGCCTTTCCTGAGGCCACCAGAGCGGGTCCCTGAGGTCCGCGTCGTAAGTAGAGAGCACCTGCCGCAACTCGAGAAAATCCAGGAGGTTTTGCCCTCCAGGCGAGATGAGGCCCATTTCCGCTGAGGCTTCTCGAGGCTAATCACGTCTAACCACTGGAACTTCCAAAGGGTCCTTCACACCCTTGCTGCAACTCAAGAAGTTCCCCGACATACCCGTCTCCACTCGAGAGGAAGCACGTGGGGTCCCGCACACATCCAGGGGAGCCCCGTTTCCGCCTCCTAGCTCGAGATGAGGGATCCTTTCCCTGTTTCCTAGGGAAAGAATTCCCGGCGTTCCCGTCGCATCTCAAGAGGAGGCGCTCTCCACAGGAAAGGCGAGAGGAACTCCAGGGTCGTGCCACCATTCCAAGAGTCCCCCAGATGTGTCAGTCCATTCCAGAGGAACCTGTTTTCCCTGAACTGCCTTGATGTTCAAGCCGAGGATCGACTCCCACCACGTGTGCACGTGGGACAGCCCTGTGGGAAAGCCTCGTGGTAAAGCCACGTGGGAAAGACTCGAGGGAAAACCATAGATCCTTTGATCCACGCGGCGGACTGCGTGACACTGCTGCTACCGCTCTGGAGGAAAGCGCAAGTGCATGCCCGCATTCGAGACGAGGACTGACTCCCCTGGGGAGACTCTAGAAGTACCCCAAGATCCATGTCAGCACTGGAGAGGAATCCTCACTTTCGGAACCCGAATCCACACAAGGTCTTAGGCCCCGGCTTCGACGGGAGAGGAATCCCTAAGGGCACCCTAGGAACTCGCATGGGGACTGGCCTTTCCTAAGGCCACCAGAGCGGGTCCCTGAGGTCCCCGTCGTAAGTCGAGAGCACCTGCCGCAACTCGAGAAAATCCAGGAGTTTTTGCCCTCCAGGCGAGATGAGGCCCATTTCCGCTGAGGCTTCTCGAGGCTAATCACATCTAACCACTGGAACTTCCAAAGGGTCCTTCACACCCTTGCTGCAACTCAAGAAGTTCCCCGACATACCCGTCTCCACTCGAGAGGAAGCACGAGGGTCCCGCACACATCCAGGGAAGCCCCTTTTCCGCCTCCTAGCTCGAGATGAGGGATCCTTTCCCTGTTTCGTAGGGAAAGAATTCCCGGCGTTCCCGTCGCATCTCAAGAGGAGGCGCTCTCCACAGGAAAGGCGAGAGGAACTCCAGGGTCGTGCCAACATTCCAAGAGTCCCCCAGATGTGTCAGTCCATTCCAGAGGAACCTGTTTTCCCTGCACTGCCTTGACGTTCAAGCCGAGGATCGACTCCCACCACGTGCGCACGTGGGACAGCCCTGTGGGAAAGCCTCGTGGGAAAGCCTCGTGGGAAAGACTCGAGGGAAAACCATAGATCCTGTGATCCACGCGGCAGACTGCGTGACACTGCTGCTACCGATCTGGAGGAAAGCGCAAGTGCATGCCCGTATTCGAGACGAGGACTGACTCCCCTGGGGAGACTCCAGAAGTACCCCAAGATCCATGTCAGCACTGGAGAGGAATCCTCAGGTTCCGGCCCCGACTCCACACAAGGTCTTAGGCCCCGGCATCGACCAGAGAGGAATCCCGAGAGGACCCCGAGGAACTCGCATGGGGACTGGCCTTTCCTGAGGCCACCAGAGCGGGTCCCTGAGTTCCCATCGTAAGTCGAGAGCACCTGCCGCAACTCGAGAAAATCCAGGAGGTTTTGCTCTCCAGGCGAGATGAGGCCCATTTCCGCTGAGGCTTCTCGAGGCTAATCACTTCTAACCACTGGAACTTCCAAAGGGTCCTTCACACGCTTGCTGCAACTCAAGAAGTTCCCCGACAAACCCGTCTCCACTCGAGAGGAAGCACGTGGGGTCCCGCACACATCCAGGGGAGCCCCGTTTCCGCCTCCTAACTCGAGATGAGGGATCCTTTCCCTGTTTCGTAGGGAAAGAATTCCCGGCGTTCCCGTCGCATCTCAAGAGGAGGCGCTCTCCACAGGAAAGGCGAGAGGAACTCCAGGGTCGTGCCACCATTCCAAGAGTCCCCCAGATGTGTCAGTCCATTCCAGAGGAACATATTTTCCCTGCACTGCCTTGACGTTCAAGCCGAGGATCGACTCCCACCACGTGTGCACGTGGGACAGCCCTGCGGGAAAGCCTCGTGGGAAAGCCTCGTGGGAAAGACACGAGGGAAAACAATAGATCCTTTGATCCACGCGGCGGACTGCGTGACATGGCTGCTACCGCTCTGGAGGAAAGCGCAAGTGCATGCCCGCATTCGAGACGAGGACTGACTCCCCTGGGGAGACTCCAGAAGTACCCCAAGATCCATGTCAGCACTGGAGAGGAATCAGCAGGTTCCGGCCCCGACTCCACACAAGGTCTTAGGCCCCGGCATCGACGGGAGAGGAATCCTGAGAGGCCCCCGAGGAACTCGCATGGGGACTGGCCTTTCCTGAGGCCACCAGAACGGGTCCCTGAGGTCCCGATCATAAGTCGAGAGCACCTGCCGCAACTCGAGAAAATCCAGGAGGTTTTGCCCTCCAGGCGAGATGAGGCCCATTTCCGCTGAGGCTTCTCGAGGCTAATCACGTCTAACCACTGGAACTTCCAAAGGGTCCTTCACACCCTTGCTGCAACACAAGAAGTTCCCCGACATACCCGTCTCCACTCGAGAAGAAGCACGTGGGGTCCCGCACACATCCAGGGGAGCCCCGTTTCCGCCTCCTAGCTCGAGATGAGGGATCCTTTCCCTGTTTCGTAGGGAAAGAATTCCCGGCGTTCCCGTCGCATCTCAAGAGGAGGCGCTCTCCACAGGAAAGGGGAGAGGAACTCCAGGGTCGTGGCACCATTCCAAGAGACCCCCAGATGTGTCAGTCCATTCCAGAGGAACCTGTTTTCCCTGCACTGCCTTGACGTTCAAGCCGAGCATCGACTCCCACCACGTGTGCACGTGGGACAGCCCTGTGGGAAAGCCTCGTGGGAAAGCCTCGTGGGAAAGACTCGAGTGAAAACCATAGATCCTTTGATCCACGCGGTGGACGGCGTGACACTGCTGCTACCGCTCTGGAGGAAAGCGCAAGTGCATGCCCGCATTCGAGACGAGGACTGACTCCCCTGGGGAGACTCCAGAAGTTCCCCAATATCCATGTCAGCACTGGAGAGGAATCCTCAGGTTCCGGCCCCGACTCCACACAAGGGTTAGGCCCCAGCATCGACGGGAGAGGAATCCCGAGAGGACCCGAGGAACTCGCATGGCGACTGGCCTTTCCTGAGGACACCAGAGCGGGTCTCTGAGGTCCCCGTCGTAAGTCGAGAGCACCTGCCGCAACTCGAGAAAATCCAGGAGGTTTTGCTCTCCAGGCGAGATGAGGCCCATTTCCGCTGAGGCTTCTCGAGGCTAATCACTTCTAACCACTGGAACTTCCAAAGGGTCCTTCACACGCTTGCTGCAACTCAAGAAGTTCCCCGACAAACCCGTCTCCACTCGAGAGGAAGCACGTGGGGTCCCGCACACATCCAGGGGAGCCCCGTTTCCGCCTCCTAGCTCGAGATGAGGGATCCTTTCCCTGTTTCGTAGGGAAAGAATTCCCTGCGTACCCGTCGCATCTCAAGAGGAGGCGCTCTCCACAGGAAAGGCGAGAGGAACTCCAGGGTCGTGCCACCATTCCAAGAGTCCCCCAGATGTGTCAGTCCATTCCAGAGGAACCTGTTTTCCCTGCACTGCCTTGACGTTCAAGCCTAGGATCGACTCCCACCACGTGTGCACGTGGGACAGCCCTGTGGGAAAGCCTCGTGGGAAAGCCTCGTGGGAAAGACTCGAGGGAAAACCATAGATCCTTTGATCCAAGCGGCGGACTGCGTGACACTGTTGCTACCGCACTGGAGGAAAGCTCAAGTGCATGCCCGCATTCGAGACGAGGACTGACTCCCCTGGGGAGACTCCAGAAGTACCCCAAGATCCATGTCAGCACTGGAGAGGAATCCTCAGGTTCCGGCCCCGACTCCACACAAGGTCTTAGGCCCCGGCATCGACGGGAGAGGAATCCGGAGAGGCACCCGAAGAACTCTCATGAGGACTGGCCTTTCCTGAGGCCACCAGAGCGGGTCGCCGAGGTCCCCGTCGTAAGTCGAGCGCACATGCCGCAACTCGAGAAAATCCAGGAGGTTTTGCCCTCCAGGCGAGATGAGGCCCATTTCCGCTGAGGCTTCTCGAGGCCAATCACATCTAACCACTGGAACTTCCAAAGGGTCCTTCACACCCTTGCTGCAACTCAAGAAGTTCCCCGACATACCCGTCTGCACTCGAGAGGAAGCACGTGGGGTCCCGCACACATCCAGGGGAGTCCCGTTTCCGCCTCCTAGCTCGAGATGAGGGATCCTTTCCCTGTTTCGTAGGGAAAGAATTCCCGGCGTTCCCGTCGCATCTCAAGAGGAGGCGCTCTCCACAGGAAAGGCGAGAGGAACTCCAGGGTCGTGGCACCATTCCAAGAGACCCCCAGATGTGTCAGTCCATTCCAGAGGAACCTGTTTTCCCTGCACTGCCTTGACGTTCAAGCCGAGGATCGACCCCCACCACGTGTGCACGTGGGACAGCCCTGTGGGAAAGCCTCGTGGGAAAGCCTGGTGGGAAAGACTCGAGGGAAAACCATAGATCCTTTGATCCACGCGGTGGGCTGCGTGACACTGCTGCTACCGCTCTGGAGGAAAGCGCAAGTGCATGCCCGCATTCGAGACGAGGACTGACTCCCCTGGGGAGACTCCAGAAGTACCCCAAGATCCATGTCAGCACTGGAGAGGAATCCTCAGGTTCCGGCCCCGACTCCACACAAGGTCTTAGGCCCCAGCATCGACGGGAGAGGAATCCCGAGAGGACCCGAGGAACTCGCATGGGGACTGGCCTTTCCTGAGGCCACCAGAGCGGGTCTCTGAGGTCCCCGTCGTAAGTCGAGAGCACCTGCCGCAACTCTAGAAAATCCATGAGGTTTTGCTCTCCAAGCGAGATGAGGCCCATTTCCGCTGAGGCTTCTCGAGTCTAATCACGTCTAACCACTGGAAATTCCAAAGGGTCCTTCACACCCTTGCTGCAACTCAAGAACTTCCCCGACATACCCGTCTCCACTCGAGAGGAAGCACGTGGGGTCCCGCACACATCCAGGGGAGCCCCGTTTCCGCCTCCTAGCTCGAGATGAGGGATCCTTTCCCTGTTTCGTAGGGAAAGAATTCCCGGCGTTCCCGAAGAGGTGGCGCTCTACACAGGAAAGGAGAGAGGAACTCCAGGGTCGTGGCACCATTCCAAGAGACCCCCAGATGTGTCAGTCCATTCCAGAGGAACCTGTTTTCCCTGCACTGCCTTGACGTTCAAGCCGAGGATCGACTCCCAGCACGTGTGCGCGTGGAACAGCCCTGTCGGAAAGCCTCGTGGGAAAGCCTCGTGGGAAAGACTCGAGGGAAAACCATAGATCCTTTGATCCACGCGGCGGACTGCGTGACACTGCTGCTACCGCTCTGGAGGAAAGCGCAAGTGCATGCCCGCATTCGAGACGAGGACTGACTCCCCTGGGGAGACTCCAGAAGTACCCCAAGATCCATGTCAGCACTGGAGAGAAATCCTCACGTTCGGACCCCGACTCCACACAAGGTCTTAGGCCCCGTCATCGACGGGAGAGGAATCCCGAGAGGCCCCCGAGGAACTCGCATGGGGACTGGCCTTTCCTTAGGCCACCAGAGCGGGTCCCTGAGGTCCCCGTCGTAAGTTGAGAGCACCTGCCGCAACTCGAGAAAATCCAGGAAGTTTTGCCCTCCAGGCGAGATGAGCCCCATTTCCGCTGAGGCTTCTCGAGGCCAATCACATCTAACCACTGGAACTTCCAAAGGGTCCTTCACACCCTTGCTGCAACTCAAGAAGTTCCCCCACATACCCGTCTCCACTCGAGAGGAAGCATCAGGGTCCCGCACACATCCAGGGGAGCCCCGTTTCCGCCTCCTAGCTCGAGATGACGGATCCTTTCCCTGTTTTGTAGGGAAAGAATTCCCGGCGTTCCCGTCGCATCTCAAGAGGAGGCGCTCTCCACAGGAAAGGCGAGAGGAACTCCAGGGTCGTGCCACCATTCCAAGAGTCCCCCAGATGTGTCAGTCCATTCCAGAGGACCCTGTTTTCCCTGCACTGCCTTGACGTTCAAGCCGAGGATCGACTCCCACCACGTGTGCACGTGGGACAGCCCTGTGGGAAAGCCTCGTGGGAAAGCCTCGTGGGAAAGACTCGAGGGAAAACCATAGATCCTTTGATCCACGCGGCGGACTGCGTGACACTGCTGCTACCGCGCTCGAGGAAAGCGCAAGTGCATGCCCGCATTCGAGACGAGGACTGACTCCCCTGGGGAGACTCCAGAAGTACCCCAAGATCCATGTCAGCACTGGAGAGGAATCCTCAGGTTCTGGCCCCGACTCCACACAAGGTCTTAGGCCCCGGCATCGACGGGAGAGGAATCCCGAGACGCCCCCGAGGAACTCGCATGGGGACTGGCCTTTCCTGAGGCCACCAGAGAGGGTCCCTGAGGTCCCCGTCGTAAGTCGAGAGCACCTGCCGCAACTCGAGAAAATCCAGGAGGTTTTGCCCTCCAGGCGAGATGAGGCCCATTTCCGCTGAGGCTTCTCGAGGCCAATCACATCTAACCACTGGAACTTCCAAAGGGTCCTTCACACCCTTGCTGCAACTCAAGAAGTTCCCCGACCTACCCGTCTCCACTCGAGAGGAAGCACGTGGTGTCCCGTACACATACAGGGGAGCCCCGTTTCCGCCTCCTAGCTCGAGATGAGGGATCCTTTCCCTGTTTCGTAGGGAAAGAATTCCCGGCGTTCCCGTCGCATCTCAAGAGGGGGCGCTCTATACAGGAAAGGCGAGAGGAACTCCAGGGTCATGCCACCATTCCAAGAGTTCCCCAGATGTGTCAGTCCATTCCAGAGGAAACTGTTTTCCCTGCACTGCCTTGACGTTCAAGCCGAGGATCGACTCCCACCACGTGTGCACGTGGGACAGCCCTGTGGGAAAGCCTCGTGGGAAAGACTCGTGGGAAAGACTCGAGGGAAAACCATAGATCCTTTGATCCACGCGGCGGACTGCATGACACTTCTGCTACCGCTCTGGAGGAAAGCGCAAGTGCATGCCCGCATTCGAGACGAGGACTGACTCCCCTGGGGAGACTCCAGAAGTACCCCAAGATCCATGTCAGCACTGGGGAGGAATCCTCAGGTTCCGGCCCCGACTCCACACAAGGTCTTAGGCCCCGGCATCGACGGGAGAGGAATCCCCAGAGGCCCCCGAGGAACTCGCATGGGGACTGGCCTTTCCTGAGGCCACCAGAGCGGGTCCCTGAGGTCCCGGTCGTAAGTCGAGAGCACCTGCCGCAACTCGAGAAAATCCAGGAGGTTTTGCCCTCCAGGCGAGATGAGGCCCATTTCCGCTGAGACTTCTCGAGGCCAATCACATCTAACCACTGGAACTTCCAAAGGGTCCTTCACACCCTTGCTGCAACTCAAGAAGTTCCCCGACATACCCGTCTTCACTCGAGAGGAAGCACGTGGGGTCCCGCACACATCCAGGGGAGCCCCGTTTCCGCCTCCTAGCTCGAGATGAGGGATCCTTTCCCTGTTTCGTAGGGAAAGAATTCCCGGCGTTCCCGTCGCATCTCAAGACGAGGCGCTCTCCACAGGAAAGGCGAGAGGAACTCCAGGGTCGTGACACCATTCCAAGAGTCCCCCAGATGTGTCAGTCCATTCCAGAGGAACCTGTTTTCCCTGCACTGCCTTGACGTTCAAGCCGAGGATCGACTCCCACCACGTGTGCACGTGGGACAGCCCTGTGGGAAAGCCTCGTGGGAAAGCCTCGTGGGAAAGACTCGAGGGAAAACCATAGATCCTTTGATCCACGCGGCGGACTGCGTGACACTGCTGCTACCGCTCTGGAGGAAAGCGCAAGTGCATGCCCGCATTCGAGACGAGGACTGACTCCCCTGGGGAGACTCCAGAAGTACCCCAAGATCCATGTCAGCACTGGAGAGGAATCCTCAGGTTCCGGCCCCGACTCCACACAAGGTCCTAGGCCCCGGCATCGACGGGAGAGGAATCCCGAGAGGCCCCCGAGGAACTCGCATGGGGACTGGCCTTTCCTGAGGCCACCAGAGCGGGTCCCTGAGGTCCCCGTCGTAAGTCGAGAGCACCTGCCGCAACTCGAGAAAATCCAGGAGGTTTTGCCCTCCAGGCGAGATGAGGCCCATTTCCGCTGAGGCTTCTCGAGGCCAATCACATCAAACCACTGGAAAATCCAAAGGGTCCTTCACACCCTTGCTGCAACTCAAGAAGTTCCCCGACACACCCGTCTGCACTCGAGAGGAAGCACGTGGGTCCCGCACACATCCAGGGGAGCCCCGTTTCCGCCTCCAAGCTCGAGATGAGGGATCCTTTCCCCGTTTCGTAGGGAAAGAATTCCCGGCGTTCCCGTCGCATCTCAAGAGGAGGCGCTCTCCACAGGAAAGGCGAGAGGAACTCCAGGGTCGTGTCACCATTCCAAGAGCCCCCAGATGTGTCAGTCCATTCCAGAGGAACCTGTTTTCCCTGCACTGCCTTGACGTTCAAGCCGAGGATCGACTCCCACCACGTGTGCACGTGGGACAGCCCTGTGGGAAAGCCTCGTGGGAAAGCCTCGTGGGAAAGACTCGAGGGAAAACCATAGATCCTTTGATCCACGCGGCGGACTGCGTGACACTGCTGCTACCGCTCTGGAGGAAAGCGCAAGTGCATGCCCGCATTCGAGACGAGGACTGACTCCCCTGGGGAGACTCCAGAAGTACCCCAAGATCCATGTCAGCACTGGAGAGGAATCCTCAGGTTCCGGCCCCGACTCCACACAAGGTCTTAGGCCCCGGCATCGACGGGAGAGGAATCCCGAGAGGCCCCCGAGGAACTCGCATGGGGACTGGCCTTTCCTGAGGCCACCAGAGCGGGTCCCTGAGGTCCCCGTCGTAAGTCGAGAGCACCTGCCGCAACTCGAGAAAATCCAGGAGGTTTTGCCCTCCAGGCGAGATGAGGCCCATTTCCGCTGAGGCTTCTCGAGGCCAATCACATCTAACCACTGGAACTTCCAAAGGGTCCTTCACACCATTGCTGCAACTCAAGAAGTTCCCCGACATACCCGTCTCCACTCGAGGGGAATCACGTGGGGTCCCGCACACACCCAGGGGAGCCCCGTTTCCGCCTCCTAGCTCGAGATGAGGGATCCTTTCCCTGTTTCGTAGGGAAAGAATTCCCGGCGTTCCCGTCGCATCTCAAGAGGAGTCGCTCTCCACAGGAAAGGCGAGAGGAACTCCAGGGTCGTGACACCATTCCAAGAGTCCCCCAGATGTGTCAGTCCATTCCAGAGGAACCTGTTTTCCCTGCACTGCCTTGACGTTCAAGCCGAGGATCGACTCCCACCACGTGTGCACCTAGGACAGCCCTGTGGGAAAGCCTCGTGGGAAAGCCTCGTGGGAAAGACTCGAGGGAAAACCATAGATCCTTTGATCCACGCGGCGGACTGCGTGACACTGCTGCTACCGCTCTGGAGGAAAGCGCAAGTGCATGCCCGCATTCGAGACGAGGACTGACTCCCCTGGGGAGACTCCAGAAGTACCCCAAGATCCAGGTCAGCACTGGAGAGGAATCCTCAGGTTCCGGCCCCGACTCCACACAAGGTTTTAGGCCCCGGCATCGACGGGAGAGGAATCCCGAGAGGCCCCCGAGGAACTCGCATGGGGACTGGCCTTTCCTGAGGCCACCAGAGCGGGTCCCTGAGGTCCCCGTCGTAAGTCGAGAGCACCTGCCCCAACTCGAGAAAATCCAGGAGGTTTTGACCTCCAGGCGAGATGAGGCCCATTTCCGCTGAGGCTTCTCGAGGCCAATCACATCTAACCACTGGACCTTCCAAAGGGTCCTTCACACCCTTGCTGCAACTCAAGAAGTACCCCGACATACCCGTCTCCACTCGAGAGGAAGCACGTGGTGTCCCGCACACATACAGGGGAGCCCCGTTTCCGCCTCCTAGCTCGAGATGAGGGATCCTTTCCCTGTTTCGTAGGGAAAGAATTCCCGGCGTTCCCGTCGCATCTCAAGAGGGGGCGCTCTATACAGGAAAGGCGAGAGGAACTCCAGGGTCATGCCACCATTCCAAGAGTTCCCCAGATGTGTCAGTCCATTCCAGAGGAAACTGTTTTCCCTGCACTGCCTTGACGTTCAAGCCGAGGATCGACTCCCACCACGTGTGCACGTGGGACAGCCCTGTGGGAAAGCCTCGTGGGAAAGACTCGTGGGAAAGACTCGAGGGAAAACCATAGATCCTTTGATCCACGCGGCGGACTGCATGACACTTCTGCTACCGCTCTGGAGGAAAGCGCAAGTGCATGCCCGCATTCGAGACGAGGACTGACTCCCCTGGGGAGACTCCAGAAGTACCCCAAGATCCATGTCAGCACTGGGGAGGAATCCTCAGGTTCCGGCCCCGACTCCACACAAGGTCTTAGGCCCCGGCATCGACGGGAGAGGAATCCCCAGAGGCCCCCGAGGAACTCGCATGGGGACTGGCCTTTCCTGAGGCCACCAGAGCGGGTCCCTGAGGTCCCGGTCGTAAGTCGAGAGCACCTGCCGCAACTCGAGAAAATCCAGGAGGTTTTGCCCTCCAGGCGAGATGAGGCCCATTTCCGCTGAGACTTCTCGAGGCCAATCACATCTAACCACTGGAACTTCCAAAGGGTCCTTCACACCCTTGCTGCAACTCAAGAAGTTCCCCGACATACCCGTCTTCACTCGAGAGGAAGCACGTGGGGTCCCGCACACATCCAGGGGAGCCCCGTTTCCGCCTCCTAGCTCGAGATGAGGGATCCTTTCCCTGTTTCGTAGGGAAAGAATTCCCGGCGTTCCCGTCGCATCTCAAGACGAGGCGCTCTCCACAGGAAAGGCGAGAGGAACTCCAGGGTCGTGACACCATTCCAAGAGTCCCCCAGATGTGTCAGTCCATTCCAGAGGAACCTGTTTTCCCTGCACTGCCTTGACGTTCAAGCCGAGGATCGACTCCCACCACGTGTGCACGTGGGACAGCCCTGTGGGAAAGCCTCGTGGGAAAGCCTCGTGGGAAAGACTCGAGGGAAAACCATAGATCCTTTGATCCACGCGGCGGACTGCGTGACACTGCTGCTACCGCTCTGGAGGAAAGCGCAAGTGCATGCCCGCATTCGAGACGAGGACTGACTCCCCTGGGGAGACTCCAGAAGTACCCCAAGATCCATGTCAGCACTGGAGAGGAATCCTCAGGTTCCGGCCCCGACTCCACACAAGGTCCTAGGCCCCGGCATCGACGGGAGAGGAATCCCGAGAGGCCCCCGAGGAACTCGCATGGGGACTGGCCTTTCCTGAGGCCACCAGAGCGGGTCCCTGAGGTCCCCGTCGTAAGTCGAGAGCAGATGCCGCAACTCGAGAAAATCCAGGAGGTTTTGCCCTCCAGGCGAGATGAGGCCCATTTCCGCTGAGGCTTCTCGAGGCCAATCACATCTAACCACTGGAACTTCCAAAGAGTCCTTCACACCCTTGCTGCAACTCAAGAAGTTCCCCGACACACCCGTCTGCACTCGAGAGGAAGCACGTGGTGTCCCGCACACATCCAGGGGAGCCCCATTTCCGCCTCCTAGCTCGAGATGAGGGATCCTTTCCCTGTTTCGTAGGGAAAGAATTCCCGCCGTTCCCGTCGCATCTCAAGAGGAGGCGCTCTCCACAGGAAAGGCGAGAGGAACTCCAGGGTCATGCCACCATTCCAAGAGTCCCCCAGATGTGTCAGTCCACTCCCGAGGAACCTGTTTTCCCTGCACTGCCTTGACGTTCAAGCCGAGGATCGACTCCCACCACGTGTGCACGTGGGACAGCCCTGTGGGAAAGCCTCGTGGGAAAGACTCGTGGGAAAGACTCGAGGGAAAACCATAGATCCTTTGATCCACGCGGCGGACTGCGTGACACTGCTGCTACCGCTCTGGAGGAAAGCGCAAGTGCATGCCCGCATTCGAGACGAGGACTGACTCCCCTGGGGAGACTCCAGAAGTACCCCAAGATCCATGTCAGCACTGGAGAGGAATCCTCAGGTTCCGGCCCCGACTCCACACAAGGTCCTAGGCCCCGGCATCGACGGGAGAGGAATCCCGAGAGGCCCCCGAGGAACTCGCATGGGGACTGGCCTTTCCTGAGGCCACCAGAGCGGGTCCCTGAGGTCCCCGTCGTAAGTCGAGAGCACCTGCCGCAACTCGAGAAAATCCAGGAGGTTTTGCCCTCCAGGCGAGATGAGGCCCATTTCCGCTGAGGCTTCTCGAGGCCAATCACATCTAACCACTGGAAATTCCAAAGGGTCCTTCACACCATTGCTGCAACTCAAGAAGTTCCCCGACATACCCGTCTCCACTCGAGAGGAAGCACGTGGGGTCCCGCACACACCCAGGGGAGCCCCGTTTCCGCCTCCTAGCTCGAGATGAGGGATCCTTTCCCTGTTTCGTAGGGAAAGAATTCCCGGCGTTCCCGTCGCATCTCAAGAGGAGGCGCTCTCCACAGGAAAGGCGAGAGGAACTCCAGGGTCGTGACACCATTCCAAGAGTCCCCCAGATGTGTCAGTCCATTCCAGAGGAACCTGTTTTCCCTGCACTGCCTTGACGTTCAAGCCGAGGATCGACTCCCACCACGTGTGCACGTAGGACAGCCCTGTGGGAAAGCCTCGTGGGAAAGCCTCGTGGGAAAGACTCGAGGTAAAACCATAGATCCTTTGATCCACGCGGCGGACTGCGTGACACTGCTGCTACCGCTCTGGAGGAAAGCGCAAGTGCATGCCCGCATTCGAGACGAGGACTGACTCCCCTGGGGAGACTCCAGAAGTACCCCAAGATCCATGTCAGCACTGGAGAGGAATCCTCAGGTTCCGGCCCCGACTCCACACAAGGTTTTAGGCCCCGGCATCGACGGGAGAGGAATCCCGAGAGGCCCCCGAGGAACTCGCATGGCGACTGGCCTTTCCTGAGGCCACCAGAGCGGGTCCCTGAGGTCCCCGTCGTAAGTCGAGAGCACCTGCCCCAACTCGAGAAAATCCAGGAGGTTTTGACCACCAGGCGAGATGAGGCCCATTTCCGCTGAGGCTTCTCGAGGCCAATCACATCTAACCACTGGACCTTCCAAAGGGTCCTTCACACCCTTGCTGCAACTCAAGAAGTACCCCGACATACCCGTCTGCAATCGAGAGGAAGCACGTGGTGTCCCGCACACATCCAGGGGAGCCCCGTTTCCGCCTCCTAACTCGAGATGAGGGATCCTTTCCCTGTTTCGTAGGGAAAGAATTCCCGGCGTTCCCGTCGCATCTCAAGAGGAGGCGCTCTCCACAGGAAAGGCGAGAGGAACTCCAGGGTCATGCCACCATTCCAAGAGTCCCCCAGATGTGTCAGTCCATTCCAGAGGAACCTGTTTTCCCTGCACTGCCTTGACGTTCAAGCCGAGGATCGACTCCCACCACGTGTGCACGTGGGACAGCCCTGTGGGAAAGCCTCGTGGGAAAGCCTCGTGGGAAAGACTCGAGGGAAAACCATAGATCCTTTGATCCACGCGGCGGACTGCGTGACACTGCTGCTACCGCTCTGGAGGAAAGCGCAAGTGCATGCCCGCATTCGAGACGAGGACTGACTCCCCTGGGGAGACTCCAGAAGTACCCCAAGATCCATGTCAGCACTGGAGAGGAATCCTCAGGTTCCGGCCCCGACTCCACACAAGGTCTTAGGCCCCGGCATCGACGGGAGAGGAATCCCGAGAGGCCCCCGAGGAACTCGCATGGGGACTGGCCTTTCCTGAGGCCACCAGAGCGGGTCCCTGAGGTCCCCGTCTTAAGTCGAGAGCACCTGCGGCAACTCGAGAAAATCCAGGAGGTTTTGCCCACCAGGCGAGATGAGGCCCATTTCCGCTGAGACTTCTTGAGGCCAATCACATCTAACCACTGGACCTTCCAAAGGGTCCTTCACACCCTTGCTGCAACTCAAGAAGTACCCCGACATACCCGTCTCCACTCGAGAGGAAGCACGTGGTGTCCCGCACACATACAGGGGAGCCCCGTTTCCGCCTCCTAGCTCGAGATGAGGGATCCTTTCCCTGTTTCGTAGGGAAAGAATTCCCGGCGTTCCCGTCGCATCTCAAGAGGGGCGCTCTATACAGGAAAGGCGAGAGGAACTCCAGGGTCATGCCACCATTCCAAGAGTTCCCCAGATGTGTCAGTCCATTCCAGAGGAAACTGTTTTCCCTGCACTGCCTTGACGTTCAAGCCGAGGATCGACTCCCACCACGTGTGCACGTGGGACAGCCCTGTGGGAAAGCCTCGTGGGAAAGACTCGTGGGAAAGACTCGAGGGAAAACCATAGATCCTTTGATCCACGCGGCGGACTGCATGACACTTCTGCTACCGCTCTGGAGGAAAGCGCAAGTGCATGCCCGCATTCGAGACGAGGACTGACTCCCCTGGGGAGACTCCAGAAGTACCCCAAGATCCATGTCAGCACTGGGGAGGAATCCTCAGGTTCCGGCCCCGACTCCACACAAGGTCTTAGGCCCCGGCATCGACGGGAGAGGAATCCCCAGAGGCCCCCGAGGAACTCGCATGGGGACTGGCCTTTCCTGAGGCCACCAGAGCGGGTCCCTGAGGTCCCGGTCGTAAGTCGAGAGCACCTGCCGCAACTCGAGAAAATCCAGGAGGTTTTGCCCTCCAGGCGAGATGAGGCCCATTTCCGCTGAGACTTCTCGAGGCCAATCACATCTAACCACTGGAACTTCCAAAGGGTCCTTCACACCCTTGCTGCAACTCAAGAAGTTCCCCGACATACCCGTCTTCACTCGAGAGGAAGCACGTGGGGTCCGGCACACATCCAGGGGAGCCCCGTTTCCGCCTCCTAGCTCGAGATGAGGGATCCTTTCCCTGTTTCGTAGGGAAAGAATTCCCGGCGTTCCCGTCGCATCTCAAGACGAGGCGCTCTCCACAGGAAAGGCGAGAGGAACTCCAGGGTCGTGACACCATTCCAAGAGTCCCCCAGATGTGTCAGTCCATTCCAGAGGAACCTGTTTTCCCTGCACTGCCTTGACGTTCAAGCCGAGGATCGACTCCCACCACGTGTGCACGTGGGACAGCCCTGTGGGAAAGCCTCGTGGGAAAGCCTCGTGGGAAAGACTCGAGGGAAAACCATAGATCCTTTGATCCACGCGGCGGACTGCGTGACACTGCTGCTACCGCTCTGGAGGAAAGCGCAAGTGCATGCCCGCATTCGAGACGAGGACTGACTCCCCTGGGGAGACTCCAGAAGTACCCCAAGATCCATGTCAGCACTGGAGAGGAATCCTCAGGTTCCGGCCCCGACTCCACACAAGGTCCTAGGCCCCGGCATCGACGGGAGAGGAATCCCGAGAGGCCCCCGAGGAACTCGCATGGGGACTGGCCTTTCCTGAGGCCACCAGAGCGGGTCCCTGAGGTCCCCGTCGTAAGTCGAGAGCAGATGCCGCAACTCGAGAAAATCCAGGAGGTTTTGCCCTCCAGGCGAGATGAGGCCCATTTCCGCTGAGGCTTCTCGAGGCCAATCACATCTAACCACTGGAACTTCCAAAGAGTCCTTCACACCCTTGCTGCAACTCAAGAAGTTCCCCGACACACCCGTCTGCACTCGAGAGGAAGCACGTGGTGTCCCGCACACATCCAGGGGAGCCCCGTTTCCGCCTCCTAGCTCGAGATGAGGGATCCTTTCCCTGTTTCGTAGGGAAAGAATTCCCGCCGTTCCCGTCGCATCTCAAGAGGAGGCGCTCTCCACAGGAAAGGCGAGAGGAACTCCAGGGTCATGCCACCATTCCAAGAGTCCCCCAGATGTGTCAGTCCACTCCCGAGGAACCTGTTTTCCCTGCACTGCCTTGACGTTCAAGCCGAGGATCGACTCCCACCACGTGTGCACGTGGGACAGCCCTGTGGGAAAGCCTCGTGGGAAAGACTCGTGGGAAAGACTCGAGGGAAAACCATAGATCCTTTGATCCACGCGGCGGACTGCGTGACACTGCTGCTACCGCTCTGGAGGAAAGCGCAAGTGCATGCCCGCATTCGAGACGAGGACTGACTCCCCTGGGGAGACTCCAGAAGTACCCCAAGATCCATGTCAGCACTGGAGAGGAATCCTCAGGTTCCGGCCCCGACTCCACACAAGGTCCTAGGCCCCGGCATCGACGGGAGAGGAATCCCGAGAGGCCCCCGAGGAACTCGCATGGGGACTGGCCTTTCCTGAGGCCACCAGAGCGGTTCCCTGAGGTCCCCGTCATAGGTCGAGAGCACCTGCCGTATTTCGAGAAAATCCAGGAGGTTTTGCCCTCCAGGCGAGATGAGGACCATTTCCGCTGAGGCTTCTCGAGGCCAATCACATCTAACCACTGGAACTTCCAAAGGGTCCTTCACACCATTGCTGCAACTCAAGAAGTTCCCCGACATACCCGTCTTCACTCGAGAGGAAGCACATGGGGTCCCGCACACATCCAGGGGAGCTCCGTTTCCGCCTCCTAGCTCGAGATGAGGGATCCTTTCCCTGTTTCGTAGGGAAAGAATTCCCGGCGTTCCCGTCGCATCTCAAGAGGAGGCGCTCTCCACAGGAAAGGCGAGAGGAACTCCAGGGTCGTGACACCATTCCAAAAGTCCCCCAGATGTGTCAGTCCATTCCAGAGGAACCTGTTTTCCCTGCACTGCCTTGACGTTCAAGCCTAGGATCGACTCCCACCACGTGTGCACGTGGGACAGCCCTGTGGGAAAGCCTCGTGGGAAAGACTCGTGGGAAAGACTCGAGGGAAAACCATAGATCCTTTGATCCACGCGGCGGACTGCGTGACATTGCTGCTACCGCTCTGGAGGAAAGCGCAAGTGCATGCCAGCATTCGAGACGAGGACTGACTCCCCTGGGGAGACTCCAGAAGTACCCCAAGATCCATGTCAGCACTGGAGAGGAATCCTCAGGTTCCGGCCCCGACTCCACACAAGGTCTTAGGCCCTGGCATCGACGGGAGAGGAATCCCAAGAGGCCCCCGAGGAACTCGCATGGGGACTGGCCTTTCCTGAGGCCACCAGAGCGGGTCCCTGAGGTCCCCGTCGTAAGTCGAGAGCAACTGCCGCAACTCGAGAAAATCCAGGAGGTTTTGCCCTCCAGGCGAGATGAGGCCCATTTCCGCTGAGGCTTCTCGAGGCCAATCACATCTAACCACTGGAACTTCCAAAGGGTCCTTCACACCCTTGCTGCAACTCAAGAAGTTCCCCGACACACCCGTCTGCACTCGAGAGGAAGCACGTGGGTCCCGCACACATCCAGGGGAGCCCCGTTTCCGCCTCCTAGCTCGAGATGAGGGATCCTTTCCCTGTTTCGTAGGAAAGAATTCCCGGCGTGCCTGTCGCATCTCAAGAGGAGGCGCTCTCCACAGGAAAGGCGAGAGGAACTCCAGGGTCGTGCCACCATTCCAAGAGTCCCCCAGATGTGTCAGTCCATTCCAGAGGAACCTCTTTTCCCTGCACTGCCTTGACGTTCAAGCCGAGGATCGACTCCCACCACGTGTGCACGTGGGACAGCCCTGTGGGAAAGCCTCGTGGGAAAGCCTCGTGGGAAAGACTCGAGGGACAACCATAGATCCTTTGATCCACGCGGCGGACTGCGTGACACTGCTGCTACCGCTCTGGAGGAAAGCGCAAGTGCATGCCCGCATTCGAGACGAGGACTGACTCCCCTGGGGAGACTCCAGAAGAACCCCCAAATCCATGTCAGCACTGGAGAGGAATCCTCAGGTTCCGGTCCCGACTCCACACAAGGTCTTAGGCCCCGGCATCGACGGGAGAGGAATCCCGAGAGGCCCCCGAGGAACTCGCATGGGGACTGGCCTTTCCTGAGGCCACCAGAGCGGGTCCCTGAGGTCCCCGTCGTAAGACGAGAGCACCTGCCGCAACTCGAGAAAATCCAGGAGGTTTTGCCCTCCAGGCCAGATGAGGCCCATTTCCGCTGAGGCTTCTCGAGGCCAATCACATCTAACCACTGGAACTTCCAAAGGGTCCTTCACACCATTGCTGCAACTCAAGAAGATCCCCGACATACCCGTCTTCACTCGAGAGGAAGCACGTGGGGTCCCGCACACATCCAGGGGAGCCCCGTTTCCGCCTCCTAGCTCGAGATGAGGGATCCTTTCCCTGTTTCGTAGGGAAAGAATTCCCGGCATTCCCGTCGCATCTCAAGAGGAGGCGCTCTCCACAGGAAAGGCGAGAGGAACTCCAGGGTCGTGACACCATTCCAAGAGTCCCCCAGATGTGTCAGTCCGTTCCAGAGGAACCTGTTTTCCCTGCACTGCCTTGACGTTCAAGCCGAGGATCTACTCCCACCACGTGTGCACGTGGGACAGCCCTGTGGGAAAGCCCCGTGGGAAAGCCTCGTGGGAAAGACTCGAGGGAAAACCATAGATCCTTTGATCCACGCGGCGGACTGCGTGACACTGCTGCTACCGCTCTGGAGGAAAGCGCAAGTGCATGCCCGCATTCGAGACGAGGACTGACTCCCCTGGGGAGACTCCAGAAGTACCCCAAGATCCATGTCAGCACTGGAGAGGAATCCTCAGGTTCCGGCCCCGACTCCACACAAGGTCTTAGGCCCCGGCATCGATGGGAGAGGAATCCCGAGAGGCCCCCGAGGAACTCGCATGGGGCTGGCCTTTCCTGAGGCCACCAGAGCGGGTCCCTGAGGTCCCCGTCGTAAGTCGAGAGCACCTGCCGCAACTCGAGAAAATCCAGGAGGTTTTGCCCTCCAGGCGAGATGAGGCCCATTTCCGCTGAGGCTTCTCGAGGCCAATCACATCTAACCACTGGAACTTCCAAAGGGTCCTTCACACCCTTGCTGCAACTCAAGAAGTTCCCCGACATACCCGTCTTCACTCGAGAGGAAGCACGTGGGGTCCCGCACAAATCCAGGGGAGCCCCGTTTCCGCCTCCTAGCTCGAGATGAGGGATCCTTTCCCTGTTTCGTAGGGAAAGAATTCCCGGCGTTCCCGTCGCATCTCAAGAGGAGGCGCTCTCCACAGGAAAGGCGAGAGGAACTCCAGGGTCGTGCCACCATTCCAAGAGACCCCCAGATGTGTCAGTCCATTCCAGAGGAACCTGTTTTCCCTGCACTGCCTTGACGTTCAAGCCTAGGATCGACTCCCACCACGTGTGCCCGTGGGACAGCCCTGTGGGAAAGCCTCGTGGGAAAGCCTCGTGGGAAAGACTCGAGGGAAAACCATAGATCCTTTGATCCACGCGGCGGATTGCGTGACAATGCTGCTACCGCTCTGGAGAAAAGCGCAACTGCATGCCCGCATTCGAGACGAGGACTGACTCCCCTGGGGAGACTCCAGAAGTACCCCAAGATCCATGTCAGCACTGGAGAGGAATCCTCAGGTTCCGGCCCCGACTCCACACAAGGTCTTAGGCCCCGGCATCGACGGGAGAGGAATCCCGAGACGCCCCCGAGGAACTCGCATGGGGACTGGCCTTTCCTGAGGCCACCAGAGCGGGTCCCTGAGGTCCCCGTCGTAAGTCGAGAGCACCTGCCGCAACTCGAGAAAATCCAGGAGGTTTTGCCCTCCAGGCGAGATGAAGCCCATTTCCGCTGAGGCTTCTCGAGGCCAATCACATCTAACCACTGGAACTTCCAAAGGGTCCTTCACACCATTGCTGCAACTCAAGAAGTTCCCCGACATACCCGTCTTCACTCAAGAGGAAGCACGTGGGGTCCCGCACACATCCAGGGGAGCCCCGTTTCCGCCTCCTAGCTCGAGATGAGGGATCCTTTCCCTGTTTCGTAGGGAAAGAATTCCCGGCGTTCCCGTCGCATCTCAAGAGGAGGCGCTCTCCACAGGAAAGGCGAGAGGAACTCCAGGGTCGTGACACCATTCCAAGAGTCCCCCAGATGTGTCAGTCCGTTCCAGAGGAACCGGTTTTCCCTGCACTGCCTTGACGTTCAAGCCGAGGATCTACTCCCACCACGTGTGCACGTGGGACAGCCCTGTGGGAAAGCCCCGTGGGAAAGCCTCGTGGGAAAGACTCGAGGGAAAACCATAGATCCTTTGATCCACGCGGCGGACTGCGTGACACTGCTGCTACCGCTCTGGAGGAAAGCGCAAGTGCATGCCCGCATTCGAGACGAGGACTGACTCCCCTGGGGAGACTCCAGAAGAACCCCCAAATCGATGTCAGCACTGGAGAGGAATCCTCAGGTTCCGGTCCCGACTCCACACAAGGTCTTAGGCCCCGGCATCGACGGGAGAGGAATCCCGAGAGGCCCCCGAGGAACTCGCATGGGGACTGGCTTTTCCTGAGGCCACCAGAGCGGGTCCCAGAGGTCCCCGTCGTAAGACGAGAGCACCTGCCGCAACTCGAGAAAATCCAGGAGGTTTTGCCCTCCAGGCCAGATGAGACCCATTTCCGCTGAGGCTTCTCGAGGCCAATCACATCTAACCACTGGAACTTCCAAAGGGTCCTTCACACCATTGCTGCAACTCAAGAAGATCCCCGACATACCCGTCTTCACTCGAGAGGAAGCACGTGGGGTCCCGCACACATCCAGGGGAGCCCCGTTTCCGCCTCCTAGCTCGAGATGAGGGATCCTTTCCCTGTTTCGTAGGGAAAGAATTCCCGGCGTTCCCGTCGCATCTCAAGAGGAGGCGCTCTCCACAGGAAAGGCGAGAGGAACTCTAGGGTCGTGCCACCATTCCAAGAGACCCCCAGATGTGTCAGTCCACTCCAGAGGAACCTGTTTTCCCTGCACTGCCTTGACGTTCAAGCCTAGGATCGACTCCCACCACGTGTGCCCGTGGGACAGACCTGTGGGAAAGCCTCGTGGGAAAGCCTCGTGGGAAAGACTCGAGGGAAAACCATAGATCCTTTGATCCACGCGGCGGATTGCGTGACAATGCTGCTACCGCTATGGAGAAAAGCGCAACTGCATGCCCGCATTCGAGACGAGGACTGACTCCCCTGGGGAGACTCCAGAAGTACCCCAAGATCCATGTCAGCACTGGAGAGGAATCCTCAGGTTCCGGCCCCGACTCCACACAAGGTCTTAGGCCCCGGCATCGACGGGAGAGGAATCCCGAGACGCCCCCGAGGAACTCGCATGGGGACTGGCCTTTCCTGAGGCCACCAGAGCGGGTCCCTGAGGTCCCCGTCGTAAGTCGAGAGCACCTGCCGCAACTCGAGAAAATCCAGGAGGTTTTGCCCTCCAGGCGAGATGAAGCCCATTTCCGCTGAGGCTTCTCGAGGCCAATCACATCTAACCACTGGAACTTCCAAAGGGTCCTTCACACCATTGCTGCAACTCAAGAAGTTCCCCGACATACCCGTCTTCACTCAAGAGGAAGCACGTGGGGTCCCGCACACATCCAGGGGAGCCCCGTTTCCGCCTCCTAGCTCGAGATGAGGGATCCTTTCCCTTTTTCGTAGGGAAAGAATTCCCGGCGTTCCTGTCACATCTCAAGAGGAGGCGCTCTCCACAGGAAAGGCGAGAGGAACTCCAGGGTCGTGCCACCATTCCAAGAGTCCCCCAGATGTGTCAGTCCATTCCAGCGGAACCTGTTTTCCCTGCACTGCCTTGACGTTCAAGCCGAGGATCGACTCCCACCACGTGTGCCCGTGGGACAGCCCTGTGGGAAAGCCTCGTGGGAAAGTCTCGTGGGAAAGACTCGAGGGAAAACCATAGATCCTTTGATCCACGCGGCGGACTGCGTGACACTGCTGCTACCGCTCTGGAGGAAAGCGCAAGTGCATGCCCGCATTCGAGACGAGGACTGACTCCCCTGGGGAGACTCCAGAAGTACCCCAAGATCCATGTCAGCACTGGAGAGGAATCCTCAGGTTCCGGCCCCGACTCCACACAAGGTCTTAGGCCCTGGTATCGACGGGAGAGGAATCCCGAGAGGCCCCCGAGGAACTCGCATGGGGACTGGCCTTTCCTGAGGCCACCAGAGCGGGTCCTGAGGTCCCCGTCGTAAGTCGAGAGCACCTGCCGCAACTCGAGAAAATCCAGGAGGTTTTGCCCTCCAGGCGAGATGAGGCCCATTTCCGCTGAGGCTTCTCGAGGCTAATCACGTCTAACCACTGGAACTTCCAAAGGGTCCTTCACACCCTTGCTGCAACTCAAGAAGTTCCCTGACATACCCGTCTCCACTCGAGAGGAAGCACGTGTGTACCGCACACATCCAGGGGAGCCCCGTTTCCGCCTCCTAGCTCGAGATTATGGATCCTTTCCCTGTTTCGTAGGGAAAGAATTCCCGGCGTTCCCGTCGCATCTCAAGAGGAGGCGCTCTCCACAGGAAAGGCGAGAGGAACTCCAGGGTCGTGCCACCATTCCAAGAGTCCCCCAGATGTGTCAGTCCATTCCAGAGGAACCTGTTTTCCCTGCACTGCCTTGACGTTCAAGCCGAGGATCGACTCCCACCACGTGTGCACATGGGACAGCCCTGTGGGAAAGCCTAGTGGGAAAGTCTCGTGGGAAAGACTCGAGGGAAAACCATAGATCCTTTGATCCACGCGGCGGACTGCGTGACACTGCTGCTACCGCTCTGGAGGAAAGCGCAAGTGCATGCCCGCATTCGAGACGAGAACTGACTCCCCTGGGGAGACTCCAGAAGTACCCCAAGATCCATGTCAGCACAGGAGAGGAATCCTCAGGTTCCGGCCCCGACTCCACACAAGGTCTTAGGCCCCGGCATCGACGGGAGAGGAATCCCGAGAGGCCCCCGAGGAACTCGCATGGGGACTGGCCTTTCCTGAGGCCACCAGAGCGGGTCCCTGAGGTCCCCGTCGTAAGTCGAGAGCACCTGCCGCAACTCGATAAAATCCAGGAGGTTTTGCCCTCCAGGCGAGATGAGGCCCATTTCCGCTGAGGCTTCTCGAGGCCAATCACGTCTAACCACTGGAACTTCCAAAGGGTCCTTCACACCCTTGCTGCAACTCAAGAAGTTCCCCGACATACCCGTCTGCACTCGAGAGGAAGCACGTGGTGTCCCGCACACATCCAGGGGAGCCCCGTTTCCGCCTCCTAGCTCGAGATGAGGGATCCTTTCCCTGTTTCGTAGGGAAAGAATTCCCGGCGTTCCCGTCGCATCTCAAGAGGAGGCGCTCTCCACAGGAAAGGCGAGAGGAACTCCAGGGTCGTGCCACCATTCCAAGAGTCCCCCAGATGTGTCAGTCCATTCCAGAGGAACCTGTTTTCCCTGCACTGCCTTGACGTTCAAGCCGAGGATCGACTCCCACCACGTGTGCACGTGGGACAGCCCTGTGGGAAAGCCTCGTGGAAAGCCTCGTGGGAAAGACTCGAGGGAAAACCATAGATCCTTTGATCCACGCGGCGGACTGCGTGACACTGCTGCTACCGCTCTGGAGGAAAGCGCAAGTGCATGCCCGCATTCGAGACGAGGACTGACTCCCCTGGGGAGACTCCAGAAGTACCCCAAGATCCATGTCAGCACTGGAGAGGAATCCTCAGGTTCCGGCCCCGACTCCACACAAGGTCTTAGGCCCCGGCATCGACGGGAGAGGAATCCTGAGAGGCCCCCGAGGAACTCGCATGGGGCCTGGCCTTTCCTGAGGCCACCAGAGCGGGTCCCTGAGGTCCCCGTCGTAAGTCGAGAGCACCTGCCGCAACTCGAGAAAATCCAGGAGGTTTTGCCCTCCAGGCGAGATGAGGCCCATTTCCGCTGAGGCTTCTCGAGGCCAATCACATCTAACCACTGGAACTTCCAAAGGGTCCTTCACACCCTTGCTGCAACTCAAGAAGTTCCCCGACATACCCGTCTCCACTCGAGAGGAAGCACGAGGGGTCCCGCACACATCCAGGGGAGCCCCGTTTCCGCCTCCTAGCTCGAGATGAGGGATCCTTTCCCTGTTTCGTAGGGAAAGAATTCCCGGCATTCCAGTCGCATCTCAAGAGGAGGCGCTATCCACAGGAAATCCAAGAGGAACTCCAGGGTCGTGCCACCATTCCAAGAGTCCCCCAGATGTGTCAGTCCATTCCAGAGGAACCTGTTTTCCCTGCACTGCCTTGACGTTCAAGCCGAGGATCGACTCCCACCACGTGTGCACGTGGGACAGCCCTGTGGGAAAGCCTCGTGGGAAAGCCTCTAAGGAAAGACTCGAGGGAAAACCATAGATCCTTTGATCCACGCGGCGGACTGCGTGACACTGCTGCTACCGCTCTGGAGGAAAGCGCAAGTGCATGCCCGCATTCGAGACGAGGACTGACTCCCCTGGGGAGACTCCAGAAGTACCCCAAGATCCATGTCAGCACTGGAGAGGAATCCTCAGGTTCCGGCCCCGACTCCACACAAGGTCTTAGGCCCCGGCATCGACGGGAGAGGAATCCCGAGAGGCCCCCGAGGAACTCGCATGGGGACTGGCCTTTCCTGAGGCCACCAGAGCGGGTCCCTGAGGTCCCCGTCGTAAGTCGAGAGCACATGCCGCAACTCGAGAAAATCCAGGAGGTTTTGCCCTCCAGGCGAGATGAGGCCCATTTCCGCTGAGGCTTCCCGAGGCCAATCACATCTAACCACTGGAACTTCCAAAGGGTCCTTCACACCCTTGCTGCAACTCAAGAAGTTCCCCGACATACCCGTCTCCACTCGAGAGGAAGCACGTGGTGTCCCGCACACATCCAGGGGAGCCCCGTTTCCGCCTCCTAGCTCGAGATGAGGGATCCTTTCCCTGTTTCGTAGGGAAAGAATTCCCGGCATTCCCGTCGCATCTCAAGAGGAGGCGCTATCCACAGGAAAGCCAAGAGGAACTCCAGGGTCGTGCCACCATTCCAAGAGTCCCCCAGATGTGTCAGTCCATTTAAGAGGAACCTGTTTTCCCTGCACTGCCTTGACGTTCAAGCCGAGGATCGACTCCCACCACGTGTGCACGTGGGACAGCCCTGTGGGAAAGCCTCGTGGGAAAGCCTCGTGGGAAGACTCGAGGGAAAAACATAGATCCTTTGATTCACGCGGCGGACTGCGTGACACTGCTGCTACCGCTCTGGAGGAAAGCGCAATGCATGCCCGCATTCGAGACGAGGACTCACTCCCCTCGGGAGACTCCAGAAGTACCCCAAGATCCATGTCAGCACTGGAGAGGAATCCTCAGGTTCCGGCCACGACTCCACACAAGGTCTTAGGCCCCGGCATCGACGGGAGAGGAATCCCGAGACGCCCCCGAGGAACTCGCCTGGAGACTGGCCTTTCCTGAGGCCACCAGAGCGGGTCCCTGAGGTCCCCGTCGTAAGTCGAGAGCACGTGCCGCAACTCGAGAAAATCCAGGAGGTTTTGCCCTCCAGGCGAGAGGAGGCCCATTTCCGCTGAGGCTTCTCGAGGCCAATCACATCTAACCACTGGAACTTCCAAAGGGTCCTTCACACCCTTGCTGCAACTCAAGAAGTTCCCCGACATACCCGTCTCCACTCGAGAGGAAGCACGTGGGGTCCCGCACACATCCAGGGGAGCCCCGTTTCCGCCTCCTAGCTCGAGATGAGGGATCCTTTCCCTGTTTCGTAGGGAAAGAATTCCCGGCGTTCCCGTCGCATCTCAAGAGGAGGCGCTCTCCACAGGAAAGGCGAGAGGAACTCCAGGGTCGTGCCACCATTCCAAGAGTCCCCCAGATGTGTCAGTCCATTTAAGAGGAACCTGTTTTCCCTGCACTGCCTTGACGTTCAAGCCGAGGATCGACTCCCACCACGTGTGCACGTGGGACAGCCCTGTGGGAAAGCCTCGTGGGAAAGCCTCGTTGGAAGACTCGAGGGAAAAACATAGATCCTTTGATCCACGCGGCGGACTGCGTGACACTGCTGCTACCGCTCTGGAGGAAAGCGCAATGCATGCCCGCATTCGAGACGAGGACTGACTCCCCTGGGGAGACTCCAGAATACCCCAAGATCCATGTCAGCACTGGAGAGGAATCCTCAGGTTCCGGCCCCGACTCCACACAAGGTCTTAGGCCCCGGCATCGACGGGAGAGGAATCCCGAGACACCCCCGAGGAACTCGCATGGGGACTGGCCTTTCCTGAGGCCACCAGAGCGGGTCCCTGAGGTCCCCGTCGTAAGTCGAGAGCACCTGCCGCAACTCGAGAAAATCCAGGAGGTTTTGCCCTCCAGGCGAGATGAGGCCCATTTCCGCTGAGGCTTCTCGAGGCCAATCACATCTAACCACTGGAACTTCCAAAGGGTCCTTCACACCATTGCTGCAACTCAAGAAGTTCCCCAACCGACCCGTCTCCACTCGAGAGGAAGCACGTGGGGTCCCGCACACATCCAGGGGAGCCCGGTTTCCGCCTCCTAGCTCGAGATGAGGGATCTTTTCCCTGTTTCGTAGGGAAAGAATTCCCGGCGTGCCCGTCGCATCTCAAGAGGAGGCGCTCTCCACAGGAAAGGCGAGAGGAACTCCAGGATCGTGACACCATTCCAAGAGTCCCCCAGATGTGTCAGTCCATTACAGAGGAAACTGTTTTCCCTCCACTGCCTTGACGTTCAAGCCGAGGATCGACTCCCACCACGTGTGCACGTGGGACAGCCCTGTGAGAAAGCCTCGTGGGAAAGCCTCGTGGGAAAGACTCGAGGGAAAACCATAGATCCTTTGATCCACGCGGCGGACTGCGTGACACTGCTGCTACCGCTCTGGAGGAAAGCGCAATGCTTGCCCGCATTCGAGACGAGGACTGACTCCCCTGGGGAGACTCCAGACGTAACCCAAGATCCATGTCAGCACTGGAGAGGAATCCTCTGGTTCCGGCCCCGTCTCCACACAAGGTCTTTGGCCCCGGCATCGACGGGAGAGGAATCCCGAGAGGCCCCCGAGGATCTCGCATGGGGACTGGCCTTTCCTGAGGCCACCAGAGCGGGTCCCTGAGGTCCCCGTCGTAAGTCAAGAGCACCTGCCGCAACTCGAGAAAATCCAGGAGGTTTTGCCCTCCAGGCGAGATGAGGCCCATTTCCACTGAGGCTTCTCGAGGCCAATCACATCTAACCACTGGAACTTCCAAAGGGTCCTTCACACCCTTGCTGCAACTCAAGAAGTTCCCCGACATACCCGTCTCCACTCAAGAGGAAGCACGTGGTGTCCCGCACACATCCAGGGGAGCCCCGTTTCCGCCTCCTAGCTCGAGATGTGGGATCCTTTCCCTGTTTCGTAAGGAAAGAATTCCCGGCGTTCCCGTCGCATCTCAAGAGGAGGCGCTCTCCACAGGAAAGGCGAGAGGAACTCCAGGGTCGTGCCACCAATCCAAGAGTCCCCCAGATGTGTCAGTCCATTCCAGAGGAACCTGTTTTCCCTGCACTGCCTTGACGTTCAAGCCGAGGATCGACTCCCACCACGTGTGCACGTGGGACAGCCCTGTGGGAAAGCCTCGTGGGAAAGCCTCGTGGGAAAGACTCGAGGGAAAACCATAGATCCTTTGATCCACGCGGCGGACTGCGTTACACTGCTGCTACCGCTCTGGAGGAAAGCACAATGCATGCCCGCATTCGAGACGAGGACTGACTCCCCTGGGGAGACTCCAGAAGTACCCCAAGATCCATGTCAGCACTGGAGAGGAATCCTCAGGTTCCGGCCCCGACTCCACACAAGGTCTTAGGCCCCGGCATCGACGGGAGAGGAATCCCGAGACGCCCCAGAGGAACTCTCATGGGGACTGGCTTTTCCTGAGGCCACCAGAGCGGTTCCCTGAGGTCCCCGTCGTAAGTCGAGAGCACCTGCCGCAACTCGAGAAAATCCAGGAGGATTTGCCCTCCAGGTGAGATGAGGCCCATTTTCGCTGAGGCTTCTCGAGGCCAATCACATCTAACCACTGGAATTGCCAAGGGTCCTTCACACCATTGCTGCAACTCAAGAAGTTCCCCGACATTCCCGTCTGCACTCGAGAGGAAGCACGTGGTGTCCCGCACATCCAGGGGAGCCCCGTTTCCGCCTCCTAGCTCGAGATGAGGGATCCTTTCCCTGTTTCGTAGGGAAAGAATTCCCGGCGTTCCCGTCACATCTCAAGAGGAGGCGCTCTCCACAGGAAAGGCGAGAGGAACTCCAGGGTCGTGCCACCATTCCAAGAGTCCCCCAGATGTGTCAGTCCATTCCAGATTAACCTGTTTTCCCTGCACTGCCTTGACGTTCAAGCCGAGGATCGACTCCCACCACGTGTGCACGTGGGAAAGCCCTGTGGGAAAGCCTCGTGGGAAAGCCTCGTGGGAAAGACTCGAGGGAAAAGCATAGATCCTTTGATCCACGCGGCGGACTGCGTGACACTGCTGCTACCGCTCTGGAGGAAAGCGCAATGCATGCCCGCATTCGAGACGAGGACTGACTCCCCTGGGGAGACTCCAGACGTACCCCACGATCCATGTCAGCACTGGAGAGGAATCCTCAGGTTCCGGCCCCGACTCCACACAAGGTCTTAGGCCCCGGCATCGACGGGAGAGGAATCCCGAGAGGCCCCCGAGGAACTCGCATGGGGACTGGCCTTTCCTGAGGCCACCAGAGCGGGTCCCTGAGGTCCCCGTCGTAAGTCGAGAGCACCTGCCGCAACTCGAGAAAATCCAGGAGGTTTTGCCCTCCAGGCGAGATGAGGCCCATTTCCGCTGAGGCTTCTCGAGGCTAATCAAGTCTAACCACTGGAACTTCCAAAGGGTCCTTCACACCCTTGCTGCAACTCAAGAAGTTCCCCGACATACCCGTCTCCACTCGAGAGGAAGCACGTGGGTCACGCACACATCCAGGGGAGCCCCGTTTCCGCCTCCTAGCTCGAGATGAGGGATCCTTTCCCTGTTTCGTAGGGAAAGAATTCCCGGCGTTCCCGTCGCATCTCAAGAGGAGGCGCTCTCCACAGGAAAGGCGAGAGGAACTCCAGGGTCGTGACACCATTCCAAGAGTCCCCCAGATGTGTCAGTCCATTCCAGAGGAACCTGTTTTCCCTGCACTGCCTTGACGTTCAAGCCGAGGATCGACTCCCACCACGTGTGCACGTGGGACAGCCCTGTGGGAAAGCCTCGTGGGAAAGCCTCGTGGGAAAGACTCGAGGGAAAACCATAGATCCTTTGATCCACGCGGCGGACTGCGTGACACTGCTGCTACCGCTCTGGAGGAAAGCGCAAGTGCATGCCCGCATTCGAGACGAGGACTGACTCCCCTGGGGAGACTCCAGAAGTACCCCAAGATCCATGTCAGCACTGGAGAGGAATCCTCAGGTTCCGGCCCCGACTCCACACAAGGTCTTAGGCCCCGGCATCGACGGGAGAGGAATCCCGAGAGGTCCCCGAGGAACTCGCATGGGGACTGGCCTTTCCTGAGGCCACCAGAGCGGGTCCCTGAGGTCCCCGTCGTAAGTCGAGAGCACCTGCCGCAACTCGAGAAAATCCAGGAGGTTTTGCCCTCCAGGCGAGATGAGGCCCATTTCCGCTGAGGCTTCTCGAGGCTAATCACGTCTAACCACTGGAACTTCCAAAGGGTCCTTCACACCCTTGCTGCAACTCAAGAAGTTCCCCGACATACCCGTCTCCACTCGAGAGGAAGCACGTGGGTCCCGCACACATCCAGGGGAGCCCCGTTTCCGCCTCCTAGCTCGAGATGAGGGATCCTTTCCCTGTTTCGTAGGGAAAGAATTCCCGGCGTTCCCGTCGCATCTCAAGAGGAGGCGCTCTCCACAGGAAAGGCGAGAGGAACTCCAGGGTCGTGCCACCATTCCAAGAGTCCCCCAGATGTGTCAGTCCATTCCAGAGGAACCTGTTTTCCCTGCACTGCCTTGACGTTCAAGCCGAGGATCGACTCCCACCACGTGTGCACGTGGGACAGCCCTGTGGGAAAGCCTCGTGGGAAAGCCTCGTGGGAAAGACTCGAGGGAAAACCAAACATCCTTTGATCCACGCGGCGGACTGCGTGACACTGATGCTACCGCTCTGGAGGAAAGCGCAAGTGCATGCCCGCATTCGAGACGAGGACTGACTCCCCTGGGGAGACTCCAGAAGTACCCCAAGATCCACGTCAGCACTGGAGAGGAATCCTCAGGTTCCGGCCCCGACTCCACACAAGGTCTTAGGCCCCGGCATCGACGGAAGAGGAATCCCGAGAGGCCCCCGAGGAACTCGCATGGGGACTGGCCTTTCCTGAGGCCATCAGAGCGAGTCCCTGAGGTCCCCGTCGTAAGTCGAGAGCAACTGCCGCAACTCGAGAAAATCCAGGAGGTTTTGCCCTCCAGGCGAGATGAGGCCCATTTCCGCTGAGGCTTCTCGAGGCTAATCACGTCTAACCACTGGAACTTCCAAAGGGTCCTTCACACCCTTGCTGCAACTCAAGAAGTTCCCCGACATACCCGTCTCCACTCGAGAGGAAGCACGTGGTGTCCCGCACACATCCAGGGGAGCCCCGTTTCCGCCTCCTAGCTCGAGATGAGGGATCCTTTCCCTGTTTCGTAGGGAAAGAATTCCCGGCGTTCCCGTCGCATCTCAAGAGGAGGCGCTCTCCACAGGAAAGGCGAGAGGAACTCCAGGGTCGTGCCACCATTCCAAGAGTCCCCCAGATGTGTCAGTCCATTCCAGATTAACCTGTTTTCCCTGCACTGCCTTGACGTTCAAGCCGAGGATCGACTCCCACCACGTGTGCACGTGGGAAAGCCCTGTGGGAAAGCCTCGTGGGAAAGCCTCGTGGGAAAGACTCGAGGGAAAAGCATAGATCCTTTGATCCACGCGGCGGACTGCGTGACACTGCTGCTACCGCTCTGGAGGAAAGCGCAATGCATGCCCGCATTCGAGACGAGGACTGACTCCCCTGGGGAGAGTCCAGACGTACCCCACGATCCATGTCAGCACTGGAGAGGAATCCTCAGGTTCCGGCCCCGACTCCACACAAGGTCTTAGGCCCCGGCATCGACGGGAGAGGAATCCCGAGAGGCCCCCGAGGAACTCGCATGGGGACTGGCCTTTCCTGAGGCCACCAGAGCGGGTCCCTGAGGTCCCCGTCGTAAGTCGAGAGCACCTGCCGCAACTCGAGAAAATCCAGGAGGTTTTGCCCTCCAGGCGAGATGAGGCCCATTTCCGCTGAGGCTTCTCGAGGCCAATCACATCTAACCACTGGAACTTCCAAAGGGTCCTTCACACCATTGCTGCAACTCAAGAAGTTCCCCGACATACCCGTCTCCACTCGAGAGGAAGCACGAGGGTCCCGCACACATCCAGGGGAGCCCCGTTTCCGCCTCCTAGCTCGAGATGAGGGATCCTTTCCCTGTTTCGTAGGGAAAGAATTCCCGGCGTTCCCGTCGCATCTCAAGAGGAGGCGCTCTCCACAGGAAAGGCGAGAGGAACTCCAGGGTCGTGTCACCATTCCAAGAGTCCCCCAGATGTGTCAATCCATTCCAGAGGAACCTGTTTTCCCTGCACTGCCTTGACGTTCAAGCCGAGGATCGACTCCCACCACGTGTGCACGTGGGACAGCACTGTGGGAAAACCTCGTGGGAAAGCCTCGTGGGAAAGACTCGAGGGAAAACCATAGATCCTTTGATCCACGCGGCGGACTGCGTGACACTGCTGCTACCGCTCTGGAGGAAAGCGCAATGCATGCCCGCATTCGAGACGAGGACTGACTCCCCTGGGGAGACTCCAGACGTACCCCAAGATCCATGTCAGCACTGGAAAGGAATCCTCAGGTTCCGGCCCCGACTCCACACAAGGTCTTAGGCCCCGGCATCGACGGGAGAGGAATCCCGAGAGGCCCCCGAGGAACTCGCATGGGGACTGGCCTTTCCTGAGGCCACCAGAGCGGGTCCCTGAGGTCCCCGTCGTAAGTCGAGAGCACCTGCCGCAACTCGAGAAAATCCAGGAGGTTTTGCCCTCCAGGCGAGATGAGGCCCATTTCCGCTGAGGCTTCTCGAGGCCAATCACATCTAACGACTGGAACTTCCAAAGGGTCCTTCACACCCTTGCTGCAACTCAAGAAGTTCCCCGACTTACCCGTCTCCACTCGAGAGGAAGCACTTGGTGTCCCGCACACATCCAGGGGAGCCCCGTTTCCGCCTCCTAGCTCGAGATGAGGGATCATTTCCCTGTTTCGTAGGGAAAGAATTCCCGGCGTTCCCGTCGCATCTCAAGAGGAGGCGCTCTCCACAGGAAAGGCGAGAGGAACTCCAGGGTCGTGCCACCATTCCAAGAGTCCCCCAGATGTGTCAGTCCATTCCAGAGGAACCTGTTTTCCCTGCACTTGACGTTCAAGACGAGGATCGACTCCCACCACGTGTGCACGCGGGACAGCCCTGTGGGAAAGCCTCGTGGGAAAGCCTCGTGGGAAAGACTCGAGGGAAAACCATAGATCCTTTGATCCACGCGGGGAATGCGTGACACTGCTGCTACCGCTCTGGAGGAAAGCGCAATGCATGCCCGCATTCGAGACGAGGACTGACTCCCCTGGGGAGACTCCAGAAGTACCCCAAGATCCATGTCAGCACTGGAGAGGAATCCTCAGGTTCCGGCCCCGACTCCACACAAGGTCTTAGGCCCCGGCATCAACGGGAGAGGAATCCCGAGAGGCCCCCGAGGAACTCGCATGGGGACTGGCCTTTCCTGAGGCCACCAGAGCGGGTCCCTGAGGTCCCCGTCGTAAGTCGAGAGCACCTGCCGCAACTCGAGAAAATCCAGGAGGTTTTGCCCTCCAGGCGAGATGAGGCCCATTTCCGCTGAGGCTTCTCGAGGCCAATCACATCTAACCACTGGAACTTCCAAAGGGTCCTTCACACCATTGCTGCAACTCAAGAAGTTCCCCGACATACCCGTCTCCACTCGAGAGGAAGCACGTGGGGTCCCGCACACATCCAGGGGAGCCCCGTTTCCGCCTCCTATCTCGAGATGAGGGATCTTTTCCCTGTTTCGTAGGGAAAGAATTCCCGGCGTGCCCGTCGCATCTCAAGAGGAGGCGCTCTCCACAGGAAAGGCGAGAGGAACTCCAGGGTCGTGACACCATTCCAAGAGTCCCCCAGATGTGTCAGTCCATTCCAGAGGAACCTGTTTTCCCTGCACTGCCTTGACGTTCAAGCCGAGGATCGACTCCCACCACGTGTGCACGTGGGACAGCCCTGTGGGAAAGCCTCGTGGGAAAGCCTCGTGGGAAAGACTCGAGGGAAAACCATAGATCCTTTGATCCACGCGGCGGACTGCGTGACACTGCTGCTACCGCTCTGGAGGAAAGCACAATGCATGCCCGCATTCGAGACGAGGACTGACTCCCCTGGGGAGACTCCAGACGTACCACAAGATCCATGTCAACACTGGAGAGGAATCCTCAGGTTCCGGCACCGACTCCACACAAGGTATTTGGCCCCGGCATCGACGGGAGAGGAATCCCGAGAGGCCCCCGAGGAACTCGCAGGGGGACTGGCCTTTCCTGAGGCCACCAGAGCGGGTCCCTGAGGTCCCCGTCGTAAGTCGAGAGCACCTGCCGCAACTCGAGAAAATCCAGGAGGTTTTGCCCTCCAGGCGAGATGAGGCCCATTTCCGATGAGGCTTCTCGAGGCCAATCACATCTAACGACTGGAACTTCCAAAGGGTCCTTCACACCCTTGCTGCAACTCAAGAAGTTCCCCGACTTACCCGTCTCCACTCGAGAGGAAGCACGTGGTGTCCCGCACACATCCAGGGGAGCCCCGTTTCCGCCTCCTAGCTCGAGATGAGGGATCCTTTCCCTGTTTCGTAGGGAAAGAATTCCCGGCGTTCCCGTCGCATCTCAAGAGGAGGCGCTCTCCACAGGAAAGGCGAGAGGAACTCCAGGGTCGTGCCACCATTCCAAGAGTCCCCCAGATGTGTCAGTCCATTCCAGAGGAACCTGTTTTCCCTGCACTTGACGTTCAAGACGAGGATCGACTCCCACCACGTGTGCACGCGGGACAGCCCTGTGGGAAAGCCTCGTGGGAAAGCCTCGTGGGAAAGACTCGAGGGAAAACCATAGATCCTTTGATCCACGCGGGGAATGCGTGACACTGCTGCTACCGCTCTGGAGGAAAGCGCAATGCATGCCCGCATTCGAGACGAGGACTGACTCCCCTGGGGAGACTCCAGAAGTACCCCAAGATCCATGTCAGCACTGGAGAGGAATCCTCAGGTTCCGGCCCCGACTCCACACAAGGTCTTAGGCCCCGGCATCGACGGGAGAGGAATCCCGAGAGGCCCCCGAGGAACTCGCATGGGGACTGGCCTTTCCTGAGGCCACCAGAGCGGGTCCCTGAGGTCCCCGTCGTAAGTCGAGAGCACCTGCCGCAACTCGAGAAAATCCACAAGGTTTTGCCCTCCAGGCGAGATGAGGCCCATTTCCGCTGAGGCTTCTCGAGGCTAATCAAGTCTAACCACTGGAACTTCCAAAGGGTCCTTCACACCCTTGCTGCAACTCAAGAAGTTCCCCGACATACCCGTCTCCACTCGAGAGGAAGCACGTGGGTCAAGCACACATCCAGGGGAGCCCCGTTTCCGCCTCCTAGCTCGAGATGAGGGATCCCTTCCCTGTTTCGTAGGGAAAGAATTCCCGGCGTTCCCGTCGCATCTCAAGAGGAGGCGCTCTCCACAGGAAAGGCGAGAGGAACTCCAGGGTCGTGACACCATTCCAAGAGTCCCCCAGATGTGTCAGTCCATTCCAGAGGAACCTGTTTTCCCTGCACTGCCTTGACGTTCAAGCCGAGGATCGACTCCCACCACGTGTGCACGTGGGACAGCCCTGTGGGAAAGCCTCGTGGGAAAGCCTCGTGGGAAAGACTCGAGGGAAAACCATAGATCCTTTGATCCACGCGGCGGACTGCGTGACACTGCTGCTACCGCTCTGGAGGAAAGCGCAAGTGCATGCCCGCATTCGAGACGAGGACTGACTCCCCTGGGGAGACTCCAGAAGTACCCCAAGATCCATGTCAGCACTGGAGAGGAATCCTCAGGTTCCGGCCCCGACTCCACACAAGGTCTTAGGCCCCGGCATCGACGGGAGAGGAATCCCGAGAGGTCCCCGAGGAACTCGCATGGGGACTGGCCTTTCCTGAGGCCACCAGAGCGGGTCCCTGAGGTCCCCGTCGTAAGTCGAGAGCACCTGCCGCAACTCGAGAAAATCCAGGAGGTTTTGCCCTCCAGGCGAGATGAGGCCCATTTCCGCTGAGGCTTCTCGAGGCTAATCACGTCTAACCACTGGAACTTCCAAAGGGTCCTTCACACCCTTGCTGCAACTCAAGAAGTTCCCCGACATACCCGTCTCCACTCGAGAGGAAGCACGTGGGTCCCGCACACATCCAGGGGAGCCCCGTTTCCGCCTCCTAGCTCGAGATGAGGGATCCTTTCCCTGTTTCGTAGGGAAAGAATTCCCGGCGTTCCCGTCGCATCTCAAGAGGAGGCGCTCTCCACAGGAAAGGCGAGAGGAACTCCAGGGTCGTGCCACCATTCCAAGAGTCCCCCAGATGTGTCAGTCCATTCCAGAGGAACCTGTTTTCCCTGCACTTGACGTTCAAGACGAGGATCGACTCCCACCACGTGTGCACGCGGGACAGCCCTGTGGGAAAGCCTCGTGGAAAAGCCTCGTGGGAAAGACTCGAGGGAAAACCATAGATCCTTTGATCCACGCGGGGAATGCGTGACACTGCTGCTACCGCTCTGGAGGAAAGCGCAATGCATGCCCGCATTCGAGACGAGGTCTGACTCCCCTGGGGAGACTCCAGAAGTACCCCAAGATCCATGTCAGCACTGGAGAGGAATCCTCAGGTTCCGGCCCCGACTCCACACAAGGTCTTAGGCCCCGGCATCAACGGGAGAGGAATCCCGAGACACCCCCGAGGAACTCGCATGGGGACTGGCCTTTCCTGAGGCCACCAGAGAGGTTCCCTGAGGTCCCCGTCGTAAGTCGAGAGCACCTGCTGCAACTCTAGAAAATCCAGGAGGTTTTGCCCTCCAGGTGAGATGAGGCCCATTTCCGCTGAGGGTTCTCGAGGCCAATCACATCTAACCACTGAAACTTACAAAGGGTCCTTCACACCATTGCTGCAACTCAAGAAGTTCCCCGACATACCCGTCTCCACTCGAGAGGAAGCACGTGGGGTCCCGCACACATCCAGGGGAGCCCCGTTTCCGCCTCCTAGCTCGAGATGAGGGATCCTTTCCCTGTTTCGTAGGGAAAGAATTCCCGGCGTTCCCGTCGCATCTCAAGAGGAGGCGCTCTCCACAGGAAAGGCGAGAGGAACTCCACGGTCGTGCCACCATTCCAAGAGTCCCCCAGATGTGTCAGTCCATTCCAGAGGAACCTGTTTTCCCTGCACTGCCTTGACGTTCAAGCCGAGGATCGACTCCCACCACGTGTGCACGTGGGACAGCCCTGTGGGAAAGCCTCGTGGGAAAGCCTCGTGGGAAAGACTCGAGGGAAAACCATAGATCCTTTGATCCACGCGGCGGACTGCTTGACACTGCTGCTACCGCTCTGGAGGAAAGCGCAAGTGCATGCCCGCATTCGAGACGAGGACTGACTCCCCTGGGGAGACTCCAGAAGTACCCCAAGATCCATGTCAGCACTGGAGAGGAATCCTCAGGTTCCGGCCCCGACTCCACACAAGGTCTTAGGCCCCGGCATCGACGGGAGAGGAATCCCGAGAGGCCCCTGAGGAACTCGCATGGGGACTGGCCTTTCCTGAGGCCACCAGAGCGGGTCCCTGAGGTCCCCGTCGTAAGTCGAGAGCACCTGCCGCAACTCGAGAAAATCCACAAGGTTTTGCCCTCCAGGCGAGATGAGGCCCATTTCCGCTGAGGCTTCTCGAGGCTAATCAAGTCTAACCACTGGAACTTCCAAAGGGTCCTTCACACCCTTGCTGCAACTCAAGAAGTTCCCCGACATACCCGTCTCCACTCGAGAGGAAGCACGTGGGTCAAGCACACATCCAGGGGAGCCCCGTTTCCGCCTCCTAGCTCGAGATGAGGGATCCTTTCCCTGTTTCGTAGGGAAAGAATTCCCGGCGTTCCCGTCGCATCTCAAGAGGAGGCGCTCTCCACAGGAAAGGCGAGAGGAACTCCAGGGTCGTGACACCATTCCAAGAGTCCCCCAGATGTGTCAGTCCATTCCAGAGGAACCTGTTTTCCCTGCACTGCCTTGACGTTCAAGCCGAGGATCGACTCCCACCACGTGTGCACGTGGGACAGCCCTGTGGGAAAGCCTCGTGGGAAAGCCTCGTGGGAAAGACTCGAGGGAAAACCATAGATCCTTTGATCCACGCGGCGGACTGCGTGACACTGCTGCTACCGCTCTGGAGGAAAGCGCAAGTGCATGCCCGCATTCGAGACGAGGACTGACTCCCCTGGGGAGACTCCAGAAGTACCCCCAAGATCCATGTCAGCACTGGAGAGGAATCCTCAGGTTCCGGCCCCGACTCCACACAAGGTCTTAGGCCCCGGCATCGACGGGAGAGGAATCCCGAGAGGTCCCCGAGGAACTCGCATGGGGACTGGCCTTTCCTGAGGCCACCAGAGCGGGTCCCTGAGGTCCCCGTCGTAAGTCGAGAGCACCTGCCGCAACTCGAGAAAATCCAGGAGGTTTTGCCCTCCAGGCGAGATGAGGCCCATTTCCGCTGAGGCTTCTCGAGGCTAATCACGTCTAACCACTGGAACTTCCAAAGGGTCCTTCACACCCTTGCTGCAACTCAAGAAGTTCCCCGACATACCCGTCTCCACTCGAGAGGAAGCACGTGGGTCCCGCACACATCCAGGGGAGCCCCGTTTCCGCCTCCTAGCTCGAGATGAGGGATCCTTTCCCTGTTTCGTAGGGAAAGAATTCCCGGCGTTCCCGTCGCATCTCAAGAGGAGGCGCTCTCCACAGGAAAGGCGAGAGGAACTCCAGGGTCGTGCCACCATTCCAAGAGTCCCCCAGATGTGTCAGTCCATTCCAGAGGAACCTGTTTTCCCTGCACTGCCTTGACGTTCAAGCCGAGGATCGACTCCCACCACGTGTGCACGTGGGACAGCCCTGTGGGAAAGCCTCGTGGGAAAGCCTCGTGGGAAAGACTCGAGGGAAAACCAAACATCCTTTGATCCACGCGGCGGACTGCGTGACACTGCTGCTACCGCTCTGGAGGAAAGCGCAAGTGCATGCCCGCATTCGAGACGAGGACTGACTCCCCTGGGGAGACTCCAGAAGTACCCCAATATCCATGTCAGCACTGGAGAGGAATCCTCAGGTTCCGGCCCCGACTCCACACAAGGTCTTACGCCCCGGCATCGACGGGAGAGGAATCCCGAGAGGCCCCCGAGGAACTCGCATGGGGACTGGCCTTTCCTGAGGCCACCAGAGCGGGTCCCTGAGGTCCCCGTCGTAAGTCGAGAGCACATGCCGCAACTCGAGAAAATCCAGGAGGTTTTGCCCTCCAGGCGAGATGAGGCCCATTTCCGCTGAGGCTTCTCGAGGCTAATCACGTCTAACCACTGGAACTTCCAAAGGGTCCTTCACACCCTGGCTGCAACTCAAGAAGTTCCCCGACATACCCGTCTCCACTCGAGAGGAAGCACGTGGGTCCCGCACACATCCAGGGGAGCCCCGTTTCCGCCTCCTAGCTCGAGATGAGGGATCCTTTCCCTGTTTCGTAGGGAAAGAATTCCCGGCGTTCCCGTCGCATCTCAAGAGGAGGCGCTCTCCACAGGAAAGGCGAGAGGAACTCCAGGGTCGTGCCACCATTCCAAGAGTCCCCCAGATGTGTCAGTCCATTCCAGAGGAACCTGTTTTCCCTGCACTGCCTTGACGTTCAAGCCGAGGATCGACTCCCACCACGTGTGCACGTGGGACAGCCCTGTGGGAAAGCCTCGTGGGAAAGCCTCGTGGGAAAGACTCGAGGGAAAACCAAACATCCTTTGATCCACGCGGCGGACTGCGTGACACTGCTGCTACCGCTCTGGAGGAAAGCGCAAGTGCATGCCCGCATTCGAGACGAGGACTGACTCCCCTGGGGAGACTCCAGAAGTACCCCAATATCCATGTCAGCACTGGAGAGGAATCCTCAGGTTCCGGCCCCGACTCCACACAAGGTCTTACGCCCCGGCATCGACGGGAGAGGAATCCCGAGAGGCCCCCGAGGAACTCGCATGGGGACTGGCCTTTCCTGAGGCCACCAGAGCGGGTCCCTGAGGTCCCCGTCGTAAGTCGAGAGCACATGCCGCAACTCGAGAAAATCCAGGAGGTTTTGCCCTCCAGGCGAGATGAGGCCCATTTCCGCTGAGGCTTCTCGAGGCTAATCACGTCTAACCACTGGAACTTCCAAAGGGTCCTTCACACCCTGGCTGCAACTCAAGAAGTTCCCCGACATACCCGTCTCCACTCGAGAGGAAGCACGTGGGTCCCGCACACATCCATGGGGGCCCCGTTTCCGCCTCCTAGCTCGAGATGAGGGATCCTTTCCCTGTTTCGTAGGGAAAGAATTCCCGGCGTTCCCGTCGCATCTCAAGAGGAGGCGCTCTCCACAGGAAAGGCGAGAGGAACTCCAGGGTCGTGCCACCATTCCAAGAGTCCCCCAGATGTGTCAGTCCATTCCAGAGGAACCTGTTTTCCCTGCACTGCCTTGACGTTCAAGCCGAGGATCGACTCCCACCACGTGTGCACGTGGGACAGCCCTGTGGGAAAGCCTCGTGGGAAAGCCTCGTGGGAAAGACTCGAGGGAAAACCAAACATCCTTTGATCCACGCGGCGGACTGCGTGACACTGATGCTACCGCTCTGGAGGAAAGCGCAAGTGCATGCCCGCATTCGAGACGAGGACTGACTCCCCTGGGGAGACTCCAGAAGTACCCCAAGATCCATGTCAGCACTGGAGAAGAATCCTCAGGTTCCGGCCCCGACTCCACACAAGGTCTTAGGCCCCGGCATCGACGGAAGAGGAATCCCGAGAGGCCCCCGAGGAACTCGCATGTGGACTGGCCTTTCCTGAGGCCATCAGAGCGAGTCCCTGAGGTCCCCGTCGTAAGTCGAGAGCAACTGCCGCAACTCGAGAAAATCCAGGAGGTTTTGCCCTCCAGGCGAGATGAGGCCCATTTCCGCTGAGGCTTCTCGAGGCTAATCACGTCTAACCACTGGAACTTCCAAAGGGTCCTTCACACCCTTGCTGCAACTCAAGAAGTTCCCCGACATACCCGTCTCCACTCGAGAGGAAGCACGTGGTGTCCCGCACACATCCAGGGGAGCCCCGTTTCCGCCTCCTAGCTCGAGATGAGGGATCCTTTCCCTGTTTTGTAGGGAAAGAATTCCCGGCGTTCCCGTCCATCTCAAGAGGAGGCGCTCTCCACAGGAAAGGCGAGAGGAACTCCAGGGTCGTGACACCATTCCAAGAGTCCCCCAGATGTGTCAGTCCATTCCAGACGAACCTGTTTTCCCTGCACTGCCTTGACGTTCAAGCCGAGGATCGACTCCCACCACGTGTGCACGTGGGACAGCCCTGTGGGAAAGCCTCGTGGGAAAGACTCGAGTGAAAACCATAGATGCTTTGATCCACGCGGCGGACTGCGTGACACTGCTGCTACCGCTCTGGAGGAAAGCGCAAGTGCATGCCCGCATTCGAGACGAGGACTGACTCCCCTGGGGAGACTCCAGAAGTACCCCAAGATCCATGTCAGCACTGGAGAGGAATCCTCAGGTTCCGGCCCCGACTCCACACAAGGTCTTAGGCCCCGGCATCGACGGGAGAGGAATCCCGAGAGGCCCCCGAGGAACTCGCATGGGAACTGGCCTTTCCTGAGGCCACCAGAGCGGGTCCCTGAGGTCCCCGTCGTAAGTCGAGAGCACATGCCGCAACTCGAGAAAATCCAGGAGGTTTTGCCCTCCAGGCGAGATGAGGCCCATTTCCGCTGAGGCTTCTCGAGGCTAATCACGTCTAACCACTGGAACTTCCAAAGGGTCCTTCACACCCTTGCTGCAACTCAAGAAGTTCCCCGACATACACGTCTCCACTCGAGAGGAAGCACGTAGGTCCCGCACACATCCAGGGGAGCCCCGTTTCCGCCTCCTAGCTCGAGATGAGGGATCCTTTCCCTGTTTCGTAGGGAAAGAATTCCCGGCGTTCCCGTCGCATCTCAAGAGGAGGCGCTCTCCACAGGAAAGGCGAGAGGAACTCCAGAGTCGTGCCACCATTCCAAGAGTCCCCCAGATGTGTCAGTCCATTCCAGAGGAAACTGTTTTCCCTGCACTGCCTTGACGTTCAAGCCGAGGATCGACTCCCACCACGTGTGCACGTGGGACAGCCCTGTGTGAAAGCCTCGTGGGAAAGCCTCGTGGGAAAGACTCGAGGGAAAACCATAGATCCTTTGATCCACGCGGCGGACTGCGTGACACTGATGCTACCGCTCTGGAGGAAAGCGCAAGTGCATGCCCGCATTCGAGACGAGGACTGACTCCCCTGGGGAGACTCCAGAAGTACCCCAAGATCCATGTCAGCACTGGAGAGGAATCCTCAGGTTCCGGCCCCGACTCCACACAAGGTCTTAGGCCCCGGAATCGACGGGAGAGGAATCCCGAAAGTCCCCCGAGGAACTCACGTGGGGACTGGCCTTTCTTGAGGCCACCAGAGCGGGTCCCTGAGGTCCCCGTCGTAAGTCGAGAGCACCTGCCGCAACTCGAGAAAATCCAGGAGGTTTTGCCCTCCAGGCGAGATGAGGCCCATTTCCGCTGAGGCTTCTCGAGGTTAATCACGTCTAAATACTGGAACTTCCAAAGGGTCCTTCACACCCTTGCTGCAACTCAAGAAGTTGCCCGACATACCCGTCTCCACTCGAGAGGAAGCACGTGGGGTCCCGCACACATCCAGGGGAGCCCCGTTTCCGCCTCCTAGATCGAGATGAGGGATTCTTTCCCTGTTTCGTAGGGAAAGAATTCCCGGCGTTCCCGTCGCATCTCAAGAGGAGGCGCTCTCCACAGGAAAGGCGAGAGGAACTCCAGGGTCGTGCCACCATTCCAAGAGTCCCCCAGATGTGTCAGTCCGTTCCAGAGGAACCTGTTTTCCCTGCACTGCCTTGACGTTCAAGCCGAGGATCGACTCCCACCACGTGTACACGTGGGACAGCCCTGTGGGAAAGCCTCGTGGGAAAGCCTCGTGGGAAAGACTCGATGGAAAACCATAGATCCTTTGATCCACGCGGCGGACTGCGTGACACTGCTGCTACCGCTCTGGAGGAAAGCGCAAGTGCATGCCCGCATTCGAGACGAGGACTGACTCCCCTGGGGAGACTCCAGAAGTACCCCAAGATCCATGTCAGCACTGGAGAGGAATCCTCAGGTTCCGGCCCCGACTCCACACAAGGTCTTAGGCCCCGGCATCGACGGGAGAGGAATCCCGAGAGGCCCCCGAGGAACTCGCATGGGGACTGGCCTTTCCTGAGGCCACCAGAGCGGGTCCCTGAGGTCCCCGTCGTAAGTCGAGAGCACATGCCGCAACTCGAGAAAATCCAGGAGGTTTTGCCCTCCAGGCGAGATGAGGCCCATTTCCGCTGAGGCTTCTCGAGGCTAATCACGTCTAACCACTGGAACTTCCAAAGGGTCCTTCACACCCTGGCTGCAACTCAAGAAGTTCCCCGACATACCCGTCTCCACTCGAGAGGAAGCACGTGGGTCCCGCACACATCCAGGGGGGCCCCGTTTCCGCCTCCTAGCTCGAGATGAGGGATCCTTTCCCTGTTTCGTAGGGAAAGAATTCCCGGCGTTCCCGTCGCATCTCAAGAGGAGGCGCTCTCCACAGGAAAGGCGAGAGGAACTCCAGGGTCGTGCCACCATTCCAAGAGTCCCCCAGATGTGTCAGTCCATTCCAGAGGAACCTGTTTTCCCTGCACTGCCTTGACGTTCAAGCCGAGGATCGACTCCCACCACGTGTGCACGTGGGACATCCCTGTGGGAAAGCCTCGTGGGAAAGCCTCGTGGGAAAGACTCGAGGGAAAACCAAACATCCTTTGATCCACGCGGCGGACTGCGTGACACTGATGCTACCGCTCTGGAGGAAAGCGCAAGTGCATGCCCGCATTCGAGACGAGGACTGACTCCCCTGGGGAGACTCCAGAAGTACCCCAAGATCCATGTCAGCACTGGAGAAGAATCCTCAGGTTCCGGCCCCGACTCCACACAAGGTCTTAGGCCCCGGCATCGACGGAAGAGGAATCCCGAGAGGCCCCCGAGGAACTCGCATGTGGACTGGCCTTTCCTGAGGCCATCAGAGCGAGTCCCTGAGGTCCCCGTCGTAAGTCGAGAGCAACTGCCGCAACTCGAGAAAATCCAGGAGGTTTTGCCCTCCAGGCGAGATGAGGCCCATTTCCGCTGAGGCTTCTCGAGGCTAATCACGTCTAACCACTGGAACTTCCAAAGGGTCCTTCACACCCTTGCTGCAACTCAAGAAGTTCCCCGACATACCCGTCTCCACTCGATAGGAAGCACGTGGTGTCCCGCACACATCCAGGGGAGCCCCGTTTCCGCCTCCTAGCTCGAGATGAGGGATCCTTTCCCTGTTTTGTAGGGAAAGAATTCCCGGCGTTCCCGTCCATCTCAAGAGGAGGCGCTCTCCACAGGAAAGGCGAGAGGAACTCCAGGGTCGTGACACCATTCCAAGAGTCCCCCAGATGTGTCAGTCCATTCCAGACGAACCTGTTTTCCCTGCACTGCCTTGACGTTCAAGCAGAGGATCGACTCCCACCACGTGTGCACGTGGGACAGCCCTGTGGGAAAGCCTCGTGGGAAAGACTCGAGTGAAAACCATAGATGCTTTGATCCACGCGGCGGACTGCGTGACACTGCTGCTACCGCTCTGGAGGAAAGCGCAAGTGCATGCCCGCATTCGAGACGAGGACTGACTCCCCTGGGGAGACTCCAGAAGTACCCCAAGATCCATGTCAGCACTGGAGAGGAATCCTCAGGTTCCGGCCCCGACTCCACACAAGGTCTTAGGCGCCGGCATCGACGGGAGAGGAATCCCGAGAGGTCCCCGAGGAACTCGCATGGGGACTGGCCTTTCCTGAGGCCACCAGAGCGGGTCCCTAAGGTCCCCGTCGTAAGTCGAGAGCACCTGCCGCAACTCGAGAAAATCCAGGAGGTTTTGCCCTCCAGGCGAGATGAGGCCCATTTCCGCTGAGGCTTCTCGAGGCTAATCACGTCTAACCACTGGAACTTCCAAAGGATCCTTCACACCCTTGCTGCAACTCAAGAAGTTCCCCGACATACCCGTCTCCACTCGAGAGGAAGCACGTGGGTCCCGCACACATCCAGGGGAGCCCCGTTTCCGCCTCCTAGCTCGAGATGAGGGATCCTTTCCCTGTTTCGTAGGGAAAGAATTCCCGGCGTTCCCGTCGCATCTCAAGAGGAGGCGCTCTCCACAGGAAAGGCGAGAGGAACTCCAGGGTCGTGCCACCATTCCAAGAGTCCCCCAGATGTGTCAGTCCATTCCAGAGGAACCTGTTTTCCCTGCACTGCCTTGACGTTCAAGCCGAGGATCGACTCCCACCACGTGTGCACGTGGGACAGCCCTGTGGGAAAGCCTCGTGGGAAAGCCTCGTGGGAAAGACTCGAGGGAAAACCAAACATCCTTTGATCCACGCGGCGGACTGCGTGACACTGCTGCTACCGCTCTGGAGGAAAGCGCAAGTGCATGCCCGCATTCGAGACGAGGACTGACTCCCCTGGGGAGACTCCAGAAGTACCCCAAGATCCATGTCAGCACTGGAGAGGAATCCTCAGGTTCCGGCCCCGACTCCACACAAGGTCTTAGGCCCCGGCATCGACGGGAGAGGAATCCCGAGAGGCCCCCGAGGAACTCGCATGGGAACTGGCCTTTCCTGAGGCCACCAGAGCGGGTCCCTGAGGTCCCCGTCGTAAGTCGAGAGCACATGCCGCAACTCGAGAAAATCCAGGAGGTTTTGCCCTCCAGGCGAGATGAGGCCCATTTCCGCTGAGGCTTCTCGAGGCTAATCACGTCTAACCACTGGAACTTCCAAAGGGTCCTTCACACCCTTGCTGCAACTCAAGAAGTTCCCCGACATACACGTCTCCACTCGAGAGGAAGCACGTAGGTCCCGCACACATCCAGGGGAGCCCCGTTTCCGCCTCCTAGCTCGAGATGAGGGATCCTTTCCCTGTTTCGTAGGGAAAGAATTCCCGGCGTTCCCGTCGCATCTCAAGAGGAGGCGCTCTCCACAGGAAAGGCGAGAGGAACTCCAGAGTCGTGCCACCATTCCAAGAGTCCCCCAGATGTGTCAGTCCATTCCAGAGGAAACTGTTTTCCCTGCACTGCCTTGACGTTCAAGCCGAGGATCGACTCCCACCAACGTGTGCACGTGGGACAGCCCTGTGTGAAAGCCTCGTGGGAAAGCCTCGTGGGAAAGACTCGAGGGAAAACCATAGATCCTTTGATCCACGCGGCGGACTGCGTGACACTGATGCTACCGCTCTGGAGGAAAGCGCAAGTGCATGCCCGCATTCGAGACGAGGACTGACTCCCCTGGGGAGACTCCAGAAGTACCCCAAGATCCATGTCAGCACTGGAGAGGAATCCTCAGGTTCCGGCCCCGACTCCACACAAGGTCTTAGGCCCCGGAATCGACGGGAGAGGAATCCCGAAAGTCCCCCGAGGAACTCACGTGGGGACTGGCCTTTCTTGAGGCCACCAGAGCGGGTCCCTGAGGTCCCCGTCGTAAGTCGAGAGCACCTGCCGCAACTCGAGAAAATCCAGGAGGTTTTGCCCTCCAGGCGAGATGAGGCCCATTTCCGCTGAGGCTTCTCGAGGTTAATCACGTCTAAATACTGGAACTTCCAAAGGGTCCTTCACACCATTGCTGCAACTCAAGAAGTTCCCTGACATACCCGTCTCCACTCGAGAGGAAGCACGTGGGGTCCCGCACACATCCAGGGGAGCCCCGTTTCCGCCTCCTAGATCGAGATGAGGGATTCTTTCCCTGTTTCGTAGGGAAAGAATTCCCGGCGTTCCCGTCGCATCTCAAGAGGAGGCGCTCTCCACAGGAAAGGCGAGAGGAACTCCAGGGTCGTGCCACCATTCCAAGAGTCCCCCAGATGTGTCAGTCCGTTCCAGAGGAACCTGTTTTCCCTGCACTGCCTTGACGTTCAAGCCGAGGATCGACTCCCACCACGTGTACACGTGGGACAGCCCTGTGGGAAAGCCTCGTGGGAAAGCCTCGTGGGAAAGACTCGAGGGAAAACCATAGATCCTTTGATCCACGCGGCGGACTGCGTGACACTGCTGCTACCGCTCTGGAGGAAAGCGCAAGTGCATGCCCGCATTCGAGACGAGGACTGACTCCCCTGGGGAGACTCCAGAAGTACCCCAAGATCCATATCAGCACTGGAGAGGAATCCTCAGGTTCCGGCCCCGACTCCACACAAGGTCTTAGGCCCCGGCATCGACGGGAGAGGAATCCCGAGAGGCCCCCGAGGAACTCGCATGGGGACTGGCCTTTCCTGAGGCCACCAGAGCGGGTCCCTGAGGTCCCCGTCGTAAGTCGAGAGCACATGCCGCAACTCGAGAAAAACCAGGAGGTTTTGCCCTCCAGGCGAGATGAGGCCCATTTCCGCTGAGGCTTCTCGAGGCTAATCACGTCTAACCACTGGAACTTCCAAAGGGTCCTTCACACCCTTGCTGCAACTCAAGAAGTTCCCCGACATACCCGTCTCCACTCGAGAGGAAGCACGTGGGTCCCGCACACATCCAGGGGAGCCCCGTTTCCGCCTCCTAGCTCGAGATGAGGGATCCTTTCCCTGTTTCGTAGGGAAAGAATTCCCGGCGTTCCCGTCGCATCTCAAGAGGAGGCGCTGTCCACAGGAAAGGCGAGAGGAACTCCAGGGTCGTGCCACCATTCCAAGAGTCCCCCAGATGTGTCAGTGTATTCCAGAGGAACCTGTTTTCCCTGCACTGCCTTGACGTTCAAGCCGAGGATCCACTCCCACCACGTGTGCACGTGGGACAGCCTTGTGGGAAAGCCTCGTGGGAAAGCCTCGTGAGAAAGACTCGAGGGAAAACCATAGATCCTTTGATCCACGCGGCGGACTGCGTGACACTGCTGCTACCGCTCTGGAGGAAAGCGCAAGTGCATGCCCGCATTCGAGACGAGGACTGACTCCCCTGGGGAGACTCCAGAAGTACCCCAAGATCCATGTCAGCACTGGAGAGGAATCCTCAGGTTCCGGCCCCGACTCCACACAAGGTCTTAGGCCCCGGCATCGACGGGAGAGGAATCCCGAGAGGCCCCCGATGAACTCACATGGGGACTGGCCTTTCCTGAGGCCACCAGAGCGGGTCCCTGAGGTCCCCGTCGTAAGTCGAGAGCACCTGCCGCAACTCGAGAAAATCCAGGAGGTTTTGCCCTCCAGGCGAGATGAGGCCCATTTCCGCTGAGGCTTCTCGAGGCTAATCACGTCTAACCACTGGAACTTCCAAAGGGTCCTTCACACCCTTGCTGCAACTCAAGAAGTTCCCCGACATACCCGTCTCCACTCGAGAGGAAGCACGTGGGTCCCTCACACATCCAGGTGAGCCCCGTTTCCTCCTCCTAGCTCGAGATGAGGGATCCTTTCCCTGTTTCGTAGGGAAAGAATTCCTGGCGTTCCCGTCGCATCTCAAGAGGAGGCGCTCTCCACAGGAAAGGCGAGAGGAACTCCAGGGTCGTGCCACCATTCCAAGAGTCCCCCAGTTGTGTCAGTCCATTCCAGAGGAACCTGTTTTCCCTGCACTGCCTTGACGTTCAAGCTGAGGATCCACTCCCACCACGTGTGCACGTGTGACAGCCCTGTGGGAAAGCCTCGTGGGAAAGCCTCGTGGGAAAGACTCGAGGGAAAACCATAGATCCTTTGATCCACGCGGCGGACTGCGTGACACTGCTGCTACCGCTCTGGAGGAACGCGCAAGTGCATGCCCGCATTCGAGACGAGGACTGACTCCCCTGGGGAGACTCCAGAAGTACCCCAAGATCCATGTCAGCACTGGAGAGGAATCCTCAGGTTCCGGCCCCGACTCCACACAAGGTCTTAGGCCCCGGGATCGACGGAAGAGGAATCCCGAGAGGCCCCCGAGGAACTCGCATGGGGACTGGCCTTTCCTGAGGCCACCAGAGCGGGTCCCTGAGGTCCCCGTCGTAAGTCGAGAGCACCTGCCGCAACTCGAGAAAATCCAGGAGGTTTTGCCCTCCAGGCGAGATGAGGCCCATTTGCGCTGAGGCTTCTCGAGGCTAATCACGTCTAACCACTGGAACTTCCAAAGGGTCCTTCACACCCTTGCTGCAACTCAAGAAGTTCCCCGACATACCCGTCTCCACTCGAGAGGAAGCACGTGGGGTCCCGCACACATCCACGGGAGCCCCGTTTCCGCCTCCTAGCTCGAGATGAGGGATCCTTTCCCTGTTTCGTAGGGAAAGAATTCCCGGCGTTCCCGTCGCATCTCAAGAGGAGGCGCTCTCCACAGGAAAGGCGAGAGGAACTCCAGGGTCGTGCCACCATTCCAAGAGTCCCCCAGATGTGTCAGTCCGTTCCAGAGGAACCTGTTTTCCCTGCACTGGCTTGACGTTCAAGCCGAGGATCGACTCCCACCACGTGTGCACGTGGGCCAGCCCTGTGGGAAAGCCTCGTGGGAAAGCCTCGTGGGAAAGACTCGAGGGAAAACCAAACATCCTTTGATCCACGCGGCGGACTGCGTGACACTGCTGCTACCGCTCTGGAGGAAAGCGCATGTGCATGCCCGCATTCGAGACGAGGACTGTCTCCCCTGGGGAGACTCCAGAAGTACCCCAAGATCCATGTCAGCACTGGAGAGGAATCCTCAGGTTCCGGCCCCGACTCCACACAAGGTCTTAGGCCCCGGCATCGACGGGAGAGGAATCCCGAGAGGCCCCCGAGGAACTCGCATGGGGACGGGCCTTTCCTGAGGCCACCAGAGCATTTCCCTGAGGTCCCCGTCGTAAGTCGAGAGCACCTGCCGTAACTGGAGAAAATCCAGGAGGTTTTGCCCTCCAGGCGAGATGAGGCCCATTTCCGCGGGGGCTTCTCGAGGCTAATCACGTCTAACCACTGGATCTTCCAAAGGGTCCTTCACACCCTTGCTGCAACTCAAGAAGTTCCCCGACATACCCGTCTCCACTCGAGAGGAAGCACGTGGTGTTCCGCACACATCCAGGGGAGCCCCGTTTCCGCCTCCTAGCTCTAGATGAGGGATCCTTTCCCTGTTTCGTAGGGAAAGAATTCCCGGCGTTCCCGTCGCATCTCAAGAGGAGGCGCTCTCCACAGGAAAGGCGAGAGGAACTCCAGGGTCGTGACACCATTCCAAGAGTCCCCCAGATGTGTCAGTCCATTCCAGAGGAACCTGTTTTCCCTGCACTGCCTTGACGTTCAAGCCGAGGATCGACTCCCACCACGTGTGCACGTGGGACAGCCCTGTGGGAAAGCCTCGTGGGAAAGCCTCGTGGGAAAGACTCGAGGGAAAACCATAGATCCTTTGATCCACGCGGCGGACTGTGTGACACTGCTGCTACCGCTCCTGAGGAAAGCGCAAGTGCATGCCCGCATTCGAGACGAGGACTGACTCCCTGGGGAGACTCCAGAAGTACCCCAAGATCCATGTCAGCACTGGAGAGGAATCCTCAGGTTCCGGCCCCGACTCCACACAAGGTCTTAGGCCCCGGCATCCACGGGAGAGGAATCCCGAGAGGCCCCCGAGGAACTCGCATGGGGACTGGCCTTTCCTGAGGCCACCAGAGCGGGTCCCTGAGGTCCCCGTCGTAAGTCGAGAGCACCTGCCGCAACTCGAGAAAATCCAGGAGGTTTTGCCCTCCAGGCGAGATGAGGCCCATTTCCGCTGAGGCTTCTCGAGGCTAATCACGTCTAACCACTGGAACTTCCAAAGGGTCCTTCACACCCTTGCTGCAACTCAAGAATTTCCCCGACATACCCGTCTCCACTCGAGAGGAAGCACGTGGTGTCCAGCACACATCCAGGGGAGCCCCGTTTCCGCCTCCTAGCTCGAGATGAGGGATCCTTTCCCTGTTTCGTAGGGAAAGAATTCCCGGCGTTCCCGTCGCATCTCAAGAGGAGGCGCTCTGCACAGGAAAGGCGAGAGGAACTCCAGGGTCGTGCCACCATTCCAAGAGTCCCCCAGATGTGTCAGTCCATTCCAGAGGAACCTGTTTTCCCTGCACTGACTTGACGTTCAAGCCGAGGATCGACTCCCACCACGTGTGCACGTGGACAGCCCTGTGGGAAAGCCTCGTGGGAAAGCCTCGTGCGAAAGACTCGAGGGAAAACCAAACATCCTTTGATCCACGCGGTGGACTGCGTGACACTGCTGCTACCGCTCTGGAGGAAAGCGCAAGTGCATGCCCGCATTCGAGACGAGGACTGACTCCCCTGGGGAGACTCCAGAAGTACCCCAAGATCCATGTCAGCACTGGAGAGGAATCCTCAGGTTCCGGCCCCGACTCCACACAAGGTCTTAGGCCCCGGCATCGACGGGAGAGGAATCCCGAGAGGCCCCCGAGGAACTCGCATGGGGACTGGCCTTTCCTGAGGCCACCAGAGCGGGTCCCTGAGGTCCCCGTCGTAAGTCGAGAGCACCTGCCGCAACTCGAGAAAATCCAGGAGGTTTTGCCCTCCAGGCGAGATGAGGCCCATTTCCGCTGAGGCTTCTCGAGGCTAATCACGTCTAATCACTGGAACTTCCAAAGGGTCCTTCACACCCTTGCTGCAACTCAAGAAGTTCCCCGACATACCCGTCTCCACTCGATAGGAAGCACGTGGGTCCCGCACACATCCAGGGGATCCCCGTTTCCGCCTCCTAGCTCGAGATGAGGGATCCTTTCCCTGTTTTGTAGGGAAAGAATTCCCGGCGTTCCCGTCGCATCTCAAGAGGAGGCGCTCTCCACAGGAAAGGCGAGAGGAACTACAGGGTCATGCCACCATTCCAAGAGTCCCCCAGATGTGTCAGTCCATTCCAGAGGAACCTGTTTTCCCTGCACTGCCTTGACGTTCAAGCCGAGGATCGACTCCCACCACGTGTGCACGTGGGACAGCCCTGTGGGAAAGCCTCGTGGGAAAGCCTCGTGGGAAAGACTCGAGGGAAAACCATAGATTCTTTGATCCACGCGGCGGACTGCGTGACACTGCTGCTACCGCTCTGGAGGAAAGCACAAGTGCATGCCCGCATTCGAGACGAGGACTCTCTCCCCTGGGGAGACTCCAGAAGTACCCCAAGATCCATGTCAGCACTGGAGAGGAATCCTAAGGTTCCGGCCCCGACTCCACACAAGGTCTTAGGCCCCGGCATCGACGGGAGAGGAATCCCGAGAGGCCCCCGTGGAACTCGCATGGGGACTGGCCTTTCCTGAGGCCACCAGAGCATTTCCCTGAGGTCCCCGTCGTAAGTCGAGAGCACCTGCCGCAACTCGAGAAAATCCAGGAGGTTTTGCCCTCCAGGCGAGATGAGGCCCATTTCCGCGGGGGCTTCTCGAGGCTAATCACGTCTAACCACTGGAACTTCCAAAGGGTCCTTCACACCCTTGCTGCAACTCAAGAAGTTCCCCGACATACCCGTCTCCACTCGATAGGAAGCACGTGGGTCCCGCACACATCCAGGGGATCCCCGTTTCCGCCTCCTAGCTCGAGATGAGGGATCCTTTCCCTGTTTTGTAGGGAAAGAATTCCCGGCGTTCCCGTCGCATCTCAAGAGGAGGCGCTCTCCACAGGAAAGGCGAGAGGAACTACAGGGTCATGCCACCATTCCAAGAGTCCCCCAGATGTGTCAGTCCATTCCAGAGGAACCTGTTTTCCCTGCACTGCCTTGACGTTCAAGCCGAGGATCGACTCCCACCACGTGTGCACGTGGGACAGCCCTGTGGGAAAGCCTCGTGGGAAAGCCTCGTGGGAAAGACTCGAGGGAAAACCATAGATCCTTTGATCCACGCGGCGGACTGCGTGACACTGCTGCTACCGCTCTGGAGGAAAGCACAAGTGCATGCCCGCATTCGAGACGAGGACTGACTCCCCTGGGGAGACTCCAGAAGTACCCCAAGATGCATGTCAGCACTGGAGAGGAATCCTCAGGTTCCGGCCCCGACTCCACACAAGGTCTTAGGCCCCGGCATCGACGGGAGAGGAATCCCGAGAGGCCCCCGAGGAACTCGCATGGGGACTGGCCTTTCCTGAGGCCACCAGAGCGGGTCCCTGAGGTCCCCGTCGTAAGTCGAGAGCACCTGCCGCAACTCGAGAAAATCCAGGAGGTTTTGCCCTCCAGGCGAGATGAGGCCCATTTCCGCTGAGGCTTTTCGAGGCTAATCACGTCTAACCACTGGAACTTCCAAAGGGTCCTTCACACCCTTGCTGCAACTCAAGAAGTTCCCTGACATACCCGTCTCCACTAGAGAGGAAGCACGTGGTGTCCCGCACACATCCAGGGGAGCCCCGTTTCCGCCTCCTAGCTCGAGATGAGGGATCCTTTCCCTGTTTCGTAGGGAAAGAATTCCCGGCGTTCCCGTCGCATCTCAAGAGGAGGCGCTCTCCACAGGAAAGGCGAGAGGAACTCCAGGGTCGTGCCACCATTCCAAGAGTCCCCCAGATGTGTCAGTCCGTTCCAGAGGAATCTGTTTTCCCTGCACTGCCTTGACGTTCAAGCCGAGGATCGACTCCCACCACGTGTGCACGAGGGACAGCCCTGTGGGAAAGCCTCGTGGGAAAGCCTCATGGGAAAGACTCGAGGGAAAACCAAACATCCTTTGATCCACGCGGCGGACTGCGTGACACTGCTGCTACCGCTCTGGAGGAAAGCGCAAATGCATGCCCGCATTCGAGACGAGGACTGACTCCCCTGGGGAGACTCCAGAAGTACCCCAAGATCCATGTCAGCACTGGAGAGGAATCCTCAGGTTCCGGCCCCGACTCCACACAAGGTCTTAGGCCCCAGCATCGACGGGAGAGGAATCCCGAGAGGCCCCCGAGGAACTCACATGGGAACTGGCCTTTCCTGAGGCCACCAGAGCGGGTCCCTGAGGTCCCCGTCGTAAGTCGAGAACACCTGCCGCAACTCGAGAAAATCCAGGAGGTTTTGCCCTCCAGGCGAGATGAGGCCCATTTCCGCTGAGGCTTCTCGAGGCTAATCACGTCTAAATACTGGAACTTCCAAAGGGTCCTTCACACCCTTGCTGCAACTCAAGAAGTTCCCTGACATACCCGTCTCCACTCGAGAGGAAGCACGTGGTGTCCCGCACACATCCAGGGGAGCCCCGTTTCTGCCTCCTAGCTCGAGATGAGGGATCCTTTCCCTGTTTCGTAGGGAAAGAATTCCCGGCGTTCCCGTCGCATCTCAAGAGGAGGCGCTCTCCACAGGAAAGGCGAGAGGAACTCCAGGGTCGTTCCACCATTCCAAGAGTCCCCCAGATGTGTCAGTCCGTTCCAGAGGAACCTGTTTTCCCTGCACTGCCTTGACGTTCAAGCCGAGGATCGACTCCCACCACGTGTGCACGTGGGACAGCCCTGTGGGAAAGCCTCGTGGGAAAGCCTCGTGGGAAAGACTCGAGGGAAAACCATAGATCCTTTGATCCACGCGGCGGACTGTGTGACACTGCTGCTACCGCTCCTGAGGAAAGCGCAAGTGCATGCCCGCATTCGAGACGAGGACTGACTCCCTGGGGAGACTCCAGAAGTACCCCAAGATCCATGTCAGCACTGGAGAGGAATCCTCAGGTTCCGGCCCCGACTCCACACAAGGTCTTAGGCCCCGGCATCCACGGGAGAGGAATCCCGAGAGGCCCCTGAGGAACTCGCATGGGGACTGGCCTTTCCTGAGGCCACCAGAGCGGGTCCCTGAGGTCCCCGTCGTAAGTCGAGAGCACCTGCCGCAACTCGAGAAAATCCAGGAGGTTTTGCCCTCCAGGCGAGATGAGGCCCATTTCCGCTGAGGCTTCTCGAGGCTAATCACGTCTAACCACTGGAACTTCCAAAGGGTCCTTCACACCCTTGCTGCAACTCAAGAAGTTCCCCGACATACCCGTCTCCACTCGAGAGGAAGCACGTGGTGTCCCGCACACATCCAGGGGAGCCCCGTTTCCGCCTCCTAGCTCGAGATGAGGGATCCTTTCCCTGTTTCGTAGGGAAAGAATTCCCGGCGTTCCCGTCGCATCTCAAGAGGAGGCGCTCTGCACAGGAAAGGCGAGAGGAACTCCAGGGTCGTGCCACCATTCCAAGAGTCCACCAGATGTGTCAGTCCATTCCAGAGGAACCTGTTTTCCCTGCACTGCCTTGACGTTCAAGCCGAGGATCGACTCCCACCACGTGTGCACGTGGGACAGCCCTGTGGGAAAGCCTCGTGGGAAAGCCTCGTGCGAAAGACTCGAGGGAAAACCAAACATCCTTTGATCCACGCGGTGGACTGCGTGACACTGCTGCTACCGCTCTGGAGGAAAGCGCAAGTGCATGCCCGCATTCGAGACGAGGACTGACTCCCCTGGGGAGACTCGAGAAGTACCCCAAGATCCATGTCAGCACTGGAGAGGAATCCTCAGGTTCCGGCCCCGACTCCACACAAGGTCTTAGGCCCCGGAATCGACGGGAGAGGAATCCCGAGAGGCCCCCGAGGAACTCGCATGGGGACTGGCCTTTCCTGAGGCCACCAGAGCGGGTCCCTGAGGTCCCCGTCGTAAGTCGAGAGCACCTGCCGCAACTCGAGAAAATCCAGGAGGTTTTGCCCTCCAGGCGAGATGAGGCCCATTTCCACTGAGGCTTCTCGAGGCCAATCACATCTAACCACTGGAACTTCCAAAGGGTCCTTCACACCATTGCTGCAAATCAAGAAGTTCCCCCACATACCCGACTCCACTCGAGAGGAAGCACGTGGAGTCCCGCACACATCCAGGGGAGCCCCGTTTCCGCCTCCTAGCTCGAGATGAGGGATCCCTTCCCTGCTTCGTTGGGAAAGAATTCCCGGCGTTCCCGTCGCATCTCAAGAGGAGGCGTTCTCCACAGGAAAGGCGAGAGGAACTCCAGGGTCATGCCACCATTCCAAGAGTCCCCCAGATGTGTCAGTCCATTCCAGAGGAACCTGTTTTCCCTGCACTGGCTTGACGTTCAAGCCGAGGATAGACTCCCACCACGTGTGCACGTGGGCCAGCCCTGTGGGAAAGCCTCGTGGGAAAGCCTCGTGGGAAAGACTCGAGGGAAAACCATAGATCCTTTGATCCACGCGGCGGACTGTGTGACACTGCTGCTACCGCTCTGGAGGAAAGCGCAAGTGCATGCCCGCATTCGAGACGAGGACTGACTCCCCTGGGGAGACTCCAGAAGTACCCCAAGATGCATGTCAGCACTGGAGAGGAATCCTCAGGTTCCGGCCCCGACTCCACACAAGGTCTTAGGCCCCGGCATCGACGGGAGAGGAATCCCGAGAGGCCCCCGAGGAACTCGCATGGGGACTGGCCTTTCCTGAGGCCACCAGAGCGGGTCCCTGAGGTCCCCGTCGTAAGTCGAGAGCACCTGCCGCAACTCGAGAAAATCCAGGAGGTTTTGCCCTCCAGGCGAGATGAGGCCCATTTCCGCTGAGGCTTCTCGAGGCTAATCACGTCTAACCACTGGAACTTCCATAGGGTCCTTCACACCATTGCTGCAACTCAAGAAGTTCCCCGACATACCCTTCTCCACTCGAGAGGAAGCACGTGGTGTCCCGCACACATCCAGGGGAGCCCCGTTTCCGCCTCCTAGCTCGAGATGAAGGATCCCTTCCCTGTTTCGTAGGGAAAGAATTCCCGGCGTTCCCGTCGCATCTCAAGAGGAGGCGCTCTCCACAGGAAAGGCGAGAGGAACTCCAGGGTCATGCCACCATTCCAAGAGTCCCCCAGATGTGTCAGTCCATTCCAGAGGAACCTGTTTTCCCTGCACTGCCTTGACGTTCAAGCCGAGGATCGACTCGCACCACGTGTGCACGTGGGACAGCCCTGTGGGAAAGCCTCGTGGTAAAGCCTCGTGGGAAAGACCTGAGGGAAAACCATAGATCCTTTGATCCACGCGGCGGAATGCGTGACACTGCTGCTACCGCTCTGGAGGAAAGCGCAAGTGCATGCCCGCATTCGAGACGAGGACTGACTCCCCTGGGGAGACTCCAGAAGTACCCCAAGATCCATGTCAGCACTGGAGAGGAATCCTCAGGTTCCGGCCCCGACTCCACACAAGGTCTTAGGCCCCGGCATCGACGGGAGAGGAATCCCGAGAGGCCCCCGAGGAACTCGCATGGGGACTGGCCTTTCCTGAGGCCACCAGAGCGGGTCCCTGAGGTCCCCGTCGTAAGTCGAGAGCACCTGCCGCAACTCGTGAAAATCCAGGAGGTTTTGCCCTCCAGGCGAGATGAGGCCCATTTCCACTGAGGCTTCTCGAGGCTAATCACGTCTAACCACTGGAACTTCCAAAGGGTCCTTCACACCCTTGCTGCAACTCAAGAAGTTCCCCGACATACCCGTCTCCACTCGAGAGGAAGCACGTGGGTCCCGCACACATCCAGGGGACCCCGTTTCCGCCTCCTAGCTCGAGATGAGGGATCCTTTCCCTGTTTCGTAGGGAAAGAATTCCCGGCGTTCTCGTCGCATCTCAAGAGGATGCGCTCTCCACAGGAAAGGCGAGAGGAACTCCAGGGTCGAGACACCATTCCAAGAGTCCCCCAGATGTGTCAGTCCATTCCAGAGGAACCTGTTTTCCCTGCACTGCCTTGACGTTCAAGCCGAAGATCGACTCCCACCACGTGTGCACGTGGGACAGCCCTGTGGGAAAGCCTCGTGGGAAAGCCTCGTGGGAAAGACTCGAGGGAAAACCATAGATCCTTTGATCCACGCGGCGGAATGCGTGACACTGCTGCTACCGCTCTGGAGGAAAGCGCAAGTGCATGCCCGCATTCGAGACGAGGACTGACTCCCCTGGGGAGACTCCAGAAGTTCCCCAAGATCCATGTCAGCACTGGAGAGGAATCCTCAGGTTCCGGCCCCGACTCCACACAAGGTCTTAGGCCCCGGCATCGACGGGAGAGGAATCCCGAGAGGCCCCCGAGGAACTCGCATGGGGATTGGCCTTTCCTGAGGCCACCAGAGCGGGTCCCTGAGGTCCCCGTCGTACGTCGAGAGCACCTGCCGCAACTCGAGAAAATCCAGGAGGTTTTGCCCTCCAGGCGAGATGAGGCCCATTTCCACTGAGGCTTCTCGAGGCCAATCACATCTAACCACTGGAACTTCCGAAGGGTCCTTCACACCATTGCTGCAACTCAAGAAGTTCCCCGACATACCCGACTCCACTCGAGAGGAAGCACGTGGAGTCCCGCACACATCCAGGGGAGCCCCGTTTACGCCTCCTATCTCGAGATGAGGGATCCCTTCCCTGTTTCGTAGGGAAATAATTCCCGGCGTTCCCGTCGCATCTCAAGAGGAGGCGCTGTCCACAGGAAAGGCGAGAGGAACTCCAGGGTCATGCCACCATTCCAAGAGTCCCCCAGATGTGTCAGTCCATTCCAGAGGAACCTGTTTTCCCTGCACTGCCTTGACGTTCAAGCCGAGGATCGACTCCCACCACGTGTGCACGTGGGACAGCCCTGTGGGAAAGCCTCGTGGGAAAGCCTCGTGGGAAAGACTCGAGGGAAAACCATAGATCCTTTGATCCACGCGGCGGACTGCGTGACACTGCTGCTACCGCTCTGGAGGAAAGCACAAGTGCATGCCCGCATTCGAGACGAGGACTGACTCCCCTGGGGAAACTCCAGAAGTACCCCAAGATCCATGTCAGCAATGGAGAGGAATCCTCAGGTTCCGGCCCCGACTTCTCACAAGGTCTTAGGCCCCGGCATCGACGGGAGAGGAATCCCGAGACGCCCCCGAGGAACTCGCATGGGGACTGGCCTTTCCTGAGGCCACCAGAGCGGGTCCCTGAGGTCCCCGTCGTAAGTCGAGAGCACCTGCCGCAACTCGAGAAAATCCAGGATGTTTTGCCCTCCAGGCGAGATGAAGCCCATTTCCGCTGAGGCTTCTCGAGGCCAATCACGTCTAACCACTGGAAATTCCAAAGGGTCCTTCACACCCTTGCTGCAACTCAAGAAGTTCCCCGACATACCCGTCTCCACTCGAGAGGAAGCACGTGGTGTCCCGCACACATCCAGGGGAGCCCCGTTTCCGCCTCCTAGCTCGAGATGAGGGATCCTTTCCCTGTTTCGTAGGGAAAGAATTCTCTGCGTTCCCGTCGCATCTCAAGAGGAGGCGCTCTCCACAGGAAAGGCGAGAGGAACTCCAGGGTCATGCCACCATTACAAGAGTCCCACAGATGTGTCAGTCCATTCCAGAGGAAACTGTTTTCCCTGCACTGCCTTGACGTTCAAGCCGAGGATCGACTCCCACCACGTGTGCACGTGGGACAGCCCTGTGGGAAAGCCTCGTGGGAAAGCCTCGTGGGAAAGACTCGAGGGATAACCATAGATCCTTGGATCCATGCGGCGGACTGCGTGACACTGCTGCTACCGCTCTGGAGGAAAGCGCAAGTGCATGCTCGCATTCGAGACGAGGACTGACTCCCCTGGGGAGACTCCAGAATTACCCCAAGATCCATGTCAGCCCTGGAGAGGAATCCTCAGGTTCCGGACCGGACTCCACACAAGGTCTTAGGCCCCGGCATCGACGGGAGAGGAATCCCGAGAGGCCCCCGAGGAACTCGCATGGGGATTGGCCTTTCCTGAGGCCACCAGAGCGGGTCCCTGAGGTCCCCGTCGTAAGTCGAGAGCACCTGCCGCAACTCGAGAAAATCCAGGAGGTTTTGCCCTCCAGGCGAGATGAGGCCCATTTCCGCTGAGGCTTCTCGAGGCCAATCACGTCTAACCACTGGAACTTCCAAAGGGTCCTTCACACCCTTGCTGCAACTCAAGAAGTTCCCCGACATACCCGTCTCCAATCGAGAGGAAGCACGTGGGGTCCCGCACACATCCAGGGGAGCCCCGTTTCCGCCTCCTAGCTCGAGATGAGGGATCCTTTCCCTGTTTCGTAGGGAAAGAATTCCCGGCGTTCTCGTCGCATCTCAAGAGGAGGCGCTCTCCACAGGAAAGGCGAGAGGAACTCCAGGGTCGTGACACCATTCAAAGAGTCCCCCAGATGTGTCAGTCCATTCCAGAGGAACCTGTTTTCCCTGCACTGGCTTGACGTTCAAGCCGAGGATCGACTCCCACCACGTGTGCACGTGGGACAGCCCTGTGGGAAAGCCTCGTGGGAAAGCCTCGTGGAAAGACTCGAGGGAAAACCATAGATCCTTTGATCCACGCGGCGGACTGCGTGACACTGCTGCTACTGCTCTGGAGGAAAGCGCAAGTGCATGCCCGCATTCGAGACGAGGACTGACTCCCCTGGGGAGACTCCAGAAGTACCCCAAGATCCATGTCAGCACTGGAGAGGAATCCTCAGGTTCCGGCCCCGACTTCACACAAGTTCTTAGGCCCCGGCATCGAAGGGAGAGGAATCCCGAGAGGCCGCCGAGGAACTTGCATGGGGACTGGCCTTTCCTGAGGCCACCAGAGCGGGTCCCTGAGGTCCCCGTCGTAAGTCGAGAGCACCTGCCGCACCTCGAGAAAATCTAGGAGGTTTTGCCTTCCAGGCGAGATGAGGCCCATTTCCGCTGAGGCTTCTCGAGGCCAATCACATCTAACCACTTGAACTTCCAAAGGGTCCTTCACACCCTTGCTGCAACTCTAGAAGTTCCCCGACATACCCGTCTCCACTCGAGAGGAAGCACGTGGTGTCCCGCACACATCCAGGGGAGCCCCGTTTCCGCCTCCTAGCTCGAGATGAGGGATCCTTTCCCTGTTTCGTAGGGAAAGAATTCCCGGCGTTCCCGTCGCATCTCAAGAGGAGGCGCTCTCCACAGGAAAGGCGAGAGGAACTCCAGGGTCGTGCCACCATTCCAAGAGTCCCCCAGATGTGTCAGTCCATTCCAGAGGAACCTGTTTTCCCTGCACTGCCTTGACGTTCAAGCCGAGGATCGACTCCCACCACGTGTGCACGTGGGACAGCCCTGTGGAAAAGCCTCGTGGGAAAGCCTCGTGGGAAAGACTCGAGGGAAAACCATAGATCCTTTGATCCACGCGGCGGACTGCGTGACACTGCTGCTACCGCTCTGGAGGAAAGCGCAAGTGCATGCCCGCATTCGAGACGAGGACTGACTCCCCTGGGGAGACTCCAGAAGTACCCCAAGATCCATGTCAGCACTGGAGAGGAATCCTCAGGTTCCGGCCCCGACTCCACACAAGGTCTTAGGCCCCGGCATCGACGGGAGAGGAATCCCGAGACGCCCCCGAGGAACTCGCATGGGGACTGGCCTTTCCTGAGGCCACCAGAGCGGGTCCCTGAGGTCCCCGTCGTAAGTCGAGAGCACCTGCCGCAACTCGAGAAAATCCAGGAGGTTTTGCCCTCCAGGCGAGATGAGGCCCATTTCCACTGAGGCTTCTCGAGGCTAATCATGTCTAACCACTGGAACTTCCAAAGGGTCCTTCACACCCTTGCTGCAACTCAAGAAGTTCCCCGACATACCCGTCTCCACTCGAGAGGAAGCACGTGGGTCCAGCACACATCCAGGGGAGCCCCGTTTCCGCCTCCTAGCTCGAGATGAGGGATCCTTTCCCTGTTTCGTAGGGAAAGAATTCCCGGCGTTCTCGTCGCATCTCAAGAGGAGGCGCTCTCCACAGGAAAGGCGAGAGGAACTCCAGGGTCGTGCCACCATTCCAAGAGTCCCCCAGATGTGTCAGTCCATTCCAGAGGAACCTGTTTTCCCTGCACTGCCTTGACGTTCAAGCCGAGGATCGACTCCCACCACGTGTGCACGTGGGACAGCCCTGTGGGAAAGCCTCGTGGGAAAGCCTCGTGGGAAAGACTCGAGGGAAAACCATAGATCCTTTGATCCACGCGCGGACTGCGTGACACTGCTGCTACCGCTCTGGAGGAAAGCGCAAGTGCATGCCCGCATTCGAGACGAGGACTGACTCCCCTGGGGAGACTCCAGAAGTACCCCAAGATCCATGTCAGCACTGGAGAGGAATCCTCAGGTTCCGGCCCCGACTCCACACAAGGTCTTAGGCCCCGGCATCGACGGGAGAGGAATCCCGAGAGGCCCCCGAGGAACTCGCATGGGGACTGGCCTTTCCTGAGGCCACCAGAGCGGGTCCCTGAGGTCCCCGTCGTAAGTCGAGAGCACCTGCCGCAACTCGAGAAAATCCAGGAAGTTTTGCCCTCCAGGCGAGATGAGGCCCATTTCCGCTGAGGCTTCTCGAGGCCAATCACATCTAACCACTGGAACTTCCAAAGGGTCCTTCACACCATTGCTGCAACTCAAGAAGTTCCCCGACATACCCGTCTCCAATCGAGAGGAAGCACGTGGGTTCCCGCACACATCCAGGGGAGCCCCGTTTCCGCCTCCTAGCTCGAGATGAGGGATCCGTTCCCTGTTTCGTAGGGAAAGAATTCCCGGCGTTCCCGTCGCATCTCAAGAGGAGGCGCTCTCCACAGGAAAGGCGAGAGGAACTCCAGGGTCGTGCCACCATTCCAAGAGTCCCCCAGATGTGTCAGTCCATTCCAGAGGAACCTGTTTTCCCTGCACTGCCTTGACGTTCAAGCCGAGGATCGACTCCCACCACGTGTGCACGTGGGACAGCCCTGTGGGAAAGCCTCGTGGGAAAGCCTCGTGGGAAAGACTCGAGGGAAAACCATAGATCCTTTGATCCACGCGGCGGACTGCGTGACACTGCTGCTACCGCTCTGGAGGAAAGCGCAAGTGCATGCCCGCATTCGAGACGAGGACTGACTCCCCTGGGGAGACTCCAGAAGTACCCCAAGATCCATGTCAGCACTGGAGAGGAATCCTCAGGTTCCGGCCCCGACTCCACACAAGGTCTTAGGCCCCGGCATCGACGGGAGAGGAATCCCGAGAGGCCCCCGAGGAACTCGCATGGGGACTGGCCTTTCATGAGGCCACCAGAGCGGTTCCCTGAGGTCCCCGTCGAAAGTCGAGAGCACCTTCCGCAACTCGAGAAAATCCAGGAGGTTTTGCCCTCCAGGCGAGATGAGGCCCATTTCCTCTGAGGCTTCTCGAGGCCAATCACATCTAACCACTGGAACTTCCAAAGGGTCCTTCACACCCTTGCTGCAACTCAAGAAGTTCCCCGACATACCCGTCTCCACTCGAGAGGAAGCACGTGGGGTCCCGCACACATCCAGGGGAGCCCCGTTTCCGCCTCCTAGCTCGAGATGAGGGATCCTTTCCCTGTTTCGTAGGGAAAGAATTCCCGGCGTTCCCGTCGCATCTCAAGAGGAGGCGCTCTCCACAGGAAAGGCGAGAGGAACTCCAGGGCGTGCCACCATTCCAAGAGTCCCCCAGATGTGTCAGTCCATTCCAGAGGAACATGTTTTCCCTGCACTGCCTTGACGTTCAAGCCGAGGATCGACTCCCACCACGTGTGCACGTGGGACAGCCCTGTGGGAAAGCCTCGTGGGAAAGCCTCGTGGGAAAGACTCGAGGGAAAACCATAGATCCTTTGATCCACGCGGCGGACTGCGTGACACTGTTGCTACCGCTCTGGAGGAAAGCGCAAGTGCATGCCCGCATTCGAGACGAGGACTGACTCCCCTGGGGAGACTCCAGAAATACCCCAAGATCCATGTCAGCACTGGAGAGGAATCCTCAGGTTCCGGCCCCGACTCCACACAAGGTCTTAGGCCCCGGCATCGACGGGAGAGGAATCCGGAGACGCCCACGAGGAACTCGCATGGGGACTGGCCTTTCCTGAGGCCACCAGAGCGGGTCCCTGAGGTCCCCGTCGTAAGTCGAGAGCACCTGCCGCAACTCGAGAAAATCCAGGAGGTTTTGCCCTCCAGGCGAGATGACGCCCATTTCCACTGAAGCTTCTCGAGGCTAATCATGTCTAACCACTGGAACTTAAAAAAGGGTCCTTCACACCCTTGCTGCAACTCAAGAAGTTCCCCGACATACCCGTCTCCACTCGAGAGGAAGCACGTGGGTCCCGCACACATCCAGGGGAGCCCCGTTTCCGCCTCCTAGCTCGAGATGAGGGATCCTTTCCCTGTTTCGTAGGGAAAGAATTCCCGGCGTTCTCGTCACATCTCAAGAGGAGGCGCTCTCCACAGGAAAGGCGAGAGGAACTCCAGGGTCGTGCCACCATTCCAAGAGTCCCCCAGAGGTGTCAGTCCATTCCAGAGGAACCTGTTTTCCCTGCACTGCCTTGACGTTCAAGCCGAGGATCGACTCCCACCACGTGTGCACGTGGGACAGCCCTGTGGGAAAGCCTCCTGGGAAAGCCTCGTGGGAAAGACTCGAGGGAAAATCATAGATCCTTTGATCCACGCGGCGGACTGCGTGACACTGCTGCTACCGCTCTGGAGGAAAGCGCAAGTGCATGCCCGCATTCGAGACGAGGACTGACTCCCCTGGGGAGACTCCAGAAGTACCCCAAGATCCATGTCAGCACTGGAGAGGAATCCTCGGGTTCCGGCCCCGACTCCACACAAGGTCTTAGGCCCCAGCATCGACGGGAGAGGAATCCCGAGAGGCCCCCGAGGAACTCGCATGGGGACTGGCCTTTCCTGAGGCCACCAGAGCGGTTCCCTGAGGTCCCCGTCGAAAGTCGAGAGCACCTTCCGCAACTCGAGAAAATCCAGGAGGTTTTGCCCTCCAGGCGAGATGAGGCCCATTTCCTCTGAGGCTTCTCGAGGCCAATCACATCTAACCACTGGAACTTCCAAAGGGTCCTTCACACCATTGCTGCAACTCAAGAAGTTCCCCGACATACCCGTCTCCACTCGAGAGGAAGCACGTGGGGTCCCGCACACATCCAGGGGAGCCCCGTTTCCGCCTCCTAGCTCGAGATGAGGGATCCTTTCCCTGTTTCGTAGGGAAAGAATTCCCGGCGTTCCCGTCGCATCTCAAGAGGAGGCGCTCTCCACAGGAAAGGCGAGAGGAACTCCAGGGCCGTGCCACCATTCCAAGAGTCCCCCAGATGTGTCAGTCCATTCCAGAGGAACATGTTTTCCCTGCACTGCCTTGACGTTCAAGCCGAGGATCGACTCCCACCACGTGTGCCCGTGGGACAGCCCTGTGGGAAAGCCTCGTGGGAAAGCCTCGTGGGAAAGACTCGAGGGAAAACCATAGATCCTTTGATCCACGCGGCGGACTGCGTGACACTGCTGCTACCGCTCTGGAGGAAAGCGCAAGTGCATGCCCGCATTCGAGACGAGGACTGACTCCCCTGGGGAGACTCCAGAAGTACCCCAAGATCCATGTCAGCACTGGAGAGGTATCCTCAGGTTCCGGCCCCGACTCCACACAAGGTCTTAGGCCCCGGCATCGACGGGAGAGGAATCCCGAGAGGCCCCCGAGTAACTCGCATGGGGACTGGCCTTTCCTGAGGCCACCAGAGCGGGTCCCTGAGGTCCCCGTCGTAAGTCGAGAGCACCTGCCGCAACTCGAGAAAATCCAGGAGGTTTTGCCCTCCAGGCGAGATGAGGCCCATTTCCGCTGAGGCTTCTCGAGGCCAATCACATCTAACCACCTGAACTTCCAAAGGGTCCTTCACACCCTTGCTGCAACTCAAGAAGTTCCCCGACATACCCGTCTCCACTCGAGAGGAAGCACGTGGTGTCCCGCACACATCCAGGGGAGCCCCGTTTCCGCCTCCTAGCTCGAGATGAGGGATCCTTTCCCTGTTTTGTAGGGAAAGAATTCCCGGCGTTCCCGTCGCATCTCAAGAGGAGGCGCTCTCCACAGGAAAGGCGAGAGGAACTCCAGGGTCGTGCCACCATTCCAAGAGTCCCCCAGATGTGTCAGTCCATTCCAGAGGAACCTGTTTTCCCTGCACTGCCTTGACGTTCAAGCCGAGGATCGACTCCCACCACGTGTGCACGTGGGACAGCCCTGTGGAAAAGCCTCGTGGGAAAGCCTCGTGGGAAAGACTCGAGGGAAAACCATAGATCCTTTGATCCACGCGGCGGACTGCGTGACACTGCTGCTACCGCTCTGGAGGAAAGCGCAAGTGCATACCCGCATTCGAGACGAGGACTGACTCCCCTGGGGAGACTCCAGAAATACCCCAAGATCCATGTCAGCACTGGAGAGGAATCCTCAGGTTCCGGCCCCGACTCCACACAAGGTCTTAGGCCCCGGCATCGACGGGAGAGGAATCCGGAGACGCCCACGAGGAACTCGCATGGGGACTGGCCTTTCCTGAGGCCACCAGAGCGGGTCCCTGAGGTCCCCGTCGTAAGTCGAGAGCACCTGCCGCAACTCGAGAAAATCCAGGAGGTTTTGCCCTCCAGGCGAGATGAGGCCCATTTCCACTGAAGCTTCTCGAGGCTAATCATGTCTAACCACTGGAACTTCCAAAGGGTCCTTCACACCCTTGCTGCAACTCAAGAAGTTCCCCGACATACCCGTCTCCACTCGAGAGGAAGCACGTGGGTCCCGCACACATCCAGGGGAGCCCCGTTTCCGCCTCCTAGCTCGAGATGAGGGATCCTTTCCCTGATTCGTAGGGAAAGAATTCCCGGCGTTCTCATCGCATCTCAAGAGGAGGCGCTCTCCACAGGAAAGGCGAGAGGAACTCCAGGGTCGTGCCACCATTCCAAGAGTCCCCCAGATGTGTCAGTCCATTCCAGAGGAACCTGTTTTCCCTGCACTGCCTTGACGTTCAAGCCGAGGATCGACTCCCACCACGTGTGCACGTGGGACAGCCCTGTGGGAAAGCCTCGTGGGAAAGCCTCGTGGGAAAGACTCGAGGGAAAACAATAGATCCTGTGATCCACGCGGCGCACTGCGTGACACTGCTGCTACCGCTCTGGAGGAAAGCGCAAGTGCATGCCCGCATTCGAGACGAGGACTGACTCCCCTGGGGAGACTCCAGAAGTACCCCAAGATGCATGTCAGCACTGGAGAGGAATCCTCAGGTTCCGGCCCCGACTCCACACAAGGTCTTAGGCCCCGGCATCGACGGGAGAGGAATCCCGAGAGGCCCCCGAGGAACTCGCATGGGGACTGGCCTTTCCTGAGGCCACCAGAGCGGGTCCCTGAGGTCCCCGTCGTAAGTCGAGAGCACCTGCCGCAACTCGAGAAAATCCAGGAGGTTTTGCCCTCCAGGCGAGATGAGGCCCATTTCCGCTGAGGCTTCTCGAGGCCAATCACATCTAACCACTGGAACTTCCAAAGGGTCCTTCACACCCTTGCTGCAACTCAAGAAGTTCCCCGACATACCCGTCTCCACTCGAGAGGAAGCACGTGGGGTCCCGCACACATCCAGGGGAGCCCCGTTTCCGCCTCCTAGCTCGAGATGAGGGATCCTTTCCTTGTTTTGTAGGGAAAGAATTCCCGGCGTTCCCGTCGCATCTCAAGAGGGGCGCTTTCCACAGGAAAGGCGAGAGGAACTCCAGGGCGTGCCACCATTCCAAGAGTCCCCCAGATGTGTCACTCCATTCCAGAGGAACCTGTTTTCCCTGCACTGCCTTGACGTTCAAGCCGAGGATCGACTCCCACCACGTGTGCACTTGGGACAGCCCTGTGGGAAAGCCTCGTGGGAAAGCCTCGTGGGAAAGACTCAAGGGAAAACCATAGATACTTTGATCCGCGCGGCGGACTGCGTGACACTGCTGCTACCGCTCTGGAGGAAAGCGCAAGTGCATGCCCGCATTCGAGACGAGGACTGACTCCCCTGGAGAGACTCCAGAAGTACCCCAAGATCCATGTCAGCACTGGAGAGGAATCCTCAGGTTCCGGCCCCGACTCCACACAAGGTCTTAGGCCCCGGCATCGACGGGAGAGGAATCCCGAGAGGCCCCCGAGGAACTCGCATGGGGACTGGCCTTTCCTGAGGCCACCAGAGCGGGTCCCTGAGGTCCCCGTCGTAAGTCGAGAGCACCTGCCGCAACTCGAGATAATCCAGGAGGTTTTGCCCTCCAGGCGAGATGAGGTCCATTTCCGCTGAGGCTTCTCGAGGCCAATCACATCTAACCACTGGAACTTCCAAAGGGTCCTTCACACCCTTGCTGCAACTCAAGAAGTTCCCCGACATACCCGTCTCCACTCGAGAGGAAGCACGTGGTGTCCCGCACACATCCAGGGGAGCCCCGTTTCCGCCTCCTAGCTCGAGATGAGGGATCCTTTCCCTGTTTCGTAGGGAAAGAGTTCCCGGCGTTCCCGTCGCATCTCAAGAGGAGGCGATCTCCACAGGAAAGGCGAGAGGAACTCCAGGGTCGTGCCACCATTCCAAGAGTCCCCCAGATGTGTCAGCCCATTCCAGAGGAACCTGTTTTCCCTGCACTGCCTTGACGTTCAAGCCGAGGATCGACTCCCACCACGTGTGCACGTGGGACAGCCCTGTGGGAAAGCCTCGTGGGAAAGCCTCGTGGGAAAGACTCGAGGGAAAACCATAGATCCTTTGATCCACGCGGCGGACTGCGTGACACTGCTGCTACTGCTCTGGAGGAAAGCGCAAGTGCATGCCCGCATTCGAGACGAGGACTGACTCCCCTGGGGAGACTCCAGAATTACCCCAAGATCCATGTCAGCACTTGAGAGGAATCCTCAGTTTCCGGCCCCGACTCCACACAAGGTCTTAGGCCCCGGCATCGACGGGAGAGGAATCCCGATAGGCCTCCGAGGAACTCGCATGGGGACTGGCCTTTCCTGAGGCCACCAGAGCGGGTCCCTGAGGTCCCCGTCGTAAGTCGAGAGCACCTTCCGCAACTCGAGAAAATCCAGGAGGTTTTGACCTCCAGGCGAGATGAGGCCCATTTCCGCTGAGGCTTCTCGAGGCCAATCACATCTAACCACTGGAACTTCCAAAGGGTCCTTCACACCCTTGCTGCAACTCAAGAAGTTCCCCGACATACCCGTCTCCACTCGAGAGGAAGCACGTGGGGTCCCGCACACATCCAGGGGAGCCCCGTTTCCGCCTCCTAGCTCGAGATGAGGGATACTTTCCCTGTTTCGTAGGGAAAGAATTCCCGGCGTTCCCGTCGCATCTCAAGAGGAAGCGCTCTCCACAGGAAAGGCGAGAGGAACTCCAGGGTCATGACACGATTCCAAGAGTCCCCCAGATGTGTCAGTCCATTCCAGAGGAACCTGTTTTCCCTGCACTGCCTTGACGTTCAAGCCGAGGATCGACTCCCACCACGTGTGCACGTGGGACAACCCTGTGGGAAAGCCTCGGGGGAAAGCCTCGTGGGAAAGACTCGAGGGAAAACCATAGATCCTTTGATCCACGCGGCAGACTGCGTGACACTGCTGCTACCGCTCTGGAAGAAAGTGCAAGTGCATGCCCGCATTCGAAACGAGGACTGACTCCCCTGGGGAGACTGCAGATGTACCCCAAGATCCATGTCAGCACTGGAGAGGAATCCTCAGGTTCCGGCCCCGACTCCACACAAGGTCTTAGGCCCCGGCATCGACGGGAGAGGAATCCCGAGAGGCCCCCGAGGAACTCGCATGGGGACTGGCCTTTCCTGAGTAAACCAGAGCGGGTCCCTGAGGTCCCCGTCGTAAGTCGAGAGCACCTGCCGCAACTCGAGAAAATCCAGGAGGTTTTGCCCTCCAGGCGAGATGAGGCCCATTTCCGCTGAGGCTTCTCGACGCTAATCACGTCTAACCACTGGAACTTCCAAAGGGTCCTTCACACCCTTGCTGCAACTCAAGAAGTTCCCCGACATACCCGTCTCCACTCGAGAGGAAGCACGTGGGGTCCCGCACACATCCAGGGGAGCCCCGTTTCCGCCTCCTAACTCGAGATGAGGGATCCTTTCCCTGTTTCGTAGGGAAAGAATTCCCGGCGTTCCCGTCGCATCTCAAGAGGAGGCGCTCTCCACAGGAAAGGCGAGAGGAACTCCAGGGCCGTGCCACCATTCCAAGAGTCCCCCAGATATGTCAGTCCATTCCAGAGGAACCTGTTTTCCCTGCACTGCCTTGACGTTCAAGCCGAGGATCGACTCCCACCACGTGTGCACGTGGGACAGCCCTGTGGGAAAGCCTCGTGGGAAAGCCTCGTGGGAAAGACTCGAGGGAAAACCATAGATCCTTTGATCCGCGCGGCGGACTGCGTGACACTGCTGCTACCGCTCTGGAGGAAAGCGCAAGTGGATGCCCGCATTCGAGACGAGGACTGACTTCCCTGGGGAGACTCCAGAAGTACCCCAAGATCCATGTCAGCACTGGAGAGGAATCCTCAGGTTCCGGCCCCGACTCCACACAAGATCTTAGGCCCCGGCATCGACGGGAGAGGAATCCCGAGAGGCCCCCGAGGAACTCGCATGGGGACTGGCCTTTCCTGAGGCCACCAGAGCGGGTCCCTGAGGTCCCCGTCGTAAGTCGAGAGCACCTGCCGCAACTCGAGATAATCCAGGAGGTTTTGCCCTCCAGGCGAGATGAGGTCCATTTCCGCTGAGGCTTCTCGAGGCCAATCACATCTAACCACTGGAACTTCCAAAGGGTCCTTCACACCCTTGCTGCAACTCAAGAAGTTCCCCGACATACCCGTCTCCACTCGAGAGGAAGCACGTGGTGTCCCGCACACATCCAGGGGAGCCCCGTTTCCGCCTCCTAGCTCGAGATGAGGGATCCTTTCCCTGTTTCGTAGGGAAAGAGTTCCCGGCGTTCCCGTCGCATCTCAAGAGGAGGCGATCTCCACAGGAAAGGCGAGAGGAACTCCAGGGTCGTGCCACCATTCCAAGAGTCCCCCAGATGTGTCAGCCCATTCCAGAGGAACCTGTTTTCCCTGCACTGCCTTGACGTTCAAGCCGAGGATCGACTCCCACCACGTGTGCACGTGGGACAGCCCTGTGGGAAAGCCTCGTGGGAAAGCCTCGTGGGAAAGACTCGAGGGAAAACCATAGATCCTTTGATCCACGCGGCGGACTGCGTGACACTGCTGCTACTGCTCTGGAGGAAAGCGCAAGTGCATGCCCGCATTCGAGACGAGGACTGACTCCCCTGGGGAGACTCCAGAATTACCCCAAGATCCATGTCAGCACTTGAGAGGAATCCTCAGTTTCCGGCCCCGACTCCACACAAGGTCTTAGGCCCCGGCATCGACGGGAGAGGAATCCCGATAGGCCTCCGAGGAACTCGCATGGGGACTGGCCTTTCCTGAGGCCACCAGAGCGGGTCCCTGAGGTCCCCGTCGTAAGTCGAGAGCACCTTCCGCAACTCGAGAAAATCCAGGAGGTTTTGACCTCCAGGCGAGATGAGGCCCATTTCCGCTGAGGCTTCTCGAGGCCAATCACATCTAACCACTGGAACTTCCAAAGGGTCCTTCACACCCTTGCTGCAACTCAAGAAGTTCCCCGACATACCCGTCTCCACTCGAGAGGAAGCACGTGGGGTCCCGCACACATCCAGGGGAGCCCCGTTTCCGCCTCCTAGCTCGAGATGAGGGATACTTTCCCTGTTTCGTAGGGAAAGAATTCCCGGCGTTCCCGTCGCATCTCAAGAGGAAGCGCTCTCCACAGGAAAGGCGAGAGGAACTCCAGGGTCATGACACGATTCCAAGAGTCCCCCAGATGTGTCAGTCCATTCCAGAGGAACCTGTTTTCCCTGCACTGCCTTGACGTTCAAGCCGAGGATCGACTCCCACCACGTGTGCACGTGGGACAACCCTGTGGGAAAGCCTCGGGGGAAAGCCTCGTGGGAAAGACTCGAGGGAAAACCATAGATCCTTTGATCCACGCGGCAGACTGCGTGACACTGCTGCTACCGCTCTGGAAGAAAGTGCAAGTGCATGCCCGCATTCGAAACGAGGACTGACTCCCCTGGGGAGACTGCAGATGTACCCCAAGATCCATGTCAGCACTGGAGAGGAATCCTCAGGTTCCGGCCCCGACTCCACACAAGGTCTTAGGCCCCGGCATCGACGGGAGAGGAATCCCGAGAGGCCCCCGAGGAACTCGCATGGGGACTGGCCTTTCCTGAGTAAACCAGAGCGGGTCCCTGAGGTCCCCGTCGTAAGTCGAGAGCACCTGCCGCAACTCGAGAAAATCCAGGAGGTTTTGCCCTCCAGGCGAGATGAGGCCCATTTCCGCTGAGGCTTCTCGACGCTAATCACGTCTAACCACTGGAACTTCCAAAGGGTCCTTCACACCCTTGCTGCAACTCAAGAAGTTCCCCGACATACCCGTCTCCACTCGAGAGGAAGCACGTGGGGTCCCGCACACATCCAGGGGAGCCCCGTTTCCGCCTCCTAACTCGAGATGAGGGATCCTTTCCCTGTTTCGTAGGGAAAGAATTCCCGGCGTTCCCGTCGCATCTCAAGAGGAGGCGCTCTCCACAGGAAAGGCGAGAGGAACTCCAGGGCCGTGCCACCATTCCAAGAGTCCCCCAGATATGTCAGTCCATTCCAGAGGAACCTGTTTTCCCTGCACTGCCTTGACGTTCAAGCCGAGGATCGACTCCCACCACGTGTGCACGTGGGACAGCCCTGTGGGAAAGCCTCGTGGGAAAGCCTCGTGGGAAAGACTCGAGGGAAAACCATAGATCCTTTGATCCGCGCGGCGGACTGCGTGACACTGCTGCTACCGCTCTGGAGGAAAGCGCAAGTGGATGCCCGCATTCGAGACGAGGACTGACTTCCCTGGGGAGACTCCAGAAGTACCCCAAGATCCATGTCAGCACTGGAGAGGAATCCTCAGGTTCCGGCCCCGACTCCACACAAGATCTTAGGCCCCGGCATCGACGGGAGAGGAATCCCGAGAGGCCCCCGAGGAACTCGCATGGGGACTGGCCTTTCCTGAGGCCACCAGAGCGGGTCCCTGAGGTCCCCGTCGTAAGTCGAGAGCACCTGCCGCAACTAGAGAAAATCCAGGAGGTTTTGCCCTCCAGGCGAGATGAGGTCCATTTCCGCTGAGGCTTCTCGAGGCCAATCACATCTAACCACTGGAACTTCCAAAGGGTCCTTCACACCCTTGCTGCAACTCAAGAAGTTCCCCGACATACCCGTCTCCACTCGAGAGGAAGCACCTGGTGTCCCGCACACATCCAGGGGAGCCCCGTTTCCGCCTCCTAGCTCGAGATGAGGGATCCTTTCCCTGTTTCGTAGGGAAAGAGTTCCCGGCGTTCCTGTCGCATCTCAAGAGGAGGCGATCTCCACAGGAAAGGCGAGAGGAACTCCAGGGTCGTGCCACCATTCCAAGAGTCCCCCAGATGTGTCAGCCCATTCCAGAGGAACCTGTTTTCCCTGCACTGCCTTGACGTTCAAGCCGAGGATCGACTCCCACCACGTGTGCACGTGGGACAGCCCTGTGGGAAAGCCTCGTGGGAAAGCCTCGTGGGAAAGACACGAGGGAAAACCATAGATCCTTTGATCCACGCGGCGGACTGCGTGACACTGCTGCTACCGCTCTGGAGGAAAGCGCAAGTGCATGCCCGCATTCGAGACGAGGACTGACTCCCCTGGGGAGACTCCAGAAGTACCCCAAGATCCATGTCAGCACTGGAGAGGAATCCTCAGGTTCCAGCCCCGACTCCACACAAGGTCTTAGGCCCCGCCATCGACGGGAGAGGAATCCCGAGTGTCCCCCGAGGAACTCGCATGGAGACTGGCCTTTCCTGAGGCCACCAGAGCGGGTCCCTGAGGTCCCCGTCGTAAGTCGAGAGCACCTGCCGCAACTCGAGAAAATCCAGGAGGTTTTGCCCTCCAGGCGAGATGAGGCCCATTTCTGCTGAGGCTTCTCGAGGCCAATCACATCTATCCACTGGAACTTTCAAAGGGTCCTTCACACCCTTGCTGCAACTCAAGAAGTTCCCCGACATACCCGTCTCCACTCGAGAGGAAGCACGTGGTGTCCCGCACACATCCAGGGGAGCCCCGTTTCTGCCTCCTAGCTCGAGATGAGGGATCCTTTCCCTGTTTCGTAGGGAAAGAATTCCCGGCGTTCCCGTCGCATCTCAAGAGGAGGCGCTCTCCACAGGAAAGGCGAGAGGAACTCCAGGGTCATGCCACCATTCCAAGAGTCCCCCAGATGTGTCAGTCCATTCCAGAGGAACCTGTTTTCCCTGCACTGCCTTGACGTTCAAGCCGAGGATCGACTCCAACCACATGTGCACGTGGGACAGCCCTGTGGGAAAGCCTCGTGGGAAAGCCTCGTGGGAAAGACTCGAGGGAAAACCATAGATCCTTTGATCCACGCGGCGGACTGCGTGACACTGCTGCTACCGCTCTGGAGGAAAGCGCAAGTGCATGCCCGCATTCGAGACGAGGACTGACTTCCTTGGGGAGACTCCAGAAGTACCCCAAGATCCATGTCAGCACTGGAGAGGAATCCTCATGTTCCGGCCCCGACTCCACACAGGGTCTTAGGCCCCGGCATCGACGGGAGAGGAATCCCGAGAGGCCCCCGAGGAACTCGCATGGGGACTGGCCTTTCCTGAGGCCACCAGAGCGGGTCCCTGAGGTCCCCGTCGTAAGTCGAGAGCACCTGCCGCAACTCGAGAAAATCCAGGAGGTTTTGCCCTCCAGGCGAGATGAGGCCCATTTCCGCTGAGGCTTCTCGAGGCTAATCACGTCTAACCACTGGAACTTCCAAAGGGTCCTTCACACCCTTGCTGCAACTCAAGAAGTTCCCCGACATACCCGTCTCCACTCGAGAGGAAGCACGTGGGTCCCGCACACATCCAGGGGAGCCCCGTTTCCGCCTCCTAGCTCGAGATGAGGGATCCTTTCCCAATTTCGTAGGGAAAGAATTCCCGGCGTTCCCGTCGCATCTCAAGAGGAGGCGCTCTCCACAGGAAAGGCGAGAGGAACTCCAGGGTCGAGACACCATTCCAAGAGTCCCCCAGATGTGTCAGTCCATTCCAGAGGAACCTGTTTTCCCTGCACTGCCTTGACGTTCAAGCCGAGGATCGACTCCCACCACGTGTGCACGGGGGACAGCCCTGTGGGAAAGCCTCGTGGGAAAGCCTCGTGGGAAAGACTCGAGGGAAAACCATAGATCCTTTGATCCACGCGGCGGACTGCGTGACACTGCTGCTACCGCTCTGGAGGAAAGCGCAAGTGCATGCCCGCATTCGAGACGAGGACTGACTGCCCTGGGGAGACTGCAGAAGTACCCCAAGATCCATGTCAGCACTGGAGAGGAATCCTCAGGTTCCGGCCCCGACTCCACACAAGGTCTTAGGCCCTGGCATCGACGGGAGAGGAATCCCGAGACGCCCCCGAGGAACTCGCATGGGGACTGGCCTTTCCTGAGGCCACCAGAGCGGGTCCCTGAGGTCCCCGACGTAAGTCGAGAGTACCTGCCGCAACTCGAGAAAATCCAGGAGGTTTTGCCCTCCAGGCGAGATGAGGCCCATTTCCGCTGAGGCTTCTCGACGCTAATCACGTCTAACCACTGGAACTTCCAAAGGGTCCTTCACACCCTTGCTGCAACTCAAGAAGTTCCCCGACATACCCGTCTCCACTCGAGAGGAAGCACGTGGGTCCCGCACACATCCAGGGGAGCCCCGTTTCCGCCTCCTAGCTCGAGATGAGGGATCCTTTCCCTGTTTTGTAGGGAAAGAATTCCCGGCGTTCCCGTCGCATCTCAAGAGGAGGTGCTCTCCACAGGAAAGGCGAGAGGAACTCCAGGGTCGTGCCACCATTCCAAGAGTCCCCCAGATGTGTCAGTCCATTCCAGAGGAACCTGTTTTCCCTGCACTGCCTTGACGTTCAAGCCGAGGATCGACTCCCACCACGTGTGCACGTGGCACAGCCCTGTGGGAAAGCCTCGTGGGAAAGCCTCGTGGGAAAGACTCGAGGGAAAACCATAGATCCTTTGATCCACGCGGCGGACTGCGTGACACTGCTGCTACCGCTCTGGAGGAAAGCGCAAGTGCATGCCCGCATTCGAGACGAGGACTGACTCCACTGGGGAGACTCCAGAAGTACCCCAAAATCCATGTCAGCACTGGAGAGGAATCCTCAGGTTCCGGCCCCGACTCCACACAAGGTCTTAGGCCCCGGCATCGACGGGAGAGGAATCCCGAGACGCCCCCGAGGAACTCGCATGGGGACTGGCCTTTCCTGAGGCCACCAGAGCGGGTCCCTGAGGTCCCCGTCGTAAGTCGAGAGCACCTGCCGCAACTCGAGAAAATCCAGGAGGTTTTGCCCTCCAGGCGAGATGAGGCCCATTTCCGCTGAGGCTTCTCGAGGCCAATCACATCTAACCACTGGAACTTTCAAAGGGTCCTTCACACCATTGCTGCAACTCAAGAAGTTCGCCGACATACCCGTCTCCACTCGAGAGGAAGCATGTGGGGTCCCGCACACATCCAGGGGAGCCCCGTTTCCGCCTCCTAGCTCGAGATGAGAGATCCTTTCCCTGTTTCGTAGGGAAAGAATTCCCGGCGTTCCCGTCGCATCTCAAGAGGAGGCGCTCTCCACAGGAAAGGCGAGAGGAACTCCAGGGTCGTGACACCATTCCAAGAGTCCGCCAGATGTGTCAGTCCATTCCAGAGGAACCTGTTTTCCCTGCACTGCCTTGACGTTCAAGCCGAGGATCGACTCCCACCACGTGTGCACGTGGGACAGCCCTGTGGGAAAGCCTCGTGGTAAAGCCTCGTGGGAAAGACTCGAGGGAAAACCATAGATCCTTTGATCCACGCGGCGGACTGCGTGACACTGCTGCTACCGCTCTGGAGGAAAGCGCAAGTGCATGCCCGCATTCGAGACGAGGACTGACTCCCCTGGGGAGACTCCAGAAGTACCCCAAGATCCATGTCAGCACTGGAGAGGAATCCTCAGGTTCCGGCCCCGACTCCACACAAGGTCTTAGGCCCCGGCATCGACGGGAGAGGAATCCCGAGTGGCCCCCGAGGAAATCGCATGGGGACTGGCCTTTCCTGAGGCCACCAGAGCGGGTCCCTGAGGTCCCCGTCGTAAGTCGAGAGCACCTGCCGCAACTCGAGAAAATCCAGGAGGTTTTGCCCTCCAGGCGAGATGAGGCCCATTTCCGCTGAGGCTTCTCGAGGCCAATCACATCTAACCACTGGAACTTCCAAAGGGTCCTTCACACCATTGCTGCAACTCAAGAAGTTCCCCGACATACCCGTCTCCACTCGAGAGGAAGCACGTGGGTTCCCGCACACATCCAGGGGAGCCCCGTTTCCGCCTCCTAACTCGAGATGAGGGATCCTTTCCCTGTTTCGTAGGGAAAGAATTCCCGGGGTTCCCGTCGCATCTCAAGAGGAGGCGCTCTCCACAGGAAAGGCGAGAGGAACTCCAGGGTCGAGACACCATTCCAAGAGTCCCCCAGATGTGTCAGTCCATTCCAGAGGAACCTGTTTTCCCTGCACTGCCTTGACGTTCAAGCCGAGGATCGACTCCCACCACGTGTGCACGTGGGACAGCCCTGTGGGAAAGCCTCGTGGTAAAGCCTCGTGGGAAAGACTCGAGGGAAAACCATAGATCCTTTGATCCACGGGGCGGACTGCGTGACACTGCTGCTACCGCTCTGGAGGAAAGCGCAAGTGCTTGCCCGCATTCGTGACGAGGACTGACTCCCCTGGGGAGACTCCAGAAGTACCCCAAGATCCATGTCAGCACTGGAGAGGAATCCTCAGGTTCCGGCCCCGACTCCACACAAGGTCTTAGGCCCCGGCATCGACGGGAGAGGAATCCCGAGAGGCCCCCGAGGAACTCGCATGGGGACTGGCCTTTCCTGAGGCCACCAGAGCGGGTCCCTGAGGTCCCCGTCGTAAGTCGAGAGCACCTGCCGCAACTCGAGAAAATCCAGGAGGTTTTGCCCTCCAGGCGAGATGAGGCCCATTTCCGCTGAGGCTTCTCGAGGCCAATCACATCTAACCACTGGAACTTCCAAAGGGTCCTTCACACCATTGCTGCAACTCAAGAAGTTCCCCGACATACCCGTCTCCACTCGAGAGGAAGCACGTGGGTTCCCGCACACATCCAGGGGAGCCCCGTTTCCGCCTCCTAACTCGAGATGAGGGATCCTTTCCCTGTTTCGTAGGGAAAGAATTCCCGGCATTCCCTTCGCATCTCAAGAGGAGGCGCTCTCCACAGGAAAGACGAGAGGAACTCCAGGGTCGAGACACCATTCCAAGAGTCCCCCAGATGTGTCAGTCCATTCCAGAGGAACCTGTTTTCCCTGCACTGCCTTGACGTTCAAGCCGAGGATCGACTCCCACCACGTGTGCACGTGGGACAGCCCTGTGGGAAAGCCTCGTGGGAAAGCCTCGTGGGAAAGACTCGAGGGAAAACCATAGATCCTTTGATCCACGCGGCGGACTGCGTGACACTGCTGCTACCGCTCTGGAGGAAAGCGCAAGTGCATGCCCGCATTCGAGACGAGGACTGACTCCCCTGGGGAGACTCCAGAAGTACCCCAAGATCCATGTCAGCACTGGAGAGGAATCCTCAGGTTCCGGCCCCGACTCCACACAAGGTCTTAGGCCCCGGCATCGACGGGAGAGGAATCCCGAGAGGCCCCCGAGGAACTCGCATGGGGACTGGCCTTTCCTGAGGCCACCAGAGCGGGTCCCTGAGGTCCCCGTCGTAAGTCGAGAGCACCTGCCGCAACTCGAGAAAATCCAGGAGGTTTTGCCCTCCAGGCCAGATGAGGCCCATTTTCGCTGAGGCTTCTCGAGGCCAATCACATCTAACCACTGGAACTTCCAAAGGTCCTTCACACCATTGCTGCAACTCAAGAAGTTCCCCGACATACCCGTCTCCACTCGAGAGGAAGCACGTGGGTTCCCGCACACATTCAGGGGAGCCCCGTTTCCGCCTCCTAGCTCGAGATGAGGGATCCCTTCCCTGTTTCGTAGGGAAAGAATTCCCGGCGTTCCCGTCGCATCTCAAGAGGAGGCGCTCTCCACAGGAAAGGCGAGAGGAACTCCAGGGTCGAGACACCATTCCAAGAGTCCCCCAGATGTGTCAGTCCATTCCAGAGGAACCTGTTTTCCCTGCACTGCCTTGACGTTCAAGCCGAGGATCGACTCCCACCACGTGTGCACGTGGGACAGCCCTGTGGGAAAGCCTCGTGGGAAAGCCTCGTGGGAAAGACTCGAGGGAAAACCATAGATCCTTTGATCCACGCGGCGGACTGCGTGACACTGCTGCTACCGCTCTGGAGGAAAGCGCAAGTGCATGCCCGCATTCGAGACGAGGACTGACTCCCCTGGGGAGACTCCAGAAGTACCCCAAGATCCATGTCAGCACTGGAGAGGAATCCTCAGGTTCCGGCCCCGACTCCACACAAGGTCTTAGGCCCCGGCATCGACGGGAGAGGAATCCCGAGACGCCCCCGAGGAACTCGCATGGGGACTGGCCTTTCCTGAGGCCACCGGAGCGGTTCCCTGAGGTCCCCGTCGTAAGTCGAGAGCACCTGCCGCAACTCGAGAAAATCCAGGAGGTTTTGCCCTCCAGGCGAGATGAGGCCCATTTCCGCTTAGGCTTCTCGAGGCCAATCACATCTAACCACTGGAACTTCCAAAGGGTCCTTCACACCATTGCTGCAACTCAAGAAGTTCCCCGACATACCCGTCTGCACTCGAGAGGAAGCACATGGGGTCCCTCACACATCCAGGGGAGCCCCGTTTCCGCCTCCTAGCTCGAGATGAGGGATCATTCCCTGTTTCGTAGGGAAAGAATTCCCGGCGTTCCAGTCGCATCTCAAGAGGAGGGGCTCTCCACAGGAAAGGCGAGAGGAACTCCAGGGTCGTGACACCATTCCAAGAGTCCCCCAGATGTGTCAGTCCATTCCAGAGGAACCTGTTTTCCCTGCACTGCCTTGACGTTCAAGCCGAGGATCGACTCCCACCACGTGTGCACGTGGGACAGCCCTGTGGGAAAGCCTCGTGGGAAAGCCTCGTGGGAAAGACTCGAGGGAAAACCATAGATTCTTTGAACCACGCAGCGGACTGCGTGACACTGCTGCTACCGCTCTGGAGGAAAGCGCAAGTGCATGCCCACATTCGAGACGAGGACTGACTCCCCTGGGGAGACTCCAGAAGTACCCCAAGATCCATGTCAGCACTGGAGAGGAATCCTCAGGTTCCGGCCCCGACTCCACACAAGGTCTTAGGCCCCGGCATCGACGGGAGAGGAATCCCGAGAGGCCCCCGAGGAACTCGCATGGGGACTGGCCTTTCCTGAGGCCACCAGAGCGGATCCCTGAGGTCCCCGTCGTAAGTCGAGAGCATCTGCCGCAACTCGAGAAAATCCAGGAGGTTTTGCCCTCCAGGCCAGATGAGGCCCATTTCCGCTGAGGCTTCTCGAGGCCAATCACATCTAACCACTGGAACTTCCAAAGGGTCCTTCACACCCTTGCTGCAACTCAAGAAGTTCACCGACATACCCGTCTCCACTCGAGAGGAAGCACATGGGTCCCGCACACATCCAGGGGAGCCCCGTTTCCGCCTCCTAGCTCGAGATGAGGGATCCTTTCCCTGTTTCGTAGGGAAAGAATTCCCGGCGTTCTCGTCTCATCTCAAGAGGAGGCGCTCTCCACAGGAAAGGCGAGAGGAACTCCAGGGTCGTGCCACCATTCCAAGAGTCCCCCAGATGTGTCAGTCCATTCCAGAGGAACCTGTTTTCCGGGCACTGCCTTGACGTTCAAGCCGAGGATCGACTCCCACCACGTGTGCACGTGGGACAGCCCTGTGGGAAAGCCTCGTGGGAAAGCCTCGTGGGAAAGACTCGAGGGAAAACCATAGATCCTTTGATCCACGCGGCGGACTGCGTGACACTGCTGCTACCGCTCTGGAGGAAAGCGCAAGTGCATGCCCGCATTCGAGACGAGGACTGACTCCCCTGGGGAGACTCCAGAAGTACCCCAAGATCCATGTCAGCACTGGAGAGGAATCCTCAGGTTCTGGCCCCGACTCCACACAAGGTCTTAGGCCCCGGCATCGACGGGAGAGGAATCCCGAGAGGCCCCCGAGGAACTCGCATGGGGACTGGCCTTTCCTGAGGCCACCAGAGCGGGTCCCTGAGGTCCCCGTCGTAAGTCTAGAGCACCTGCCGCAACTCGTGAAAATCCAGGAGGTTTTGCACTCCAGGCGAGATGAAGCCCATTTCCACTGAGGCTTCTCGAGGCTAATCACGTCTAAACACTGGAACTTCCAAACGGTCCTTCACACCCTTGCTGCAATTCAAGAAGTTCCCCGACATACCCGTCTCCACTCGAGAGGAAGCACGTGGGTCCCGCACACATCCAGGGGAGCCCCGTTTCCGCCTCCTAGCTCGAGATGAGGGATCCTTTCCCTGTTTCGTAGGGAAAGAATTCCCGGCGTTCCCGTCGCATCTCAAGAGGAGGCGCTCTCCACAGGAAAGGCGAGAGGAACTCCAGGGTCGTGACACCATTCCAAGAGTCCCCCAGATGTGTCAGTCCATTCCAGAGGAACCTGTTTTCCCTGCACTGCCTTGACGTTCAAGCCGAGGATCGACTCCCACCACGTGTGCACGTGGGACAGCCCTGTGGGAAAGCCTCGTGGGAAAGCCTCGTGGGAAAGACTCGAGGGAAAACCATAGATCCTTTGATCCACGCGGCGGACTGCGTGACACTGCTGCTACCGCTCTGGAGGAAAGCGCAAGTGCATGCCCGCATTCGAGATGAGGACTGACTCCCCTGGGGAAACTCCAGAAGTACCCCAAGATCCATGTCAGCATTGGAGAGGATTCCTCAGGTTCCGGCCCCGACTCCACACAAGGTCTTAGGCCCCGGCATCGACGGGAGAGGAATCCCGAGAGGCACCCGAGGAACTCGCATGGGGACTGGCCTTTCCTGAGGCCACCAGAGCGGGTCCCTGAGGTCCCCGTCGTAAGTCGAGAGCACCTGCCGCAACTCGAGAAAATCCAGGAGGTTTTGCCCTCCAGGCCAGATGAGGCCCATTTCCACTGAGGCTTCTCGAGGCCAATCACATCTAACCACTGGAACTTCCAAAGGGTCCTTCACACCCTTGCTGCAACTCAAGAAGTTCCCCGACATACCCGTCTTCACTCGAGAGGAAGCACGTGGGTTCCCGCACACATCCAGGGGAGCCCCGTTTCCGCCTCCTAGCTCGAGATGAGGGATCCTTTTCCTGTTTCGTAGGGAAAGAATTCCCGGCGTTCCCGTCGCATCTCAAGAGGAGGCGCTCTCCACAGGAAAGGCGAGAGGAACTCCAGGGTCGTGACACCATTCCAAGAGTCCCCCAGATGTGTCAGTCCATTCCAGAGGAACCTGTTTTCCCTGCACTGCCTTGACGTTCAAGCCGAGGATCGACTCCCACCACGTGTGCACGTGGGACAGCCCTGTGGGAAAGCCTCGTGGGAAAGCCTCGTGGGAAAGACTCGAGGGAAAACCATAGATCCTTTGATCCACGCGGCGGACTGCGTGACACTGCTGCTACCGCTCTGGAGGAAAGCGCAAGTGCATGCCCGCATTCGAGACGAGGACTGACTCCCCTGGGGAGACTCCAGAAGTACCCCAAGATCCATGTCAGCACTGGAGAGGAATCCTCAGGTTCCGGCCCCGACTCCACACAAGGTCTTAGGCCCCGGCATCGACGGGAGAGGAATCCCGAGAGGCCCCCGAGGAACTCGCATGGGGACTGGCCTTTCCTGAGGCCACCAGAGCGGGTCCCTGAGGTCCCCGTCGTAAGTCGAGAGCACCTGCCGCAACTCGAGAAAATCCAGGAGGTTTTGCCCTCCAGGCCAGATGAGGCCCATTTCCGCTGAGGCTTCTCGAGGCCAATCACATCTAACCACTGGAACTTCCAAAGGGTCCTTCACACCATTGCTGCAACTCAAGAAGTTCCCCGACATACCCGTCTCCACTCGAGAGGAAGCACGTGGGTTCCCGCACACATCCAGGGGAGCCCCGTTTCCGCCTCCTAACTCGAGATGAGGGATCCTTTCCCTGTTTCGTAGGGAAAGAATTCCCGGCATTCCCGTCGCATCTCAAGAGGAGGCGCTCTCCACAGGAAAGGCGAGAGGAACTCCAGGGTCGAGACACCATTCCAAGAGTCCCCCAGATGTGTCAGTCCATTCCAGAGGAACCTGTTTTCCCTGCACTGCCTTGACGTTCAAGCCGAGGATCGACTCCCACCACGTGTGCACGTGGGACAGCCCTGTGGGAAAGCCTCGTGGGAAAGCCTCGTGGGAAAGACTCGAGGGAAAACCATAGATCCTTTGATCCACGCGGCGGACTGCGTGACACTGCTGCTACCGCTCTGGAGGAAAGCGCAAGTGCATGCCCGCATTTGAGACGAGGACTGACTCCCCTGGGGAGACTCCAGAAGTACCCCAAGATCCATGTCAGCACTGGAGAGGAATCCTCAGGTTCCGGCCCCGACTCCACACAAGGTCTTAGGCCCCGGCATCGACGGGAGAGGAATCCCGAGACGCCCCCGAGGAACTCGCATGGGGACTGGCCTTTCCTGAGGCCACCAGAGCGGGTCCCTGAGGTCCCCGTCGAAAGTCGAGAGCACCTGCCGCAACTCGAGAAAATCCAGGAGGTTTTGCCCTCCAGGCCAGATGAGGCCCATTTCCGCTGAGGCTTCTCGAGGCCAATCACATCTAACCACTGGAACTTCCAAAGGGTCCTTCACACCATTGCTACAACTCAAGAAGTTCCCCGACATACCCGTCTCCACTCGAGAGGAAGCACGTGGGTTCCCGCACACATCCAGGGGAGCCCCGTTTCCGCCTCCTAGCACGAGATGAGGGAACCTTTCCCTGTTTCGTAGGGAAAGAATTCCCGGCGTTCCCGTCGCATCTCAAGAGGAGGCGCTCTCCACAGGAAAGGCGAGAGGAACTCCAGGGTCGAGACACCATTCCAAGAGTCCCCCAGATGTGTCAGTCCATTCCAGAGGAACCTGTTTTCCCTGCACTGCCTTGACGTTCAAGCCGAGGATCGACTCCCACCACGTGTGCACGTGGGACAGCCCTGTGGGAAAGCCTCGTGGGAAAGCCTCGTGGGAAAGACTCGAGGGAAAACCATAGATCCTTTGATCCACGCGGCGGACTGCGTGACACTGATGCTACCGCTCTGGAGGAAAGCGCAAGTGCATGCCCGCATTCGAGACGAGGACTGACTCCCCTGGGGAGACTCCAGAAGTACCCCAAGATCCATGTCAGCACTGGAGAGGAATCCTCAGGTTCCGGCCCCGACTCCACACAAGGTCTTAGGCCCCGGCATCGACGGGAGAGGAATCCCGAGAGGCCCCCGAGGAACTCGCATGGGGACTGGCCTTTCCTGAGGCCACCAGAGCGGGTCCCTGAGGTCCCCGTCGTAAGTCGAGAGCACCTGCCGCAACTCGAGAAAATCCAGGAGGTTTTGCCCTCCAGGCCAGATGAGGCCCATTTCCGCTGAGGCTTCTCAAGGCCAATCACATCTAACCACTGGAACTTCCAAAGGGTCCTTCACACCATTGCTGCAACTCAAGAAGTTCACCGACATACCCGTCTCCACTCGAGAGGAAGCACGTGTTGTCCCGCACACATCCAGGGGAGCCCCGTTTCCGCCTCCTAGCACGAGATGAGGGATCCTTTCCCTGTTTCGTAGGGAAAGAATTCCCGGCGTTCCCGTCGCATCTCAAGAGGAGGCGATCTCCACAGGAAAGGCGAGAGGAACTCCAGGGTCGTGCCACCATTCCAAGAGTCCCCCAGATGTGTCAGTCCATTCCAGAGGAACCTGTTTTCCCTGCACTGCCTTGACGTTCAAGCCGAGGATCGACTCCCACCACGTGTGCACGTGGGACAGCGCTGTGGGAAAGCCTCGTGGGAAAGCCTCGTGGGAAAGACTCGAGGGAAAACCATAGATCCTTTGATCCACGCGGCGGACTGCGTGACACTGCTGCTACCGCTCTGGAGGAAACCTCAAGTGCATGCCCGCATTCGAGACAAGGACTGACTCCCCTGGTGAGACTCCAGAAATACCCCAAGATCCATGTCAGCACAGGAGAGGAAACCTCAGGTTCCGGCCCAGACTCCACACAAGGTCTTAGGCCCCGGCATCGACGGGAGAGGAATCCCGAGAGGGCCCGGAGGAACTCGCATGGGGACTGGCCTTTCCTGAGGCCACCAGAGCGGGTCCCTGAGGTCCCCGTTGTAAGTCGAGAGCACCTGCCGCAACTCGAGAAAATCCAGGAGGTTTTGCCCTCCAGGCGAGATGAGGCCCATTTCCACTGAGGCTTCTCGACGCTAATCACGTCTAACCACTGGAACTTCCAAAGGGTCCTTCACACCCTTGCTGCAACTCAAGAAGTTCCCCGACATACCCGTCTCCACTCGAGAGGAAGCACGTGGGTCCCGCACACATCCAGGGGAGCCCCGTTTCCGCCTCCTAGCTCGAGATGAGGGATCCTTTCCCTGTTTCGTAGGGAAAGAATTCCCGGCGTTGCCGTCGCATCTCAAGAGGAGGTGCTCTCCACAGGAAAGGCGAGAGGAACTCCAGGGTCGTGCCACCATTCCAAGAGTCCCCCAGATGTGTCAGTCCATTACAGAGGAACCTGTTTTACCTGCACTGCCTTGATGTTCAAGCCGAGGATCGACTCCCACCACGTGTGCACGTGGGACAGCCCTGTGGGAAAGCCTCGTGGGAAAGCCTCGTGGGAAAGACTCGAGGGAAAACCATAGATCCTTTGATCCGCGCGGCGGACTGCGTGACACTGCTGCTACCGCTCTGGAGGAAAGCGCAAGTGGATGCCCGCATTCGAGACGAGGACTGACTTCCCTGGGGAGACTCCAGAAGTACCCCAAGATCCATGTCAGCACTGGAGAGGAATCCTCAGGTTCCGGCCCCGACTCCACACAAGGTCTTAGGCCCCGGCATCGACGGGAGAGGAATCCCGAGAGGCCCCCGAGGAACTCGCATGGGGACTGGCCTTTCCTGAGGCCACCAGAGCGGGTCCCTGAGGTCCCCGTCGTAAGTCGAGAGCACCTGCCGCAACTAGAGAAAATCCAGGAGGTTTTGCCCTCCAGGCGAGATGAGGTCCATTTCCGCTGAGGCTTCTCGAGGCCAATCACATCTAACCACTGGAACTTCCAAAGGGTCCTTCACACCCTTGCTGCAACTCAAGAAGTTCCCCGACATACCCGTCTCCACTCGAGAGGAAGCACCTGGTGTCCCGCACACATCCAGGGGAGCCCCGTTTCCGCCTCCTAGCTCGAGATGAGGGATCCTTTCCCTGTTTCGTAGGGAAAGAGTTCCCGGCGTTCCTGTCGCATCTCAAGAGGAGGCGATCTCCACAGGAAAGGCGAGAGGAACTCCAGGGTCGTGCCACCATTCCAAGAGTCCCCCAGATGTGTCAGCCCATTCCAGAGGAACCTGTTTTCCCTGCACTGCCTTGACGTTCAAGCCGAGGATCGACTCCCACCACGTGTGCACGTGGGACAGCCCTGTGGGAAAGCCTCGTGGGAAAGCCTCGTGGGAAAGACACGAGGGAAAACCATAGATCCTTTGATCCACGCGGCGGACTGCGTGACACTGCTGCTACCGCTCTGGAGGAAAGCGCAAGTGCATGCCCGCATTCGAGACGAGGACTGACTCCCCTGGGGAGACTCCAGAAGTACCCCAAGATCCATGTCAGCACTGGAGAGGAATCCTCAGGTTCCAGCCCCGACTCCACACAAGGTCTTAGGCCCCGCCATCGACGGGAGAGGAATCCCGAGTGTCCCCCGAGGAACTCGCATGGAGACTGGCCTTTCCTGAGGCCACCAGAGCGGGTCCCTGAGGTCCCCGTCGTAAGTCGAGAGCACCTGCCGCAACTCGAGAAAATCCAGGAGGTTTTGCCCTCCAGGCGAGATGAGGCCCATTTCCGCTGAGGCTTCTCGAGGCTAATCACGTCTAACCACTGGAACTTCCAAAGGGTCCTTCACACCCTTGCTGCAACTCAAGAAGTTCCCCGACATACCCGTCTCCACTCGAGAGGAAGCACGTGGGTCCCGCACACATCCAGGGGAGCCCCGTTTCCGCCTCCTAGCTCGAGATGAGGGATCCTTTCCCAATTTCGTAGGGAAAGAATTCCCGGCGTTCCCGTCGCATCTCAAGAGGAGGCGCTCTCCACAGGAAAGGCGAGAGGAACTCCAGGGTCGAGACACCATTCCAAGAGTCCCCCAGATGTGTCAGTCCATTCCAGAGGAACCTGTTTTCCCTGCACTGCCTTGACGTTCAAGCCGAGGATCGACTCCCACCACGTGTGCACGGGGGACAGCCCTGTGGGAAAGCCTCGTGGGAAAGCCTCGTGGGAAAGACTCGAGGGAAAACCATAGATCCTTTGATCCACGCGGCGGACTGCGTGACACTGCTGCTACCGCTCTGGAGGAAAGCGCAAGTGCATGCCCGCATTCGAGACGAGGACTGACTGCCCTGGGGAGACTGCAGAAGTACCCCAAGATCCATGTCAGCACTGGAGAGGAATCCTCAGGTTCCGGCCCCGACTCCACACAAGGTCTTAGGCCCTGGCATCGACGGGAGAGGAATCCCGAGACGCCCCCGAGGAACTCGCATGGGGACTGGCCTTTCCTGAGGCCACCAGAGCGGGTCCCTGAGGTCCCCGTCGTAAGTCGAGAGTACCTGCCGCAACTCGAGAAAATCCAGGAGGTTTTGCCCTCCAGGCGAGATGAGGCCCATTTCCGCTGAGGCTTCTCGACGCTAATCACGTCTAACCACTGGAACTTCCAAAGGGTCCTTCACACCCTTGCTGCAACTCAAGAAGTTCCCCGACATACCCGTCTCCACTCGAGAGGAAGCACGTGGGTCCCGCACACATCCAGGGGAGCCCCGTTTCCGCCTCCTAGCTCGAGATGAGGGATCCTTTCCCTGTTTTGTAGGGAAAGAATTCCCGGCGTTCCCGTCGCATCTCAAGAGGAGGTGCTCTCCACAGGAAAGGCGAGAGGAACTCCAGGGTCGTGCCACCATTCCAAGAGTCCCCCAGATGTGTCAGTCCATTCCAGAGGAACCTGTTTTCCCTGCACTGCCTTGACGTTCAAGCCGAGGATCGACTCCCACCACGTGTGCACGTGGCACAGCCCTGTGGGAAAGCCTCGTGGGAAAGCCTCGTGGGAAAGACTCGAGGGAAAACCATAGATCCTTTGATCCACGCGGCGGACTGCGTGACACTGCTGCTACCGCTCTGGAGGAAAGCGCAAGTGCATGCCCGCATTCGAGACGAGGACTGACTCCACTGGGGAGACTCCAGAAGTACCCCAAAATCCATGTCAGCACTGGAGAGGAATCCTCAGGTTCCGGCCCCGACTCCACACAAGGTCTTAGGCCCCGGCATCGACGGGAGAGGAATCCCGAGACGCCCCCGAGGAACTCGCATGGGGACTGGCCTTTCCTGAGGCCACCAGAGCGGGTCCCTGAGGTCCCCGTCGTAAGTCGAGAGCACCTGCCGCAACTCGAGAAAATCCAGGAGGTTTTGCCCTCCAGGCGAGATGAGGCCCATTTCCGCTGAGGCTTCTCGAGGCCAATCACATCTAACCACTGGAACTTTCAAAGGGTCCTTCACACCATTGCTGCAACTCAAGAAGTTCGCCGACATACCCGTCTCCACTCGAGAGGAAGCATGTGGGGTCCCGCACACATCCAGGGGAGCCCCGTTTCCGCCTCCTAGCTCGAGATGAGGGATCCTTTCCCTGTTTCGTAGGGAAAGAATTCCCGGCGTTCCCGTCGCATCTCAAGAGGAGGCGCTCTCCACAGGAAAGGCGAGAGGAACTCCAGGGTCGTGACACCATTCCAAGAGTCCGCCAGATGTGTCAGTCCATTCCAGAGGAACCTGTTTTCCCTGCACTGCCTTGACGTTCAAGCCGAGGATCGACTCCCACCACGTGTGCACGTGGGACAGCCCTGTGGGAAAGCCTCGTGGTAAAGCCTCGTGGGAAAGACTCGAGGGAAAACCATAGATCCTTTGATCCACGCGGCGGACTGCGTGACACTGCTGCTACCGCTCTGGAGGAAAGCGCAAGTGCATGCCCGCATTCGAGACGAGGACTGACTCCCCTGGGGAGACTCCAGAAGTACCCCAAGATCCATGTCAGCACTGGAGAGGAATCCTCAGGTTCCGGCCCCGACTCCACACAAGGTCTTAGGCCCCGGCATCGACGGGAGAGGAATCCCGAGTGGCCCCCGAGGAAATCGCATGGGGACTGGCCTTTCCTGAGGCCACCAGAGCGGGTCCCTGAGGTCCCCGTCGTAAGTCGAGAGCACCTGCCGCAACTCGAGAAAATCCAGGAGGTTTTGCCCTCCAGGCGAGATGAGGCCCATTTCCGCTGAGGCTTCTCGAGGCCAATCACATCTAACCACTGGAACTTCCAAAGGGTCCTTCACACCATTGCTGCAACTCAAGAAGTTCCCCGACATACCCGTCTCCACTCGAGAGGAAGCACGTGGGTTCCCGCACACATCCAGGGGAGCCCCGTTTCCGCCTCCTAACTCGAGATGAGGGATCCTTTCCCTGTTTCGTAGGGAAAGAATTCCCGGGGTTCCCGTCGCATCTCAAGAGGAGGCGCTCTCCACAGGAAAGGCGAGAGGAACTCCAGGGTCGAGACACCATTCCAAGAGTCCCCCAGATGTGTCAGTCCATTCCAGAGGAACCTGTTTTCCCTGCACTGCCTTGACGTTCAAGCCGAGGATCGACTCCCACCACGTGTGCACGTGGGACAGCCCTGTGGGAAAGCCTCGTGGTAAAGCCTCGTGGGAAAGACTCGAGGGAAAACCATAGATCCTTTGATCCACGGGGCGGACTGCGTGACACTGCTGCTACCGCTCTGGAGGAAAGCGCAAGTGCTTGCCCGCATTCGTGACGAGGACTGACTCCCCTGGGGAGACTCCAGAAGTACCCCAAGATCCATGTCAGCACTGGAGAGGAATCCTCAGGTTCTGGCCCCGACTCCACACAAGGTCTTAGGCCCCGGCATCAATGGGAGAGGAATCCCGAGAGGCCCCCGAGGAACTCGCATGGGGACTGGCCTTTCCTGAGGCCACCAGAGCGGGTCCCTGAGGTCCCCGTCGTAAGTCTAGAGCACCTGCTGCAACTCGAGAAAATCCAGGAGGTTTTGCACTCCAGGCGAGATGAGGCCCATTTCCACTGAGGCTTCTCGAGGCTAATCACGTCTAACCACTGGAACTTCCAAAGGGTCCTACACACCCTTGCTGCAATTCAAGAAGTTCCCCGACATACCCGTCTCCACTCGAGAGGAAGCACGTGGGTCCCGCACACATCCAGGGGAGCCCCGTTTCCGCCTCCTAGCTCGAGATGAGGGATCCTTTCCCTGTTTCGTAGGGAAAGAATTCCCGGCGTTCCCGTCGCATCTCAAGAGGAGGCGCTCTCCACAGGAAAGGCGAGAGGAACTCCAGGGTCTTGCCACCATTCCAAGAGTCCCCCAGATGTGTCAGTCCATTCCAGAGGAACCTGTTTTCCCTGCACTGCCTTGACGTTCAAGCCGAGGATCGACTCCCACCACGTGTGCACGTGGGACAGCCCTGTGGGAAAGCCTCGTGGGAAAGCCTCGTGGGAAAGACTCGAGGGAAAACCATAGATCCTTTGATCCACGCGGCGGACTGCGTGACACTGCTGCTACCGCTCTGGAGGAAAGCGCAAGTGCATGCCCGCATTTGAGACGAGGACTGACTCCCCTGGGGAGACTCCAGAAGTACCCCAAGATCCATGTCAGCACTGGAGAGGAAACCTCAGGTTCCGGCCCCGACTCCACAGAAGGTCTTAGGCCCCGGCATCGACGGGAGAGGAATCCCGAGAGGCACCCGTGGAACTCGCATGGGGAGTGGCCTTTCCTGAGGCCACCAGAGCGGGTCCCTGAGGTCCCCGTCGTAAGTCGAGAGCACCTGCCGCAACTCGAGAAAATCCAGGAGGTTTTGCCCTCCAGGCCAGATGAGGCCCATTTCCGCTGAGGCTTCTCGAGGCCAATCACATCTAACCACTGGAACTTCCAAAGGGTCCTTCACACCATTGCTGCAACTCAAGAAGTTCCCCGACATACCCGTCTCCACTCGAGAGGAAGCACGTGGGTTCCCGCACACATCCAGGGGAACCCCGTTTCCGCCTCCTAGCTCGAGATGAGGGATCCTTTCCCTGTTTCGTAGGGAAAGAATTCCCGGCGTTCCCGTCGCATCTCAAGAGGAGGCGCTCTCCACAGGAAAGGCGAGAGGAACTCCAGGGTCGAGACACCATTCCAAGAGTCCCCCAGATGTGTCAGTCCATTCCAGAGGAACCTGTTTTCCCTGCACTGCCTTGACGTTCAAGCCGAGGATCGACTCCCACCACGTGTGCACGTGGGACAGCCCTGTGGGAAAGCCTCGTGGTAAAGCCTCGTGGGAAAGACTCAAGGGAAAACCATAGATCCTTTGATCCACGCGGCGGACTGCGTGACACTGCTGCTACCGCTCTGGAGGAAAGCGCAAGTGCATGCCCGCATTCGAGACGAGGACTGACTCCCCTGGGGAGACTCCAGAAGTACCCCAAGATCCATGTCAGCACTGGAGAGGAATACTCAGGTTCCGGCCCCGACTCCACACAAGGTCTTAGGCCCCGGCATCGACGGGAGAGGAATCCCGAGAGGCCCCCGAGGAACTCGCATGGGAACTGGCCTTTCCTGAGGCCACTAGAGCGGGTCCCTGAGGTCCCCGTCGTAAGTCGAGAGCACCTGCCGCAACTCGAGAAAATCCAGGAGGTTTTGCCCTCCAGGCGAGATGAGGCCCATTTCCGCTGAGGCTTCTCGAGGCCAATCACATCTAACCACTGGAACTTCCAAAGGGTCCTTCACACCCTTGCTGCAACTCAAGAAGTTCCCCGACATACCCGTCTCCACTCGAGAGGAAGCACGTGGGTTCCCGCACACATCCAGGGGAGCCCCGTTTCCGCCTCCTAGCTCGAGATGAGGGATCCTTTCCCTGTTTCGTAGGGAAAGAATTCCCGGCGTTCCCGTCGCATCTCAAGAGGAGGCGCTCTCCACAGGAAAGGCGAGAGGAACTCCAGGGTCGTGCCACCATTCCAAGAGTCCCCCAGATGTGTCAGTCCATTCCAGAGGAACCTGTTTTCCCTGCACTGCCTTGAAGTTCAAGCCGAGGATCGACTCCCACAACGTGTGCACGTGGGACAGCCCTGTGGGAAAGCCTCGTGGGAAAGCCTCGTGGGAAAGACTCGAGGGAAAACCATAGATCCTTTGATCCACGCGGCGGACTGCGTGACACTGCTGCTACCGCTCTGGAGGAAAGCGCAAGTGCATGCCCGCATTCGTGACGAGGACTGACTCCCCTGGGGAGACTGCAGAAGTACCCCAAGATCCATGTCAGCACTGGAGAGGAATCCTCAGGTTCTGGCCCCGACTCCACACAAGGTCTTAGGCCCCGGCATCGACGGGAGAGGAATCCCGAGAGGCCCCCGAGGAACTCACATGGGGACTGGCCTTTCCTGAGGCCACCAGAGCGGGTCCCTGATGTCCCCGTCGTAAGTCTAGAGCACCTGCCGCAACTCGTGAAAATCCAGGAGGTTTTGCACTCCAGGCGAGATGAGGCCCATTTCCACTGAGGCTTCTCGAGGCTAATCACGTCTAACCACTGGAACTTCCTAAGGGTCCTTCACACCCTTGCTGCAATTCAAGAAGTTCCCCGACATACCCGTCTCCACTCGAGAGGAAGCACGTGGGTCCCGCACACATCCAGGGGAGCCCCGTTTCCGCCTCCTAGCTCGAGATGAGGGATCCTTTACCTGTTTCGTAGGGAAAGAATTCCCGGCGTTCCCGCCGCATCTCAAGAGGAGGCGCTCTCCTCAGGAAAGACGAGAGGAACTCCAGGGTCGTGACACCATTCCAAGAGTCCCCCAGATGTGTCAGTCCATTCCAGAGGAACCTGTTTTCCCTGCACTGCCTTGACGTTCAAGCCGAGGATCGACTCCCACCACGTGTGCACGTGGGACGGCCCTGTGGGAAAGCCTCGTGGGAAAGCCTCGTGGGAAAGACTCGAGGGAAAACCATAGATCCTTTGATCCACGCGGCGGACTGCGTGACACTGCTGCTACCGCTCTGGAGGAAAGCGCAAGTGCATGCATGCATTTGAGACGAGGACTGACTCCCCTGGGGAGACTCCAGAAGTACCCCAAGATCCATGTCAGCACTGGAGAGGAATCCTCAGGTTCCGGCCCCGAATCCACACAAGGTCTTAGGCCCCGGCATCGACGGGAGAGGAATCCCGAGAGGCACCCGAGGAACTCGCATGGGGACTGGCCTTTCCTGAGGCCACCAGAGCGGGTCCCTGAGGTCCCCGTCGTAAGTCGAGAGCACCTGCCACAATTCGAAAAAATCCAGGAGGTTTTGCCCTCCAGGCGAGATGAGGCCCATTTCCACTGAGGCTTCTCGAGGCCTATCACATCTAACCACTGGAACTTCCAAAGGGTCCTTCACACCATTGCTGCAACTCAAGAAGTTCCCCGACATACCCGTCTCCACTCGAGAGGAAGCATGTGGGGTCCCGCACACATCCAGGGGAGCCCCGTTTCCGCCTCCTAGCTCGAGATGAGGGATCCTTTCCCTGTTTCGTAGGGAAAGAATTCCCGGCGTTCCCGTCGCATCTCAAGAGGAGGCGCTCTCCACAGGAAAGGCGAGAGGAACTCTAGGGTCGTGACACCATTCCAAGAGTCCCCCAGATGTGTCAGTCCATTCCAGAGGAACCTGTTTTCCTGCACTGCCTTCACGTTCAAGCCGAGGATCGACTCCCACCACGTGTGCACGTGGGACAGCCCTGTGGGAAAGCCTCGTGGGAAAGCCTCTTGGGAAAGACTCGAGGGAAAACCATAGATCCTTTGATCCACGCGGCGGACTGCGTGACACTGCTGCTACCGCTCTGGAGGAAAGCGCAAGTGCATGCCCGCATTCGAGACGAGGACTGACTCCCCTGGGGAGACTCCAGAAGTACCCCAAGATCCATGTCAGCACTGGAGAGGAATCCTCAGGTTCCGGCCCCGACTCCACACAAGGTCTTAGGCCCCGGCATCGACGGGAGAGGAATCCCGAGAGGCCCCCGAGGAACTCGCATGGGGACTGGCCTTTCCTGAGGCCACCAGAGCGGGTCCCTGAGGTCCCCGTCGTAAGTCGAGAGCACCTGCCGCAACTCGAGAAAATCCAGGAGGTTTTGCCCTCCAGGCGAGATGAGGCCCATTTCCGCTGAGGCTTCTCGAGGCCAATCACATCTAACCACTGGAACTTCCAAAGGGTCCTTCACACCATTGCTGCAACTCAAGAAGTTCCCCGACATACCCGTCTCCACTCGAGAGGAAGCACGTGGGTTCCCGCACACATCCAGGGGAGCCCCGTTTCCGCCTCCTAACTCGAGATGAGGGATCCTTTCCCTGTTTCGTAGGGAAAGAATTCCCGGCATTCCCTTCGCATCTCAAGAGGAGGCGCTCTCCACAGGAAAGACGAGAGGAACTCCAGGGTCGAGACACCATTCCAAGAGTCCCCCAGATGTGTCAGTCCATTCCAGAGGAACCTGTTTTCCCTGCACTGCCTTGACGTTCAAGCCGAGGATCGACTCCCACCACGTGTGCACGTGGGACAGCCCTGTGGGAAAGCCTCGTGGGAAAGCCTCGTGGGAAAGACTCGAGGGAAAACCATAGATCCTTTGATCCACGCGGCGGACTGCGTGACACTGCTGCTACCGCTCTGGAGGAAAGCGCAAGTGCATGCCCGCATTCGAGACGAGGACTGACTCCCCTGGGGAGACTCCAGAAGTACCCCAAGATCCATGTCAGCACTGGAGAGGAATCCTCAGGTTCCGGCCCCGACTCCACACAAGGTCTTAGGCCCCGGCATCGACGGGAGAGGAATCCCGAGAGGCCCCCGAGGAACTCGCATGGGGACTGGCCTTTCCTGAGGCCACCAGAGCGGGTCCCTGAGGTCCCCGTCGTAAGTCTAGAGCACCTGCCGCAACTCGAGAAAATCCAGGAGGTTTTGCACTCCAGGCGAGATGAAGCCCATTTCCACTGAGGCTTCTCGAGGCTAATCACGTCTAAACACTGGAACTTCCAAACGGTCCTTCACACCCTTGCTGCAATTCAAGAAGTTCCCCGACATACCCGTCTCCACTCGAGAGGAAGCACGTGGGTCCCGCACACATCCAGGGGAGCCCCGTTTCCGCCTCCTAGCTCGAGATGAGGGATCCTTTCCCTGTTTCGTAGGGAAAGAATTCCCGGCGTTCCCGTCGCATCTCAAGAGGAGGTGCTCTCCACAGGAAAGGCGAGAGGAACTCCAGGGTCGTGACACCATTCCAAGAGTCCCCCAGATGTGTCAGTCCATTCCAGAGGAACCTGTTTTCCCTGCACTGCCTTGACGTTCAAGCCGAGGATCGACTCCCACCACGTGTGCACGTGGGACAGCCCTGTGGGAAAGCCTCGTGGGAAAGCCTCGTGGGAAAGACTCGAGGGAAAACCATAGATCCTTTGATCCACGCGGCGGACTGCGTGACACTGCTGCTACCGCTCTGGAGGAAAGCGCAAGTGCATGCCCGCATTCGAGATGAGGACTGACTCCCCTGGGGAAACTCCAGAAGTACCCCAAGATCCATGTCAGCATTGGAGAGGATTCCTCAGGTTCCGGCCCCGACTCCACACAAGGTCTTAGGCCCCGGCATCGACGGGAGAGGAATCCCGAGAGGCACCCGAGGAACTCGCATGGGGACTGGCCTTTCCTGAGGCCACCAGAGCGGGTCCCTGAGGTCCCCGTCGTAAGTCGAGAGCACCTGCCGCAACTCGAGAAAATCCAGGAGGTTTTGCCCTCCAGGCCAGATGAGGCCCATTTCCACTGAGGCTTCTCGAGGCCAATCACATCTAACCACTGGAACTTCCAAAGGGTCCTTCACACCCTTGCTGCAACTCAAGAAGTTCCCCGACATACCCGTCTCCACTCGAGAGGAAGCACGTGGGTTCCCGCACACATCCAGGGGAGCCCCGTTTCCGCCTCCTAGCTCGAGATGAGGGATCCTTTTCCTGTTTCGTAGGGAAAGAATTCCCGGCGTTCCCGTCGCATCTCAAGAGGAGGCGCTCTCCACAGGAAAGGCGAGAGGAACTCCAGGGTCGTGACACCATTCCAAGAGTCCCCCAGATGTGTCAGTCCATTCCAGAGGAACCTGTTTTCCCTGCACTGCCTTGACGTTCAAGCCGAGGATCGACTCCCACCACGTGTGCACGTGGGACAGCCCTGTGGGAAAGCCTCGTGGGAAAGCCTCGTGGGAAAGACTCGAGGGAAAACCATAGATCCTTTGATCCACGCGGCGGACTGCGTGACACTGCTGCTACCGCTCTGGAGGAAAGCGCAAGTGCATGCCCGCATTCGAGACGAGGACTGACTCCCCTGGGGAGACTCCAGAAGTACCCCAAGATCCATGTCAGCACTGGAGAGGAATCCTCAGGTTCCGGCCCCGACTCCACACAAGGTCTTAGGCCCCGGCATCGACGGGAGAGGAATCCCGAGAGGCCCCCGAGGAACTCGCATGGGGACTGGCCTTTCCTGAGGCCACCAGAGCGGGTCCCTGAGGTCCCCGTCGTAAGTCGAGAGCACCTGCCGCAACTCGAGAAAATCCAGGAGGTTTTGCCCTCCAGGCCAGATGAGGCCCATTTCCGCTGAGGCTTCTCGAGGCCAATCACATCTAACCACTGGAACTTCCAAAGGGTCCTTCACACCATTGCTGCAACTCAAGAAGTTCCCCGACATACCCGTCTCCACTCGAGAGGAAGCACGTGGGTTCCCGCACACATCCAGGGGAGCCCCGTTTCCGCCTCCTAACTCGAGATGAGGGATCCTTTCCCTGTTTCGTAGGGAAAGAATTCCCGGCATTCCCGTCGCATCTCAAGAGGAGGCGCTCTCCACAGGAAAGGCGAGAGGAACTCCAGGGTCGAGACACCATTCCAAGAGTCCCCCAGATGTGTCAGTCCATTCCAGAGGAACCTGTTTTCCCTGCACTGCCTTGACGTTCAAGCCGAGGATCGACTCCCACCACGTGTGCACGTGGGACAGCCCTGTGGGAAAGCCTCGTGGGAAAGCCTCGTGGGAAAGACTCGAGGGAAAACCATAGATCCTTTGATCCACGCGGCGGACTGCGTGACACTGCTGCTACCGCTCTGGAGGAAAGCGCAAGTGCATGCCCGCATTTGAGACGAGGACTGACTCCCCTGGGGAGACTCCAGAAGTACCCCAAGATCCATGTCAGCACTGGAGAGGAATCCTCAGGTTCCGGCCCCGACTCCACACAAGGTCTTAGGCCCCGGCATCGACGGGAGAGGAATCCCGAGACGCCCCCGAGGAACTCGCATGGGGACTGGCCTTTCCTGAGGCCACCAGAGCGGGTCCCTGAGGTCCCCGTCGAAAGTCGAGAGCACCTGCCGCAACTCGAGAAAATCCAGGAGGTTTTGCCCTCCAGGCCAGATGAGGCCCATTTCCGCTGAGGCTTCTCGAGGCCAATCACATCTAACCACTGGAACTTCCAAAGGGTCCTTCACACCATTGCTACAACTCAAGAAGTTCCCCGACATACCCGTCTCCACTCGAGAGGAAGCACGTGGGTTCCCGCACACATCCAGGGGAGCCCCGTTTCCGCCTCCTAGCACGAGATGAGGGAACCTTTCCCTGTTTCGTAGGGAAAGAATTCCCGGCGTTCCCGTCGCATCTCAAGAGGAGGCGCTCTCCACAGGAAAGGCGAGAGGAACTCCAGGGTCGAGACACCATTCCAAGAGTCCCCCAGATGTGTCAGTCCATTCCAGAGGAACCTGTTTTCCCTGCACTGCCTTGACGTTCAAGCCGAGGATCGACTCCCACCACGTGTGCACGTGGGACAGCCCTGTGGAAAAGCCTCGTGGGAAAGCCTCGTGGGAAAGACTCGAGGGAAAACCATAGATCCTTTGATCCACGCGGCGGACTGCGTGACACTGATGCTACCGCTCTGGAGGAAAGCGCAAGTGCATGCCCGAATTCGAGACGAGGACTGACTCCCCTGGGGAGACTCCAGAAGTACCCCAAGATCCATGTCAGCACTGGAGAGGAATCCTCAGGTTCCGGCCCCGACTCCACACAAGGTCTTAGGCCCCGGCATCGACGGGAGAGGAATCCCGAGAGGCCCCCGAGGAACTCGCATGGGGACTGGCCTTTCCTGAGGCCACCAGAGCGGGTCCCTGAGGTCCCCGTCGTAAGTCGAGAGCACCTGCCGCAACTCGAGAAAATCCAGGAGGTTTTGCCCTCCAGGCCAGATGAGGCCCATTTCCGCTGAGGCTTCTCAAGGCCAATCACATCTAAGCACTGGAACTTCCAAAGGGTCCTTCACACCATTGCTGCAACTCAAGAAGTTCACCGACATACCCGTCTCCACTCGAGAGGAAGCACGTGTTGTCCCGCACACATCCAGGGGAGCCCCGTTTCCGCCTCCTAGCACGAGATGAGGGATCCTTTCCCTGTTTCGTAGGGAAAGAATTCCCGGCGTTCCCGTCGCATCTCAAGAGGAGGCGATCTCCACAGGAAAGGCGAGAGGAACTCCAGGGTCGTGCCACCATTCCAAGAGTCCCCCAGATGTGTCAGTCCATTCCAGAGGAACCTGTTTTCCCTGCACTGCCTTGACGTTCAAGCCGAGGATCGACTCCCACCACGTGTGCACGTGGGACAGCGCTGTGGGAAAGCCTCGTGGGAAAGCCTCGTGGGAAAGACTCGAGGGAAAACCATAGATCCTTTGATCCACGCGGCGGACTGCGTGACACTGCTGCTACCGCTCTGGAGGAAACCTCAAGTGCATGCCCGCATTCGAGACAAGGACTGACTCCCCTGGTGAGACTCCAGAAATACCCCAAGATCCATGTCAGCACAGGAGAGGAAACCTCAGGTTCCGGCCCCGACTCCACACAAGGTCTTAGGCCCCGGCATCGACGGGAGAGGAATCCCGAGAGGGCCCGGAGGAACTCGCATGGGGACTGGCCTTTCCTGAGGCCACCAGAGCGGGTCCCTGAGGTCCCCGTTGTAAGTCGAGAGCACCTGCCGCAACTCGAGAAAATCCAGGAGGTTTTGCCCTCCAGGCGAGATGAGGCCCATTTCCACTGAGGCTTCTCGACGCTAATCACGTCTAACCACTGGAACTTCCAAAGGGTCCTTCACACCCTTGCTGCAACTCAAGAAGTTCCCCGACATACCCGTCTCCACTCGAGAGGAAGCACGTGGGTCCCGCACACATCCAGGGGAGCCCCGTTTCCGCCTCCTAGCTCGAGATGAGGGATCCTTTCCCTGTTTCGTAGGGAAAGAATTCCCGGCGTTGCCGTCGCATCTCAAGAGGAGGTGCTCTCCACAGGAAAGGCGAGAGGAACTCCAGGGTCGTGCCACCATTCCAAGAGTCCCCCAGATGTGTCAGTCCATTACAGAGGAACCTGTTTTACCTGCACTGCCTTGATGTTCAAGCCGAGGATCGACTCCCACCACGTGTGCACGTGGGACAGCCCTGTGGGAAAGCCTCGTGGGAAAGCCTCGTGGGAAAGACTCGAGGGAAAACCATAGATCCTTTGATCCACGCGGCGGACTGCGTGACACTGCTGCTACCGCTCTGGAGGAAAGTGCAAGTGCATGCCCGCATTCGAGACGAGGACTGACTCCCCTGGGGAGACTCCAGAAGTACCCCAAGATCCATGTCAGCACTGGAGAGGAATCCTCAGGTTCCGGCCCCGACTCCACACAAGGTCTTAGGCCCCGGCATCGACGGGAGAGGAATCCCGAGAGGCCCCCGAGGAACTCGCATGGGGACGGGCCTTTCCTGAGGCCACCAGAGCGGGTCCCTGAGGTCCCCGTAGTAAGTCTAGAGCACCTGCCGCAACTCGAGAAAATCCAGGAGGTTTTGCCCTCCAGGCAAGATGAGGCCCATTTCCGCTGAGGCTTCTCGAGGCCAATCACGTCTAACCACTGGAACTTCCAAGGGTCCTTCACACCCTTGCTGCAACTCAAGAAGTGCCCCGACATACCCGTCTCCACTCGAGAGGAAGCATATGGTGTCCCGCACACATTAATGGGAGCCCCGTTTCCGCCTCCTAGCTCGAGATGAGGGATCCTTTCCTTGTTTCGTAGGGAAAGAATTCCCGGCGTTCCCGTCGCATCTCAAGAGGAGGCGCTCTCCACAGGAAAGACGAGAGGAACTCCAGGGTTGGGCCACAATTCCAAGAGTCCCCCAGATGTGTCAGTCCATTCCCGAGGACCCTGTTTTCCCTGCACTGCCTTGACGTTCAAGCCGAGGATCGACTCCCACCACGTGTGCACGTGGGACAGCCCTGTGGGAAAGCCTCGTGGGAAAGCCTCGTGGGAAAGACTCGAGGGAAAACCATAGATCCTTTGATCCACGCGGCGGACTGCGTGACACTGCTGCTACTTCTATGGAGGAAAGCGCAAGTGCATGCCCGCATTCGAGACGAGGACTGACTCCCCTGAGGAGACTCCAGAAGTACCCCAAGATCCATGTCAGCACTGGACAGGAATCCTCAGGTTCCGGCCCCGACTTCACACAAGGTCTTAGGCCCCGGCATCGACGGGAGAGGAATCCCGAGACGCCCCCGAGGAACTCGCATGGGGACTGGCCTTTCCTGAGGCCACCAGAGCGGTTCCCTGTGGTCCCCGTCGTAAGTCGAGAGCACCTGCCGCAACTCGAGAAAATCCAGGAGGTTTTGCCCTCCAGGCGAGATGAGGCCCATTTCCGCAGAGGCTTCTCGAGGCCAATCACGTCTAACCACTGGAACTTCCAAAGGGTCCTTCACACCCTTGCTGCAACTCAAGAAGTTCCCCGACATACCCGTCTCCACTCGAGAGGAAGCACGTGGTGTCCCGCACACATCCAGGGGAGCCCCGTTTCCGCCTCCTAGCTCGAGATGAGGGATCCTTTCCCTGTTTCGTAGGGAAAGAATTCCCGGCGTTCCCGTCGCATCTCAAGAGGAGGCGCTCTACACAGGAAAGGCGAGAGGAACTCCAGGGTCGTGACACCATTCCAAGAGTCCCCCAGATGTGTCAGTCCATTCCAGAGGAACCTGTTTTCCCTGCACTGCCTTGACGTTCAAGCCGAGGATCGACTCCCACCACGTGTGCACGTGGGACAGCCCTGTGGGAAAGCCTCGTGGGAAAGCCTCGTGGGAAAGACTCGAGGGAAAACCATAGATCCTTTGATCCACGCGGCGGACTGCGTGACACTGCTGCTACCGCTCTGGAGGAAAGCGCAAGTGCATGCCCGCATTCGAGACGAGGACTGACTCCCCTGGGGAGACTCCAGAAGTACTCCAAGATCCATGTCAGCACTGGAGAGCAATCCTCAGGTTCCGGCCCCGACTCCACACAAGGTCTTAGGCCCCGGCATCCACGGGAGAGGAATCCCGAGAGGCCGCCGAGGAACTCGCATTGGGACTGACCTTTCCTGAGGCCACCATAGCGGTTCCCTGAGGTCCCCGTCGTAAGTCGAGAGCACCTGCCGCAACTCGAGAAAATCCAGGAGGTTTTGCCCTCCAGGCGAGATGAGGCCATTTCCGCTGGGGCATCTCGAGGCCAATCACATCTAACCAGTGGAACTTCCAAAGGGTCCTTCACACCGTTGCTGCAACTCAAGAAGTTCCCCTACATACCCGTCTCCACTCGAGAGGAAGCACGTGGTGTCCCGCACACATCCAGGGGAGCCCCGATTCCGCCTCCTAGCTCGAGATGAGGGATCCTTTCCCTGTTTCGTAGGGAAAGAATTCCCGGCGTTCCCGTCGCATCTCAAGAGGAGGCGCTCTCCACAGGAAAGGCGAGAGGAACTCCAGGGTCGTGACACCATTCCAAGAGTCCCCCAGATGTGTCAGTCCATTCCAGAGGAACCTGTTTTCCCTGCACTGCCTTGACGTTCAAGCCGAGGATCGACTCCCACCACGTGTGCACGTGGGACAGCCCTGTGGGAAAGCCTCGTGGGAAAGCCTCGTGGGAAAGACTCGAGGGAAAACCATAGATCCTTTGATCCACGCGGCGGACTGCGTGACACTGCTGCTACCGCTCTGGAGGAAAGCGCAAGTGCATGCCCGCATTCGAGACGAGGACTGACTCCCCTGGGGAGACTCCAGAAGTACCCCAAGATCCATGTCAGCACTGGAGAGGAATCCTCAGGTTCAGGCCCCGACTCCACACAAGGTCTTAGGCCCCAGCATCGACGGGAGAGGAATCCCGAGAGGCCCCCGAGGAACTCGCATGGGGACTGGCCTTTCCTGAGGCCACCAGAGCGGGTCCCTGAGGTCCCCGTCGTAAGTCGAGAGCACCTGCCGCAACTCGAGAAAATCCAGGAGGTTTTGCCCTCCAGGCGAGATGAGGCCCATTTCCTCTGAGGCTTCTCGAGGCCAATCACATCTAACCAATGGAACTTCCAAAGGGTCCTTCACACCCGTGCTGCAACTCAAGAAGTTGCCCGACATACCCGTCTCCACTCGAGAGGAAGCACGTGGTGTCCCGCACACATCCAGGGGAGCCCCGTTTCCGCCTCCTAGCTCGAGATGAGGGATCCTTTCCCTGTTTCGTAGGGAAAGAATTCCCGGCGTTCCCGTCGCATCTCAAGAGGAGGCGCTCTCCACAGAAAAGGCGAGAAGAACTCCAGGGTCGTGCCACCATTCCAAGAGTCCCCCATATGTGTCAGTCCATTCCAGAGGAACCTGTTTTCCCTGCACTGCCTTGACGTTCAAGCCGAGGATCGACTCCCACCACGTGTGCACGTGGGACAGCCCTGTGGGAAAGCCTCGTGGGAAAGCCTCGTGGGAAAGACTCGAGGGAAAACCATAGATCCTTTGATCCACGCGGCGGACTGCGTGACACTGCTGCTACCGCTCTGGAGGAAAGCGCAAGTGCATGCCCGCATTCGAGACGAGGACTGACTCCCCTGGGGAGACTCCAGAAGTACCCCAAGATCCATGTCAGCACTGGAGAGGAATCCTCAGGTTCCGGCCCCGACTCCACACAAGGTCTTAGGCCCCGGCATCGACGGGAGAGGAATCCCGAGAGGCGCCCGAGGAACTCGCATGGGGACTGGCCTTTCCTGAGGCCACCAGAGCGGGTCCCTGAGGTCCCCGTCGTAAGTCGAGACACCTGCCGCAACTCGAGAAAATCCAGGAGGTTTTGCCCTCCAGGCGAGATGAGGCCCATTTCCGCTGAGGCTTCTCGAGGCTAATCACCTCTAACCACTGGAACTTCCAAAGGGATCTTCACACCCTTGCTGCAACTCAAGAAGTTCCCCGACATACCCGTCTCCACTCGAGAGGAAGCACGTGGGTCCCGAACATATCCAGGGGAGCCCCGTTTCCGACTCCTAGCTCGAGATGAGGGATCCTTTCCCTATTTCATAGGGAAAGAATTCCCGGCGTTCCCGTCGCATCTCAAGAGGAGGCACTCTCCACAGGAAAGGCGAGAGGAACTCCAGGGTCGTGCCACCATTCCAAGAGTCCCCCAGATGTGTCAGTCCATTCCAGAGGAACCTGTTTTCCCTGCACTGCCTTGACATTCAAGCCGAGGATCGACTCCCACCACGTGTGCACGTGGGACAGCCCTGTGGGAAAGCCTCGTGGGAAAGCCTCGTGGGAATGACTCGAGGGAAAACCATAGATCCTTTGATCCACGCGGCGGACTGCGTGACACTGCTGCTACCGCTCTGGAGGAAAGCGCAAGTGCATGCCCGCATTCGAGACGAGGACTGACTCCCCTGGGGAGACTCCAGAAGTACCCCAAGATCCATGTCAGCACTGGAGAGGAATCCTCAGGTTCCGGCCCCGACTCGACACAAGGTCTTAGGCCCCGGCATCGACGGGAGAGGAATCCCGAGAGGCCCCCGAGGAACTCGCATGGGGACTGGCCTTTCCTGAGGCCACCAGAGCGGGTCCCTGAGGTCCCCGTCGTAAGTCGAGAGCACCTGCCGCAACTCGAGAAAATCCAGGAGGTTTTGCCCTCCAGGCGAGATGAGGCCCATTTCCGCTGAGGCTTCTCGAGGCCAATCACATCTAACCACTGGAACTTCCAAAGGGTCCTTCACACCCTTGCTGCAACTCAAGAAGTTCCCCGACATACCCGTCTCCACTAGAGAGGAAGCACGTGGGTCCCGCACACATCCAGGGGAGCCCCGTTTCCGCCTCCAAGCTCGAGATGAGGGATCCTTTCCCTGTTTCGTAGGGAAAGAATTCCCGGCGTTCCCGTCGCATCTCAAGAGGAGGAGCTCTCCACAGGAAAGGCGAGAGGAACTCCAGGGTCGTGACACCATTCCAAGAGTCCCCCAGATGTGTCAGTCCATTCCAGAGGAACCTGTTTTCCCTGTACTGCCTTGACGTTCAATACGAGGATCGACTCCCACCACGTGTGCACGTGGGACAGCCCTGTGGGAAAGCCTCGTGGGAAAGCCTCGTGGGAAAGACTCGAGGGAAAACCATAGATCCTTTGATCCACGCGGCGGACTGCGTGACACTGCTGCTACTGCTCTGGAGGAAAGCGCAAGTGCATGCCCGCATTCGAGACGAGGACTGACTCCCCTGGGGAGACTCCAGAAGTACCCCAAGATCCATGTCAGCACTGGAGAGGAATCCTCAGGTTCCGGCCCCGACTCCACACAAGGTCTTAGGCCCCGCCATCGACGGGAGAGGAATCCCGAGAGGCCCCCGAGGAACTCGCATGGGGACTGGCCTTTCCTGAGGCCACCAGAGCGGGTCCCTGAGGTCCCCGTCGTAAGTCGAGAGCACCTGCCGCAACTCGAGAAAATCCAGGAGGTTTTGCCCTCCAGGCGAGATGAGGCCCATTTCCGCTGAGGCTTCTCGAGGCCAATCACATCTAACCACTGGAACTTCCAAAGGGTCCTTCACACCCTTGCTGCAACTCAAGAAGTTCCCCGACATACCCGTCTCCACTCGAGAGGAAGCACGTGGTGTCCCGCACACATCCAGTGGAGCCCCGTTTCGCCTCCTAGCTCGAGATGAGGGATCCTTTCCCTGTTTCGTAGGGAAAGAATTCCCGGCGTTTCCGTCGCATCTCAAGAGGAGGCGCTCTCCACAGGAAATGCCAGAGGAACTCCAGGGTCGTGCCACCATTCCAAGAGTCCCCCAGATGTGTCAGTCCATTCCAGAGGAACCTGTTTTCCCTGCACTGCCTTGACGTTCAAGCCGAGGATCGACTCCCACCACGTGTGCACGTGGGACAGCCCTGTGGGAAAGCCTCGTGGGAAAGCCTCGTGGGAAAGACTCGAGGGAAAACCATAGATCCTTTGATCCACGCGGCGGACTGCGTGACACTGCTGCTACCGCTCTGGAGGAAAGCGCAAGTGCATGCCCGCATTCGAGACGAGGACTGACTCCCCTGGGGAGACTCCAGAAGTACCCCAAGATCCATGTCAGCACTGGAGAGGAATCCTCAGGTTCCGGCCCCGACTCCACACAAGGTCTTAGGCCCCGGCATCGACGGGAGAGGAATCCCGAGAGGCCCCCGAGGAACTCGCATGGGGACTGGCCTTTCCTGAGGCCACCAGAGCGGTTCCCTGAGGTCCCCGTCGTAAGTCGAGAGCACCTGCCGCAACTCGAGAAAATCCAGGAGGTTTTGCCCTCCAGGCGAGATGAGGCCCATTTCCACTGAGGCTTCTAGAGGCCAATCACATCTAACCACTGGAACTTCCAAAGGGACCTTCACACCATTGCTGCAACTCAAGAAGTTCCCCGACATACCCGTCTCCACTCGAGAGGAAGCACGTGGGGTCCCGCACACATCCAGGGGAGCCCCGTTTCCGCCTCCTAGCTCGAGATGAGGGATCCTTTCCCTGTTTCGTAGGGAAAGAATTCCCGACGTTCCCGTCGCATCTCAAGAGGAGGCCCTCTCCACAGGAGAGGCGAGAGGAACTCCAGGGTCGTGCCACCATTCCAAGAGTCCCCCAGATGTGTCAGTCGTTTCCAGAGGAACCTGTTTTCCCTGCACTGCCTTGACGTTCAAGCCGAGGATCGACTCCCACCACGTGTGCACGTGGGACAGCGCTGTGGGAAAGCCTCGTGGGAAAGACTCGAGGGAAAACCATAGATCCTTTGATCCACGCGGCGGACTGCGTGACACTGCTGCTACCGCTCTGGAGGAAACCTCAAGTGCATGCCCGCATTCGAGACGAGGACTGACTCCCCTGGTGAGACTCCAGAAATACCCCAAGATCCATGTCAGCACAGGAGAGGAAACCTCAGGTTCCGGCCCCGACTCCACACAAGGTCTTAGGCCCCGGCATCGACGGGAGAGGAATCCCGAGAGGGCCCGGAGGAACTCGCATGGGGACTGGCCTTTCCTGAGGCCACCAGAGCGGGTCCCTGAGGTCCCCGTTGTAAGTCGAGAGCACCTGCCGCAACTCGAGAAAATCCAGGAGGTTTTGCCCTCCAGGCGAAATGAGGCCCATTTCCACTGAGGCTTCTCGACGCTAATCACGTCTAACCACTGGAACTTCCAAAGGGTCCTTCACACCCTTGCTGCAACTCAAGAAGTTCCCCGACATACCCGTCTCCACTCGAGAGGAAGCACGTGGGTCCCGCACACATCCAGGGGAGCCCCGTTTCCGCCTCCTAGCTCGAGATGAGGGATCCTTTCCCTGTTTCGTAGGGAAAGAATTCCCGGCGTTCCCGTCGCATCTCAAGAGGAGGCGCTCTCCACAGGAAAGGCGAGAGGAACTCCAGGGTCGTGCCACCATTCCAAGAGACCCCCAGATGTGTCAGTCCATTACAGAGGAACCTGTTTTACCTGCACTGCCTTGATGTTCAAGCCGAGGATCGACTCCCACCACGTGTGCACGTGGGACAGCCCTGTGGGAAAGCCTCGTGGGAAAGCCTCGTGGGAAAGACTCGAGGGAAAACCATAGATCCTTTGATCCACGCGGCGGACTGCGTGACACTGCTGCTACCGCTCTGGAGGAAAGTGCAAGTGCATGCCCGCATTCGAGACGAGGACTGACTCCCCTGGGGAGACTCCAGAAGTACCCCAAGATCCATGTCAGCACTGGAGAGGAATCCTCAGGTTCCGGCCCCGACTCCACACAAGGTCTTAGGCCCCGGCATCGACGGGAGAGGAATCCCGAGAGGCCCCCGAGGAACTCGCATGGGGACGGGCCTTTCCTGAGGCCACCAGAGCGGGTCCCTGAGGTCCCCGTAGTAAATCTAGAGCACCTGCCGCAACTCGAGAAAATCCAGGAGGTTTTGCCCTCCAGGCAAGATGAGGCCCATTTCCGCTGAGGCTTCTCGAGGCCAATCACGTCTAACCACTGGAACTTCCAAGGGTCCTTCACACCCTTGCTGCAACTCAAGAAGTGCCCCGACATACCCGTCTCCACTCGAGAGGAAGCATATGGTGTCCCGCACACATTAATGGGAGCCCCGTTTCCGCCTCCTAGCTCGAGATGAGGGATCCTTTCCTTGTTTCGTAGGGAAAGAATTCCCGGCGTTCCCGTCGCATCTCAAGAGGAGGCGCTCTCCACAGGAAAGACGAGAGGAACTCCAGGGTTATGCCACAATTCCAAGAGTCCCCCAGATGTGTCAGTCCATTCCAGAGGAACCTTTTTCCCTGCACTGCCTTGACGTTCAAGCCGAGGATCGATTCCCACCACGTGTGCACGTGGGACAGCCCTGTGGGAAAGCCTCGTGGGAAAGCCTCGTGGGAAAGACTCGAGGGAAAACCATAGATCCTTTGATCCACGCGGCGGACTGCGTGACACTGCTGCTACTTCTATGGAGGAAAGCGCAAGTGCATGCCCGCATTCGAGACGAGGACTGACTCCCCTGAGGAGACTCCAGAAGTACCCCAAGATCCATGTCAGCACTGGACAGGAATCCTCAGGTTCCGGCCCCGACTTCACACAAGGTCTTAGGCCCCGGCATCGACGGGAGAGGAATCCCGAGACGCCCCCGAGGAACTCGCATGGGGACTGGCCTTTCCTGAGGCCACCAGAGCGGTTCCCTGTGGTCCCCGTCGTAAGTCGAGAGCACCTGCCGCAACTCGAGAAAATCCAGGAGGTTTTGCCCTCCAGGCGAGATGAGGCCCATTTCCGCAGAGGCTTCTCGAGGCCAATCACGTCTAACCACTGGAACTTCCAAAGGGTCCTTCACACCCTTGCTGCAACTCAAGAAGTTCCCCGACATACCCGTCTCCACTCGAGAGGAAGCACGTGGTGTCCCGCACACATCCAGGGGAGCCCCGATTCCGCCTCCTAGCTCGAGATGAGGGATCCTTTCCCTGTTTCGTAGGGAAAGAATTCCCGGCGTTCCCGTCGCATCTCAAGAGGAGGCGCTCTCCACAGGAAAGGCGAGAGGAACTCCAGGGTCGTGACACCATTCCAAGAGTCCCCCAGATGTGTCAGTCCATTCCAGAGGAACCTGTTTTCCCTGCACTGCCTTGACGTTCAAGCCGAGGATCGACTCCCACCACGTGTGCACGTGGGACAGCCCTGTGGGAAAGCCTCGTGGGAAAGCCTCGTGGGAAAGACTCGAGGGAAAACCATAGATCCTTTGATCCACGCGGCGGACTGCGTGACACTGCTGCTACCGCTCTGGAGGAAAGCGCAAGTGCATGCCCGCATTCGAGACGAGGACTGACTCCCCTGGGGAGACTCCAGAAGTACCCCAAGATCCATGTCAGCACTGGAGAGGAATCCTCAGGTTCCGGCCCCGACTCCACACAAGGTCTTAGGCCCCGGCATCGCCGAGAGAGGAATCCCGAGACGCCCTCGAGGAACTCGCATGGGGACTGGCCTTTCCTGAGGCCACCAGAGCGGGTCCCTGAGGTCCCCGTCGTAAGTCGAGAGCACCTGCCGCAACTCGAGAAAATCCAGGAGGTTTTGCCCTCCAGGCGAGATGAGGCCCATTTCCGCTGAGGCTTCTCGAGGCCAATCACATCTAACCACTGAATCTTCCAAAGGGTCCTTCACACCCTTGCTGCAACTCAAGAAGTTCCCCGACATACCCGTCTCCACTCGAGAGGAAGCACGTGGGTCCCGCACACATCCAGGGGAGCCCCGTTTCCGCCTCCAAGCTCGAGATGAGGGATCCTTTCCCTGTTTCGTAGGGAAAGAATTCCCGGCGTTCCCGTCGCATCTCAAGAGGAGGAGCTCTCCACAGGAAAGGCGAGAGGAACTCCAGGGTCGTGACACCATTCCAAGAGTCCCCCAGATGTGTCAGTCCATTCCAGAGGAACCTGTTTTCCCTGTACTGCCTTGACGTTCAAGACGAGGATCGACTCCCACCACGTGTGCACGTGGGACAGCCCTGTGGGAAAGCCTCGTGGGAAAGCCTCGTGGGAAAGACTCGAGGGAAAACCATAGATCCTTTGATCCACGCGGCGGACTGCGTGACACTGCTGCTACAGCTCTGGAGGAAAGCGCAAGTGCATGCCCGCATTCGAGACGAGGACTGACTCCCCTGGGGAGACTCCAGAAGTACCCCAAGATCCATGTCAGCACTGGAGAGGAATCCTCAGGTTCCGGCCCCGACTCCACACAAGGTCTTAGGCCCCGCCATCGACGGGAGAGGAATCCCGAGAGGCCCCCGAGGAACTCGCATGGGGACTGGCCTTTCCTGAGGCCACCAGAGCGGGTCCCTGAGGTCCCCGTCGTAAGTCGAGAGCACCTGCCGCAACTCGAGAAAATCCAGGAGGTTTTGCCCTCCAGGCGAGATGAGGCCCATTTCCGCTGAGGCTTCTCGAGGCCAATCACATCTAACCACTGGAACTTCCAAAGGGTCCTTCACACCCTTGCTGCAACTCAAGAGGTTCCCCGACATACCCGTCTCCACTCGAGAGGAAGCACGTGGTGTCCCGCACACATCCAGGGGAGCCCCGTTTCGCCTCCTAGCTCGAGATGAGGGATCCTTTCCCTGTTTCGTAGGGAAAGAATTCCCGGCGTTTCCGTCGCATCTCAAGAGGAGGCGCTCTCCACAGGAAAGGCCAGAGGAACTCCAGGGTCGTGCCACCATTCCAAGAGTCCCCCAGATGTGTCAGTCCATTCCAGAGGAACCTGTTTTCCCTGCACTGCCTTGACGTTCAAGCCGAGGATCGACTCCCACCACGTGTGCACGTGGGACAGCCCTGTGGGAAAGCCTCGTGGGAAAGCCTCGTGGGAAAGACTCGAGGGAAAACCATAGATCCTTTGATCCACGCGGCGGACTGCGTGACACTGCTGCTACCGCTCTGGAGGAAAGCGCAAGTGCATGCCCGCATTCGAGACGAGGACTGACTCCCCTGGGGAGACTCCAGAAGTACCCCAAGATCCATGTCAGCACTGGAGAGGAATCCTCAGGTTCCGGCCCCGACTCCACACAAGGTCTTAGGCCCTAGCATCGACGGGAGAGGAATCCCGAGAGGCCCCCGAGGAACTCGCATGGGGACTGGCCTTTCCTGAGGCCACCAGAGCGGTTCCCTGAGGTCCCCGTCGTAAGTCGAGAGCACCTGCCGCAACTCGAGAAAATCCAGGAGGTTTTGCCCTCCAGGCGAGATGAGGCCCATTTCCACTGAGGCTTCTAGAGGCCAATCACATCTAACCACTGGAACTTCCAAAGGGACCTTCACACCATTGCTGCAACTCAAGAAGTTCCCCGACATACTCGTCTCCACTCGAGAGGAAGCACGTGGGGTCCCGCACACATCCAGGGGAGCCCCGTTTCCGCCTCCTAGCTCGAGATGAGGGATCCTTTCCCTGTTTCGTAGGGAAAGAATTCCCGACGTTCCCGTCGCATCTCAAGAGGAGGCCCTCTCCACAGGAGAGGCGAGAGGAACTCCAGGGTCGTGCCACCATTCCAAGAGTCCCCCAGATGTGTCAGTCGTTTCCAGAGGAACCTGTTTTCCCTGCACTGCCTTGACGTTCAAGCCGAGGATCGACTCCCACCACGTGTGCACGTGGGACAGCGCTGTGGGAAAGCCTCGTGGGAAAGCCTCCTGGGAAAGACTCGAGGGAAAACCATAGATCCTTTGATCCACGCGGCGGACTGCGTGACACTGCTGCTACCTCTCTGGAGGAAACCTCAAGTGCATGTCCGCATTCGAGACGAGGACTGACTCCCCTGGTGAGACTCCAGAAATACCCCAAGATCCATGTCAGCACAGGAGAGGAAACCTCAGGTTCCGGCCCCGACTCCACACAAGGTCTTAGGCCCCGGCATCGACAGGAGAGGAATCCCGAGAGGGCCCGGAGGAACTCGCATGGGGACTGGCCTTTCCTGAGGCCACCAGAGCGGGTCCCTGAGGTCCCCGTTGTAAGTCGAGAGCACCTGCCGCAACTCGAGAAAATCCAGGAGGTTTTGCCCTCCAGGCGAGATGAGGCCCATTTCCACTGAGGCTTCTCGACGCTAATCACGTCTAACCACTGGAACTTCCAAAGGGTCCTTCACACCCTTGCTGCAACTCAAGAAGTTCCCCGACATACCCGTCTCCACTCGAGAGGAAGCACGTGGGTCCCGCACACATCCAGGGGAGCCCCGTTTCCGCCTCCTAGCTCGAGATGAGGGATCCTTTCCCTGTTTCGTAGGGAAAGAATTCCCGGCGTTCCCGTCGCATCTCAAGAGGAGGTGCTCTCCACAGGAAAGGCGAGAGGAACTCCAGGGTCGTGCCACCATTCCAAGAGACCCCCAGATGTGTCAGTCCATTACAGAGGAACCTGTTTTACCTGCACTGCCTTGATGTTCAAGCCGAGGATCGACTCCCACCACGTGTGCACGTGGGACAGCCCTGTGGGAAAGCCTCGTGGGAAAGCCTCGTGGGAAAGACTCGAGGGAAAACCATAGATCCTTTGATCCACGCGGCGGACTGCGTGACACTGCTGCTACCGCTCTGGAGGAAAGTGCAAGTGCATGCCCGCATTCGAGACGAGGACTGACTCCCCTGGGGAGACTCCAGAAGTACCCCAAGATCCATGTCAGCACTGGAGAGGAATCCTCAGGTTCCGGCCCCGACTCCACACAAGGTCTTAGGCCCCGGCATCGACGGGAGAGGAATCCCGAGAGGCCCCCGAGGAACTCGCATGGGGACGGGCCTTTCCTGAGGCCACCAGAGCGGGTCCCTGAGGTCCCCGTAGTAAGTCTAGAGCACCTGCCGCAACTCGAGAAAATCCAGGAGGTTTTGCCCTCCAGGCAAGATGAGGCCCATTTCCGCTGAGGCTTCTCGAGGCCAATCACGTCTAACCACTGGAACTTCCAAGGGTCCTTCACACCCTTGCTGCAACTCAAGAAGTGCCCCGACATACCCGTCTCCACTCGAGAGGAAGCATATGGTGTCCCGCACACATTAATGGGAGCCCCGTTTCCGCCTCCTAGCTCGAGATGAGGGATCCTTTCCTTGTTTCGTAGGGAAAGAATTCCCGGCGTTCCCGTCGCATCTCAAGAGGGGGCGCTCTCCACAGGAAAGACGAGAGGAACTCCAGGGTTGGGCCACAATTCCAAGAGTCCCCCAGATGTGTCAGTCCATTCCAGAGGAACCTGTTTTCCCTGCACTGCCTTGATGTTCAAGCCGAGGATCGAGTCCCACCACGTGTGCACGTGGGACAGCCCTGTGGGAAAGCCTCGTGGGAAAGCCTCGTGGGAAAGACTCGAGGGAAAACCATAGATCCTTTGATCCACGCGGCGGACTGCGTGACACTGCTGCTACTTCTATGGAGGAAAGCGCAAGTGCATGCCCGCATTCGAGACGAGGACTGACTCCCCTGAGGAGACTCCAGAAGTACCCCAAGATCCATGTCAGCACTGGACAGGAATCCTCAGGTTCCGGCCCCGACTTCACACAAGGTCTTAGGCCCCGGCATCGACGGGAGAGGAATCCCGAGACGCCCCCGAGGAACTCGCATGGGGACTGGCCTTTCCTGAGGCCACCAGAGCGGTTCCCTGTGGTCCCCATCGTAAGTCGAGAGCACCTGCCGCAACTCGAGAAAATCCAGGAGGTTTTGCCCTCCAGGCGAGATGAGGCCCATTTCCGCAGAGGCTTCTCGAGGCCAATCACGTCTAACCACTGGAACTTCCAAAGGGTCCTTCACACCCTTGCTGCAACTCAAGAAGTTCCCCGACATACCCGTCTCCACTCGAGAGGAAGCACGTGGGTCCCGCACACATCCAGGGGAGCCCCGTTTCCGCCTCCAAGCTCGAGATGAGGGATCCTTTCCCTGTTTCGTAGGGAAAGAATTCCCGGCGTTCCCGTCGCATCTCAAGAGGAGGAGCTCTCCACAGGAAAGGCGAGAGGAACTCCAGGGTCGTGACACCATTCCAAGAGTCCCCCAGATGTGTCAGTCCATTCCAGAGGAACCTGTTTTCCCTGTACTGCCTTGACGTTCAAGACGAGGATCGACTCCCACCACGTGTGCACGTGGGACAGCCCTGTGGGAAAGCCTCGTGGGAAAGCCTCGTGGGAAAGACTCGAGGGAAAACCATAGATCCTTTGATCCACGCGGCGGACTGCGTGACACTGCTGCTACAGCTCTGGAGGAAAGCGCAAGTGCATGCCCGCATTCGAGACGAGGACTGACTCCCCTGGGGAGACTCCAGAAGTACCCCAAGATCCATGTCAGCACTGGAGAGGAATCCTCAGGTTCCGGCCCCGACTCCACACAAGGTCTTAGGCCCCGGCATCGACGGGAGAGGAATCCCGAGAGGCCCCCGAGGAACTCGCATGGGGACTGGCCTTTCCTGAGGCCACCAGAGCGGGTCCCTGAGGTCCCCGTCGTAAGTCGAGAGCACCTGCCGCAACTCGAGAAAATCCAGGAGGTTTTGCCCTCCAGGCGAGATGAGGCCCATTTCCGCTGAGGCTTCTCGAGGCCAATCACATCTAACCACTGGAACTTCCAAAGGGTCCTTCACACCCTTGCTGCAACTCAAGAAGTTCCCCGACATACCCGTCTCCACTCGAGAGGAAGCACGTGGTGTCCCGCACACATCCAGGGGAGCCCCGTTTCGCCTCCTAGCTCGAGATGAGGGATCCTTTCCCTGTTTCGTAGGGAAAGAATTCCCGGCGTTTCCGTCGCATCTCAAGAGGAGGCGCTCTCCACAGGAAAGGCCAGAGGAACTCCAGGGTCGTGCCACCATTCCAAGAGTCCCCCAGATGTGTCAGTCCATTCCAGAGGAACCTGTTTTCCCTGCACTGCCTTGACGTTCAAGCCGAGGATCGACTCCCACCACGTGTGCACGTGGGACAGCCCTGTGGGAAAGCCTCGTGGGAAAGCCTCGTGGGAAAGACTCGAGGGAAAACCATAGATCCTTTGATCCACGCGGCGGACTGCGTGACACTGCTGCTACCGCTCTGGAGGAAAGCGCAAGTGCATGCCCGCATTCGAGACGAGGACTGACTCCCCTGGGGAGACTCCAGAAGTACCCCAAGATCCATGTCAGCACTGGAGAGGAATCCTCAGGTTCCGGCCCCGACTCCACACAAGGTCTTAGGCCCTAGCATCGACGGGAGAGGAATCCCGAGAGGCCCCCGAGGAACTCGCATGGGGACTGGCCTTTCCTGAGGCCACCAGAGCGGTTCCCTGAGGTCCCCGTCGTAAGTCGAGAGCACCTGCCGCAACTCGAGAAAATCCAGGAGGTTTTGCCCTCCAGGCGAGATGAGGCCCATTTCCACTGAGGCTTCTAGAGGCCAATCACATCTAACCACTGGAACTTCCAAAGGGACCTTCACACCATTGCTGCAACTCAAGAAGTTCCCCGACATACCCGTCTCCACTCGAGAGGAAGCACGTGGGGTCCCGCACACATCCAGGGGAGCCCCGTTTCCGCCTCCTAGCTCGAGATGAGGGATCCTTTCCCTGTTTCGTAGGGAAAGAATTCCCGACGTTCCCGTCGCATCTCAAGAGGAGGCCCTCTCCACAGGAGAGGCGAGAGGAACTCCAGGGTCGTGCCACCATTCCAAGAGTCCCCCAGATGTGTCAGTCGTTTCCAGAGGAACCTGTTTTCCCTGCACTGCCTTGACGTTCAAGCCGAGGATCGACTCCCACCACGTGTGCACGTGGGACAGCGCTGTGGGAAAGCCTCGTGGGAAAGCCTCCTGGGAAAGACTCGAGGGAAAACCATAGATCCTTTGATCCACGCGGCGGACTGCGTGACACTGCTGCTACCTCTCTGGAGGAAACCTCAAGTGCATGTCCGCATTCGAGACGAGGACTGACTCCCCTGGTGAGACTCCAGAAATACCCCAAGATCCATGTCAGCACAGGAGAGGAAACCTCAGGTTCCGGCCCCGACTCCACACAAGGTCTTAGTCCCAGGCATCGACGGGAGAGGAATCCCGAGAGGGCCCGGAGGAACTCGCATGGGGACTGGCCTTTCCTGAGGCCACCAGAGCGGGTCCCTGAGGTCCCCGTTGTAAGTCGAGAGCACCTGCCGCAACTCGAGAAAATCCAGGAGGTTTTGCCCTCCAGGCGAGATGAGGCCCATTTCCACTGAGGCTTCTCGACGCTAATCACGTCTAACCACTGGAACTTCCAAAGGGTCCTTCACACCCTTGCTGCAACTCAAGAAGTTCCCCGACATACCCGTCTCCACTCGAGAGGAAGCACGTGGGTCCCGCACACATCCAGGGGAGCCCCGTTTCCGCCTCCTAGCTCGAGATGAGGGATCCTTTCCCTGTTTCGTAGGGAAAGAATTCCCGGCGTTCCCGTCGCATCTCAAGAGGAGGTGCTCTCCACAGGAAAGGCGAGAGGAACTCCAGGGTCGTGCCACCATTCCAAGAGACCCCCAGATGTGTCAGTCCATTACAGAGGAACCTGTTTTACCTGCACTGCCTTGATGTTCAAGCCGAGGATCGACTCCCACCACGTGTGCACGTGGGACAGCCCTGTGGGAAAGCCTCGTGGGAAAGCCTCCTGGGAAAGACTCGAGGGAAAACCATAGATCCTTTGATCCACGCGGCGGACTGCGTGACACTGCTGCTACCGCTCTGGAGGAAAGTGCAAGTGCATGCCCGCATTCGAGACGAGGACTGACTCCCCTGGGGAGACTCCAGAAGTACCCCAAGATCCATGTCAGCACTGGAGAGGAATCCTCAGGTTCCGGCCCCGACTCCACACAAGGTCTTAGGCCCCGGCATCGACGGGAGAGGAATCCCGAGAGGCGCCCGAGGAACTCGCATGGGGACGGGCCTTTCCTGAGGCCACCAGAGCGGGTCCCTGAGGTCCCCGTAGTAAGTCTAGAGCACCTGCCGCAACTCGAGAAAATCCAGGAGGTTTTGCCCTCCAGGCAAGATGAGGCCCATTTCCGCTGAGGCTTCTCGAGGCCAATCACGTCTAACCACTGGAACTTCCAAGGGTCCTTCACACCCTTGCTGCAACTCAAGAAGTGCCCCGACATACCCGTCTCCACTCGAGAGGAAGCATATGGTGTCCCGCACACATTAATGGGAGCCCCGTTTCCGCCTCCTAGCTCGAGATGAGGGATCCTTTCCTTGTTTCGTAGGGAAAGAATTCCCGGCGTTCCCGTCGCATCTCAAGAGGAGGCGCTCTCCACAGGAAAGACGAGAGGAACTCCAGGGTTGGGCCACAATTCCAAGAGTCCCCCAGATGTGTCAGTCCATTCCAGAGGAACCTGTTTTCCCTGCACTGCCTTGACGTTCAAGCCGAGGATCGACTCCCACCACGTGTGCACGTGGGACAGCCCTGTGGGAAAGCCTCGTGGGAAAGCCTCGTGGGAAAGACTCGAGGGAAAACCATAGATCCTTTGATCCACGCGGCGGACTGCGTGACACTGCTGCTACTTCTATGGAGGAAAGCGCAAGTGCATGCCCGCATACGAGACGAGGACTGACTCCCCTGAGGAGACTCCAGAAGTACCCCAAGATCCATGTCAGCACTGGACAGGAATCCTCAGGTTCCGGCCCCGACTTCACACAAGGTCTTAGGCCCCGGCATCGACGGGAGAGGAATCCCGAGACGCCCCCGAGGAACTCGCATGGGGACTGGCCTTTCCTGAGGCCACCAGAGCGGTTCCCTGTGGTCCCCGTCGTAAGTCGAGAGCACCTGCCGCAACTCGAGAAAATCCAGGAGGTTTTGCCCTCCAGGCGAGATGAGGCCCATTTCCGCAGAGGCTTCTCGAGGCCAATCACGTCTAACCACTGGAACTTCCAAAGGGTCCTTCACACCCTTGCTGCAACTCAAGAAGTTCCCCGACATACCCGTCTCCACTCGAGAGGAAGCACGTGGTGTCCCGCACACATCCAGGGGAGCCCCGTTTCCGCCTCCTAGCTCGAGATGAGGGATCCTTTCCCTGTTTCGTAGGGAAAGAATTCCCGGCGTTCCCGTCGCATCTCAAGAGGAGGCGCTCTACACAGGAAAGGCGAGAGGAACTCCAGGGTCGTGACACCATTCCAAGAGTCCCCCAGATGTGTCAGTCCATTCCAGAGGAACCTGTTTTCCCTGCACTGCCTTGACGTTCAAGCCGAGGATCGACTCCCACCACGTGTGCACGTGGGACAGCCCTGTGGGAAAGCCTCGTGGGAAAGCCTCGTGGGAAAGACTCGAGGGAAAACCATAGATCCTTTGATCCACGCGGCGGACTGCGTGACACTGCTGCTACCGCTCTGGAGGAAAGCGCAAGTGCATGCCCGCATTCGAGACGAGGACTGACTCCCCTGGGGAGACTCCAGAAGTACTCCAAGATCCATGTCAGCACTGGAGAGCAATACTCAGGTTCCGGCCCCGACTCCACACAAGGTCTTAGGCCCCGGCATCCACGGGAGAGGAATCCCGAGAGGCCGCCGAGGAACTCGCATTGGGACTGGCCTTTCCTGAGGCCACCATAGCGGTTCCCTGAGGTCCCCGTCGTAAGTCGAGAGCACCTGCCGCAACTCGAGAAAATCCAGGAGGTTTTGCCCTCCAGGCGAGATGAGGCCATTTCCGCTGGGGCATCTCGAGGCCAATCACATCTAACCAGTGGAACTTCCAAAGGGTCCTTCACACCGTTGCTGCAACTCAAGAAGTTCCCCTACATACCCGTCTCCACTCGAGAGGAAGCACGTGGTGTCCCGCACACATCCAGGGGAGCCCCGTTTCCGCCTCCTAGCTCGAGATGAGGGATCCTTTCCCTGTTTCGTAGGGAAAGAATTCCCGGCGTTCCCGTCGCATCTCAAGAGGAGGCGCTCTCCACAGGAAAGGCGAGAGGAACTCCAGGGTCGTGACACCATTCCAAGAGTCCCCCAGATGTGTCAGTCCATTCCAGAGGAACCTGTTTTCCCTGCACTGCCTTGACGTTCAAGCCGAGGATCGACTCCCACCACGTGTGCACGTGGGACAGCCCTGTGGGAAAGCCTCGTGGGAAAGCCTCGTGGGAAAGACTCGAGGGAAAACCATAGATCCTTTGATCCACGCGGCGGACTGCGTGACACTGCTGCTACCGCTCTGGAGGAAAGCGCAAGTGCATGCCCGCATTCGAGACGAGGACTGACTCCCCTGGGGAGACTCCAGAAGTACCCCAAGATCCATGTCAGCACTGGAGAGGAATCCTCAGGTTCAGGCCCCGACTCCACACAAGGTCTTAGGCCCCAGCATCGACGGGAGAGGAATCCCGAGAGGCCCCCGAGGAACTCGCATGGGGACTGGCCTTTCCTGAGGCCACCAGAGCGGGTCCCTGAGGTCCCCGTCGTAAGTCGAGAGCACCTGCCGCAACTCGAGAAAATCCAGGAGGTTTTGCCCTCCAGGCGAGATGAGGCCCATTTCCTCTGAGGCTTCTCGAGGCCAATCACATCTAACCAATGGAACTTCCAAAGGGTCCTTCACACCCGTGCTGCAACTCAAGAAGTTGCCCGACATACCCGTCTCCACTCGAGAGGAAGCACGTGGTGTCCCGCACACATCCAGGGGAGCCCCGTTTCCGCCTCCTAGCTCGAGATGAGGGATCCTTTCCCTGTTTCGTAGGGAAAGAATTCCCGGCGTTCCCGTCGCATCTCAAGAGGAGGCGCTCTCCACAGAAAAGGCGAGAAGAACTCCAGGGTCGTGCCACCATTCCAAGAGTCCCCCATATGTGTCAGTCCATTCCAGAGGAACCTGTTTTCCCTGCACTGCCTTGACGTTCAAGCCGAGGATCGACTCCCACCACGTGTGCACGTGGGACAGCCCTGTGGGAAAGCCTCGTGGGAAAGCCTCGTGGGAAAGACTCGAGGGAAAACCATAGATCCTTTGATCCACGCGGCGGACTGCGTGACACTGCTGCTACCGCTCTGGAGGAAAGCGCAAGTGCATGCCCGCATTCGAGACGAGGACTGACTCCCCTGGGGAGACTCAAGAAGTACCCCAAGATCCATGTCAGCACTGGAGAGGAATCCTCAGGTTCTGGCCCCGACTCCACACAAGGTCTTAGGCCCCGGCATCGACGGGAGAGGAATCCCGAGAGGAGCCCGAGGAACTCGCATGGGGACTGGCCTTTCCTGAGGCCACCAGAGCGGGTCCCTGAGGTCCCCGTCGTAAGTCGAGAGCACCTGCCGCAACTCGAGAAAATCCAGGAGGTTTTGCCCTCCAGGCGAGATGAGGCCCATTTCCGCTGAGGCTTCTCGAGGCTAATCACCTCTAACCACTGGAACTTCCAAAGGGATCTTCACACCCTTGCTGCAACTCAAGAAGTTCCCCGACATACCCGTCTCCACTCGAGAGGAAGCACGTGGGTCCCGAACATATCCAGGGGAGCCCCGTTTCCGCCTCCTAGCTCGAGATGAGGGATCCTTTCCCTATTTCATAGGGAAAGAATTCCCGGCGTTCCCGTCGCATCTCAAGAGGAGGCACTCTCCACAGGAAAGGCGAGAGGAACTCCAGGGTCGTGCCACCATTCCAAGAGTCACCCAGATGTGTCAGTCCATTCCAGAGGAACCTGTTTTCCCTGCACTGCCTTGACATTCAAGCCGAGGATCGACTCCCACCACGTGTGCACGTGGGACAGCCCTGTGGGAAAGCCTCGTGGGAAAGCCTCGTGGGAATGACTCGAGGGAAAACCATAGATCCTTTGATCCACGCGGCGGACTGCGTGACACTGCTGCTACCGCTCTGGAGGAAAGCGCAAGTGCATGCCCGCATTCGAGACGAGGACTGACTCCCCTGGGGAGACTCCAGAAGTACCCCAAGATCCATGTCAGCACTGGAGAGGAATCCTCAGGTTCCGGCCCCGACTCGACACAAGGTCTTAGGCCCCGGCATCGACGGGAGAGGAATCCCGAGAGGCCCCCGAGGAACTCGCATGGGGACTGGCCTTTCCTGAGGCCACCAGAGCGGGTCCCTGAGGTCCCCGTCGTAAGTCTAGAGCACCTGCCGCAACTCGAGAAAATCCAGGAGGTTTTGCCCTCCAGGCGAGATGAGGCCCATTTCCACTGAGGCTTCTCTAGGCTAATCACGTCTAACCACTGGAAATTCCAAAGGGTCCTTCACACCCTTGCTGCAACTCAAGAAGTTCCCCGACATACCCGTCTCCACTCGAGAGGTAGCACGTGGGTCCCGCACATATCCAGGGGAGCCCCGTTTCCGCCTCCTAGCTCGAGATGAGGGATCCTTTCCCTGTTTCGTATGGAAAGAATTCCCGTCGTTCTCGTCGCATCTCAAGAGGAGGCGCTCTCCACAGGAAAGGCGAGAGGAACTCCAAGGTCGTGACACCATTCCAAGAGTCCCCCAGATGTGTCAGTCCATTCCAGAGGAACCTGTTTTCCCTGCACTGCCTTGACGTTCAAGCCGAGGATCGACTCCCACCACGTGTGCACGTGGGTCAGCCCTGTGGGAAAGCCTCGTGGGAAAGCCTCGTGGGAAAGACTCGAGGGAAAACCATAGATCCTTTGATCCACGCGGCAGACTGCGTGACACTGCTGCTGCCGCTCTGGAGGAAAGCGTAAGTGCATGCCCGCATTCGAGACGAGGACTGACTCCCCTGGGGAGACTCCAGAAGTACCCCAAGATCCATGTCAGCACTGGAGAGGAATCCTCAGGTTCCGGCCCCGACTCCACACAAGGTCTTAGGCCCCGGCATCGACGAGAGAGGAATCCCGAGACGCCCCCGAGGAACTCGCATGGGGACTGGCCTTTCCTGAGGCCACCAGAGCGGGTCCCTGAGGTCCCCGTCGTAAGTCGAGAGCACCTGCCGCAACTCGAGAAAATCCAGGAGGTTTTGCCCTCCAGGCGAGATGAGGCCCATTTCCGCTGAGGCTTCTCGAGGCCAATCACATCTAACCACTGAATCTTCCAAAGGGTCCTTCACACCCTTGCTGCAACTCAAGAAGTTCCCCGACATACCCGTCTCCACTCGAGAGGAAGCACGTGGGTCCCGCACACATCCAGGGGAGCCCCGTTTCCGCCTCCAAGCTCGAGATGAGGGATCCTTTCCCTGTTTCGTAGGGAAAGAATTCCCGGCGTTCCCGTCGCATCTCAAGAGGAGGAGCTCTCCACAGGAAAGGCGAGAGGAACTCCAGGGTCGTGACACCATTCCAAGAGTCCCCCAGATGTGTCAGTCCATTCCAGAGGAAACTGTTTTCCCTGTACTGCCTTGACGTTCAAGACGAGGATCGACTCCCACCACGTGTGCACGTGGGACAGCCCTGTGGGAAAGCCTCGTGGGAAAGCCTCGTGGGAAAGACTCGAGGGAAAACCATAGATCCTTTGATCCACGCGGCGGACTGCGTGACACTGCTGCTACAGCTCTGGAGGAAAGCGCAAGTGCATGCCCGCATTCGAGACGAGGACTGACTCCCCTGGGGAGACTCCAGAAGTACCCCAAGATCCATGTCAGCACTGGAGAGGAATCCTCAGGTTCCGGCCCCGACTCCACACAAGGTCTTAGGCCCCGCCATCGACGGGAGAGGAATCCCGAGAGGCCCCCGAGGAACTCGCATGGGGACTGGCCTTTCCTGAGGCCACCAGAGCGGGTCCCTGAGGTCCCCGTCGTAAGTCGAGAGCACCTGCCGCAACTCGAGAAAATCCAGGAGGTTTTGCCCTCCAGGCGAGATGAGGCCCATTTCCGCTGAGGCTTCTCGAGGCCAATCACATCTAACCACTGGAACTTCCAAAGGGTCCTTCACACCCTTGCTGCAACTCAAGAAGTTCCCCGACATACCCGTCTCCACTCGAGAGGAAGCACGTGGTGTCCCGCACACATCCAGGGGAGCCCCGTTTCGCCTCCTAGCTCGAGATGAGGGATCCTTTCCCTGTTTCGTAGGGAAAGAATTCCCGGCGTTTCCGTCGCATCTCAAGAGGAGGCGCTCTCCACAGGAAAGGCCAGAGGAACTCCAGGGTCGTGCCACCATTCCAAGAGTCCCCCAGATGTGTCAGTCCATTCCAGAGGAACCTGTTTTCCCTGCACTGCCTTGACGTTCAAGCCGAGGATCGACTCCCACCACGTGTGCACGTGGGACAGCCCTGTGGGAAAGCCTCGTGGGAAAGCCTCGTGGGAAAGACTCGAGGGAAAACCATAGATCCTTTGATCCACGCGGCGGACTGCGTGACACTGCTGCTACCGCTCTGGAGGAAAGCGCAAGTGCATGCCCGCATTCGAGACGAGGACTGACTCCCCTGGGGAGACTCCAGAAGTACCCCAAGATCCATGTCAGCACTGGAGAGGAATCCTCAGGTTCCGGCCCCGACTCCACACAAGGTCTTAGGCCCTAGCATCGACGGGAGAGGAATCCCGAGAGGCCCCCGAGGAACTCGCATCAGCACTGGCCTTTCCTGAGGCCACCAGAGCGGTTCCCTGAGGTCCCCGTCGTAAGTCGAGAGCACCTGCCGCAACTCGAGAAAATCCAGGAGGTTTTGCCCTCCAGGCGAGATGAGGCCCATTTCCACTGAGGCTTCTAGAGGCCAATCACATCTAACCACTGGAACTTCCAAAGGGACCTTCACACCATTGCTGCAACTCAAGAAGTTCCCCGACATACCCGTCTCCACTCGAGAGGAAGCACGTGGGGTCCCGCACACATCCAGGGGAGCCCCGTTTCCGCCTCCTAGCTCGAGATGAGGGATCCTTTCCCTGTTTCGTAGGGAAAGAATTCCCGGCGTTCCCGTCGCATCTCAAGAGGAGGCGCTCTCCACAGGAAAGGCGAGAGGAACTCCAGGGTCATGCCACCATTCCAAGAGTCCCCCAGATGTGTCAGTCCATTCCAGAGGAACCTGTTTTCCCTGCACTGCCTTGACGTTCAAGCCGAGGATCGACTCCCACCACGTGTGCACGTGGGACAGCCCTGTGGGAAAGCCTCGTGGGAAAGCCTCGTGGGAAAGACTCGAGGGAAAACCATAGATCCTTTGATCCACGCGGCGGACTGCGTGACACTGCTGCTACCGCTCTGGAGGAAAGCGCAAGTGCATGCCCTCATTCGAGACGAGGACTGACTCCCTTGGGGAGACTCCAGAAGTACCCCAAGATCCATGTCAGCACTGGAGAGGAATACTCAGGTTCCGGCCCCGACTCCACACAAGGTCTAAGACCCCGGCATCGACGGGAGAGGAATCCCGAGAGGCCCCCGAGGAACTCGCATCAGGACTGGCCTTTCCTGAGGCCACCAGAGCGGGTCCCTGAGGTCCCCGTCGTAAGTCGAGAGCACCTGCCGCAACTCGAGAAAATCCAGGAGGTTTTGCCCTCCAGGCGAGATGAGGCCATTTTCCGCTGAGGCTTCTCGAGGCCAATCACATCGAACCACTGGAACTTCCCAAGGGTCCTTCACACCCTTGCTGCAACTCAAGAAGTTCCCCGACATACCCGTCTCCACTCGAGAGGAAGCACGTGGTGTCCCGCACACATCCAGGGGAGCCCCGTTTCCGCCTCCAAGCTCGAGATGAGGGATCCTTTCCCTGTTTCGTAGGGAAAGAATTCCCGGCGTTCCCGTCGCATCTCAAGAGGAGGCACTCTCCACAGGAAAGGCGAGAGGAACTCCAGGGTCGTGCCACCATTCCAAGAGTCCCCCAGATGTGTCAGTCCATTCCAGAGGAACCTGTTTTCCCTGTACTGCCTTGACGTTCAAGACGAGGATCGACTCCCACCACGTGTGCACGTGGGACAGCCCTGTGGGAAAGCCTCGTGGGAAAGCCTCGTGGGAAAGACTCGAGGGAAAACCATAGATCCTTTGATCCACGCGGCGGACTGCGTGACACTGCTGCTACAGCTCTGGAGGAAAGCGCAAGTGCATGCCCGCATTCGAGACGAGGACTGACTCCCCTGGGGAGACTCCAGAAGTACCCCAAGATCCATGTCAGCACTGGAGAGGAATCCTCAGGTTCCGGCCCCGACTCCACACAAGGTCTTAGGCCCCGCCATCGACGGGAGAGGAATCCCGAGAGGCCCCCGAGGAACTCGCATGGGGACTGGCCTTTCCTGAGGCCACCAGAGCGGGTCCCTGAGGTCCCCGTCGTAAGTCGAGAGCACCTGCCGCAACTCGAGAAAATCCAGGAGGTTTTGCCCTCCAGGCGAGATGAGGCCCATTTCCACTGAGGCTTCTCGAGGCCAATCACATCTAACCACTGGAACTTCCAAAGGGTCCTTCACACCCTTGCTGCAACTCAAGAAGTTCCCCGACATACCCGTCTCCACTCGAGAGGAAGCACGTGGTGTCCCGCACACATCCAGGGGAGCCCCGTTTCGCCTCCTAGCTCGAGATGAGGGATCCTTTCCCTGTTTCGTAGGGAAAGAATTCCCGGCGTTTCCGTCGCATCTCAAGAGGAGGCGCTCTCCACAGGAAAGGCCAGAGGAACTCCAGGGTCGTGCCACCATTCCAAGAGTCCCCCAGATGTGTCAGTCCATTCCAGAGGAACCTGTTTTCCCTGCACTGCCTTGACGTTCAAGCCGAGGATCGACTCCCACCACGTGTGCACGTGGGACAGCCCTGTGGGAAAGCCTCGTGGGAAAGCCTCGTGGGAAAGACTCGAGGGAAAACCATAGATCCTTTGATCCACGCGGCGGACTGCGTGACACTGCTGCTACCGCTCTGGAGGAAAGCGCAAGTGCATGCCCGCATTCGAGACGAGGACTGACTCCCCTGGGGAGACTCCAGAAGTACCCCAAGATCCATGTCAGCACTGGAGAGGAATCCTCAGGTTCCGGCCCCGACTCCACACAAGGTCTTAGGCCCTAGCATCGACGGGAGAGTAATCCCGAGAGGCCCCCGAGGAACTCGCATGGGGACTGGCCTTTCCTGAGGCCACCAGAGCGGGTCCCTGAGGTCCCCGTCGTAAGTCGAGAGCACCTGCCGCAACTCGAGAAAATCCAGGAGGTTTTGCCCTCCAGGCGAGATGAGGCCCATTTCCACTGAGGCTTCTAGAGGCCAATCACATCTAACCACTGGAACTTCCAAAGGGACCTTCACACCATTGCTGCAACTCAAGAAGTTCCCCGACATACCCGTCTCCACTCGAGAGGAAGCACGTGGGGTCCCGCACACATCCAGGGGAGCCCCGTTTCCGCCTCCTAGCTCGAGATGAGGGATCCTTTCCCTGTTTCGTAGGGAAAGAATTCCCGGCGTTCCCGTCGCATCTCAAGAGGAGGCGCTCTCCACAGGAAAGGCGAGAGGAACTCCAGGGTCATGCCACCATTCCAAGAGTCCCCCAGATGTGTCAGTCCATTCCAGAGGAACCTGTTTTCCCTGCACTGCCTTGACGTTCAAGCCGAGGATCGACTCCCACCACGTGTGCACGTGGGACAGCCCTGTGGGAAAGCCTCGTGGGAAAGCCTCGTGGGAAAGACTCGAGGGAAAACCATAGATCCTTTGATCCACGCGGCGGACTGCGTGACACTGCTGCTACCGCTCTGGAGGAAAGCGCAAGTGCATGCCCGCATTCGAGACGAGGACTGACTCCCTTGGGGAGACTCCAGAAGTACCCCAAGATCCATGTCAGCACTGGAGAGGAATCCTCAGGTTCCGGCCCCGACTCCACACAAGGTCTAAGACCCCGGCATCGACGGGAGAGGAATCCCGAGAGGCCCCCGAGGAACTCGCATCAGGACTGGCCTTTCCTGAGGCCACCAGAGCGGGTCCCTGAGGTCCCCGTCGTAAGTCGAGAGCACCTGCCGCAACTCGAGAAAATCCAGGAGGTTTTGCCCTCCAGGCGAGATGAGGCCATTTTCCGCTGAGGCTTCTCGAGGCCAATCACATCGAACCACTGGAACTTCCCAAGGGTCCTTCACACCCTTGCTGCAACTCAAGAAGTTCCCCGACATACCCGTCTCCACTCGAGAGGAAGCACGTGGGGTCCCGCACACATCCAGGGGAGCCCCGTTTCCGCCTCCTAGCTCGAGATGAGGGATCCTTTCCCTGTTTCGTAGGGAAAGAATTCCCGGCGTTCCCGTCGCATCTCAAGAGGAGGCGCTCTCCACAGGAAAGGCGAGAGGAACTCCAGGGTCATGCCACCATTCCAAGAGTCCCCCAGATGTGTCAGTCCATTCCAGAGGAACCTGTTTTCCCTGCACTGCCTTGACGTTCAAGCCGAGGATCGACTCCCACCACGTGTGCACGTGGGACAGCCCTGTGGGAAAGCCTCGTGGGAAAGCCTCGTGGGAAAGACTCGCGGGAAAACCATAGATCCTTTGATCCACGCGGCGGACTGCGTGACACTGCTGCTACCGCTTTGGAGGAAAGCGCAAGTGCATGCCCGCATTCGAGACGAGGACTGACTCCCCTGGGGAGACTCCAGAAGTACCCCAAGATCCATGTCAGCACTGGAGAGGAATCCTCAGGTTCCGGCCCCGACTCCACACAAGGTCTTAGGCCCCGGTATCGACGGGAGAGGAATCCCGAGAGGCCCCCGAGGAACTCGCATGGGGACTGGCCTTTCCTGAGGCCACCAGAGCGGGTCCCTGAGGTCCCCGTCGTAAGTCGAGAGCACCTGCCGCAACTCGAGAAAATCCAGGAGGTTTTGCCCTCCAGGCGAGATGAGGCCCATTTCCGCTGAGGCTTCTCGAGGCCAATCACATCTAACCACTGGAACTTCCAAAGGGTCCTTCACACCCTTGCTGCAACTCAAGAAGTTCCCCGACATACCCGTCTCCACTCGAGAGGAAGCACGTGGTGTCCCGCACACATCCAGGGGAGCCCCGTTTCGCCTCCTAGCTCGAGATGAGGGATCCTTTCCCTGTTTCGTAGGGAAAGAATTCCCGGCGTTCCCGTCGCATCTCAAGAGGAGGCGCTCTCCACAGGAAAGGCCAGAGGAACTCCAGGGTCGTGCCACCATTCCAAGAGTCCCCCAGATGTGTCAGTCCATTCCAGAGGAACCTGTTTTCCCTGCACTGCCTTGACGTTCAAGCCGAGGATCGACTCCCACCACGTGTGCACGTGGGACAGCCCTGTGGGAAAGCCTCGTGGGAAAGCCTCGTGGGAAAGACTCGCGGGAAAACCATAGATCCTTTGATCCACGCGGCGGACTGCGTGACACTGCTGCTACCGCTCTGGAGGAAAGCGCAAGTGCATGCCCGCATTCGAGACGAGGACTGACTCCCCTGGGGAGACTCCAGAAGTACCCCAAGATCCATGTCAGCACTGGAGAGGAATCCTCAGGTTCCGGCCCCGACTCCACACAAGGTCTTAGGCCCCGGTATCGACGGGAGAGGAATCCCGAGAGGCCCCCGAGGAACTCGCATGGGGACTGGCCTTTCCTGAGGCCACCAGAGCGGGTCCCTGAGGTCCCCGTCGTAAGTCGAGAGCACCTGCCGCAACTCGAGAAAATCCAGGAGGTTTTGCCCTCCAGGCGAGATGAGGCCCATTTCCGCTGAGGCTTCTCGAGGCCAATCACATCTAACCACTGGAACTTCCAAAGGGTCCTTCACACCCTTGCTGCAACTCAAGAAGTTCCCCGACATACCCGTCTCCACTCGAGAGGAAGCACGTGGTGTCCCGCACACATCCAGGGGAGCCCCGTTTCGCCTCCTAGCTCGAGATGAGGGATCCTTTCCCTGTTTCGTAGGGAAAGAATTCCCGGCGTTCCCGTCGCATCTCAAGAGGAGGCGCTCTCCACAGGAAAGGCCAGAGGAACTCCAGGGTCGTGCCACCATTCCAAGAGTCCCCCAGATGTGTCAGTCCATTCCAGAGGAACCTGTTTTCCCTGCACTGCCTTGACGTTCAAGCCGAGGATCGACTCCCACCACGTGTGCACGTGGGACAGCCCTGTGGGAAAGCCTCGTGGGAAAGCCTCGTGGGAAAGACTCGAGGGAAAACCATAGATCCTTTGATCCACGCGGCGGACTGCGTGACACTGCTGCTACCGCTCTGGAGGAAAGCGCAAGTGCATGCCCGCATTCGAGACGAGGACTGACTCCCCTGGGGAGACTCCAGAAGTACCCCAAGATCCATGTCAGCACTGGAGAGGAATCCTCAGGTTCCGGCCCCGACTCCACACAAGGTCTTAGGCCCTAGCATCGACGGGAGAGGAATCCCGAGAGGCCCCCGAGGAACTCGCATGGGGACTGGCCTTTCCTGAGGCCACCAGAGCGGGTCCCTGAGGTCCCCTTCGTAAGTCGAGAGCACCTGCCGCAACTCGAGAAAATCCAGGAGGTTTTGCCCTCCAGGCGAGATGAGGCCCATTTCCACTGAGGCTTCTAGAGGCCAATCACATCTAACCACTGGAACTTCCAAAGGGACCTTCACACCATTGCTGCAACTCAAGAAGTTCCCCGACATACCCGTCTCCACTCGAGAGGAAGCACGTGGGGTCCCGCACACATCCAGGGGAGCCCCGTTTCCGCCTCCTAGCTCGAGATGAGGGATCCTTTCCCTGTTTCGTAGGGAAAGAATTCCCGGCGTTCCCGTCGCATCTCAAGAGGAGGCGCTCTCCACAGGAAAGGCGAGAGGAACTCCAGGGTCATGCCACCATTCCAAGAGTCCCCCAGATGTGTCAGTCCATTCCAGAGGAACCTGTTTTCCCTGCACTGCCTTGACGTTCAAGCCGAGGATCGACTCCCACCACGTGTGCACGTGGGACAGCCCTGTGGGAAAGCCTCGTGGGAAAGCCTCGTGGGAAAGACTCGAGGGAAAACCATAGATCCTTTGATCCACGCGGCGGACTGCGTGACACTGCTGCTACCGCTCTGGAGGAAAGCGCAAGTGCATGCCCGCATTCGAGACGAGGACTGACTCCCTTGGGGAGACTCCAGAAGTACCCCAAGATCCATGTCAGCACTGGAGAGGAATCCTCAGGTTCCGGCCCCGACTCCACACAAGGTCTAAGACCCCGGCATCGACGGGAGAGGAATCCCGAGAGGCCCCCGAGGAACTCGCATCAGCACTGGCCTTTCCTGAGGCCACCAGAGCGGGTCCCTGAGGTCCCCGTCGTAAGTCGAGAGCACCTGCCGCAACTCGAGAAAATCCAGGAGGTTTTGCCCTCCAGGCGAGATGAGGCCATTTTCCGCTGAGGCTTCTCGAGGCCAATCACATCGAACCACTGGAACTTCCCAAGGGTCCTTCACACCCTTGCTGCAACTCAAGAAGTTCCCCGACATACCCGTCTCCACTCGAGAGGAAGCACGTGGGGTCCCGCACACATCCAGGGGAGCCCCGTTTCCGCCTCCTAGCTCGAGATGAGGGATCCTTTCCCTGTTTCGTAGGGAAAGAATTCCCGGCGTTCCCGTCGCATCTCAAGAGGAGGCGCTCTCCACAGGAAAGGCGAGAGGAACTCCAGGGTCATGCCACCATTCCAAGAGTCCCCCAGATGTGTCAGTCCATTCCAGAGGAACCTGTTTTCCCTGCACTGCCTTGACGTTCAAGCCGAGGATCGACTCCCACCACGTGTGCACGTGGGACAGCCCTGTGGGAAAGCCTCGTGGGAAAGCCTCGTGGGAAAGACTCGAGGGAAAACCATAGATCCTTTGATCCACGCGGCGGACTGCGTGACACTGCTGCTACCGCTCTGGAGGAAAGCGCAAGTGCATGCCCGCATTCGAGACGAGGACTGACTCCCCTTGGGAGACTCCAGAAGTACCCCAAGATCCATGTCAGCACTGGAGAGGAATCCTCAGGTTCCGGCCCCGACTCCACACAAGGTCTTAGGCCCCGGCATCGACGGGAGAGGAATCCCGAGAGGCCCCCGAGGAACTCGCATGGGGACGGGCCTTTCCTGAGGCCACCAGAGCGGGTCCCTGAGGTCCCCGTAGTAAGTCTAGAGCACCTGCCGCAACTCGAGAAAATCCAGGAGGTTTTGCCCTCCAGGCAAGATGAGGCCCATTTCCGCTGAGGCTTCTCGAGGCCAATCACGTCTAACCACTGGAACTTCCAAGGGTCCTTCACACCCTTGCTGCAACTCAAGAAGTGCCCCGACATACCCGTCTCCACTCGAGAGGAAGCATATGGTGTCCCGCACACATTAATGGGAGCCCCGTTTCCGCCTCCTAGCTCGAGATGAGGGATCCTTTCCTTGTTTCGTAGGGAAAGAATTCCCGGCGTTCCCGTCGCATCTCAAGAGGAGGCGCTCTCCACAGGAAAGACGAGAGGAACTCCAGGGTTGGGCCACAATTCCAAGAGTCCCCCAGATGTGTCAGTCCATTCCAGAGGAACCTGTTTTCCCTGCACTGCCTTGACGTTCAAGCCGAGGATCGACTCCCACCACGTGTGCACGTGGGACAGCCCTGTGGGAAAGCCTCGTGGGAAAGCCTCGTGGGAAAGACTCGAGGGAAAACCATAGATCCTTTGATCCACGCGGCGGACTGCGTGACACTGCTGCTACTTCTATGGAGGAAAGCGCAAGTGCATGCCCGCATTCGAGACGAGGACTGACTCCCCTGAGGAGACTCCAGAAGTACCCCAAGATCCATGTCAGCACTGGACAGGAATCCTCAGGTTCCGGCCCCGACTTCACACAAGGTCTTAGGCCCCGGCATCGACGGGAGAGGAATCCCGAGACGCCCCCGAGGAACTCGCATGGGGACTGGCCTTTCCTGAGGCCACCAGAGCGGTTCCCTGTGGTCCCCGTCGTAAGTCGAGAGCACCTGCCGCAACTCGTGAAAATCCAGGAGGTTTTGCCCTCCAGGCGAGATGAGGCCCATTTCCGCAGAGGCTTCTCGAGGCCAATCACGTCTAACCACTGGAACTTCCAAAGGGTCCTTCACACCCTTGCTGCAACTCAAGAAGTTCCCCGACATACCCGTCTCCACTCGAGAGGAAGCACGTGGTGTCCCGCACACATCCAGGGGAGCCCCGTTTCCGCCTCCTAGCTCGAGATGAGGGATCCTTTCCCTGTTTCGTAGGGAAAGAATTCCCGGCGTTCCCGTCGCATCTCAAGAGGAGGCGCTCTACACAGGAAAGGCGAGAGGAACTCCAGGGTCGTGACACCATTCCAAGAGTCCCCCAGATGTGTCAGTCCATTCCAGAGGAACCTGTTTTCCCTGCACTGCCTTGACGTTCAAGCCGAGGATCGACTCCCACCACGTGTGTACGTGGGACAGCCCTGTGGGAAAGCCTCGTGGGAAAGCCTCGTGGGAAAGACTCGAGGGAAAACCATAGATCCTTTGATCCACGCGGCGGACTGCGTGACACTGCTGCTACCGCTCTGGAGGAAAGCGCAAGTGCATGCCCGCATTCGAGACGAGGACTGACTCCCCTGGGGAGACTCCAGAAGTACTCCAAGATCCATGTCAGCACTGGAGAGCAATCCTCAGGTTCCGGCCCCGACTCCACACAAGGTCTTAGGCCACGGCATCCACGGGAGAGGAATCCCGAGAGGCCGCCGAGGAACTCGCATTGGGACTGGCCTTTCCTGAGGCCACCAGAGCGGTTCCCTGAGGTCCCCGTCGTAAGTCGAGAGCACCTGCCGCAACTCGAGAAAATCCAGGAGGTTTTGCCCTCCAGGCGAGATGAGGCCATTTCCGCTGGGGCATCTCGAGGCCAATCACATCTAACCAGTGGAACTTCCAAAGGGTCCTTCACACCGTTGCTGCAACTCAAGAAGTTCCCCTACATACCCGTCTCCACTCGAGAGGAAGCACGTGGTGTCCCGCACACATCCAGGGGAGCCCCGTTTCCGCCTCCTAGCTCGAGATGAGGGATCCTTTCCCTGTTTCGTAGGGAAAGAATTCCCGGCGTTCCCGTCGCATCTCAAGAGGAGGCGCTCTCCACAGGAAAGGCGAGAGGAACTCCAGGGTCGTGACACCATTCCAAGAGTCCCCCAGATGTGTCAGTCCATTCCAGAGGAACCTGTTTTCCCTGCACTGCCTTGACGTTCAAGCCGAGGATCGACTCCCACCACGTGTGCACGTGGGACAGCCCTGTGGGAAAGCCTCGTGGGAAAGCCTCGTGGGAAAGACTCGAGGGAAAACCATAGATCCTTTGATCCACGCGGCGGACTGCGTGACACTGCTGCTACAGCTCTGGAGGAAAGCGCAAGTGCATGCCCGCATTCGAGACGAGGACTGACTCCCCTGGGGAGACTCCAGAAGTACCCCAAGATCCATGTCAGCACTGGAGAGGAATCCTCAGGTTCCGGCCCCGACTCGACACAAGGTCTTAGGCCCCGGCATCGACGGGAGAGGAATCCCGAGAGGCCCCCGAGGAACTCGCATGGGGACTGGCCTTTCCTGAGGCCACCAGAGCGGGTCCCTGAGGTCCCCGTCGTAAGTCTAGAGCACCTGCCGCAACTCGAGAAAATCCAGGAGGTTTTGCCCTCCAGGCGAGATGAGGCCCATTTTCACTGAGGCTTCTCTAGGCTAATCACGTCTAACCACTGGAACTTCCAAAGGGTCCTTCACACCCTTGCTGCAACTCAAGAAGTTCCCCGACATACCCGTCTCCACTCGAGAGGTAGCACGTGGGTCCCGCACATATCCAGGGGAGCCCCGTTTCCGCCTCCTAGCTCGAGATGAGGGATCCTTTCCCTGTTTCGTATGGAAAGAATTCCCGTCGTTCTCGTCGCATCTCAAGAGGAGGCGCTCTCCACAGGAAAGGCGAGAGGAACTCCAAGGTCGTGACACCATTCCAAGAGTCCCCCAGATGTGTCAGTCCATTCCAGAGGAACCTGTTTTCCCTGCACTGCCTTGACGTTCAAGCCGAGGATCGACTCCCACCACGTGTGCACGTGGGTCAGCCCTGTGGGAAAGCCTCGTGGGAAAGCCTCGTGGGAAAGACTCGAGGGAAAACCATAGATCCTTTGATCCACGCGGCAGACTGCGTGACACTGCTGCTGCCGCTCTGGAGGAAAGCGTAAGTGCATGCCCGCATTCGAGACGAGGACTGACTCCCCTGGGGAGACTCCAGAAGTACCCCAAGATCCATGTCAGCACTGGAGAGGAATCCTCAGGTTCCGGCCCCGACTCCACACAAGGTCTTAGGCCCCGGCATCGACGAGAGAGGAATCCCGAGACGCCCCCGAGGAACTCGCATGGGGACTGGCCTTTCCTGAGGCCACCAGAGCGGGTCCCTGAGGTCCCCGTCGTAAGTCGAGAGCACCTGCCGCAACTCGAGAAAATCCAGGAGGTTTTGCCCTCCAGGCGAGATGAGGCCCATTTCCGCTGAGGCTTCTCGAGGCCAATCACATCTAACCACTGAATCTTCCAAAGGGTCCTTCACACCCTTGCTGCAACTCAAGAAGTTCCCCGACATACCCGTCTCCACTCGAGAGGAAGCACGTGGGTCCCGCACACATCCAGGGGAGCCCCGTTTCCGCCTCCAAGCTCGAGATGAGGGATCCTTTCCCTGTTTCGTAGGGAAAGAATTCCCGGCGTTCCCGTCGCATCTCAAGAGGAGGCACTCTCCACAGGAAAGGCGAGAGGAACTCCAGGGTCGTGACACCATTCCAAGAGTCCCCCAGATGTGTCAGTCCATTCCAGAGGAACCTGTTTTCCCTGTACTGCCTTGACGTTCAAGACGAGGATCGACTCCCACCACGTGTGCACGTGGGACAGCCCTGTGGGAAAGCCTCGTGGGAAAGCCTCGTGGGAAAGACTCGAGGGAAAACCATAGATCCTTTGATCCACGCGGCGGACTGCGTGACACTGCTGCTACAGCTCTGGAGGAAAGCGCAAGTGCATGCCCGCATTCGAGACGAGGACTGACTCCCCTGGGGAGACTCCAGAAGTACCCCAAGATCCATGTCAGCACTGGAGAGGAATCCTCAGGTTCCGGCCCCGACTCCACACAAGGTCTTAGGCCCTAGCATCGACGGGAGAGGAATCCCGAGAGGCCCCCGAGGAACTCGCATGGGGACTGGCCTTTCCTGAGGCCACCAGAGCGGGTCCCTGAGGTCCCCGTCGTAAGTCGAGAGCACCTGCCGCAACTCGAGAAAATCCAGGAGGTTTTGCCCTCCAGGCGAGATGAGGCCCATTTCCGCTGAGGCTTCTCGAGGCCAATCACATCTAACCACTGGAACTTCCAAAGGGTCCTTCACACCCTTGCTGCAACTCAAGAAGTTCCCCGACATACCCGTCTCCACTCGAGAGGAAGCACGTGGTGTCCCGCACACATCCAGGGGAGCCCCGTTTCGCCTCCTAGCTCGAGATGAGGGATCCTTTCCCTGTTTCGTAGGGAAAGAATTCCCGGCGTTCCCGTCGCATCTCAAGAGGAGGCGCTCTCCACAGGAAAGGCCAGAGGAACTCCAAGGTCGTGCCACCATTCCAAGAGTCCCCCAGATGTGTCAGTCCATTCCAGCGGAACCTGTTTTCCCTGCACTGCCTTGACGTTCAAGCCGAGGATCGACTCCCACCACGTGTGCACGTGGGACAGCCCTGTGGGAAAGCCTCGTGGGAAAGCCTCGTGGGAAAGACTCGAGGGAAAACCATAGATCCTTTGATCCACGCGGCGGACTGCGTGACACTGCTGCTACCGCTCTGGAGGAAAGCGCAAGTGCATGCCCGCATTCGAGACGAGGACTGACTCCCTTGGGGAGACTCCAGAAGTACCCCAAGATCCATGTCAGCACTGGAGAGGAATCCTCAGGTTCCGGCCCCGACTCCACACAAGGTCTAAGACCCCGGCATCGACGGGAGAGGAATCCCGAGAGGCCCCCGAGGAACTCGCATCAGGACTGGCCTTTCCTGAGGCCACCAGAGCGGGTCCCTGAGGTCCCCGTCGTAAGTCGAGAGCACCTGCCGCAACTCGAGAAAATCCAGGAGGTTTTGCCCTCCAGGCGAGATGAGGCCATTTTCCGCTGAGGCTTCTCGAGGCCAATCACATCGAACCACTGGAACTTCCAAAGGGTCCTTCACACCCTTGCTGCAACTCAAGAAGTTCCCCGACATACCCGTCTCCACTCGAGAGGAAGCACGTGGGGTCCCGCACACATCCAGGGGAGCCCCGTTTCCGCCTCCTAGCTCGAGATGAGGGATCCTTTCCCTGTTTCGTAGGGAAAGAATTCCCGGCGTTCCCGTCGCATCTCAAGAGGAGGCGCTCTCCACAGGAAAGGCGAGAGGAACTCCAGGGTCATGCCACCATTCCAAGAGTCCCCCAGATGTGTCAGTCCATTCCAGAGGAACCTGTTTTCCCTGCACTGCCTTGACGTTCAAGCCGAGGATCGACTCCCACCACGTGTGCACGTGGGACAGCCCTGTGGGAAAGCCTCGTGGGAAAGCCTCGTGGGAAAGACTCGAGGGAAAACCATAGATCCTTTGATCCACGCGGCGGACTGCGTGACACTGCTGCTACCGCTCTGGAGGAAAGCGCAAGTGCATGCCCGCATTCGAGACGAGGACTGACTCCCTTGGGGAGACTCCAGAAGTACCCCAAGATCCATGTCAGCACTGGAGAGGAATCCTCAGGTTCCGGCCCCGACTCCACACAAGGTCTAAGACCCCGGCATCGACGGGAGAGGAATCCCGAGAGGCCCCCGAGGAACTCGCATCAGGACTGGCCTTTCCTGAGGCCACCAGAGCGGGTCCCTGAGGTCCCCGTCGTAAGTCGAGAGCACCTGCCGCAACTCGAGAAAATCCACGAGGTTTTGCCCTCCAGGCGAGATGAGGCCATTTTCCGCTGAGGCTTCTCGAGGCCAATCACATCTAACCACTGGAACTTCCAAAGGGTCCTTCACACACTTGCTGCAACTCAAGAAGTTCCCCGACATACCCGTCTCCACTCGAGAGGAAGCACGTGGGGTCCCGCACACATCCAGGGGAGCCCCGTTTCCGCCTCCTAGCTCGAGATGAGGGATCCTTTCCCTGTTTCGTAGGGAAAGAATTCCCGGCGTTCCCGTCGCATCTCAAGAGGAGGCGCTCTCCACAGGAAAGGCGAGAGGAACTCCAGGGTCATGCCACCATTCCAAGAGTCCCCCAGATGTGTCAGTCCATTCCAGAGGAACCTGTTTTCCCTGCACTGCCTTGACGTTCAAGCCGAGGATCGACTCCCACCACGTGTGCACGTGGGACAGCCCTGTGGGAAAGCCTCGTGGGAAAGCCTCGTGGGAAAGACTCGAGGGAAAACCATAGATCCTTTGATCCACGCGGCGGACTGCATGACAATGCTGCTACCGCTCTGGAGGAAAGCGCAAGTGCATGCCCGCATTCGAGACGAGGACTGACTCCCCTGGGGAGACTCCAGAAGTACCCCAAGATCCATGTCAGCACTGGAGAGGAATCCTCAGGTTCCGGCCCCGACTCCACACAAGGTCTTATGCCCTGGCATCGACGGGAGAGGAATCCCGAGAGGCCCCCGAGGAACTCGCATGGGGACTGGCCTTTCCTGAGGCCACCAGAGCGGGTCCCTGAGGTCCCCGTCGTAAGTCGAGAGCACCTGCCGCAACTCGAGAAAATCCAGGAGGTTTTGCCCTCCAGGCGAGATGAGGCCCATTTCCACTGAGGCTTCTAGAGGCCAATCACATCTAACCACTGGAACTTCCAAAGGGTCCTTCACACCCTTGCTGCAACTCAAGAAGTTCCCCGACATACCCGTCTCCACTCGAGAGGAAGCACGTGGGGTCCCGCACACATCCAGGGGAGCCCCGTTTCCGCCTCCTAGCTCGAGATGAGGGATCCTTTCCCTGTTTCGTAGGGAAAGAATTCCCGGCGTTCCCGTCGCATCTCAAGAGGAGGCGCTCTCCACAGGAAAGGCGAGAGGAACTCCAGGGTCATGCCACCATTCCAAGAGTCCCCCAGATGTGTCAGTCCATTCCAGAGGAACCTGTTTTCCCTGCACTGCCTTGACGTTCAAGCCGAGGATCGACTCCCACCACGTGTGCACGTGGGACAGCCCTGTGGGAAAGCCTCGTGGGAAAGCCTCGTGGGAAAGACTCGAGGGAAAACCATAGATCCTTTGATCCACGCGGCGGACTGCGTGACACTGCTGCTACCGCTCTGGAGGAAAGCGCAAGTGCATGCCCGCATTCGAGACGAGGACTGACTCCCTTGGGGAGACTCCAGAAGTACCCCAAGATCCATGTCAGCACTGGAGAGGAATCCTCAGGTTCCGGCCCCGACTCCACACAAGGTCTAAGACCCCGGCATCGACGGGAGAGGAATCCCGAGAGGCCCCCGAGGAACTCGCATCAGGACTGGCCTTTCCTGAGGCCACCAGAGCGGGTCCCTGAGGTCCCCGTCGTAAGTCGAGAGCACCTGCCGCAACTCGAGAAAATCCAGGAGGTTTTGCCCTCCAGGCGAGATGAGGCCATTTTCCGCTGAGGCTTCTCGAGGCCAATCACATCGAACCACTGGAACTTCCAAAGGGTCCTTCACACCCTTGCTGCAACTCAAGAAGTTCCCCGACATACCCGTCTCCACTCGAGAGGAAGCACGTGGGGTCCCGCACACATCCAGGGGAGCCCCGTTTCCGCCTCCTAGCTCGAGATGAGGGATCCTTTCCCTGTTTCGTAGGGAAAGAATTCCCGGCGTTCCCGTCGCATCTCAAGAGGAGGCGCTCTCCACAGGAAAGGCGAGAGGAACTCCAGGGTCATGCCACCATTCCAAGAGTCCCCCAGATGTGTCAGTCCATTCCAGAGGAACCTGTTTTCCCTGCACTGCCTTGACGTTCAAGCCGAGGATCGACTCCCACCACGTGTGCACGTGGGACAGCCCTGTGGGAAAGCCTCGTGGGAAAGCCTCGTGGGAAAGACTCGAGGGAAAACCATAGATCCTTTGATCCACGCGGCGGACTGCGTGACACTGCTGCTACCGCTCTGGAGGAAAGCGCAAGTGCATGCCCGCATTCGAGACGAGGACTGACTCCCTTGGGGAGACTCCAGAAGTACCCCAAGATCCATGTCAGCACTGGAGAGGAATCCTCAGGTTCCGGCCCCGACTCCACACAAGGTCTAAGACCCCGGCATCGACGGGAGAGGAATCCCGAGAGGCCCCCGAGGAACTCGCATCAGGACTGGCCTTTCCTGAGGCCACCAGAGCGGGTCCCTGAGGTCCCCGTCGTAAGTCGAGAGCACCTGCCGCAACTCGAGAAAATCCACGAGGTTTTGCCCTCCAGGCGAGATGAGGCCATTTTCCGCTGAGGCTTCTCGAGGCCAATCACATCTAACCACTGGAACTTCCAAAGGGTCCTTCACACACTTGCTGCAACTCAAGAAGTTCCCCGACATACCCGTCTCCACTCGAGAGGAAGCACGTGGGGTCCCGCACACATCCAGGGGAGCCCCGTTTCCGCCTCCTAGCTCGAGATGAGGGATCCTTTCCCTGTTTCGTAGGGAAAGAATTCCCGGCGTTCCCGTCGCATCTCAAGAGGAGGCGCTCTCCACAGGAAAGGCGAGAGGAACTCCAGGGTCATGCCACCATTCCAAGAGTCCCCCAGATGTGTCAGTCCATTCCAGAGGAACCTGTTTTCCCTGCACTGCCTTGACGTTCAAGCCGAGGATCGACTCCCACCACGTGTGCACGTGGGACAGCCCTGTGGGAAAGCCTCGTGGGAAAGCCTCGTGGGAAAGACTCGAGGGAAAACCATAGATCCTTTGATCCACGCGGCGGACTGCATGACAATGCTGCTACCGCTCTGGAGGAAAGCGCAAGTGCATGCCCGCATTCGAGACGAGGACTGACTCCCCTGGGGAGACTCCAGAAGTACCCCAAGATCCATGTCAGCACTGGAGAGGAATCCTCAGGTTCCGGCCCCGACTCCACACAAGGTCTTATGCCCTGGCATCGACGGGAGAGGAATCCCGAGAGGCCCCCGAGGAACTCGCATGGGGACTGGCCTTTCCTGAGGCCACCAGAGCGGGTCCCTGAGGTCCCCGTCGTAAGTCGAGAGCACCTGCCGCAACTCGAGAAAATCCAGGAGGTTTTGCCCTCCAGGCGAGATGAGGCCCATTTCCACTGAGGCTTCTAGAGGCCAATCACATCTAACCACTGGAACTTCCAAAGGGTCCTTCACACCCTTGCTGCAACTCAAGAAGTTCCCCGACATACCCGTCTCCACTCGAGAGGAAGCACGTGGGGTCCCGCACACATCCAGGGGAGCCCCGTTTCCGCCTCCTAGCTCGAGATGAGGGATCCTTTCCCTGTTTCGTAGGGAAAGAATTCCCGGCGTTCCCGTCGCATCTCAAGAGGAGGCGCTCTCCACAGGAAAGGCGAGAGGAACTCCAGGGTCATGCCACCATTCCAAGAGTCCCCCAGATGTGTCAGTCCATTCCAGAGGAACCTGTTTTCCCTGCACTGCCTTGACGTTCAAGCCGAGGATCGACTCCCACCACGTGTGCACGTGGGACAGCCCTGTGGGAAAGCCTCGTGGGAAAGCCTCGTGGGAAAGACTCGAGGGAAAACCATAGATCCTTTGATCCACGCGGCGGACTGCGTGACACTGCTGCTACCGCTCTGGAGGAAAGCGCAAGTGCATGCCCGCATTCGAGACGAGGACTGACTCCCTTGGGGAGACTCCAGAAGTACCCCAAGATCCATGTCAGCACTGGAGAGGAATCCTCAGGTTCCGGCCCCGACTCCACACAAGGTCTAAGACCCCGGCATCGACGGGAGAGGAATCCCGAGAGGCCCCCGAGGAACTCGCATCAGGACTGGCCTTTCCTGAGGCCACCAGAGCGGGTCCCTGAGGTCCCCGTCGTAAGTCGAGAGCACCTGCCGCAACTCGAGAAAATCCAGGAGGTTTTGCCCTCCAGGCGAGATGAGGCCATTTTCCGCTGAGGCTTCTCGAGGCCAATCACATCGAACCACTGGAACTTCCAAAGGGTCCTTCACACCCTTGCTGCAACTCAAGAAGTTCCCCGACATACCCGTCTCCACTCGAGAGGAAGCACGTGGGGTCCCGCACACATCCAGGGGAGCCCCGTTTCCGCCTCCTAGCTCGAGATGAGGGATCCTTTCCCTGTTTCGTAGGGAAAGAATTCCCGGCGTTCCCGTCGCATCTCAAGAGGAGGCGCTCTCCACAGGAAAGGCGAGAGGAACTCCAGGGTCATGCCACCATTCCAAGAGTCCCCCAGATGTGTCAGTCCATTCCAGAGGAACCTGTTTTCCCTGCACTGCCTTGACGTTCAAGCCGAGGATCGACTCCCACCACGTGTGCACGTGGGACAGCCTTGTGGGAAAGCCTCGTGGGAAAGCCTCGTGGGAAAGACTCGAGGGAAAACCATAGATCCTTTGATCCACGCGGCGGACTGCGTGACACTGCTGCTACCACTCTGGAGGAAAGCGCAAGTGCATGCCCGCATTCGAGACGAGGACTGACTCCCTTGGGGAGACTCCAGAAGTACCCCAAGATCCATGTCAGCACTGGAGAGGAATCCTCAGGTTCCTGCCCCGACTCCACACAAGGTCTAAGACCCCGGCATCGACGGGAGAGGAATCCCGAGAGGCCCCCGAGGAACTCGCATCAGGACTGGCCTTTCCTGAGGCCACCAGAGCGGGTCCCTGAGGTCCCCGTCGTAAGTCGAGAGCACCTGCCGCAACTCGAGAAAATCCAGGAGGTTCTGCCCTCCAGGCGAGATGAGGCCCATTTCCGCTGAGGCTTCTCGAGGCCAATTACATCTAACCACTGGAACTTCCAAAGGGTCCTTCACACCATTGCTGCAACTCAAGAAGTTCCCCGACATACCCGTCTCCACTCGAGAGGAAGCACGTGGGGTCCCGCACACATCCAGGGGAGCCCCGTTTCTGCCTCCTAGCTCGAGATGAGGGATCCTTTCCCTGTTTCGTAGAAAAAGAATTCCCGGCGTTCCCGTCGCATCTCAAGAGGAGGCGCTCTCCACAGGAAAGGCGAGAGGAACTCCAGGGTCGTGCCACCATTCCAAGAGTCCCCCAGATGTGTCAGTCCATTCCAGAGGAACCTGTTTTCCCTGCACTGCCTTGACGTTCAAGCCGAGGATCGACTCCCATCACGTGTGCACGTGGGACAGCCCTGTGGGAAAGCCTCGTGGGAAAGCCTCGTGGGAAAGACTCGAGGGAAAACCATAGATCCTTTGATCCACGCGGCGGACTGCGTGACACTGCTGCTACCGCTCTGGAGGAAAGCGCAAGTGCATGCCCGCATTCGAGACGAGGACTGACTCCCCTGGGGAGACTCCAGAAGTACCCCAAGATCCATGTCAGCACTGGAGAGGAATCCTCAGGTTCCGGCCCCGACTCCACACAAGGTCTTAGGCCCCGGCATCGACGGGAGAGGAATCCCGAGAGGCCCCCGAGGAACTCGCATGGGGACTGGCCTTTCCTGAGGCCACCAGAGCGGGTCCCTGAGGTCCCCGTCGTAAGTCGAGAGCACCTGCCGCAACTCGAGAAAATCCAGGAGGTTTTGCCCTCCAGGCGAGATGAGGCCCATTTCCGCTGAGGCTTCTCGAGGCTAATCACCTCTAACCACTGGAACTTCCAAAGGGTCCTTCACACCCTTGCTGCAACTCATGAAGTTCCCCGACATACCCGTCTCCACTCGAGAGGAAGCACGTGGGGTCCCGCACACATCCAGGGGAGCCCCGTTTCCGCCTCCTAGCTCGAGATGAGGGATCCATTCCCTGTTTCGTAGGGAAAGAATTCCCGGCGTTCCCGTCGCATCTCAAGAGGAGGCGCTCTCCACAGGAAAGGCGAGAGGAACTCCAGGGTCATGCCACCATTCCAAGAGTTCCCCAGATGTGTCAGTCCATTCCAGAGGAACCTGTTGTCCCTGCACTGCCTTGACGTTCAAGCCGAGGATCGACTCCCACCACGTGTGCACGTGGGACAGCCCTGTGGGAAAGCCTCGTGGGAAAGCCTATCGGAAAAGACTCGAGGGAAAACCATAGATCCTTTGATCCACGCGGCGGACTGCGTGACACTGCTGCTACCGCTCTGGAGGAAATCGCAAGTGCATGCCCGCATTCGAGACGAGGACTGACACCCTGGGGAGACTCCAGAAGTACCCCAAGATCCATGTCAGCACTGGAGAGGAATCCTCAGGTTCCGGCCTCGACTCCACACAAGGTCTTAGGCCCCGGCATCGACGGGAGAGGAATCCCGAGAGGCCCCCGAGGAACTCGCATGGGGACTGGCCTTTCCTGAGGCCACCAGAGCGGGTCCCTGAGGTCCCCGTCGTAAGTCGAGAGCACCTGCCGCAACTCGAGAAAATCCAGGAGGTTCTGCCCTCCAGGCGAGATGAGGCCCATTTCCGCTGAGGCTTCTCGAGGCCAATTACATCTAACCACTGGAACTTCCAAAGGGTCCTTCACACCATTGCTGCAACTCAAGAAGTTCCCCGACATACCCGTCTCCACTCGAGAGGAAGCACGTGGTGTCCCGCACACATCCAGGGGAGCCCCGTTTCGCCTCCTAGCTCGAGATGAGGGATCCTTTCCCTGTTTCGTAGGGAAAGAATTCCCGGCGTTCCCGTCGCATCTCAGGAGGAGGCGCTCTCCACAGGAAAGGCGAGAAGAACTCCAGGGTCGTGCCACCATTCCAAGAGGCCCCCAGATGTGTCAGTCCATTCCCGAGGAACCTGTTTTCCCTGCACTGCCTTGACGTTCAAGCCGAGGATCGACTCCCACCTCGTGTGCACGTGGGACAGCCCTGTGGGAAAGCCTCATGGGAAAGCCTCGTGGGAAAGACTCGAGGGAAAACCATAGATCCTTTGATCCACGCGGCGGACTGCGTGACACTGCTGCTACCGCTCTGGAGGAAAGCGCAAGTGCATGCCCGCATACGAGACGAGGACTGACTCCCCTGGGGAGACTCCAGAAGTACCCCAAGATCCATGTCAGCACTGGAGAGGAATCCTCAGGTTCCGGCCCCGACTCCACACAAGGTCTTAGGCCCTGGCATCGACGGGAGAGGAATCCCGAGAGGCCCCCGAGGAACTCGCATGGGGACTGGCCTTTCCTGAGGCCACCAGAGCGGGTCCCTGAGGTCCCCGTCGTAAGTCGAGAGAACCTGCCGCAACTCGAGAAAATCCAGGAGGTTTTGCCCTCCAGGCGAGATGAGGCCCATTTCCGCTGAGGCTTCTCGAGGCCAATCACATCTAACCACTGGAACTTCCAAAGGGTCCTTAACACCATTGCTGCCACTCAAGAAGTTCCCCGACATACCCGTCTCCACTCGAGAGGAAGCACGTGGGGTCCCTCACACATCCAGGGGAGCCCCGTTTCCGCCTCCTAGCTCGAGATGAGGGATCCTTCCCTGTTTCGTAGGGAAAGAATTCCCGGCGTTCCCGTCGCATCTCAAGAGGAGGCGCTCTCCACAGGAAAGGCGAAAGGAACTCCAGGGTCGTGACAACATTCCAAGAGTCCCCCAGATGTGTCAGTCCATTCCAGAGGAACCTGTTTTCCCTGCACTGCCTTGACGTTCAAGCCGAGGATCGACTCCCACCACGTGTGCACGTGGGACAGCCCTGTGGGAAAGCCTCGTGGGAAAGCCTCGTGGGAAAGACTCGAGGGAAAACCATAGATCCTTTGATCCACGCGGCGGACTGCGTGACACTGCTGCTACCGCTCTGGAGGAAAGCGCAAGTGCATGCCCGCATTCGAGACGAGGACTGACTCCCCTGGGGAGACTCCAGAAGTACCCCAAGATCCATGTCAGCACTGGAGAGGAATCCTCAGGTTCCGGCCCCGACTCCACACAAGGTCTTAGGCCCTGGCATCGACGGGAGAGGAATCCCGAGAGGCCCCCGAGGAACTCGCATGGGGACTGGCCTTTCCTGAGGCCACCAGAGCGGGTCCCTGAGGTCCCCGTCGTAAGTCGAGAGAACCTGCCGCAACTCGAGAAAATCCAGGAGGTTTTGCCCTCCAGGCGAGATGAGGCCCATTTCCGCTGAGGCTTCTCGAGGCCAATCACATCTAACCACTGGAACTTCCAAAGGGTCCTTAACACCATTGCTGCCACTCAAGAAGTTCCCCGACATACCCGTCTCCACTCGAGAGGAAGCACGTGGGGTCCCTCACACATCCAGGGGAGCCCCGTTTCCGCCTCCTAGCTCGAGATGAGGGATCCTTCCCTGTTTCGTAGGGAAAGAATTCCCGGCGTTCCCGTCGCATCTCAAGAGGAGGCGCTCTCCACAGGAAAGGCGAAAGGAACTCCAGGGTCGTGACAACATTCCAAGAGTCCCCCAGATGTGTCAGTCCATTCCAGAGGAACCTGTTTCCCTGCACTGCCTTGACGTTCAAGCCGAGGATCGACTCCCACCACGTGTGCACGTGGGACAGCCCTGTGGGAAAGCCTCGTGGGAAAGCCTCGTGGGAAAGACTCGAGGGAAAACCATAGATCCTTTGATCCACGCGGCGGACTGCGTGACACTGCTGCTACCGCTCTGGAGGAAAGCGCAAGTGCATGCCCGCATTCGAGACGAGGACTGACTCCCCTGGGGAGACTCCAGAAGTACCCCAAGATCCATGTCAGCACTGGAGAGGAATCCTCAGGTTCCGGCCCCGACTCCACACAAGGTCTTAGGCCCCGGCATCGACGGGAGAGGAATCCCGAGAGGCCCCCGAGGAACTCGCATGGGGACTGGCCTTTCCTGAGGCCACCAGAGCGGGTCCCTGAGGTCCCCGTCGTAAGTCGAGAGCACCTGCCGCAACTCGAGAAAATCCAGGAGGTTTTGCCCTCCAGGCGAGATGAGGCCCATTTCCGCTGAGGCTTCTCGAGGCCAATCACATCTAACCACTGGAACTTCCAAAGGGTCCTTCACACCATTGCTGCAACTCAAGAAGTTCCCCGACATACCCGTCTCCACTCGAGAGGAAGCACGTGGTGTCCCGCACACATCCAGGGGAGCCCCGTTTCGCCTCCTAGCTTGAGATGAGGGATCCTTTCCCTGTTTCGTAGGGAAAGAATTCCCGGCGTTCCCGTCGCATCTCAGGAGGAGGCGCTCTCCACAGGAAAGGCGAGAAGAACTCCAGGGTCGTGCCACCATTCCAAGAGGCCCCCAGATGTGTCAGTCCATTCCCGAGGAACCTGTTTTCCCTGCACTGCCTTGACGTTCAAGCCGAGGATCGAATCCCACCACGTGTGCACGTGGGACAGCCCTGTGGGAAAGCCTCGTGGGAAAGCCTCCTGGGAAAGACTCGAGGGAAAACCATAGATCCTTTGATCCACGCGGCGGACTGCGTGACACTGCTGCTACCGCTCTGGAGGAAAGCGCAAGTGCATGCCCGCATTCGAGACGAGGACTGACTCCCCTGGGGAGACTCCAGAAGTACCCCAAGATCCATGTCAGCAATGGAGAGGAATCCTCAGGTTCCGGCCCCGACTCCACACAAGGTCTTAGGCCCTGGCATCGACGGGAGAGGAATCCCGAGAGGCCCCCGTGGAACTCGCATGGGGACTGGCCTTTCCTGAGGCCACCAGAGCGGGTCCCTGAGGTCCCCGTCGTAAGTCGAGAGCACCTGCCGCAACTCGAGAAAATCCAGGAGGTTTTGCCCTCCAGGCGAGATGAGGCCCATTTCCGCTGAGGCTTCTCCAGGCCAATCACATCTAACCACTGGAACTTCCAAAGGGTCCTTCACACCCTTGCTGCAACTCAAGAAGTTCCCCGACATACCCGTCTCCACTCGAGAGGAAGCACGTGGTGTCCCGCACACATCCAGGGGAGCCCCGTTTCCGCCTCCTAGCTCGAGATGAGGGATCCTTTCCCTGTTTCGTAGGGAAAGAATTCCCGGCGTTCCCGTCGCATCTCAAGAGGAGGAGCTCTACACAGGAAAGGCGAGAGGAACTCCAGGGTCGTGACACCATTCCAAGAGTCCCCCAGATGTGTCAGTCCATTCCAGAGGAACCTGTTTTCCCTGCACTGCCTTGACGTTCAAGACGAGGATCGACTCCCACCACGTGTGCACGTGGGACAGCCCTGTGGGAAAGCCTCGTGGGAAAGCCTCGTGGGAAAGACTCGAGGGAAAACCATAGATCCTTTGATCCACGCGGCGGACTGCGTGACACTGCTGCTACAGCTCTGGAGGAAAGCGCAAGTGCATGCCCGCATTCGAGACGAGGACTGACTCCCCTGGGGAGACTCCAGAAGTACCCCAAGATCCATGTCAGCACTGGAGAGGAATCCTCAGGTTCCGGCCCCGACTCCACACAAGGTCTTAGGCCCCGGCATCGACGGGAGAGGAATCCCGAGAGGCCCCCGAGGAACTCGCATGGGGACTGGCCTTTCCTGAGGCCACCAGAGCGGGTCCCTGAGGTCCCCGTCGTAAGTCGAGAGCACCTGCCGCAACTCGAGAAAATCCAGGAGGTTTTGCCCTCCAGGCGAGATGAGGCCCATTTCCGCTGAGGCTTCTCGAGGCCAATCACATCTAACCACTGGAACTTCCAAAGGGTCCTTCACACCCTTGCTGCAACTCAAGAAGTTCCCCGACATACCCGTCTCCACTCGAGAGGAAGCACGTGGTGTCCCGCACACATCCAGGGGAGCCCCGTTTCGCCTCCTAGCTCGAGATGAGGGATCCTTTCCCTGTTTCGTAGGGAAAGAATTCCCGGCGTTCCCGTCGCATCTCAAGAGGAGGCGCTCTCCACAGGAAAGGCCAGAGGAACTCCAGGGTCGTGCCACCATTCCAAGAGTCCCCCAGATGTGTCAGTCCATTCCAGAGGAACCTGTTTTCCCTGCACTGCCTTGACGTTCAAGCCGAGGATCGACTCCCACCACGTGTGCACGTGGGACAGCCCTGTGGGAAAGCCTCGTGGGAAAGCCTCGTGGGAAAGACTCGAGGGAAAACCATAGATCCTTTGATCCACGCGGCGGACTGCGTGACACTGCTGCTACCGCTCTGGAGGAAAGCGCAAGTGCATGCCCGCATTCGAGACGAGGACTGACTCCCTTGGGGAGACTCCAGAAGTACCCCAAGATCCATGTCAGCACTGGAGAGGAATCCTCAGGTTCCGGCCCCGACTCCACACAAGGTCTTAGGCCCCAGCATCGACGGGAGAGGAATCCCGAGAGGCCCCCGAGGAACTCGCATGGGGACTGGCCTTTCCTGAGGCCACCAGAGGGGGTCCCTGAGGTCCCCGTCGTAAGTCGAGAGCACCTGCCGCAACTCGAGAAAATCCAGGAGGTTTTGCCCTCCAGGCGAGATGAGGCCCATTTCCTCTGAGGCTTCTCGTGGCCAATCACATCTAACCAATGGAACTTCCAAAGGGTCCTTCACACCCGTGCTGCAACTCAAGAAGTTGCCCGACATACCCGTCTCCACTCGAGAGGAAGCACGTGGTGTCCCGCACACATCCAGGGGAGCCCCGTTTCCGCCTCCTAGCTCGAGATGAGGGATCCTTTCCCTGTTTCGTAGGGAAAGAATTCCCGGCGTTCCCGTCGCATCTCAAGAGGAGGCGCTCTCCACAGAAAAGGCGAGAAGAACTCCAGGGTCGTGCCACCATTCCAAGAGTCCCCCATATGTGTCAGTCCATTCCAGAGGAACAGGTTTTCCCTGCACTGCCTTGACGTTCAAGCCGAGGATCGACTCCCACCACGTGTGCACGTGGGACAGCCCTGTGGGAAAGCCTCGTGGGAAAGCCTCGTGGGAAAGACTCGAGGGAAAACCATAGATCCTTTGATCCACGCGGCGGACTGCGTGACACTGCTGCTACCGCTCTGGAGGAAAGCGCAAGTGCATGCCCGCATTCGAGACGAGGACTGACTCCCCTGGGGAGACTCCAGAAGTACCCCAAGAAACATGTCAGCACTGGAGAGGAATCCTCAGGTTCCGGCCCCGACTCCACACAAGGTCTTAGGCCCCGGCATCGACGGGAGAGGAATCCCGAGAGGCGCCCGAGGAACTCGCATGGGGACTGGCCTTTCCTGAGGCCACCAGAGCGGGTCCCTGAGGTCCCCGTCGTAAGTCGAGAGCACCTGCCGCAACTCGAGAAAATCCAGGAGGTTTTGCCCTCCAGGCGAGATGAGGCCCATTTCCGCTGAGGCTTCTCGAGGCTAATCACCTCTAACCACTGGAACTTCCAAAGGGATCTTCACACCCTTGCTGCAACTCAAGAAGTTCCCCGACATACCCGTCTCCACTCGAGAGGAAGCACGTGGGTCCCGAACATATCCAGGGGAGCCCCGTTTCCGCCTACTAGCTCGAGATGAGGGATCCTTTCCCTGTTTCATAGGGAAAGAATTCCCGGCGTTCCCGTCGCATCTCAAGAGGAGGCACTCTCCACAGGAAAGGCGAGAGGAACTCCAGGGTCGTGCCACCATTCCAAGAGTCCCCCAGATGTGTCAGTCCATTCCAGAGGAACCCGTTTTCCCTGCACTGCCTTGACGTTCAAGCCGAGGATCGACTCCCACCACGTGTGCACGTGGGACAGCCCTGTGGGAAAGCCTCGTGGGAAAGCCTCGTGGGAAAGACTCGAGGGAAAACCATAGATCCTTTGATCCACGCGGCGGACTGCGTGACACTGCTGCTACCGCTCTGGAGGAAAGCGCAAGTGCATGCCCGCATTCGAGACGAGGACTGACTCCCCTGGGGAGACTCCAGAAGTACCCCAAGATCCATGTCAGCACTGGAGAGGAATCCTCAGGTTCCGGCCCCGACTCCACACAAGGTCTTAGGCCCCGGCATCGACGAGGGAGGAATCCCGAGACGCCCCCGAGGAACTCGCATGGGGACTGGCCTTTCCTGAGGCCACCAGAGCGGGTCCCTGAGGTCCCCGTCGTAAGTCGAGAGCACCTGCCGCAACTCGAGAAAATCCAGGAGGTTTTGCCCTCCAGGCGAGATGAGGCCCATTTCCGCTGAGGCTTCTCCAGGCCAATCACATCTAACCACTGAATCTTCCAAAGGGTCCTTCACACCCTTGCTGCAACTCAAGAAGTTCCCCGACATACCCGTCTCCACTCGAGAGGAAGCACGTGGGTCCCGCACACATCCAGGGGAGCCCCGTTTCCGCCTCCAAGCTCGAGATGAGGGATCCTTTCCCTGTTTCGTAGGGAAAGAATTCCCGGCGTTCCCGTCGCATCTCAAGAGGAGAAGCTCTCCACAGGAAAGGCGAGAGGAACTCCAGGGTCGTGACACCATTCCAAGAGTCCCCCAGATGTGTCAGTCCATTCCAGAGGAACCTGTTTTCCCTGTACTGCCTTGACGTTCAAGACGAGGATCGACTCCCACCACGTGTGCACGTGGGACAGCCCTGTGGGAAAGCCTCGTGGGAAAGCCTCGTGGGAAAGACTCGAGGGAAAACCATAGATCCTTTGATCCACGCGGCGGACTGCGTGACACTGCTGCTACAGCTCTGGAGGAAAGCGCAAGTGCATGCCAGCATTCGAGACGAGGACTGACTCCCCTGGGGAGACTCCAGAAGTACCCCAAGATCCATGTCAGCACTGGAGAGGAATCCTCAGGTTCCGGCCCTGACTCCACATAAGGTCTTAGGCCCCGCCATCGACGGGAGAGGAATCCCGAGAGGCCCCCGAGGAACTCGCATGGGGACTGGCCTTTCCTGAGGCCACCAGAGCGGGTCCCTGAGGTCCCCGTCGTAAGTCGAGAGCACCTGCCGCAACTCGAGAAAATCCAGGAGGTTTTGCCCTCCAGGCGAGATGAGGCCATTTTCCGCTGAGGCTTCTCGAGGCCAATCACATCTAACCACTGGAACTTCCAAAGGGTCCTTCACACCCTTGCTGCAACTCAAGAAGTTCCCCGACATACCCGTCTCCACTCGAGAGGAAGCACGTGGGGTCCCGCACACATCCAGGGGAGCCCCGTTTCCGCCTCCTAGCTCGAGATGAGGGATCCTTTCCCTGTTTCGTAGGGAAAGAATTCCCGGCGTTCCCGTCGCATCTCAAGAGGAGGCGCTCTCCACAGGAAAGGCGAGAGGAACTCCAGGGTCATGCCACCATTCCAAGAGTCCCCCAGATGTGTCAGTCCATTCCAGAGGAACCTGTTTTCCCTGCACTGCCTTGACGTTCAAGCCGAGGATCGACTCCCACCACGTGTGCACGTGGGACAGCCCTGTGGGAAAGCCTCGTGGGAAAGCCTCGTGGGAAAGACTCGAGGGAAAACCATAGATCCTTTGATCCACGCGGCGGACTGCGTGACAATGCTGCTACCGCTCTGGAGGAAAGCGCAAGTGCATGCCCGCATTCGAGACGAGGACTGACTCCCCTGGGGAGACTCCAGAAGTACCCCAAGATCCATGTCAGCACTGGAGAGGAATCCTCAGGTTCCGGCCCCGACTCCACACAAGGTCTTATGCCCTGGCATCGACGGGAGAGGAATCCCGAGAGGCCCCCGAGGAACTCGCATGGGGACTGGCCTTTCCTGAGGCCACCAGAGCGGGTCCCTGAGGTCCCCGTCGTAAGTCGAGAGCACCTGCCGCAACTCGAGAAAATCCAGGAGGTTTTGCCCTCCAGGCGAGATGAGGCCCATTTCCACTGAGGCTTCTAGAGGCCAATCACATCTAACCACTGGAACTTCCAAAGGGTCCTTCACACCCTTGCTGCAACTCAAGAAGTTCCCCGACATACCCGTCTCCACTCGAGAGGAAGCACCTGGGGTCCCGCACACATCCAGGGGAGCCCCGTTTCCGCCTCCTAGCTCGAGATGAGGGATCCTTTCCCTGTTTCGTAGGGAAAGAATTCCCGGCGTTCCCGTCGCATCTCAAGAGGAGGCGCTCTCCACAGGAAAGGCGAGAGGAACTCCAGGGTCATGCCACCATTCCAAGAGTCCCCCAGATGTGTCAGTCCATTCCAGAGGAACCTGTTTTCCCTGCACTGCCTTGACGTTCAAGCCGAGGATCGACTCCCACCACGTGTGCACGTGGGACAGCCCTGTGGGAAAGCCTCGTGGGAAAGCCTCGTGGGAAAGACTCGAGGGAAAACCATAGATCCTTTGATCCTCGCGGCGGACTGCGTGACACTGCTGCTACCGCTCTGGAGGAAAGCGCAAGTGCATGCCCGCATTCGAGACGAGGACTGACTCCCTTGGGGAGACTCCAGAAGTACCCCAAGATCCATGTCAGCACTGGAGAGGAATCCTCAGGTTCCGGCCCCGACTCCACACAAGGTCTAAGACCCCGGCATCGACGGGAGAGGAATCCCGAGAGGCCCCCGAGGAACTCGCATCAGGACTGGCCTTTCCTGAGGCCACCAGAGCGGGTCCCTGAGGTTCCCGTCGTAAGTCGAGAGCACCTGCCGCAACTCGAGAAAATTCAGGAGGTTTTGCCCTCCAGGCGAGATGAGGCCATTTTCCGCTGAGGCTTCTCGAGGCCAATCACATCTAAACACTGGAACTTCCAAAGGGTCCTTCACACCCTTGCTGCAACTCAGGAAGTTCCCCGACATACCCGTCTCCACTCGAGAGGAAGCACGTGGGGTCCCGCACACATCCAGGGGAGCCCCGTTTCCGCCTCCTAGCTCGAGATGAGGGATCCATTCCCTGTTTCGTAGGGAAAGAATTCCCGGCGTTCCCGTCGCATCTCAAGAGGAGGCGCTCTCCACAGGAAAGGCGAGAGGAACTCCAGGGTCATGCCACCATTCCAAGAGTCCCCCAGATGTGTCAGTCCATTCCAGAGGAACCTGCTTTCCCTGCACTGCCTTGACGTTCAAGCCGAGGATCGACTCCCACCACGTGTGCACGTGGGACAGCCCTGTGGGAAAGCCTCGTGGGAAAGCCTATCGGAAAAGACTCGAGGGATAACCATAGATCCTTTGATCCACGCGGCGGACTGCGTGACACTGCTGCTACCGCTCTGGAGGAAATCGCAAGTGCATGCCCGCATTCGAGACGAGGACTGACACCCTGGGGAGACTCCAGAAGTACCCCAAGATCCATGTCAGCACTGGAGAGGAATCCTCAGGTTCCGGCCTCGACTCCACACAAGGTCTTAGGCCCCGGCATCGACGGGAGAGGAATCCCGAGAGGCCCCCGAGGAACTCGCATGGGGACTGGCCTTTCCTGAGGCCACCAGAGCGGGTCCCTGAGGTCCCCGTCGTAAGTCGAGAGCACCTGCCGCAACTCGAGAAAATCCAGGAGGTTCTGCCCTCCAGGCGAGATGAGGCCCATTTCCGCTGAGGCTTCTCGAGGCCAATTACATCTAACCACTGGAACTACCAAAGGGTCCTTCACACCATTGCTGCAACTCAAGAAGTTCCCCGACATACCCGTCTCCACTCGAGAGGAAGCACGTGGGGTCCCGCACACATCCAGGGGAGCCCCGTTTCTGCCTCCTAGCTCGAGATGAGGGATCCTTTCCCTGTTTCGTAGAAAAAGAATTCCCGGCGTTCCCGTCGCATCTCAAGAGGAGGCGCTCTCCACAGGAAAGGCGAGAGGAACTCCAGGGTCGTGACACCATTCCAAGAGTCCCCCAGATGTGTCAGTCCATTGCAGAGGAACCTGTTTTCCCTGCACTGCCTTGACGTTCAAGCCGAGGATCGACTCCCACCACGTGTGCACGTGGGACAGCCCTGTGGGAAAGCCTCGTGGGAAAGACTCGAGGGAAACCCATAGATCCTTTGATCCACGCGGCGGACTGCGTGACACTGCTGCTACCGCTCTGGAGGAAAGCGCAAGTGCATGCCCGCATACGAGACGAGGACTGACTCAACTGGGGAGACTCCAGAAGTACCCCAAGATCCATGTCAGCACTGGAGAGGAATCCTCAGGTTCCGGCCCCGACTCCACACAAGGTCTTAGGCCCTGGCATCGACGGGAGAGGAATCCCGAGAGGCCCCCGAGGAACTCGCATGGGGACTGGCCTTTCCTGAGGCCACCAGAGCGGGTCCCTGAGGTCCCCGTCGTAAGTCGAGAGAACCTGCCGCACCTCGAGAAAATCCAGGAGGTTTTGCCCTCCAGGCGAGATGAGGCCCATTTCCGCTGAGGCTTCTCGAGGCCAATCACATCTAACCACTGGAACTTCCAAAGGGTCCTTAACACCATTGCTGCCACTCAAGAAGTTCCCAGACATACCCGTCTCCACTCGAGAGGAAGCACGTTGGGTCCCTCACACATCCAGGGGAGCCCCGTTTCCGCCTCCTAGCTCGAGATGAGGGATCCTTCCCTGTTTCGTAGGGAAAGAATTCCCGGCGTTCCCGTCGCATCTCAAGAGGAGGCGCTCTCCACAGGAAAGGCGAGAGGAACTCCAGGGTCGTGACAACATTCCAAGAGTCCCCCAGATGTGTCAGTCCATTCCAGAGGAACCTGTTTTCCCTGCACTGCCTTGACGTTCAAGCCGAGGATCGACTCCCACCACGTGTGCACGTGGGACAGCCCTGTGGGAAAGCCTCGTGGGAAAGCCTCGTGGGAAAGACTCGAGGGAAAACCATAGATCCTTTGATCCACGCGGCGGACTGCGTGACACTGCTGCTACCGCTCTGGAGGAAAGCGCAAGTGCATGCCCGCATTCGAGACGAGGACTGACTCCCCTGGGGAGACTCCAGAAGTACCCCAAGATCCATGTCAGCACTGGAGAGGAATCCTCAGGTTCCGGCCCCGACTCCACACAAGGTCTTAGGCCCCGGCATCGACGGGAGAGGAATCCCGAGAGGCCCCCGAGGAACTCGCATGGGGACTGGCCTTTCCTGAGGCCACCAGAGCGGGTCCCTGAGGTCCCCGTCGTAAGTCGAGAGCACCTGCCGCAACTCGAGAAAATCCAGGCGGTTTTGCCCTCCAGGCGAGATGAGGCCCATTTCCGCTGAGGCTTCTCGAGGCCAATCACATCTAACCACTGGAACTTCCAAAGGGTCCTTCACACCATTGCTGCAACTCAAGAAGTTCCCCGACATACCCGTCTCCACTCGAGAGGAAGCACGTGGTGTCCCGCACACATCCAGGGGAGCCCCGTTTCGCCTCCTAGCTCGAGATGAGGGATCCTTTCCCTGTTTCGTAGGGAAAGAATTCCCGGCGTTCCCGTCGCATCTCAGGAGGAGGCGCTCTCCACAGGAAAGGCGAGAAGAACTCCAGGGTCGTGCCACCATTCCAAGAGGCCCCCAGATGTGTCAGTCCATTCCCGAGGAACCTGTTTTCCCTGCACTGCCTTGACGTTCAAGCCGAGGATCGAATCCCACCACGTGTGCACGTGGGACAGCCCTGTGGGAAAGCCTCGTGGGAAAGCCTCGTGTGAAAGTCTCGAGGGAAAACCATAGATCCTTTGATCCACGCGGCGGACTGCGTGACACTGCTGCTACCGCTCTGGAGGAAAGCGCAAGTGCATGCCCGCATTCGAGACGAGGACTGACTCCCCTGGGGAGACTCCAGAAGTACCCCAAGATCCATGTCAGCACTGGAGAGGAATCCTCAGGTTCCGGCCCCGACTCCACACAAGGTCTTAGGCCCTGGCATCGACGGGAGAGGAATCCCGAGAGGCCCCCGAGGAACTCGCATGGGGACTGGCCTTTCCTGAGGCCACCAGAGCGGGTCCCTGAGGTCCCCGTCGTAAGTCGAGAGCACCTGCCGCAACTCGAGAAAATCCAGGAGGTTTTGCCCTCCAGGCGAGATGAGGCCCATTTCCGCTGAGGCTTCTCGAGGCCAATCACATCTAACCACTGAATCTTCCAAAGGGTCCTTCACACCCTTGCTGCAACTCAAGAAGTTCCCCGACATACCCGTCTCCACTCGAGAGGAAGCACGTGGGTCCCGCACACATCCAGGGGAGCCCCGTTTCCGCCTCCTAGCTCGAGATGAGGGATCCTTTCCCTGTTTCGTAGGGAAAGAATTCCCGGCGTTCCCGTCGCATCTCAAGAGGAGGAGCTCTCCACAGGAAAGGCGAGAGGAACTCCAGGGTCGTGACACCATTCCAAGAGTCCCCCAGATGTGTCAGTCCATTGCAGAGGAACCTGTTTTCCCTGTACTGCCTTGACGTTCAAGACGAGGATCGACTCCCACCACGTGTGCACGTGGGACAGCCCTGTGGGAAAGCCTCGTGGGAAAGCCTCGTGGGAAAGACTCGAGGGAAAACCATAGATCCTTTGATCCACGCGGCGGACTGCGTGACACTGCTGCTACAGCTCTGGAGGAAAGCGCAAGTGCATGCCCGCATTCGAGACGAGGACTGACTCCCCTGGGGAGACTCCAGAAGTACCCCAAGATCCATGTCAGCACTGGAGTGGAATCCTCAGGTTCCGGCCCCGACTCCACACAAGGTCTTAGGCCCCGCCATCGACGGGAGAGGAATCCCGAGAGGCCCCCGAGGAACTCGCATGGGGACTGGCCTTTCCTGAGGCCACCAGAGCGGGTCCCTGAGGTCCCCGTCGTAAGTCGAGAGCACCTGCCGCAACTCGAGAAAATCCAGGAGGTTTTGCCCTCCAGGCGAGATGAGGCCCATTTCCGCTGAGGCTTCTCGAGGCCAATCACATCTAACCACTGGAACTTCCAAAGGGTCCTTCACACCCTTGCTGCAACTCAAGAAGTTCCCCGACATACCCGTCTCCACTCGAGAGGAAGCACGTGGTGTCCCGTACACATCCAGGGGAGCCCCGTTTCGCCTCCTAGCTCGAGATGAGGGATCCTTTCCCTGTTTCGTAGGGAAAGAATTCCCGGCGTTCCCGTCGCATCTCAAGAGGAGGCGCTCTCCACAGGAAAGGCCAGAGGAACTCCAGGGTCGTGCCACCATTCCAAGAGTCCCCCAGATGTGTCAGTCCATTCCAGAGGAACCTGTTTTCCCTGCACTGCCTTGACGTTCAAGCCGAGGATCGACTGCCACCACGTGTGCACGTGGGACAGCCCTGTGGGAAAGCCTCGTGGGAAAGCCTCGTGGGAAAGACTCGAGGGAAAACCATAGATCCTTTGATCCACGCGGCGGACTGCGTGACACTGCTGCTACCGCTCTGGAGGAAAGCGCAAGTGCATGCCCGCATTCGAGACGAGGACTGACTCCCCTGGGGAGACTCCAGAAGTACCCCAAGATCCATGTCAGCACTGGAGAGGAATCCTCAGGTTCCGGCCCCGACTCCACACAAGGTCTTAGGCCCTAGCATCGACGGGAGAGGAATCCCGAGAGGCCCCCGAGGAACTCGCATGGGGACTGGCCTTTCCTGAGGCCACCAGAGCGTTTCCCTGAGGTCCCCGTCGTAAGTCGAGAGCACCTGCCGCAACTCGAGAAAATCCAGGAGGTTTTTCCCTCCAGGCGAGATGAGGCCCATTTCCGCTGAGGCTTCTCGAGGCCAATCACATCTAACCACTGGAACTTCCAAAGGGTCCTTCACACCATTGCTGCAACTCAAGAAGTTCCCCGACATACCCGTCTCCACTCGAGAGGAAGCACGTGGGTTCCCTCACACATCCAGTGGAGCCCCGTTTCCGCCTCCTAGCTCGAGATGAGGGATCCTTCCCTGTTTCGTAGAGAAAGAATTCCCGGCGTTCCCGTCACATCTCAAGAGGAGGCGCTCTCCACAGGAAAGGCGAGAGGAACTCCAGAGTCGTGACACCATTCCAAGAGTCCCCCAGATGTGTCAGTCCATTCCAGAGGAACTTGTGTTCCCTGCACTGCCTTGACGTTCAAGACGAGGATCGACTCCCACCACGTGTGCACGTGGGACAGCCCTGTGGGAAAGCCTCGTGGGAAAGCCTCGTGGGAAAGACTCGAGGGAAAAACATAGATCCTTTCATCCACGCGGCGGACTGCGTGACAATGCTGCTACCGCTCTGGAGGAAAGCGCAAGTGCATGCCCGCATTCGAGACGAGGACTGACTCCCCTGGGGAGACTCCAGAAGTACCCCAAGATCCATGTCAGCACTGGAGAGGAATCCTCAGGTTCCGGCCCCGACTCCACACAAGGTCTTAGGCCCTGGCATCGACGGGAGAGGAATCCCGAGAGGCCCCCAAGGAACTCGCATGGGGACTGGCCTTTCCTGAGGCCACCAGAGCGGGTCCCTGAGGTCCCCGTCGTAAGTCGAGAGCACCTGCCGCAACTCGAGAAAATCCAGGAGGTTTTGCCCTCCAGGCGAGATGAGGCCCATTTCCACTGAGGCTTCAAGAGGCCAATCACATCTAACCACTGGAACTTCCAAAGTGTCCTTCACACCATTGCTGCAACTCAAGAAGTTCCCCGACATACCCGTCTCCACTCGAGAGGAAGCACGTGGGGTCCCGCACACATCCAGGGGAGCCCCGTTTCCGCCTCCTAGCTCGAGATGAGGGATCCTTTCCCTGTTTCGTAGGGAAAGAATTCCCGGCGTTCCCGTCGCATCTCAGGAGGAGGCGCTCTCCACAGGAAAGGCGAGAAGAACTCCAGGGTCGTGCCACCATTCCAAGAGGCCCCCAGATGTGTCAGTCCATTCCCGAGGAACCTGTTTTCCCTGCACTGCCTTGACGTTCAAGCCGAGGATCGAATCCCACCACGTGTGCACGTGGGACAGCCCTGTGGGAAAGCCTCGTGGGAAAGCCTCGTGTGAAAGACTCGAGGGAAAACCATAGATCCTTTGATCCACGCGGCGGACTGCGTGACACTGCTGCTACCGCTCTGGAGGAAAGCGCAAGTGCATGCCCGCATTCGAGACGAGGACTGACTCCCCTGGGGAGACTCCAGAAGTACCCCAAGATCCATGTCAGCACTGGAGAGGAATCCTCAGGTTCCGGCCCCGACTCCACACAAGGTCTTAGGCCCTGGCATCGACGGGAGAGGAATCCCGAGAGGCCCCCGAGGAACTCGCATGGGGACTGGCCTTTCCTGAGGCCACCAGAGCGGGTCCCTGAGGTCCCCGTCGTAAGTCGAGAGCACCTGCCGCAACTCGAGAAAATCCAGGAGGTTTTGCCCTCCAGGCGAGATGAGGCCCATTTCCGCTGAGGCTTCTCGAGGCCAATCACATCTAACCACTGAATCTTCCAAAGGGTCCTTCACACCCTTGCTGCAACTCAAGAAGTTCCCCGACATACCCGTCTCCACTCGAGAGGAAGCACGTGGGTCCCGCACACATCCAGGGGAGCCCCGTTTCCGCCTCCTAGCTCGAGATGAGGGATCCTTTCCCTGTTTCGTAGGGAAAGAATTCCCGGCGTTCCCGTCGCATCTCAAGAGGAGGAGCTCTCCACAGGAAAGGCGAGAGGAACTCCAGGGTCGTGACACCATTCCAAGAGTCCCCCAGATGTGTCAGTCCATTGCAGAGGAACCTGTTTTCCCTGTACTGCCTTGACGTTCAAGACGAGGATCGACTCCCACCACGTGTGCACGTGGGACAGCCCTGTGGGAAAGCCTCGTGGGAAAGCCTCGTGGGAAAGACTCGAGGGAAAACCATAGATCCTTTGATCCACGCGGCGGACTGCGTGACACTGCTGCTACAGCTCTGGAGGAAAGCGCAAGTGCATGCCCGCATTCGAGACGAGGACTGACTCCCCTGGGGAGACTCCAGAAGTACCCCAAGATCCATGTCAGCACTGGAGTGGAATCCTCAGGTTCCGGCCCCGACTCCACACAAGGTCTTAGGCCCCGCCATCGACGGGAGAGGAATCCCGAGAGGCCCCCGAGGAACTCGCATGGGGACTGGCCTTTCCTGAGGCCACCAGAGCGGGTCCCTGAGGTCCCCGTCGTAAGTCGAGAGCACCTGCCGCAACTCGAGAAAATCCAGGAGGTTTTGCCCTCCAGGCGAGATGAGGCCCATTTCCGCTGAGGCTTCTCGAGGCCAATCACATCTAACCACTGGAACTTCCAAAGGGTCCTTCACACCCTTGCTGCAACTCAAGAAGTTCCCCGACATACCCGTCTCCACTCGAGAGGAAGCACGTGGTGTCCCCCACACATCCAGGGGAGCCCCGTTTCGCCTCCTAGCTCGAGATGAGGGATCCTTTCCCTGTTTCGTAGGGAATGAATTCCCGGCGTTCCCGTCGCATCTCAAGAGGAGGCGCTCTCCACAGGAAAGGCCAGAGGAACTCCAGGGTCGTGCCACCATTCCAAGAGTCCCCCAAATGTGTCAGTCCATTCCAGAGGAACCTGTTTTCCCTGCACTGCCTTGACGTTCAAGCCGAGGATCGACTCCCACCACGTGTGCACGTGGGACAGCCCTGTGGGAAAGCCTCGTGGGAAAGCCTCGTGGGAAAGACTCGAGGGAAAACCATAGATCCTTTGATCCACGCGGCGGACTGCGTGACACTGCTGCTACCGCTCTGGAGGAAAGCGCAAGTGCATGCCCGCATTCGAGACGAGGACTGACTCCCCTGGGGAGACTCCAGAAGTACCCCAAGACCCATGTCAGCACTGGAGAGGAATCCTCAGGTTCCGGCCCCGACTCCACACAAGGTCTTAGGCCCTAGCATCGACGGGAGAGGAATCCCGAGAGGCCCCCGAGGAACTCGCATGGGGACTGGCCTTTCCTGAGGCCACCAGAGCGGTTCCCTGAGGTCCCCGTCGTAAGTCGAGAGCACCTGCCGCAACTCGAGAAAATCCAGGAGGTTTTTCCCTCCAGGCGAGATGAGGCCCATTTCCGCTGAGGCTTCTCGAGGCCAATCACATCTAACCACTGGAACTTCCAAAGGGTCCTTCACACCATTGCTGCAACTCAAGAAGTTCCCCGACATACCCGTCTCCACTCGAGAGGAAGCACGTGGGGTCCCTCACACATCCAGTGGAGCCCCGTTTCCGCCTCCTAGCTCGAGATGAGGGATCCTTCCCTGTTTCGTAGGGAAAGAATTCCCGGCGTTCCCGTCGCATCTCAAGAGGAGGCGCTCTCCACAGGAAAGGCGAGAGGAACTCCAGAGTCGTGACACCATTCCAAGAGTCCCCCAGATGTGTCAGTCCATTCCAGAGGAACTTGTGTTCCCTGCACTGCCTTGACGTTCAAGACGAGGATCGACTCCCACCACGTGTGCACGTGGGACAGCCCTGTGGGAAAGCCTCGTGGGAAAGCCTCGTGGGAAAGACTCGAGGGAAAAACATAGATCCTTTGATCCACGCGGCGGACTGCGTGACAATGCTGCTACCGCTCTGGAGGAAAGCGCAAGTGCATGCCCGCATTCGAGACGAGGACTGACTCCCCTGGGGAGACTCCAGAAGTACCCCAAGATCCATGTCAGCACTGGAGAGGAATCCTCAGGTTCCGGCCCCAACTCCACACAAGGTCTTAGGCCCTGGCATCGACGGGAGAGGAATCCCGAGAGGCCCCCGAGGAACTCGCATGGGGACTGGCCTTTCCTGAGGCCACCAGAGCGGGTCCCTGAGGTCCCCGTCGTAAGTCGAGAGCACCTGCCGCAACTCGAGAAAATCCAGGAGGTTTTGCCCTCCAGGCGAGATGAGGCCCATTTCCACTGAGGCTTCAAGAGGCCAATCACATCTAACCACTGGAACTTCCAAAGGGTCCTTCACACCATTGCTGCAACTCAAGAAGTTCCCCGACATACCCGTCTCCACTCGAGAGGAAGCACGTGGGGTCCCGCACACATCCAGGGGAGCCCCGTTTCCGCCTCCTAGCTCGAGATGAGGGATCCTTTCCCTGTTTCGTAGGGAAAGAATTCCCGGCGTTCCCGTCGCATCTCAAGAAGAGGCGCTCTCCACAGGAAAGGCGAGAGGAACTCCAGGGTCATGCCACCATTCCAAGAGTCCCCCAGATGTGTCAGTCCATTCCAGAGGAACCTGTTTTCCCTGCACTGCCTTGACGTTCAAGCCGAGGATCGACTCCCACCACGTGTGCACGTGGGACATCCCTGTGGGAAAGCCTCGTGGGAAAGCCTCGTGGGAAAGACTCGAGGGAAAACCATAGATCCTTTGATCCACGCGGCGGACTGCGTGACACTGCTGCTACAGCTCTGGAGGAAAGCGCAAGTGCATGCCCGCATACGAGACGAGGACTGACTCCCCTGAGGAGACTCCAGAAGTACCCCAAGATCCATGTCAGCACTGGACAGGAATCCTCAGGTTCCGGCCCCGACTTCACACAAGGTCTTAGGCCCCGGCATCGACGGGAGAGGAATCCCGAGACGCCCCCGAGGAACTCGCATGGGGACTGGCCTTTCCTGAGGCCACCAGAGCGGTTCCCTGTGGTCCCCGTCGTAAGTCGAGAGCACCTGCCGCAACTCGAGAAAATCCAGGAGGTTTTGCCCTCCAGGCGAGATGAGGCCCATTTCCGCAGAGGCTTCTCGAGGCCAATCACGTCTAACCACTGGAACTTCCAAAGGGTCCTTCACACCCTTGCTGCAACTCAAGAAGTTCCCCGACATACCCGTCTCCACTCGAGAGGAAGCACGTGGTGTCCCGCACACATCCAGGGGAGCCCCGTTTCCGCCTCCTAGCTCGAGATGAGGGATCCTTTCCCTGTTTCGTAGGGAAAGAATTCCCGGCGTTCCCGTCGCATCTCAAGAGGAGGCGCTCTACACAGGAAAGGCGAGAGGAACTCCAGGGTCGTGACACCATTCCAAGAGTCCCCCAGATGTGTCAGTCCATTCCAGAGGAACCTGTTTTCCCTGCACTGCCTTGACGTTCAAGCCGAGGATCGACTCCCACCACGTGTGCACGTGGGACAGCCCTGTGGGAAAGCCTCGTGGGAAAGCCTCGTGGGAAAGACTCGAGGGAAAACCATAGATCCTTTGATCCACGCGGCGGACTGCGTGACACTGCTGCTACCGCTCTGGAGGAAAGCGCAAGTGCATGCCCGCATTCGAGACGAGGACTGACTCCCCTGGGGAGACTCCAGAAGTACCCCAAGATCCATGTCAGCACTGGAGAGGAATCCTCAGGTTCCGGCCCCGACTCCACACAAGGTCTTAGGCCCCGGCATCCACGGGAGAGGAATCCCGAGAGGCCGCCGAGGAACTCGCATTGGGACTGGCCTTTCCTGAGGCCACCATAGCGGTTCCCTGAGGTCCCCGTCGTAAGTCGAGAGCACCTGCCGCAACTCGAGAAAATCCAGGAGGTTTTGCCCTCCAGGCGAGATGAGGCCATTTCCGCTGGGGCATCTCGAGGCCAATCACATCTAACCAGTGGAACTTCCAAAGGGTCCTTCACACCGTTGCTGCAACTCAAGAAGTTCCCCTACATACCCGTCTCCACTCGAGAGGAAGCACGTGGTGTCCCGCACACATCCAGGGGAGCCCCGATTCCGCCTCCTAGCTCGAGATGAGGGATCCTTTCCCTGTTTCGTAGGGAAAGAATTCCCGGCGTTCCCGTCGCATCTCAAGAGGAGGCGCTCTCCACAGGAAAGGCGAGAGGAACTCCAGGGTCGTGACACCATTCCAAGAGTCCCCCAGATGTGTCAGTCCATTCCAGAGGAACCTGTTTTCCCTGCACTGCCTTGACGTTCAAGCCGAGGATCGACTCCCACCACGTGTGCACGTGGGACAGCCCTGTGGGAAAGCCTCGTGGGAAAGCCTCGTGGGAAAGACTCGAGGGAAAACCATAGATCCTTTGATCCACGCGGCGGACTGCGTGACACTGCTGCTACCGCTCTGGAGGAAAGCGCAAGTGCATGCCCGCATTCGAGACGAGGACTGACTCCCCTGGGGAGACTCCAGAAGTACCCCAAGATCCATGTCAGCACTGGAGAGGAATCCTCAGGTTCAGGCCCCGACTCCACACAAGGTCTTAGGCCCCAGCATCGACGGGAGAGGAATCCCGAGAGGCCCCCGAGGAACTCGCATGGGGACTGGCCTTTCCTGAGGCCACCAGAGCGGGTCCCTGAGGTCCCCGTCGTAAGTCGAGAGCACCTGCCGCAACTCGAGAAAATCCAGGAGGTTTTGCCCTCCAGGCGAGATGAGGCCCATTTCCTCTGAGGCTTCTCGAGGCCAATCACATCTAACCAATGGAACTTCCAAAGGGTCCTTCACACCCGTGCTGCAACTCAAGAAGTTGCCCGACATACCCGTCTCCACTCGAGAGGAAGCACGTGGTGTCCCGCACACATCCAGGGGAGCCCCGTTTCCGCCTCCTAGCTCGAGATGAGGGATCCTTTCCCTGTTTCGTAGGGAAAGAATTCCCGGCGTTCCCGTCGCATCTCAAGAGGAGGCGCTCTCCACAGAAAAGGCGAGAAGAACTCCAGGGTCGTGCCACCATTCCAAGAGTCCCCCATATGTGTCAGTCCATTCCAGAGGAACCTGTTTTCCCTGCACTGCCTTGACGTTCAAGCCGAGGATCGACTCCCACCACGTGTGCACGTGGGACAGCCCTGTGGGAAAGCCTCGTGGGAAAGCCTCGTGGGAAAGACTCGAGGGAAAACCATAGATCCTTTGATCCACGCGGCGGACTGCGTGACACTGCTGCTACCGCTCTGGAGGAAAGCGCAAGTGCATGCCCGCATTCGAGACGAGGACTGACTCCCCTGGGGAGACTCAAGAAGTACCCCAAGATCCATGTCAGCACTGGAGAGGAATCCTCAGGTTCCGGCCCCGACTCCACACAAGGTCTTAGGCCCCGGCATCGACGGGAGAGGAATCCCGAGAGGAGCCCGAGGAACTCGCATGGGGACTGGCCTTTCCTGAGGCCACCAGAGCGGGTCCCTGAGGTCCCCGTCGTAAGTCGAGAGCACCTGCCGCAACTCGAGAAAATCCAGGAGGTTTTGCCCTCCAGGCGAGATGAGGCCCATTTCCGCTGAGGCTTCTCGAGGCTAATCACCTCTAACCACTGGAACTTCCAAAGGGATCTTCACACCCTTGCTGCAACTCAAGAAGTTCCCCGACATACCCGTCTCCACTCGAGAGGAAGCACGTGGGTCCCGAACATATCCAGGGGAGCCCCGTTTCCGCCTCCTAGCTCGAGATGAGGGATCCTTTCCCTATTTCATAGGGAAAGAATTCCCGGCGTTCCCGTCGCATCTCAAGAGGAGGCACTCTCCACAGGAAAGGCGAGAGGAACTCCAGGGTCGTGCCACCATTCCAAGAGTCCCCCAGATGTGTCAGTCCATTCCAGAGGAACCTGTTTTCCCTGCACTGCCTTGACATTCAAGCCGAGGATCGACTCCCACCACGTGTGCACGTGGGACAGCCCTGTGGGAAAGCCTCGTGGGAAAGCCTCGTGGGAATGACTCGAGGGAAAACCATAGATCCTTTGATCCACGCGGCGGACTGCGTGACACTGCTGCTACCGCTCTGGAGGAAAGCGCAAGTGCATGCCCGCATTCGAGACGAGGACTGACTCCCCTGGGGAGACTCCAGAAGTACCCCAAGATCCATGTCAGCACTGGAGAGGAATCCTCAGGTTCCGGCCCCGACTCGACACAAGGTCTTAGGCCCCGGCATCGACGGGAGAGGAATCCCGAGAGGCCCCCGAGGAACTCGCATGGGGACTGGCCTTTCCTGAGGCCACCAGAGCGGGTCCCTGAGGTCCCCGTCGTAAGTCTAGAGCACCTGCCGCAACTCGAGAAAATCCAGGAGGTTTTGCCCTCCAGGCGAGATGAGGCCCATTTCCACTGAGGCTTCTCTAGGCTAATCACGTCTAACCACTGGAACTTCCAAAGGGTCCTTCACACCCTTGCTGCAACTCAAGAAGTTCCCCGACATACCCGTCTCCACTCGAGAGGTAGCACGTGGGTCCCGCACATATCCAGGGGAGCCCCGTTTCCGCCTCCTAGCTCGAGATGAGGGATCCTTTCCCTGTTTCGTATGGAAAGAATTCCCGTCGTTCTCGTCGCATCTCAAGAGGAGGCGCTCTCCACAGGAAAGGCGAGAGGAACTCCAAGGTCGTGACACCATTCCAAGAGTCCCCCAGATATGTCAGTCCATTCCAGAGGAACCTGTTTTCCCTGCACTGCCTTGACGTTCAAGCCGAGGATCGACTCCCACCACGTGTGCACGTGGGTCAGCCCTGTGGGAAAGCCTCGTGGGAAAGCCTCGTGGGAAAGACTCGAGGGAAAACCATAGATCCTTTGATCCACGCGGCAGACTGCGTGACACTGCTGCTGCCGCTCTGGAGGAAAGCGTAAGTGCATGCCCGCATTCGAGACGAGGACTGACTCCCCTGGGGAGACTCCAGAAGTACCCCAAGATCCATGTCAGCACTGGAGAGGAATCCTCAGGTTCCGGCCCCGACTCCACACAAGGTCTTAGGCCCCGGCATCGACGAGAGAGGAATCCCGAGACGCCCCCGAGGAACTCGCATGGGGACTGGCCTTTCCTGAGGCCACCAGAGCGGGTCCCTGAGGTCCCCGTCGTAAGTCGAGAGCACCTGCCGCAACTCGAGAAAATCCAGGAGGTTTTGCCCTCCAGGCGAGATGAGGCCCATTTCCGCTGAGGCTTCTCGAGGCCAATCACATCTAACCACTGAATCTTCCAAAGGGTCCTTCACACCCTTGCTGCAACTCAAGAAGTTCCCCGACATACCCGTCTCCACTCGAGAGGAAGCACGTGGGTCCCGCACACATCCAGGGGAGCCCCGTTTCCGCCTCCAAGCTCGAGATGAGGGATCCTTTCCCTGTTTCGTAGGGAAAGAATTCCCGGCGTTCCCGTCGCATCTCAAGAGGAGGAGCTCTCCACCGGAAAGGCGAGAGGAACTCCAGGGTCGTGACACCATTCCAAGAGTCCCCCAGATGTGTCAGTCCATTCCAGAGGAACCTGTTTTCCCTGTACTGCCTTGACGTTCAAGACGAGGATCGACTCCCACCACGTGTGCACGTGGGACAGCCCTGTGGGAAAGCCTCGTGGGAAAGCCTCGTGGGAAAGACTCGAGGGAAAACCATAGATCCTTTGATCCACGCGGCGGACTGCGTGACACTGCTGCTACAGCTCTGGAGGAAAGCGCAAGTGCATGCCCGCATTCGAGACGAGGACTGACTCCCCTGGGGAGACTCCAGAAGTACCCCAAGATCCATGTCAGCACTGGAGAGGAATCCTCAGGTTCCGGCCCCGACTCCACACAAGGTCTTAGGCCCCGCCATCGACGGGAGAGGAATCCCGAGAGGCCCCCGAGGAACTCGCATGGGGACTGGCCTTTCCTGAGGCCACCAGAGCGGGTCCCTGAGGTCCCCGTCGTAAGTCGAGAGCACCTGCCGCAACTCGAGAAAATCCAGGAGGTTTTGCCCTCCAGGCGAGATGAGGCCCATTTCCGCTGAGGCTTCTCGAGGCCAATCACATCTAACCACTGGAACTTCCAAAGGGTCCTTCACACCCTTGCTGCAACTCAAGAAGTTCCCCGACATACCCGTCTCCACTCGAGAGGAAGCACGTGGTGTCCCGCACACATCCAGGGGAGCCCCGTTTCGCCTCCTAGCTCGAGATGAGGGATCCTTTCCCTGTTTCGTAGGGAAAGAATTCCCGGCGTTTCCGTCGCATCTCAAGAGGAGGCGCTCTCCACAGGAAAGGCCAGAGGAACTCCAGGGTCGTGCCACCATTCCAAGAGTCCCCCAGATGTGTCAGTCCATTCCAGAGGAACCTGTTTTCCCTGCACTGCCTTGACGTTCAAGCCGAGGATCGACTCCCACCACGTGTGCACGTGGGACAGCCCTGTGGGAAAGCCTCGTGGGAAAGCCTCGTGGGAAAGACTCGAGGGAAAACCATAGATCCTTTGATCCACGCGGCGGACTGCGTGACACTGCTGCTACCGCTCTGGAGGAAAGCGCAAGTGCATGCCCGCATTCGAGACGAGGACTGACTCCCCTGGGGAGACTCCAGAAGTACCCCAAGATCCATGTCAGCACTGGAGAGGAATCCTCAGGTTCCGGCCCCGACTCCACACAAGGTCTTAGGCCCTAGCATCGACGGGAGAGGAATCCCGAGAGGCCCCCGAGGAACTCGCATGGGGACTGGCCTTTCCTGAGGCCACCAGAGCGGTTCCCTGAGGTCCCCGTCGTAAGTCGAGAGCACCTGCCGCAACTCGAGAAAATCCAGGAGGTTTTGCCCTCCAGGCGAGATGAGGCCCATTTCCACTGAGGCTTCTAAAGGCCAATCACATCTAACCACTGGAACTTCCAAAGGGACCTTCACACCATTGCTGCAACTCAAGAAGTTCCCCGACATACCCGTCTCCACTCGAGAGGAAGCACGTGGGGTCCCGCACACATCCAGGGGAGCCCCGTTTCCGCCTCCTAGCTCGAGATGAGGGATCCTTTCCCTGTTTCGTAGGGAAAGAATTCCCGGCGTTCCCGTCGCATCTCAAGAGGAGGCGCTCTCCACAGGAAAGGCGAGAGGAACTCCAGGGTCATGCCACCATTCCAAGAGTCCCCCAGATGTGTCAGTCCATTCCAGAGGAACCTGTTTTCCCTGCACTGCCTTGACGTTCAAGCCGAGGATCGACTCCCACCACGTGTGCACGTGGGACAGCCCTGTGGGAAAGCCTCGTGGGAAAGCCTCGTGGGAAAGACTCGAGGGAAACCATAGATCCTTTGATCCACGCGGCGGACTGCGTGACACTGCTGCTACCGCTCTGGAGGAAAGCGCAAGTGCATGCCCGCATTCGAGACGAGGACTGACTCCCTTGGGGAGACTCCAGAAGTACCCCAAGATCCATGTCAGCACTGGAGAGGAATCCTCAGGTTCCGGCCCCGACTCCACACAAGGTCTAAGACCCCGGCATCGACGGGAGAGGAATCCCGAGAGGCCCCCGAGGAACTCGCATCAGGACTGGCCTTTCCTGAGGCCACCAGAGCGGGTCCCTGAGGTCCCCGTCGTAAGTCGAGAGCACCTGCCGCAACTCGAGAAAATCCAGGAGGTTTTGCCCTCCAGGCGAGATGAGGCCATTTTCCGCTGAGGCTTCTCGAGGCCAATCACATCGAACCACTGGAACTTCCCAAGGGTCCTTCACACCCTTGCTGCAACTCAAGAAGTTCCCCGACATACCCGTCTCCACTCGAGAGGAAGCACGTGGTGTCCCGCACACATCCAGGGGAGCCCCGTTTCCGCCTCCAAGCTCGAGATGAGGGATCCTTTCCCTGTTTCGTAGGGAAAGAATTCCCGGCGTTCCCGTCGCATCTCAAGAGGAGGCACTCTCCACAGGAAAGGCGAGAGGAACTCCAGGGTCGTGCCACCATTCCAAGAGTCCCCCAGATGTGTCAGTCCATTCCAGAGGAACCTGTTTTCCCTGTACTGCCTTGACGTTCAAGACGAGGATCGACTCCCACCACGTGTGCACGTGGGACAGCCCTGTGGGAAAGCCTCGTGGGAAAGCCTCGTGGGAAAGACTCGAGGGAAAACCATAGATCCTTTGATCCACGCGGCGGACTGCGTGACACTGCTGCTACAGCTCTGGAGGAAAGCGCAAGTGCATGCCCGCATTCGAGACGAGGACTGACTCCCCTGGGGAGACTCCAGAAGTACCCCAAGATCCATGTCAGCACTGGAGAGGAATCCTCAGGTTCCGGCCCCGACTCCACACAAGGTCTTAGGCCCCGCCATCGACGGGAGAGGAATCCCGAGAGGCCCCCGAGGAACTCGCATGGGGACTGGCCTTTCCTGAGGCCACCAGAGCGGGTCCCTGAGGTCCCCGTCGTAAGTCGAGAGCACCTGCCGCAACTCGAGAAAATCCAGGAGGTTTTGCCCTCCAGGCGAGATGAGGCCCATTTCCGCTGAGGCTTCTCGAGGCCAATCACATCTAACCACTGGAACTTCCAAAGGGTCCTTCACACCCTTGCTGCAACTCAAGAAGTTCCCCGACATACCCGTCTCCACTCGAGAGGAAGCACGTGGTGTCCCGCACACATCCAGGGGAGCCCCGTTTCGCCTCCTAGCTCGAGATGAGGGATCCTTTCCCTGTTTCGTAGGGAAAGAATTCCCGGCGTTTCCGTCGCATCTCAAGAGGAGGCGCTCTCCACAGGAAAGGCCAGAGGAACTCCAGGGTCGTGCCACCATTCCAAGAGTCCCCCAGATGTGTCAGTCCATTCCAGAGGAACCTGTTTTCCCTGCACTGCCTTGACGTTCAAGCCGAGGATCGACTCCCACCACGTGTGCACGTGGGACAGCCCTGTGGGAAAGCCTCGTGGGAAAGCCTCGTGGGAAAGACTCGAGGGAAAACCATAGATCCTTTGATCCACGCGGCGGACTGCGTGACACTGCTGCTACCGCTCTGGAGGAAAGCGCAAGTGCATGCCCGCATTCGAGACGAGGACTGACTCCCCTGGGGAGACTCCAGAAGTACCCCAAGATCCATGTCAGCACTGGAGAGGAATCCTCAGGTTCCGGCCCCGACTCCACACAAGGTCTTAGGCCCTAGCATCGACGGGAGAGGAATCCCGAGAGGCCCCCGAGGAACTCGCATGGGGACTGGCCTTTCCTGAGGCCACCAGAGCGGGTCCCTGAGGTCCCCGTCGTAAGTCGAGAGCACCTGCCGCAACTCGAGAAAATCCAGGAGGTTTTGCCCTCCAGGCGAGATGAGGCCCATTTCCACTGAGGCTTCTAGAGGCCAATCACATCTAACCACTGGAACTTCCAAAGGGACCTTCACACCATTGCTGCAACTCAAGAAGTTCCCCGACATACCCGTCTCCACTCGAGAGGAAGCACGTGGGGTCCCGCACACATCCAGGGGAGCCCCGTTTCCGCCTCCTAGCTCGAGATGAGGGATCCTTTCCCTGTTTCGTAGGGAAAGAATTCCCGGCGTTCCCGTCGCATCTCAAGAGGAGGCGCTCTCCACAGGAAAGGCGAGAGGAACTCCAGGGTCATGCCACCATTCCAAGAGTCCCCCAGATGTGTCAGTCCATTCCAGAGGAACCTGTTTTCCCTGCACTGCCTTGACGTTCAAGCCGAGGATCGACTCCCACCACGTGTGCACGTGGGACAGCCCTGTGGGAAAGCCTCGTGGGAAAGCCTCGTGGGAAAGACTCGAGGGAAAACCATAGATCCTTTGATCCACGCGGCGGACTGCGTGACACTGCTGCTACCGCTCTGGAGGAAAGCGCAAGTGCATGCCCGCATTCGAGACGAGGACTGACTCCCTTGGGGAGACTCCAGAAGTACCCCAAGATCCATGTCAGCACTGGAGAGGAATCCTCAGGTTCCGGCCCCGACTCCACACAAGGTCTAAGACCCCGGCATCGACGGGAGAGGAATCCCGAGAGGCCCCCGAGGAACTCGCATCAGGACTGGCCTTTCCTGAGGCCACCAGAGCGGGTCCCTGAGGTCCCCGTCGTAAGTCGAGAGCACCTGCCGCAACTCGAGAAAATCCAGGAGGTTTTGCCCTCCAGGCGAGATGAGGCCATTTTCCGCTGAGGCTTCTCGAGGCCAATCACATCGAACCACTGGAACTTCCCAAGGGTCCTTCACACCCTTGCTGCAACTCAAGAAGTTCCCCGACATACTCGTCTCCACTCGAGAGGAAGCACGTGGGGTCCCGCACACATCCAGGGGAGCCCCGTTTCCGCCTCCTAGCTCGAGATGAGGGATCCTTTCCCTGTTTCGTAGGGAAAGAATTCCCGGCGTTCCCGTCGCATCTCAAGAGGAGGCGCTCTCCACAGGAAAGGCGAGAGGAACTCCAGGGTCATGCCACCATTCCAAGAGTCCCCCAGATGTGTCAGTCCATTCCAGAGGAACCTGTTTTCCCTGCACTGCCTTGACGTTCAAGCCGAGGATCGACTCCCACCACGTGTGCACGTGGGACAGCCCAGTGGGAAAGCCTCGTGGGAAAGCCTCGTGGGAAAGACTCGCGGGAAAACCATAGATCCTTTGATCCACGCGGCGGACTGCGTGACACTGCTGCTACCGCTCTGGAGGAAAGCGCAAGTGCATGCCCGCATTCGAGACGAGGACTGACTCCCCTGGGGAGACTCCAGAAGTACCCCAAGATCCATGTCAGCACTGGAGAGGAATCCTCAGGTTCCGGCCCCGACTCCACACAAGGTCTTAGGCCCCGGTATCGACGGGAGAGGAATCCCGAGAGGCCCCCGAGGAACTCGCATGGGGACTGGCCTTTCCTGAGGCCACCAGAGCGGGTCCCTGAGGTCCCCGTCGTAAGTCGAGAGCACCTGCCGCAACTCGAGAAAATCCAGGAGGTTTTGCCCTCCAGGCGAGATGAGGCCCATTTCCGCTGAGGCTTCTCGAGGCCAATCACATCTAACCACTGGAACTTCCAAAGGGTCCTTCACACCCTTGCTGCAACTCAAGAAGTTCCCCGACATACCCGTCTCCACTCGAGAGGAAGCACGTGGTGTCCCGCACACATCCAGGGGAGCCCCGTTTCGCCTCCTAGCTCGAGATGAGGGATCCTTTCCCTGTTTCGTAGGGAAAGAATTCCCGGCGTTCCCGTCGCATCTCAAGAGGAGGCGCTCTCCACAGGAAAGGCCAGAGGAACTCCAGGGTCGTGCCACCATTCCAAGAGTCCCCCAGATGTGTCAGTCCATTCCAGAGGAACCTGTTTTCCCTGCACTGCCTTGACGTTCAAGCCGAGGATCGACTCCCACCACGTGTGCACGTGGGACAGCCCTGTGGGAAAGCCTCGTGGGAAAGCCTCGTGGGAAAGACTCGCGGGAAAACCATAGATCCTTTGATCCACGCGGCGGACTGCGTGACACTGCTGCTACCGCTCTGGAGGAAAGCGCAAGTGCATGCCCGCATTCGAGACGAGGACTGACTCCCCTGGGGAGACTCCAGAAGTACCCCAAGATCCATGTCAGCACTGGAGAGGAATCCTCAGGTTCCGGCCCCGACTCCACACAAGGTCTTAGGCCCCGGTATCGACGGGAGAGGAATCCCGAGAGGCCCCGAGGAACTCGCATGGGGACTGGCCTTTCCTGAGGCCACCAGAGCGGGTCCCTGAGGTCCCCGTCGTAAGTCGAGAGCACCTGCCGCAACTCGAGAAAATCCAGGAGGTTTTGCCCTCCAGGCGAGATGAGGCCCATTTCCGCTGAGGCTTCTCGAGGCCAATCACATCTAACCACTGGAACTTCCAAAGGGTCCTTCACACCCTTGCTGCAACTCAAGAAGTTCCCCGACATACCCGTCTCCACTCGAGAGGAAGCACGTGGTGTCCCGCACACATCCAGGGGAGCCCCGTTTCGCCTCCTAGCTCGAGATGAGGGATCCTTTCCCTGTTTCGTAGGGAAAGAATTCCCGGCGTTCCCGTCGCATCTCAAGAGGAGGCGCTCTCCACAGGAAAGGCCAGAGGAACTCCAGGGTCGTGCCACCATTCCAAGAGTCCCCCAGATGTGTCAGTCCATTCCAGAGGAACCTGTTTTCCCTGCACTGCCTTGACGTTCAAGCCGAGGATCGACTCCCACCACGTGTGCACGTGGGACAGCCCTGTGGGAAAGCCTCGTGGGAAAGCCTCGTGGGAAAGACTCGAGGGAAAACCATAGATCCTTTGATCCACGCGGCGGACTGCGTGACACTGCTGCTACCGCTCTGGAGGAAAGCGCAAGTGCATGCCCGCATTCGAGACGAGGACTGACTCCCCTGGGGAGACTCCAGAAGTACCCCAAGATCCATGTCAGCACTGGAGAGGAATCCTCAGGTTCCGGCCCCGACTCCACACAAGGTCTTAGGCCCTAGCATCGACGGGAGAGGAATCCCGAGAGGCCCCCGAGGAACTCGCATGGGGACTGGCCTTTCCTGAGGCCACCAGAGCGGTTCCCTGAGGTCCCCTTCGTAAGTCGAGAGCACCTGCCGCAACTCGAGAAAATCCAGGAGGTTTTGCCCTCCAGGCGAGATGAGGCCCATTTCCACTGAGGCTTCTAGAGGCCAATCACATCTAACCACTGGAACTTCCAAAGGGACCTTCACACCATTGCTGCAACTCAAGAAGTTCCCCGACATACCCGTCTCCACTCGAGAGGAAGCACGTGGGGTCCCGCACACATCCAGGGGAGCCCCGTTTCCGCCTCCTAGCTCGAGATGAGGGATCCTTTCCCTGTTTCGTAGGGAAAGAATTCCCGGCGTTCCCGTCGCATCTCAAGAGGAGGCGCTCTCCACAGGAAAGGCGAGAGGAACTCCAGGGTCATGCCACCATTCCAAGAGTCCCCCAGATGTGTCAGTCCATTCCAGAGGAACCTGTTTTCCCTGCACTGCCTTGACGTTCAAGCCGAGGATCGACTCCCACCACGTGTGCACGTGGGACAGCCCTGTGGGAAAGCCTCGTGGGAAAGCCTCGTGGGAAAGACTCGAGGGAAAACCATAGATCCTTTGATCCACGCGGCGGACTGCGTGACACTGCTGCTACCGCTCTGGAGGAAAGCGCAAGTGCATGCCCGCATTCGAGACGAGGACTGACTCCCTTGGGGAGACTCCAGAAGTACCCCAAGATCCATGTCAGCACTGGAGAGGAATCCTCAGGTTCCGGCCCCGACTCCACACAAGGTCTAAGACCCCGGCATCGACGGGAGAGGAATCCCGAGAGGCCCCCGAGGAACTCGCATCAGCACTGGCCTTTCCTGAGGCCACCAGAGCGGGTCCCTGAGGTCCCCGTCGTAAGTCGAGAGCACCTGCCGCAACTCGAGAAAATCCAGGAGGTTTTGCCCTCCAGGCGAGATGAGGCCATTTTCCGCTGAGGCTTCTCGAGGCCAATCACATCGAACCACTGGAACTTCCCAAGGGTCCTTCACACCCTTGCTGCAACTCAAGAAGTTCCCCGACATACCCGTCTCCACTCGAGAGGAAGCACGTGGGGTCCCGCACACATCCAGGGGAGCCCCGTTTCCGCCTCCTAGCTCGAGATGAGGGATCCTTTCCCTGTTTCGTAGGGAAAGAATTCCCGGCGTTCCCGTCGCATCTCAAGAGGAGGCGCTCTCCACAGGAAAGGCGAGAGGAACTCCAGGGTCATGCCACCATTCCAAGAGTCCCCCAGATGTGTCAGTCCATTCCAGAGGAACCTGTTTTCCCTGCACTGCCTTGACGTTCAAGCCGAGGATCGACTCCCACCACGTGTGCACGTGGGACAGCCCTGTGGGAAAGCCTCGTGGGAAAGCCTCGTGGGAAAGACTCGAGGGAAAACCATAGATCCTTTGATCCACGCGGCGGACTGCGTGACACTGCTGCTACCGCTCTGGAGGAAAGCGCAAGTGCATGCCCGCATTCGAGACGAGGACTGACTCCCCTGGGGAGACTCCAGAAGTACCCCAAGATCCATGTCAGCACTGGAGAGGAATCCTCAGGTTCCGGCCCCGACTCCACACAAGGTCTTAGGCCCCGGCATCGACGGGAGAGGAATCCCGAGAGGCCCCCGAGGAACTCGCATGGGGACGGGCCTTTCCTGAGGCCACCAGAGCGGGTCCCTGAGGTCCCCGTAGTAAGTCTAGAGCACCTGCCGCAACTCGAGAAAATCCAGGAGGTTTTGCCCTCCAGGCAAGATGAGGCCCATTTCCGCTGAGGCTTCTCGAGGCCAATCACGTCTAACCACTGGAACTTCCAAGGGTCCTTCACACCCTTGCTGCAACTCAAGAAGTGCCCCGACATACCCGTCTCCACTCGAGAGGAAGCATATGGTGTCCCGCACACATTAATGGGAGCCCCGTTTCCGCCTCCTAGCTCGAGATGAGGGATCCTTTCCTTGTTTCGTAGGGAAAGAATTCCCGGCGTTCCCGTCGCATCTCAAGAGGAGGCGCTCTCCACAGGAAAGACGAGAGGAACTCCAGGGTTGGGCCACAATTCCAAGAGTCCCCCAGATGTGTCAGTCCATTCCAGAGGAACCTGTTTTCCCTGCACTGCCTTGACGTTCAAGCCGAGGATCGACTCCCACCACGTGTGCACGTGGGACAGCCCTGTGGGAAAGCCTCGTGGGAAAGCCTCGTGGGAAAGACTCGAGGGAAAACCATAGATCCTTTGATCCACGCGGCGGACTGCGTGACACTGCTGCTACTTCTATGGAGGAAAGCGCAAGTGCATGCCCGCATTCGAGACGAGGACTGACTCCCCTGAGGAGACTCCAGAAGTACCCCAAGATCCATGTCAGCACTGGACAGGAATCCTCAGGTTCCGGCCCCGACTTCACACAAGGTCTTAGGCCCCGGCATCGACGGGAGAGGAATCCCGAGACGCCCCCGAGGAACTCGCATGGGGACTGGCCTTTCCTGAGGCCACCAGAGCGGTTCCCTGTGGTCCCCGTCGTAAGTCGAGAGCACCTGCCGCAACTCGTGAAAATCCAGGAGGTTTTGCCCTCCAGGCGAGATGAGGCCCATTTCCGCAGAGGCTTCTCGAGGCCAATCACGTCTAACCACTGGAACTTCCAAAGGGTCCTTCACACCCTTGCTGCAACTCAAGAAGTTCCCCGACATACCCGTCTCCACTCGAGAGGAAGCACGTGGTGTCCCGCACACATCCAGGGGAGCACCGTTTCCGCCTCCTAGCTCGAGATGAGGGATCCTTTCCCTGTTTCGTAGGGAAAGAATTCCCGGCGTTCCCGTCGCATCTCAAGAGGAGGCGCTCTACACAGGAAAGGCGAGAGGAACTCCAGGGTCGTGACACCATTCCAAGAGTCCCCCAGATGTGTCAGTCCATTCCAGAGGAACCTGTTTTCCCTGCACTGCCTTGACGTTCAAGCCGAGGATCGACTCCCACCACGTGTGTACGTGGGACAGCCCTGTGGGAAAGCCTCGTGGGAAAGCCTCGTGGGAAAGACTCGAGGGAAAACCATAGATCCTTTGATCCACGAGGCGGACTGCGTGACACTGCTGCTACCGCTCTGGAGGAAAGCGCAAGTGCATGCCCGCATTCGAGACGAGGACTGACTCCCCTGGGGAGACTCCAGAAGTACTCCAAGATCCATGTCAGCACTGGAGAGCAATCCTCAGGTTCCGGCCCCGACTCCACACAAGGTCTTAGGCCCCGGCATCCACGGGAGAGGAATCCCGAGAGGCCGCCGAGGAACTCGCATTGGGACTGGCCTTTCCTGAGGCCACCAGAGCGGTTCCCTGAGGTCCCCGTCGTAAGTCGAGAGCACCTGCCGCAACTCGAGAAAATCCAGGAGGTTTTGCCCTCCAGGCGAGATGAGGCCATTTCCGCTGGGGCATCTCGAGGCCAATCACATCTAACCAGTGGAACTTCCAAAGGGTCCTTCACACCCGTGCTGCAACTCAAGAAGTTGCCCGACATACCCGTCTCCACTCGAGAGGAAGCACGTGGTGTCCCGCACACATCCAGGGGAGCCCCGTTTCCGCCTCCTAGCTCGAGATGAGGGATCCTTTCCCTGTTTCGTAGGGAAAGAATTCCCGGCGTTCCCGTCGCATCTCAAGAGGAGGCGCTCTCCACAGAAAAGGCGAGAAGAACTCCAGGGTCGTGCCACCATTCCAAGAGTCCCCCATATGTGTCAGTCCATTCCAGAGGAACCTGTTTTCCCTGCACTGCCTTGACGTTCAAGCCGAGGATCGACTCCCACCACGTGTGCACGTGGGACAGCCCTGTGGGAAAGCCTCGTGGGAAAGCCTCGTGGGAAAGACTCGAGGGAAAACCATAGATCCTTTGATCCACGCGGCGGACTGCGTGACACTGCTGCTACCGCTCTGGAGGAAAGCGCAAGTGCATGCCCGCATTCGAGACGAGGACTGACTCCCCTGGGGAGACTCCAGAAGTACCCCAAGATCCATGTCAGCACTGGAGAGGAATCCTCAGGTTCCGGCCCCGACTCCACACAAGGTCTTAGGCCCCGGCATCGACGGGAGAGGAATCCCGAGAGGCGCCCGAGGAACTCGCATGGGGACTGGCCTTTCCTGAGGCCACCAGAGCGGGTCCCTGAGGTCCCCGTCGTAAGTCGAGAGCACCTGCCGCAACTCGAGAAAATCCAGGAGGTTTTGCCCTCCAGGCGAGATGAGGCCCATTTCCGCTGAGGCTTCTCGAGGCTAATCACCTCTAACCACTGGAACTTCCAAAGGGATCTTCACACCCTTGCTGCAACTCAAGAAGTTCCCCGACATACCCGTCTCCACTCGAGAGGAAGCACGTGGGTCCCGAACATATCCAGGGGAGCCCCGTTTCCGCCTCCTAGCTCGAGATGAGGGATCCTTTCCCTATTTCATAGGGAAAGAATTCCCGGCGTTCCCGTCGCATCTCAAGAGGAGGCACTCTCCACAGGAAAGGCGAGAGGAACTCCAGGGTCGTGCCACCATTCCAAGAGTCCCCAAGATGTGTCAGTCCATTCCAGAGGAACCTGTTTTCCCTGCACTGCCTTGACGTTCAAGCCGAGGATCGACTCCCACCACGTGTGCACGTGGGACAGCCCTGTGGGAAAGCCTCGTGGGAAAGCCTCGTGGGAAAGACTCGAGGGAAAACCATAGATCCTTTGATCCACGCGGCGGACTGCGTGACACTGCTGCTACCGCTCTGGAGGAAAGCGCAAGTGCATGCCCGCATTCGAGACGAGGACTGACTCCCCTGGGGAGACTCCAGAAGTACCCCAAGATCCATGTCAGCACTGGAGAGGAATCCTCAGGTTCCGGCCCCGACTCGACACAAGGTCTTAGGCCCCGGCATCGACGGGAGAGGAATCCCGAGAGGCCCCCGAGGAACTCGCATGGGGACTGGCCTTTCCTGAGGCCACCAGAGCGGGTCCCTGAGGTCCCCGTCGTAAGTCTAGAGCACCTGCCGCAACTCGAGAAAATCCAGGAGGTTTTGCCCTCCAGGCGAGATGAGGCCCATTTTCACTGAGGCTTCTCTAGGCTAATCACGTCTAACCACTGGAACTTCCAAAGGGTCCTTCACACCCTTGCTGCAACTCAAGAAGTTCCCCGACATACCCGTCTCCACTCGAGAGGTAGCACGTGGGTCCCGCACATATCCAGGGGAGCCCCGTTTCCGCCTCCTAGCTCGAGATGAGGGATCCTTTCCCTGTTTCGTATGGAAAGAATTCCCGTCGTTCTCGTCGCATCTCAAGAGGAGGCGCTCTCCACAGGAAAGGCGAGAGGAACTCCAAGGTCGTGCCACCATTCCAAGAGTCCCCCAGATGTGTCAGTCCATTCCAGAGGAACCTGTTTTCCCTGCACTGCCTTGACGTTCAAGCCGAGGATCGACTCCCACCACGTGTGCACGTGGGTCAGCCCTGTGGGAAAGCCTCGTGGGAAAGCCTCGTGGGAAAGACTCGAGGGAAAACCATAGATCCTTTGATCCACGCGGCAGACTGCGTGACACTGCTGCTGCCGCTCTGGAGGAAAGCGTAAGTGCATGCCCGCATTCGAGACGAGGACTGACTCCCCTGGGGAGACTCCAGAAGTACCCCAAGATCCATGTCAGCACTGGAGAGGAATCCTCAGGTTCCGGCCCCGACTCCACACAAGGTCTTAGGCCCTGGCATCGACGAGAGAGGAATCCCGAGACGCCCCCGAGGAACTCGCATGGGGACTGGCCTTTCCTGAGGCCACCAGAGCGGGTCCCTGAGGTCCCCGTCGTAAGTCGAGAGCACCTGCCGCAACTCGAGAAAATCCAGGAGGTTTTGCCCTCCAGGCGAGATGAGGCCCATTTCCGCTGAGGCTTCTCGAGGCCAATCACATCTAACCACTGGAACTTCCAAAGGGTCCTTCACACCCTTGCTGCAACTCAAGAAGTTCCCCGACATACCCGTCTCCACTCGAGAGGAAGCACGTGGTGTCCCGCACACATCCAGGGGAGCCCCGTTTCGCCTCCTAGCTCGAGATGAGGGATCCTTTCCCTGTTTCGTAGGGAAAGAATTCCCGGCGTTCCCGTCGCATCTCAAGAGGAGGCGCTCTCCACAGGAAAGGCCAGAGGAACTCCAAGGTCGTGCCACCATTCCAAGAGTCCCCCAGATGTGTCAGTCCATTCCAGCGGAACCTGTTTTCCCTGCACTGCCTTGACGTTCAAGCCGAGGATCGACTCCCACCACGTGTGCACGTGGGACAGCCCTGTGGGAAAGCCTCGTGGGAAAGCCTCGTGGGAAAGACTCGAGGGAAAACCATAGATCCTTTGATCCACGCGGCGGACTGCGTGACACTGCTGCTACCGCTCTGGAGGAAAGCGCAAGTGCATGCCCGCATTCGAGACGAGGACTGACTCCCTTGGGGAGACTCCAGAAGTACCCCAAGATCCATGTCAGCACTGGAGAGGAATCCTCAGGTTCCGGCCCCGACTCCACACAAGGTCTAAGACCCCGGCATCGACGGGAGAGGAATCCCGAGAGGCCCCCGAGGAACTCGCATCAGGACTGGCCTTTCCTGAGGCCACCAGAGCGGGTCCCTGAGGTCCCCGTCGTAAGTCGAGAGCACCTGCCGCAACTCGAGAAAATCCAGGAGGTTTTGCCCTCCAGGCGAGATGAGGCCATTTTCCGCTGAGGCTTCTCGAGGCCAATCACATCGAACCACTGGAACTTCCAAAGGGTCCTTCACACCCTTGCTGCAACTCAAGAAGTTCCCCGACATACCCGTCTCCACTCGAGAGGAAGCACGTGGGGTCCCGCACACATCCAGGGGAGCCCCGTTTCCGCCTCCTAGCTCGAGATGAGGGATCCTTTCCCTGTTTCGTAGGGAAAGAATTCCCGGCGTTCCCGTCGCATCTCAAGAGGAGGCGCTCTCCACAGGAAAGGCGAGAGGAACTCCAGGGTCATGCCACCATTCCAAGAGTCCCCCAGATGTGTCAGTCCATTCCAGAGGAACCTGTTTTCCCTGCACTGCCTTGACGTTCAAGCCGAGGATCGACTCCCACCACGTGTGCACGTGGGACAGCCCTGTGGGAAAGCCTCGTGGGAAAGCCTCGTGGGAAAGACTCGAGGGAAAACCATAGATCCTTTGATCCACGCGGCGGACTGCGTGACACTGCTGCTACCGCTCTGGAGGAAAGCGCAAGTGCATGCCCGCATTCGAGACGAGGACTGACTCCCTTGGGGAGACTCCAGAAGTACCCCAAGATCCATGTCAGCACTGGAGAGGAATCCTCAGGTTCCGGCCCCGACTCCACACAAGGTCTAAGACCCCGGCATCGACGGGAGAGGAATCCCGAGAGGCCCCCGAGGAACTCGCATCAGGACTGGCCTTTCCTGAGGCCACCAGAGCGGGTCCCTGAGGTCCCCGTCGTAAGTCGAGAGCACCTGCCGCAACTCGAGAAAATCCACGAGGTTTTGCCCTCCAGGCGAGATGAGGCCATTTTCCGCTGAGGCTTCTCGAGGCCAATCACATCTAACCACTGGAACTTCCAAAGGGTCCTTCACACACTTGCTGCAACTCAAGAAGTTCCCCGACATACCCGTCTCCACTCGAGAGGAAGCACGTGGGGTCCCGCACACATCCAGGGGAGCCCCGTTTCCGCCTCCTAGCTCGAGATGAGGGATCCTTTCCCTGTTTAGTAGGGAAAGAATTCCCGGCGTTCCCGTCGCATCTCAAGAGGAGGCGCTCTCCACAGGAAAGGCGAGAGGAACTCCAGGGTCATGCCACCATTCCAAGAGTCCCCCAGATGTGTCAGTCCATTCCAGAGGAACCTGTTTTCCCTGCACTGCCTTGACGTTCAAGCCGAGGATCGACTCCCACCACGTGTGCACGTGGGACAGCCCTGTGGGAAAGCCTCGTGGGAAAGCCTCGTGGGAAAGACTCGAGGGAAAACCATAGATCCTTTGATCCACGCGGCGGACTGCATGACAATGCTGCTACCGCTCTGGAGGAAAGCGCAAGTGCATGCCCGCATTCGAGACGAGGACTGACTCCCCTGGGGAGACTCCAGAAGTACCCCAAGATCCATGTCAGCACTGGAGAGGAATCCTCAGGTTCCGGCCCCGACTCCACACAAGGTCTTATGCCCTGGCATCGACGGGAGAGGAATCCCGAGAGGCCCCCGAGGAACTCGCATGGGGACTGGCCTTTCCTGAGGCCACCAGAGCGGGTCCCTGAGGTCCCCGTCGTAAGTCGAGAGCACCTGCCGCAACTCGAGAAAATCCAGGAGGTTTTGCCCTCCAGGCGAGATGAGGCCCATTTCCACTGAGGCTTCTAGAGGCCAATCACATCTAACCACTGGAACTTCCAAAGGGTCCTTCACACCCTTGCTGCAACTCAAGAAGTTCCCCGACATACCCGTCTCCACTCGAGAGGAAGCACGTGGGGTCCCGCACACATCCAGGGGAGCCCCGTTTCCGCCTCCTAGCTCGAGATGAGGGATCCTTTCCCTGTTTCGTAGGGAAAGAATTCCCGGCGTTCCCGTCGCATCTCAAGAGGAGGCGCTCTCCACAGGAAAGGCGAGAGGAACTCCAGGGTCATGCCACCATTCCAAGAGTCCCCCAGATGTGTCAGTCCATTCCAGAGGAACCTGTTTTCCCTGCACTGCCTTGACGTTCAAGCCGAGGATCGACTCCCACCACGTGTGCACGTGGGACAGCCCTGTGGGAAAGCCTCGTGGGAAAGCCTCGTGGGAAAGACTCGAGGGAAAACCATAGATCCTTTGATCCACGCGGCGGACTGCGTGACACTGCTGCTACCGCTCTGGAGGAAAGCGCAAGTGCATGCCCGCATTCGAGACGAGGACTGACTCCCTTGGGGAGACTCCAGAAGTACCCCAAGATCCATGTCAGCACTGGAGAGGAATCCTCAGGTTCCGGCCCCGACTCCACACAAGGTCTAAGACCCCGGCATCGACGGGAGAGGAATCCCGAGAGGCCCCCGAGGAACTCGCATCAGGACTGGCCTTTCCTGAGGCCACCAGAGCGGGTCCCTGAGGTCCCCGTCGTAAGTCGAGAGCACCTGCCGCAACTCGAGAAAATCCAGGAGGTTTTGCCCTCCAGGCGAGATGAGGCCATTTTCCGCTGAGGCTTCTCGAGGCCAATCACATCGAACCACTGGAACTTCCAAAGGGTCCTTCACACCCTTGCTGCAACTCAAGAAGTTCCCCGACATACCCGTCTCCACTCGAGAGGAAGCACGTGGGGTCCCGCACACATCCAGGGGAGCCCCGTTTCCGCCTCCTAGCTCGAGATGAGGGATCCTTTCCCTGTTTCGTAGGGAAAGAATTCCCGGCGTTCCCGTCGCATCTCAAGAGGAGGCGCTCTCCACAGGAAAGGCGAGAGGAACTCCAGGGTCATGCCACCATTCCAAGAGTCCCCCAGATGTGTCAGTCCATTCCAGAGGAACCTGTTTTCCCTGCACTGCCTTGACGTTCAAGCCGAGGATCGACTCCCACCACGTGTGCACGTGGGACAGCCTTGTGGGAAAGCCTCGTGGGAAAGCCTCGTGGGAAAGACTCGAGGGAAAACCATAGATCCTTTGATCCACGCGGCGGACTGCGTGACACTGCTGCTACCGCTCTGGAGGAAAGCGCAAGTGCATGCCCGCATTCGAGACGAGGACTGACTCCCTTGGGGAGACTCCAGAAGTACCCCAAGATCCATGTCAGCACTGGAGAGGAATCCTCAGGTTCCTGCCCCGACTCCACACAAGGTCTAAGACCCCGGCATCGACGGGAGAGGAATCCCGAGAGGCCCCCGAGGAACTCGCATCAGGACTGGCCTTTCCTGAGGCCACCAGAGCGGGTCCCTGAGGTCCCCGTCGTAAGTCGAGAGCACCTGCCGCAACTCGAGAAAATCCACGAGGTTTTGCCCTCCAGGCGAGATGAGGCCATTTTCCGCTGAGGCTTCTCGAGGCCAATCACATCTAACCACTGGAACTTCCAAAGGGTCCTTCACACCCTTGCTGCAACTCAAGAAGTTCCCCGACATACCCGTCTCCACTCGAGAGGAAGCACGTGGGGTCCCGCACACATCCAGGGGAGCCCCGTCTCCGCCTCCTAGCTCGAGATGAGGAATCCTTTCCCTGTTTCGTAGGGAAAGAATTCCCGGCGTTCCCGTCGCATCTCAAGAGGAGGCGCTCTCCACAGGAAAGGCGAGAGGAACTCCAGGGTCATGCCACCATTCCAAGAGTCCCCCAGATGTGTCAGTCCATTCCAGAGGAACCTGTTTTCCCTGCACTGCCTTGACGTTCAAGCCGAGGATCGACTCCCACCACGTGTGCACGTGGGACAGCCCTGTGGGAAAGCCTCGTGGGAAAGCCTCGTGGGAAAGACTCGAGGGAAAACCATAGATCCTTTGATCCACGCGGCGGACTGCGTGACAATGCTGCTACCGCTCTGGGGAAAGCGCAAGTGCATGCCCGCATTCGAGACGAGGACTGACTCCCCTGGGGAGACTCCAGAAGTACCCCAAGATCCATGTCAGCACTGGAGAGGAATCCTCAGGTTCCGGCCCCGACTCCACACAAGGTCTTATGCCCTGGCATCGACGGGAGAGGAATCCCGAGAGGCCCCCGAGGAACTCGCATGGGGACTGGCCTTTCCTGAGGCCACCAGAGCGGGTCCCTGAGGTCCCCGTCGTAAGTCGAGAGCACCTGCCGCAACTCGAGAAAATCCAGGAGGTTTTGCCCTCCAGGCGAGATGAGGCCCATTTCCACTGAGGCTTCTAGAGGCCAATCACATCTAACCACTGGAACTTCCAAAGGGTCCTTCACACCCTTGCTGCAACTCAAGAAGTTCCCCGACATACCCGTCTCCACTCGAGAGGAAGCACGTGGGGTCCCGCACACATCCAGGGGAGCCCCGTTTCCGCCTCCTAGCTCGAGATGAGGGATCCTTTCCCTGTTTCGTAGGGAAAGAATTCCCGGCGTTCCCGTCGCATCTCAAGAGGAGGCGCTCTCCACAGGAAAGGCGAGAGGAACTCCAGGGTCATGCCACCATTCCAAGAGTCCCCCAGATGTGTCAGTCCATTCCAGAGGAACCTGTTTTCCCTGCACTGCCTTGACGTTCAAGCCGAGGATCGACTCCCACCACGTGTGCACGTGGGACAGCCCTGTGGGAAAGCCTCGTGGGAAAGCCTCGTGGGAAAGACTCGAGGGAAAACCATAGATCCTTTGATCCACGCGGCGGACTGCGTGACACTGCTGCTACCGCTCTGGAGGAAAGCGCAAGTGCATGCCCGCATTCGAGACGAGGACTGACTCCCTTGGGGAGACTCCAGAAGTACCCCAAGATCCATGTCAGCACTGGAGAGGAATCCTCAGGTTCCGGCCCCGACTCCACACAAGGTCTAAGACCCCGGCATCGACGGGAGAGGAATCCCGAGAGGCCCCCGAGGAACTCGCATCAGGACTGGCCTTTCCTGAGGCCACCAGAGCGGGTCCCTGAGGTCCCCGTCGTAAGTCGAGAGCACCTGCCGCAACTCGAGAAAATCCAGGAGGTTTTGCCCTCCAGGCGAGATGAGGCCATTTTCCGCTGAGGCTTCTCGAGGCCAATCACATCTAACCACTGGAACTTCCAAAGGGTCCTTCACACCCTTGCTGCAACTCAAGAAGTTCCCCGACATACCCGTCTCCACTCGAGAGGAAGCACGTGGGGTCCCGCACACATCCAGGGGAGCCCCGTTTCCGCCTCCTAGCTCGAGATGAGGGATCCATTCCCTGTTTCGTAGGGAAAGAATTCCCGGCGTTCCCGTCGCATCTCAAGAGGAGGCGCTCTCCACAGGAAAGGCGAGAGGAACTCCAGGGTCATGCCACCATTCCAAGAGTCCCCCAGAAGTGTCAGTCCATTCCAGAGGAACCTGTTGTCCCTGCACTGCCTTGACGTTCAAGCCGAGGATCGACTCCCACTACGTGTGCACGTGGGACAGCCCTGTGGGAAAGCCTCGTGGGAAAGCCTATCGGAAAAGACTCGAGGGAAAACCATAGATCCTTTGATCCACGCGCCGGACTGCGTGACACTGCTGCTACCGCTCTGGAGGAAATCGCAAGTGCATGCCCGCATTCGAGACGAGGACTGACACCCTGGGGAGACTCCAGAAGTACCCCAAGATCCATGTCAGCACTGGAGAGGAATCCTCAGGTTCCGGCCTCGACTCCACACAAGGTCTTAGGCCCCGGCATCGACGGGAGAGGAATCCCGAGAGGCCCCCGAGGAACTCGCATGGGGACTGGCCTTTCCTGAGGCCACCAGAGCGGGTCCCTGAGGTCCCCGTCGTAAGTCGAGAGCACCTGCCGCAACTCGAGAAAATCCAGGAGGTTCTGCCCTCCAGGCGAGATGAGGCCCATTTCCGCTGAGGCTTCTCGAGGCCAATTACATCTAACCACTGGAACTTCCAAAGGGTCCTTCACACCATTGCTGCAACTCAAGAAGTTCCCCGACATACCCGTCTCCACTCGAGAGGAAGCACGTGGGGTCCCGCACACATCCAGGGGAGCCCCGTTTCTGCCTCCTAGCTCGAGATGAGGGATCCTTTCCCAGTTTCGTAGAAAAAGAATTCCCGGCGTTCCCGTCGCATCTCAAGAGGAGGCGCTCTCCACAGGAAAGGCGAGAGGAACTCCAGGGTCGTGCCACCATTCCAAGAGTCCCCCAGATGTGTCAGTCCATTCCAGAGGAACCTGTTTTCCCTGCACTGCCTTGACGTTCAAGCCGAGGATCGACTCCCATCACGTGTGCACGTGGGACAGCCCTGTGGGAAAGCCTCGTGGGAAAGCCTCGTGGGAAAGACTCGAGGGAAAACCATAGATCCTTTGATCCACGCGGCGGACTGCGTGACACTGCTGCTACCGCTCTGGAGGAAAGCGCAAGTGCATGCCCGCATTCGAGACGAGGACTGACTCCCCTGGGGAGACTCCAGAAGTACCCCAAGATCCATGTCAGCACTGGAGAGGAATCCTCAGGTTCCGGCCCCGACTCCACACAAGGTCTTAGGCCCCGGCATCGACGGGAGAGGAATCCCGAGAGGCCCCCGAGGAACTCGCATGGGGACTGGCCTTTCCTGAGGCCACCAGAGCGGGTCCCTGAGGTCCCCGTCGTAAGTCGAGAGCACCTGCCGCAACTCGAGAAAATCCAGGAGGTTTTGCCCTCCAGGCGAGATGAGGCCCATTTCCGCTGAGGCTTCTCGAGGCTAATCACCTCTAACCACTGGAACTTCCAAAGGGTCCTTCACACCCTTGCTGCAACTCATGAAGTTCCCCGACATACCCGTCTCCACTCGAGAGGAAGCACGTGGGGTCCCGCACACATCCAGGGGAGCCCCGTTTCCGCCTCCTAGCTCGAGATGAGGGATCCATTCCCTGTTTCGTAGGGAAAGAATTCCCGGCGTTCCCGTCGCATCTCAAGAGGAGGCGCTCTCCACAGGAAAGGCGAGAGGAACTCCAGGGTCATGCCACCATTCCAAGAGTTCCCCAGATGTGTCAGTCCATTCCAGAGGAACCTGTTGTCCCTGCACTGCCTTGACGTTCAAGCCGAGGATCGACTCCCACCACGTGTGCACGTGGGACAGCCCTGTGGGAAAGCCTCGTGGGAAAGCCTATCGGAAAAGACTCGAGGGAAAACCATAGATCCTTTGATCCACGCGGCGGACTGCGTGACACTGCTGCTACCGCTCTGGAGGAAATCGCAAGTGCATGCCCGCATTCGAGACGAGGACTGACACCCTGGGGAGACTCCAGAAGTACCCCAAGATCCATGTCAGCACTGGAGAGGAATCCTCAGGTTCCGGCCTCGACTCCACACAAGGTCTTAGGCCCCGGCATCGACGGGAGAGGAATCCCGAGAGGCCCCCGCGGAACTCGCATGGGGACTGGCCTTTCCTGAGGCCACCAGAGCGGGTCCCTGAGGTCCCCGTCGTAAGTCGAGAGCACCTGCCGCAACTCGAGAAAATCCAGGAGGTTCTGCCCTCCAGGCGAGATGAGGCCCATTTCCGCTGAGGCTTCTCGAGGCCAATTACATCTAACCACTGGAACTTCCAAAGGGTCCTTCACACCATTGCTGCAACTCAAGAAGTTCCCCGACATACCCGTCTCCACTCGAGAGGAAGCACGTGGTGTCCCGCACACATCCAGGGGAGCCCCGTTTCGCCTCCTAGCTCGAGATGAGGGATCCTTTCCCTGTTTCGTAGGGAAAGAATTCCCGGCGTTCCCGTCGCATCTCAGGAGGAGGCGCTCTCCACAGGAAAGGCGAGAAGAACTCCAGGGTCGTGCCACCATTCCAAGAGGCCCCCAGATGTGTCAGTCCATTCCCGAGGAACCTGTTTTCCCTGCACTGCCTTGACGTTCAAGCCGAGGATCGACTCCCACCTCGTGTGCACGTGGGACAGCCCTGTGGGAAAGCCTCATGGGAAAGCCTCGTGGGAAAGACTCGAGGGAAAACCATAGATCCTTTGATCCACGCGGCGGACTGCGTGACACTGCTGCTACCGCTCTGGAGGAAAGCGCAAGTGCATGCCCGCATACGAGACGAGGACTGACTCCCCTGGGGAGACTCCAGAAGTACCCCAAGATCCATGTCAGCACTGGAGAGGAATCCTCAGGTTCCGGCCCCGACTCCACACAAGGTCTTAGGCCCTGGCATCGACGGGAGAGGAATCCCGAGAGGCCCCCGAGGAACTCGCATGGGGACTGGCCTTTCCTGAGGCCACCAGAGCGGGTCCCTGAGGTCCCCGTCGTAAGTCGAGAGAACCTGCCGCAACTCGAGAAAATCCAGGAGGTTTTGCCCTCCAGGCGAGATGAGGCCCATTTCCGCTGAGGCTTCTCGAGGCCAATCACATCTAACCACTGGAACTTCCAAAGGGTCCTTAACACCATTGCTGCCACTCAAGAAGTTCCCCGACATACCCGTCTCCACTCGAGAGGAAGCACGTGGGGTCCCTCACACATCCAGGGGAGCCCCGTTTCCGCCTCCTAGCTCGAGATGAGGGATCCTTCCCTGTTTCGTAGGGAAAGAATTCCCGGCGTTCCCGTCGCATCTCAAGAGGAGGCGCTCTCCACAGGAAAGGCGAAAGGAACTCCAGGGTCGTGACAACATTCCAAGAGTCCCCCAGATGTGTCAGTCCATTCCAGAGGAACCTGTTTTCCCTGCACTGCCTTGACGTTCAAGCCGAGGATCGACTCCCACCACGTGTGCACGTGGGACAGCCCTGTGGGAAAGCCTCGTGGGAAAGCCTCGTGGGAAAGACTCGAGGGAAAACCATAGATCCTTTGATCCACGCGGCGGACTGCGTGACACTGCTGCTACCGCTCTGGAGGAAAGCGCAAGTGCATGCCCGCATTCGAGACGAGGACTGACTCCCCTGGGGAGACTCCAGAAGTACCCCAAGATCCATGTCAGCACTGGAGAGGAATCCTCAGGTTCCGGCCCCGACTCCACACAAGGTCTTAGGCCCCAGCATCGACGGGAGAGGAATCCCGAGAGGCCCCCGAGGAACTCGCATGGGGACTGGCCTTTCCTGAGGCCACCAGAGGGGGTCCCTGAGGTCCCCGTCGTAAGTCGAGAGCACCTGCCGCAACTCGAGAAAATCCAGGAGGTTTTGCCCTCCAGGCGAGATGAGGCCCATTTCCTCTGAGGCTTCTCGTGGCCAATCACATCTAACCAATGGAACTTCCAAAGGGTCCTTCACACCCGTGCTGCAACTCAAGAAGTTGCCCGACATACCCGTCTCCACTCGAGAGGAAGCACGTGGTGTCCCGCACACATCCAGGGGAGCCCCGTTTCCGCCTCCTAGCTCGAGATGAGGGATCCTTTCCCTGTTTCGTAGGGAAAGAATTCCCGGCGTTCCCGTCGCATCTCAAGAGGAGGCGCTCTCCACAGAAAAGGCGAGAAGAACTCCAGGGTCGTGCCACCATTCCAAGAGTCCCCCATATGTGTCAGTCCATTCCAGAGGAACAGGTTTTCCCTGCACTGCCTTGACGTTCAAGCCGAGGATCGACTCCCACCACGTGTGCACGTGGGACAGCCCTGTGGGAAAGCCTCGTGGGAAAGCCTCGTGGGAAAGACTCGAGGGAAAACCATAGATCCTTTGATCCACGCGGCGGACTGCGTGACACTGCTGCTACCGCTCTGGAGGAAAGCGCAAGTGCATGCCCGCATTCGAGACGAGGACTGACTCCCCTGGGGAGACTCCAGAAGTACCCCAAGAAACATGTCAGCACTGGAGAGGAATCCTCAGGTTCCGGCCCCGACTCCACACAAGGTCTTAGGCCCCGGCATCGACGGGAGAGGAATCCCGAGAGGCGCCCGAGGAACTCGCATGGGGACTGGCCTTTCCTGAGGCCACCAGAGCGGGTCCCTGAGGTCCCCGTCGTAAGTCGAGAGCACCTGCCGCAACTCGAGAAAATCCAGGAGGTTTTGCCCTCCAGGCGAGATGAGGCCCATTTCCGCTGAGGCTTCTCGAGGCTAATCACCTCTAACCACTGGAACTTCCAAAGGGATCTTCACACCCTTGCTGCAACTCAAGAAGTTCCCCGACATACCCGTCTCCACTCGAGAGGAAGCACGTGGGTCCCGAACATATCCAGGGGAGCCCCGTTTCCGCCTCCTAGCTCGAGATGAGGGATCCTTTCCCTGTTTCATAGGGAAAGAATTCCCGGCGTTCCCGTCGCATCTCAAGAGGAGGCACTCTCCACAGGAAAGGCGAGAGGAACTCCAGGGTCGTGCCACCATTCCAAGAGTCCCCCAGATGTGTCAGTCCATTCCAGAGGAACCCGTTTTCCCTGCACTGCCTTGACGTTCAAGCCGAGGATCGACTCCCACCACGTGTGCACGTGGGACAGCCCTGTGGGAAAGCCTCGTGGGAAAGCCTCGTGGGAAAGACTCGAGGGAAAACCATAGATCCTTTGATCCACGCGGCGGACTGCGTGACACTGCTGCTACCGCTCTGGAGGAAAGCGCAAGTGCATGCCCGCATTCGAGACGAGGACTGACTCCCCTGGGGAGACTCCAGAAGTACCCCAAGATCCATGTCAGCACTGGAGAGGAATCCTCAGGTTCCGGCCCCGAATCCACACAAGGTCTTAGGCCCCGGCATCGACGAGGGAGGAATCCTGAGACGCCCCCGAGGAACTCGCATGGGGACTGGCCTTTCCTGAGGCCACCAGAGCGGGTCCCTGAGGTCCCCGTCGTAAGTCGAGAGCACCTGCCGCAACTCGAGAAAATCCAGGAGGTTTTGCCCTCCAGGCGAGATGAGGCCCATTTCCGCTGAGGCTTCTCCAGGCCAATCACATCTAACCACTGAATCTTCCAAAGGGTCCTTCACACCCTTGCTGCAACTCAAGAAGTTCCCCGACATACCCGTCTCCACTCGAGAGGAAGCACGTGGGTCCCGCACACATCCAGGGGAGCCCCGTTTCCGCCTCCAAGCTCGAGATGAAGGATCCTTTCCCTGTTTCGTAGGGAAAGAATTCCCGGCGTTCCCGTCGCATCTCAAGAGGAGAAGCTCTCCACAGGAAAGGCGAGAGGAACTCCAGGGTCGTGACACCATTCCAAGAGTCCCCCAGATGTGTCAGTCCATTCCAGAGGAACCTGTTTTCCCTGTACTGCCTTGACGTTCAAGACGAGGATCGACTCCCACCACGTGTGCACGTGGGACAGCCCTGTGGGAAAGCCTCGTGGGAAAGCCTCGTGGGAAAGACTCGAGGGAAAACCATAGATCCTTTGATCCACGCGGCGGACTGCGTGACACTGCTGCTACAGCTCTGGAGGAAAGCGCAAGTGCATGCCAGCATTCGAGACGAGGACTGACTCCCCTGGGGAGACTCCAGAAGTACCCCAAGATCCATGTCAGCACTGGAGAGGAATCCTCAGGTTCCGGCCCTGACTCCACATAAGGTCTTAGGCCCCGCCATCGACGGGAGAGGAATCCCGAGAGGCCCCCGAGGAACTCGCATGGGGACTGGCCTTTCCTGAGGCCACCAGAGCGGGTCCCTGAGGTCCCCGTCGTAAGTCGAGAGCACCTGCCGCAACTCGAGAAAATCCAGGAGGTTTTGCCCTCCAGGCGAGATGAGGCCCATTTCCGCTGAGGCTTCTCGAGGCCAATCACATCTAACCACTGGAACTTCCAAAGGGTCCTTCACACCCTTGCTGCAACTCAAGAAGTTCCCCGACATACCAGTCTCCACTCGAGAGGAAGCACGTGGGGTCCCGCACACATCCAGGGGAGCCCCGTTTCCGCCTCCTAGCTCGAGATGAGGGATCCTTTCCCTGTTTCGTAGGGAAAGAATTCCCGGCGTTCCCGTCGCATCTCAAGAGGAGGCGCTCTCCACAGGAAAGGCGAGAGGAACTCCAGGGTCATGCCACCATTCCAAGAGTCCCCCAGATGTGTCAGTCCATTCCAGAGGAACCTGTTTTCCCTGCACTGCCTTGACGTTCAAGCCGAGGATCGACTCCCACCACGTGTGCACGTGGGACAGCCCTGTGGGAAAGCCTCGTGGGAAAGCCTCGTGGGAAAGACTCGAGGGAAAACCATAGATCCTTTGATCCACGCGGCGGACTGCGTGACACTGCTGCTACCGCTCTGGAGGAAAGCGCAAGTGCATGCCCGCATTCGAGACGAGGACTGACTCCCTTGGGGAGACTCCAGAAGTACCCCAAGATCCATGTCAGCACTGGAGAGGAATCCTCAGGTTCCGGCCCCGACTCCACACAAGGTCTAAGACCCCGGCATCGACGGGAGAGGAATCCCGAGAGGCCCCCGAGGAACTCGCATCAGGACTGGCCTTTCCTGAGGCCACCAGAGCGGGTGCCTGAGGTCCCCGTCGTAAGTCGAGAGCACCTGCCGCATCTCGAGAAAATCCAGGAGGTTTTGCCCTCCAGGCGAGATGAGGCCATTTTCCGCTGAGGCTTCTCGAGGCCAATCACATCTAACCACTGGAACTTCCAAAGGGTCCTTCACACCCTTGCTGCAACTCAAGAAGTTCCCCGACATACCCGTCTCCACTCGAGAGGAAGCACGTGGGGTCCCGCACACATCCAGGGGAGCCCCGTTTCCGCCTCCTAGCTCGAGATGAGGGATCCTTTCCCTGTTTCGTAGGGAAAGAATTCCCGGCGTTCCCGTCGCATCTCAAGAGGAGGCGCTCTCCACAGGAAAGGCGAGAGGAACTCCAGGGTCATGCCACCATTCCAAGAGTCCCCCAGATGTGTCAGTCCATTCCAGAGGAACCTGTTTTCCCTGCACTGCCTTGACGTTCAAGCCGAGGATCGACTCCCACCACGTGTGCACGTGGGACAGCCCTGTGGGAAAGCCTCGTGGGAAAGCCTCGTGGGAAAGACTCGAGGGAAAACCATAGATCCTTTGATCCACGCGGCGGACTGCGTGACAATGCTGCTACCGCTCTGGAGGAAAGCGCAAGTGCATGCCCGCATTCGAGACGAGGACTGACTCCCCTGGGGAGACTCCAGAAGTACCCCAAGATCCATGTCAGCACTGGAGAGGAATCCTCAGGTTCCGGCCCCGACTCCACACAAGGTCTTATGCCCTGGCATCGACGGGAGAGGAATCCCGAGAGGCCCCCGAGGAACTCGCATGGGGACTGGCCTTTCCTGAGGTCACCAGAGCGGGTCCCTGAGGTCCCCGTCGTAAGTCGAGAGCACCTGCCGCAACTCGAGAAAATCCAGGAGGTTTTGCCCTCCAGGCGAGATGAGGCCCATTTCCACTGAGGCTTCTAGAGGCCAATCACATCTAACCACTGGAACTTCCAAAGGGTCCTTCACACCCTTGCTGCAACTCAAGAAGTTCCCCGACATACCCGTCTCCACTCGAGAGGAAGCACCTGGGGTCCCGCACACATCCAGGGGAGCCCCGTTTCCGCCTCCTAGCTCGAGATGAGGGATCCTTTCCCTGTTTCGTAGGGAAAGAATTCCCGGCGTTCCCGTCGCATCTCAAGAGGAGGCGCTCTCCACAGGAAAGGCGAGAGGAACTCCAGGGTCATGCCACCATTCCAAGAGTCCCCCAGATGTGTCAGTCCATTCCAGAGGAACCTGTTTTCCCTGCACTGCCTTGACGTTCAAGCCGAGGATCGACTCCCACCACGTGTGCACGTGGGACAGCCCTGTGGGAAAGCCTCGTGGGAAAGCCTCGTGGGAAAGACTCGAGGGAAAACCATAGATCCTTTGATCCTCGCGGCGGACTGCGTGACACTGCTGCTACCGCTCTGGAGGAAAGCGCAAGTGCATGCCCGCATTCGAGACGAGGACTGACTCCCTTGGGGAGACTCCAGAAGTACCCCAAGATCCATGTCAGCACTGGAGAGGAATCCTCAGGTTCCGGCCCCGACTCCACACAAGGTCTAAGACCCCGGCATCGACGGGAGAGGAATCCCGAGAGGCCCCCGAGGAACTCGCATCAGGACTGGCCTTTCCTGAGGCCACCAGAGCGGGTCCCTGAGGTCCCCGTCGTAAGTCGAGAGCACCTGCCGCAACTCGAGAAAATCCAGGAGGTTTTGCCCTCCAGGCGAGATGAGGCCATTTTCCGCTGAGGCTTCTCGAGGCCAATCACATCTAAACACTGGAACTTCCAAAGGGTCCTTCACACCCTTGCTGCAACTCAAGAAGTTCCCCGACATACCCGTCTCCACTCGAGAGGAAGCACGTGGGGTCCCGCACACATCCAGGGGAGCCCCGTTTCCGCCTCCTAGCTCGAGATGAGGGATCCATTCCCTGTTTCGTAGGGAAAGAATTCCCGGCGTTCCCGTCGCATCTCAAGAGGAGGCGCTCTCCACAGGAAAGGCGAGAGGAACTCCAGGGTCATGCCACCATTCCAAGAGTCCCCCAGATGTGTCAGTCCATTCCAGAGGAACCTGTTTTCCCTGCACTGCCTTGACGTTCAAGCCGAGGATCGACTCCCACCACGTGTGCACGTGGGACAGCCCTGTGGGAAAGCCTCGTGGGAAAGCCTATCGGAAAAGACTCGAGGGAAAACCATAGATCCTTTGATCCACGCGGCGGACTGCGTGACACTGCTGCTACCGCTCTGGAGGAAATCGCAAGTGCATGCCCGCATTCGTGACGAGGACTGACACCCTGGGGAGACTCCAGAAGTACCCCAAGATCCATGTCAGCACTGGAGAGGAATCCTCAGGTTCCGGCCTCGACTCCACACAAGGTCTTAGGCCCCGGCATCGACGGGAGAGGAATCCCGAGAGGCCCCCGAGGAACTCGCATGGGGACTGGACTTTCCTGAGGCCACCAGAGCGGGTCCCTGAGGTCCCCGTCGTAAGTCGAGAGCACCTGCCGCAACTCGAGAAAATCCAGGAGGTTCTGCCCTCCAGGCGAGATGAGGCCCATTTCCGCTGAGGCTTCTCGAGGCCAATTACATCTAACCACTGGAACTTCCAAAGGGTCCTTCACACCATTGCTGCAACTCAAGAAGTTCCCCGACATACCCGTCTCCACTCGAGAGGAAGCACGTGGGGTCCCGCACACATCCAGGGGAGCCCCGTTTCTGCCTCCTAGCTCGAGATGAGGGATCCTTTCCCTGTTTCGTAGAAAAAGAATTCCCGGCGTTCCCGTCGCATCTCAAGAGGAGGCGCTCTCCACAGGAAAGGCGAGAGGAACTCCAGGGTCGTGACACCATTCCAAGAGTCCCCCAGATGTGTCAGTCCATTGCAGAGGAACCTGTTTTCCCTGCACTGCCTTGACGTTCAAGCCGAGGATCGACTCCCACCACGTGTGCACGTGGGACAGCCCTGTGGGAAAGCCTCGTGGGAAAGACTCGAGGGAAACCCATAGATCCTTTGATCCACGCGGCGGACTGCGTGACACTGCTGCTACCGCTCTGGAGGAAAGCGCAAGTGCATGCCCGCATTCGAGACGAGGACTGACTCCCCTGGGGAGACTCCAGAAGTACCCCAAGATCCATGTCAGCACTGGAGAGGAATCCTCAGATTCCGGCCCCGACTCCACACAAGGTCTTAGGCCCCGGCATCGACGGGAGAGGAATCCCGAGACGCCCCCGAGGAACTCGCATGGGGACTGGCCTTTCCTGAGGCCACCAGAGCGGGTCCATGAGGTCCCCGTCGTAAGTCGAGAGCACCTGCCGCAACTCGAGAAAATCCAGGAGGTTTTGCCCTCCAGGCGAGATGAGGCCCATTTCCGCTGAGGCTTCTCGAGGCCAATCACATCTAACCACTGGAACTTCCAAAGGGTCCTTCACACCCTTGCTGCAACTCAAGAAGTTCCCCGACATACCCGTCTCCACTCGAGAGGAAGCACGTGGTGTCCCGCACACATCCAGGGGAGCCCCGTTTCTGCCTCCTAGCTCGAGATGAGGGATCCTTTCCCTGTTTCATAGAGAAAGAATTCCCGGCGTTCCCGTCGCATCTCAAGAGGGGGCGCTCTCCACAGGAAAGGCGAGAGGAACTCCAGGGTCGTGACACCATTCCAAGAGTCCCCCAGATGTGTCAGTCCATTCCAGAGGAACCTGTGTTCCCTGCACTGCCTTGACGTTCAAGACGAGGATCGACTCCCACCACGTGTGCACGTGGGACAGCCCTGTGGGAAAGCCTCGTGGGAAAGCCTCGTGGGAAAGACTCGAGGGAAAATCATAGATCCTTTGATCCACGCGGCGGACTGCGTGACACTGCTGCTACCGCTCTGGAGGAAAGCGCAAGTGCATGCCCGCATTCGAGACGAGGACTGACTCCCCTGGGGAGACTCCAGAAGTACCCCAAGAAACATGTCAGCACTGGAGAGGAATCCTCAGGTTCCGGCCCCGACTCCACACAAGGTCTTAGGCCCCGGCATCGACGGGAGAGGAATCCCGAGAGGCGCCCGAGGAACTCGCATGGGGACTGGCCTTTCCTGAGGCCACCAGAGCGGGTCCCTGAGGTCCCCGTCGTAAGTCGAGAGCACCTGCCGCAACTCGAGAAAATCCAGGAGGTTTTGCCCTCCAGGCGAGATGAGGCCCATTTCCGCTGAGGCTTCTCGAGGCTAATCACCTCTAACCACTGGAACTTCCAAAGGGATCTTCACACCCTTGCTGCAACTCAAGAAGTTCCCCGACATACCCGTCTCCACTGGAGAGGAAGCACGTGGGTCCCGAACATATCCAGGGGAGCCCCGTTTCCGCCTCCTAGCTCGAGATGAGGGATCCTTTCCCTGTTTCATAGGGAAAGAATTCCCGGCGTTCCCGTCGCATCTCAAGAGGAGGCACTCTCCACAGGAAAGGCGAGAGGAACTCCAGGGTCGTGCCACCATTCCAAGAGTCCCCCAGATGTGTCAGTCCATTCCAGAGGAACCCGTTTTCCCTGCACTGCCTTGACGTTCAAGCCGAGGATCGACTCCCACCACGTGTGCACGTGGGACAGCCCTGTGGGAAAGCCTCGTGGGAAAGCCTCGTGGGAAAGACTCGAGGGAAAACCATAGATCCTTTGATCCACGCGGCGGACTGCGTGACACTGCTGCTACCGCTCTGGAGGAAAGCGCAAGTGCATGCCCGCATTCGAGACGAGGACTGACTCCCCTGGGGAGACTCCAGAAGTACCCCAAGATCCATGTCAGCACTGGAGAGGAATCCTCAGGTTCCGGCCCCGACTCGACACAAGGTCTTAGGCCCCGGCATCGACGGGAGAGGAATCCCGAGAGGCCCCCGAGGAAAGCGCATGGGGACTGGCCTTTCCTGAGGCCACCAGAGCGGGTCCCTGAGGTCCCCGTCGTAAGTCTAGAGCACCTGCCGCAACTCGAGAAAATCCAGGAGGTTTTGCCCTCCAGGCGAGATGAGGCCCATTTCCACTGAGGCTTCTCTAGGCTAATCACGTCTAACCACTGGAACTTCCAAAGGGTCCTTCACACCCTTGCTGCAACTCAAGAAGTTCCCCGACATACCCGTCTCCACTCGAGAGGTAGAACGTGGGTCCCGCACACATCCAGGGGAGCCCCGTTTCCGCCTCCTAGCTCGAGATGAGGGATCCTTTCCCTGTTTCGTAGGGAAAGAATTCCCGTCGTTATCGTCGCATATCAAGAGGAGGCGCTCTCCACAGGAAAGGCGAGAGGAACTCCAAGGTCGTGACACCATTCCAAGAGTCCCCCAGATGTGTCAGTCCATTCCAGAGGAACCTGTTTTCCCTGCACTGCCTTGACGTTCAAGCCGAGGATCGACTCCCACCACGTGTGCACTTGGGTCAGCCCTGTGGGAAAGCCTCGTGGGAAAGCCTCGTGGGAAAGACTCGAGGGAAAACCATAGATCCTTTGATCCACGCGGCAGACTGCGTGACACTGCTGCTGCCGCTCTGGAGGAAAGCGCAAGTGCATGCCCGCATTCGAGACGAGGACTGACTCCCCTGGGGAGACTCCAGAAGTACCCCAAGATCCATGTCAGCACTGGAGAGGAATCCTCAGGTTCCGGCCCCGACTCCACACAAGGTCTTAGGCCCCGGCATCGACGAGAGAGGAATCCCGAGACGCCCCCGAGGAACTCGCATGGGGACTGGCCTTTCCTGAGGCCACCAGAGCGGGTCCCTGAGGTCCCCGTCGTAAGTCGAGAGCACCTGCCGCAACTCGAGAAAATCCAGGAGGTTTTGCCCTCCAGGCGAGATGAGGCCCATTTCCGCTGAGGCTTCTCGAGGCCAATCACATCTAACCACTGAATCTTCCAAAGGGTCCTTCACACCCTTGCTGCAACTCAAGAAGTTCCCCGACATACCCGTCTCCACTCGAGAGGAAGCACGTGGGTCCCGCACACATCCAGGGGAGCCCCGTTTCCGCCTCCTAGCTCGAGATGAGGGATCCTTTCCCTGTTTCGTAGGGAAAGAATTCCCGGCGTTCCCGTCGCATCTCAAGAGGAGAAGCTCTCCACAGGAAAGGCGAGAGGAACTCCAGGGTCGTGACACCATTCCAAGAGTCCCCCAGATGTGTCAGTCCATTCCAGAGGAACCTGTTTTCCCTGTACTGCCTTGACCTTCAAGACGAGGATCGACTCCCACCACGTGTGCACGTGGGATAGCCCTGTGGGAAAGCCTCGTGGGAAAGCCTCGTGGGAAAGACTCGAGGGAAAACCATAGATCCTTTGATCCACGCGGCGGACTGCGTGACACTGCTGCTACAGCTCTGGAGGAAAGCGCAAGTGCATGCCAGCATTCGAGACGAGGACTGACTCCCCTGGGGAGACTCCAGAAGTACCCCAAGATCCATGTCAGCACTGGAGAGGAATCCTCAGGTTCCGGCCCCGACTCCACACAAGGTCTTAGGCCCCGCCATCGACGGGAGAGGAATCCCGAGAGGCCCCCGAGGAACTCGCATGGGGACTGGCCTTTCCTGAGGCCACCAGAGCGGGTCCCTGAGGTCCCCGTCGTAAGTCGAGAGCACCTGCCGCAACTCGAGAAAATCCAGGAGGTTTTGCCCTCCAGGCGAGATGAGGCCCATTTCCGCTGAGGCTTCTCGAGGCCAATCACATCTAACCACTGGAACTTCCAAAGGGTCCTTCACACCCTTGCTGCAACTCAAGAAGTTCCCCGACATACCCGTCTCCACTCGAGAGGAAGCACGTGGGGTCCCGCACACATCCAGGGGAGCCCCGTTTCCGCCTCCTAGCTCGAGATGAGGGATCCTTTCCCTGTTTCGTAGGGAAAGAATTCCCGGCGTTCCCGTCGCATCTCAAGAGGAGGCGCTCTCCACAGGAAAGGCGAGAGGAACTCCAGGGTCATGCCACCATTCCAAGAGTCCCCCAGATGTGTCAGTCCATTCCAGAGGAACCTGTTTTCCCTGCACTGCCTTGACGTTCAAGCCGAGGATCGACTCCCACCACGTGTGCACGTGGGACAGCCCTGTGGGAAAGCCTCGTGGGAAAGCCTCGTGGGAAAGACTCGAGGGAAAACCATAGATCCTTTGATCCACGCGGCGGACTGCGTGACACTGCTGCTACCGCTCTGGAGGAAAGCGCAAGTGCATGCCCGCATTCGAGACGAGGACTGACTCCCTTGGGGAGACTCCAGAAGTACCCCAAGATCCATGTCAGCACTGGAGAGGAATCCTCAGGTTCCGGCCCCGACTCCACACAAGGTCTAAGACCCCGGCATCGACGGGAGAGGAATCCCGAGAGGCCCCCGAGGAACTCGCATCAGGACTGGCCTTTCCTGAGGCCACCAGAGCGGGTCCCTGAGGTCCCCGTCGTAAGTCGAGAGCACCTGCCGCATCTCGAGAAAATCCAGGAGGTTTTGCCCTCCAGGCGAGATGAGGCCATTTTCCGCTGAGGCTTCTCGAGGCCAATCACATCTAACCACTGGAACTTCCAAAGGGTCCTTCACACCCTTGCTGCAACTCAAGAAGTTCCCAGACATACCCGTCTCCACTCGAGAGGAAGCACGTGGGGTCCCGCACACATCCAGGGGAGCCCCGTTTCCGCCTCCTAGCTCGAGATGAGGGATCCTTTCCCTGTTTCGTAGGGAAAGAATTCCCGGCGTTCCCGTCGCATCTCAAGAGGAGGCGCTCTCCACAGGAAAGGCGAGAGGAACTCCAGGGTCATGCCACCATTCCAAGAGTCCCCCAGATGTGTCAGTCCATTCCAGAGGAACCTGTTTTCCCTGCACTGCCTTGACGTTCAAGCCGAGGATCGACTCCCACCACGTGTGCACGTGGGACAGCCCTGTGGGAAAGCCTCGTGGGAAAGCCTCGTGGGAAAGACTCGAGGGAAAACCATAGATCCTTTGATCCACGCGGCGGACTGCGTGACAATGCTGCTACCGCTCTGGAGGAAAGCGCAAGTGCATGCCCGCATTCGAGACGAGGACTGACTCCCCTGGGGAGACTCCAGAAGTACCCCAAGATCCAAGTCAGCACTGGAGAGGAATCCTCAGGTTCCGGCCCCGACTCCACACAAGGTCTTATGCCCTGGCATCGACGGGAGAGGAATCCCGAGAGGCCCCCGAGGAACTCGCATGGGGACTGGCCTTTCCTGAGGCCACCAGAGCGGGTCCCTGAGGTCCCCGTCGTAAGTCGAGAGCACCTGCCGCAACTCGAGAAAATCCAGGAGGTTTTGCCCTCCAGGCGAGATGAGGCCCATTTCCACTGAGGCTTCTAGAGGCCAATCACATCTAACCACTGGAACTTCCAAAGGGTCCTTCACACCCTTGCTGCAACTCAAGAAGTTCCCCGACATACCCGTCTCCACTCGAGAGGAAGCACCTGGGGTCCCGCACACATCCAGGGGAGCCCCGTTTCCGCCTCCTAGCTCGAGATGAGGGATCCTTTCCCTGTTTCGTAGGGAAAGAATTCCCGGCGTTCCCGTCGCATCTCAAGAGGAGGCGCTCTCCACAGGAAAGGCGAGAGGAACTCCAGGGTCATGCCACCATTCCAAGAGTCCCCCAGATGTGTCAGTCCATTCCAGAGGAACCTGTTTTCCCTGCACTGCCTTGACGTTCAAGCCGAGGATCGACTCCCACCACGTGTGCACGTGGGACAGCCCTGTGGGAAAGCCTCGTGGGAAAGCCTCGTGGGAAAGACTCGAGGGAAAACCATAGATCCTTTGATCCTCGCGGCGGACTGCGTGACACTGCTGCTACCGCTCTGGAGGAAAGCGCAAGTGCATGCCCGCATTCGAGACGAGGACTGACTCCCTTGGGGAGACTCCAGAAGTACCCCAAGATCCATGTCAGCACTGGAGAGGAATCCTCAGGTTCCGGCCCCGACTCCACACAAGGTCTAAGACCCCGGCATCGACGGGAGAGGAATCCCGAGAGGCCCCCGAGGAACTCGCATCAGGACTGGCCTTTCCTGAGGCCACCAGAGCGGGTCCCTGAGGTTCCCGTCGTAAGTCGAGAGCACCTGCCGCAACTCGAGAAAATTCAGGAGGTTTTGCCCTCCAGGCGAGATGAGGCCATTTTCCGCTGAGGCTTCTCGAGGCCAATCACATCTAAACACTGGAACTTCCAAAGGGTCCTTCACACCCTTGCTGCAACTCAGGAAGTTCCCCGACATACCCGTCTCCACTCGAGAGGAAGCACGTGGGGTCCCGCACACATCCAGGGGAGCCCCGTTTCCGCCTCCTAGCTCGAGATGAGGGATCCATTCCCTGTTTCGTAGGGAAAGAATTCCCGGCGTTCCCGTCGCATCTCAAGAGGAGGCGCTCTCCACAGGAAAGGCGAGAGGAACTCCAGGGTCATGCCACCATTCCAAGAGTCCCCCAGATGTGTCAGTCCATTCCAGAGGAACCTGCTTTCCCTGCACTGCCTTGACGTTCAAGCCGAGGATCGACTCCCACCACGTGTGCACGTGGGACAGCCCTGTGAGAAAGCCTCGTGGGAAAGCCTATCGGAAAAGACTCGAGGGATAACCATAGATCCTTTGATCCACGCGGCGGACTGCGTGACACTGCTGCTACCGCTCTGGAGGAAATCGCAAGTGCATGCCCGCATTCGAGACGAGGACTGACACCCTGGGGAGACTCCAGAAGTACCCCAAGATCCATGTCAGCACTGGAGAGGAATCCTCAGGTTCCGGCCTCGACTCCACACAAGGTCTTAGGCCCCGGCATCGACGGGAGAGGAATCCCGAGAGGCCCCCGAGGAACTCGCATGGGGACTGGCCTTTCCTGAGGCCACCAGAGCGGGTCCCTGAGGTCCCCGTCGTAAGTCGAGAGCACCTGCCGCAACTCGAGAAAATCCAGGAGGTTCTGCCCTCCAGGCGAGATGAGGCCCATTTCCGCTGAGGCTTCTCGAGGCCAATTACATCTAACCACTGGAACTACCAAAGGGTCCTTCACACCATTGCTGCAACTCAAGAAGTTCCCCGACATACCCGTCTCCACTCGAGAGGAAGCACGTGGGGTCCCGCACACATCCAGGGGAGCCCCGTTTCTGCCTCCTAGCTCGAGATGAGGGATCCTTTCCCTGTTTCGTAGAAAAAGAATTCCCGGCGTTCCCGTCGCATCTCAAGAGGAGGCGCTCTCCACAGGAAAGGCGAGAGGAACTCCAGGGTCGTGACACCATTCCAAGAGTCCCCCAGATGTGTCAGTCCATTGCAGAGGAACCTGTTTTCCCTGCACTGCCTTGACGTTCAAGCCGAGGATCGACTCCCACCACGTGTGCACGTGGGACAGCCCTGTGGGAAAGCCTCGTGGGAAAGACTCGAGGGAAACCCATAGATCCTTTGATCCACGCGGCGGACTGCGTGACACTGCTGCTACCGCTCTGGAGGAAAGCGCAAGTGCATGCCCGCATACGAGACGAGGACTGACTCAACTGGGGAGACTCCAGAAGTACCCCAAGATCCATGTCAGCACTGGAGAGGAATCCTCAGGTTCCGGCCCCGACTCCACACAAGGTCTTAGGCCCTGGCATCGACGGGAGAGGAATCCCGAGAGGCCCCCGAGGAACTCGCATGGGGACTGGCCTTTCCTGAGGCCACCAGAGCGGGTCCCTGAGGTCCCCGTCGTAAGTCGAGAGAACCTGCCGCAACTCGAGAAAATCCAGGAGGTTTTGCCCTCCAGGCGAGATGAGGCCCATTTCCGCTGAGGCTTCTCGAGGCCAATCACATCTAACCACTGGAACTTCCAAAGGGTCCTTAACACCATTGCTGCCACTCAAGAAGTTCCCAGACATACCCGTCTCCACTCGAGAGGAAGCACGTTGGGTCCCTCACACATCCAGGGGAGCCCCGTTTCCGCCTCCTAGCTCGAGATGAGGGATCCTTCCCTGTTTCGTAGGGAAAGAATTCCCGGCGTTCCCGTCGCATCTCAAGAGGAGGCGCTCTCCACAGGAAAGGCGAGAGGAACTCCAGGGTCGTGACAACATTCCAAGAGTCCCCCAGATGTGTCAGTCCATTCCAGAGGAACCTGTTTTCCCTGCACTGCCTTGACGTTCAAGCCGAGGATCGACTCCCACCACGTGTGCACGTGGGACAGCCCTGTGGGAAAGCCTCGTGGGAAAGCCTCGTGGGAAAGACTCGAGGGAAAACCATAGATCCTTTGATCCACGCGGCGGACTGCGTGACACTGCTGCTACCGCTCTGGAGGAAAGCGCAAGTGCATGCCCGCATTCGAGACGAGGACTGACTCCCCTGGGGAGACTCCAGAAGTACCCCAAGATCCATGTCAGCACTGGAGAGGAATCCTCAGGTTCCGGCCCCGACTCCACACAAGGTCTTAGGCCCCGGCATCGACGGGAGAGGAATCCCGAGAGGCCCCCGAGGAACTCGCATGGGGACTGGCCTTTCCTGAGGCCACCAGAGCGGGTCCCTGAGGTCCCCGTCGTAAGTCGAGAGCACCTGCCGCAACTCGAGAAAATCCAGGAGGTTTTGCCCTCCAGGCGAGATGAGGCCCATTTCCGCTGAGGCTTCTCGAGGCCAATCACATCTAACCACTGGAACTTCCAAAGGGTCCTTCACACCATTGCTGCAACTCAAGAAGTTCCCCGACATACCCGTCTCCACTCGAGAGGAAGCACGTGGTGTCCCGCACACATCCAGGGGAGCCCCGTTTCGCCTCCTAGCTCGAGATGAGGGATCCTTTCCCTGTTTCGTAGGGAAAGAATTCCCGGCGTTCCCGTCGCATCTCAGGAGGAGGCGCTCTCCACAGGAAAGGCGAGAAGAACTCCAGGGTCGTGCCACCATTCCAAGAGGCCCCCAGATGTGTCAGTCCATTCCCGAGGAACCTGTTTTCCCTGCACTGCCTTGACGTTCAAGCCGAGGATCGAATCCCACCACGTGTGCACGTGGGACAGCCCTGTGGGAAAGCCTCGTGGGAAAGCCTCGTGTGAAAGTCTCGAGGGAAAACCATAGATCCTTTGATCCACGCGGCGGACTGCGTGACACTGCTGCTACCGCTCTGGAGGAAAGCGCAAGTGCATGCCCGCATTCGAGACGAGGACTGACTCCCCTGGGGAGACTCCAGAAGTACCCCAAGATCCATGTCAGCACTGGAGAGGAATCCTCAGGTTCCGGCCCCGACTCCACACAAGGTCTTAGGCCCTGGCATCGACGGGAGAGGAATCCCGAGAGGCCCCCGAGGAACTCGCATGGGGACTGGCCTTTCCTGAGGCCACCAGAGCGGGTCCCTGAGGTCCCCGTCGTAAGTCGAGAGCACCTGCCGCAACTCGAGAAAATCCAGGAGGTTTTGCCCTCCAGGCGAGATGAGGCCCATTTCCGCTGAGGCTTCTCGAGGCCAATCACATCTAACCACTGAATCTTCCAAAGGGTCCTTCACACCCTTGCTGCAACTCAAGAAGTTCCCCGACATACCCGTCTCCACTCGAGAGGAAGCACGTGGGTCCCGCACACATCCAGGGGAGCCCCGTTTCCGCCTCCTAGCTCGAGATGAGGGATCCTTTCCCTGTTTCGTAGGGAAAGAATTCCCGGCGTTCCCGTCGCATCTCAAGAGGAGGAGCTCTCCACAGGAAAGGCGAGAGGAACTCCAGGGTCGTGACACCATTCCAAGAGTCCCCCAGATGTGTCAGTCCATTGCAGAGGAACCTGTTTTCCCTGTACTGCCTTGACGTTCAAGACGAGGATCGACTCCCACCACGTGTGCACGTGGGACAGCCCTGTGGGAAAGCCTCGTGGGAAAGCCTCGTGGGAAAGACTCGAGGGAAAACCATAGATCCTTTGATCCACGCGGCGGACTGCGTGACACTGCTGCTACAGCTCTGGAGGAAAGCGCAAGTGCATGCCCGCATTCGAGACGAGGACTGACTCCCCTGGGGAGACTCCAGAAGTACCCCAAGATCCATGTCAGCACTGGAGTGGAATCCTCAGGTTCCGGCCCCGACTCCACACAAGGTCTTAGGCCCCGCCATCGACGGGAGAGGAATCCCGAGAGGCCCCCGAGGAACTCGCATGGGGACTGGCCTTTCCTGAGGCCACCAGAGCGGGTCCCTGAGGTCCCCGTCGTAAGTCGAGAGCACCTGCCGCAACTCGAGAAAATCCAGGAGGTTTTGCCCTCCAGGCGAGATGAGGCCCATTTCCGCTGAGGCTTCTCGAGGCCAATCACATCTAACCACTGGAACTTCCAAAGGGTCCTTCACACCCTTGCTGCAACTCAAGAAGTTCCCCGACATACCCGTCTCCACTCGAGAGGAAGCACGTGGTGTCCCGTACACATCCAGGGGAGCCCCGTTTCGCCTCCTAGCTCGAGATGAGGGATCCTTTCCCTGTTTCGTAGGGAAAGAATTCCCGGCGTTCCCGTCGCATCTCAAGAGGAGGCGCTCTCCACAGGAAAGGCCAGAGGAACTCCAGGGTCGTGCCACCATTCCAAGAGTCCCCCAGATGTGTCAGTCCATTCCAGAGGAACCTGTTTTCCCTGCACTGCCTTGACGTTCAAGCCGAGGATCGACTCCCACCAAGTGTGCACGTGGGACAGCCCTGTGGGAAAGCCTCGTGGGAAAGCCTCGTGGGAAAGACTCGAGGGAAAACCATAGATCCTTTGATCCACGCGGCGGACTGCGTGACACTGCTGCTACCGCTCTGGAGGAAAGCGCAAGTGCATGCCCGCATTCGAGACGAGGACTGACTCCCCTGGGGAGACTCCAGAAGTACCCCAAGATCCATGTCAGCACTGGAGAGGAATCCTCAGGTTCCGGCCCCGACTCCACACAAGGTCTTAGGCCCTGGCATCGACGGGAGAGGAATCCCGAGAGGCCCCCGAGGAACTCGCATGGGGACTGGCCTTTCCTGAGGCCACCAGAGCGGGTCCCTGAGGTCCCCGTCGTAAGTCGAGAGAACCTGCCGCAACTCGAGAAAATCCAGGAGGTTTTGCCCTCCAGGCGAGATGAGGCCCATTTCCGCTGAGGCTTCTCGAGGCCAATCACATCTAACCACTGGAACTTCCAAAGGGTCCTTAACACCATTGCTGCCACTCAAGAAGTTCCCAGACATACCCGTCTCCACTCGAGAGGAAGCACGTTGGGTCCCTCACACATCCAGGGGAGCCCCGTTTCCGCCTCCTAGCTCGAGATGAGGGATCCTTCCCTGTTTCGTAGGGAAAGAATTCCCGGCGTTCCCGTCGCATCTCAAGAGGAGGCGCTCTCCACAGGAAAGGCGAGAGGAACTCCAGGGTCGTGACAACATTCCAAGAGTCCCCCAGATGTGTCAGTCCATTCCAGAGGAACCTGTTTTCCCTGCACTGCCTTGACGTTCAAGCCGAGGATCGACTCCCACCACGTGTGCACGTGGGACAGCCCTGTGGGAAAGCCTCGTGGGAAAGCCTCGTGGGAAAGACTCGAGGGAAAACCATAGATCCTTTGATCCACGCGGCGGACTGCGTGACACTGCTGCTACCGCTCTGGAGGAAAGCGCAAGTGCATGCCCGCATTCGAGACGAGGACTGACTCCCCTGGGGAGACTCCAGAAGTACCCCAAGATCCATGTCAGCACTGGAGAGGAATCCTCAGGTTCCGGCCCCGACTCCACACAAGGTCTTAGGCCCCGGCATCGACGGGAGAGGAATCCCGAGAGGCCCCCGAGGAACTCGCATGGGGACTGGCCTTTCCTGAGGCCACCAGAGCGGGTCCCTGAGGTCCCCGTCGTAAGTCGAGAGCACCTGCCGCAACTCGAGAAAATCCAGGAGGTTTTGCCCTCCAGGCGAGATGAGGCCCATTTCCGCTGAGGCTTCTCGAGGCCAATCACATCTAACCACTGGAACTTCCAAAGGGTCCTTCACACCATTGCTGCAACTCAAGAAGTTCCCCGACATACCCGTCTCCACTCGAGAGGAAGCACGTGGTGTCCCGCACACATCCAGGGGAGCCCCGTTTCGCCTCCTAGCTCGAGATGAGGGATCCTTTCCCTGTTTCGTAGGGAAAGAATTCCCGGCGTTCCCGTCGCATCTCAGGAGGAGGCGCTCTCCACAGGAAAGGCGAGAAGAACTCCAGGGTCGTGCCACCATTCCAAGAGGCCCCCAGATGTGTCAGTCCATTCCCGAGGAACCTGTTTTCCCTGCACTGCCTTGACGTTCAAGCCGAGGATCGAATCCCACCACGTGTGCACGTGGGACAGCCCTGTGGGAAAGCCTCGTGGGAAAGCCTCGTGTGAAAGTCTCGAGGGAAAACCATAGATCCTTTGATCCACGCGGCGGACTGAGTGACACTGCTGCTACCGCTCTGGAGGAAAGCGCAAGTGCATGCCCGCATTCGAGACGAGGACTGACTCCCCTGGGGAGACTCCAGAAGTACCCCAAGATCCATGTCAGCACTGGAGAGGAATCCTCAGGTTCCGGCCCCGACTCCACACAAGGTCTTAGGCCCTGGCATCGACGGGAGAGGAATCCCGAGAGGCCCCCGAGGAACTCGCATGGGGACTGGCCTTTCCTGAGGCCACCAGAGCGGGTCCCTGAGGTCCCCGTCGTAAGTCGAGAGCACCTGCCGCAACTCGAGAAAATCCAGGAGGTTTTGCCCTCCAGGCGAGATGAGGCCCATTTCCGCTGAGGCTTCTCGAGGCCAATCACATCTAACCACTGAATCTTCCAAAGGGTCCTTCACACCCTTGCTGCAACTCAAGAAGTTCCCCGACATACCCGTCTCCACTCGAGAGGAAGCACGTGGGTCCCGCACACATCCAGGGGAGCCCCGTTTCCGCCTCCTAGCTCGAGATGAGGGATCCTTTCCCTGTTTCGTAGGGAAAGAATTCCCGGCGTTCCCGTCGCATCTCAAGAGGAGGAGCTCTCCACAGGAAAGGCGAGAGGAACTCCAGGGTCGTGACACCATTCCAAGAGTCCCCCAGATGTGTCAGTCCATTGCAGAGGAACCTGTTTTCCCTGTACTGCCTTGACGTTCAAGCCGAGGATCGACTCCCACCACGTGTGCACGTGGGACAGCCCTGTGGGAAAGCCTCGTGGGAAAGCCTCGTGGGAAAGACTCGAGGGAAAACCATAGATCCTTTGATCCACGCGGCGGACTGCGTGACACTGCTGCTACAGCTCTGGAGGAAAGCGCAAGTGCATGCCCGCATTCGAGACGAGGACTGACTCCCCTGGGGAGACTCCAGAAGTACCCCAAGATCCATGTCAGCACTGGAGTGGAATCCTCAGGTTCCGGCCCCGACTCCACACAAGGTCTTAGGCCCCGCCATCGACGGGAGAGGAATCCCGAGAGGCCCCCGAGGAACTCGCATGGGGACTGGCCTTTCCTGAGGCCACCAGAGCGGGTCCCTGAGGTCCCCGTCGTAAGTCGAGAGCACCTGCCGCAACTCGAGAAAATCCAGGAGGTTTTGCCCTCCAGGCGAGATGAGGCCCATTTCCGCTGAGGCTTCTCGAGGCCAATCACATCTAACCACTGGAACTTCCAAAGGGTCCTTCACACCCTTGCTGCAACTCAAGAAGTTCCCCGACATACCCGTCTCCACTCGAGAGGAAGCACGTGGTGTCCCGTACACATCCAGGGGAGCCCCGTTTCGCCTCCTAGCTCGAGATGAGGGATCCTTTCCCTGTTTCGTAGGGAAAGAATTCCCGGCGTTCCCGTCGCATCTCAAGAGGAGGCGCTCTCCACAGGAAAGGCCAGAGGAACTCCAGGGTCGTGCCACCATTCCAAGAGTCCCCCAGATGTGTCAGTCCATTCCAGAGGAACCTGTTTTCCCTGCACTGCCTTGACGTTCAAGCCGAGGATCGACTCCCACCACGTGTGCACGTGGGACAGCCCTGTGGGAAAGCCTCGTGGGAAAGCCTCGTGGGAAAGACTCGAGGGAAAACCATAGATCCTTTGATCCACGCGGCGGACTGCGTGACACTGCTGCTACCGCTCTGGAGGAAAGCGCAAGTGCATGCCCGCATTCGAGACGAGGACTGACTCCCCTGGGGAGACTCCAGAAGTACCCCAAGATCCATGTCAGCACTGGAGAGGAATCCTCAGGTTCCGGCCCCGACTCCACACAAGGTCTTAGGCCCTAGCATCGACGGGAGAGGAATCCCGAGAGGCCCCCGAGGAACTCGCATGGGGACTGGCCTTTCCTGAGGCCACCAGAGCGTTTCCCTGAGGTCCCCGTCGTAAGTCGAGAGCACCTGCCGCAACTCGAGAAAATCCAGGAGGTTTTTCCCTCCAGGCGAGATGAGGCCCATTTCCGCTGAGGCTTCTCGAGGCCAATCACATCTAACCACTGGAACTTCCAAAGGGTCCTTCACACCATTGCTGCAACTCAAGAAGTTCCCCGACATACCCGTCTCCACTCGAGAGGAAGCACGTGGGTTCCCTCACACATCCAGTGGAGCCCCGTTTCCGCCTCCTAGCTCGAGATGAGGGATCCTTCCCTGTTTCGTAGGGAAAGAATTCCCGGCGTTCCCGTCACATCTCAAGAGGAGGCGCTCTCCACAGGAAAGGCGAGAGGAACTCCAGAGTCGTGACACCATTCCAAGAGTCCCCCAGATGTGTCAGTCCATTCCAGAGGAACTTGTGTTCCCTGCACTGCCTTGACGTTCAAGACGAGGATCGACTCCCACCACGTGTGCACGTGGGACAGCCCTGTGGGAAAGCCTCGTGGGAAAGCCTCGTGGGAAAGACTCGAGGGAAAAACATAGATCCTTTCATCCACGCGGCGGACTGCGTGACAATGCTGCTACCGCTCTGGAGGAAAGCGCAAGTGCATGCCCGCATTCGAGACGAGGACTGACTCCCCTGGGGAGACTCCAGAAGTACCCCAAGATCCATGTCAGCACTGGAGAGGAATCCTCAGGTTCCGGCCCCGACTCCACACAAGGTCTTAGGCCCTGGCATCGACGGGAGAGGAATCCCGAGAGGCCCCCAAGGAACTCGCATGGGGACTGGCCTTTCCTGAGGCCACCAGAGCGGGTCCCTGAGGTCCCCGTCGTAAGTCGAGAGCACCTGCCGCAACTCGAGAAAATCCAGGAGGTTTTGCCCTCCAGGCGAGATGAGGCCCATTTCCACTGAGGCTTCAAGAGGCCAATCACATCTAACCACTGGAACTTCCAAAGTGTCCTTCACACCATTGCTGCAACTCAAGAAGTTCCCCGACATACCCGTCTCCACTCGAGAGGAAGCACGTGGGGTCCCGCACACATCCAGGGGAGCCCCGTTTCCGCCTCCTAGCTCGAGATGAGGGATCCTTTCCCTGTTTCGTAGGGAAAGAATTCCCGGCGTTCCCGTCGCATCTCAGGAGGAGGCGCTCTCCACAGGAAAGGCGAGAAGAACTCCAGGGTCGTGCCACCATTCCAAGAGGCCCCCAGATGTGTCAGTCCATTCCCGAGGAACCTGTTTTCCCTGCACTGCCTTGACGTTCAAGCCGAGGATCGAATCCCACCACGTGTGCACGTGGGACAGCCCTGTGGGAAAGCCTCGTGGGAAAGCCTCGTGTGAAAGACTCGAGGGACAACCATAGATCCTTTGATCCACGCGGCGGACTGCGTGACACTGCTGCTACCGCTCTGGAGGAAAGCGCAAGTGCATGCCCGCATTCGAGACGAGGACTGACTCCCCTGGGGAGACTCCAGAAGTACCCCAAGATCCATGTCAGCACTGGAGAGGAATCCTCAGGTTCCGGCCCCGACTCCACACAAGGTCTTAGGCCCTGGCATCGACGGGAGAGGAATCCCGAGAGGCCCCCGAGGAACTCGCATGGGGACTGGCCTTTCCTGAGGCCACCAGAGCGGGTCCCTGAGGTCCCCGTCGTAAGTCGAGAGCACCTGCCGCAACTCGAGAAAATCCAGGAGGTTTTGCCCTCCAGGCGAGATGAGGCCCATTTCCGCTGAGGCTTCTCGAGGCCAATCACATCTAACCACTGAATCTTCCAAAGGGTCCTTCACACCCTTGCTGCAACTCAAGAAGTTCCCCGACATACCCGTCTCCACTCGAGAGGAAGCACGTGGGTCCCGCACACATCCAGGGGAGCCCCGTTTCCGCCTCCTAGCTCGAGATGAGGGATCCTTTCCCTGTTTCGTAGGGAAAGAATTCCCGGCGTTCCCGTCGCATCTCAAGAGGAGGAGCTCTCCACAGGAAAGGCGAGAGGAACTCCAGGGTCGTGACACCATTCCAAGAGTCCCCCAGATGTGTCAGTCCATTGCAGAGGAACCTGTTTTCCCTGTACTGCCTTGACGTTCAAGACGAGGATCGACTCCCACCACGTGTGCACGTGGGACAGCCCTGTGGGAAAGCCTCGTGGGAAAGCCTCGTGGGAAAGACTCGAGGGAAAACCATAGATCCTTTGATCCACGCGGCGGACTGCGTGACACTGCTGCTACAGCTCTGGAGGAAAGCGCAAGTGCATGCCCGCATTCGAGACGAGGACTGACTCCCCTGGGGAGACTCCAGAAGTACCCCAAGATCCATGTCAGCACTGGAGTGGAATCCTCAGGTTCCGGCCCCGACTCCACACAAGGTCTTAGGCCCCGCCATCGACGGGAGAGGAATCCCGAGAGGCCCCCGAGGAACTCGCATGGGGACTGGCCTTTCCTGAGGCCACCAGAGCGGGTCCCTGAGGTCCCCGTCGTAAGTCGAGAGCACCTGCCGCAACTCGAGAAAATCCAGGAGGTTTTGCCCTCCAGGCGAGATGAGGCCCATTTCCGCTGAGGCTTCTCGAGGCCAATCACATCTAACCACTGGAACTTCCAAAGGGTCCTTCACACCCTTGCTGCAACTCAAGAAGTTCCCCGACATACCCGTCTCCACTCGAGAGGAAGCACGTGGTGTCCCGTACACATCCAGGGGAGCCCCGTTTCGCCTCCTAGCTCGAGATGAGGGATCCTTTCCCTGTTTCGTAGGGAAAGAATTCCCGGCGTTCCCGTCGCATCTCAAGAGGAGGCGCTCTCCACAGGAAAGGCCAGAGGAACTCCAGGGTCGTGCCACCATTCCAAGAGTCCCCCAGATGTGTCAGTCCATTCCAGAGGAACCTGTTTTCCCTGCACTGCCTTGACGTTCAAGCCGAGGATCGACTCCCACCACGTGTGCACGTGGGACAGCCCTGTGGGAAAGCCTCGTGGGAAAGCCTCGTGGGAAAGACTCGAGGGAAAACCATAGATCCTTTGATCCACGCGGCGGACTGCGTGACACTGCTGCTACCGCTCTGGAGGAAAGCGCAAGTGCATGCCCGCATTCGAGACGAGGACTGACTCCCCTGGGGAGACTCCAGAAGTACCCCAAGATCCATGTCAGCACTGGAGAGGAATCCTCAGGTTCCGGCCCCGACTCCACACAAGGTCTTAGGCCCTAGCATCGACGGGAGAGGAATCCCGAGAGGCCCCCGAGGAACTCGCATGGGGACTGGCCTTTCCTGAGGCCACCAGAGCGTTTCCCTGAGGTCCCCGTCGTAAGTCGAGAGCACCTGCCGCAACTCGAGAAAATCCAGGAGGTTTTTCCCTCCAGGCGAGATGAGGCCCATTTCCGCTGAGGCTTCTCGAGGCCAATCACATCTAACCACTGGAACTTCCAAAGGGTCCTTCACACCATTGCTGCAACTCAAGAAGTTCCCCGACATACCCGTCTCCACTCGAGAGGAAGCACGTGGGTTCCCTCACACATCCAGTGGAGCCCCGTTTCCGCCTCCTAGCTCGAGATGAGGGATCCTTCCCTGTTTCGTAGGGAAAGAATTCCCGGCGTTCCCGTCACATCTCAAGAGGAGGCGCTCTCCACAGGAAAGGCGAGAGGAACTCCAGAGTCGTGACACCATTCCAAGAGTCCCCCAGATGTGTCAGTCCATTCCAGAGGAACTTGTGTTCCCTGCACTGCCTTGACGTTCAAGACGAGGATCGACTCCCACCACGTGTGCACGTGGGACAGCCCTGTGGGAAAGCCTCGTGGGAAAGCCTCGTGGGAAAGGCTCGAGGGAAAAACATAGATCCTTTCATCCACGCGGCGGACTGCGTGACAATGCTGCTACCGCTCTGGAGGAAAGCGCAAGTGCATGCCCGCATTCGAGACGAGGACTGACTCCCCTGGGGAGACTCCAGAAGTACCCCAAGATCCATGTCAGCACTGGAGAGGAATCCTCAGGTTCCGGCCCCGACTCCACACAAGGTCTTAGGCCCTGGCATCGACGGGAGAGGAATCCCGAGAGGCCCCCAAGGAACTCGCATGGGGACTGGCCTTTCCTGAGGCCACCAGAGCGGGTCCCTGAGGTCCCCGTCGTAAGTCGAGAGCACCTGCCGCAACTCGAGAAAATCCAGGAGGTTTTGCCCTCCAGGCGAGATGAGGCCCATTTCCACTGAGGCTTCAAGAGGCCAATCACATCTAACCACTGGAACTTCCAAAGTGTCCTTCACACCATTGCTGCAACTCAAGAAGTTCCCCGACATACCCGTCTCCACTCGAGAGGAAGCACGTGGGGTCCCGCACACATCCAGGGGAGCCCCGTTTCCGCCTCCTAGCTCGAGATGAGGGATCCTTTCCCTGTTTCGTAGGGAAAGAATTCCCGGCGTTCCCGTCGCATCTCAGGAGGAGGCGCTCTCCACAGGAAAGGCGAGAAGAACTCCAGGGTCGTGCCACCATTCCAAGAGGCCCCCAGATGTGTCAGTCCATTCCCGAGGAACCTGTTTTCCCTGCACTGCCTTGACGTTCAAGCCGAGGATCGAATCCCACCACGTGTGCACGTGGGACAGCCCTGTGGGAAAGCCTCGTGGGAAAGCCTCGTGTGAAAGACTCGAGGGAAAACCATAGATCCTTTGATCCACGCGGCGGACTGCGTGACACTGCTGCTACCGCTCTGGAGGAAAGCGCAAGTGCATGCCCGCATTCGAGACGAGGACTGACTCCCCTGGGGAGACTCCAGAAGTACCCCAAGATCCATGTCAGCACTGGAGAGGAATCCTCAGGTTCCGGCCCCGACTCCACACAAGGTCTTAGGCCCTGGCATCGACGGGAGAGGAATCCCGAGAGGCCCCCGAGGAACTCGCATGGGGACTGGCCTTTCCTGAGGCCACCAGAGCGGGTCCCTGAGGTCCCCGTCGTAAGTCGAGAGCACCTGCCGCAACTCGAGAAAATCCAGGAGGTTTTGCCCTCCAGGCGAGATGAGGCCCATTTCCGCTGAGGCTTCTCGAGGCCAATCACATCTAACCACTGAATCTTCCAAAGGGTCCTTCACACCCTTGCTGCAACTCAAGAAGTTCCTCGACATACCCGTCTCCACTCGAGAGGAAGCACGTGGGTCCCGCACACATCCAGGGGAGCCCCGTTTCCGCCTCCTAGCTCGAGATGAGGGATCCTTTCCCTGTTTCGTAGGGAAAGAATTCCCGGCGTTCCCGTCGCATCTCAAGAGGAGGAGCTCTCCACAGGAAAGGCGAGAGGAACTCCAGGGTCGTGACACCATTCCAAGAGTCCCCCAGATGTGTCAGTCCATTGCAGAGGAACCTGTTTTCCCTGTACTGCCTTGACGTTCAAGACGAGGATCGACTCCCACCACGTGTGCACGTGGGACAGCCCTGTGGGAAAGCCTCGTGGGAAAGCCTCGTGGGAAAGACTCGAGGGAAAACCATAGATCCTTTGATCCACGCGGCGGACTGCGTGACACTGCTGCTACAGCTCTGGAGGAAAGCGCAAGTGCATGCCCGCATTCGAGACGAGGACTGACTCCCCTGGGGAGACTCCAGAAGTACCCCAAGATCCATGTCAGCACTGGAGTGGAATCCTCAGGTTCCGGCCCCGACTCCACACAAGGTCTTAGGCCCCGCCATCGACGGGAGAGGAATCCCGAGAGGCCCCCGAGGAACTCGCATGGGGACTGGCCTTTCCTGAGGCCACCAGAGCGGGTCCCTGAGGTCCCCGTCGTAAGTCGAGAGCACCTGCCGCAACTCGAGAAAATCCAGGAGGTTTTGCCCTCCAGGCGAGATGAGGCCCATTTCCGCTGAGGCTTCTCGAGGCCAATCACATCTAACCACTGGAACTTCCAAAGGGTCCTTCACACCCTTGCTGCAACTCAAGAAGTTCCCCGACATACCCGTCTCCACTCGAGAGGAAGCACGTGGTGTCCCCCACACATCCAGGGGAGCCCCGTTTCGCCTCCTAGCTCGAGATGAGGGATCCTTTCCCTGTTTCGTAGGGAATGAATTCCCGGCGTTCCCGTCGCATCTCAAGAGGAGGCGCTCTCCACAGGAAAGGCCAGAGGAACTCCAGGGTCGTGCCACCATTCCAAGAGTCCCCCAAATGTGTCAGTCCATTCCAGAGGAACCTGCTTTCCCTGCACTGCCTTGACGTTCAAGCCGAGGATCGACTCCCACCACGTGTGCACGTGGGACAGCCCTGTGGGAAAGCCTCGTGGGAAAGCCTCGTGGGAAAGACTCGAGGGAAAACCATAGATCCTTTGATCCACGCGGCGGACTGCGTGACACTGCTGCTACCGCTCTGGAGGAAAGCGCAAGTGCATGCCCGCATTCGAGACGAGGACTGACTCCCCTGGGGAGACTCCAGAAGTACCCCAAGACCCATGTCAGCACTGGAGAGGAATCCTCAGGTTCCGGCCCCGACTCCACACAAGGTCTTAGGCCCTAGCATCGACGGGAGAGGAATCCCGAGAGGCCCCCGAGGAACTCGCATGGGGACTGGCCTTTCCTGAGGCCACCAGAGCGGTTCCCTGAGGTCCCCGTCGTAAGTCGAGAGCACCTGCCGCAACTCGAGAAAATCCAGGAGGTTTTTCCCTCCAGGCGAGATGAGGCCCATTTCCGCTGAGGCTTCTCGAGGCCAATCACATCTAACCACTGGAACTTCCAAAGGGTCCTTCACACCATTGCTGCAACTCAAGAAGTTCCCCGACATACCCGTCTCCATTCGAGAGGAAGCACGTGGGGTCCCTCACACATCCAGTGGAGCCCCGTTTCCGCCTCCTAGCTCGAGATGAGGGATCCTTCCCTGTTTCGTAGGGAAAGAATTCCCGGCGTTCCCGTCGCATCTCAAGAGGAGGCGCTCTCCACAGGAAAGGCGAGAGGAACTCCAGAGTCGTGACACCATTCCAAGAGTCCCCCAGATGTGTCAGTCCATTCCAGAGGAACTTGTGTTCCCTGCACTGCCTTGACGTTCAAGACGAGGATCGACTCCCACCACGTGTGCACGTGGGACAGCCCTGTGGGAAAGCCTCGTGGGAAAGCCTCGTGGGAAAGACTCGAGGGAAAAACATAGATCCTTTGATCCACGCGGCGGACTGCGTGACAATGCTGCTACCGCTCTGGAGGAAAGCGCAAGTGCATGCCCGCATTCGAGACGAGGACTGACTCCCCTGGGGAGACTCCAGAAGTACCCCAAGATCCATGTCAGCACTGGAGAGGAATCCTCAGGTTCCGGCCCCAACTCCACACAAGGTCTTAGGCCCTGGCATCGACGGGAGAGGAATCCCGAGAGGCCCCCGAGGAACTCGCATGGGGACTGGCCTTTCCTGAGGCCACCAGAGCGGGTCCCTGAGGTCCCCGTCGTAAGTCGAGAGCACCTGCCGCAACTCGAGAAAATCCAGGAGGTTTTGCCCTCCAGGCGAGATGAGGCCCATTTCCACTGAGGCTTCAAGAGGCCAATCACATCTAACCACTGGAACTTCCAAAGGGTCCTTCACACCATTGCTGCAACTCAAGAAGTTCCCCGACATACCCGTCTCCACTCGAGAGGAAGCACGTGGGGTCCCGCACACATCCAGGGGAGCCCCGTTTCCGCCTCCTAGCTCGAGATGAGGGATCCTTTCCCTGTTTCGTAGGGAAAGAATTCCCGGCGTTCCCGTCGCATCTCAAGAAGAGGCGCTCTCCACAGGAAAGGCGAGAGGAACTCCAGGGTCATGCCACCATTCCAAGAGTCCCCCAGATGTGTCAGTCCATTCCAGAGGAACCTGTTTTCCCTGCACTGCCTTGACGTTCAAGCCGAGGATCGACTCCCACCACGTGTGCACGTGGGACAGCCCTGTGGGAAAGCCTCGTGGGAAAGCCTCGTGGGAAAGACTCGAGGGAAAACCATAGATCCTTTGATCCACGCGGCGGACTGCGTGACACTGCTGCTACCGCTCTGGAGGAAAGCGCAAGTGCATGCCCGCATTCGAGACGAGGACTGACTCCCTTGGGGAGACTCCAGAAGTACCCCAAGATCCATGTCAGCACTGGAGAGGAATCCTCAGGTTCCGGCCCCGACTCCACACAAGGTCTAAGACCCCGGCATCGACGGGAGAGGAATCCCGAGATGCCCCCGAGGAACTCGCATCAGGACTGGCCTTTCCTGAGGCCACCAGAGCGGGTCCCTGAGGTCCCCGTCGTAAGTCGAGAGCACCTGCCGCAACTCGAGAAAATCCAGGAGGTTTTGCCCTCCAGGCGAGATGAGGCCATTTTCCGCTGAGGCTTCTCGAGGCCAATCACATCTAACCACTGGAACTTCCAAAGGGTCCTTCACACCCTTGCTGCAACTCAAGAAGTTCCCCGACATACCCGTCTCCACTCGAGAGGAAGCACGTGGGGTCCCGCACACATCCAGGGGAGCCCCGTTTCCGCCTCCTAGCTCGAGATGAGGGATCCTTTCCCTGTTTCGTAGGGAAAGAATTCCCGGCGTTCCCGTCGCATCTCAAGAGGAGGCGCTCTCCACAGGAAAGGCGAGAGGAACTCCAGGGTCATGCCACCATTCCAAGAGTCCCCCAGATGTGTCAGTCCATTCCAGAGGAACCTGTTTTCCCTGCACTGCCTTGCCGTTCAAGCCGAGGATCGACTCCCACCACGTGTGCACGTGGGACAGCCCTGTGGGAAAGCCTCGTGGGAAAGCCTATCGGAAAAGACTCGAGGGAAAACCATAGATCCTTTGATCCACGCGGCGGACTGCGTGACACTGCTGCTACCGCTCTTGAGGAAATCGCAAGTGCATGCCCGCATTCGAGACGAGGACTGACGCCCTGGGGAGACTCCAGAAGTACCCCAAGATCCATGTCAGCACTGGAGAGGAATCCTCAGGTTCCGGCCTCGACTCCACAAAAGGTCTTAGGCCCCGGCATCGACGGGAGAGGAATCCCGAGAGGCCCCCGAGGAACTCGCATGGGGACTGGCCTTTCCTGAGGCCACCAGAGCGGGTCCCTGAGGTCCCCGTCGTAAGTCGAGAGCACCTGCCGCAACTCGAGAAAATCCAGGAGGTTCTGCCCTCCAGGCGAGATGAGGCCCATTTCCGCTGAGGCTTCTCGAGGCCAATTACATCTAACCACTGGAACTTCCAAAGGGTCCTTCACACCATTGCTGCAACTCAAGAAGTTCCCCGACATACCCGTCTCCACTCGAGAGGAAGCACGTGGGGTCCCGCACACATCCAGGGGAGCCCCGTTTCTGCCTCCTAGCTCGAGATGAGGGATCCTTTCCCTGTTTCGTAGAGAAAGAATTCCCGGCGTTCCCGTCGCATCTCAAGAGGAGGCGCTCTCCACAGGAAAGGCGAGAGGAACTCCAGGGTCGTGCCACCATTCCAAGAGTCCCACAGATGTGTCAGTCCATTCCAGAGGAACCTGTTTTCCCTGCACTGCCTTGACGTTCAAGCCGAGGATCGACTCCCACCACGTGTGCACGTGGGACAGCCCTGTGGGAAAGCCTCGTGGGAAAGACTCGAGGGAAACCCATAGATCCTTTGATCCACGCGGCGGACTGCGTGACACTGCTGCTACCGCTCTGGAGGAAAGCGCAAGTGCATGCCCGCATTCGAGACGAGGACTGACTCCCCTGGGGAGACTCCAGAAGTACCCCAAGATCCATGTCAGCACTGGAGAGGAATCCTCAGGTTCCGGCCCCGACTCCACACAAGGTCTTAGGCCCCGGCATCGACGGGAGAGGAATCCCGAGAGGCCCCCGAGGAACTCGCATCGGGACTGGCCTTTCCTGAGGCCACCAGAGCGGGTCCCTGAGGTCCCCGTCGTAAGTCGAGAGCACCTGCCGCAACTCGAGAAAATCCAGGAGGTTTTGCCCTCCAGGCGAGATGAGGCCCATTTCCGCTGAGGGTTCTCGAGGCTAATCACGTCTAACCACTGGAACTTCCAAAGGGTCCTTCACACCCTTGGTGCAACTCAAGAAGTTCCCCGACATACCCGTCTCCACTCGAGAGGAAGCACGTGGGTCCCGCACACATCCAGGGGAGCCCCGTTTCCGCCTCCTAGCTCGAGATGAGGGATCCTTTCCCTGTTTCGTAGGGAAAGAATTCCCGGCGTTCCCGTCGCATCTCAAGAGGAGGCGCTCTCCACAGGAAAGGCGAGAGGAACTCCAGGGTCGTGCCACCATTCCAAGAGTCCCCCAGATGTGTCAGTCCATTCCAGAGGAACCTGTTTTCCCTGCACTGCCTTGACGTTCAAGCCGAGGATCGACTCCCACCACGTGTGCACGTGGGACAGCCCTGTGGGAAAGCCTCGTGGGAAAGCCTCGTGGGAAAGACTCGAGGGAAAACCATAGATCCTTTGATCCACGAGGCGGACTGCGTGACACTGCTGCTACCGCTCTGGAGGAAAGCGCAAGTGCATGCCCGCATTCGAGACGAGGACTGACTCCCCTGGGGAGACTCCAGAAGTACCCCAAGATCCATGTTAGCACTGGAGAGGAATCCTCAGGTTCCGGCCCCGACTCCACACAAGGTCTTAGGCCACGGCATCGACGGGAGAGGAATCCCCAGAGGAACTCGCATGGGGACTGGCCTTTCCTGAGGCCACCAGAGCGGGTCCCTGAGGTCCTCGTCGAAGTCGAGAGCACCTGCCGCAACTCGAGAAAATCCAGGCGGTTTTGCCCTCCAGGCGAGATGAGGCCCATTTCCGCTGAGGCTTCTCGAGGCCAATCACATCAAACCACTGAAACTTCCAAAGGGTCCTTCACACCCTTGCTGCAACTCAAGAAGTTCCCCGACATACCCGTCTCCACTCGAGAGGAATCACGTGGGGTCCCGCACACATCCAGGGGAGCCCCGTTTCCGCCTCCAACTCGAGATGAGGGATCCTTTCCCTGTTTCGTAGGGAAAGAATTCCCGGCGTTCTCGTCGCATCTCAAGAGGAGGCGCTCTCCACAGGAAAGGCCAGAGGAACTCCAGGGTCGTGCCACCATTCCAAGAGTCTCCCAGATGTGTCAGTCCATTCCAGAGGAACCTGTTTTCCCTGCACTGCCTTGACGTTCAAGCCAAGGATCGACTCCGACCACGTGTGCACGTGGGACAGCCCTGTGGGAAAGCCTCGTGGGAAAGCCTCGTGGGAAAGACTCGAGGGAAAACCATGGATCCTTTGATCCATGCGGAGGACTGCGTGACACTGCTGCTACCGCTCTGGAGGAAAGCGCAAGTGCATGCCCGCATTCGAGACGAGGACTGACTCCCCTGGGGAGACTGCAGAGGTACCCCAAGATCCATGTCAGCACTGGAGAGGAATCCTCAGGTTCCGGCCCCGACTCCACACAAGGTCTTAGGCCCCGGCATCGACGGGAGAGGAATCCCCAGAGGAACTCGCATGGGGACTGGCCTTTCCTGAGGCCACCAGAGCGGGTCCCTGAGGTCCTCGTCGTAAGTCGAGAGCACCTGCCGCAACTCGAGAAAATCCAGGAGGTTTTGCCCTCCAGGCGAGATGAGGCCCATTTCCGCTGAGGCTTCTCGAGGCCAATCACATCTAACCACTGGAACTTCCAAAGGGTCCTTCACACCATTGCTGCAACTCAAGAAGTTCCCCGACATACCCGTCTCCACTCGAGAGGAAGCACGTGGTGTCCCGCACACATCCAGGGGAGCCCCGTTTCGCCTCCTAGCTCGAGATGAGGGATCCTTTCCCTGTTTCGTAGGGAAAGAATTACCGGCGTTCCCGTCGCATCTCAGGAGGAGGCGCTCTCCACAGGAAAGGCGAGAAGAACTCCAGGGTCGTGCCACCATTCCAAGAGGCCCCCAGATGTGTCAGTCCATTCCCGAGGAACCTGTTTTCCCTGCACTGCCTTGACGTTCAAGCCGAGGATCGAATCCCACCACGTGTGCACGTGGGACAGCCCTGTGGGAAAGCCTCGTGGGAAAGCCTCGTGGGAAAGACTCGAGGGAAAACCATAGATCCTTTGATCCACGCGGCGGACTGCGTGACACTGCTGCTACCGCTCTGGAGGAAAGCGCAAGTGCATGCCCGCATTCGAGACGAGGACTGACTCCCCTGGGGAGACTCCAGAAGTACCCCAAGATCCATGTCAGCACTGGAGAGGAATCCTCAGGTTCCGGCCCCGACTCCACACAAGGTCTTAGGCCCTGGCATCGACGGGAGAGGAATCCCGAGAGGCCCCCGAGGAACTCGCATGGGGACTGGCCTTTCCTGAGGCCACCAGAGCGGGTCCCTGAGGTCCCCGTCGTAAGTCGAGAGAACCTGCCGCAACTCGAGAAAATCCAGGAGGTTTTGCCCTCCAGGCGAGATGAGGCCCATTTCCGCTGAGGCTTCTCGAGGCCAATCACATCTAACCACTGGAACTTCCAAAGGGTCCTTAACACCATTGCTGCCACTCAAGAAGTTCCCCGACATACCCGTCTCCACTCGAGAGGAAGCACGTGGGGTCCCTCACACATCCAGGGGAGCCCCGTTTCCGCCTCCTAGCTCGAGATGAGGGATCCTTCCCTGTTTCGTAGGGAAAGAATTCCCGGCGTTCCCGTCGCATCTCAAGAGGAGGCGCTCTCCACAGGAAAGGCGAGAGGAACTCCAGGGTCGTGACAACATTCCAAGAGTCCCCCAGATGTGTCAGTCCATTCCAGAGGAACCTGTTTTCCCTGCACTGCCTTGACGTTCAAGCCGAGGATCGACTCCCACAACGTGTGCACGTGGGACAGCCCTGTGGGAAAGCCTCGTGGGAAAGCCTCGTGGGAAAGACTCGAGGGAAAACCATAGATCCTTTGATCCACGCGGCGGACTGCGTGACACTGCTGCTACCGCTCTGGAGGAAAGCGCAAGTGCATGCCCGCATTCGAGACGAGGACTGACTCCCCTGGGGAGACTCCAGAAGTACCCCAAGATCCATGTCAGCACTGGAGAGGAATCCTCAGGTTCCGGCCCCGACTCCACACAAGGTCTTAGGCCCCGGCATCGACGGGAGAGGAATCCCGAGAGGCCCCCGAGGAACTCGCATGGGGACTGGCCTTTCCTGAGGCCACCAGAGCGGGTCCCTGAGGTCCTCGTCGAAGTCGAGAGCACCTGCCGCAACTCGAGAAAATCCAGGCGGTTTTGCCCTCCAGGCGAGATGAGGCCCATTTCCGCTGAGGCTTCTCGAGGCCAATCACATCAAACCACTGAAACTTCCAAAGGGTCCTTCACACCCTTGCTGCAACTCAAGATGTTCCCCGACATACCCGTCTCCACTCGAGAGGAAGCACGTGGGGTCCCGCACACATCCAGGGGAGCCCCGTTTCCGCCTCCAACTCGAGATGAGGGATCCTTTCCCTGTTTCGTAGGGAAAGAATTCCCGGCGTTCTCGTCGCATCTCAAGAGGAGGCGCTGTCCACAGGAAAGGCGAGAGGAACTCCAGGGTCGTGCCACCATTCCAAGAGTCTCCCAGATGTGTCAGTCCATTCCAGAGGAACCTGTTTTCCATGCACTGCCTTGACGTTCAAGCCAAGGATCGACTCCGACCACGTGTGCACGTGGGACAGCCCTGTGGGAAAGCCTCGTGGGAAAGCCTCGTGGGAAAGACTCGAGGGAAAACCATGGATCCTTTGATCCATGCGGAGGACTGCGTGACAATGCTGCTACCGCTCTGGAGGAAAGCGCAAGTGCATGCCCGCATTCGAGACGAGGACTGACTCCCCTGGGGAGACTGCAGAATTACCCCAAGATCCATGTCAGCACTGGAGAGGAATCCTCAGGTTCCGGCCCCGACTCCACACAAGGTCTTAGGCCCCGGCATCGACGGGAGAGGAATCCCCAGAGGAACTCGCATGGGGACTGGCCTTTCCTGAGGCCACCAGAGCGGGTCCCTGAGGTCCTCGTCGTAAGTCGAGAGCACCTGCCGCAACTCGAGAAAATCCAGGCGGTTTTGCCCTCCAGGAGAGATGAGGACCATTTCCGCTGAGGCTTCTCGAGGCCAATCACATCAAACCACTGGAACTTCCAAAGGGTCCTTCACACCCTTGCTGCACTAAAGAAGTTCCCCGACATACCCGTCTCCACTCGAGAGGAAGCACGTGGGGTCCCGCACACATCCAGGGGAGCCCCGTTTCCGCCTCCTAGCTCGAGATGAGGGATCCATTCCCTGTTGCGTAAGGAAAGAATTCCCAGCGTTCCCGTCGCATCTCAAGAGGAGGCACTCTCCACAGGAAAGGCGAGAGGAACTCCAGGGTCGTGCCACCATTCCAAGAGTCCCCGAGATGTGTCAGTCCATTCCAGAGGAACCTGTTTTCCCTGCACTGCCTTGACGTTCAAGCCAAGGATCGACTCCCACCACGTGTGCACGTGGGACAGCCCTGTTGGAAAGCCTCGTGGGAAAGCCTCGTGGGAAAGACTCGAGGGAAAACCATGGATCCTTTGATCCATGCGGCGGACTGCGTGACACTGCTGCTACCGCTCTGGAGGAAAGCGCAAGTGCATGCCCACATTCGAGACGAGGACTGACTCCCCTGGGGAGACTCCAGAAGTACCCCAAGATCCATGTCAGCACTGGAGAGGAAACTTCAGGTTCCGGCCCCGACTCCACACAAGGTCTTAGGCCCCGGCATCGACGGGAGAGGAATCCCCAGAGGAACTCGCATGGGGACTGGCCTTTCCTGAGGCCACCAGAGCGGGTCCCTGAGGTCCTCGTCGTAAGTCGAGAGCACCTGCCGCAACTCGAGAAAATCCAGGCGGTTTTGCCCTCCAGGCGAGATGAGGCCCATTTCAGCTGAGGCTTCTCGAGGCCAATCACATCTAACCACTGGAACTTCCAAAGGGTCCTTCACACCCTTGCTGCAACTCAAGAAGATCCCCGACATACCCGTCTCCACTCGAGAGGAAGCACGTGTGGTCCCGCCCACATCCAGGGGAGCCCCGTTTCCGCCTCCTAGCTCGAGATGAGGGATCCTTTCCCTGTTTCGTAGGGAAAGAATTCCCGGCGTTCCCGTCGCATCTCAAGAGGAGGCGCTCTCCACAGGAAAGGCGAGAGGAACTCCAGGGTCGTGCCACCATTCCAAGAGTCCCCCAGATGTGTCAGTCCATTCCAGAGGAACCTGTTTTACCTGCACTGCCTTGACGTTCAAGCCGAGGATCGAGTCCCATCACGTGTGCACGTGGGACAGCCCTGTGGGAAAGCCTCGTGGGAAAGCCTCGTGGGAAAGACTCGAGGGAAAACCATAGATCCTTTGATCCACGCGGCGGACTGCGTGACACTGCTGCTACCACTCTGGGGAAAGCGCAAGTGCATGCCCGCATTCGAGACGAGGACTGACTCCCCTGGGGAGACTCCAGAAGTACCCCAAGATCCATGTCAGCACTGGAGAGGAATCCTCAGGTTCCGGCCCCGACTCCACACAAGGTCTTAGGCCCGGGCATCGACGGGAGAGGAATCCCGAGAGGCCCCCGAGGAACTCGCATGGGGACTGGCCTTTCCTGAGGCCACCAGAGCGGGTCCCTGAGGTCCCCGTCGTAAGTCGAGAGCACCTGCCGCAACTCGAGAAAATCCAGGAGGTTTTGCCCTCCAGGCGAGATGAGGCCCATTTCCGCTGAGGCTTCTCGAAGCCAATCACATCTAACCACTGGAACTTCCAAAGGGTCCTTCACACCATTGCTGCAACTCAAGAAGTTCCCAGACATACCCGTCTCCACTCGAGAGGAAGCACGTGGGGTCCCGCACACATCCAGGGGAGCCCCGTTTCCGCCTCCTAGCTCGAGATGAGGGATCCTTTCCCTGTTTGGTAGGGAAAGAATTCCCGGCGTTCCCGTCGCATCTCAAGAGGAGGCGCTCTCCACAGGAGAGGCGAGAGGAACTCCAGGGTCGTGCCACCATTCCAAGAGACGCCCAGATGTGTCAGTCCATTACAGAGGAACCTGTTTTCCCTGCACTGCCTTGACGTTCAAGCCGAGGATCGACTCCCACCACCTGTGCACTTGGGACAGCCCTGTGGGAAAGCCTCGTGGGAAAGACTCGTGGGAAAGACTCGAGGGAAAACCATAGATCCTTTGATCCACGCGGCGGACTGCGTGACACTGCTGCTACCGCTCTGGGGAAAGCGCAAGTGCATGCCCGCATTCGAGACGAGGACTGACTCCCCTGGGGAGACTCCAGAAGTACCCCAAGATCCATGTCAGCACTGGAGAGGAATCCTCAGGTTCCGGCCCCGACTCCACACAAGGTCTTAGGCCCCGGCATCGACGGGAGAGGAATCCCGAGAGGCCCCCGAGGAACTCGCATGGGGACTGGCCTTTCCTGAGGCCACCAGAGCGGGTCCCTGAGGTCCCCGTAGTAAGTCGAGAGCACCTGCCGCAACTCGAGAAAATCCAGGAGGTTTTGCCCTCCAGGCGAGATGAGGCCCATTTCCGCTGAGGCTTCTCGAGGCTAATCACGTCTAACCACTGGAACTTCCAAAGGGTCCTTCACACCCTTGCTGCAACTCAAGTAGTTCCCCAACATACCCGTCTCCACTCGAGAGGAAGCACGTGGGTCCCGCACACATCCAGGGGAGCCCCGTTTCCGCCTCCTAGCTCGAGATGAGGGATCCTTTCCCTGTTTCGTAGGGAAAGAATTCCCGGCGTTCCCGTCGCATCTCAAGAGGAGGCGCTCTCCACAGGAAAGGCGTGAGGAACTCCAGGGTCGTGCCACCATTCCAAGAGTCCCCCAGATGTGTCAGTCCATTCCAGAGGAACCTGTTTTCACTGCACTGCCTTGACGTTCAAGCCGAGGATCGACTCCCACCACGTGTCCACGTGGGACAGCCTCGGGGAAAGCCTCGTGGGAAAGACTCGAGGGAAAACCAAACATCCTTTGATCCACGCGGCGGACTGCGTTACACTGCTGCTACCGCTCTGGAGGAAAGCGCAAGTGCATGCCCGCATTCGAAACGAGGACTGACTCCCCTGGGGAGACTCCAGAAGTACCCCAAGATCCATGTCAGCACTGGAGAGGAATCCTCAGGTTCCGGCCCCGACTCCACACAAGGTCTTAGGCCCCTGTATCGACGGGAGAGGAATCCCGAGAGGCCCCCGAGGAACTCGCATGGGGACTGGCCTTTCCTGAGGCCACCAGAGCGGGTCCCTGAGGTCCCCATCGTAAGTCGAGAGCACTTGCCGCAACTCGAGAAAATCCAGGAGGTTTTGCCCTCCAGGCGAGATGAGGCCCATTTCCGCTGAGGCTTCTCCAGGCCAATCACATCTAACAACTGGAACTTCCAAAGGGTCCTTCACACCCTTGCTGCAACTAAAGAAGTTCCCCTACATACCCGTCTCCACTCGAGAGGAAGCACGTGGTGTCCCGCACACATCCAGGGGAGCCCCGTTTCCGCCTCCTAGCTGGAGATGAGGGATCCTTTCCCTGTTTCGTAGGGAAAGAATTCCCGGCGTTCCCGTCGCATCTCAAGAGGAGGCGCTCTCCACAGGAAAGGCGAGAGGAACTCCAGGGTCGTGCCACCATTCCAAGAGTCCCCCAGATGTGTCAGTCCATTCCAGAGGAACCTGTTTTCCCTGCACTGCCTTGACGTTCAAGCCGAGGATCGACTCCCACCACGTGTGCACGTGGGACAGCCCTGTGGGAAAGCCTCGTGGGAAAGCCTCGTGGGAAAGACTCGAGGGAAAACCATAGATCCTTTGATCCACGCGGCGGAATGCGTGACACTGCTGCTACCGCTCTGGAGGAAAGCGCAAGTGCATGCCCGCATTCGAGACGAGGACTGACTCCCCTGGGGAGACTCCAGAAGTACCCCAGGATCCATGCCAGCACTGGAGAGGAATCCTCAGGTTCCGGCCCCAACTCCACACAAGGACTTAGGCCCCGGCATCGATGGGAGAGGAACCCCGAGAGGCCCCCGAGGAACTCGCATGGGGACTGGCCTTTCCTGAGTCCATCAGAACGGGTCCCTGAGGTCCCCGTCGAAAGTCGAGAGCACCTGCCGCAACTCGAGAAAATCCAGGAGGTTTTGCCCTCCAGGCGAGATGAGGCCCATTTCCGCTGAGGCTTCTCGAGGCTAATCACGTCTAACCACTGGAACTTCCAAAGGGTCCTTCACACCATTGCTGCAACTCAAGAAGTTCCCCGACATACCCGTCTCCACTCGAGAGGAAGCACGTGGTGTCCCGCACACATACAGGGGAGCCCCGTTTCTCCCTCCTAGCTCGAGATGAGGGATCCTTTCCCTGTTTCGTAGGGAAAGAATTCCCGGCGTTCCCGTCGCAACTCAAGAGGAGGCGCTCTCCACAGGAAAGGCGAGAGGAACTCCAGGTTCGTGCCACCATTCCAAGAGTCCCCCAGATGAGTCAGTCCATTCCAGAGGAACTTGTTTTCCCTGCACTGCCTTGACGTTCAAGCCGAGGATCGACTCCCACAACGTGTGCACGGGGGACAGCCCTGTCGGAAAGCCTCGTGGGAAAGCCTCGTGGGAAAGACTCGAGGAAAAACCATAGATCCTTTGATCCACGCGGCGGACTGCGTGACACTGCTGGGACCGCTCTGGAGGAAAGCGCAAGTGCATGCCCGCATTCGAGACGATGACTGACTCCCCTGGGGAGACTCCAGAAGTACCCCAAGATCCATGTCAGCACTGGAGAGGAATCCTCAGGTTCCGGCCCCGACTCCACACAAGGTCTTAGGCCCCGGCATCGACGGGAGAGGAATCCCGAGAGGCCCCCGAGGAACTCGCATGGGGACTGGCCGTTCCTGAGGCCACCAGAGCGGTTCCCTGAGGTCCCCGTCGTAAGTCGAGAGCACCTGCCGCAACTCGAGAAAATCCAGGAGGTTTTGCCCTCCAGGCGAGACGAGGCCCATTTCCGCTGAGGCTTCTCGAGGCCAATCACATCTAACCACTGGAACTGCCAAAGGGTCCTTCACACCATTGCTGCAACTCAAGAAGTTCCCCGATATACCCGTCTGCACTCAAGAGGAAGCACGTGGTGTCCCGCACACATCCAGGGGAGCCCCGTTTCCGCCTCCTAGCTCGAGATGAGGGATCCTTTCCCTGTTTCGTAGGGAAAGAATTCCCGGCGTTCCCGTCGCATCTCAAGAGGAGGCGCTCTCCACAGGAAAGGCGAGAGGAACTCCAGGGTCGTGCCACCATTCCAAGAGTCCCCCAGATGTGTCAGTCCATTCCAGAGGAACCTGTTTTCACTGCACTGCCTTGACGTTCAAGCCGAGGATCGACTCCCACCACGTGTCCACGTGGGACAGCCTCGGGGAAAGCCTCGTGGGAAAGACTCGAGGGAAAACCAAACATCCTTTGATCCACGCGGCGGACTGCGTGACACTGCTGCTACCGCTCTGGAGGAAAGCGCAATGAATGCCCGCATTCGAGACGAGGACTGACTCCCCTGGGGAGACTCCAGAAGTACCCCAAGATCCATGTCAGCCCTGGAGAGGAATCCTCAGGTTCCGGCCCCGACTCCACACAAGGTCTTAGGCCCCGGCATCGACGGGAGAGGAATCCCGAGAGGCCCCCGAGGAACTCGCATGGGGACTGGCCTTTCCTGAGGCCACCAGAGCGGGTCCCTGAGGTCCCCGTCGTAAGTCGAGAGCACCTGCCGCAACTCGAGAAAATCCAGGAGGTTTTGCCCTCCAGGCGAGATGAGGCCCATTTCCGCTGAGGCTTCTCGAGGCTAATCACGTCTAACAACTGGAACTTCCAAAGGGTCCTTCACACCCTTGCTGCAACTCAAGAAGTTCCCCGACATACCCGTCTCCACTCGAGAGGAAGCACGTGGGTCCCACACACATCCAGGGGAGCCCCGTTTCCGCCTCCTAGCTCGAGATGAGGGATCCTTTCCCTGTTTCGTAGGGAACGAATTCCCGGCGTTCCCGTCGCATCTCAAGAGGAGGCGCTCTCCACAGGAAAGGCGAGAGGAACTCCAGGGTCGTGCCACCATTCCAAGAGTCCCCCAGATGTGTCAGTCCATTCCAGAGGAACCTGTTTTCCCTGCACTGCCTTGACGTTCAAGCCGAGGATCGACTCCCACCACGTGTGCACGTGGGACAGCCCTGTGGGAAAGCCTCGTGGGAAAGCCTCGTGGGAAAGACTCGAGGGAAAAACATAGATCCTTTGATCCACGCGGCGGACTGCGTGACACTGATGCTACCGCTCTGGAGGAAAGCGCAAGTGCATGCCCGCATTCGAGACGAGGACTGACTCCCCTGGGGATACTCCAGAAGTACCCCAAGATCCATGTCAGCACTGGAGAGAAATCCTCAGGTTCCGGCCCCGACTCCACACAAGGTCTTAGGCCCCGGCATCGACGGGAGAGGAATCCCGAGACGCCCCCGAGGAACTCGCATGGGGACTGGCCTTTCCTGAGGCCACCAGAGCGGTTCCCTGAGGTCCCCGTCGTAAGTCGAGAGCACCTGCCGCAACTCCAGAAAATCCAGGAGGTTTTGCCCTCCAGGCGAGATGAGGCCCATTTCCGCTGAGGCTTCTCGAGGCCAATCATGTCTAACCACTGGAACTTCCAAAGGGTCCTTCACACCCTTGCTGCAACTCAAGAAGTTCCCCGACATACCCGTCTGCACTCGAGAGGAAGCACGTGGTGTCCCGCACACATCCAGGGGAGCCCCGCTTCCGCCTCCTAGCTCGAGATGAGGGATCCTTTCCCTGTTTCGTAGGGAAAGAATTCCCGGCGTTCCCGTCGCATCTCAAGAGGAGGCGCTCTCCACAGGAAAGGCGAGAGGAACTCCAGGGTCATGCCACCATTCCAAGAGTCCCCCAGATGTGTCAGTCCATTCCAGAGGAACCTGTTTTCCCTGCACTGCCTTGACGTTCAAGCCGAGGATCGACTCCCACCACGTGTGCACGTGGGACAGCCCTGTGGGAAAGCCTCGTGGGAAAGCCTCGTGGGAAAGACTCGAGGGAAAACCATAGATCTTTTGATCCACGCGGCGGACTGCGTGCCACTGCTGCTACCTCTCTGGAGGAAAGCGCAAGTGCATGCCCGCATTCGAGACGAGGACTGACTCCCCTGGGGAGACTCCAGAAGTACCCCAAGATCCATGTCAGCACTGGAGAGGAATCCTCAGGTTCCGGCCCCGACTCCACACAAGGCCTTAGGCCCCGGCATCGACGGGAGAGGAATCCCCAGAGGCCCCCGAGGAACTCGCATGGGGACTGGCCTTTCCTGAGGCCACCAGAGCGGGTCCCTGAGGTCCCCGTCGTAAGTCGAGAGCACCTGCCGCAACTCGAGAAAATCCAGGAGGTTTTGCCCTCCAGGCGAGATGAGGCCCATTTCCGCTGAGGCTTCTCGAGGCTAATCACGTCTAACCACTGGAACTTCCAAAGGGTCCTTCACACCCTTGCTGCAACTCAAGAAGTTCCCCGACATACCCGTCTCCACTCGAGAGGAAGCACGTGGGGTCCCGCACACATCCAGGGGAGCCCCGTTTCCGCCTCCTAGCTCGAGATGAGGGATCCTTTCCCTGTTTCGTAGGGAAAGAATTCCCGGCGTTCCCGTCGCATCTCAAGAGGAGGCGCTCTCCACAGGAAAGGCGAGAGGAACTCCAGGGTCGTGCCACCATTCCAAGAGTCCCCCAGATGTGTCAGTCCATTCCAGACGAACCTGTTTTCCCTGCACTGCCTTGACGTTCAAGCAGAGGATCGACTCCCACCACGTGTGCACGTGGGAAAGCCCTGTGGGAAAGCCTCGTGGGAAAGCCTCGTAGGAAAGACTCGAGGGAAAAACATAGATCCTTTGATCCACGCGGCGGACTGCGTGACCCTGATGCTACCGCTCTGGAGGAAAGCGCAAGTGCATGCCCGCATTCGAGACGAGGACTGACTCCCCTGGGGAGACTCCAGAAGTACCCCAAGATCCATGTCAGCACTGGAGAGAAATCCTCAGGTTCCGGCACGGACTCCACACAAGGTCTTAGGCCCCGGCATCGACGGGAGAGGAATCCCGAGACGCCCCCGAGGAACTCGCATGGGGACTGGCCTTTCCTGAGGCCACCAGAGCGGTTCCCTGAGGTCCCCGTCGTAAGTCGAGAGCACCTGCCGCACCTCGAGAAAATCCAGGAGGTTTTGCCCTCCAGGCGAGATGAGGCCCATTTCCGCTGAGGCTTCTCGAGGCCAATCACGTCTAACCACTGGAACTTCCAAAGGGTCCTTCACACCCTTGCTGCAACTCAAGAAGTTCCCCGACATACCCGTCTCCACTCGAGAGGAAGCACGTGGGTCCCGCACACATCCAGGGGAGCCCCGTTTCCGCCTCCTAGCTCGAGATGAGGGATCCTTTCCCTGTTTCGTAGGGAAAGAATTCCCGGCGTTCCCGTCACATCTCAAGAGGAGGCGCTCTCCACAGGAAAGGCGAGAGGAACTCCAGGGTCGTGCCACCATTCCAAGAGTCCCCCAGATGTGTCAGTCCATTCCAGAGGAACCTGCTTTCCCTGCACTGCCTTGACGTTCAAGACGAGGATCGACTCCCACCACGTGTGCACGTGGGACAGCCCTGTGGAAAAGCCTCGTGGGAAAGCCTCGTGGGAAAGACTCGAGGGAAAAACATAGATCCTTTGATCCACGCGGCGGACTGCGTGACACTGATGCTACCGCTCTGGAGGAAAGCGCAAGTGCATGCCCGCATTCGAGACGAGGACTGACTCCCCTGGGGAGACTCCAGAAGTACCCCAAGATCCATGTCAGCACTGGAGAGAAATCCTCAGGTTCCGGCCCCGACTCCACACAAGGTCTTAGGCCCCGGCATCGACGGGAGAGGAATCCCGAGACGCCCCCGAGGAACTCGCATGGGGACTGGCCTTTCCTGAGGCCACCAGAGCGGTTCCCTGAGGTCCCCGTCGTAAGTCGAGAGCACCTGCCGCAACTCGAGAAAATCCAGGAGGTTTTGCCCTCCAGGCGAGATGAGGCCCATTTCCGCTGAGGCTTCTCGGGGCCAATCACGTCTAACCACTGGAACTTCCAAAGGGTCCTTCACACCCTTGCTGCAACTCAAGAAGTTCCCCGACATACCCGTCTCCACTCGAGAGGAAGCACGTGGGGTCCCGCACACATCCAGGGGAGCCCCGCTTCCGCCTCCTAGCTCGAGATGAGGGATCCTTTCCCTGTTTCGTAGGGAAAGAATTCCCGGCGTTCCCGTCGCATCTCAAGAGGAGGCGCTCTCCACAGGAAAGGCGAGAGGAACTCCAGGGTCGTGCCACCATTCCAAGAGTCCCCCAGATGTGTCAGTCCATTCCAGAGGAACCTGTTTTCCCTGCACTGCCTTGACGTTCAAGCCGAGGATCGACTCCCACCACGTGTGCACGTGGGACAGCCCTGTGGGAAAGCCTCGTGGGAAAGCCTCGTGGGAAAGACTCGAGGGAAAACCATAGATCCTTTGATCCACGCGGCGGACTGAGTGACACTGCTGCTACCGCTCTGGAGGAAAGCGCAAGTGCATGCATGCATTCGAGACGAGGACTGACTCCCCTGGGGAGACTCCAGAAGTACCCCAAGATCCATGTCAGCACTGGAGAGGAATCCTCAGGTTCCGGCCCTGACTCCACACAAGGTCTTAGGCCCCGGCATCGACGGGAGAGGAATCCCGAGAGGCCCCCGAGGAACTCGCATGGGGACTGGCCTTTCCTGAGGCCACCAGAGCGGTTCCCTGAGGTCACCGTCGTAAGTCGAGAGCACCTGCCGCAACTCGAGAAAATCCAGGAGGTTTTGCCCTCCAGGCGAGATGAGGCCCATTTCCGCTGAGGCTTCTCGAGGCCAATCACATCTAACCACTGGAACTTCCAAAGGGTCCTTCACACCCTTGCTACAACTCAAGAAGTTCCCCGACATACCCGCCTCCACTCGAGAGGAAGCACGTGCGGTCCCGCACACATCCAGGGGAGCCCCGTTTCCGCCTCCTAGCTCGAGATGAGGGATCCTTTCCCTGTTTCGTAGGGAAAGAATTCCCGGCGTTCCCGTCGCATCTCAAGAGGAGGCGCTCTCCACAGGAAAGGCGAGAGGAACTCCAGGGTCGAGACAGCATTCCAAGAGTCCCCCAGATGTGTCAGTCCATTCCAGAGGAACCTGTTTTCCCTGCACTGCCTTGACGTTCAAGCCAAGGATCGACTCCCACCCGTGTGCACGTGGGACAGCCCTGTGGGAAAGCCTCGTGGGAAAGCCTCGTGGGAAAGACTCGAGGGAAAACCATAGATCCTTTGATCCACGCGGCGGACTGCGTGACACTGCTGCTACCGCTCTGGAGGAAAGCGCAAGTGCATGCCCGCATTCGAGACGAGGACTGACTCCCCTGGGGAGACTCCAGAAGTACCCCAAGATCCATGTCAGCACTGGAGAGGAATCCTCAGGTTCCGGCCCCGACTCCACACAAGGTCTTAGGCCCGGGCATCAACGGGAGAGGAATCCCGAGAGGCCCCCGAGGAACTCGCATGGGGAATGGCCTTTCCTGAGGCCACCAGAGCGGGTCCCTGAGGTCCCCGTCGTAAGTCGAGAGCACCTGCCGCAACTCTAGAAAATCCAGGAGGTTTTGCCCTCCAGGCGAGATGAGGCCCATTTCCGCTGAGGCTTCTCGAGGCCAATCACATCTAACCACTGGAACTTCCAAAGGGTCCTTCACACCCTTGCTGCAACTCAGGAAGTTCCCCGACATACCCGTCTCCACTCGAGAGGAAGCACGTGGTGTCCCGCACACATCCAGGGGAGCCCCGTTTCCGCCTCCTAGCTCGAGATGAGGGATCCTTTCCCTGTTTCGTAGGGAAAGAATTCCCGGCGTTCCCGTCGCATCTCAAGAGGAGGCGCTCTCCACAGGAAAGGCGAGAGGAACTCCAGGGTCGTGCCACCATTCCAAGAGTCCCCCAGATGTGTCAGTCCATTCCAGACGAACCTGTTTTCCCTGCACTGCCTTGACGTTCAAGCCGAGGATCGACTCCCACCACGTGTGCACGTGGGACAGCCCTGTGGGAAAGCCTCGTGGGAAAGCCTCGTGGGAAAGACTCGAGGGAAAACCATAGATCTTTTGATCCACGCGGCGGACTGCGTGCCACTGCTGCTACCTCTCTGGAGGAAAGCGCAAGTGCATGCCCGCATTCGAGACGAGGACTGACTCCCCTGGGGAGACTCCAGAAGTACCCCAAGATCCATGTCAGCACTGGAGAGGAATCCTCAGGTTCCGGCCCCGACTCCACACAAGGCCTTAGGCCCAGGCATCGACGGTAGAGGAATCCCGAGAGGCTCCCGAGGAACTCGCATGGGGACTGGCCTTTCCTGAGGCCACCAGAGCGGGTCCCTGAGGTCCCCGTCGTAAGTCGAGAGCACTTGCCGCAACTCGAGAAAATCCAGGAGGTTTTGCCCTCCAGGCGATATGAGGCCCATTTCCGCTGAGGCTTCTCGAGGCTAATCACGTCTAACCACTGGAACTTCCAAAGGGTCCTTCACACCCTTGCTGCAACTCAAGAAGTTCCCCGACATACCCGTCTCCACTCGAGAGGAAGCACGTGGGGTCCCGCACACATCCAGGGGAGCCCCGTTTCCGCCTCCTAGCTCGAGATGAGGGATCCTTTCCCTGTTTCGTAGGGAAAGAATTCCCGGCGTTCCCGTCGCATCTCAAGAGGAGGCGCTCTCCACAGGAAAGTCGAGAGGAACTCCAGGATCGTGCCACCATTCCAAGAGTCCCCCAGATGTGTCAGTCCATTCCAGAGGAACCTGTTTTCCCTGCACTGCCTTGACGTTCAAGCCGAGGATCGACTCCCACCACGTGTGCACGTGGGACTGCCCTGTGGGAAAGCCTCGTGGGAAAGCCTCGTGGGAAAGTCTCGAGGGAAAACCATAGATCCTTTGATCCACGCGGCAGACTGCGTGACACTGCTGCTACCGCTCTGGAGGAAAGCGCAAGTGCATGCCCGCATTCGAGACGAGGACTGACTCCCCTGGGGAGACTCCAGAAGTACCCCAAGATCCATGTCAGCACTGGAGAGGAATCCTCAGGTTCCGGCCCCAACTCCACACAAGGTCTTAGGCCCCGGCATCGAAGGGAGAGGAATCCCGAGAGGCCCCCGAGGAACTCGCATGGGGACTGGCCTTTCCTGAGGCCACCAGAGCGGTTCCCTGAGGTCCCCGTCGTAAGTCGAGATCACCTGCCGCAACTCGAGAAAATCCAGGAGGTTTTGCCCTCCAGGCGAGATGAGGCTAATTTCCGCTGATGCTTCTCGAGGCTAATCATGTCTAAACACTGGAACATCCAAAGGGTCCTTCACACCCTTGCTGCAACTCAAGAAGTTCCCCGACATACCTGTCTCCACTCGAGAGGAAGCACGTGGTGTCCCGCACACATCCAGGGGAGCCCCGTTTCCACCTCCTAGCTCGAGATGAGGGATTCTTTACCTGTTTCGTAGGGAAAGAATCCCCGGCGTTCCCGTCGCATCTCAAGAGGAGGCGATCTCCACAGGAAAGGCGAGAGGAACTCCAGGGTCGAGACAGCATTCCAAGAGTCCACCAGATGTGTCAGTCCATTCCAGAGGAACCTGTTTTCCCTGCACTGCCTTGACGTTCAAGCCAAGGATCGACTCCCACCCGTGTGCACGTGGGACAGCCCTGTGGGAAAGCCTCGTGGGAAAGACTCGAGGGAAAACCATAGATCCTTTGATCCACGCGGCGGACTGCATGACACTGCTGCTACCGCTCTGGAGGAAAGCGCAAGTGCATGCCCGCATTCGAGACGAGGACTGACTCCCTTGGGGAGACTCCAGAAGTACCCCAAGATCCACGTCAGCACTGGAGAGGAATCCTCAGGTTCCGGCCCCGACTCCACACAAAGTCTTAGGCCCCGGCATCGACGGGAGAGGGATCCCGAGAGGCCCCCGAGGAACTCGCAAGGGGACTGGCTTTTCCTGAGGCCACCAGAGCGGGTCCCTGAGGTCCCCGTCGTAAGTCGAGAGCACCTGCCGCAACTCGAGAAAATCCAGGAGCTTTTACCCTCCAGGCGAGATGAGGCTCATTTCCGCTGAGGCTTCTCGAGGCTAATCACGTCTAAACCCTGGAACTTCCAAAGGGTCCTTCACACCCTTGCTGCAACTCAAGAAGTTCCCCGACATACCCGTCTGCACTCGAGAGGAAGCACTTAGGGTCCCGCACACATCCAGGGGAGCCCCGTTTCCACCCTCCTAGCTCGAGATGAGGGATCCTTTCCATGTTTCGTAGGGAAAAAATTCCCGGCGTTCCCGTCGCATCTCAAGAGGAGGCGCTCTCCACAGGAAAGGCGAGAGGAACTCCAGGGTCGTGCCACCATTCCAAGAGTCCCCCAGATATATCAGTCCATTCCAGAGGAACCTGTTTTCCCTGCACTGCCTTGACGTTCAAGCCGAGGATCGACTCCCACCACGTGTGCACGTGGGACAGCCCTGTGGGAAAGCCTCGTGGGAAAGCCTCGTCGGAAAGACTCGAGGGAAAACCTTAGATCCTTTGATCCACGCGGCGGACTGCGTGACACTGCTGCTACCGCTCTGGAGGAAAGCGCAAGTGCATGCCCGCATTCGAGACGAGGACTGACTCCCCTGGGGAGACTCCAGAAGTACCCCAAGATCCATGGCAGCACTGGAGAGGAATCCTCAGGTTCCGGCCCCGACTCCACACAAGGTCTTAGGCCCCGGCATCGACGGGAGAAGAATCCCGAGAGGCCCCCGAGGAACTCGCATGGGGACTGGCCTTTCCTGAGGCCACCAGAGCGGGTCCCTGAGGTCCCCGTCGTAAGTCGAGAGCACCTGCCGCAACTCGAGTAAATCCAGGAGGTTTTGCCCTCCAGGCGAGATGAGGCCCATTTCCGCTGAGGCTTCTCGAGGCCAATCACGTCTAACCACTGGAACTTCCAAAGGGTCCTTCACACCCTTGCTGCAACTCAAGAAGTTCCCCGACATACCCGTCTCCACTCGAGAGGAAGCACGTGGTGTCCCGCACACATCCAGGGGAGCCCCGTTTCCGCCTCCTATCTCGAGATGAGGGATCCTTTCCCTGTTTCGTAGGGAAAGAATTCCCGGCGTTCCCGTCGCATCCCAAGAGGAGGCGCTCTCCACAGGAAAGGCGAGAGGAACTCCAGGGTCATGCCACCATTCCAAGAGTCCCCCAGATGTGTCAGTCCATTCCAGACGAACCTGTTTTCCCTGCACTGCCTTGACGTTCAAGCCGAGGATCGACTCCCACCACGTGTGCACGTGGGACAGCCCTGTGGGAAAGCCTCGTGGGAAAGACTCGAGGGAAAACCATAGATCCTTTGATCCACGCGGCGGACTGCGTGACAATGCTGCTACCGCTCTGGAGGAAAGCGCAAGTGCATGCCTGCATTCGAGACGAGGACTGACTCCCCTGGGGAGACTCCAGAAGTACCCCAAGATCCACGTCAGCACTGGAGAGGAATCCTCAGGTTCCGGCCCTGACGCCACACAAGGTCTTAGGCCCCGGCATCGATGGGAGAGGGATCCCGAGAGGCCCCCGAGGAACTCGCATGGGGAATGGCTTTTCCTGAAGCCACCAGAGCGGGTCCCGGAGGTCCCCGTCGTAAGTCGAGATCACCTGCCGCAACTCGAGAAAATCCAGGAGCTTTTGCCCTCCAGGCGAGATGAGGCTCATTTCCGCTGAGGCTTCTCGAGGCTAATCACGTCTAAACACTGGAACTTCAAAGGGTCCTTCACACCCTTGCTGCAACTCAAGAAGTTCCCCGACATACACGTCTGCACTCGAGAGGAAGCACGTGGTGTCCCGCACACATCCAGGGGAGCCCCGTTTCCGCCTCCTAGCTCGAGATGAGGGATCCTTTCCCTGTTTCGTAGGGAAAGAATTCCCGGCGTTCCCGTCGCATCTCAAGAGGAGGCGCTCTCCACAGGAAAGGCGAGAGGAACTCCAGGGTCGTGCCACCATTCCAAGAGTCCCCCAGATGTGTCAGTCCATTCCAGAGGAACCTGTTTTCCCTGCACTGCCTTGACGTTCAAGCCGAGGATCGACTCCCACCACGTGTGCACGTGGGACAGCCCTGTGGGAAAGCCTCTTGGGAAAGCCTCGTGGGAAAGACTCGAGGGAAAACCATAGATCCTTTGATCCACGCGGCGGACTGCGTGACACTGCTGCTACCGCTCTGGAGGAAAGCGCAAGTGCATGCCCGCATTCGAGACGAGGACTGACTCCCCTGGGGAGACTCCAGAAGTACCCCAAGATCCATGTCAGCACTGGAGAGGAATCCTCAGGTTCCGGCCCCGACTCCACACAAGGTCTTAGGCCCCGGCATCGTCGGGAGAGGAATCCCGAGAAGCCCCCGAGGAACTCGCATGGGGACTGGCCTTTCCTGAGGCCACCAGAGCGGGTCCCTGAGGTCCCCGTCGTAAGTCGAGAGCACCTGCCGCAACTCGAGTAAATCCAGGAGGTTTTGCCCTCCAGGCGAGATGAGGCCCATTTCCGCTGAGGCTTCTCGAGGCCAATCACATCTAACCACTGGAACTTCCAATGGGTCCTTCACACCCTTGCTGCAACTCAAGAAGTTCCCCGACATACCCGTCTCCACTCGAGGGGAAGCACGTGGGGTCCCGCACACATCCAGGGGATCCGCGTTTCCGCCTCCTAGCTCGAGATGAGGGATCCTTTCCCTGTTTCATAGGGAAAGAATTCCCGGCGTTCCCGTCGCATCTCAAGAGGAGGCGCTCTCCACAGGAAAGGCGAGAGGAACTCCAGGGTCATGCCACCATTCCAAGAGTCCCCCAGATGTGTCAGTCCATTCCAGAGGAAACTGTTTTCCCTGCACTGCCTTGACGTTCAAGCCGAGGATCTACTCCCACCACGTGTGCACGTGGGACAGCCCTGTGGGAAAGCCTCGTGGGAAAGACTCGAGGGAAAACCATAGATCCTTTGATCCACGCGGCGGACTGCGTGACACTGCTGCTACCGCTCTGGAGGAAAGCGCAAGTGCATGCCCGCATTCGAGACGAGGACTGACTCCCCTTGGGAGACTCCAGAAGTACCCCAAGATCCATGTCAGCACTGGAGAGGAATCCTCAGGTTCCGGCCCCGACTCCACACAAGGTCTTAGGCCCCGGCATCGACGGGAGAGGAATCCCGAGAGGCCCCCGAGGAACTCGCATGGGGACTGGCCTTTCCTGAGGTCACCAGAGCGGGTCCCTGAGGTCCCCGTCGTAAGTCGAGAGCACCTGGCGCAACTCGAGAAAATCCAGGAGGTTTTGCCCTCCAGGCGAGATGAGGCCCATTTCCGCTGAGGCTTCTCGAGGCCAATCACATCTAACCACTGGAACTTCCAAAGGGTCCTTCACACCCTTGCTGCAACTCAAGAAGTTCCCCGACATACCCGTCTCCACTCGAGGGGAAGCACGTGGGGTCCCGCACACATCCAGGGGAGCCCCGTTTCCGCCTCCTAGCTCGAGATGAGGGATCCTTTCCCTGTTTCATAGGGAAAGAATTCCCGGCGTTCCCGTCGCATCTCAAGAGGAGGCGCTCTCCACAGGAAAGGCGAGAGGAACTCCAGGGTCATGCCACCATTCCAAGAGTCCCCCAGATGTGTCAGTCCATTCCAGAGGAACCTGTTTTCACTGCACTGCCTTGACGTTCAAGCCGAGGATCTACTCCCACCACGTGTGCACGTGGGACAGCCCTGTGGGAAAGCCTCGTGGGAAAGCCTCGTGGGAAAGACTCGAGGGAAAACCATAGATCCTTTGATCCACGCGGAGGACTGCGTGACACTGCTCCTACCGCTCTGGAGGAAAGCGCAAGTGCATGCCCGCATTCGAGACGAGGACTGACTCCCCTGGGGAGACTCCAGAAGTACCCCAAGATCCATGTCAGCACTGGAGAGGAATCCTCAGGTTCCGGCCCCGACTCCACACAAGGTCTTAGGCCCCGGCATCGACGGGAGAGGAATCCCGAGAGGCCCCCGAGGAACTCGCATGGGGACTGGCCTTTCCTGAGGCCACCAGAGCGGGTCCCTGAGGTCCCCGTCGTAAGTCGAGATCACCTGCCGCAACTCGAGAAAATCCAGGAGGTTTTGCCCTCCAGGCGAGATGAGGCCCATTTCCTCTGAGGCTTCTCGAGGCCAATCACATCTAACCACTGGAACTTCCAAAGGGTCCTTCACACCCTTGCTGCAACTCAAGAAGTTCCCCGACATACCCGTCTGCACTCGAGAGGAAGCACGTGGTGTCCCGCACACATCCAGGGGAGCCCCGTTTCCGCCTCCTAGCTCGAGATGAGGGATCCTTTCCCTGTTTCGTAGGGAAAGAATTCCCGGCGTTCCCGTCGCATCTCAAGAGGAGGCGCTCTCCACAGGAAAGGCGAGAGGAACTCCAGGGTCATGCCACCATTCCAAGAGTCCCCCAGATGTGTCAGTCCATTCCAGTGGAACCTGTTTTCCCTGCACTGCCTTGACGTTCAAGCCGAGGATCGACTCCCACCACGTGTGCACGTGGGACAGCCCTGTGGGAAAGCCTCGTGGGAAAGCCTCGTGGGAAAGACTCGAGGGAAAACCATAGATCCTTTGATCCACGCGGCGGACTGCGTGACACTGCTGCTACCGCTCTGGAGGAAAGCGCAAGTGCATGCCCGCTTTCGAGACGAGGACTGACTCCCCTGGGGAGACTCCAGAAGTACCCCAAGATCCATGTCAGCACTGGAGAGGAATCCTCAGGTTCCGGCCCCGACTCCACACAAGGTCTTAGGCCCCGGCATCGACGGGAGAGGAATCCCGAGAGGCCCCCGAGGAACTCGCATGGGGACTGGCCTTTCCTGAGGCCACCAGAGCGGGTCCCTGAGGTCCCCGTCGTAAGTCGAGAGCACCTGCCGCAACTCGAGAAAATCCAGGAGGTTTTGCCCTCCAGGCGAGATGAGGCCCATTTCCGCTGAGGCTTCTCGAGGCCAATCACGTCTAACCACTGGAACTTCCAAAGGGTCCTTCACACACTTGCTGCAACTCAAGAAGTTACCCGACATACCCGTCTCCACTCGAGAGGAAGCTCGTGGTGTCCCCCACACATCCAGGGGAGCCCCGTTTCCGCCTCCTAGCTCGAGATGAGGGATCCTTTCCCTGTTTTGTAGGGAAAGAATTCCCGGCGTTCCCGTCGCATCTCAAGAGGAGGCGCTCTCCACAGGAAAGGCGAGAGGAACTCCAGGGTCATGCCACCATGCCAAGAGTCCCCCAGATGTGTCAGTCCATTCCAGAGGAACCTGTTTTCCCTGCACTGCCTTGACGTTCAAGCCGAGGATCGACTCCCACCACGTGTGCACGTGGGACAGCCCTGTGGGAAAGCCTCGTGGGAAAGACTCGAGGGAAAACCTTAGATCCTTTGATCCACGCGGCGGACTGCGTGACACTGCTGCTACCGCTCTGGAGGAAAGCGCAAGTGCATGCCCGCATTCGAGACGAGGACTGACTCCCCTGGGGAGACTCCAGAAGTACCCCAAGATCCATGTCAGCACTGGAGAGGAATCCTCAGGTTCCGGCCCCGACTCCACACAAGGTCTTAGGCCCCGGCATAGACGGGAGAGGGATCCCGAGACGCCCCCGAGGAACTCGCATGGGGACTGGCTTTTCCTGAAGCCACCAGAGCGGGTCCCTGAGGTCCCCGTCGTAAGTCGAGATCACCTGCCGCAACTCGAGAAAATCCAGGAGCTTTTGCCCTCCAGGCGAGATGAGGCTCATTTCCGCTGAGGCTTCTCGAGGCTAATCACGTCTAAACACTGGAACTTCCAAAGGGTCGTTCACACCCTTGCTGCAACTCAAGAAGTTCCCCGACATACCCGTCTGCACTCGAGAGGAAGCACGTGGGGTCCCGCACACATCCAGGGGAGCCCCGTTTCCGCCTCCTAGCTCGAGATGAGGGATCCTTTCCCTGTTTCGTAGGGAAAGAATTCCCGGCGTTCCCGTCGCATCTCAAGAGGAGGCGCTCTCCACAGGAAAGGCGAGAGGAACTCCAGGGTCATGCCACCATTCCAAGAGTCCCCCAGATGTGTCAGTCCATTCCAGAGGAACCTGTTTTCCCTGCACTGCCTTGACGTTCAAGCCGAGGATAGACTCCCACCACGTGTGCACGTGGGACAGCCCTGTGGGAAAGCCTCGTGGGAAAGACTCGAGGGAAAACCTTAGATCCTTTGATCCACGCGGCAGACTGCGTGACACTGCTGCTAACGCTCTGGAGGAAAGCGCAAGTGCATGCCCGCATTTGAGACGAGGACTGACTCCACTGGGGAGACTCCAGAAGTACCCCAAGATCCATGTCAGCACTGGAGAGGAATCCTCAGGTTCCGGCCACGACTCCACACAAGGTCTTAGGCCCCGGCATCGACGGGAGAGGAATCCCGAGACGCCCCCGAGGAACTCGCATGGGGACTGGCCTTTCCTGAGGCCACCAGAGCGGGTCCCTGAGGTCCCCGTCGTAAGTCGAGAGCACCTGCCGCAACTCGAGAAAATCCAGGAGGAATTGCCCTCCAGGCGAGATGAAGCCCATTTCCGCTGAGGCATCTCGAGGCCAATCACATCTAACCACTGGAACTTCCAAAGGGTCCTTCACACCATTGCTGCAACTCAAGAAGTTCCACGACATACCCGTCTGCACTCGAGAGGAAGCACGTGGTGTCCCGCACACATCCAGGGGAGCCCCGTTTCCGCCTCCTAGCTCGAGATGAGGGATCTTTTCCCTGTTTCGTAGGGAAAGAATTCCCGGCGTTCCCGTCGCATCTCAAGAGGAGGCGCTCTCCACAGGAAAGGCGAGAGGAACTCCAGGGTCATGCCACCATTCCAAGAGTCCCCCAGATGTGTCAGTCCATTCCAGAGGAACCTGTTTTCCCTGCACTGCCTTGACGTTCAAGCCGAGGATCGACTCCCACCACGTGTGCACGTGGGACAGCCCTGTGGGAAAGCCTCGTGGGAAAGCCTCGTGGGAAAGACTCGAGGGAAAACCATAGATCCTTTGATCCACGCGGCGGACTGCGTGACACTGCTGCTACCGCTCTGGAGGAAAGCGCAAGTGCATGCCCGCATTCGAGACGAGGACTGACTCCCCTGGGGAGACTCCAGAAGTACCCCAAGATCCATGGCAGCACTGGAGAGGAATCCTCAGGTTCCGGCCCCGACTCCACACAAGGTCTTAGGCCCCGGCATCGACGGGAGAGGAATCCCGAGAGGCCCCCGAGGAACTTGCATGGGGACTGGCCTTCCTGAGGCCACCAGAGCGGGTCCCTGAGGTCCCCGTCGTAAGTCGAGAGCACCTGCCGCAACTCGAGTAAATCCAGGAGGTTTTGCCCTCCAGGCGAGATGAGGCCCATTTCCGCTGAGGCTTCTCGAGGCCAATCACGTCTAACCACTGGAACTTCCAAAGGGTCCTTCACACCCTTGCTGCAACTCAAGAAGTTCCCCGACATACCCGTCTCCACTCGAGAGGAAGCACGTGGTGTCCCGCACACATCCAGGGGAGCCCCGTTTCCGCCTCCTAGCTCGAGATGAGGGATCCTTTCCCTGTTTCGTAGGGAAAGAATTCCCGGCGTTCCCGTCGCATCCCAAGAGGAGGCGCTCTCCACAGGAAAGGCGAGAGGAACTCCAGGGTCATGCCACCATTCCAAGAGTCCCCCAGATGTGTCAGTCCATTCCAGACGAACCTGTTTTCCCTGCACTGCCTTGACGTTCAAGCCGAGGATCGACTCCCACCACGTGTGCACGTGGGACAGCCCTGTGGGAAAGCCTCGTGGGAAAGACTCGAGGGAAACCCATAGATCCTTTGATCCACGCGGCGGACTGCGTGACAATGCTGCTACCGCTCTGGAGGAAAGCGCAAGTGCATGCCTGCATTCGAGACGAGGACTGACTCCCCTGGGGAGACTCCAGAAGTACCCCAAGATCCACGTCAGCACTGGAGAGGAATCCTCAGGTTCCGGCCCTGACGCCACACAAGGTCTTAGGCCCCGGCATCGATGGGAGAGGGATCCCGAGAGGCCCCCGAGGAACTCGCATGGGGAATGGCTTTTCCTGAAGCCACCAGAGCGGGTCCCTGAGGTCCCCGTCGTAAGTCGAGAGCACCTGCCGCAACTCGAGTAAATCCAGGAGGTTTTGCCCTCCAGGCGAGATGAGGCCCATTTCCGCTGAGGCTTCTCGAGGCCAATCACGTCTAACCACTGGAACTTCCAAAGGGTCCTTCACACCCTTGCTGCAACTCAAGAAGTTCCCCGACATACCCGTCTCCACTCGAGAGGAAGCACGTGGGGTCCCGCACACATCCAGGGGAGCCCCGTTTCCGCCTCCTAGCTCGAGATGAGGGATCCTTTCCCTGTTTCGTAGGGAAAGAATTCCCGGCGTTCCCGTCGCATCTCAAGAGGAGGCGCTCTCCACAGGAAAGGCGAGAGGAACTCCAGGGTCGTGCCACCATTCCAAGAGTCCCCCAGATGTGTCAGTCCATTCCAGAGGAACCTGTTTTCCCTGCACTGCGTTGACGTTCAAGCCGAGGATCGACTCCCACCACGTGTGCACGTGGGACAGCCCTGTGGGAAAGCCTCGTGGGAAAGCCTCGTGGGAAAGACTCGAGGGAAAACCATAGATCCTTTGATCCACGCGGCGGACTGCGTGACATTGCTGCTACCGCTCTGGAGGAAAGCGCAAGTGCATGCCCGCATTCGAGACGAGGACTGACTCCCCTGGGGAGACTCCAGAAGTACCCCAAGATCCATGTCAGCACTGGAGAGGAATCCTCAGGTTCCGGCCCCGACTCCACACAAGGTCTTAGGCCCCGGCATCGACGGGAGAGGAATCCCGAGAAGCCCCCGAGGAACTCGCATGGGGACTGGCCTTTCCTGAGGCCACCAGAGCGGGTCCCTGAGGTCCCCGTCGTAAGTCGAGAGCACCTGCCGCAACTCGAGTAAATCCAGGAGGTTTTGCCCTCCAGGCGAGATGAGGCCCATTTCCGCTGAGGCTTCTCGAGGCCAATCACATCTAACCACTGGAACTTCCAAAGGGTCCTTCACACCCTTGCTGCAACTCAAGAAGTTCCCCGACATACCCGTCTCCACTCGAGGGGAAGCACGTGGGGTCCCGCACACATCCAGGGGATCCGCGTTTCCGCCTCCTAGCTCGAGATGAGGGATCCTTTCCCTGTTTCATAGGGAAAGAATTCCCGGCGTTCCCGTCGCATCTCAAGAGGAGGCGCTCTCCACAGGAAAGGCGAGAGGAACTCCAGGGTCATGCCACCATTCCAAGAGTCCCCCAGATGTGTCAGTCCATTCCAGAGGAAACTGTTTTCCCTGCACTGCCTTGACGTTCAAGCCGAGGATCTACTCCCACCACGTGTGCACGTGGGACAGCCCTGTGGGAAAGCCTCGTGGGAAAGACTCGAGGGAAAACCATAGATCCTTTGATCCACGCGGCGGACTGCGTGACACTGCTGCTACCGCTCTGGAGGAAAGGGCAAGTGCATGCCCGCATTCGAGAGGAGGACTGACTCCCCTGGGGAGACTCCAGAAGTACCCCAAGATCCATGTCAGCACTGGAGAGGAATCCTCAGGTTCCGGCCCCGACTCCACACAAGGTCTTAGGCCCCGGCATCGACGGGAGAGGAATCCCGAGAGGCCCCCGAGGAACTCGCATGGGGACTGGCCTTTCCTGAGGCCACCAGAGCGGGTCCCTGAGGTCCCCGTCGTAAGTCGAGAGCACCTGCCGCAACTCGAGAAAATCCAGGAGGTTTTGCCCTCCAGGCGAGATGAGGCCCATTTCCGCTGAGGCTTCTCGAGGCTAATCACGTCTAACCACTGGAACTTCCAAAGGGTCCTTCACACCCTTGCTGCAACTCAAGAAGTTCCCCGACATACCCGTCTCCACTCGAGAGGAAGCACGTGGTGTCCCGCACACATCCAGGGGAGCCCCGTTTCCCCCTCCTAGCTCGAGATGAGGGATCCTTTCCCTGTTTCGTAGGGAAAGAATTCCTGGCGTTACCGTCGCATCTCAAGAGGAGGCGCTCTCCACAGGAAAGGCGAGAGGAACTCCAGGTTCGTGCCACCATTCCAAGAGTCCCCCAGATGAGTCAGTCCATTCCAGAGGAACTTGTTCTCCCTGCACTGCCTTGACGTTCAAGCCGAGGATCGACTCCCACCACGTGTGCACGTGGGACAGCCCTGTGGGAAAGCCTCGTGGGAAAGCCTCGTGGGAAAGACTCGAGGGAAAACCATAGATCCTTTAATCCACGCGGCGGACTGCGTGACACTGCTGCTACCGCTCTGGAGGAAAGGGCAAGTGCATGCCCGCATTCGAGACGAGGACTGACTCCCCTGGGGAGACTCCAGAAGTACCCCAAGATCCATGTCAGCACTGGAGAGGAATCCTCAGGTTCCGGCCCCGACTCCACACAAGGTCTTAGGCCCCGGCATCGACGGGAGAGGGATCCCGAGACGCCCCCGAGGAACTCGCATGGAGACTGGCTTTTCCTGAGGCCACCAGAGCGGGTCCCTGAGGTCCCCGTCGTAAGTCGAGATCACCTGCCGCAACTCGAGAAAATCCAGGAGCTTTTGCCCTCCAGGCGAGATGAGGCTCATTTCCGCTGAGGCTTCTCGAGGCTAATCACGTCTAAACACTGGAACTTCCAAAGGGTCGTTCACACCCTTGCTGCAACTCAAGAAGTTCCCCGACATACCCGTCTGCACTCGAGAGGAAGCACGTGGGGTCCCGCACACATCCAGGGGAGCCCCGTTTCCGCCTCCTAGCTCGAGATGAGGGATCCTTTCCCTGTTTCGTAGGGAAAGAATTCCCGGCGTTCCCGTCGCATCTCAAGAGGAGGCGCTCTCCACAGGAAAGGCGAGAGGAACTCCAGGGTCATGCCACCATTCCAAGAGTCCCCCAGATGTGTCAGTCCATTCCAGAGGAACCTGTTTTCCCTGCACTGCCTTGACGTTCAAGCCGAGGATAGACTCCCACCACGTGTGCACGTGGGACAGCCCTGTGGGAAAGCCTCGTGGGAAAGACTCGAGGGAAAACCTTAGATCCATTGATCCACGCGGCAGACTGCGTGACACTGCTGCTAACGCTCTGGAGGAAAGCGCAAGTGCATGCCCGCATTTGAGACGAGGACTGACTCCCCTGGGGAGACTCCAGAAGTACCCCAAGATCCATGTCAGCACTGGAGAGGAATCCTCAGGTTCCGGCCACGACTCCACACAAGGTCTTAGGCCCCGGCATCGACGGGAGAGGAATCCCGAGACGCCCCCGAGGAACTCGCATGGGGACTGGCCTTTCCTGAGGCCACCAGAGCGGGTCCCTGAGGTCCCCGTCGTAAGTCGAGAGCACCTGCCGCAACTCGAGAAAATCCAGGAGGAATTGCCCTCCAGGCGAGATGAAGCCCATTTCCGCTGAGGCATCTCGAGGCCAATCACATCTAACCACTGGAACTTCCAAAGGGTCCTTCACACCATTGCTGCAACTCAAGAAGTTCCACGACATACCCGTCTGCACTCGAGAGGAAGCACGTGGTGTCCCGCACACATCCAGGGGAGCCCCGTTTCCGCCTCCTAGCTCGAGATGAGGGATCTTTTCCCTGTTTCGTAGGGAAAGAATTCCCGGCGTTCCCGTCGCATCTCAAGAGGAGGCGCTCTCCACAGGAAAGGCGAGAGGAACTCCAGGGTCATGCCACCATTCCAAGAGTCCCCCAGATGTGTCAGTCCATTCCAGAGGAACCTGTTTTCCCTGCACTGCCTTGACGTTCAAGCCGAGGATCGACTCCCACCACGTGTGCACGTGGGACAGCCCTGTGGGAAAGCCTCGTGGGAAAGCCTCGTGGGAAAGACTCGAGGGAAAACCATAGATCCTTTGATCCACGCGGCGGACTGCGTGACACTGCTGCTACCGCTCTGGAGGAAAGCGCAAGTGCATGCCCGCATTCGAGACGAGGACTGACTCCCCTGGGGAGACTCCAGAAGTACCCCAAGATCCATGGCAGCACTGGAGAGGAATCCTCAGGTTCCGGCCCCGACTCCACACAAGGTCTTCGGCCCCGGCATCGACGGGAGAGGAATCCCGAGAGGCCCCCGAGGAACTTGCATGGGGACTGGCCTTCCTGAGGCCACCAGAGCGGGTCCCTGAGGTCCCCGTCGTAAGTCGAGAGCACCTGCCGCAACTCGAGTAAATCCAGGAGGTTTTGCCCTCCAGGCGAGATGAGGCCCATTTCCGCTGAGGCTTCTCGAGGCCAATCACGTCTAACCACTGGAACTTCCAAAGGGTCCTTCACACCCTTGCTGCAACTCAAGAAGTTCCCCGACATACCCGTCTCCACTCGAGAGGAAGCACGTGGTGTCCCGCACACATCCAGGGGAGCCCCGTTTCCGCCTCCTATCTCGAGATGAGGGATCCTTTCCCTGTTTCGTAGGGAAAGAATTCCCGGCGTTCCCGTCGCATCCCAAGAGGAGGCGCTCTCCACAGGAAAGGCGAGAGGAACTCCAGGGTCATGCCACCATTCCAAGAGTCCCCCAGATGTGTCAGTCCATTCCAGACGAACCTGTTTTCCCTGCACTGCCTTGACGTTCAAGCCGAGGATCGACTCCCACCACGTGTGCACGTGGGACAGCCCTGTGGGAAAGCCTCGTGGGAAAGACTCGAGGGAAAACCATAGATCTTTTGATCCACGCGGCGGACTGCGTGACAATGCTGCTACCGCTCTGGAGGAAAGCGCAAGTGCATGCCTGCATTCGAGACGAGGACTGACTCCCCTGGGGAGACTCCAGAAGTACCCCAAGATCCACGTCAGCACTGGAGAGGAATCCTCAGGTTCCGGCCCTGACGCCACACAAGGTCTTAGGCCCCGGCATCGATGGGAGAGGGATCCCGAGAGGCCCCCGAGGAACTCGCATGGGGAATGGCTTTTCCTGAAGCCACCAGAGCGGGTCCCTGAGGTCCCCGTCGTAAGTCGAGAGCACCTGCCGCAACTCGAGTAAATCCAGGAGGTTTTGCCCTCCAGGCGAGATGAGGCCCATTTCCGCTGAGGCTTCTCGAGGCCAATCACGTCTAACCACTGGAACTTCCAAAGGGTCCTTCACACCCTTGCTGCAACTCAAGAAGTTCCCCGACATACCCGTCTCCACTCGAGAGGAAGCACGTGGGGTCCCGCACACATCCAGGGGAGCCCCGTTTCCGCCTCCTAGCTCGAGATGAGGGATCCTTTCCCTGTTTCGTAGGGAAAGAATTCCCGGCGTTCCCGTCGCATCTCAAGAGGAGGCGCTCTCCACAGGAAAGGCGAGAGGAACTCCAGGGTCGTGCCACCATTCCAAGAGTCCCCCAGATGTGTCAGTCCATTCCAGAGGAACCTGTTTTCCCTGCACTGCGTTGACGTTCAAGCCGAGGATCGACTCCCACCACGTGTGCACGTGGGACAGCCCTGTGGGAAAGCCTCGTGGGAAAGCCTCGTGGGAAAGACTCGAGGGAAAACCATAGATCCTTTGATCCACGCGGCGGACTGCGTGACATTGCTGCTACCGCTCTGGAGGAAAGCGCAAGTGCATGCCCGCATTCGAGACGAGGACTGACTCCCCTGGGGAGACTCCAGAAGTACCCCAAGATCCATGTCAGCACTGGAGAGGAATCCTCAGGTTCCGGCCCCGACTCCACACAAGGTCTTAGGCCCCGGCATCGACGGGAGAGGAATCCCGAGAAGCCCCCGAGGAACTCGCATGGGGACTGGCCTTTCCTGAGGCCACCAGAGCGGGTCCCTGAGGTCCCCGTCATAAGTCGAGAGCACCTGCCGCAACTCGAGTAAATCCAGGAGGTTTTGCCCTCCAGGCGAGATGAGGCCCATTTCCGCTGAGGCTTCTCGAGGCCAATCACATCTAACCACTGGAACTTCCAAAGGGTCCTTCACACCCTTGCTGCAACTCAAGAAGTTCCCCGACATACCCGTCTCCACTCGAGGGGAAGCACGTGGGGTCCCGCACACATCCAGGGGATCCGCGTTTCCGCCTCCTAGCTCGAGATGAGGGATCCTTTCCCTGTTTCATAGGGAAAGAATTCCCGGCGTTCCCGTCGCATCTCAAGAGGAGGCGCTCTCCACAGGAAAGGCGAGAGGAACTCCAGGGTCATGCCACCATTCCAAGAGTCCCCCAGATGTGTCAGTCCATTCCAGAGGAAACTGTTTTCCCTGCACTGCCTTGACGTTCAAGCCGAGGATCTACTCCCACCACGTGTGCACGTGGGACAGCCCTGTGGGAAAGCCTCGTGGGAAAGACTCGAGGGAAAACCATAGATCCTTTGATCCACGCGGCGGACTGCGTGACACTGCTGCTACCGCTCTGGAGGAAAGGGCAAGTGCATGCCCGCATTCGAGAGGAGGACTGACTCCCCTGGGGAGACTCCAGAAGTACCCCAAGATCCATGTCAGCACTGGAGAGGAATCCTCAGGTTCCGGCCCCGACTCCACACAAGGTCTTAGGCCCCGGCATCGACGGGAGAGGAATCCCGAGAGGCCCCCGAGGAACTCGCATGGGGACTGGCCTTTCCTGAGGCCACCAGAGCGGGTCCCTGAGGTCCCCGTCGTAAGTCGAGAGCACCTGCCGCAACTCGAGAAAATCCAGGAGGTTTTGCCCTCCAGGCGAGATGAGGCCCATTTCCGCTGAGGCTTCTCGAGGCTAATCACGTCTAACCACTGGAACTTCCAAAGGGTCCTTCACACCCTTGCTGCAACTCAAGAAGTTCCCCGACATACCCGTCTCCACTCGAGAGGAAGCACGTGGTGTCCCGCACACATCCAGGGGAGCCCCGTTTCCCCCTCCTAGCTCGAGATGAGGGATCCTTTCCCTGTTTCGTAGGGAAAGAATTCCTGGCGTTACCGTCGCATCTCAAGAGGAGGCGCTCTCCACAGGAAAGGCGAGAGGAACTCCAGGTTCGTGCCACCATTCCAAGAGTCCCCCAGATGAGTCAGTCCATTCCAGAGGAACTTGTTCTCCCTGCACTGCCTTGACGTTCAAGCCGAGGATCGACTCCCACCACGTGTGCACGTGGGACAGCCCTGTGGGAAAGCCTCGTGGGAAAGCCTCGTGGGAAAGACTCGAGGGAAAACCATAGATCCTTTAATCCACGCGGCGGACTGCGTGACACTGCTGCTACCGCTCTGGAGGAAAGCGCAATGCATGCCCGCATTCGAGACGAGGACTGACTCCCTGGGGAGACTCCAGAAGTACTCCAAGATCCATATCAGCACTGGAGAGGAATCCTCAGGTTCCGGCCCCGACTCCACACAAGGTCTTAGGCCCCGGCATCGACGGGAGAGGAATCCCGAGAGGCCCCCGAGGAACTCGCATGGGGACTGGCCTTTCCTGAGGCCACCAGAGCGGTTCCCCGAGGTCCCCGTCGTAAGTCGAGAGCACCTGCCGCAACTCGAGAAAATCCAGGAGGTTTTGCCCTCCAGACGAGACGAGGCCCATTTCCGCTGAGGCTTCTCGAGGCCAATCACATCTAACCACTGGAACTGCCAAAGGGTCCTTCACACCATGGCTGCAACTCAAGAAGTTCCCCGACATACCCGTCTGCACTCGAGAGGAAGCACGTGGTGTCCCGCACACATCCAGGGGAGCCCCGTTTCCGCCTCCTAGCTCGAGATGAGGGATCCTTTCCCTGTTTCGTAGGGAAAGAATTCCCGGCATTCCCGTCGCATCTCAAGAGGAGGCGCTCTCCACAGGAAAGGCGAGAGGAACTCCAGGGTCGTGCCACCATTCCAAGAGTCCCCCAAATGTGTCAGTCCATTCCAGAGGAACCTGTTTTCCCTGCACTGCCTTGACGTTCAAGCAGAGGATCGACTCCCACCACGTGTGCACGTGGGAAAGCCCTGTGGGAAAGCCTCGTGGGAAAGCCTCGTGGGAAAGACTCGAGGGAAAACCATAGATCCTTTGATCCACGCGGAGGACTGCGTGACACTGCTGCTACCGCTCTTGAGGAAAGCGCAATGCATGCCCGCATTCGAGACGAGGACTGACACCCCTGGGGAGACTCCAGACGTACCCCAAGATCCATGTCAGCACTGGAGAGGAATCCTCAGGTTCCGGCGCCGACTCCACACAAGGTCTTAGGCCCCGGCATCGACGGGAGAGGAATCCCGAGAGGCCCCCGAGGAACTCGCATGGGGACTGGCCTTTCCTGAGGCCACCAGAGCGGGTCCCTGAGGTCCCCGTCGTAAGTCAAGAGCACCTGCCGCAACTCGAGAAAATCCAGGAGGTTTTGCCCTCCAGGCGAGATGAGGCCCATTTCCGCTGAGGCTTCTCGAGGCCAATCACATCTAACCACTGGAACTTCCAAAGAGTCCTTCACACCATTGCTGCACCTCAAGAAGTTCCCCGACATACCCGTCTCCACTCGAGAGGAAGCACGTGGGGTCCCGCACACATCCAGGGGAACCCGTTTCCGCCTCCTAGCTCAAGATGAGGGATCCTTTCCCTGTTTCGTAGGGAAAGAATTCCCGGCGTTCCCGTCGCATCTCAAGAGGAGGCGCTCTCCACAGGAAATGCGAGAGGAACTCCAGGGTCGTGACACCATTCCAAGAGTCCCCCAGATGTGTCAGTCCATTCCAGAGGAACCTGTTTTCCCTGCACTGCCTTGACGTTCAAGCCGAGGATCGACTCCCACCACGTGTGCACGTGGGACAGCCCTGTGGGAAAGCCTCGTGGGAAAGCCTCGTGGGAAAGACTCGAGGGAAATCCATAGATCCTTTAAACTAGGCGGCGGACTGCGTGACACTGCTGCTACCGCTCTGGAGGAAAGCGCAATGAATGCCCGCATTCGAGACGAGGACTGACTCCCCTGGGGAGACTCCAGAAGTACCCCAAGATCCATGTCAGCCCTGGAGAGGAATCCTCAGGTTCCGGCCCCGACTCCACACAAGGTCTTAGGCCCCGGCATCGACGGGAGAGGAATCCCGAGAGGCCCCCGAGGAACTCGCATGGGGACTGGCCTTTCCTGAGGCCACCAGAGCGGGTCCCTGAGGTCCCCGTCGTAAGTCGAGAGCACCTGCCGCAACTCGAGAAAATCCAGGAGGTTTTGCCCTCCAGGCGAGATGAGGCCCATTTCCGCTGAGGCTTCTCGAGGCTAATCACGTCTAACAACTGGAACTTCCAAAGGGTCCTTCACACCCTTGCTGCAACTCAAGAAGTTCCCCGACATACCCGTCTCCATTCGAGAGGAAGCACGTGGGTCCCACACACATCCAGGGGAGCCCCGTTTCCGCCTCCTAGCTCGAGATGAGGGATCCTTTCCCTGTTTCGTAGGGAAAGAATTCCCGGCGTTCCCGTCGCATCTCAAGAGGAGGCGCTCTCCACAGGAAAGGCGAGAGGAACTCCAGGGTCGTGCCACCATTCCAAGAGTCCCCCAGATGTGTCAGTCCATTCCAGAGGAACCTGTTTTCCCTGCACTGCCTTGACGTTCAAGCCGAGGATCGACTCCCACCACGTGTGCACGTGGGACAGCCCTGTGGGAAAGCCTCGTGGGAAAGCCTCGTGGGAAAGACTCGAGGGAAAAACATAGATCCTTTGATCCACGCGGCGGACTGCGTGACACTGATGCTACCGCTCTGGAGGAAAGCGCAAGTGCATGCCCGCATTCGAGACGAGGACTGACTCCCCTGGGGAGACTCCAGAAGTACCCCAAGATCCATGTCAGCACTGGAGAGAAATCCTCAGGTTCCGGCCCCGACTCCACACAAGGTCTTAGGCCCCGGCATCGACGGGAGAGGAATCCCGAGACGCCCCCGAGGAACTCGCATGGGGACTGGCCTTTCCTGAGGCCACCAGAGCGGTTCCCTGAGGTCCCCGTCGTAAGTCGAGAGCACCTGCCGCAACTCCAGAAAATCCAGGAGGTTTTGCCCTCCAGGCGAGATGAGGCCCATTTCCGCTGAGGCTTCTCGAGGCCAATCATGTCTAACCACTGGAACTTCCAAAGGGTCCTTCACACCCTTGCTGCAACTCAAGAAGTTCCCCGACATACCCGTCTGCACTCGAGAGGAAGCACGTGGTGTCCCGCACACATCCAGGGGAGCCCCGCTTCCGCCTCCTAGCTCGAGATGAGGGATCCTTTCCCTGTTTCGTAGGGAAAGAATTCCCGGCGTTCCCGTCGCATCTCAAGAGGAGGCGCTCTCCACAGGAAAGGCGAGAGGAACTCCAGGGTCATGCCACCATTCCAAGAGTCCCCCAGATGTGTCAGTCCATTCCAGAGGAACCTGTTTTCCCTGCACTGCCTTGACGTTCAAGCCGAGGATCGACTCCCACCACGTGTGCACGTGGGACAGCCCTGTGGGAAAGCCTCGTGGGAAAGCCTCGTGGGAAAGACTTGAGGGAAAACCATAGATCTTTTGATCCACGCGGCGGACTGCGTGCCACTGCTGCTACCTCTCTGGAGGAAAGCGCAAGTGCATGCCCGCATTCGAGACGAGGACTGACTCCCCTGGGGAGACTCCAGAAGTACCCCAAGATCCATGTCAGCACTGGAGAGGAATCCTCAGGTTCCGGCCCCGACTCCACACAAGGCCTTAGGCCCCGGCATCGACGGGAGAGGAATCCCCAGAGGCCCCCGAGGAACTCGCATGGGGACTGGCCTTTCCTGAGGCCACCAGAGCGGGTCCCTGAGGTCCCCGTCGTAAGTCGAGAGCACCTGCCGCAACTCGAGAAAATCCAGGAGGTTTTGCCCTCCAGGCGAGATGAGGCCCATTTCCGCTGAGGCTTCTCGAGGCTAATCACGTCTAACCACTGGAACTTCCAAAGGGTCCTTCACACCCTTGCTGCAACTCAAGAAGTTCCCCGACATACCCGTCTCCACTCGAGAGGAAGCACGTGGGGTCCCGCACACATCCAGGGGAGCCCCGTTTCCGCCTCCTAGCTCGAGATGAGGGATCCTTTCCCTGTTTCGTAGGGAAAGAATTCCCGGCGTTCCCGTCGCATCTCAAGAGGAGGCGCTCTCCACAGGAAAGGCGAGAGGAACTCCAGGGTCGTGCCACCATTCCAAGAGTCCCCCAGATGTGTCAGTCCATTCCAGACGAACCTGTTTTCCCTGCACTGACTTGACGTTCAAGCAGAGGATCGACTCCCACCACGTGTGCACGTGGGAAAGCCCTGTGGGAAAGCCTCGTGGGAAAGCCTCGTGGGAAAGACTCGAGGGAAAAACATAGATCCTTTGATCCACGCGGCGGACTGCGTGACCCTGATGCTACCGCTCTGGAGGAAAGCGCAAGTGCATGCCCGCATTCGAGACGAGGACTGACTCCCCTGGGGAGACTCCAGAAGTACCCCAAGATCCATGTCAGCACTGGAGAGAAATCCTCAGGTTCCGGCACGGACTCCACACAAGGTCTTAGGCCCCGGCATCGACGGGAGAGGAATCCCGAGACGCCCCCGAGGAACTCGCATGGGGACTGGCCTTTCCTGAGGCCACCAGAGCGGTTCCCTGAGGTCCCCGTCGTAAGTCGAGAGCACCTGCCGCACCTCGAGAAAATCCAGGAGGTTTTGCCCTCCAGGCGAGATGAGGCCCATTTCCGCTGAGGCTTCTCGAGGCCAATCACGTCTAACCACTGGAACTTCCAAAGGGTCCTTCACACCCTTGCTGCAACTCAAGAAGTTCCCCGACATACCCGTCTCCACTCGAGAGGAAGCACGTGGGTCCCGCACACATCCAGGGGAGCCCCGTTTCCGCCTCCTAGCTCGAGATGAGGGATCCTTTCCCTGTTTCGTAGGGAAAGAATTCCCGGCGTTCCCGTCACATCTCAAGAGGAGGCGCTCTCCACAGGAAAGGCGAGAGGAACTCCAGGGTCGTGCCACCATTCCAAGAGTCCCCCAGATGTGTCAGTCCATTCCAGAGGAACCTGCTTTCCCTGCACTGCCTTGACGTTCAAGACGAGGATCGACTCCCACCACGTGTGCACGTGGGACAGCCCTGTGGAAAAGCCTCGTGGGAAAGCCTCGTGGGAAAGACTCGAGGGAAAAACATAGATCCTTTGATCCACGTGGCGGACTGCGTGACACTGATGCTACCGCTCTGGAGGAAAGCGCAAGTGCATGCCCGCATTCGAGACGAGGACTGACTCCCCTGGGGAGACTCCAGAAGTACCCCAAGATCCATGTCAGCACTGGAGAGAAATCCTCAGGTTCCGGCCCCGACTCCACACAAGGTCTTAGGCCCCGGCATCGACGGGAGAGGAATCCCGAGACGCCCCCGAGGAACTCGCATGGGGACTGGCCTTTCCTGAGGCCACCAGAGCGGTTCCCTGAGGTCCCCGTCGTAAGTCGAGAGCACCTGCCGCAACTCGAGAAAATCCAGGAGGTTTTGCCCTCCAGGCGAGATGAGGCCCATTTCCGCTGAGGCTTCTCGGGGCCAATCACGTCTAACCACTGGAACTTCCAAAGGGTCCTTCACACCCTTGCTGCAACTCAAGAAGTTCCCCGACATACCCGTCTGCACTCGAGAGGAAGCACGTGGTGTCCCGCACACATCCAGGGGAGCCCCGCTTCCGCCTCCTAGCTCGAGATGAGGGATCCTTTCCCTGTTTCGTAGGGAAAGAATTCCCGGCGTTCCCGTCGCATCTCAAGAGGAGGCGCTCTCCACAGGAAAGGCGAGAGGAACTCCAGGGTCGTGCCACCATTCCAAGAGTCCCCCAGATGTGTCAGTCCATTCCAGAGGAACCTGTTTTCCCTGCACTGCCTTGACGTTCAAGCCGAGGATCGACTCCCACCACGTGTGCACGTGGGACAGCCCTGTGGGAAAGCCTCGTGGGAAAGCCTCGTGGGAAAGACTCGAGGGAAAACCATAGATCCTTTGATCCACGCGGCGGACTGAGTGACACTGCTGCTACCGCTCTGGAGGAAAGCGCAAGTGCATGCATGCATTCGAGACGAGGACTGACTCCCCTGGGGAGACTCCAGAAGTACCCCAAGATCCATGTCAGCACTGGAGAGGAATCCTCAGGTTCCGGCCCTGACTCCACACAAGGTCTTAGGCCCCGGCATCGACGGGAGAGGAATCCCGAGAGGCCCCCGAGGAACTCGCATGGGGACTGGCCTTTCCTGAGGCCACCAGAGCGGTTCCCTGAGGTCACCGTCGTAAGTCGAGAGCACCTGCCGCAACTCGAGAAAATCCAGGAGGTTTTGCCCTCCAGGCGAGATGAGGCCCATTTCCGCTGAGGCTTCTCGAGGCCAATCACATCTAACCACTGGAACTTCCAAAGGGTCCTTCACACCCTTGCTACAACTCAAGAAGTTCCCCGACATACCCGTCTCCACTCGAGAGGAAGCACGTGCGGTCCCGCACACATCCAGGGGAGCCCCGTTTCCGCCTCCTAGCTCGAGATGAGGGATCCTTTCCCTGTTTCGTAGGGAAAGAATTCCCGGCGTTCCCGTCGCATCTCAAGAGGAGGCGCTCTCCACAGGAAAGGCGAGAGGAACTCCAGGGTCGAGACAGCATTCCAAGAGTCCCCCAGATGTGTCAGTCCATTCCAGAGGAACCTGTTTTCCCTGCACTGCCTTGACGTTCAAGCCAAGGATCGACTCCCACCCGTGTGCACGTGGGACAGCCCTGTGGGAAAGCCTCGTGGGAAAGCCTCGTGGGAAAGACTCGAGGGAAAACCATAGATCCTTTGATCCACGCGGCGGACTGCGTGACACTGCTGCTACCGCTCTGGAGGAAAGCGCAAGTGCATGCCCGCATTCGAGACGAGGACTGACTCCCCTGGGGAGACTCCAGAAGTACCCCAAGATCCATGTCAGCACTGGAGAGGAATCCTCAGGTTCCGGCCCCGACTCCACACAAGGTCTTAGGCCCGGGCATCAACGGGAAAGGAATCCCGAGAGGCCCCCGAGGAACTCGCATGGGGAATGGCCTTTCCTGAGGCCACCAGAGCGGGTCCCTGAGGTCCCCGTCGTAAGTCGAGAGCACCTGCCGCAACTCGAGAAAATCCAGGAGGTTTTGCCCTCCAGGCGAGATGAGGCCCATTTCCGCTGAGGCTTCTCGAGGCCAATCACATCTAACCACTGGAACTTCCAAAGGGTCCTTCACACCCTTGCTGCAACTCAGGAAGTTCCCCGACATACCCGTCTCCACTCGAGAGGAAGCACGTGGTGTCCCGCACACATCCAGGGGAGCCCCGTTTCCGCCTCCTAGCTCGAGATGAGGGATCCTTTCCCTGTTTCGTAGGGAAAGAATTCCCGGCGTTCCCGTCGCATCTCAAGAGGAGGCGCTCTCCACAGGAAAGGCGAGAGGAACTCCAGGGTCGTGCCACCATTCCAAGAGTCCCCCAGATGTGTCAGTCCATTCCAGACGAACCTGTTTTCCCTGCACTGCCTTGACGTTCAAGCCGAGGATCGACTCCCACCACGTGTGCACGTGGGACAGCCCTGTGGGAAAGCCTCGTGGGAAAGCCTCGTGGGAAAGACTCGAGGGAAAACCATAGATCTTTTGATCCACGCGGCGGACTGCGTGCCACTGCTGCTACCTCTCTGGAGGAAAGCGCAAGTGCATGCCCGCATTCGAGACGAGGACTGACTCCCCTGGGGAGACTCCAGAAGTACCCCAAGATCCATGTCAGCACTGGAGAGGAATCCTCAGGTTCCGGCCCCGACTCCACACAAGGCCTTAGGCCCAGGCATCCACGGTAGAGGAATCCCGAGAGGCTCCCGAGGAACTCGCATGGGGACTGGCCTTTCCTGAGGCCACCAGAGCGGGTCCCTGAGGTCCCCGTCGTAAGTCGAGAGCACTTGCCGCAACTCGAGAAAATCCAGGAGGTTTTGCCCTCCAGGCGATATGAGGCCCATTTCCGCTGAGGCTTCTCGAGGCTAATCACGTCTAACCACTGGAACTTCCAAAGGGTCCTTCACACCCTTGCTGCAACTCAAGAAGTTCCCCGACATACCCGTCTCCACTCGAGAGGAAGCACGTGGGGTCCCGCACACATCCAGGGGAGCCCCGTTTCCGCCTCCTAGCTCGAGATGAGGGATCCTTTCCCTGTTTCGTAGGGAAAGAATTCCCGGCGTTCCCGTCGCATCTCAAGAGGAGGCGCTCTCCACAGGAAAGTCGAGAGGAACTCCAGGATCGTGCCACCATTCCAAGAGTCCCCCAGATGTGTCAGTCCATTCCAGAGGAACCTGTTTTCCCTGCACTGCCTTGACGTTCAAGCCGAGGATCGACTCCCACCACGTGTGCACGTGGGACTGCCCTGTGGGAAAGCTTCGTGGGAAAGCCTCGTGGGAAAGTCTCGAGGGAAAACCATAGATCCTTTGATCCACGCGGCAGACTGCGTGACACTGCTGCTACCGCTCTGGAGGAAAGCGCAAGTGCATTCCCGCATTCGAGACGAGGACTGACTCCCCTGGGGAGACTCCAGAAGTACCCCAAGATCCATGTCAGCACTGGAGAGGAATCCTCAGGTTCCGGCCCCAACTCCACACAAGGTCTTAGGCCCCGGCATCAAAGGGAGAGGAATCCCGAGAGGCCCCCGAGGAACTCGCATGGGGAATGGCCTTTCCTGAGGCCACCAGAGCGGGTCCCTGAGGTCCCCGTCGTAAGTCGAGAGCACCTGCCGCAACTCGAGAAAATCCAGGAGGTTTTGCCCTCCAGGCGAGATGAGGCCCATTTCCGCTGAGGCTTCTCGAGGCCAATCACATCTAACCACTGGAACTTCCAAAGGGTCCTTCACACCCTTGCTGCAACTCAGGAAGTTCCCCGACATACCCGTCTCCACTCGAGAGGAAGCACGTGGTGTCCCGCACACATCCAGGGGAGCCCCGTTTCCGCCTCCTAGCTCGAGATGAGGGATCCTTTCCCTGTTTCGTAGGGAAAGAATTCCCGGCGTTCCCGTCGCATCTCAAGAGGAGGCGCTCTCCACAGGAAAGGCGAGAGGAACTCCAGGGTCGTGCCACCATTCCAAGAGTCCCCCAGATGTGTCAGTCCATTCCAGACGAACCTGTTTTCCCTGCACTGCCTTGACGTTCAAGCCGAGGATCGACTCCCACCACGTGTGCACGTGGGACAGCCCTGTGGGAAAGCCTCGTGGGAAAGCCTCGTGGGAAAGACTCGAGGGAAAACCATAGATCTTTTGATCCACGCGGCGGACTGCGTGCCACTGCTGCTACCTCTCTGGAGGAAAGCGCAAGTGCATGCCCGCATTCGAGACGAGGACTGACTCCCCTGGGGAGACTCCAGAAGTACCCCAAGATCCATGTCAGCACTGGAGAGGAATCCTCAGGTTCCGGCCCCGACTCCACACAAGGCCTTAGGCCCAGGCATCCACGGTAGAGGAATCCCGAGAGGCTCCCGAGGAACTCGCATGGGGACTGGCCTTTCCTGAGGCCACCAGAGCGGGTCCCTGAGGTCCCCGTCGTAAGTCGAGAGCACTTGCCGCAACTCGAGAAAATCCAGGAGGTTTTGCCCTCCAGGCGATATGAGGCCCATTTCCGCTGAGGCTTCTCGAGGCTAATCACGTCTAACCACTGGAACTTCCAAAGGGTCCTTCACACCCTTGCTGCAACTCAAGAAGTTCCCCGACATACCCGTCTCCACTCGAGAGGAAGCACGTGGGGTCCCGCACACATCCAGGGGAGCCCCGTTTCCGCCTCCTAGCTCGAGATGAGGGATCCTTTCCCTGTTTCGTAGGGAAAGAATTCCCGGCGTTCCCGTCGCATCTCAAGAGGAGGCGCTCTCCACAGGAAAGTCGAGAGGAACTCCAGGATCGTGCCACCATTCCAAGAGTCCCCCAGATGTGTCAGTCCATTCCAGAGGAACCTGTTTTCCCTGCACTGCCTTGACGTTCAAGCCGAGGATCGACTCCCACCACGTGTGCACGTGGGACTGCCCTGTGGGAAAGCTTCGTGGGAAAGCCTCGTGGGAAAGTCTCGAGGGAAAACCATAGATCCTTTGATCCACGCGGCAGACTGCGTGACACTGCTGCTACCGCTCTGGAGGAAAGCGCAAGTGCATTCCCGCATTCGAGACGAGGACTGACTCCCCTGGGGAGACTCCAGAAGTACCCCAAGATCCATGTCAGCACTGGAGAGGAATCCTCAGGTTCCGGCCCCAACTCCACACAAGGTCTTAGGCCCCGGCATCAAAGGGAGAGGAATCCCGAGAGGCCCCCGAGGAACTCGCATGGGGACTGGCCTTTCCTGAGGCCACCAGAGCGGTTCCCTGAGGTCCCCGTCGTAAGTCGAGATCACCTGCCGCAACTCGAGAAAATCCAGGAGGTTTTGCCCTCCAGGCGAGATGAGGCTAATTTCCGCTGATGCTTCTCGAGGCTAATCATGTCTAAACACTGGAACATCCAAAGGGTCCTTCACACCCTTGCTGCAACTCAAGAAGTTCCCCGACATACCTGTCTCCACTCGAGAGGAAGCACGTGGTGTCCCGCACACATCCAGGGGAGCCCCGTTTCCACCTCCTAGCTCGAGATGAGGGATTCTTTACCTGTTTCGTAGGGAAAGAATCCCCGGAGTTCCCGTCGCATCTCAAGAGGAGGCGATCTCCACAGGAAAGGCGAGAGGAACTCCAGGGTCGAGACAGCATTCCAAGAGTCCACCAGATGTGTCAGTCCATTCCAGAGGAACCTGTTTTCCCTGCACTGCCTTGACGTTCAAGCCAAGGATCGACTCCCACCCGTGTGCACGTGGGACAGCCCTGTGGGAAAGCCTCGTGGGAAAGACTCGAGGGAAAACCATAGATCCTTTGATCCACGCGGCGGACTGCGTGACACTGCTGCTACCGCTCTGGAGGAAAGCGCAAGTGCATGCCCGCATTCGAGACGAGGACTGACTCCCCTGGGGAGACTCCAGAAGTACCCCAAGATCCATGTCAGCACTGGAGAGGAATCCTCAGGTTCCGGCCCCGACTCCACACAAGGTCTTAGGCCCCGGCATCGACGGGAGAGGAATCCCGAGACGCCCCCGAGGAACTCGCATGGGGAATGGCCTTTCCTGAGGCCACCAGAGCGGGTCCCTGAGGTCCCCGTCGTAAGTCGAGAGCACCTGCCGCAACTCGAGAAAATCCAGGAGGTTTTGCCCTCCAGGCGAGATGAGGCCCATTTCCGCTGAGGCTTCTCGAGGCCAATCACATCTAACCACTGGAACTTCCAAAGGGTCCTTCACACCCTTGCTGCAACTCAAGAAGTTCCCCGACATACCCGTCTCCACTCGAGAGGAAGCACGTGGTGTCCCGCACACATCCAGGGGAGCCCCGTTTCCGCCTCCTAGCTCGAGATGAGGGATCCTTTACCTGTTTCGTATGGAAAGAATTCCCGGCGTTCCCGTCGCATCTCAAGAGGAGGCGCTCTCCACAGGAAAGGCGAGATGAACTCCAGGGTCGTGCCACCATTCCAAGAGTCCCCCAGATGTGTCAGTCCATTCCAGAGGAACCTGTTTTCCCTGCACTGCCTTGACGTTCAAGCCGAGGATCGACTCCCACCACGTGTGCACGTGGGACAGCCCTGTGGGAAAGCCTCGTGGGAAAGCCTCGTGGGAAAGACTCGAGGGAAAACCATAGATCCTTTGATCCACGCGGCGGACTGCGTGACACTGCTGCTACCGCTCTGGAGGAAAGCGCAAGTGCATGCCCGCATTCGAGACGAGGACTGACTCCCTTGGGGAGACTCCAGAAGTACCCCAAGATCCACGTCAGCACTGGAGAGGAATCCTCAGGTTCCGGCCCCGACTCCACACAAAGTCTTAGGCCCCGGCATCGACGGGAGAGGGATCCCGAGAGGCCCCCGAGGAACTCGCAAGGGGACTGGCTTTTCCTGAGGCCACCAGAGCGGGTCCCTGAGGTCCCCGTCGTAAGTCGAGAGCACCTGCCGCAACTCGAGAAAATCCAGGAGCTTTTACCCTCCAGGCGAGATGAGGCTCATTTCCGCTGAGGCTTCTCGAGGCTAATCACGTCTAAACCCTGGAACTTCCAAAGGGTCCTTCACACCCTTGCTGCAACTCAAGAAGTTCCCCGACATACCCGTCTGCACTCGAGAGGAAGCACTTAGGGTCCCGCACACATCCAGGGGAGCCCCGTTTCCGCCTCCTAGCTCGAGATGAGGGATCCTTTCCATGTTTCGTAGGGAAAAAATTCCCGGCGTTCCCGTCGCATCTCAAGAGGAGGCGCTCTCCACAGGAAAGGCGAGAGGAACTCCAGGGTCGTGCCACCATTCCAAGAGTCCCCCAGATGTATCAGTCCATTCCAGAGGAACCTGTTTTCCCTGCACTGCCTTGACGTTCAAGCCGAGGATCGACTCCCACCACGTGTGCACGTGGGACAGCCCTGTGGGAAAGCCTCGTGGGAAAGCCTCGTCGGAAAGACTCGAGGGAAAACCTTAGATCCTTTGATCCACGCGGCGGACTGCGTGACACTGCTGCTACCGCTCTGGAGGAAAGCGCAAGTGCATGCCCGCATTCGAGACGAGGACTGACTCCCCTGGGGAGACTCCAGAAGTACCCCAAGATCCATGGCAGCACTGGAGAGGAATCCTCAGGTTCCGGCCCCGACTCCACACAAGGTCTTAGGCCCCGGCATCGACGGGAGAAGAATCCCGAGAGGCCCCCGAGGAACTCGCATGGGGACTGGCCTTTCCTGAGGCCACCAGAGCGGGTCCCTGAGGTCCCCGTCGTAAGTCGAGAGCACCTGCCGCAACTCGAGTAAATCCAGGAGGTTTTGCCCTCCAGGCGAGATGAGGCCCATTTCCGCTGAGGCTTCTCGAGGCCAATCACTTCTAACCACTGGAACTTCCAAAGGGTCCTTCACACCCTTGCTGCAACTCAAGAAGTTCCCCGACATACCCGTCTCCACTCGAGAGGAAGCACGTGGTGTCCCGCACACATCCAGGGGAGCCCCGTTTCCGCCTCCTATCTCGAGATGAGGGATCCTTTCCCTGTTTCGTAGGGAAAGAATTCCCGGCGTTCCCGTCGCATCCCAAGAGGAGGCGCTCTCCACAGGAAAGGCGAGAGGAACTCCAGGGTCATGCCACCATTCCAAGAGTCCCCCAGATGTGTCAGTCCATTCCAGACGAACCTGTTTTCCCTGCACTGCCTTGACGTTCAAGCCGAGGATCGACTCCCACCACGTGTGCACGTGGGACAGCCCTGTGGGAAAGCCTCGTGGGAAAGACTCGAGGGAAAACCATAGATCCTTTGATCCACGCGGCGGACTGCGTGACACTGCTGCTACCGCTCTGGAGGAAAGCGCAAGTGCATGCCTGCATTCGAGACGAGGACTGACTCCCCTGGGGAGACTCCAGAAGTACCCCAAGATCCACGTCAGCACTGGAGAGGAATCCTCAGGTTCCGGCCCTGACGCCACACAAGGTCTTAGGCCCCGGCATCGATGGGAGAGGGATCCCGAGAGGCCCCCGAGGAACTCGCATGGGGAATGGCTTTTCCTGAAGCCACCAGAGCGGGTCCCGGAGGTCCCCGTCGTAAGTCGAGATCACCTGCCGCAACTCGAGAAAATCCAGGAGCTTTTGCCCTCCAGGCGAGATGAGGCTCATTTCCGCTGAGGCTTCTCGAGGCTAATCACGTCTAAACACTGGAACTTCAAAGGGTCCTTCACACCCTTGCTGCAACTCAAGAAGTTCCCCGACATACACGTCTGCACTCGAGAGGAAGCACGTGGTGTCCCGCACACATCCAGGGGAGCCCCGTTTCCGCCTCCTAGCTCGAGATGAGGGATCCTTTCCCTGTTTCGTAGGGAAAGAATTCCCGGCGTTCCCGTCGCATCTCAAGAGGAGGCGCTCTCCACAGGAAAGGCGAGAGGAACTCCAGGGTCGTGCCACCATTCCAAGAGTCCCCCAGATGTGTCAGTCCATTCCAGAGGAACCTGTTTTCCCTGCACTGCCTTGACGTTCAAGCCGAGGATCGACTCCCACCACGTGTGCACGTGGGACAGCCCTGTGGGAAAGCCTCTTGGGAAAGCCTCGTGGGAAAGACTCGAGGGAAAACCATAGATCCTTTGATCCACGCGGCGGACTGCGTGACACTGCTGCTACCGCTCTGGAGGAAAGCGCAAGTGCATGCCCGCATTCGAGACGAGGACTGACTCCCCTGGGGAGACTCCAGAAGTACCCCAAGATCCATGTCAGCACTGGAGAGGAATCCTCAGGTTCCGGCCCCGACTCCACACAAGGTCTTAGGCCCCGGCATCGACGGGAGAGGAATCCCGAGAAGCCCCCGAGGAACTCGCATGGGGACTGGCCTTTCCTGAGGCCACCAGAGCGGGTCCCTGAGGTCCCCGTCGTAAGTCGAGAGCACCTGCCGCAACTCGAGTAAATCCAGGAGGTTTTGCCCTCCAGGCGAGATGAGGCCCATTTCCGCTGAGGCTTCTCGAGGCCAATCACATCTAACCACTGGAACTTCCAAAGGGTCCTTCACACCCTTGCTGCAACTCAAGAAGTTCCCCGACATACCCGTCTCCACTCGAGGGGAAGCACGTGGGGTCCCGCACACATCCAGGGGATCCGCGTTTCCGCCTCCTAGCTCGAGATGAGGGATCCTTTCCCTGTTTCATAGGGAAAGAATTCCCGGCGTTCCCGTCGCATCTCAAGAGGAGGCGCTCTCCACAGGAAAGGCGAGAGGAACTCCAGGGTCATGCCACCATTCCAAGAGTCCCCCAGATGTGTCAGTCCATTCCAGAGGAAACTGTTTTCCCTGCACTGCCTTGACGTTCAAGCCGAGGATCTACTCCCACCACGTGTGCACGTGGGACAGCCCTGTGGGAAAGCCTCGTGGGAAAGACTCGAGGGAAAACCATAGATCCTTTGATCCACGCGGCGGACTGCGTGACACTGCTGCTACCGCTCTGGAGGAAAGCGCAAGTGCATGCCCGCATTCGAGACGAGGACTGACTCCCCTTGGGAGACTCCAGAAGTACCCCAAGATCCATGTCAGCACTGGAGAGGAATCCTCAGGTTCCGGCCCCGACTCCACACAAGGTCTTAGGCCCCGGCATCGACGGGAGAGGAATCCCGAGAGGCCCCCGAGGAACTCGCATGGGGACTGGCCTTTCCTGAGGCCACCAGAGCGGGTCCCTGAGGTCCCCGTCGTAAGTCGAGAGCACCTGCCGCAACTCGAGAAAATCCAGGAGGTTTTGCCCTCCAGGCGAGATGAGGCCCATTTCCGCTGAGGCTTCTCGAGGCTAATCACGTCTAACCACTGGAACTTCCAAAGGGTCCTTCACACCCTTGCTGCAACTCAAGAAGTTCCCCGACATACCCGTCTCCACTCGAGAGGAAGCACGTGGTGTCCCGCACACATCCAGGGGAGCCCCGTTTCCCCCTCCTAGCTCGAGATGAGGGATCCTTTCCCTGTTTCGTAGGGAAAGAATTCCTGGCGTTACCGTCGCATCTCAAGAGGAGGCGCTCTCCACAGGAAAGGCGAGAGGAACTCCAGGTTCGTGCCACCATTCCAAGAGTCCCCCAGATGAGTCAGTCCATTCCAGAGGAACTTGTTCTCCCTGCACTGCCTTGACGTTCAAGCCGAGGATCGACTCCCACCACGTGTGCACGTGGGACAGCCCTGTGGGAAAGCCTCGTGGGAAAGCCTCGTGGGAAAGACTCGAGGGAAAACCATAGATCCTTTAATCCACGCGGCGGACTGCGTGACACTGCTGCTACCGCTCTGGAGGAAAGCGCAATGCATGCCCGCATTCGAGACGAGGACTGACTCCCTGGGGAGACTCCAGAAGTACCCCAAGATCCATATCAGCACTGGAGAGGAATCCTCAGGTTCCGGCCCCGACTCCACACAAGGTCTTAGGCCCCGGCATCGACGGGAGAGGAATCCCGAGAGGCCCCCGAGGAACTCGCATGGGGACTGGCCTTTCCTGAGGCCACCAGAGCGGTTCCCCGAGGTCCCCGTCGTAAGTCGAGAGCACCTGCCGCAACTCGAGAAAATCCAGGAGGTTTTGCCCTCCAGACGAGACGAGGCCCATTTCCGCTGAGGCTTCTCGAGGCCAATCACATCTAACCACTGGAACTTCCAAAGAGTCCTTCACACCATTGCTGCACCTCAAGAAGTTCCCCGACATACCCGTCTCCACTCGAGAGGAAGCACGTGGGGTCCCGCACACATCCAGGGGAACCCGTTTCCGCCTCCTAGCTCAAGATGAGGGATCCTTTCCCTGTTTCGTAGGGAAAGAATTCCCGGCGTTCCCGTCGCATCTCAAGAGGAGGCGCTCTCCACAGGAAATGCGAGAGGAACTCCAGGGTCGTGACACCATTCCAAGAGTCCCCCAGATGTGTCAGTCCATTCCAGAGGAACCTGTTTTCCCTGCACTGCCTTGACGTTCAAGCCGAGGATCGACTCCCACCACGTGTGCACGTGGGACAGCCCTGTGGGAAAGCCTCGTGGGAAAGCCTCGTGGGAAAGACTCGAGGGAAATCCATAGATCCTTTAAACTAGGCGGCGGACTGCGTGACACTGCTGCTACCGCTCTGGAGGAAAGCGCAATGAATGCCCGCATTCGAGACGAGGACTGACTCCCCTGGGGAGACTCCAGAAGTACCCCAAGATCCATGTCAGCCCTGGAGAGGAATCCTCAGGTTCCGGCCCCGACTCCACACAAGGTCTTAGGCCCCGGCATCGACGGGAGAGGAATCCCGAGAGGCCCCCGAGGAACTCGCATGGGGACTGGCCTTTCCTGAGGCCACCAGAGCGGGTCCCTGAGGTCCCCGTCGTAAGTCGAGAGCACCTGCCGCAACTCGAGAAAATCCAGGAGGTTTTGCCCTCCAGGCGAGATGAGGCCCATTTCCGCTGAGGCTTCTCGAGGCTAATCACGTCTAACAACTGGAACTTCCAAAGGGTCCTTCACACCCTTGCTGCAACTCAAGAAGTTCCCCGACATACCCGTCTCCACTCGAGAGGAAGCACGTGGGTCCCACACACATCCAGGGGAGCCCCGTTTCCGCCTCCTAGCTCGAGATGAGGGATCCTTTCCCTGTTTCGTAGGGAAAGAATTCCCGGCGTTCCCGTCGCATCTCAAGAGGAGGCGCTCTCCACAGGAAAGGCGAGAGGAACTCCAGGGTCGTGCCACCATTCCAAGAGTCCCCCAGATGTGTCAGTCCATTCCAGAGGAACCTGTTTTCCCTGCACTGCCTTGACGTTCAAGCCGAGGATCGACTCCCACCACGTGTGCACGTGGGACAGCCCTGTGGGAAAGCCTCGTGGGAAAGCCTCGTGGGAAAGACTCGAGGGAAAAACATAGATCCTTTGATCCACGCGGCGGACTGCGTGACACTGATGCTACCGCTCTGGAGGAAAGCGCAAGTGCATGCCCGCATTCGAGACGAGGACTGACTCCCCTGGGGAGACTCCAGAAGTACCCCAAGATCCATGTCAGCACTGGAGAGAAATCCTCAGGTTCTGGCCCCGACTCCACACAAGGTCTTAGGCCCCGGCATCGACGGGAGAGGAATCCCGAGACGCCCCCGAGGAACTCGCATGGGGACTGGCCTTTCCTGAGGCCACCAGAGCGGTTCCCTGAGGTCCCCGTCGTAAGTCGAGAGCACCTGCCGCAACTCCAGAAAATCCAGGAGGTTTTGCCCTCCAGGCGAGATGAGGCCCATTTCCGCTGAGGCTTCTCGAGGCCAATCATGTCTAACCACTGGAACTTCCAAAGGGTCCTTCACACCCTTGCTGCAACTCAAGAAGTTCCCCGACATACCCGTCTGCACTCGAGAGGAAGCACGTGGTGTCCCGCACACATCCAGGGGAGCCCCGCTTCCGCCTCCTAGCTCGAGATGAGGGATCCTTTCCCTGTTTCGTAGGGAAAGAATTCCCGGCGTTCCCGTCGCATCTCAAGAGGAGGCGCTCTCCACAGGAAAGGCGAGAGGAACTCCAGGGTCATGCCACCATTCCAAGAGTCCCCCAGATGTGTCAGTCCATTCCAGAGGAACCTGTTTTCCCTGCACTGCCTTGACGTTCAAGCCGAGGATCGACTCCCACCACGTGTGCACGTGGGACAGCCCTGTGGGAAAGCCTCGTGGGAAAGCCTCGTGGGAAAGACTTGAGGGAAAACCATAGATCTTTTGATCCACGCGGCGGACTGCGTGCCACTGCTGCTACCTCTCTGGAGGAAAGCGCAAGTGCATGCCCGCATTCGAGACGAGGACTGACTCCCCTGGGGAGACTCCAGAAGTACCCCAAGATCCATGTCAGCACTGGAGAGGAATCCTCAGGTTCCGGCCCCGACTCCACACAAGGCCTTAGGCCCCGGCATCGACGGGAGAGGAATCCCCAGAGGCCCCCGAGGAACTCGCATGGGGACTGGCCTTTCCTGAGGCCACCAGAGCGGGTCCCTGAGGTCCCCGTCGTAAGTCGAGAGCACCTGCCGCAACTCGAGAAAATCCAGGAGGTTTTGCCCTCCAGGCGAGATGAGGCCCATTTCCGCTGAGGCTTCTCGAGGCTAATCACGTCTAACCACTGGAACTTCCAAAGGGTCCTTCACACCCTTGCTGCAACTCAAGAAGTTCCCCGACATACCCGTCTCCACTCGAGAGGAAGCACGTGGGGTCCCGCACACATCCAGGGGAGCCCCGTTTCCGCCTCCTAGCTCGAGATGAGGGATCCTTTCCCTGTTTCGTAGGGAAAGAATTCCCGGCGTTCCCGTCGCATCTCAAGAGGAGGCGCTCTCCACAGGAAAGGCGAGAGGAACTCCAGGGTCGTGCCACCATTCCAAGAGTCCCCCAGATGTGTCAGTCCATTCCAGACGAACCTGTTTTCCCTGCACTGCCTTGACGTTCAAGCAGAGGATCGACTCCCACCACGTGTGCAAGTGGGAAAGCCCTGTGGGAAAGCCTCGTGGGAAAGCCTCGTGGGAAAGACTCGAGGGAAAAACATAGATCCTTTGATCCACGCGGCGGACTGCGTGACCCTGATGCTACCGCTCTGGAGGAAAGCGCAAGTGCATGCCCGCATTCGAGACGAGGACTGACTCCCCTGGGGAGACTCCAGAAGTACCCCAAGATCCATGTCAGCACTGGAGAGAAATCCTCAGGTTCCGGCACGGACTCCACACAAGGTCTTAGGCCCCGGCATCGACGGGAGAGGAATCCCGAGACGCCCCCGAGGAACTCGCATGGGGACTGGCCTTTCCTGAGGCCACCAGAGCGGTTCCCTGAGGTCCCCGTCGTAAGTCGAGAGCACCTGCCGCACCTCGAGAAAATCCAGGAGGTTTTGCCCTCCAGGCGAGATGAGGCCCATTTCCGCTGAGGCTTCTCGAGGCCAATCACGTCTAACCACTGGAACTTCCAAAGGGTCCTTCACACCCTTGCTGCAACTCAAGAAGTTCCCCGACATACCCGTCTCCACTCGAGAGGAAGCACGTGGGTCCCGCACACATCCAGGGGAGCCCCGTTTCCGCCTCCTAGCTCGAGATGAGGGATCCTTTCCCTGTTTCGTAGGGAAAGAATTCCCGGCGTTCCCGTCACATCTCAAGAGGAGGCGCTCTCCACAGGAAAGGCGAGAGGAACTCCAGGGTCGTGCCACCATTCCAAGAGTCCCCCAGATGTGTCAGTCCATTCCAGAGGAACCTGCTTTCCCTGCACTGCCTTGACGTTCAAGACGAGGATCGACTCCCACCACGTGTGCACGTGGGACAGCCCTGTGGAAAAGCCTCGTGGGAAAGCCTCGTGGGAAAGACTCGAGGGAAAAACATAGATCCTTTGATCCACGCGGCGGACTGCGTGACACTGATGCTACCGCTCTGGAGGAAAGCGCAAGTGCATGCCCGCATTCGAGACGAGGACTGACTCCCCTGGGGAGACTCCAGAAGTACCCCAAGATCCATGTCAGCACTGGAGAGAAATCCTCAGGTTCCTGCCCCGACTCCACACAAGGTCTTAGGCCCCGGCATCGACGGGAGAGGAATCCCGAGACGCCCCCGAGGAACTCGCATGGGGACTGGCCTTTCCTGAGGCCACCAGAGCGGTTCCCTGAGGTCCCCATCGTAAGTCGAGAGCACCTGCCGCAACTCGAGAAAATCCAGGAGGTTTTGCCCTCCAGGCGAGATGAGGCCCATTTCCGCTGAGGCTTCTCGGGGCCAATCACGTCTAACCACTGGAACTTCCAAAGGGTCCTTCACACCCTTGCTGCAACTCAAGAAGTTCCCCGACATACCCGTCTGCACTCGAGAGGAAGCACGTGGTGTCCCGCACACATCCAGGGGAGCCCCGCTTCCGCCTCCTAGCTCGAGATGAGGGATCCTTTCCCTGTTTCGTAGGGAAAGAATTCCCGGCGTTCCCGTCGCATCTCAAGAGGAGGCGCTCTCCACAGGAAAGGCGAGAGGAACTCCAGGGTCGTGCCACCATTCCAAGAGTCCCCCAGATGTGTCAGTCCATTCCAGAGGAACCTGTTTTCCCTGCACTGCCTTGACGTTCAAGCCGAGGATCGACTCCCACCACGTGTGCACGTGGGACAGCCCTGTGGGAAAGCCTCGTGGGAAAGCCTCGTGGGAAAGACTCGAGGGAAAACCATAGATCCTTTGATCCACGCGGCGGACTGAGTGACACTGCTGCTACCGCTCTGGAGGAAAGCGCAAGTGCATGCATGCATTCGAGACGAGGACTGACTCCCCTGGGGAGACTCCAGAAGTACCCCAAGATCCATGTCAGCACTGGAGAGGAATCCTCAGGTTCCGGCCCTGACTCCACACAAGGTCTTAGGCCCCGGCATCGACGGGAGAGGAATCCCGAGAGGCCCCCGAGGAACTCGCATGGGGACTGGCCTTTCCTGAGGCCACCAGAGCGGTTCCCTGAGGTCACCGTCGTAAGTCGAGAGCACCTGCCGCAACTCGAGAAAATCCAGGAGGTTTTGCCCTCCAGGCGAGATGAGGCCCATTTCCGCTGAGGCTTCTCGAGGCCAATCACATCTAACCACTGGAACTTCCAAAGGGTCCTTCACACCCTTGCTACAACTCAAGAAGTTCCCCGACATACCCGTCTCCACTCGAGAGGAAGCACGTGCGGTCCCGCACACATCCAGGGGAGCCCCGTTTCCGCCTCCTAGCTCGAGATGAGGGATCCTTTCCCTGTTTCGTAGGGAAAGAATTCCCGGCGTTCCCGTCGCATCTCAAGAGGAGGGGCTCTCCACAGGAAAGGCGAGAGGAACTCCAGGGTCGAGACAGCATTCCAAGAGTCCCCCAGATGTGTCAGTCCATTCCAGAGGAACCTGTTTTCCCTGCACTGCCTTGACGTTCAAGCCAAGGATCGACTCCCACCCGTGTGCACGTGGGACAGCCCTGTGGGAAAGCCTCGTGGGAAAGCCTCGTGGGAAAGACTCGAGGGAAAACCATAGATCCTTTGATCCACGCGGCGGACTGCGTGACACTGCTGCTACCGCTCTGGAGGAAAGCGCAAGTGCATGCCCGCATTCGAGACGAGGACTGACTCCCCTGGGGAGACTCCAGAAGTACCCCAAGATCCATGTCAGCACTGGAGAGGAATCCTCAGGTTCCGGCCCCGACTCCACACAAGGTCTTAGGCCCGGGCATCAACGGGAGAGGAATCCCGAGAGGCCCCCGAGGAACTCGCATGGGGAATGGCCTTTCCTGAGGCCACCAGAGCGGGTCCCTGAGGTCCCCGTCGTAAGTCGAGAGCACCTGCCGCAACTCGAGAAAATCCAGGAGGTTTTGCCCTCCAGGCGAGATGAGGCCCATTTCCGCTGAGGCTTCTCGAGGCCAATCACATCTAACCACTGGAACTTCCAAAGGGTCCTTCACACCCTTGCTGCAACTCAGGAAGTTCCCCGACATACCCGTCTCCACTCGAGAGGAAGCACGTGGTGTCCCGCACACATCCAGGGGAGCCCCGTTTCCGCCTCCTAGCTCGAGATGAGGGATCCTTTCCCTGTTTCGTAGGGAAAGAATTCCCGGCGTTCCCGTCGCATCTCAAGAGGAGGCGCTCTCCACAGGAAAGGCGAGAGGAACTCCAGGGTCGTGCCACCATTCCAAGAGTCCCCCAGATGTGTCAGTCCATTCCAGACGAACCTGTTTTCCCTGCACTGCCTTGACGTTCAAGCCGAGGATCGACTCCCACCACGTGTGCACGTGGGACAGCCCTGTGGGAAAGCCTCGTGGGAAAGCCTCGTGGGAAAGACTCGAGGGAAAACCATAGATCTTTTGATCCACGCGGCGGACTGCGTGCCACTGCTGCTACCTCTCTGGAGGAAAGCGCAAGTGCATGCCCGCATTCGAGACGAGGACTGACTCCCCTGGGGAGACTCCAGAAGTACCCCAAGATCCATGTCAGCACTGGAGAGGAATCCTCAGGTTCCGGCCCCGACTCCACACAAGGCCTTAGGCCCAGGCATCGACGGTAGAGGAATCCCGAGAGGCTCCCGAGGAACTCGCATGGGGACTGGCCTTTCCTGAGGCCACCAGAGCGGGTCCCTGAGGTCCCCGTCGTAAGTCGAGAGCACTTGCCGCAACTCGAGAAAATCCAGGAGGTTTTGCCCTCCAGGCGATATGAGGCCCATTTCCGCTGAGGCTTCTCGAGGCTAATCACGTCTAACCACTGGAACTTCCAAAGGGTCCTTCACACCCTTGCTGCAACTCAAGAAGTTCCCCGACATACCCGTCTCCACTCGAGAGGAAGCACGTGGGGTCCCGCACACATCCAGGGGAGCCCCGTTTCCGCCTCCTAGCTCGAGATGAGGGATCCTTTCCCTGTTTCGTAGGGAAAGAATTCCCGGCGTTCCCGTCGCATCTCAAGAGGAGGCGCTCTCCACAGGAAAGTCGAGAGGAACTCCAGGATCGTGCCACCATTCCAAGAGTCCCCCAGATGTGTCAGTCCATTCCAGAGGAACCTGTTTTCCCTGCACTGCCTTGACGTTCAAGCCGAGGATCGACTCCCACCACGTGTGCACGTGGGACTGCCCTGTGGGAAAGCCTCGTGGGAAAGCCTCGTGGGAAAGTCTCGAGGGAAAACCATAGATCCTTTGATCCACGCGGCAGACTGCGTGACACTGCTGCTACCGCTCTGGAGGAAAGCGCAAGTGCATGCCCGCATTCGAGACGAGGACTGACTCCCCTGGGGAGACTCCAGAAGTACCCCAAGATCCATGTCAGCACTGGAGAGGAATCCTCAGGTTCCGGCCCCAACTCCACACAAGGTCTTAGGCCCCGGCATCGAAGGGAGAGGAATCCCGAGAGGCCCCCGAGGAACTCGCATGGGGACTGGCCTTTCCTGAGGCCACCAGAGCGGTTCCCTGAGGTCCCCGTCGTAAGTCGAGATCACCTGCCGCAACTCGAGAAAATCCAGGAGGTTTTGCCCTCCAGGCGAGATGAGGCTAATTTCCGCTGATGCTTCTCGAGGCTAATCATGTCTAAACACTGGAACATCCAAAGGGTCCTTCACACCCTTGCTGCAACTCAAGAAGTTCCCCGACATACCTGTCTCCACTCGAGAGGAAGCACGTGGTGTCCCGCACACATCCAGGGGAGCCCCGTTTCCACCTCCTAGCTCGAGATGAGGGATTCTTTACCTGTTTCGTAGGGAAAGAATCCCCGGCGTTCCCGTCGCATCTCAAGAGGAGGCGATCTCCACAGGAAAGGCGAGAGGAACTCCAGGGTCGAGACAGCATTCCAAGAGTCCACCAGATGTGTCAGTCCATTCCAGAGGAACCTGTTTTCCCTGCACTGCCTTGACGTTCAAGCCAAGGATCGACTCCCACCCGTGTGCACGTGGGACAGCCCTGTGGGAAAGCCTCGTGGGAAAGACTCGAGGGAAAACCATAGATCCTTTGATCCACGCGGCGGACTGCGTGACACTGCTGCTACCGCTCTGGAGGAAAGCGCAAGTGCATGCCCGCATTCGAGACGAGGACTGACTCCCCTGGGGAGACTCCAGAAGTACCCCAAGATCCATGTCAGCACTGGAGAGGAATCCTCAGGTTCCGGCCCCGACTCCACACAAGGTCTTAGGCCCCGGCATCGACGGGAGAGGAATCCCGAGACGCCCCCGAGGAACTCGCATGGGGAATGGCCTTTCCTGAGGCCACCAGAGCGGGTCCCTGAGGTCCCCGTCGTAAGTCGAGACCACCTGCCGCAACTCGAGAAAATCCAGGAGGTTTTGCCCTCCAGGCGAGATGAGGCCCATTTCCGCTGAGGCTTCTCGAGGCCAATCACATCTAACCACTGGAACTTCCAAAGGGTCCTTCACACCCTTGCTGCAACTCAAGAAGTTCCCCGACATACCCGTCTCCACTCGAGAGGAAGCACGTGGTGTCCCGCACACATCCAGGGGAGCCCCGTTTCCGCCTCCTAGCTCGAGATGAGGGATCCTTTACCTGTTTCGTATGGAAAGAATTCCCGGCGTTCCCGTCGCATCTCAAGAGGAGGCGCTCTCCACAGGAAAGGCGAGATGAACTCCAGGGTCGTGCCACCATTCCAAGAGTCCCCCAGATGTGTCAGTCCATTCCAGAGGAACCTGTTTTCCCTGCACTGCCTTGACGTTCAAGCCGAGGATCGACTCCCACCACGTGTGCACGTGGGACAGCCCTGTGGGAAAGCCTCGTGGGAAAGCCTCGTGGGAAAGACTCGAGGGAAAACCATAGATCCTTTGATCCACGCGGCGGACTGCGTGACACTGCTGCTACCGCTCTGGAGGAAAGCGCAAGTGCATGCCCGCATTCGAGACGAGGACTGACTCCCTTGGGGAGACTCCAGAAGTACCCCAAGATCCACGTCAGCACTGGAGAGGAATCCTCAGGTTCCGGCCCCGACTCCACACAAAGTCTTAGGCCCCGGCATCGACGGGAGAGGGATCCCGAGAGGCCCCCGAGGAACTCGCAAGGGGACTGGCTTTTCCTGAGGCCACCAGAGCGGGTCCCTGAGGTCCCCGTCGTAAGTCGAGAGCACCTGCCGCAACTCGAGAAAATCCAGGAGCTTTTACCCTCCAGGCGAGATGAGGCTCATTTCCGCTGAGGCTTCTCGAGGCTAATCACGTCTAAACCCTGGAACTTCCAAAGGGTCCTTCACACCCTTGCTGCAACTCAAGAAGTTCCCCGACATACCCGTCTGCACTCGAGAGGAAGCACTTAGGGTCCCGCACACATCCAGGGGAGCCCCGTTTCCGCCTCCTAGCTCGAGATGAGGGATCCTTTCCATGTTTCGTAGGGAAAAAATTCCCGGCGTTCCCGTCGCATCTCAAGAGGAGGCGCTCTCCACAGGAAAGGCGAGAGGAACTCCAGGGTCGTGCCACCATTCCAAGAGTCCCCCAGATGTATCAGTCCATTCCAGAGGAACCTGTTTTCCCTGCACTGCCTTGACGTTCAAGCCGAGGATCGACTCCCACCACGTGTGCACGTGGGACAGCCCTGTGGGAAAGCCTCGTGGGAAAGCCTCGTCGGAAAGACTCGAGGGAAAACCTTAGATCCTTTGATCCACGCGGCGGACTGCGTGACACTGCTGCTACCGCTCTGGAGGAAAGCGCAAGTGCATGCCCGCATTCGAGACGAGGACTGACTCCCCTGGGGAGACTCCAGAAGTACCCCAAGATCCATGGCAGCACTGGAGAGGAATCCTCAGGTTCCGGCCCCGACTCCACACAAGGTCTTAGGCCCCGGCATCGACGGGAGAAGAATCCCGAGAGGCCCCCGAGGAACTCGCATGGGGACTGGCCTTTCCTGAGGCCACCAGAGCGGGTCCCTGAGGTCCCCGTCGTAAGTCGAGAGCACCTGCCGCAACTCGAGTAAATCCAGGAGGTTTTGCCCTCCAGGCGAGATGAGGCCCATTTCCGCTGAGGCTTCTCGAGGCCAATCACGTCTAACCACTGGAACTTCCAAAGGGTCCTTCACACCCTTGCTGCAACTCAAGAAGTTCCCCGACATACCCGTCTCCACTCGAGAGGAAGCACGTGGTGTCCCGCACACATCCAGGGGAGCCCCGTTTCCGCCTCCTATCTCGAGATGAGGGATCCTTTCCCTGTTTCGTAGGGAAAGAATTCCCGGCGTTCCCGTCGCATCCCAAGAGGAGGCGCTCTCCACAGGAAAGGCGAGAGGAACTCCAGGGTCATGCCACCATTCCAAGAGTCCCCCAGATGTGTCAGTCCATTCCAGACGAACCTGTTTTCCCTGCACTGCCTTGACGTTCAAGCCGAGGATCGACTCCCACCACGTGTGCACGTGGGACAGCCCTGTGGGAAAGCCTCGTGGGAAAGACTCGAGGGAAAACCATAGATCCTTTGATCCACGCGGCGGACTGCGTGACAATGCTGCTACCGCTCTGGAGGAAAGCGCAAGTGCATGCCTGCATTCGAGACGAGGACTGACTCCCCTGGGGAGACTCCAGAAGTACCCCAAGATCCACGTCAGCACTGGAGAGGAATCCTCAGGTTCCGGCCCTGACGCCACACAAGGTCTTAGGCCCCGGCATCGATGGGAGAGGGATCCCGAGAGGCCCCCGAGGAACTCGCATGGGGAATGGCTTTTCCTGAAGCCACCAGAGCGGGTCCCGGAGGTCCCCGTCGTAAGTCGAGATCACCTGCCGCAACTCGAGAAAATCCAGGAGCTTTTGCCCTCCAGGCGAGATGAGGCTCATTTCCGCTGAGGCTTCTCGAGGCTAATCACGTCTAAACACTGGAACTTCAAAGGGTCCTTCACACCCTTGCTGCAACTCAAGAAGTTCCCCGACATACACGTCTGCACTCGAGAGGAAGCACGTGGTGTCCCGCACACATCCAGGGGAGCCCCGTTTCCGCCTCCTAGCTCGAGATGAGGGATCCTTTCCCTGTTTCGTAGGGAAAGAATTCCCGGCGTTCCCGTCGCATCTCAAGAGGAGGCGCTCTCCACAGGAAAGGCGAGAGGAACTCCAGGGTCGTGCCACCATTCCAAGAGTCCCCCAGATGTGTCAGTCCATTCCAGAGGAACCTGTTTTCCCTGCACTGCCTTGACGTTCAAGCCGAGGATCGACTCCCACCACGTGTGCACGTGGGACAGCCCTGTGGGAAAGCCTCTTGGGAAAGCCTCGTGGGAAAGACTCGAGGGAAAACCATAGATCCTTTGATCCACGCGGCGGACTGCGTGACACTGCTGCTACCGCTCTGGAGGAAAGCGCAAGTGCATGCCCGCATTCGAGACGAGGACTGACTCCCCTGGGGAGACTCCAGAAGTACCCCAAGATCCATGTCAGCACTGGAGAGGAATCCTCAGGTTCCGGCCCCGACTCCACACAAGGTCTTAGGCCCCGGCATCGACGGGAGAGGAATCCCGAGAAGCCCCCGAGGAACTCGCATGGGGACTGGCCTTTCCTGAGGCCACCAGAGCGGGTCCCTGAGGTCCCCGTCGTAAGTCGAGAGCACCTGCCGCAACTCGAGTAAATCCAGGAGGTTTTGCCCTCCAGGCGAGATGAGGCCCATTTCCGCTGAGGCTTCTCGAGGCCAATCACATCTAACCACTGGAACTTCCAAAGGGTCCTTCACACCCTTGCTGCAACTCAAGAAGTTCCCCGACATACCCGTCTCCACTCGAGGGGAAGCACGTGGGGTCCCGCACACATCCAGGGGATCCGCGTTTCCGCCTCCTAGCTCGAGATGAGGGATCCTTTCCCTGTTTCATAGGGAAAGAATTCCCGGCGTTCCCGTCGCATCTCAAGAGGAGGCGCTCTCCACAGGAAAGGCGAGAGGAACTCCAGGGTCATGCCACCATTCCAAGAGTCCCCCAGATGTGTCAGTCCATTCCAGAGGAAACTGTTTTCCCTGCACTGCCTTGACGTTCAAGCCGAGGATCTACTCCCACCACGTGTGCACGTGGGACAGCCCTGTGGGAAAGCCTCGTGGGAAAGACTCGAGGGAAAACCATAGATCCTTTGATCCACGCGGCGGACTGCGTGACACTGCTGCTACCGCTCTGGAGGAAAGCGCAAGTGCATGCCCGCATTCGAGACGAGGACTGACTCCCCTTGGGAGACTCCAGAAGTACCCCAAGATCCATGTCAGCACTGGAGAGGAATCCTCAGGTTCCGGCCCCGACTCCACACAAGGTCTTAGGCCCCGGCATCGACGGGAGAGGAATCCCGAGAGGCCCCCGAGGAACTCGCATGGGGACTGGCCTTTCCTGAGGTCACCAGAGCGGGTCCCTGAGGTCCCCGTCGTAAGTCGAGAGCACCTGGCGCAACTCGAGAAAATCCAGGAGGTTTTGCCCTCCAGGCGAGATGAGGCCCATTTCCGCTGAGGCTTCTCGAGGCCAATCACATCTAACCACTGGAACTTCCAAAGGGTCCTTCACACCCTTGCTGCAACTCAAGAAGTTCCCCGACATACCCGTCTCCACTCGAGGGGAAGCACGTGGGGTCCCGCACACATCCAGGGGAGCCCCGTTTCCGCCTCCTAGCTCGAGATGAGGGATCCTTTCCCTGTTTCATAGGGAAAGAATTCCCGGCGTTCCCGTCGCATCTCAAGAGGAGGCGCTCTCCACAGGAAAGGCGAGAGGAACTCCAGGGTCATGCCACCATTCCAAGAGTCCCCCAGATGTGTCAGTCCATTCCAGAGGAACCTGTTTTCCCTGCACTGCCTTGACGTTCAAGCCGAGGATCGACTCCCACCACGTGTGCACGTGGGACAGCCCTGTGGGAAAGCCTCGTGGGAAAGCCTCGTGGGAAAGACTCGAGGGAAAACCATAGATCCTTTGATCCACGCGGCGGACTGCGTGACACTGCTGCTACCGCTCTGGAGGAAAGCGCAAGTGCATGCCCGCATTCGAGACGAGGACTGACTCCCTTGGGGAGACTCCAGAAGTACCCCAAGATCCATGTCAGCACTGGAGAGGAATCCTCAGGTTCCGGCCCCGACTCCACACAAGGTCTAAGACCCCGGCATCGACGGGAGAGGAATCCCGAGAGGCCCCCGAGGAACTCGCATCAGGACTGGCCTTTCCTGAGGCCACCAGAGCGGGTCCCTGAGGTCCCCGTCGTAAGTCGAGAGCACCTGCCGCAACTCGAGAAAATCCAGGAGGTTTTGCCCTCCAGGCGAGATGAGGCCATTTTCCGCTGAGGCTTCTCGAGGCCAATCACATCGAACCACTGGAACTTCCCAAGGGTCCTTCACACCCTTGCTGCAACTCAAGAAGTTCCCCGACATACCCGTCTCCACTCGAGAGGAAGCACGTGGTGTCCCGCACACATCCAGGGGAGCCCCGTTTCCGCCTCCAAGCTCGAGATGAGGGATCCTTTCCCTGTTTCGTAGGGAAAGAATTCCCGGCGTTCCCGTCGCATCTCAAGAGGAGGCACTCTCCACAGGAAAGGCGAGAGGAACTCCAGGGTCGTGCCACCATTCCAAGAGTCCCCCAGATGTGTCAGTCCATTCCAGAGGAACCTGTTTTCCCTGTACTGCCTTGACGTTCAAGACGAGGATCGACTCCCACCACGTGTGCACGTGGGACAGCCCTGTGGGAAAGCCTCGTGGGAAAGCCTCGTGGGAAAGACTCGAGGGAAAACCATAGATCCTTTGATCCACGCGGCGGACTGCGTGACACTGCTGCTACAGCTCTGGAGGAAAGCGCAAGTGCATGCCCGCATTCGAGACGAGGACTGACTCCCCTGGGGAGACTCCAGAAGTACCCCAAGATCCATGTCAGCACTGGAGAGGAATCCTCAGGTTCCGGCCCCGACTCCACACAAGGTCTTAGGCCCCGCCATCGACGGGAGAGGAATCCCGAGAGGCCCCCGAGGAACTCGCATGGGGACTGGCCTTTCCTGAGGCCACCAGAGCGGGTCCCTGAGGTCCCCGTCGTAAGTCGAGAGCACCTGCCGCAACTCGAGAAAATCCAGGAGGTTTTGCCCTCCAGGCGAGATGAGGCCCATTTCCGCTGAGGCTTCTCGAGGCCAATCACATCTAACCACTGGAACTTCCAAAGGGTCCTTCACACCCTTGCTGCAACTCAAGAAGTTCCCCGACATACCCGTCTCCACTCGAGAGGAAGCACGTGGTGTCCCGCACACATCCAGGGGAGCCCCGTTTCGCCTCCTAGCTCGAGATGAGGGATCCTTTCCCTGTTTCGTAGGGAAAGAATTCCCGGCGTTTCCGTCGCATCTCAAGAGGAGGCGCTCTCCACAGGAAAGGCCAGAGGAACTCCAGGGTCGTGCCACCATTCCAAGAGTCCCCCAGATGTGTCAGTCCATTCCAGAGGAACCTGTTTTCCCTGCACTGCCTTGACGTTCAAGCCGAGGATCGACTCCCACCACGTGTGCACGTGGGACAGCCCTGTGGGAAAGCCTCGTGGGAAAGCCTCGTGGGAAAGACTCGAGGGAAAACCATAGATCCTTTGATCCACGCGGCGGACTGCGTGACACTGCTGCTACCGCTCTGGAGGAAAGCGCAAGTGCATGCCCGCATTCGAGACGAGGACTGACTCCCCTGGGGAGACTCCAGAAGTACCCCAAGATCCATGTCAGCACTGGAGAGGAATCCTCAGGTTCCGGCCCCGACTCCACACAAGGTCTTAGGCCCTAGCATCGACGGGAGAGGAATCCCGAGAGGCCCCCGAGGAACTCGCATGGGGACTGGCCTTTCCTGAGGCCACCAGAGCGGGTCCCTGAGGTCCCCGTCGTAAGTCGAGAGCACCTGCCGCAACTCGAGAAAATCCAGGAGGTTTTGCCCTCCAGGCGAGATGAGGCCCATTTCCACTGAGGCTTCTAGAGGCCAATCACATCTAACCACTGGAACTTCCAAAGGGACCTTCACACCATTGCTGCAACTCAAGAAGTTCCCCGACATACCCGTCTCCACTCGAGAGGAAGCACGTGGGGTCCCGCACACATCCAGGGGAGCCCCGTTTCCGCCTCCTAGCTCGAGATGAGGGATCCTTTCCCTGTTTCGTAGGGAAAGAATTCCCGGCGTTCCCGTCGCATCTCAAGAGGAGGCGCTCTCCACAGGAAAGGCGAGAGGAACTCCAGGGTCATGCCACCATTCCAAGAGTCCCCCAGATGTGTCAGTCCATTCCAGAGGAACCTGTTTTCCCTGCACTGCCTTGACGTTCAAGCCGAGGATCGACTCCCACCACGTGTGCACGTGGGACAGCCCTGTGGGAAAGCCTCGTGGGAAAGCCTCGTGGGAAAGACTCGAGGGAAAACCATAGATCCTTTGATCCACGCGGCGGACTGCGTGACACTGCTGCTACCGCTCTGGAGGAAAGCGCAAGTGCATGCCCGCATTCGAGACGAGGACTGACTCCCTTGGGGAGACTCCAGAAGTACCCCAAGATCCATGTCAGCACTGGAGAGGAATCCTCAGGTTCCGGCCCCGACTCCACACAAGGTCTAAGACCCCGGCATCGACGGGAGAGGAATCCCGAGAGGCCCCCGAGGAACTCGCATCAGGACTGGCCTTTCCTGAGGCCACCAGAGCGGGTCCCTGAGGTCCCCGTCGTAAGTCGAGAGCACCTGCCGCAACTCGAGAAAATCCAGGAGGTTTTGCCCTCCAGGCGAGATGAGGCCATTTTCCGCTGAGGCTTCTCGAGGCCAATCACATCGAACCACTGGAACTTCCCAAGGGTCCTTCACACCCTTGCTGCAACTCAAGAAGTTCCCCGACATACCCGTCTCCACTCGAGAGGAAGCACGTGGGGTCCCGCACACATCCAGGGGAGCCCCGTTTCCGCCTCCTAGCTCGAGATGAGGGATCCTTTCCCTGTTTCGTAGGGAAAGAATTCCCGGCGTTCCCGTCGCATCTCAAGAGGAGGCGCTCTCCACAGGAAAGGCGAGAGGAACTCCAGGGTCATGCCACCATTCCAAGAGTCCCCCAGATGTGTCAGTCCATTCCAGAGGAACCTGTTTTCCCTGCACTGCCTTGACGTTCAAGCCGAGGATCGACTCCCACCACGTGTGCACGTGGGACAGCCCTGTGGGAAAGCCTCGTGGGAAAGCCTCGTGGGAAAGACTCGCGGGAAAACCATAGATCCTTTGATCCACGCGGCGGACTGCGTGACACTGCTGCTACCGCTCTGGAGGAAAGCGCAAGTGCATGCCCGCATTCGAGACGAGGACTGACTCCCCTGGGGAGACTCCAGAAGTACCCCAAGATCCATGTCAGCACTGGAGAGGAATCCTCAGGTTCCGGCCCCGACTCCACACAAGGTCTTAGGCCCCGGTATCGACGGGAGAGGAATCCCGAGATGCCCCCGAGGAACTCGCATGGGGACTGGCCTTTCCTGAGGCCACCAGAGCGGGTCCCTGAGGTCCCCGTCGTAAGTCGAGAGCACCTGCCGCAACTCGAGAAAATCCAGGAGGTTTTGCCCTCCAGGCGAGATGAGGCCCATTTCCGCTGAGGCTTCTCGAGGCCAATCACATCTAACCTCTGGAACTTCCAAAGGGTCCTTCACACCCTTGCTGCAACTCAAGAAGTTCCCCGACATACCCGTCTCCACTCGAGAGGAAGCACGTGGTGTCCCGCACACATCCAGGGGAGCCCCGTTTCGCCTCCTAGCTCGAGATGAGGGATCCTTTCCCTGTTTCGTAGGGAAAGAATTCCCGGCGTTCCCGTCGCATCTCAAGAGGAGGCGCTCTCCACAGGAAAGGCCAGAGGAACTCCAGGGTCGTGCCACCATTCCAAGAGTCCCCCAGATGTGTCAGTCCATTCCAGAGGAACCTGTTTTCCCTGCACTGCCTTGACGTTCAAGCCGAGGATCGACTCCCACCACGTGTGCACGTGGGACAGCCCTGTGGGAAAGCCTCGTGGGAAAGCCTCGTGGGAAAGACTCGCGGGAAAACCATAGATCCTTTGATCCACGCGGCGGACTGCGTGACACTGCTGCTACCGCTCTGGAGGAAAGCGCAAGTGCATGCCCGCATTCGAGACGAGGACTGACTCCCCTGGGGAGACTCCAGAAGTACCCCAAGATCCATGTCAGCACTGGAGAGGAATCCTCAGGTTCCGGCCCCGACTCCACACAAGGTCTTAGGCCCCGGTATCGACGGGAGAGGAATCCCGAGAGGCCCCCGAGGAACTCGCATGGGGACTGGCCTTTCCTGAGGCCACCAGAGCGGGTCCCTGAGGTCCCCGTCGTAAGTCGAGAGCACCTGCCGCAACTCGAGAAAATCCAGGAGGTTTTGCCCTCCAGGCGAGATGAGGCCCATTTCCGCTGAGGCTTCTCGAGGCCAATCACATCTAACCACTGGAACTTCCAAAGGGTCCTTCACACCCTTGCTGCAACTCAAGAAGTTCCCCGACATACCCGTCTCCACTCGAGAGGAAGCACGTGGTGTCCCGCACACATCCAGGGGAGCCCCGTTTCGCCTCCTAGCTCGAGATGAGGGATCCTTTCCCTGTTTCGTAGGGAAAGAATTCCCGGCGTTCCCGTCGCATCTCAAGAGGAGGCGCTCTCCACAGGAAAGGCCAGAGGAACTCCAGGGTCGTGCCACCATTCCAAGAGTCCCCCAGATGTGTCAGTCCATTCCAGAGGAACCTGTTTTCCCTGCACTGCCTTGACGTTCAAGCCGAGGATCGACTCCCACCACGTGTGCACGTGGGACAGCCCTGTGGGAAAGCCTCGTGGGAAAGCCTCGTGGGAAAGACTCGAGGGAAAACCATAGATCCTTTGATCCACGCGGCGGACTGCGTGACACTGCTGCTACCGCTCTGGAGGAAAGCGCAAGTGCATGCCCGCATTCGAGACGAGGACTGACTCCCCTGGGGAGACTCCAGAAGTACCCCAAGATCCATGTCAGCACTGGAGAGGAATCCTCAGGTTCCGGCCCCGACTCCACACAAGGTCTTAGGCCCTAGCATCGACGGGAGAGGAATCCCGAGAGGCCCCCGAGGAACTCGCATGGGGACTGGCCTTTCCTGAGGCCACCAGAGCGGTTCCCTGAGGTCCCCTTCGTAAGTCGAGAGCACCTGCCGCAACTCGAGAAAATCCAGGAGGTTTTGCCCTCCAGGCGAGATGAGGCCCATTTCCACTGAGGCTTCTAGAGGCCAATCACATCTAACCACTGGAACTTCCAAAGGGACCTTCACACCATTGCTGCAACTCAAGAAGTTCCCCGACATACCCGTCTCCACTCGAGAGGAAGCACGTGGGGTCCCGCACACATCCAGGGGAGCCCCGTTTCCGCCTCCTAGCTCGAGATGAGGGATCCTTTCCCTGTTTCGTAGGGAAAGAATTCCCGGCGTTCCCGTCGCATCTCAAGAGGAGGCGCTCTCCACAGGAAAGGCGAGAGGAACTCCAGGGTCATGCCACCATTCCAAGAGTCCCCCAGATGTGTCAGTCCATTCCAGAGGAACCTGTTTTCCCTGCACTGCCTTGACGTTCAAGCCGAGGATCGACTCCCACCACGTGTGCACGTGGGACAGCCCTGTGGGAAAGCCTCGTGGGAAAGCCTCGTGGGAAAGACTCGAGGGAAAACCATAGATCCTTTGATCCACGCGGCGGACTGCGTGACACTGCTGCTACCGCTCTGGAGGAAAGCGCAAGTGCATGCCCGCATTCGAGACGAGGACTGACTCCCTTGGGGAGACTCCAGAAGTACCCCAAGATCCATGTTCAGCACTGGAGAGGAATCCTCAGGTTCCGGCCCCGACTCCACACAAGGTCTAAGACCCCGGCATCGACGGGAGAGGAATCCCGAGAGGCCCCCGAGGAACTCGCATCAGCACTGGCCTTTCCTGAGGCCACCAGAGCGGGTCCCTGAGGTCCCCGTCGTAAGTCGAGAGCACCTGCCGCAACTCGAGAAAATCCAGGAGGTTTTGCCCTCCAGGCGAGATGAGGCCATTTTCCGCTGAGGCTTCTCGAGGCCAATCACATCGAACCACTGGAACTTCCCAAGGGTCCTTCACACCCTTGCTGCAACTCAAGAAGTTCCCCGACATACCCGTCTCCACTCGAGAGGAAGCACGTGGGGTCCCGCACACATCCAGGGGAGCCCCGTTTCCGCCTCCTAGCTCGAGATGAGGGATCCTTTCCCTGTTTCGTAGGGAAAGAATTCCCGGCGTTCCCGTCGCATCTCAAGAGGAGGCGCTCTCCACAGGAAAGGCGAGAGGAACTCCAGGGTCATGCCACCATTCCAAGAGTCCCCCAGATGTGTCAGTCCATTCCAGAGGAACCTGTTTTCCCTGCACTGCCTTGACGTTCAAGCCGAGGATCGACTCCCACCACGTGTGCACGTGGGACAGCCCTGTGGGAAAGCCTCGTGGGAAAGCCTCGTGGGAAAGACTCGAGGGAAAACCATAGATCCTTTGATCCACGCGGCGGACTGCGTGACACTGCTGCTACCGCTCTGGAGGAAAGCGCAAGTGCATGCCCGCATTCGAGACGAGGACTGACTCCCCTGGGGAGACTCCAGAAGTACCCCAAGATCCATGTCAGCACTGGAGAGGAATCCTCAGGTTCCGGCCCCGACTCCACACAAGGTCTTAGGCCCCGGCATCGACGGGAGAGGAATCCCGAGAGGCCCCCGAGGAACTCGCATGGGGACGGGCCTTTCCTGAGGCCACCAGAGCGGGTCCCTGAGGTCCCCGTAGTAAGTCTAGAGCACCTGCCGCAACTCGAGAAAATCCAGGAGGTTTTGCCCTCCAGGCAAGATGAGGCCCATTTCCGCTGAGGCTTCTCGAGGCCAATCACGTCTAACCACTGGAACTTCCAAGGGTCCTTCACACCCTTGCTGCAACTCAAGAAGTGCCCCGACATACCCGTCTCCACTCGAGAGGAAGCATATGGTGTCCCGCACACATTAATGGGAGCCCCGTTTCCGCCTCCTAGCTCGAGATGAGGGATCCTTTCCTTGTTTCGTAGGGAAAGAATTCCCGGCGTTCCCGTCGCATCTCAAGAGGAGGCGCTCTCCACAGGAAAGACGAGAGGAACTCCAGGGTTGGGCCACAATTCCAAGAGTCCCCCAGATGTGTCAGTCCATTCCAGAGGAACCTGTTTTCCCTGCACTGCCTTGACGTTCAAGCCGAGGATCGACTCCCACCACGTGTGCACGTGGGACAGCCCTGTGGGAAAGCCTCGTGGGAAAGCCTCGTGGGAAAGACTCGAGGGAAAACCATAGATCCTTTGATCCACGCGGCGGACTGCGTGACACTGCTGCTACTTCTATGGAGGAAAGCGCAAGTGCATGCCCGCATTCGAGACGAGGACTGACTCCCCTGAGGAGACTCCAGAAGTACCCCAAGATCCATGTCAGCACTGGACAGGAATCCTCAGGTTCCGGCCCCGACTTCACACAAGGTCTTAGGCCCCGGCATCGACGGGAGAGGAATCCCGAGACGCCCCCGAGGAACTCGCATGGGGACTGGCCTTTCCTGAGGCCACCAGAGCGGTTCCCTGTGGTCCCCGTCGTAAGTCGAGAGCACCTGCCGCAACTCGTGAAAATCCAGGAGGTTTTGCCCTCCAGGCGAGATGAGGCCCATTTCCGCAGAGGCTTCTCGAGGCCAATCACGTCTAACCACTGGAACTTCCAAAGGGTCCTTCACACCCTTGCTGCAACTCAAGAAGTTCCCCGACATACCCGTCTCCACTCGAGAGGAAGCACGTGGTGTCCCGCACACATCCAGGGGAGCCCCGTTTCCGCCTCCTAGCTCGAGATGAGGGATCCTTTCCCTGTTTCGTAGGGAAAGAATTCCCGGCGTTCCCGTCGCATCTCAAGAGGAGGCGCTCTACACAGGAAAGGCGAGAGGAACTCCAGGGTCGTGACACCATTCCAAGAGTCCCCCAGATGTGTCAGTCCATTCCAGAGGAACCTGTTTTCCCTGCACTGCCTTGACGTTCAAGCCGAGGATCGACTCCCACCACGTGTGTACGTGGGACAGCCCTGTGGGAAAGCCTCGTGGGAAAGCCTCGTGGGAAAGACTCGAGGGAAAACCATAGATCCTTTGATCCACGCGGCGGACTGCGTGACACTGCTGCTACAGCTCTGGAGGAAAGCGCAAGTGCATGCCCGCATTCGAGACGAGGACTGACTCCCCTGGGGAGACTCCAGAAGTACCCCAAGATCCATGTCAGCACTGGAGAGGAATCCTCAGGTTCCGGCCCCGACTCCACACAAGGTCTTAGGCCCCGCCATCGACGGGAGAGGAATCCCGAGAGGCCCCCGAGGAACTCGCATGGGGACTGGCCTTTCCTGAGGCCACCAGAGCGGGTCCCTGAGGTCCCCGTCGTAAGTCGAGAGCACCTGCCGCAACTCGAGAAAATCCAGGAGGTTTTGCCCTCCAGGCGAGATGAGGCCCATTTCCGCTGAGGCTTCTCGAGGCCAATCACATCTAACCACTGGAACTTCCAAAGGGTCCTTCACACCCTTGCTGCAACTCAAGAAGTTCCCCGACATACCCGTCTCCACTCGAGAGGAAGCACGTGGTGTCCCGCACACATCCAGGGGAGCCCCGTTTCGCCTCCTAGCTCGAGATGAGGGATCCTTTCCCTGTTTCGTAGGGAAAGAATTCCCGGCGTTTCCGTCGCATCTCAAGAGGAGGCGCTCTCCACAGGAAAGGCCAGAGGAACTCCAGGGTCGTGCCACCATTCCAAGAGTCCCCCAGATGTGTCAGTCCATTCCAGAGGAACCTGTTTTCCCTGCACTGCCTTGACGTTCAAGCCGAGGATCGACTCCCACCACGTGTGCACGTGGGACAGCCCTGTGGGAAAGCCTCGTGGGAAAGCCTCGTGGGAAAGACTCGAGGGAAAACCATAGATCCTTTGATCCACGCGGCGGACTGCGTGACACTGCTGCTACCGCTCTGGAGGAAAGCGCAAGTGCATGCCCGCATTCGAGACGAGGACTGACTCCCCTGGGGAGACTCCAGAAGTACCCCAAGATCCATGTCAGCACTGGAGAGGAATCCTCAGGTTCCGGCCCCGACTCCACACAAGGTCTTAGGCCCTAGCATCGACGGGAGAGGAATCCCGAGAGGCCCCCGAGGAACTCGCATGGGGACTGGCCTTTCCTGAGGCCACCAGAGCGGGTCCCTGAGGTCCCCGTCGTAAGTCGAGAGCACCTGCCGCAACTCGAGAAAATCCAGGAGGTTTTGCCCTCCAGGCGAGATGAGGCCCATTTCCACTGAGGCTTCTAGAGGCCAATCACATCTAACCACTGGAACTTCCAAAGGGACCTTCACACCATTGCTGCAACTCAAGAAGTTCCCCGACATACCCGTCTCCACTCGAGAGGAAGCACGTGGGGTCCCGCACACATCCAGGGGAGCCCCGTTTCCGCCTCCTAGCTCGAGATGAGGGATCCTTTCCCTGTTTCGTAGGGAAAGAATTCCCGGCGTTCCCGTCGCATCTCAAGAGGAGGCGCTCTCCACAGGAAAGGCGAGAGGAACTCCAGGGTCATGCCACCATTCCAAGAGTCCCCCAGATGTGTCAGTCCATTCCAGAGGAACCTGTTTTCCCTGCACTGCCTTGACGTTCAAGCCGAGGATCGACTCCCACCACGTGTGCACGTGGGACAGCCCTGTGGGAAAGCCTCGTGGGAAAGCCTCGTGGGAAAGACTCGAGGGAAAACCATAGATCCTTTGATCCACGCGGCGGACTGCGTGACACTGCTGCTACCGCTCTGGAGGAAAGCGCAAGTGCATGCCCGCATTCGAGACGAGGACTGACTCCCTTGGGGAGACTCCAGAAGTACCCCAAGATCCATGTCAGCACTGGAGAGGAATCCTCAGGTTCCGGCCCCGACTCCACACAAGGTCTAAGACCCCGGCATCGACGGGAGAGGAATCCCGAGAGGCCCCCGAGGAACTCGCATCAGGACTGGCCTTTCCTGAGGCCACCAGAGCGGGTCCCTGAGGTCCCCGTCGTAAGTCGAGAGCACCTGCCGCAACTCGAGAAAATCCAGGAGGTTTTGCCCTCCAGGCGAGATGAGGCCATTTTCCGCTGAGGCTTCTCGAGGCCAATCACATCGAACCACTGGAACTTCCCAAGGGTCCTTCACACCCTTGCTGCAACTCAAGAAGTTCCCCGACATACCCGTCTCCACTCGAGAGGAAGCACGTGGGGTCCCGCACACATCCAGGGGAGCCCCGTTTCCGCCTCCTAGCTCGAGATGAGGGATCCTTTCCCTGTTTCGTAGGGAAAGAATTCCCGGCGTTCCCGTCGCATCTCAAGAGGAGGCGCTCTCCACAGGAAAGGCGAGAGGAACTCCAGGGTCATGCCACCATTCCAAGAGTCCCCCAGATGTGTCAGTCCATTCCAGAGGAACCTGTTTTCCCTGCACTGCCTTGACGTTCAAGCCGAGGATCGACTCCCACCACGTGTGCACGTGGGACAGCCCTGTGGGAAAGCCTCGTGGGAAAGCCTCGTGGGAAAGACTCGCGGGAAAACCATAGATCCTTTGATCCACGCGGCGGACTGCGTGACACTGCTGCTACCGCTCTGGAGGAAAGCGCAAGTGCATGCCCGCATTCGAGACGAGGACTGACTCCCCTGGGGAGACTCCAGAAGTACCCCAAGATCCATGTCAGCACTGGAGAGGAATCCTCAGGTTCCGGCCCCGACTCCACACAAGGTCTTAGGCCCCGGTATCGACGGGAGAGGAATCCCGAGATGCCCCCGAGGAACTCGCATGGGGACTGGCCTTTCCTGAGGCCACCAGAGCGGGTCCCTGAGGTCCCCGTCGTAAGTCGAGAGCACCTGCCGCAACTCGAGAAAATCCAGGAGGTTTTGCCCTCCAGGCGAGATGAGGCCCATTTCCGCTGAGGCTTCTCGAGGCCAATCACATCTAACCTCTGGAACTTCCAAAGGGTCCTTCACACCCTTGCTGCAACTCAAGAAGTTCCCCGACATACCCGTCTCCACTCGAGAGGAAGCACGTGGTGTCCCGCACACATCCAGGGGAGCCCCGTTTCGCCTCCTAGCTCGAGATGAGGGATCCTTTCCCTGTTTCGTAGGGAAAGAATTCCCGGCGTTCCCGTCGCATCTCAAGAGGAGGCGCTCTCCACAGGAAAGGCCAGAGGAACTCCAGGGTCGTGCCACCATTCCAAGAGTCCCCCAGATGTGTCAGTCCATTCCAGAGGAACCTGTTTTCCCTGCACTGCCTTGACGTTCAAGCCGAGGATCGACTCCCACCACGTGTGCACGTGGGACAGCCCTGTGGGAAAGCCTCGTGGGAAAGCCTCGTGGGAAAGACTCGCGGGAAAACCATAGATCCTTTGATCCACGCGGCGGACTGCGTGACACTGCTGCTACCGCTCTGGAGGAAAGCGCAAGTGCATGCCCGCATTCGAGACGAGGACTGACTCCCCTGGGGAGACTCCAGAAGTACCCCAAGATCCATGTCAGCACTGGAGAGGAATCCTCAGGTTCCGGCCCCGACTCCACACAAGGTCTTAGGCCCCGGTATCGACGGGAGAGGAATCCCGAGAGGCCCCCGAGGAACTCGCATGGGGACTGGCCTTTCCTGAGTCCACCAGAGCGGGTCCCTGAGGTCCCCGTCGTAAGTCGAGAGCACCTGCCGCAACTCGAGAAAATCCAGGAGGTTTTGCCCTCCAGGCGAGATGAGGCCCATTTCCGCTGAGGCTTCTCGAGGCCAATCACATCTAACCACTGGAACTTCCAAAGGGTCCTTCACACCCTTGCTGCAACTCAAGAAGTTCCCCGACATACCCGTCTCCACTCGAGAGGAAGCACGTGGTGTCCCGCACACATCCAGGGGAGCCCCGTTTCGCCTCCTAGCTCGAGATGAGGGATCCTTTCCCTGTTTCGTAGGGAAAGAATTCCCGGCGTTCCCGTCGCATCTCAAGAGGAGGCGCTCTCCACAGGAAAGGCCAGAGGAACTCCAGGGTCGTGCCACCATTCCAAGAGTCCCCCAGATGTGTCAGTCCATTCCAGAGGAACCTGTTTTCCCTGCACTGCCTTGACGTTCAAGCCGAGGATCGACTCCCACCACGTGTGCACGTGGGACAGCCCTGTGGGAAAGCCTCGTGGGAAAGCCTCGTGGGAAAGACTCGAGGGAAAACCATAGATCCTTTGATCCACGCGGCGGACTGCGTGACACTGCTGCTACCGCTCTGGAGGAAAGCGCAAGTGCATGCCCGCATTCGAGACGAGGACTGACTCCCCTGGGGAGACTCCAGAAGTACCCCAAGATCCATGTCAGCACTGGAGAGGAATCCTCAGGTTCCGGCCCCGACTCCACACAAGGTCTTAGGCCCTAGCATCGACGGGAGAGGAATCCCGAGAGGCCCCCGAGGAACTCGCATGGGGACTGGCCTTTCCTGAGGCCACCAGAGCGGTTCCCTGAGGTCCCCTTCGTAAGTCGAGAGCACCTGCCGCAACTCGAGAAAATCCAGGAGGTTTTGCCCTCCAGGCGAGATGAGGCCCATTTCCACTGAGGCTTCTAGAGGCCAATCACATCTAACCACTGGAACTTCCAAAGGGACCTTCACACCATTGCTGCAACTCAAGAAGTTCCCCGACATACCCGTCTCCACTCGAGAGGAAGCACGTGGGGTCCCGCACACATCCAGGGGAGCCCCGTTTCCGCCTCCTAGCTCGAGATGAGGGATCCTTTCCCTGTTTCGTAGGGAAAGAATTCCCGGCGTTCCCGTCGCATCTCAAGAGGAGGCGCTCTCCACAGGAAAGGCGAGAGGAACTCCAGGGTCATGCCACCATTCCAAGAGTCCCCCAGATGTGTCAGTCCATTCCAGAGGAACCTGTTTTCCCTGCACTGCCTTGACGTTCAAGCCGAGGATCGACTCCCACCACGTGTGCACGTGGGACAGCCCTGTGGGAAAGCCTCGTGGGAAAGCCTCGTGGGAAAGACTCGAGGGAAAACCATAGATCCTTTGATCCACGCGGCGGACTGCGTGACACTGCTGCTACCGCTCTGGAGGAAAGCGCAAGTGCATGCCCGCATTCGAGACGAGGACTGACTCCCTTGGGGAGACTCCAGAAGTACCCCAAGATCCATGTTCAGCACTGGAGAGGAATCCTCAGGTTCCGGCCCCGACTCCACACAAGGTCTAAGACCCCGGCATCGACGGGAGAGGAATCCCGAGAGGCCCCCGAGGAACTCGCATCAGCACTGGCCTTTCCTGAGGCCACCAGAGCGGGTCCCTGAGGTCCCCGTCGTAAGTCGAGAGCACCTGCCGCAACTCGAGAAAATCCAGGAGGTTTTGCCCTCCAGGCGAGATGAGGCCATTTTCCGCTGAGGCTTCTCGAGGCCAATCACATCGAACCACTGGAACTTCCCAAGGGTCCTTCACACCCTTGCTGCAACTCAAGAAGTTCCCCGACATACCCGTCTCCACTCGAGAGGAAGCACGTGGGGTCCCGCACACATCCAGGGGAGCCCCGTTTCCGCCTCCTAGCTCGAGATGAGGGATCCTTTCCCTGTTTCGTAGGGAAAGAATTCCCGGCGTTCCCGTCGCATCTCAAGAGGAGGCGCTCTCCACAGGAAAGGCGAGAGGAACTCCAGGGTCATGCCACCATTCCAAGAGTCCCCCAGATGTGTCAGTCCATTCCAGAGGAACCTGTTTTCCCTGCACTGCCTTGACGTTCAAGCCGAGGATCGACTCCCACCACGTGTGCACGTGGGACAGCCCTGTGGGAAAGCCTCGTGGGAAAGCCTCGTGGGAAAGACTCGAGGGAAAACCATAGATCCTTTGATCCACGCGGCGGACTGCGTGACACTGCTGCTACCGCTCTGGAGGAAAGCGCAAGTGCATGCCCGCATTCGAGACGAGGACTGACTCCCCTGGGGAGACTCCAGAAGTACCCCAAGATCCATGTCAGCACTGGAGAGGAATCCTCAGGTTCCGGCCCCGACTCCACACAAGGTCTTAGGCCCCGGCATCGACGGGAGAGGAATCCCGAGAGGCCCCCGAGGAACTCGCATGGGGACGGGCCTTTCCTGAGGCCACCAGAGCGGGTCCCTGAGGTCCCCGTAGTAAGTCTAGAGCACCTGCCGCAACTCGAGAAAATCCAGGAGGTTTTGCCCTCCAGGCAAGATGAGGCCCATTTCCGCTGAGGCTTCTCGAGGCCAATCACGTCTAACCACTGGAACTTCCAAGGGTCCTTCACACCCTTGCTGCAACTCAAGAAGTGCCCCGACATACCCGTCTCCACTCGAGAGGAAGCATATGGTGTCCCGCACACATTAATGGGAGCCCCGTTTCCGCCTCCTAGCTCGAGATGAGGGATCCTTTCCTTGTTTCGTAGGGAAAGAATTCCCGGCGTTCCCGTCGCATCTCAAGAGGAGGCGCTCTCCACAGGAAAGACGAGAGGAACTCCAGGGTTGGGCCACAATTCCAAGAGTCCCCCAGATGTGTCAGTCCATTCCAGAGGAACCTGTTTTCCCTGCACTGCCTTGACGTTCAAGCCGAGGATCGACTCCCACCACGTGTGCACGTGGGACAGCCCTGTGGGAAAGCCTCGTGGGAAAGCCTCGTGGGAAAGACTCGAGGGAAAACCATAGATCCTTTGATCCACGCGGCGGACTGCGTGACACTGCTGCTACTTCTATGGAGGAAAGCGCAAGTGCATGCCCGCATTCGAGACGAGGACTGACTCCCCTGAGGAGACTCCAGAAGTACCCCAAGATCCATGTCAGCACTGGACAGGAATCCTCAGGTTCCGGCCCCGACTTCACACAAGGTCTTAGGCCCCGGCATCGACGGGAGAGGAATCCCGAGACGCCCCCGAGGAACTCGCATGGGGACTGGCCTTTCCTGAGGCCACCAGAGCGGTTCCCTGTGGTCCCCGTCGTAAGTCGAGAGCACCTGCCGCAACTCGTGAAAATCCAGGAGGTTTTGCCCTCCAGGCGAGATGAGGCCCATTTCCGCAGAGGCTTCTCGAGGCCAATCACGTCTAACCACTGGAACTTCCAAAGGGTCCTTCACACCCTTGCTGCAACTCAAGAAGTTCCCCGACATACCCGTCTCCACTCGAGAGGAAGCACGTGGTGTCCCGCACACATCCAGGGGAGCCCCGTTTCCGCCTCCTAGCTCGAGATGAGGGATCCTTTCCCTGTTTCGTAGGGAAAGAATTCCCGGCGTTCCCGTCGCATCTCAAGAGGAGGCGCTCTACACAGGAAAGGCGAGAGGAACTCCAGGGTCGTGACACCATTCCAAGAGTCCCCCAGATGTGTCAGTCCATTCCAGAGGAACCTGTTTTCCCTGCACTGCCTTGACGTTCAAGCCGAGGATCGACTCCCACCACGTGTGTACGTGGGACAGCCCTGTGGGAAAGCCTCGTGGGAAAGCCTCGTGGGAAAGACTCGAGGGAAAACCATAGATCCTTTGATCCACGCGGCGGACTGCGTGACACTGCTGCTACCGCTCTGGAGGAAAGCGCAAGTGCATGCCCGCATTCGAGACGAGGACTGACTCCCCTGGGGAGACTCCAGAAGTACTCCAAGATCCATGTCAGCACTGGAGAGCAATCCTCAGGTTCCGGCCCCGACTCCACACAAGGTCTTAGGCCCCGGCATCCACGGGAGAGGAATCCCGAGAGGCCGCCGAGGAACTCGCATTGGGACTGGCCTTTCCTGAGGCCACCAGAGCGGTTCCCTGAGGTCCCCGTCGTAAGTCGAGAGCACCTGCCGCAACTCGAGAAAATCCAGGAGGTTTTGCCCTCCAGGCGAGATGAGGCCATTTCCGCTGGGGCATCTCGAGGCCAATCACATCTAACCAGTGGAACTTCCAAAGGGTCCTTCACACCGTTGCTGCAACTCAAGAAGTTCCCCTACATACCCGTCTCCACTCGAGAGGAAGCACGTGGTGTCCCGCACACATCCAGGGGAGCCCCGTTTCCGCCTCCTAGCTCGAGATGAGGGATCCTTTCCCTGTTTCGTAGGGAAAGAATTCCCGGCGTTCCCGTCGCATCTCAAGAGGAGGCGCTCTCCACAGGAAAGGCGAGAGGAACTCCAGGGTCGTGACACCATTCCAAGAGTCCCCCAGATGTGTCAGTCCATTCCAGAGGAACCTGTTTTCCCTGCACTGCCTTGACGTTCAAGCCGAGGATCGACTCCCACCACGTGTGCACGTGGGACAGCCCTGTGGGAAAGCCTCGTGGGAAAGCCTCGTGGGAAAGACTCGAGGGAAAACCATAGATCCTTTGATCCACGCGGCGGACTGCGTGACACTGCTGCTACCGCTCTGGAGGAAAGCGCAAGTGCATGCCCGCATTCGAGACGAGGACTGACTCCCCTGGGGAGACTCCAGAAGTACCCCAAGATCCATGTCAGCACTGGAGAGGAATCCTCAGGTTCAGGCCCCGACTTCACACAAGGTCTTAGGCCCCAGCATCGACGGGAGAGGAATCCCGAGAGGCCCCCGAGGAACTCGCATGGGGACTGGCCTTTCCTGAGGCCACCAGAGCGGGTCCCTGAGGTCCCCGTCGTAAGTCGAGAGCGCCTGCCGCAACTCGAGAAAATCCAGGAGGTTTTGCCCTCCAGGCGAGATGAGGCCCATTTCCTCTGAGGCTTCTCGAGGCCAATCACATCTAACCAATCGAACTTCCAAAGGGTCCTTCACACCCGTGCTGCAACTCAAGAAGTTGCCCGACATACCCGTCTCCACTCTAGAGGAAGCACGTGGTGTCCCGCACACATCCAGGGGAGCCCCGTTTCCGCCTCCTAGCTCGAGATGAGGGATCCTTTCCCTGTTTCGTAGGGAAAGAATTCCCGGCGTTCCCGTCGCATCTCAAGAGGAGGCGCTCTCCACAGAAAAGGCGAGAAGAACTCCAGGGTCGTGCCACCATTCCAAGAGTCCCCCATATGTGTCAGTCCATTCCAGAGGAACCTGTTTTCCCTGCACTGCCTTGACGTTCAAGCCGAGGATCGACTCCCACCACGTGTGCACGTGGGACAGCCCTGTGGGAAAGCCTCGTGGGAAAGCCTCGTGGGAAAGACTCGAGGGAAAACCATAGATCCTTTGATCCACGCGGCGGACTGCGTGACACTGCTGCTACCGCTCTGGAGGAAAGCGCAAGTGCATGCCCGCATTCGAGACGAGGACTGACTCCCCTGGGGAGACTCCAGAAGTACCCCAAGATCCATGTCAGCACTGGAGAGGAATCCTCAGGTTCCGGCCCCGACTCCACACAAGGTCTTAGGCCCCGGCATCGACGGGAGAGGAATCCCGAGAGGCGCCCGAGGAACTCGCATGGGGACTGGCCTTTCCTGAGGCCACCAGAGCGGGTCCCTGAGGTCCCCGTCGTAAGTCGAGAGCACCTGCTGCAACTCGAGAAAATCCAGGAGGTTTTGCCCTCCAGGCGAGATGAGGCCCATTTCCGCTGAGGCTTCTCGAGGCTAATCACCTCTAACCACTGGAACTTCCAAAGGGATCTTCACACCCTTGCTGCAACTCAAGAAGTTCCCCGACATACCCGTCTCCACTCGAGAGGAAGCACGTGGGTCCCGAACATATCCAGGGGAGCCCCGTTTCCGCCTCCTAGCTCGAGATGAGGGATCCTTTCCCTATTTCATAGGGAAAGAATTCCCGGCGTTCCCGTCGCATCTCAAGAGGAGGCACTCTCCACAGGAAAGGCGAGAGGAACTCCAGGGTCGTGCCACCATTCCAAGAGTCCCCAAGATGTGTCAGTCCATTCCAGAGGAACCTGTTTTCCCTGCACTGCCTTGACGTTCAAGCCGAGGATCGACTCCCACCACGTGTGCACGTGGGACAGCCCTGTGGGAAAGCCTCGTGGGAAAGCCTCGTGGGAAAGACTCGAGGGAAAACCATAGATCCTTTGATCCACGCGGCGGACTGCGTGACACTGCTGCTACCGCTCTGGAGGAAAGCGCAAGTGCATGCCCGCATTCGAGACGAGGACTGACTCCCCTGGGGAGACTCCAGAAGTACCCCAAGATCCATGTCAGCACTGGAGAGGAATCCTCAGGTTCCGGCCCCGACTCGACACAAGGTCTTAGGCCCCGGCATCGACGGGAGAGGAATCCCGAGAGGCCCCCGAGGAACTCGCATGGGGACTGGCCTTTCCTGAGGCCACCAGAGCGGGTCCCTGAGGTCCCCGTCGTAAGTCTAGAGCACCTGCCGCAACTCGAGAAAATCCAGGAGGTTTTGCCCTCCAGGCGAGATGAGGCCCATTTTCACTGAGGCTTCTCTAGGCTAATCACGTCTAACCACTGGAACTTCCAAAGGGTCCTTCACACCCTTGCTGCAACTCAAGAAGTTCCCCGACATACCCGTCTCCACTCGAGAGGAAGCACCAGGGTCCCGCACATATCCAGGGGAGCCCCGTTTCCGCCTCCTAGCTCGAGATGAGGGATCCTTTCCCTGTTTCGTATGGAAAGAATTCCCGTCGTTCTCGTCGCATCTCAAGAGGAGGCGCTCTCCACAGGAAAGGCGAGAGGAACTCCAAGGTCGTGACACCATTCCAAGAGTCCCCCAGATGTGTCAGTCCATTCCAGAGGAACCTGTTTTCCCTGCACTGCCTTGACGTTCAAGCCGAGGATCGACTCCCACCACGTGTGCACGTGGGTCAGCCCTGTGGGAAAGCCTCGTGGGAAAGCCTCGTGGGAAAGACTCGAGGGAAAACCATAGATCCTTTGATCCACGCGGCAGACTGCGTGACACTGCTGCTGCCGCTCTGGAGGAAAGCGTAAGTGCATGCCCGCATTCGAGACGAGGACTGACTCCCCTGGGGAGACTCCAGAAGTACCCCAAGATCCATGTCAGCACTGGAGAGGAATCCTCAGGTTCCGGCCCCGACTCCACACAAGGTCTTAGGCCCCGGCATCGACGAGAGAGGAATCCCGAGACGCCCCCGAGGAACTCGCATGGGGACTGGCCTTTCCTGAGGCCACCAGAGCGGGTCCCTGAGGTCCCCGTCGTAAGTCGAGAGCACCTGCCGCAACTCGAGAAAATCCAGGAGGTTTTGCCCTCCAGGCGAGATGAGGCCCATTTCCGCTGAGGCTTCTCGAGGCCAATCACATCTAACCACTGAATCTTCCAAAGGGTCCTTCACACCCTTGCTGCAACTCAAGAAGTTCCCCGACATACCCGTCTCCACTCGAGAGGAAGCACGTGGGTCCCGCACACATCCAGGGGAGCCCCGTTTCCGCCTCCAAGCTCGAGATGAGGGATCCTTTCCCTGTTTCGTAGGGAAAGAATTCCCGGCGTTCCCGTCGCATCTCAAGAGGAGGAGCTCTCCACAGGAAAGGCGAGAGGAACTCCAGGGTCGTGACACCATTCCAAGAGTCCCCCAGATGTGTCAGTCCATTCCAGAGGAACCTGTTTTCCCTGTACTGCCTTGACGTTCAAGACGAGGATCGACTCCCACCACGTGTGCACGTGGGACAGCCCTGTGGGAAAGCCTCGTGGGAAAGCCTCGTGGGAAAGACTCGAGGGAAAACCATAGATCCTTTGATCCACGCGGCGGACTGCGTGACACTGCTGCTACAGCTCTGGAGGAAAGCGCAAGTGCATGCCCGCATTCGAGACGAGGACTGACTCCCCTGGGGAGACTCCAGAAGTACCCCAAGATCCATGTCAGCACTGGAGAGGAATCCTCAGGTTCCGGCCCCGACTCCACACAAGGTCTTAGGCCCTAGCATCGACGGGAGAGGAATCCCGAGAGGCCCCCGAGGAACTCGCATGGGGACTGGCCTTTCCTGAGGCCACCAGAGCGGGTCCCTGAGGTCCCCGTCTTAAGTCGAGAGCACCTGCCGCAACTCGAGAAAATCCAGGAGGTTTTGCCCTCCAGGCGAGATGAGGCCCATTTCCGCTGAGGCTTCTCGAGGCCAATCACATCTAACCACTGGAACTTCCAAAGGGTCCTTCACACCCTTGCTGCAACTCAAGAAGTTCCCCGACATACCCGTCTCCACTCGAGAGGAAGCACGTGGTGTCCCGCACACATCCAGGGGAGCCCCGTTTCGCCTCCTAGCTCGAGATGAGGGATCCTTTCCCTGTTTCGTAGGGAAAGAATTCCCGGCGTTCCCGTCGCATCTCAAGAGGAGGCGCTCTCCACAGGAAAGGCCAGAGGAACTCCAAGGTCGTGCCACCATTCCAAGAGTCCCCCAGATGTGTCATTCCATTCCAGCGGAACCTGTTTTCCCTGCACTGCCTTGACGTTCAAGCCGAGGATCGACTCCCACCACGTGTGCACGTGGGACAGCCCTGTGGGAAAGCCTCGTGGGAAAGCCTCGTGGGAAAGACTCGAGGGAAAACCATAGATCCTTTGATCCACGCGGCGGACTGCGTGACACTGCTGCTACCGCTCTGGAGGAAAGAGCAAGTGCATGCCCGCATTCGAGACGAGGACTGACTCCCTTGGGGAGACTCCAGAAGTACCCCAAGATCCATGTCAGCACTGGAGAGGAATCCTCAGGTTCCGGCCCCGACTCCACACAAGGTCTAAGACCCCGGCATCGACGGGAGAGGAATCCCGAGAGGCCCCCGAGGAACTCGCATCAGGACTGGCCTTTCCTGAGGCCACCAGAGCGGGTCCCTGAGGTCCCCGTCGTAAGTCGAGAGCACCTGCCGCAACTCGAGAAAATCCAGGAGGTTTTGCCCTCCAGGCGAGATGAGGCCATTTTCCGCTGAGGCTTCTCGAGGCCAATCACATCGAACCACTGGAACTTCCAAAGGGTCCTTCACACCCTTGCTGCAACTCAAGAAGTTCCCCGACATACCCGTCTCCACTCGAGAGGAAGCACGTGGGGTCCCGCACACATCCAGGGGAGCCCCGTTTCCGCCTCCTAGCTCGAGATGAGGGATCCTTTCCCTGTTTCGTAGGGAAAGAATTCCCGGCGTTCCCGTCGCATCTCAAGAGGAGGCGCTCTCCACAGGAAAGGCGAGAGGAACTCCAGGGTCATGCCACCATTCCAAGAGTCCCCCAGATGTGTCAGTCCATTCCAGAGGAACCTGTTTTCCCTGCACTGCCTTGACGTTCAAGCCGAGGATCGACTCCCACCACGTGTGCACGTGGGACAGCCCTGTGGGAAAGCCTCGTGGGAAAGCCTCGTGGGAAAGACTCGAGGGAAAACCATAGATCCTTTGATCCACGCGGCGGACTGCGTGACACTGCTGCTACCGCTCTGGAGGAAAGCGCAAGTGCATGCCCGCATTCGAGACGAGGACTGACTCCCTTGGGGAGACTCCAGAAGTACCCCAAGATCCATGTCAGCACTGGAGAGGAATCCTCAGGTTCCGGCCCCGACTCCACACAAGGTCTAAGACCCCGGCATCGACGGGAGAGGAATCCCGAGAGGCCCCCGAGGAACTCGCATCAGGACTGGCCTTTCCTGAGGCCACCAGAGCGGGTCCCTGAGGTCCCCGTCGTAAGTCGAGAGCACCTGCCGCAACTCGAGAAAATCCACGAGGTTTTGCCCTCCAGGCGAGATGAGGCCATTTTCCGCTGAGGCTTCTCCAGGCCAATCACATCTAACCACTGGAACTTCCAAAGGGTCCTTCACACACTTGCTGCAACTCAAGAAGTTCCCCGACATACCCGTCTCCACTCGAGAGGAAGCACGTGGGGTCCCGCACACATCCAGGGGAGCCCCGTTTCCGCCTCCTAGCTCGAGATGAGGGATCCTTTCCCTGTTTCGTAGGGAAAGAATTCCCGGCGTTCCCGTCGCATCTCAAGAGGAGGCGCTCTCCACAGGAAAGGCGAGAGGAACTCCAGGGTCATGCCACCATTCCAAGAGTCCCCCAGATGTGTCAGTCCATTCCAGAGGAACCTGTTTTCCCTGCACTGCCTTGACGTTCAAGCCGAGGATCGACTCCCACCACGTGTGCACGTGGGACAGCCCTGTGGGAAAGCCTCGTGGGAAAGCCTCGTGGGAAAGACTCGAGGGAAAACCATAGATCCTTTGATCCACGCGGCGGACTGCATGACAATGCTGCTACCGCTCTGGAGGAAAGCGCAAGTGCATGCCCGCATTCGAGACGAGGACTGACTCCCCTGGGGAGACTCCAGAAGTACCCCAAGATCCATGTCAGCACTGGAGAGGAATCCTCAGGTTCCGGCCCCGACTCCACACAAGGTCTTATGCCCTGGCATCGACGGGAGAGGAATCCCGAGAGGCCCCCGAGGAACTCGCATGGGGACTGGCCTTTCCTGAGGCCACCAGAGCGGGTCCCTGAGGTCCCCGTCGTAAGTCGAGAGCACCTGCCGCAACTCGAGAAAATCCAGGAGGTTTTGCCCTCCAGGCGAGATGAGGCCCATTTCCACTGAGGCTTCTAGAGGCCAATCACATCTAACCACTGGAACTTCCAAAGGGTCCTTCACACCCTTGCTGCAACTCAAGAAGTTCCCCGACATACCCGTCTCCACTCGAGAGGAAGCACGTGGGGTCCCGCACACATCCAGGGGAGCCCCGTTTCCGCCTCCTAGCTCGAGATGAGGGATCCTTTCCCTGTTTCGTAGGGAAAGAATTCCCGGCGTTCCCGTCGCATCTCAAGAGGAGGCGCTCTCCACAGGAAAGGCGAGAGGAACTCCAGGGTCATGCCACCATTCCAAGAGTCCCCCAGATATGTCAGTCCATTCCAGAGGAACCTGTTTTCCCTGCACTGCCTTGACGTTCAAGCCGAGGATCGACTCCCACCACGTGTGCACGTGGGACAGCCCTGTGGGAAAGCCTCGTGGGAAAGCCTCGTGGGAAAGACTCGAGGGAAAACCATAGATCCTTTGATCCACGCGGCGGACTGCGTGACACTGCTGCTACCGCTCTGGAGGAAAGCGCAAGTGCATGCCCGCATTCGAGACGAGGACTGACTCCCTTGGGGAGACTCCAGAAGTACCCCAAGATCCATGTCAGCACTGGAGAGGAATCCTCAGGTTCCGGCCCCGACTCCACACAAGGTCTAAGACCCCGGCATCGACGGGAGAGGAATCGCGAGAGGCCCCCGAGGAACTCGCATCAGGACTGGCCTTTCCTGAGGCCACCAGAGCGGGTCCCTGAGGTCCCCGTCGTAAGTCGAGAGCACCTGCCGCAACTCGAGAAAATCCAGGAGGTTTTGCCCTCCAGGCGAGATGAGGCCATTTTCCGCTGAGGCTTCTCGAGGCCAATCACATCGAACCACTGGAACTTCCAAAGGGTCCTTCACACCCTTGCTGCAACTCAAGAAGTTCCCCGACATACCCGTCTCCACTCGAGAGGAAGCACGTGGGGTCCCGCACACATCCAGGGGAGCCCCGTTTCCGCCTCCTAGCTCGAGATGAGGGATCCTTTCCCTGTTTCGTAGGGAAAGAATTCCCGGCGTTCCCGTCGCATCTCAAGAGGAGGCGCTCTCCACAGGAAAGGCGAGAGGAACTCCAGGGTCATGCCACCATTCCAAGAGTCCCCCAGATGTGTCAGTCCATTCCAGAGGAACCTGTTTTCCCTGCACTGCCTTGACGTTCAAGCCGAGGATCGACTCCCACCACGTGTGCACGTGGGACAGCCTTGTGGGAAAGCCTCGTGGGAAAGCCTCGTGGGAAAGACTCGAGGGAAAACCATAGATCCTTTGATCCACGCGGCGGACTGCGTGACACTGCTGCTACCGCTCTGGAGGAAAGCGCAAGTGCATGCCCGCATTCGAGACGAGGACTGACTCCCTTGGGGAGACTCCAGAAGTACCCCAAGATCCATGTCAGCACTGGAGAGGAATCCTCAGGTTCCTGCCCCGACTCCACACAAGGTCTAAGACCCCGGCATCGACGGGAGAGGAATCCCGAGAGGCCCCCGAGGAACTCGCATCAGGACTGGCCTTTCCTGAGGCCACCAGAGCGGGTCCCTGAGGTCCCCGTCGTAAGTCGAGAGCACCTGCCGCAACTCGAGAAAATCCACGAGGTTTTGCCCTCCAGGCGAGATGAGGCCATTTTCCGCTGAGGCTTCTCGAGGCCAATCACATCTAACCACTGGAACTTCCAAAGGGTCCTTCACACCCTTGCTGCAACTCAAGAAGTTCCCCGACATACCCGTCTCCACTCGAGAGGAAGCACGTGGGGTCCCGCACACATCCAGGGGAGCCCCGTCTCCGCCTCCTAGCTCGAGATGAGGGATCCTTTCCCTGTTTCGTAGGGAAAGAATTCCCGGCGTTCCCGTCGCATCTCAAGAGGAGGCGCTCTCCACAGGAAAGGCGAGAGGAACTCCAGGGTCATGCCACCATTCCAAGAGTCCCCCAGATGTGTCAGTCCATTCCAGAGGAACCTGTTTTCCCTGCACTGCCTTGACGTTCAAGCCGAGGATCGACTCCCACCACGTGTGCACGTGGGACAGCCCTGTGGGAAAGCCTCGTGGGAAAGCCTCGTGGGAAAGACTCGAGGGAAAACCATAGATCCTTTGATCCACGCGGCGGACTGCGTGACAATGCTGCTACCGCTCTGGGGAAAGCGCAAGTGCATGCCCGCATTCGAGACGAGGACTGACTCCCCTGGGGAGACTCCAGAAGTACCCCAAGATCCATGTCAGCACTGGAGAGGAATCCTCAGGTTCCGGCCCCGACTCCACACAAGGTCTTATGCCCTGGCATCGACGGGAGAGGAATCCCGAGAGGCCCCCGAGGAACTCGCATGGGGACTGGCCTTTCCTGAGGCCACCAGAGCGGGTCCCTGAGGTCCCCGTCGTAAGTCGAGAGCACCTGCCGCAACTCGAGAAAATCCAGGAGGTTTTGCCCTCCAGGCGAGATGAGGCCCATTTCCACTGAGGCTTCTAGAGGCCAATCACATCTAACCACTGGAACTTCCAAAGGGTCCTTCACACCCTTGCTGCAACTCAAGAAGTTCCCCGACATACCCGTCTCCACTCGAGAGGAAGCACGTGGGGTCCCGCACACATCCAGGGGAGCCCCGTTTCCGCCTCCTAGCTCGAGATGAGGGATCCTTTCCCTGTTTCGTAGGGAAAGAATTCCCGGCGTTCCCGTCGCATCTCAAGAGGAGGCGCTCTCCACAGGAAAGGCGAGAGGAACTCCAGGGTCATGCCACCATTCCAAGAGTCCCCCAGATGTGTCAGTCCATTCCAGAGGAACCTGTTTTCCCTGCACTGCCTTGACGTTCAAGCCGAGGATCGACTCCCACCACGTGTGCACGTGGGACAGCCCTGTGGGAAAGCCTCGTGGGAAAGCCTCGTGGGAAAGACTCGAGGGAAAACCATAGATCCTTTGATCCACGCGGCGGACTGCGTGACACTGCTGCTACCGCTCTGGAGGAAAGCGCAAGTGCATGCCCGCATTCGAGACGAGGACTGACTCCCTTGGGGAGACTCCAGAAGTACCCCAAGATCCATGTCAGCACTGGAGAGGAATCCTCAGGTTCCGGCCCCGACTCCACACAAGGTCTAAGACCCCGGCATCGACGGGAGAGGAATCCCGAGAGGCCCCCGAGGAACTCGCATCAGGACTGGCCTTTCCTGAGGCCACCAGAGCGGGTCCCTGAGGTCCCCGTCGTAAGTCGAGAGCACCTGCCGCAACTCGAGAAAATCCAGGAGGTTTTGCCCTCCAGGCGAGATGAGGCCATTTTCCGCTGAGGCTTCTCGAGGCCAATCACATCTAACCACTGGAACTTCCAAAGGGTCCTTCACACCCTTGCTGCAACTCAAGAAGTTCCCCGACATACCCGTCTCCACTCGAGAGGAAGCACGTGGGGTCCCGCACACATCCAGGGGAGCCCCGTTTCCGCCTCCTAGCTCGAGATGAGGGATCCATTCCCTGTTTCGTAGGGAAAGAATTCCCGGCGTTCCCGTCGCATCTCAAGAGGAGGCGCTCTCCACAGGAAAGGCGAGAGGAACTCCAGGGTCATGCCACCATTCCAAGAGTCCCCCAGATGTGTCAGTCCATTCCAGAGGAACCTGTTGTCCCTGCACTGCCTTGACGTTCAAGCCGAGGATCGACTCCCACTACGTGTGCACGTGGGACAGCCCTGTGGGAAAGCCTCGTGGGAAAGCCTATCGGAAAAGACTCGAGGGAAAACCATAGATCCTTTGATCCACGCGCCGGACTGCGTGACACTGCTGCTACCGCTCTGGAGGAAATCGCAAGTGCATGCCCGCATTCGAGACGAGGACTGACACCCTGGGGAGACTCCAGAAGTACCCCAAGATCCATGTCAGCACTGGAGAGGAATCCTCAGGTTCCGGCCTCGACTCCACACAAGGTCTTAGGCCCCGGCATCGACGGGAGAGGAATCCCGAGAGGCCCCCGAGGAACTCGCATGGGGACTGGCCTTTCCTGAGGCCACCAGAGCGGGTCCCTGAGGTCCCCGTCGTAAGTCGAGAGCACCTGCCGCAACTCGAGAAAATCCAGGAGGTTCTGCCCTCCAGGCGAGATGAGGCCCATTTCCGCTGAGGCTTCTCGAGGCCAATTACATCTAACCACTGGAACTTCCAAAGGGTCCTTCACACCATTGCTGCAACTCAAGAAGTTCCCCGACATACCCGTCTCCACTCGAGAGGAAGCACGTGGGGTCCCGCACACATCCAGGGGAGCCCCGTTTCTGCCTCCTAGCTCGAGATGAGGGATCCTTTCCCTGTTTCGTAGAAAAAGAATTCCCGGCGTTCCCGTCGCATCTCAAGAGGAGGCGCTCTCCACAGGAAAGGCGAGAGGAACTCCAGGGTCGTGCCACCATTCCAAGAGTCCCCCAGATGTGTCAGTCCATTCCAGAGGAACCTGTTTTCCCTGCACTGCCTTGACGTTCAAGCCGAGGATCGACTCCCATCACGTGTGCACGTGGGACAGCCCTGTGGGAAAGCCTCGTGGGAAAGCCTCGTGGGAAAGACTCGAGGGAAAACCATAGATCCTTTGATCCACGCGGCGGACTGCGTGACACTGCTGCTACCGCTCTGGAGGAAAGCGCAAGTGCATGCCCGCATTCGAGACGAGGACTGACTCCCCTGGGGAGACTCCAGAAGTACCCCAAGATCCATGTCAGCACTGGAGAGGAATCCTCAGGTTCCGGCCCCGACTCCACACAAGGTCTTAGGCCCCGGCATCGACGGGAGAGGAATCCCGAGAGGCCCCCGAGGAACTCGCATGGGGACTGGCCTTTCCTGAGGCCACCAGAGCGGGTCCCTGAGGTCCCCGTCGTAAGTCGAGAGCACCTGCCGCAACTCGAGAAAATCCAGGAGGTTTTGCCCTCCAGGCGAGATGAGGCCCATTTCCGCTGAGGCTTCTCGAGGCTAATCACCTCTAACCACTGGAACTTCCAAAGGGTCCTTCACACCCTTGCTGCAACTCATGAAGTTCCCCGACATACCCGTCTCCACTCGAGAGGAAGCACGTGGGGTCCCGCACACATCCAGGGGAGCCCCGTTTCCGCCTCCTAGCTCGAGATGAGGGATCCATTCCCTGTTTCGTAGGGAAAGAATTCCCGGCGTTCCCGTCGCATCTCAAGAGGAGGCGCTCTCCACAGGAAAGGCGAGAGGAACTCCAGGGTCATGCCACCATTCCAAGAGTTCCCCAGATGTGTCAGTCCATTCCAGAGGAACCTGTTGTCCCTGCACTGCCTTGACGTTCAAGCCGAGGATCGACTCCCACCACGTGTGCACGTGGGACAGCCCTGTGGGAAAGCCTCGTGGGAAAGCCTATCGGAAAAGACTCGAGGGAAAACCATAGATCCTTTGATCCACGCGGCGGACTGCGTGACACTGCTGCTACCGCTCTGGAGGAAATCGCAAGTGCATGCCCGCATTCGAGACGAGGACTGACACCCTGGGGAGACTCCAGAAGTACCCCAAGATCCATGTCAGCACTGGAGAGGAATCCTCAGGTTCCGGCCTCGACTCCACACAAGGTCTTAGGCCCCGGCATCGACGGGAGAGGAATCCCGAGAGGCCCCCGAGGAACTCGCATGGGGACTGGCCTTTCCTGAGGCCACCAGAGCGGGTCCCTGAGGTCCCCGTCGTAAGTCGAGAGCACCTGCCGCAACTCGAGAAAATCCAGGAGGTTCTGCCCTCCAGGCGAGATGAGGCCCATTTCCGCTGAGGCTTCTCGAGGCCAATTACATCTAACCACTGGAACTTCCAAAGGGTCCTTCACACCATTGCTGCAACTCAAGAAGTTCCCCGACATACCCGTCTCCACTCGAGAGGAAGCACGTGGTGTCCCGCACACATCCAGGGGAGCCCCGTTTCGCCTCCTAGCTCGAGATGAGGGATCCTTTCCCTGTTTCGTAGGGAAAGAATTCCCGGCGTTCCCGTCGCATCTCAGGAGGAGGCGCTCTCCACAGGAAAGGCGAGAAGAACTCCAGGGTCGTGCCACCATTCCAAGAGGCCCCCAGATGTGTCAGTCCATTCCCGAGGAACCTGTTTTCCCTGCACTGCCTTGACGTTCAAGCCGAGGATCGACTCCCACCACGTGTGCACGTGGGACAGCCCTGTGGGAAAGCCTCATGGGAAAGCCTCGTGGGAAAGACTCGAGGGAAAACCATAGATCCTTTGATCCACGCGGCGGACTGCGTGACACTGCTGCTACCGCTCTGGAGGAAAGCGCAAGTGCATGCCCGCATACGAGACGAGGACTGACTCCCCTGGGGAGACTCCAGAAGTACCCCAAGATCCATGTCAGCACTGGAGAGGAATCCTCAGGTTCCGGCCCCGACTCCACACAAGGTCTTAGGCCCTGGCATCGACGGGAGAGGAATCCCGAGAGGCCCCCGAGGAACTCGCATGGGGACTGGCCTTTCCTGAGGCCACCAGAGCGGGTCCCTGAGGTCCCCGTCGTAAGTCGAGAGAACCTGCCGCAACTCGAGAAAATCCAGGAGGTTTTGCCCTCCAGGCGAGATGAGGCCCATTTCCGCTGAGGCTTCTCGAGGCCAATCACATCTAACCACTGGAACTTCCAAAGGGTCCTTAACACCATTGCTGCCACTCAAGAAGTTCCCCGACATACCCGTCTCCACTCGAGAGGAAGCACGTGGGGTCCCTCACACATCCAGGGGAGCCCCGTTTCCGCCTCCTAGCTCGAGATGAGGGATCCTTCCCTGTTTCGTAGGGAAAGAATTCCCGGCGTTCCCGTCGCATCTCAAGAGGAGGCGCTCTCCACAGGAAAGGCGAAAGGAACTCCAGGGTCGTGACAACATTCCAAGAGTCCCCCAGATGTGTCAGTCCATTCCAGAGGAACCTGTTTTCCCTGCACTGCCTTGACGTTCAAGCCGAGGATCGACTCCCACCACGTGTGCACGTGGGACAGCCCTGTGGGAAAGCCTCGTGGGAAAGCCTCGTGGGAAAGACTCGAGGGAAAACCATAGATCCTTTGATCCACGCGGCGGACTGCGTGACACTGCTGCTACCGCTCTGGAGGAAAGCGCAAGTGCATGCCCGCATTCGAGACGAGGACTGACTCCCCTGGGGAGACTCCAGAAGTACCCCAAGATCCATGTCAGCACTGGAGAGGAATCCTCAGGTTCCGGCCCCGACTCCACACAAGGTCTTAGGCCCTGGCATCGACGGGAGAGGAATCCCGAGAGGCCCCCGAGGAACTCGCATGGGGACTGGCCTTTCCTGAGGCCACCAGAGCGGGTCCCTGAGGTCCCCATCGTAAGTCGAGAGAACCTGCCGCAACTCGAGAAAATCCAGGAGGTTTTGCCCTCCAGGCGAGATGAGGCCCATTTCCGCTGAGGCTTCTCGAGGCCAATCACATCTAACCACTGGAACTTCCAAAGGGTCCTTAACACCATTGCTGCCACTCAAGAAGTTCCCCGACATACCCGTCTCCACTCGAGAGGAAGCACGTGGGGTCCCTCACACATCCAGGGGAGCCCCGTTTCCGCCTCCTAGCTCGAGATGAGGGATCCTTCCCTGTTTCGTAGGGAAAGAATTCCCGGCGTTCCCGTCGCATCTCAAGAGGAGGCGCTCTCCACAGGAAAGGCGAAAGGAACTCCAGGGTCGTGACAACATTCCAAGAGTCCCCCAGATGTGTCAGTCCATTCCAGAGGAACCTGTTTTCCCTGCACTGCCTTGACGTTCAAGCCGAGGATCGACTCCCACCACGTGTGCACGTGGGACAGCCCTGTGGGAAAGCCTCGTGGGAAAGCCTCGTGGGAAAGACTCGAGGGAAAACCATAGATCCTTTGATCCACGCGGCGGACTGCGTGACACTGCTGCTACCGCTCTGGAGGAAAGCGCAAGTGCATGCCCGCATTCGAGACGAGGACTGACTCCCCTGGGGAGACTCCAGAAGTACCCCAAGATCCATGTCAGCACTGGAGAGGAATCCTCAGGTTCCGGCCCCGACTCCACACAAGGTCTTAGGCCCCGGCATCGACGGGAGAGGAATCCCGAGAGGCCCCCGAGGAACTCGCATGGGGACTGGCCTTTCCTGAGGCCACCAGAGCGGGTCCCTGAGGTCCCCGTCGTAAGTCGAGAGCACCTGCCGCAACTCGAGAAAATCCAGGAGGTTTTGCCCTCCAGGCGAGATGAGGCCCATTTCCGCTGAGGCTTCTCGAGGCCAATCACATCTAACCACTGGAACTTCCAAAGGGTCCTTCACACCATTGCTGCAACTCAAGAAGTTCCCCGACATACCCGTCTCCACTCGAGAGGAAGCACGTGGTGTCCCGCACACATCCAGGGGAGCCCCGTTTCGCCTCCTAGCTTGAGATGAGGGATCCTTTCCCTGTTTCGTAGGGAAAGAATTCCCGGCGTTCCCGTCGCATCTCAGGAGGAGGCGCTCTCCACAGGAAAGGCGAGCAGAACTCCAGGGTCGTGCCACCATTCCAAGAGGCCCCCAGATGTGTCAGTCCATTCCCGAGGAACCTGTTTTCCCTGCACTGCCTTGACGTTCAAGCCGAGGATCGAATCCCACCACGTGTGCACGTGGGACAGCCCTGTGGGAAAGCCTCGTGGGAAAGCCTCCTGGGAAAGACTCGAGGGAAAACCATAGATCCTTTGATCCACGCGGCGGACTGCGTGACACTGCTGCTACCGCTCTGGAGGAAAGCGCAAGTGCATGCCCGCATTCGAGACGAGGACTGACTCCCCTGGGGAGACTCCAGAAGTACCCCAAGATCCATGTCAGCAATGGAGAGGAATCCTCAGGTTCCGGCCCCGACTCCACACAAGGTCTTAGGCCCTGGCATCGACGGGAGAGGAATCCCGAGAGGCCCCCGTGGAACTCGCATGGGGACTGGCCTTTCCTGAGGCCACCAGAGCGGGTCCCTGAGGTCCCCGTCGTAAGTCGAGAGCACCTGCCGCAACTCGAGAAAATCCAGGAGGTTTTGCCCTCCAGGCGAGATGAGGCCCATTTCCGCTGAGGCTTCTCGAGGCCAATCACATCTAACCACTGGAACTTCCAAAGGGTCCTTCACACCCTTGCTGCAACTCAAGAAGTTCCCCGACATACCCGTCTCCACTCGAGAGGAAGCACGTGGTGTCCCGCACACATCCAGGGGAGCCCCGTTTCCGCCTCCTAGCTCGAGATGAGGGATCCTTTCCCTGTTTCGTAGGGAAAGAATTCCCGGCGTTCCCGTCGCATCTCAAGAGGAGGAGCTCTACACAGGAAAGGCGAGAGGAACTCCAGGGTCGTGACACCATTCCAAGAGTCCCCCAGATGTGTCAGTCCATTCCAGAGGAACCTGTTTTCCCTGCACTGCCTTGACGTTCAAGACGAGGATCGACTCCCACCACGTGTGCACGTGGGACAGCCCTGTGGGAAAGCCTCGTGGGAAAGCCTCGTGGGAAAGACTCGAGGGAAAACCATAGATCCTTTGATCCACGCGGCGGACTGCGTGACACTGCTGCTACAGCTCTGGAGGAAAGCGCAAGTGCATGCCCGCATTCGAGACGAGGACTGACTCCCCTGGGGAGACTCCAGAAGTACCCCAAGATCCATGTCAGCACTGGAGAGGAATCCTCAGGTTCCGGCCCCGACTCGACACAAGGTCTTAGGCCCCGGCATCGACGGGAGAGGAATCCCGAGAGGCCCCCGAGGAACTCGCATGGGGACTGGCCTTTCCTGAGGCCACCAGAGCGGGTCCCTGAGGTCCCCGTCGTAAGTCGAGAGCACCTGCCGCAACTCGAGAAAATCCAGGAGGTTTTGCCCTCCAGGCGAGATGAGGCCCATTTCCGCTGAGGCTTCTCGAGGCCAATCACATCTAACCACTGGAACTTCCAAAGGGTCCTTCACACCCTTGCTGCAACTCAAGAAGTTCCCCGACATACCCGTCTCCACTCGAGAGGAAGCACGTGGTGTCCCGCACACATCCAGGGGAGCCCCGTTTCGCCTCCTAGCTCGAGATGAGGGATCCTTTCCCTGTTTCGTAGGGAAAGAATTCCCGGCGTTCCCGTCGCATCTCAAGAGGAGGCGCTCTCCACAGGAAAGGCCAGAGGAACTCCAGGGTCGTGCCACCATTCCAAGAGTCCCCCAGATGTGTCAGTCCATTCCAGAGGAACCTGTTTTCCCTGCACTGCCTTGACGTTCAAGCTGAGGATCGACTCCCACCACGTGTGCACGTGGGACAGCCCTGTGGGAAAGCCTCGTGGGAAAGCCTCGTGGGAAAGACTCGAGGGAAAACCATAGATCCTTTGATCCACGCGGCGGACTGCGTGACACTGCTGCTACCGCTCTGGAGGAAAGCGCAAGTGCATGCCCGCATTCGAGACGAGGACTGACTCCCTTGGGGAGACTCCAGAAGTACCCCAAGATCCATGTCAGCACTGGAGAGGAATCCTCAGGTTCCGGCCCCGACTCCACACAAGGTCTTAGGCCCCAGCATCGACGGGAGAGGAATCCCGAGAGGCCCCCGAGGAACTCGCATGGGGACTGGCCTTTCCTGAGGCCACCAGAGGGGGTCCCTGAGGTCCCCGTCGTAAGTCGAGAGCACCTGCCGCAACTCGAGAAAATCCAGGAGGTTTTGCCCTCCAGGCGAGATGAGGCCCATTTCCTCTGAGGCTTCTCGTGGCCAATCACATCTAACCAATGGAACTTCCAAAGGGTCCTTCACACCCGTGCTGCAACTCAAGAAGTTGCCCGACATACCCGTCTCCACTCGAGAGGAAGCACGTGGTGTCCCGCACACATCCAGGGGAGCCCCGTTTCCGCCTCCTAGCTCGAGATGAGGGATCCTTTCCCTGTTTCGTAGGGAAAGAATTCCCGGCGTTCCCGTCGCATCTCAAGAGGAGGCGCTCTCCACAGAAAAGGCGAGAAGAACTCCAGGGTCGTGCCACCATTCCAAGAGTCCCCCATATGTGTCAGTCCATTCCAGAGGAACAGGTTTTCCCTGCACTGCCTTGACGTTCAAGCCGAGGATCGACTCCCACCACGTGTGCACGTGGGACAGCCCTGTGGGAAAGCCTCGTGGGAAAGCCTCGTGGGAAAGACTCGAGGGAAAACCATAGATCCTTTGATCCACGCGGCGGACTGCGTGACACTGCTGCTACCGCTCTGGAGGAAAGCGCAAGTGCATGCCCGCATTCGAGACGAGGACTGACTCCCCTGGGGAGACTCCAGAAGTACCCCAAGAAACATGTCAGCACTGGAGAGGAATCCTCAGGTTCCGGCCCCGACTCCACACAAGGTCTTAGGCCCCGGCATCGACGGGAGAGGAATCCCGAGAGGCGCCCGAGGAACTCGCATGGGGACTGGCCTTTCCTGAGGCCACCAGAGCGGGTCCCTGAGGTCCCCGTCGTAAGTCGAGAGCACCTGCCGCAACTCGAGAAAATCCAGGAGGTTTTGCCCTCCAGGAGAGATGAGGCCCATTTCCGCTGAGGCTTCTCGAGTCTAATCACCTCTAACCACTGGAACTTCCAAAGGGATCTTCACACCCTTGCTGCAACTCAAGAAGTTCCCCGACATACCCGTCTCCACTCGAGAGGAAGCACGTGGGGTCCCGCACACATCCAGGGGAGCCCCGTTTCCGCCTCCTAGCTCGAGATGAGGGATCCTTTCCCTGTTTCGTAGAAAAAGAATTCCCGGCGTTCCCGTCGCATCTCAAGAGGAGGCACTCTCCACAGGAAAGGCGAGAGGAACTCCAGGGTCGTGCCACCATTCCAAGAGTCCCCCAGATGTGTCAGTCCATTCCAGAGGAACCCGTTTTCCCTGCACTGCCTTGACGTTCAAGCCGAGGATCGACTCCCACCACGTGTGCACGTGGGACAGCCCTGTGGGAAAGCCTCGTGGGAAAGCCTCGTGGGAAAGACTCGAGGGAAAACCATAGATCCTTTGATCCACGCGGCGGACTGCGTGACACTGCTGCTACCGCTCTGGAGGAAAGCGCAAGTGCATGCCCGCATTCGAGACGAGGACTGACTCCCCTGGGGAGACTCCAGAAGTACCCCAAGATCCATGTCAGCACTGGAGAGGAATCCTCAGGTTCCGGCCCCGACTCCACACAAGGTCTTAGGCCCCGGCATCGACGAGGGAGGAATCCCGAGACGCCCCCGAGGAACTCGCATGGGGACTGGCCTTTCCTGAGGCCACCAGAGCGGGTCCCTGAGGTCCCCGTCGTAAGTCGAGAGCACCTGCCGCAACTCGAGAAAATCCAGGAGGTTTTGCCCTCCAGGCGAGATGAGGCCCATTTCCGCTGAGGCTTCTCGAGGCCAATCACATCTAACCACTGGAACTTCCAAAGGGTCCTTCACACCCTTGCTGCAACTCAAGAAGTTCCCCGACATACCCGTCTCCACTCGAGAGGAAGCACGTGGGGTCCCGCACACATCCAGGGGAGCCCCGTTTCCGCCTCCTAGCTCGAGATGAGGGATCCTTTCCCTGTTTCGTAGGGAAAGAATTCCCGGCGTTCCCGTCGCATCTCAAGAGGAGGCGCTCTCCACAGGAAAGGCGAGAGGAACTCCAGGGTCATGCCACCATTCCAAGAGTCCCCCAGATGTGTCAGTCCATTCCAGAGGAACCTGTTTTCCCTGCACTGCCTTGACGTTCAAGCCGAGGATCGACTCCCACCACGTGTGCACGTGGGACAGCCCTGTGGGAAAGCCTCGTGGGAAAGCCTCGTGGGAAAGACTCGAGGGAAAACCATAGATCCTTTGATCCACGCGGCGGACTGCGTGACACTGCTGCTACCGCTCTGGAGGAAAGCGCAAGTGCATGCCCGCATTCGAGACGAGGACTGACTCCCTTGGGGAGACTCCAGAAGTACCCCAAGATCCATGTCAGCACTGGAGAGGAATCCTCAGGTTCCGGCCCCGACTCCACACAAGGTCTAAGACCCCGGCATCGACGGGAGAGGAATCCCGAGAGGCCCCCGAGGAACTCGCATCAGGACTGGCCTTTCCTGAGGCCACCAGAGCGGGTCCCTGAGGTCCCCGTCGTAAGTCGAGAGCACCTGCCGCATCTCGAGAAAATCCAGGAGGTTTTGCCCTCCAGGCGAGATGAGGCCATTTTCCGCTGAGGCTTCTCGAGGCCAATCACATCTAACCACTGGAACTTCCAAAGGGTCCTTCACACCCTTGCTGCAACTCAAGAAGTTCCCCGACATACCCGTCTCCACTCGAGAGGAAGCACGTGGGGTCCCGCACACATCCAGGGGAGCCCCGTTTCCGCCTCCTAGCTCGAGATGAGGGATCCTTTCCCTGTTTCGTAGGGAAAGAATTCCCGGCGTTCCCGTCGCATCTCAAGAGGAGGCGCTCTCCACAGGAAAGGCGAGAGGAACTCCAGGGTCATGCCACCATTCCAAGAGTCCCCCAGATGTGTCAGTCCATTCCAGAGGAACCTGTTTTCCCTGCACTGCCTTGACGTTCAAGCCGAGGATCGACTCCCACCACGTGTGCACGTGGGACAGCCCTGTGGGAAAGCCTCGTGGGAAAGCCTCGTGGGAAAGACTCGAGGGAAAACCATAGATCCTTTGATCCACGCGGCGGACTGCGTGACAATGCTGCTACCGCTCTGGAGGAAAGCGCAAGTGCATGCCCGCATTCGAGACGAGGACTGACTCCCCTGGGGAGACTCCAGAAGTACCCCAAGATCCATGTCAGCACTGGAGAGGAATCCTCAGGTTCCGGCCCCGACTCCACACAAGGTCTTATGCCCTGGCATCGACGGGAGAGGAATCCCGAGAGGCCCCCGAGGAACTCGCATGGGGACTGGCCTTTCCTGAGGCCACCAGAGCGGGTCCCTGAGGTCCCCGTCGTAAGTCGAGAGCACCTGCCGCAACTCGAGAAAATCCAGGAGGTTTTGCCCTCCAGGCGAGATGAGGCCCATTTCCACTGAGGCTTCTAGAGGCCAATCACATCTAACCACTGGAACTTCCAAAGGGTCCTTCACACCCTTGCTGCAACTCAAGAAGTTCCCCGACATACCCGTCTCCACTCGAGAGGAAGCACCTGGGGTCCCGCACACATCCAGGGGAGCCCCGTTTCCGCCTCCTAGCTCGAGATGAGGGATCCTTTCCCTGTTTCGTAGGGAAAGAATTCCCGGCGTTCCCGTCGCATCTCAAGAGGAGGCGCTCTCCACAGGAAAGGCGAGAGGAACTCCAGGGTCATGCCACCATTCCAAGAGTCCCCCAGATGTGTCAGTCCATTCCAGAGGAACCTGTTTTCCCTGCACTGCCTTGACGTTCAAGCCGAGGATCGACTCCCACCACGTGTGCACGTGGGACAGCCCTGTGGGAAAGCCTCGTGGGAAAGCCTCGTGGGAAAGACTCGAGGGAAAACCATAGATCCTTTGATCCTCGCGGCGGACTGCGTGACACTGCTGCTACCGCTCTGGAGGAAAGCGCAAGTGCATGCCCGCATTCGAGACGAGGACTGACTCCCTTGGGGAGACTCCAGAAGTACCCCAAGATCCATGTCAGCACTGGAGAGGAATCCTCAGGTTCCGGCCCCGACTCCACACAAGGTCTAAGACCCCGGCATCGACGGGAGAGGAATCCCGAGAGGCCCCCGAGGAACTCGCATCAGGACTGGCCTTTCCTGAGGCCACCAGAGCGGGTCCCTGAGGTCCCCGTCGTAAGTCGAGAGCACCTGCCGCAACTCGAGAAAATCCAGGAGGTTTTGCCCTCCAGGCGAGATGAGGCCATTTTCCGCTGAGGCTTCTCGAGGCCAATCACATCTAAACACTGGAACTTCCAAAGGGTCCTTCACACCCTTGCTGCAACTCAAGAAGTTCCCCGACATACCCGTCTCCACTCGAGAGGAAGCACGTGGGGTCTCGCACACATCCAGGGGAGCCCCGTTTCCTCCTCCTAGCTCGAGATGAGGGATCCATTCCCTGTTTCGTAGGGAAAGAATTCCCGGCGTTCCCGTCGCATCTCAAGAGGAGGCGCTCTCCACAGGAAAGGCGAGAGGAACTCCAGGGTCATGCCACCATTCCAAGAGTCCCCCAGATGTGTCAGTCCATTCCAGAGGAACCTGTTTTCCCTGCACTGCCTTGACGTTCAAGCCGAGGATCGACTCCCACCCCGTGTGCACGTGGGACAGCCCTGTGGGAAAGCCTCGTGGGAAAGCCTATCGGAAAAGACTCGAGGGAAAACCATAGATCCTTTGATCCACGCGGCGGACTGCGTGACACTGCTGCTACCGCTCTGGAGGAAATCGCAAGTGCATGCCCGCATTCGTGACGAGGACTGACACCCTGGGGAGACTCCAGAAGTACCCCAAGATCCATGTCAGCACTGGAGAGGAATCCTCAGGTTCCGGCCTCGACTCCACACAAGGTCTTAGGCCCCGGCATCGACGGGAGAGGAATCCCGAGAGGCCCCCGAGGAACTCGCATGGGGACTGGACTTTCCTGAGGCCACCAGAGCGGGTCCCTGAGGTCCCCGTCGTAAGTCGAGAGCACCTGCCGCAACTCGAGAAAATCCAGGAGGTTCTGCCCTCCAGGCGAGATGAGGCCCATTTCCGCTGAGGCTTCTCGAGGCCAATTACATCTAACCACTGGAACTTCCAAAGGGTCCTTCACACCATTGCTGCAACTCAAGAAGTTCCCCGACATACCCGTCTCCACTCGAGAGGAAGCACGTGGGGTCCCGCACACATCCAGGGGAGCCCCGTTTCTGCCTCCTAGCTCGAGATGAGGGATCCTTTCCCTGTTTCGTAGAAAAAGAATTCCCGGCGTTCCCGTCGCATCTCAAGAGGAGGCGCTCTCCACAGGAAAGGCGAGAGGAATTCCAGGGTCGTGACACCATTCCAAGAGTCCCCCAGATGTGTCAGTCCATTGCAGAGGAACCTGTTTTCCCTGCACTGCCTTGACGTTCAAGCCGAGGATCGACTCCCACCACGTGTGCACGTGGGACAGCCCTGTGGGAAAGCCTCGTGGGAAAGACTCGAGGGAAACCCATAGATCCTTTGATCCACGCGGCGGACTGCGTGACACTGCTGCTACCGCTCTGGAGGAAAGCGCAAGTGCATGCCCGCATTCGAGACGAGGACTGACTCCCCTGGGGAGACTCCAGAAGTACCCCAAGATCCATGTCAGCACTGGAGAGGAATCCTCAGATTCCGGCCCCGACTCCACACAAGGTCTTAGGCCCCGGCATCGACGGGAGAGGAATCCCGAGAGGCCCCCGAGGAACTCGCATGGGGACTGGCCTTTCCTGAGGCCACCAGAGCGGGTCCCTGAGGTCCCCGTCGTAAGTCGAGAGCACCTGCCGCAACTCGAGAAAATCCAGGAGGTTTTGCCCTCCAGGCGAGATGAGGCCCATTTCCGCTGAGGCTTCTCGAGGCCAATCACATCTAACCACTGGAACTTCCAAAGGGTCCTTCACACCCTTGCTGCAACTCAAGAAGTTCCCCGACATACCCGTCTCCACTCGAGAGGAAGCACGTGGTGTCCCGCACACATCCAGGGGAGCCCCGTTTCTGCCTCCTAGCTCGAGATGAGGGATCCTTTCCCTGTTTCATAGAGAAAGAATTCCCGGCGTTCCCGTCGCATCTCAAGAGGGGGCGCTCTCCACAGGAAAGGCGAGAGGAACTCCAGGGTCGTGACACCATTCCAAGAGTCCCCCAGATGTGTCAGTCCATTCCAGAGGAACCTGTGTTCCCTGCACTGCCTTGACGTTCAAGACGAGGATCGACTCCCACCACGTGTGCACGTGGGACAGCCCTGTGGGAAAGCCTCGTGGGAAAGCCTCGTGGGAAAGACTCGAGGGAAAATCATAGATCCTTTGATCCACGCGGCGGACTGCGTGACACTGCTGCTACCGCTCTGGAGGAAAGCGCAAGTGCATGCCCGCATTCGAGACGAGGACTGACTCCCCTGGGGAGACTCCAGAAGTACCCCAAGAAACATGTCAGCACTGGAGAGGAATCCTCAGGTTCCGGCCCCGACTCCACACAAGGTCTTAGGCCCCGGCATCGACGGGAGAGGAATCCCGAGAGGCGCCCGAGGAACTCGCATGGGGACTGGCCTTTCCTGAGGCCACCAGAGCGGGTCCCTGAGGTCCCCGTCGTAAGTCGAGAGCACCTGCCGCAACTCGAGAAAATCCAGGAGGTTTTGCCCTCCAGGCGAGATGAGGCCCATTTCCGCTGAGGCTTCTCGAGGCTAATCACCTCTAACCACTGGAACTTCCAAAGGGATCTTCACACCCTTGCTGCAACTCAAGAAGTTCCCCGACATACCCGTCTCCACTCGAGAGGAAGCACGTGGGTCCCGAACATATCCAGGGGAGCCCCGTTTCCGCCTCCTAGCTCGAGATGAGGGATCCTTTCCCTGTTTCATAGGGAAAGAATTCCCGGCGTTCCCGTCGCATCTCAAGAGGAGGCACTCTCCACAGGAAAGGCGAGAGGAACTCCAGGGTCGTGCCACCATTCCAAGAGTCCCCCAGATGTGTCAGTCCATTCCAGAGGAACCTGTTTTCCCTGCACTGCCTTGACGTTCAAGCCGAGGATCGACTCCCACCACGTGTGCACGTGGGACAGCCCTGTGGGAAAGCCTCGTGGGAAAGCCTCGTGGGAAAGACTCGAGGGAAAACCATAGATCCTTTGATCCACGCGGCGGACTGCGTGACACTGCTGCTACCGCTCTGGAGGAAAGCGCAAGTGCATGCCCGCATTCGAGACGAGGACTGACTCCCCTGGGGAGACTCCAGAAGTACCCCAAGATCCATGTCAGCACTGGAGAGGAATCCTCAGGTTCCGGCCCCGACTCGACACAAGGTCTTAGGCCCCGGCATCGACGGGAGAGGAATCCCGAGAGGCCCCCGAGGAAAGCGCATGGGGACTGGCCTTTCCTGAGGCCACCAGAGCGGGTCCCTGAGGTCCCCGTCGTAAGTCTAGAGCACCTGCCGCAACTCGAGAAAATCCAGGAGGTTTTGCCCTCCAGGCGAGATGAGGCCCATTTCCACTGAGGCTTCTCTAGGCTAATCACGTCTAACCACTGGAACTTCCAAAGGGTCCTTCACACCCTTGCTGCAACTCAAGAAGTTCCCCGACATACCCGTCTCCACTCGAGAGGTAGCACGTGGGTCCCGCACACATCCAGGGGAGCCCCGTTTCCGCCTCCTAGCTCGAGATGAGGGATCCTTTCCCTGTTTCGTAGGGAAAGAATTCCCGTCGTTCTCGTCGCATATCAAGAGGAGGCGCTCTCCACAGGAAAGGCGAGAGGAACTCCAAGGTCGTGACACCATTCCAAGAGTCCCCCAGATGTGTCAGTCCATTCCAGAGGAACCTGTTTTCCCTGCACTGCCTTGACGTTCAAGCCGAGGATCGACTCCCACCACGTGTGTACGTGGGTCAGCCCTGTGGGAAAGCCTCGTGGGAAAGCCTCGTGGGAAAGACTCGAGGGAAAACCATAGATCCTTTGATCCACGCGGCAGACTGCGTGACACTGCTGCTGCCGCTCTGGAGGAAAGCGCAAGTGCATGCCCGCATTCGAGACGAGGACTGACTCCCCTGGGGAGACTCCAGAAGTACCCCAAGATCCATGTCAGCACTGGAGAGGAATCCTCAGGTTCCGGCCCCGACTCCACACAAGGTCTTAGGCCCCGGCATCGACGAGAGAGGAATCCCGAGACGCCCCCGAGGAACTCGCATGGGGACTGGCCTTTCCTGAGGCCACCAGAGCGGGTCCCTGAGGTCCCCGTCGTAAGTCGAGAGCACCTGCCGCAACTCGAGAAAATCCAGGAGGTTTTGCCCTCCAGGCGAGATGAGGCCCATTTCCGCTGAGGCTTCTCGAGGCCAATCACATCTAACCACTGAATCTTCCAAAGGGTCCTTCACACCCTTGCTGCAACTCAAGAAGTTCCCCGACATACCCGTCTCCACTCGAGAGGAAGCACGTGGGTCCCGCACACATCCAGGGGAGCCCCGTTTCCGCCTCCAAGCTCGAGATGAGGGATCCTTTCCCTGTTTCGTAGGGAAAGAATTCCCGGCGTTCCCGTCGCATCTCAAGAGGAGAAGCTCTCCACAGGAAAGGCGAGAGGAACTCAAGGGTCGTGACACCATTCCAAGAGTCCCCCAGATGTGTCAGTCCATTCCAGAGGAACCTGTTTTCCCTGTACTGCCTTGACCTTCAAGACGAGGATCGACTCCCACCACGTGTGCACGTGGGATAGCCCTGTGGGAAAGCCTCGTGGGAAAGCCTCGTGGGAAAGACTCGAGGGAAAACCATAGATCCTTTGATCCACGCGGCGGACTGCGTGACACTGCTGCTACAGCTCTGGAGGAAAGCGCAAGTGCATGCCAGCATTCGAGACGAGGACTGACTCCCCTGGGGAGACTCCAGAAGTACCCCAAGATCCATGTCAGCACTGGAGAGGAATCCTCAGGTTCCGGCCCCGACTCCACACAAGGTCTTAGGCCCCGCCATCGACGGGAGAGGAATCCCGAGAGGCCCCCGAGGAACTCGCATGGGGACTGGCCTTTCCTGAGGCCACCAGAGCGGGTCCCTGAGGTCCCCGTCGTAAGTCGAGAGCACCTGCCGCAACTCGAGAAAATCCAGGAGGTTTTGCCCTCCAGGCGAGATGAGGCCCATTTCCGCTGAGGCTTCTCGAGGCCAATCACATCTAACCACTGGAACTTCCAAAGGGTCCATCACACCCTTGCTGCAACTCAAGAAGTTCCCCGACATACCCGTCTCCACTCGAGAGGAAGCACGTGGGGTCCCGCACACATCCAGGGGAGCCCCGTTTCCGCCTCCTAGCTCGAGATGAGGGATCCTTTCCCTGTTTCGTAGGGAAAGAATTCCCGGCGTTCCCGTCGCATCTCAAGAGGAGGCGCTCTCCACAGGAAAGGCGAGAGGAACTCCAGGGTCATGCCACCATTCCAAGAGTCCCCCAGATGTGTCAGTCCATTCCAGAGGAACCTGTTTTCCCTGCACTGCCTTGACGTTCAAGCCGAGGATCGACTCCCACCACGTGTGCACGTGGGACAGCCCTGTGGGAAAGCCTCGTGGGAAAGCCTCGTGGGAAAGACTCGAGGGAAAACCATAGATCCTTTGATCCACGCGGCGGACTGCGTGACACTGCTGCTACCGCTCTGGAGGAAAGCGCAAGTGGATGCCCGCATTCGAGACGAGGACTGACTCCCTTGGGGAGACTCCAGAAGTACCCCAAGATCCATGTCAGCACTGGAGAGGAATCCTCAGGTTCCGGCCCCGACTCCACACAAGGTCTAAGACCCCGGCATCGACGGGAGAGGAATCCCGAGAGGCCCCCGAGGAACTCGCATCAGGACTGGCCTTTCCTGAGGCCACCAGAGCGGGTCCCTGAGGTCCCCGTCGTAAGTCGAGAGCACCTGCCGCATCTCGAGAAAATCCAGGAGGTTTTGCCCTCCAGGCGAGATGAGGCCATTTTCCGCTGAGGCTTCTCGAGGCCAATCACATCTAACCACTGGAACTTCCAAAGGGTCCTTCACACCCTTGCTGCAACTCAAGAAGTTCCCAGACATACCCGTCTCCACTCGAGAGGAAGCACGTGGGGTCCCGCACACATCCAGGGGAGCCCCGTTTCCGCCTCCTAGCTCGAGATGAGGGATCCTTTCCCTGTTTCGTAGGGAAAGAATTCCCGGCGTTCCCGTCGCATCTCAAGAGGAGGCGCTCTCCACAGGAAAGGCGAGAGGAACTCCAGGGTCATGCCACCATTCCAAGAGTCCCCCAGATGTGTCAGTCCATTCCAGAGGAACCTGTTTTCCCTGCACTGCCTTGACGTTCAAGCCGAGGATCGACTCCCACCACGTGTGCACGTGGGACAGCCCTGTGGGAAAGCCTCGTGGGAAAGCCTCGTGGGAAAGACTCGAGGGAAAACCATAGATCCTTTGATCCACGCGGCGGACTGCGTGACAATGCTGCTACCGCTCTGGAGGAAAGCGCAAGTGCATGCCCGCATTCGAGACGAGGACTGACTCCCCTGGGGAGACTCCAGAAGTACCCCAAGATCCATGTCAGCACTGGAGAGGAATCCTCAGGTTCCGGCCCCGACTCCACACAAGGTCTTATGCCCTGGCATCGACGGGAGAGGAATCCCGAGAGGCCCCCGAGGAACTCGCATGGGGACTGGCCTTTCCTGAGGCCACCAGAGCGGGTCCCTGAGGTCCCCGTCGTAAGTCGAGAGCACCTGCCGCAACTCGAGAAAATCCAGGAGGTTTTGCCCTCCAGGCGAGATGAGGCCCATTTCCACTGAGGCTTCTAGAGGCCAATCACATCTAACCACTGGAACTTCCAAAGGGTCCTTCACACCCTTGCTGCAACTCAAGAAGTTCCCCGACATACCCGTCTCCACTCGAGAGGAAGCACCTGGGGTCCCGCACACATCCAGGGGAGCCCCGTTTCCGCCTCCTAGCTCGAGATGAGGGATCCTTTCCCTGTTTCGTAGGGAAAGAATTCCCGGCGTTCCCGTCGCATCTCAAGAGGAGGCGCTCTCCACAGGAAAGGCGAGAGGAACTCCAGGGTCATGCCACCATTCCAAGAGTCCCCCAGATGTGTCAGTCCATTCCAGAGGAACCTGTTTTCCCTGCACTGCCTTGACGTTCAAGCCGAGGATCGACTCCCACCACGTGTGCACGTGGGACAGCCCTGTGGGAAAGCCTCGTGGGAAAGCCTCGTGGGAAAGACTCGAGGGAAAACCATAGATCCTTTGATCCTCGCGGCGGACTGCGTGACACTGCTGCTACCGCTCTGGAGGAAAGCGCAAGTGCATGCCCGCATTCGAGACGAGGACTGACTCCCTTGGGGAGACTCCAGAAGTACCCCAAGATCCATGTCAGCACTGGAGAGGAATCCTCAGGTTCCGGCCCCGACTCCACACAAGGTCTAAGACCCCGGCATCGACGGGAGAGGAATCCCGAGAGGCCCCCGAGGAACTCGCATCAGGACTGGCCTTTCCTGAGGCCAC